>NC_142442.1:119590000-120840000 GCF_059453495.1 Arachis ipaensis | reverse complement strand
TCTCTGTTAATCTTCTATTTGTTCTAGTTCTGTTATTAAATTGGTTTTGCTGTGTTTAATTTGCTATTAATATTCTATTTGTTCCCCAACTAGTCGCTCATCCCTCACGTCGTTGGCTTCAGTGGCGCCATTTTGTTGTGCGTAGCTTTGGCCTACTTCATCTCCGACCACCGTTGGACGAAGAAGAAACCGATTATGAAGAAAAACAGAGGAGTGGTTGCTCTTCAAATTATCCAAGAGGTACAAATCCTACTATTTTTTAGAGTTTTAATTTATCATATTCATATTTTAAGTCTGAATGAATAAATTTTTTAGATAAATTCATAGTTTGTGACAAATTACACTACAAGAAAAAAATCCTGTCTTCAGTGGGATCTGTATGGAAAACTATCAAGTCACTACTGGTATATGAATTGTATTGATTTTTTATATTGGAGTATATGAAATTTATTTCAACTTGGATAATGAGATTCATTCACTAGTATTCTTTTAATCTTAGTATATGAATTATACTTTATTATGACACACATGCATTTGTTCGAATAGTACAGATACTTGATACAAGGTTTGAGTGATATGATCGTTTGTTATTTTGTTTGGTTATGATGTAAATTGCTTATTGAAATGGTTTCTGATTTTTGTCTTTAATTTTTTTGGTAAAGAAATACTAAATGGGGTTTCTTGAGGGTGTGAGTGTGTCTGGTGCACCGCCACCTAGAACGGTCTTGGTGCAGCAGTGTATCTGTGATAAAGGTGTATTGGAAGTTCTATGCAACTATGATGCTATCAGTCTACTAAAATTAAGGTCTCTTCTATAGTGCCTAACATTTACTGATAGACTTAAAAAATAAAGAGGTGAGTCATACTTTACTCTATCTCTACTTTAGATAACAATGTGTTTTTCGAATTTTATGCGTCCTCAAAAATCAAATTGCTGACGTATAAAAATGAATTAAAATGCACTGTTCTTTTAATATGCATTCTTGTTATATGCTAATACGAAACACCCGTTTTCAAGGTTTTTCCCTTTATTTTTTTTGAAAAATCCATTTTGTCCATATTGTTAAATTTTCGGAGTTACTGTGTTTATGACTTAATATTATAAAAATGTATTAAGTAAACACACTAAAGTTTATTTAATATATTGGTTACTATGAACCTTTCATTTCTATGCATATACAAATTAGACAAATTAAACCAAAGTTTTCTAAACTATAATTGGAAGTTTCTAACCAAGTAGTTTGGATGATCATTGAAAGTACAAAACAGAGAAAGAATAGGACTCGAGAACTTGTGCAGGAAACAGAGTTTTCAACCTTAGCATGATGGGGTTTTAGTGGTCATTTTTAAATAGGAGTCTAGATTTTCAGTGGTCATTTTTAAATTGGAGTCTAGATTGAGTGTTCAGTCTTACAGCAACATTAGAAAACTCTAACTACAAAATACTAAAGTTGAGATAGCTGAGTTGTTCCTTTCATAATTTTAGTTGTAGGTCATGGATTGAGGCCAGGCATTTTTTACAATTGAAAATGTGTTATCTCAGGTGTCTAAGGAGGTGCTCCTTCAAGGAATACTTAAACAAGATCTATATGTTTTTGAGAACATGTATATACCTAGACAGATTAATGAATCCAAAGTATTTCAATCTTTTCTTGCTATGTATAAATCTAATTTAGAACTTGGCATAGAAGATTAGGACATCCATCACTTATTATTTTTGAGATTATTCTTAGACACTGTAATATATTCAAATAAAATTGAGTTTGATTATGTTGTGTGTGAAGCTTGTGCAAAAGGCAAAATGCATACCTTATCTTTCTCTTTGTCTAATATTGTTTTTATTTCTCCTCTTGAATTAATTTACATTGATGTATGGATTCCTATCCCAATTGTTTTCAGATCAGAATTACTATATGAGCATTGTAGATGTTTACTCAAGATACACTTGTTTATACTTACTTAATTCAAAAGCTCAAGTTCTGTAAATTTTACAACAAGTTACTTATGAAAAACTAAACTGGAAATTCTGTTAAAGTTGTGCAGATAGATAATGCTAAAGAATTCTTGTGTTAGCCAGCTCGCCATTCCTCGCTAGTTCGCCGTTCTGGTTGTCGTGCTGCTCGCCCCTCTCTCTCGCGGTTCTGCTCGCTTCTCTGTCGCGGTTCTGCTCACGGTGCTGCTCGAAGGTTAGTTCTCTCTCCCTCGCTCACACAAACCATAAGCTGCCATCCATTACCAACTTGTCAAGTATTTTTCTTTTTATCTTCCATGAAATATTTTCATAAAAGGGTCCAAGAAATCAAAGCCAAAATCTAATTTTTGCAGCTATAAAATTCCACCTACTGAATTCGAATCTCTGTTTCTTAAGAAATCAGTCCTGTTCAGTACATAGAAGTGATCAGGTATATAGTTTGAATTTTTTTCTGCACCTTTTTTTAATAATTTGGGTTTTCTTCCATTTCAGTTCTTAGTATCTGTGTTGATTCCTGAACTGCTTTTTTTAAGGAAAAAATATCTGGTGTGAATCTGATATTTTTTTAAAGATATTTGAGCATTAGTTTTCTCTGAATTTGATTTTCATTTTTTTTTACCAAATTATGGAAAATTAGATGAATAGTTTGATACAAAAGAAACTGAATGATAAACCTTGAAAGTTTCGGTCTCATTAATGCTCTATTTTGTTTGGCATTACTCTGTTTCAGAATTTTCTCTAGACTTTCATTATTTTAATCTCTCATTCAATTTGTTACTCCACCTAGGTAGCAAGCATAATCTAACTTATGAAAAATGAGGTGTTTGAAGGATGCTGCTGAACCACCTTTGAACAAGATGCATCCCCATGGGAACTCATCATGTCACTAATGGTAAGATTTTTATCCTCACCTGCTAGAAGCACATAACCTCCCTCTTTGTACACCTTATATTGATCATTCAGCATATAGCTAGAGCTTCTCCAATATTCCTGATGGTTTCCCTGTTTATCCCTGCTTTTATTAATAACCTATTCTGCTGCTGTTTTTTATGAGAGTTAGGCTTAGCTAGAGTTTCTTGTTGTTTTCCTTTTTGATTAATTGGAGCATTCCTCTTGGTTTGATTAGTGGAGATAGCGCCTTTTTTATTTGAGACAGAGCTTTGCAATTTGGTTTTTTGCATGTTAGGTTTGGGATTCTGAGTAGTAACTATTTTTTGCCCCTGACTTTTAGGGATTTTCTTGCCTTTGATGGCTTGATTATTTCCTTTCTGGGAGTTGCCAGCATGATGAATAATTTATTAATATTATTTTTTGGGGAGATTCGGTTTTTTGTAGGAATCTTAAGTTTTAAGATGCAAAGTATATATAATTTCTTAATGAGTGGAAGGTCAAATTTTGGATATTGCATTGCAAAGTTGTTTAATCAGCTTTTTTGTTGGCGAGCGAAGACGCTATGTTTTGTGAACATGTTCCTTTATTTTACCCTTTTATCAGGAACTATCTGGCTCCGTTTCTAGATTAATAATGGACCGAAGCTCCATTGATTATGGTTATAGGGATGGAGAAGGTGATGCTGAATGAACTCTAAAGATGGTAGACACAGGAGTAATTGGTAGCGAGATTGCCATGGCCGAAGCAAGTCTTAAATCCCCTCTGTAGTATATGTTGTGTTTAGAGATGTCTATTCTTTTTCATTTATAAAGTTTGCATTTTCATTCAGGAGTCAGGCATCTGGTCTAAACCCAACAGTGACAATTTCACACAATGCATAGAACTGCCAAGAAATCATAAGGGTATGACTCAAGTACCCTCTTATCTCATATTATGCAGTGGGTTATTCTGTGATTTCTCTCTTCTCACTCTTCTTTTTTCTTTCTTTTTTCATCAGGAATAGATGCAAAGACCAATGGCTATATCCTCATAAACACTAACGGTGGCTTGAACCAGAAGAGATTTGGGGTCTAGCAACATTGATTTCTGATGGTATATTATGAAAAGTTAGGTAGCGAAAGGTACCATCTTAATAATTATTACTCCACCTAGTAATTGAATTGTTCATTAGACACTATTAATACCGAATTGTAATTGTCTCAATATGTGACTCACACTACTGTTTTGTGATTAAATTTAATCTTAGTAATTCTTATCTGATTGAGAAACAGTTGTGATTGGCTTTTTTGTAGTATATATAACTATATAGCTCTCAATTCTATGGATTAATTTGGTTGTTGGAGAAATACTAGGTGTTAATTCTAGACGTTTCACATTAGATTATTTTGGGAGTGAAGTGTTTATGGGTTGACTTTAGCTCTGTAGAGTGCATGGCTGTAAAAGCATAGTTAGAGAATAAATTGAGATATGGATTATGAACATCAATTTCCATAACTGATGCATGAGTTACAGTGTCACAAAATGGTTATATTTTTGTAAAATGTCAGAAAATTCAATGATGCACATACATATTTTCTTGGAAAATTGTAATGGAAACCTGTGTTTTATTTTGTCATATGATGACTTATTAGGATTGTATGTTTTGCTGACACAGATTTATGGTGAAGATGAATGGTCATTTGGATTCTGGGAGCAAGGTACTGAAGTGTTTAGTTGCCCTTCTAGAAAAAATATGATAAAGAAGAAGATGCGGCCAGTGAAGACGAGGAGTTTTAAAGCAAATGGTAGCAGGAGTTCTTCCCACATCAACTTTTTGTTAATCATAGTTTTGCTGTATATCACTTTTAGGTTTTCCATCCTTCATATCTTTGGGAGCATTATAGTTTTAATTTAAATTATTATTATAACATGTAAATAATTCATATAAATCAATAAAAAATTTAATTCTTATGCCTTCTAATTTTCTCTTTTTAGTTATTATTATAGAATTGTAATTTTTTAATATTATTATGCATTTTAATTTTTTTCTTTTTTTTAATTTGACAAAGAAATAGGCCACGCTTTGAAAGCGTGGCAAAAGGCTTTAGTAGGAAAGCCACGCTTTTAAAAGCGTGGCTGTATGTGCTCTATTGGCATGCTTTCAAAGCGTAGCCAAAACCAACTTTCTTGGCACGTTTCAAGAGCGTGGCGATATGTGAACTTTTCTGTACGTTTTTAAAGCGTACCGATAGATTAACACCTATAGCCACACTTTTAAGTGTGGCAAGAGTTGAAAGCGTGGCTAAAAAGAAAGCGTGCCGATAAATCCACAAAAGCGTGGCGATAGAGCAACCGGCACGCTAGCGGATGTGACCCTTTCAAAAGCGTGCCGATAGCTCAAAAAGCGTGGTGAAAAGCTCTCGGTACGCTTTTTAGCACTTTTTGACACGCTTTAAAAGCGTGGCAGAAAGCTTATTTTCTTGTAGTGAAGGAACAAGAAAAATAAATTGCAAGAAAGTAAATTAATAATTAAGAAAAATCTTGGCAAGGTATGAGAACTGGACGTCCTATCCTAGTTATCCTTATCAATTGTGATGAGAATTGTTCATTGCTCCCACTTAGTTAACCCTTACTAAATAAAGGAAAGTCAAGTGGACTAATCAATTTGATTCCTCAAGTCCTAGTCAACTCCTAAGGAAAGAATAGCTTTAGAGGGATCCAAATCAACCAGCAAATTTCAATTATCAATCAACAAAGGAGTTTGATAACTCAAGAGTCTCCAATTACTCAGTTCAAGCTAAGAATGTAAGAAGCTAAATTAAAATTATAAATATGAAATACCTCAAATTGCATTAAATAAAGAAATCAAATCTAACATGGAGTTCATAAACCAAATTGGGAAAATAAATAAACTAGAATGCTAGAATAAATAAAAGTAGAAGAGAAACTAAATTAAAGGAACATTGAACCTGGAATTGAGAAGAAATAAACCTAAAACTAAGAGAAATCCTAAAACCTAGAGAGAGGAGAGAGCATCTCTCTCTAGAAAACTACATCTAAAACCTAAATTATTGTGAATTGATGAATGAATGTTGTGTATCAATCCCTCTTGAGTCTCTGCTTGTCCCCTGGCTTTAGTCTGCGTTTCTGGGCCGAAAACTGGGTCCAAACTCAGCCCAAAATCGCCCCCAGCGTTTTATGCGATTTCTGCAGGTAGCGCATGTCACGCGTACGCGTCAGTCACGCGTGCGCGTCGTTTGGCGATATTCCTTGTCATGCGTATGCACACGCGTCGTTCCTCGCTGGTCAGCTCCTTGGTTTCTTATGTTCCTTCTATTTTTGCAAGCTTCCTTTCCATCCTCTAAGCCATTCATGCCCTATAAAACCTGAAAACACTTACCACACAGATCACGGTATCGAATGGTATAAAGGGGAGTTAAAAATATACAGTTTAAAGGCTCATAAAGCAAGTTTTCAATCATATAACAAAATTGGAAAGGAATTGTAAAATCATGCAAATTGTATGAATAAGTGTGCAAAGATTTGATAAAACCACTTAATTGAGCACAAGATAAACCATAAAATAGTGGTTTATCAGTAATGCTTTGCGAGTGACCAAAGTGCAGCGTTGCACTAATCAAGGTTACCAATGGATAAATCCGCTGGTAAATCTGACGGTAATGCTGACGCCAATTTTTTCCTTTTTTCTTCATTTGTTACCGGGGATTTATCCTTGGAAAATCAAATCTGATGATAATTATTTTACCCGATGAATTTATTATCAAATTTTTCGGTAAATCTATCAGTAAATTTGCTACTAATTTCCAACACTAAATATGACGGTATTCAGTATTTTTTTATAGTGCATGCTTTCCAATTCAAGAAAGTATTATTTTGACTCATCACATATCATAGAATATGATCGATACAATAAAAATAAGAAATGATTTGATATGTAAAACTATACTGCTAAAAATTATTTATAGATCTGTTAAAAATTTAAGAGGAAAAAAATTTCTTTAGTTAAAGTGGTGTAAATTGTGAAAAGGATTAACAAAAGAAATAACATGAGAATTAGAATATAAAATGAAAAAGTTTTATCTAAAATATTCTAAAATAGGTCAATAAATTTTGGGGATAAAATTTATAAAAGATGAGGAGAATTCTAACATGTTTATTTGATATAATATATTTGATTTTATTTTTTTATGCAAACATAAGGTAATAAGATAGATATTAATTTTTATTAATTATAATATATAGTTAAAGTTATTTTTAGTCACTATATGATTAGAAAATAATATATGCAATAAATTTTAATGTAACAAAGTTTTTTTAAAAAAAGACAATGGGTTGGCAATGCTCATTGCCACCCATGTCTTTTTCTTCTCCTCATTTAATATATGTACTGTTAATTTTTTTCTTGTATTTAATTATTTTATGTGAAATGGAGTTTCATCAAAGTTATTATTATTGTTATTATTATATTATTTTTTATTTTCTCGGTTCAGTGTGGATTATCGTTGTTCCGATTGCTTTATAAATATTTACTACAACAATATAGATTATTTTTGAGGGTTATAATGTGTAAAATAAAATTAAAATTTGTCAAAAAAATAAATTTTGATACTATTTTAACTATGAAAATATGTTAATAAAAGTTTTGTCAAAAATAGTATTTTTAACATATAAGTGATTGTGAAAAAAATTTAAATTTTATTTTGATAAATATTGACTGTCAAAAATAATTTGTTAGAAAATTTTGAGAACATATTTTCTGTGATACTTATTAATTGTCAAAAATACTATTTATTTTGACACTTATTGACTATAAAATATTCTCAACAAAAAATTTTAACAAAGAATGAGATGAGATCTTGAAACTAAAGAATAACTTGAGATTTTGAAGATAAAGAATGAGTAGTATAATCCTAAACTGAGAGCAGTGTGATGTCAAAATTAACAGAGCAAAAGAAGAAAAAAATAATGGAGTAAATTGAAAACAAATGAGTGTCAAAATTGATGAGTAATTTTCTACGGTCAAATTATTCATCAAAAAAACATAAAAAATTTGACATTTATAATATTTGTCAAAAATATATATTAATTTTGACATTTAATTATGGTATTAAAAAATAAAGTGTTAAAATAACTCTATTTTCTTGTAGTAATTAATGTAACACCCTAACTACCAAAGCTCACGCTTCCGGCTGCGCGACTCTGATAGCTCGGACATTACGACGACACTTATATTATTTAATACTAAAATATGAGCCTGTTTGAAACTTTAAACCGCAATACCACTCCCAAAGATATTTTCGTTCGATAACGTACATCCATAAATACCATTCAACTTACAACAACTCATAAAGAGTACATCCATATATATACATAAATATATATAAATAATATTACAAACATAATCCAATACAATTCCTATCCCTCTTACAGATTATATCAAGATAAAGGCGAGGGTGCAGTAAATCATAACTAAAACAATACAGAGCATCACAACAACAATTAAATAAGCTCTTTATAACTTCTGCGCCCATATCCTGAAAGGGGAAAAATGTAGGGGGGGTGAGAACATCATCCTCGAAAGAGTTCTCAGTAGAGGGTTTTTGGGAATTATTGTAATAGGATACATGAAGATAACCGCACCAGTGATTCATAACCGTCTTATGCCTCTTTTCAAAAACAACGGTTTACAATGAAAGTAAAATCGGAAATCTTTTCGGAAATAAGAACCATTCAATTCTCAAAAACTCAAAAGCCTTTCAAAACGGTTTATCTATGCGGAACCAAAATAGCCTTTCATAATTTTATTCCAAACCAGAAACACAAAACCGAAATCAACCATCAGTTCATCTTTTTCCAACCACGGCCCGAGGTCCAAACAATCCAACCAACAACTAATCACCACAATCCAACAGAGTCCCAGATGCAAACACAGATAGGAAGTTCAAGCACAAACAAACAGTTATTACAAGTAGAACAGTTAACAATTAATCACATAGGCAAACCAAGTATAATATGCACACCCAACCAATGTCACACAAATGCATATGATGCATGCCTGTCCCTAGTGGCTGATGATATCATCTGTCGGTTATAGAGCCAACTCGACAAGTCCTGGTAGCTAACCATTGGACTGTCCCTCTGTCGTGCATCCCCAACTCGAGTTATACTCATCATAAACTTGATCATAATCATGATCCATATCCATCACCCTCACTGGTGAATATTTATGGGGGCGAGCTCATCCGGCCCTTTCACAGTGCCCGGCCACACTTACGACATAGGGTCAACAGAGTATCAAGTCTCAACCTGGAGCACGTGGTGGCTAGCCACTGCTACTACCCAGGGAAACTCGTATCTCAGATAGTGGAAGTGCAACATTCACATTTATCAATGATTCAGCATAAACATGCATTCAATCTCATCCATGGATCAACATCCATCTCAGCCATCCGGCTCACGGTTCAGTCCAGAACCAGCCAATATGTATAATCATACACAGCCATTCCGGCTCACAACAAAACAGCACTTCCACCATTCAACATCATCAAATTCATGAAATCGGCATTTAAGCCATAAATCATTTTCTCAATTCATTTCACTTTGAAATCAAGTTTCAACTCTTTTCAGCCTTGGCTTTAAAGATCTCATTTCTCAAATTATCTCAGGCTCATAAGCCAATTTTACTCAAAGAAAATTCCCTTTTTGAAATAAGCCACTCTCGGCTTCCTCTTTCCAAAACTTCCAAAACCATGGAAAGTTAAAGATTCCTTTTGAATCATTCAAAATCACCCATCCAACAATGGGATTTTTGTAACAAAAGTTCCTCGGCAGAGTCCCAAGTCCTTAGGGGAGAATAGCATAACTCATTTCGCCAAATTCATTTAAAATCATTAAAACCTTGACTTTCCGATTTGAGTAATAAAATAAGATCTAAGCCAAACCGAGTCACGTAATCATTTACTTCCTTCAAAGCCGTTTCCTTTACTTAGGCAAAACCAGCTTTAACCCCCATGACAAATTCTAAAACGTTTTAACTGTAAAAAAATTGTTTTAGTCTTGCAAGAATTCAGAATTCAAAGAGTACTCAAAACCTTTCTCAAAACATTTCAAAATGAAACTTGTCAATAGACATTCAGGTTCTTTCAAAGCCATTGAAACTTCTTTAATTGAAACCCCCAAGTCAAATTCAAAGGCATAAATCCTTTTCACATCCAAACAGCTTAAAAACACAAGTTTCATCTAATTAACCTTCTCCTGAAAGAGATACAATGCCTTTCTTAAGAAGCAAGACTAAATCACAATTTCCTCTTTATTAATTCATTTCGAAAGCATGAATCATCATTTTCTCGATAATTCAAATAAAATAGTAGAAGTCTTTAACTCATCATTTTCCAGACAACATTTCAATAAAGACTCGGATTTTATAGAAATTTCGGCAGCACCTCCCCTAAAACTTGGACTTTGCCACCCGGTTCGGGTCCCAACTAAACCGTTCCACAATCCTTTTCAACAGCCCAAAATCCAAAATCAGTTCAAGGCAAGCCAAAACCAACAACCATCTCAATTCCATATTCCAAGAAAACCGTTTCAAAAACCAAATCATTATCAGCCGAATAAACTCATTTCTAAAGTTTCAAAGAAACGGTTCAGCAATAGTCATTTATCAAACCAGATCATTAAAGCAAGCCAGGCTGAATTCAAGAGTGTATTCTATTTTTTTCACATTCTCAAAAAAAATCCATTCAACTCAAATCAATTTCCAACGGATTCAACTCGATCTCAAAGCTTTAAAAGAATCAATTTCAAAAGCATTTCGTTTCACAAAGCCACACAACAGTCGAGTTAAACCAACACCCATAATCATACAAAACAACCAAACAATACATAGGACTGATACAATCACCAAATACACATCCTCACATCAGTACCCATATGTAATAATTCCAATATACAAAATATAGTTTTCGGAAAGCGCCCCTACCTCAAAACGTAATTCCATAACCCAAACGCGTCACAGGAACCTCCTCTCTTAAACCGAAATCACCAACAACCGCAACCTCGGCTCCAAGCCACTCCCGCGGTAACCACAACAACACTAATCGCGACATATAACAATAGAAACTCAATCTTATAGCAATTGATGCCGCAAAACCTTAGTGTATGAAGCCAGAATAGTAACTAGAGAGCTTTCAAATTGAAAACGCTTACCGAATAAAGAAGGAACAGCAAAACCGGAACAGCGGCGGTCTCTGAACCGGTTCAACGGCAGCAGCCCGGCAGCCACCTCAAGCAGTAAGCAGTGACCGGACTCTGGCAATGGCGCCTGGAACCCACA
Organism: Arachis ipaensis; assembly: GCF_059453495.1. Classification (NCBI taxonomy): domain Eukaryota; kingdom Viridiplantae; phylum Streptophyta; class Magnoliopsida; order Fabales; family Fabaceae; genus Arachis; species Arachis ipaensis. The sequence goes on along the minus strand of NC_142442.1, from coordinate 120,828,802 downwards.
TACAAAGACGTTAAAGCTTCCAGAATCTTAAACGAGTGAAGACCGAATCAAAAACCCTTACCGGCAGAGTTTTCCGGCGACGGCAGCGGTAGCCAGAAGCTCCAGCGGTGGTCTCGGAAGTCACAGAACCACTCCTGGCGGCCAGAACCCTTTTTTGACGGCGGCAGTTCTGACGGAGGCGGCGCCGGCAACGAGAACGGCGGCCGGGCGCGGTGGCTGAACTCCCAGCACACCTTCAGATCTCTCTCGTCTGCTCTGCTCCCGAACTCTCTCTCTCTCTGGCTCTGCCATAGAGGACGGCGACTGACACTGCGGCAAGGTTGACAGCGGTGCAGCTCAGCAACGGCGGTGACAGCAGCGTCGCCCTTCTCCTGCGCGTGCACGCACGCTCCCTCTTCCTCGCGTCGGGCTCCTGCATCGCACCCCTCACGTTCGCAGTTCTGGGTCCGGCGCGGTTCAATGGCGATCGGCGGCGACTGGACGCAGCTCCTCCAGCTCGCGTCTCCTTCTCTCCCAGCGTCGCCCAGTCTCAGCCTTCCTCCTCCTTCGAGTTCGACGGAAAGGGACCCACGGCGGCATCAAACGGCGGCAGCAAACCCCAGTGCCACCGGCGCAAATCCTTGTCTCATCTTCAGATCTCGCTCCTCTCGTCTCTGCGCGACGCGACGGCGCGGCGGCAGTGACGCCCGCCGGCGCCGTCCTCCTCCTCTCCTCTCCTTCCCGTTCCTCTTCTCCCACTTTCTGCTCCTCTTTTCTTTCCTTCATGGAAACAGAAGGAAGCTGTGTGTCGTGAATGAAAGAAGGAAGGAAAATGGGTCAAGTGTGGCGGCTGGGTTTGGGAGCTGAGTGGGGTTGAGAGAGAACCGGGTCGGGTAATGGGTTACCGGGTTAGGGTTTTCCTTATGTGAAAATTAAGGTTAAGGGCATTATGGTAATTTCACATAAAATTAGGAATAATATGGTAATTGAAATCCAATGTAAATCCAACACTTATTGTATATGGAAAAACCCTATTTGTTCATCTACTTTTACAGATTATTTTCAACAAAATGCCCAAATCTAAAGATTAGAAATAATATAATTAATTTCTCTATTTTCCAAAATAGCAGTATTAATATTTAAAATATTAATTATTTAATCCAAATCATGTAAAACCCCTCTTATTTCATAACTACCAAATTCATAATCTTAATATAGAAAATAACCCAATAATTATAAAATTGGATAAAAATCATAACTCGTCTCAAATTCAATAAATCAAAACTTGCCTTAATTATCTTTAATAAAATGATTTCCAAAATTAAGGCTACAAATAACTATATGATTTGAGACTTGATCATAATAAGACTTTTCAAAAGTTCTGGTCTTACATCCTACCCACCTTATAAAAATTTTCGCCCTCGAAAATTGATACAAAATAAAAGAAATTCCATAACAGTTCACCCTTGAACACATTTAAGGAAGAAGCAAAAATATCTCAAAATATAATCATATATATATGATTTTCAAATACTTTTAATCATCATATGCATAAGGGTGTAAAGGTAGGAGTGTGATTGCAAAGCAAACATTACAAGGTAGGCTCGATACAAAAGATAACATGGGTCAATCATGTGATAGTAGGGCAAAGCATCAAAGGCTATAAAACAGGATGGAGTTAAAACGATGTGCTCAATATTCGCACACTAATCTCATATCAACCTCAAGGTTTCAACTCTCCAACTCCATCAAGCACTTTACAATCCCATACTCGATCACAAGCCTTACAACCGCAAACCCGTTCGCAAGGAACAAAACGCCCACAACTCATAACGTTGCACACCTACCGCTTCAACTTCCGTATACACACATCACGTCTTAAAGAACTAACGCATCGCGTTACTATGTCTACAAGTCGCACGTGATATCAAAACAATTCTCGAGTCTACTCAGAAGGATACCAGATTTAGAACGGAGAGACAATTGTCAAGGGTAATACTCAAAGATTTGAGAGAATGTATCCAATTCCAAATAAACAAGGACACTCAAGCAATGAAGTTTGCTAGACTCAATTCAATTGACAACTTCAAGATAATCCTTGGATCAAGGAAATTCAATAGGATCAATAGGAAGGAGAATCAGCGCATTAGTTTGAAACAATTTCAAGATGAGTCGAAGAAGTAAGAGGTTACAGAAATGAATATCTCAGACCCAAGCCAAGCTCACGGAACTCAAGAGCATAATTACAATACTTTCGAATACATTATTCTTAAAAGAATCGAAAACTTGTAAAAATATCACTTCGCAGTCTGAAAGAGAAGTTAAACAACAAACATCCTTCAAGAGAGTAACAAAAGCATAAACGTGGCTTTACTTCAATACAATTTCATGTTGAAGTAGATTATGTAGAGTTTCCAAAAACAAAATGCACACAACTTTGGCTAAGAGCTAAAATATTTCCATCAAATATTTTAGAAAGATAGTTAGGTGCATAACTTAACCAAAAGTAATTCATAAAACTCGGAAGAAATCAAATGCTTATTCAAAAATTCTAAAAATTCATATTCAAACAAGCGTGTATAACATTTATAGCAAGTACGAAAGAGGAAGTTAAACTCTTTTTAGAAAAGAAATTTCGAGCTAAAAATTTGCTTTCAATTTGGTAAAGAAAATAAGTGGTGCATTAGAACAAACCAATTTCCACTAAACAAGGGAGCTCTCCAAAACCTCATTTAAAATAGTGCATGCCAACTTTTAAATTAACTTCGTCAAAATCGAACAATGGTTTCAATCTAAATCAAGCAACAGAAAATAAATTCCGTTTAAAACTTCTTACAAGAGAATTCAAAACTTCTTTAAAAAGTTCAGAACAAGACTCCCAAAAGTGTCCTTAAAATCACCATCTCAGAAGAACATTCAAGAAGTTTAAGATGTACTAAAAAGGAGTCAAGCCATACTAGAGAGGATCTTAATCTAAAGTAGTTCAAACAAGAGCCACTAGACATGAAACATCAAACAAGTTTTAAATTGATCCAAAAGAATACAAAAGTCATAGAAAAAGACAACTCAACCATTAGTAATTTCTCAAGGATAAATCTTTGACTAAAAACTCTTGCAGAGATAATGAGAGAATAAACGATGTACTAATTTGAAACGAATCAAACTTACTCATATACGAATGAGATTCACAAAAAGGAAAAACCAAGATCAATGGCAATATTCACAAGATGCAGAAGATCAGTTAAAAACAAGCTCAAACATGACATTCATGGAGATGGAAGATTTTATAGAGAATTTAGTCCGTTCATAGAAAGAAAGCTATGAGTTCAAAATTTTCAAAAGAACAACAATGGCATAACTCATGTGGTATGCTAAATCAAACTCAAATAAAAATGAATTAAGTAAAGTTTATCAAACAAAACTCAACCGGGACAAAAGCGAGAAATCCCCTTTCTTTCCAGAATTTCGGAAAATATCCAAATACACAATTAAATAAAGATGTCCATTAGAACTATAATAAAATTACTAGAAAGTCAAATTTACTTTTAAGTTAAGTGCAATTCCGCAAACCAGTAAAAGTACAGTCGAGGTATTAGGAGTAAATAGTTGTTAAACTGTATAAGAAATCTTCAAAGTTCATATATAGATAATTATACATCTATTCAACAGCAATTTTTGTAAAAATCTCAAAATTGGCTATAATCACTGTTAAATAAGAGGAAAATTGAATCAACAATTTTTCTATTAATGGACTCGGAATCAGGAGTTAAAAATGCACAGCGCTTTAAGATAAGTTCAAGGCTATATCAATGAATACAGGAATAAAAAAGAACTCAAACAGAGGAAGGTAGATGCAACAAGGATCTCAAACAAGCATATGCACTTAAGATCAAACAAGAATGCCTGTGGATAGAGGAATAAAGTTTAAAAATCAAACTACTCCTCAAAAGGATCAGCAATCAAGAACTTCAAGTTAGGACATGAAAGAACAGGTCGACTCAAATGAAATTCAAGACACAAAACTGAATAGCCTCGAGAAATAGTTTCTAGCGTTCTCAAAACCCGCGATTCGCTTTACTCAAGACTCGTCTATCATCTATGATAACCCATTAGCGCTTTCATATACAAAATTCACTAGTATTAAGCCGGCCAAACTTAATACAAAGAATTTTGCAATACAAGACTACCATCGTTAATCAATAGACCGTCATGTGCATCAAGCTCTAATTCTCGTCATTCGACAAGACCTAATACATGACAAACGCTCAGAGTATGCAATTGAAGCATAGTTGGTCCATTCCTCAGGCTCTACAGGAAGGACTGCTCTGATACCATAATGTAACACCCTAACTACCAAAGCTCACGCTTCCGGCTGCGCGACTCTGATAGCTCAGACATTACGACGACACTTATATTATTTAATACTAAAATATGAGCCTGTTTGAAACTTTAAACCGCAATACCGCTCCCAAAGATATTTTCGTTCGATAACGTACATCCATAAATACCATTCAACTTACAACAACTCATAAAGAGTACATCCATATATATACATAAATATATATAAATAATATTACAAACATAATCCAATACAATTCCTATCCCTCTTACAGATTATATCAAGATAAAGGCGAGGGTGCAGTAAATCATAACTAAAACAATACAGAGCATCACAACAACAATTAAATAAGCTCTTCATAACTTCTGCGCCCATATCCTGAAAGGGGAAAATGTAGGGGGGGTGAGAACATCATCCTCGAAAGGGTTCTCAATAGAGGGTTTTTGGGAATTATTGTAATAGGATACATGAAGATAACCGCACCAGTGATTCATAACCGTCTTATGCCTCTTTTCAAAAACAACGGTTTACAATGAAAGTAAAATCGGAAATCTTTTCGAAAATAAGAACCATTCAATTCTCAAAAACTCAAAAGCCTTTCAAAACGGTTTATCTATGCGGAACCAAAATAGCCTTTCATAATTTTATTCCAAACCAGAAACACAAAACCGAAATCAACCATCAGTTCATCTCTTTCCAACCACGGCCCTAGGCCCAAACAATCCAACCAACAACTAATCACCACAATCCAACAGAGTCCCAGATGCAAACACAGATAGGAAGTTCAAGCACAAACAAACAGTTATTACAAGTAGAACAGTTAACAATTAATCACATAGGCAAACCAAGTATAATATGCACACCCAACCAATGTCACACAAATGCATATGATGCATGCCTGTCCCTAGTGGCTGATGATATCATCTGTCGGTTATAGAGCCAACCCGACAAGTCCTGGTAGCTAACCATTGGACTGTCCCTCTGTCGTGCATCCCCAACTCGAGTTATACTCATCATAAACTTGATCATAATCATGATCCATATCCATCACCCTCACTGGTGAATATTTATGGGGGCGAGCTCATCCGGGCCTTTCACAGTGCCCGGCCACACTTACGACATAGGGTCAACAGAGTATCAAGTCTCGACCTGGAGCACGTGGTGGCTAGCCACTGCTACTACCCAGGGAAACTCGTATCTCAGATAGTGGAAGTGCAACATTCACATTTATCAATGATTCAGCATAAACATGCATTCAATCTCATCCATGGATCAACATCCATCTCAGCCATCCGGCTCACGGTTCAGTCCAGAACCAGCCAATATGTATAATCATACACAGCCATTCCGGCTCACAACAAAACAGCACTTCCACCATTCAACATCATCAAATTCATGAAATCGGCATTTAATCCATAAATCATTTTCTCAATTCATTTCACTTTGAAATCAAGTTTCAACTCTTTTCAGCCTTGGCTTTAAAGATCTCATTTCTCAAATTATCTCAGGCTCATAAGCCAATTTTACTCAAGGAAAATTTCCTTTTTGAAATAAGCCACTCTCGGCTTCCTCTTTCCAAAACTTCCAAAACCATGGAAAGTTAAAGATTCCTTTTGAATCATTCAAAATCACCCATCCAACAATGGAATTTTTGTAACAAAAGTTCCTCGGCAGAGTCCCAAGTCCTTAGGGGAGAATAGCATAACTCATTTCGCCAAATTCATTTAAAATCATTAAAACCTTGACTTTCCGATTTGAGTAATAAAATAAGATCTAAGCCAAACCGAGTCACGTAATCATTTACTTCCTTCAAAGCCGTTTTCTTTACTTAGGCAAAACCAGCTTTAACCCCCATGACAAATTCTAAAACGTTTTAACTGTAAAAGAATTGTTTTAGTCTTGCAAGAATTCAGAATTCAAAGAGTACTCAAAACCTTTCTCAAAACATTTCAAAATGAAACTTGTCAATAGACATTCAGGTTCTTTCAAAGCCATTGAAACTTCTTTAATTGAAACCCCCAAGTCAAATTCAAAGGCATAAATCCTTTTCACATCCAAACAGCTTTAAAACACAAGTTTCATCTAATTAACCTTCTCCTGAAAGAGATACAATGCCTTTCTTAAGAAGCAAGACTAAATCACAATTTCCTCTTTATTAATTCATTTCGAAAGCATGAATCATCATTTTCTCGATAATTCAAATAAAATAGTAGAAGTCTTTAACTCATCATTTTCCAGACAACATTTCAATAAAGACTCGGATTTTATAGAAATTTCGGCAGCACCTCCCCTAAAACTTGGACTTTGCCACCCGGTTCGGGTCCCAACTAAACCGTTCCACAATCCTTTTCAACAGCCCAAAATCCAAAATCAGTTCAAGGCAAGCCAAAACCAACAACCATCTCAATTCCATATTCCAAGAAAACCATTTCAAAAACCAAATCATTATCAGCCGAATAAACTCATTTCTAAAGTTTCAAAGAAACGGTTCAGCAATAGTCATTTATCAAACCAGATCATTAAAGCAAGCCAGGCTGAATTCAAGAGTGTATTCTATTTTTTTCACATTCTCAAAAAAAATCCATTCAACTCAAATCAATTTCCAACGGATTCAACTCGATCTCAAAGCTTTAAAAGAATCAATTTCAAAAGTATTTCGTTTCACAAAGCCACACAACAGTCGAGTTAAACCAACACCCATAATCATACAAAACAACCAAACAATACATAGGACTGATACAATCACCAAATACACATCCTCACATCAGTACCCATATGTAATAATTCCAATATACAAAATATAGTTTTCGGAAAGCGCCCCTACCTCAAAACGTAATTCCATAACCCAAATGCGTCACAGGAACCTCCTCTCTTAAACCGAAATCACCAACAACCGCAACCTCGGCTCCAAGCCACTCCCGCGGTAACCACAGCAACACTAATCGCGACATATAACAATAGAAACTCAATCTTATAGCAATTGATGCCGCAAAACCTTAGTGTATGAAGCCAGAATAGTAACTAGAGAGCTTTCAAATTGAAAACGCTTACCGAATAAAGAAGGAACAGCTAAACCGGAACAGCGGCGGTCTCTGAACCGGTTCAACGGCAGCAGCCCGGCAGCCACCTCAAGCAGTAAGCAGTGACCGGACTCCGGCAATGGCGCCTGGAACCCACATACAAAGACGTTAAAGCTTCCAGAATCTTAAACGAGTGAAGACCGAATCAAAAACCCTTACCGGCAGAGTTTTCCGGCGACGGCAGCGGTAGCCAGAAGCTCCGGCGGTGGTCTCGGAAGTCACAGAACCACTCCTGGCGGCCAGAACCCTTTTCTGACGGCGGCAGTTCCGACGGAGGCGGCGCCGGCAACGAGAACGGCGGCCGGGCGCGGTGGCTGAACTCCCAGCACACCTTCATATCTCTCTCGTCTGCTCTGCTCCCGAACTCTCTCTCTGGCTCTGCCATAGAGGACGGCGACTGACACTACGGCAAGGTTGACGGCGGCGCAGCTCAGCAACGGCGGTGACAGCAGCGTCGCCCTTCTCCTGCGCGTGCACGCACGCTCCCACTTCCTCGCGTCGGGCTCCTGCATCGCACCCCTCACGTTCGCAGTTCTGGGTCCGGCGCGGTTCAATGGCGATCGGCGGCGACTGGACGCAGCTCCTCCAGCTCGCGTCTCTTTCTCTCCCAGCGTCGCCCAGTCTCAGCCTTCCTCCTCCTTCGAGTTCGACGGAAAGGGACCCACGGCGGCATCAAATGGCGGCAGCAAACCCCAGTGCCACCGGCGCAAATCCTTGTCTCATCTTCAGATCTCGCTCCTCTCGTCTCTGCGCGACGCGACGGCACGGCGGCAATGACGCCCGCCGGCGCCGTCCTCCTCCTCTCCTCTCCTTCCCGTTCCTCTTCTCCCACTTTCTGCTCCTCTTTTCTTTCCTTCATGGAAACAGAAGGAAGCTGTGTGTCGTGAATGAAAGAAGGAAGGAAAATGGGTCAAGTGTGGCGGCTGGGTTTGGGAGCTGAGTGGGGTTGAGAGAGAACCGGGTCGGGTAATGGGTTACCGGGTTAGGGTTTTCCTTATGTGAAAATTAGGGTTAAGGGCCTTATGGTAATTTCACATAAAATTAGGAATAATATGGTAATTGAAATCCAATGTAAATCCAACACTTATTGTATATGGAAAAACACTATTTGTTCATCTACTTTTACAAATTATTTTCAACAAAATGCCCAAATCTAAAGATTAGAAATAATATAATTAATTTCTCTATTTTCCAAAAATAGCAGTATTAATATTTAAAATATTAATTATTTAATCCAAATCATGTAAAATCCCTCTTATTTCATAACTGCCAAATTCATAATCTGAATATAGAAAATAACCCAATAATTATAAAATTGGATAAAAATCATAACTCGTCTCAAATTCAATAAATCAAAACTTGCCTTAATTATCTTTAATAAAATGATTTCCGAAATTAAGGCTACAAATAACTATATGATTTGAGACTTGATCATAATAAGACTTTTCAAAAGTTCTGGGTCTTACAATTAATATTATTACTATTATTAACATTATCTCTTCTCGGGCTAATGTGGATTGTCGTCGCTCCGATTTTTTTTTTTGTTTATCTTTATGTTATTTAATTTATTATATATTTACTTTATTAATTTTTTACAATTATTTATCAATACTAATATATTGCCAAACTATTATTATATTATTATTAATTATTTTAGTACTATAATTGTTCATTAATTATTATTATTATTATTATTGTTGTTGTTAAGGATGTTCGCAGTGCGGTTTAGTTTAGTTTTTTAGAGAAAAGTCATTCGATCTAATTGTTTAATTAAACTGCGATTCGGTTTGGTTCGGTTTTTTAATCGAAACCATTCGAATCAAACCAAACTAATTGAAATCGATTTGGTTTGGTTCGATTTGTTCGATTTTTTTAATCAATTCAAAGAAAAACCTGTCATACAATTTCACAAAATCATAACATTAAAATCATAGAAGACAAATACGCAATGACTAACAAAAGTCTTGATCCAATAAAATTCAATGACAAAATTAAAACACGACAATTAGAGAAGTTTAAAAATTCAATAGTCAACATAATAAAAATAAATTTCCAGCACCATTGAGACCCTCCTCCTCGCCAGTATTGAATAAAGAATATAACACCCTCTCTTCAATTCATGAGCCCACTGAGAAATTCTAAAAGCAAGTTCTAGCATGACACCTACACATGAGCTACAATCTCGAGCTCCCTTTCCTGTAAAAATAATGCTATATATTTAGTGAAAAATGATAAGATTGTAAAAAATATTAAAGATCTCATATGTCATATACTCAAAGTTGACCCTTCACAGGTTTTTGTAGAATTTCAGAAACAAAGCATCAAGTAAAACAATAAATGACAGTTGAATAATATTCCAATAAAGTGATCTTCCTATAAAAGTATTGGTATTTCATCATTAATCTTTCAATTGTCCTACTCTTGTACATTGGTTTCAAATCATTATGATAGCAGGAAGTAGTATCTTAATGTTTCTTGGTTATAGATCAAAGAACTACATATTCCACTGTTTAAAGTGACTAATGTGTTAACAATTCAGCAAAACACAAACACATATAAAAATATGTGTAACAAAACTCACACATTAGCTTAAGACTAAATTGGATTATAAACTAACCATTATTATTTATTTATTAAAAGACCATATATATATATATAATGACAGTTGAATAATATTCCAATAAAGTGATCTTCCTGTAAAAGTATTAGTATTTCATCATTAATCTTTCAATTGTCCTACTCTTGTACATTGGTTTCAAATCATTATGATAGCAGGAAGTAGTATCTTAATGTTTCTTGGTTATAGATCAAAGAACTACATATTCCACTGTTTAAAGTGACTAATGTGTTAACAATTCAGCAAAACACAAACACATATAAAAATATGTGTAACAAAACTCACACATTAGCTTAAGACTAAATTGGATTATAAACTAACCATTATTATTTATTTATTAAAAGACCATATATATATATATATATATATATATATGCATAACAGGGTAATTTGTGGCACCAAATGAATTTCTTATGGCAACTAGCCAGCTACAACAGCATAACAAATACCGCAGTGTGTGATCTAAAAAAAATGTAACAAATAAGTAATGAATCCGCACATAGGTCATAAGAGCTAAAATGCTAGAATCAAATTCAGTAAATCATCTCAACTAGAGAAAACAGCACGTGGTTTATAAGGTATTAGTTAATGACAATATATAACACTAATAAGTAATGAAGAAGAACACATGGTTCATGGAATTAATAAACAAACATAAATTACAGCTGAAGCAAGTTTGGCCATCAAAACCAGTGCATTCAATTTTATAGCACACAAATCTCAAATCTGACATTTAATTATATATAAAATGCAATTAAATATACTTTCTCTAACAATTAGAACCTAGAAGAACCCTAACAATCAGAAACATACCTTCTCTAACAATCAGAAACAAGACACATTCAGAAGCTAAAACCCCCAAAATTAGAAAACCTATAATCGCAGAACCTCCCCAATTCATAGAACCAAATTTAGGAAAAACGAAACATACCTTCTCTATCTCGTTTGGCCATTGTTGTTCATCATCATCATCATCACAGCCACATGCACCTTCTTCGACACTAAAACGAGAGAGGGAGTGAGGTAATCAGCGAGAAAGAGAAGATAGAGAGTGAGCCAGAGAATGATTACCTAGTGAGCGGACGATGGTGAGCGACGATGGGAGGAAGGGGTTCGGCGCTGGTGGGAGGGGCTGGGTTCAGCGCTGCTGGGAGCCTGGGCTGGGAGGGTTTTCTTTTAGCGCCGCTAGGTTAGAGTTTCTTTGAGTGCATCTGATTTGGGGGTGGGGTAATGGCAAGGGGTTGGTGGTCTAATGGATTTTTTAGGATTTTTAGTTGACCGTTTCGGTTAAAGTTTTCAGTGTCAAAACTGAAAATTGAACCGAACCACAGAAAAAATAGCAAAACATGAATTTTTTAGTTTTTTCGGTTTTCGGTTTATTCGATTTTTAGTTTTTTTGGTTCGGTTGGTCGATTTTGTTTGGTCTGGATCAGTTTTGAACACCCCTAGTTGTTGTTGATGATGTTATTTTATCATTGTTACGTCATAATTCATACTTTGTTGTCACAATATTATTATGAAACACACCAAAAGATGAGAATTTTTTAAAAAAAAAGGTTTTTTATGTGTGAAACAAGCAGATGAAAAAAAGCAAAAAAAAAAAACTACAAAAAACATATTGAATACCGTTGCATTTAGTGGCGATCATTACCGTTTGATTTAGTGGCATTTTTTGCATTAGATACAAGTAAGATTTAGTTCCCCGAATTAGTTATCGTTGGATTTTATGCTCTGCCACTAAATCCGATAGTAATCAGTGGCGTAAAATCTTATCTCAGTAGCGCCAATTTTACTTGCGGATCTTCCATCAGATTCGGCCGCCGATATATAGGTTTAGTGAAATACTGCGTTTAAGCAATTTACCGTTGAAAAGTTCGTCAGTATATCTGATGGTATTCACGGCGTAAAATTCAAATGCAAACCTCCTTCCCTCACTTTTATGAACTCACTCTCTCTCTTCTATCATCTTTTCTCTTTGGCCCTAAAGTTGCCGGTGTCGCCCCACTAGCTGGAGCCTCCGCTGCTGCCGCCACTGCATGTTGTCACCGTTGAAGTTGTCGGACACTACTGGAGCTATAGGGACACCACCGTTGTTCGCATTTATGGTCACTATCGTCAGTGATGGTGATGTTGTCGCTGTCACTGCCGCCTCCTGTCACTACCACGACTCCACCATCTTGCAACTACTATCAGAGGTAATTTTGGTATAATTTTTTTATTTTTTTAAGATTTTTTTGTGAGTTTAGAATTTTGTTAAGTAGTTTATTAAATTTTTGATTAAATTAGTATAATGAAGTTTGTGATTAGGAACTGGTATAATTTTTTATTTTTTATGATTGAGGTATTTTATCAAATTATTGATTAAATTAGTGTATTAAAGTTTGTGATTAGAATTTGGTATAGTTTTTTTTATTTTTTTCAGATTTTTTTTGTGAATTTAGGGTTTTCTTAGGTATTTTATTAAATTATTGATTAAATTAGTGTAACGAAGTTTGTGATTAGGGTTTGTTTTTTTTTCAAATTTTTTATGAGTTTAATTTAGGATTTTGTTAGATATTTTATTATCAAATTATTAATTAAATTAATGTAATGAAGTTTGTGATTAGAATTTTTTATTTTAAATTAAGTTAAGGTAGGTTAAGTAAGGTGAGATTAAGGGTGCTCGAGCTATTGGAAGAATTTGTTTGTTTTGTTGAATTAGTTTCACCTTGTGAATTTAATAAGTTTTATTTTTTATTAGGACGGTGCTATTTCTCTGAGATCAATTGGAGTTCGCTTCTTCCGTATTCTATGCATCTACATTCTAGGTAGGTTTTCTATCTCTAAATATATTAATTGTTTAAGTTTTATGCTGGACATACTTTTTCTAGGATAGTGTTTTAAGACAGAAGTTGGAGAAGGTCACGTAGAGGCGCCTTCTTGAAACTATTGTTTGCTGAAAAATTGTAGAGTTATAAGGGGTTGTGCTCTAGAACGGTTAAGATTTGATGTGTTATTGAATTCGTGTTTGTTCTAATTTATGCCTGCAGTTATTTTTCTGTGAAACGGTTAAATTTATTTGGTGAATGTCTCTGAATTAAGAGAAAGTTCTGCCAAAATTTCGTTTAAATTGTTTAAAACATGTTTGGTTTGTGAGAAAATGATAATCATCGTATTTGGTTGGAGATTCTAATTATATGAGACCTGTTGCTGAATTTTCTAAAATTTTAATAAGTTGTGTTATTGGATGAATTCTAGGGTGTTTATTGCAAGATGATTCTAAGTCATTATCTGTGGATTTATGATAAGAACAACAGTGCACAGGGGGGTTAAAAATTGAATTTTTTGAGGGAGTTGATGCGTTTGTTACGTATGTCTTCAACATGGAACTGTTTAGGTCTCAAGGGGTATCTAGGTGTTCGTGCTATTGGTTGACTAAGTGGTTAGGACATTCGAATATAACACTTCACCTCTACTATAATGGATTCAAGGATGGGTATTGGATGTAGATGGAACACGGAGAAGTGGATGAGCAGGGAATTAACTAGTGTGCCTCGAATTTCAATATGGTTGGGGGTCAATCGACGATGGTTCGGGTAGTTAGAGAACCAAACATGGAAGAAATAAATTGGGAGGGTAACCAAGAGAGATACAACGAGATGATGTTTGATGCAATAGATGCTACTGATACGGAAGATGCTGAACAAGAGCCTAGCCCGGAGGTAAAGAGCTTTTATCATCTATTAGAATCTATCGTGAAACCCTTGTATGAGGGGTCTGCTCATTCAAAATTGTTTGCATGTGTTAGAATGAGTATTAAATTTGAGTCAAATCACATCTAAGAGTCTTTTGATAAGTGGACTACCTTTTGCAATGACTCAGTACCTGCCGAGACTAGTGGCATCCCCCAGAACCACTACAAAGCAAAGAAGTTAGTTTCAAAATTAGTTCTAAATTCGATAAAAATTGATTGTTGTTTGAATAATTGTATACTGTATTACAAGGGGAACGTAGATCTAACTGCTTGTAGATTTTGTGATGCACTGATATTTCAAGTCAAGAAAGAACAGATTGATAAACGGCGGTTAAAGAGAATTCCAAACAAACAGATGCACTACTTGCCCTTAATCCCTAAGCTAAAATAGTTGTATGCATCGATAAGTTCGGACCCTCACATGAACTAGCATAGTAACAAGAGAGATGATGGTTTTATGACATACCCGTCACATGGAGATGCTTGGAAGCACTTTGATAGGGTCCACCCTATATTTGTGAGCGAGCCCAGAACGTTAGATTAGTTTTGTTCTTTGATAGGTTTGCACCAAATTCTAATTTCGGTAATGCGTACTCTTGTTGGCCTGTAGTGGTGACTCCTTATAACCTACCTCCCTAAATATGCATGAAAGACCCCTACATATTTTTAACTTGTATCATACTTGATCCAAGAAATTCAAAGGCCAAAATAGATGTCTTTTTGCAACCCTTGATGGATGAGTTGATGGAGTTGTGGATTAATAGTGTAGAAATGTATGATATTTCAACCAAGACAAACTTTCAACTGCATGTTATGTTGATATGTACCATTAACAACTTTTCTGCGTATAGAATGTTATCAAGTTAGTCCACTCAAGGCAGAATGTCGTGTCCCATTTGTATAGAAGATACAAAGGCATTTTGGCTGACAAATAGGGGTAAGAATTTGTGGTTTGATTGTCTTCAAAAGATCCTCGATATTGATCATCCTTTTCTATGCAACAAAGACTCATCGAGGAAGAATAGAACTAAAGAAGAAGAAGAACTCATGAGATTGAGTGGTTTGCAAAATTTGACATCACATTAGTAGAATCCCAAGGATCGTTGATAACAGGGCAGGTGTGAGACCTCTGGGATATGGTAAGGAGAATAACTGAACCAAGCAGAGTGTATTTTGGGACTTGTCTTATTGGAAAGACAATTTGGTTCGACATTGTCTTGACGTGATGCACATTGAAAATAACGTATTTGATAATATCATGCACACAAATGGACGATAAGAGGACAAAGAATAACAATAAGGCAAGGTTAGACATGATACACATTTGAAGACGGCCATAGCTAAACTTAACGAGACTTGATAAAAACTAAAGGTGGTATTCGTTCTAACGAAGGACCAGAGGAAAAATATTTGTAGGTGGATTAGAGGACTAAGGTTTTCCAATGGTTACGCGTCTAAATTGGGTAGGTATGCAAATGTCTCACAAGGTAGATTTGCTGGGTTGAAGAGTCACGATTGTCATGTATTTATCGACTCATTGCTTCCTGCTGCGTTCCGAAAACTTCCTACCAACATCTGAAAACCCCTTACAGAAATAAGTAAGTTTTTAGGGATTTATGTGCTACAAAACTTAACGTAAATGATCTCACAATCATGGACAAGAACATTCTGATCATACTTTATAATTTAGAGAGAATATTTCCTCTCGAATTTTTTGACGTCATGGAACACTTATCAATCCACCTGTAGTACAAAGCAAGAGTATGGGGCCAATCCAATTTAGGTGGATGTACCCGTTTGAGAGGATGATTGGATTATTCAAATGCACCGTGAAAAACAGAGCTCAGATCGAGGGTAGTATCTATAAAACATTCCTAGCTAAAGAAACATCTGCATTTTGATCCTTCTATTTTGAGCCTTATGTTGAGTCACATAGAACAAGAGTTGGAAGGAATGACAAGAAGGGAGAAACCTTGTCAGGATCGGAGGACCAACGTATCAATATTTTTTTCGAAAGGAGTTGCAATGAGCACGGGTAGTGAATATTGGTTAGAGAAAAAGGAAATCAATGTCGCACATCTGCATGTGTTGCTTAATTATGACCAGGTTTTATCCTACCTTATGTGAGTTCTAAGCCTTCATAACTATTGTATTTAGTAGGATACTATCTTCGTCGTCTAATCAAAACTTCATTACACTTGATGCCAGGGCATCTTGGCCAGTTTCACTGACCTTTTCTTTACTGTTTTTAGGTTAGTTTCATGCATTTCTTTAGGAAATAAGCTAGTTTTGGGTAAATATTCACTTATGCCTTGACTCAAGCATACATTGTGCATTTTACATGATTTCATGAGGATTTTGCATAAGTTTAGTGACAAATATTATGTTGCATTACTCATGACTTGGACTAGAGCTTTGATGCACTTTGTTGCTTGATTTCAGGACCAAAAAGAAGCAAGAAAAGGGGAGGTAACTTGCAAAGATTAATGAGAAAAGTGATTGCCAATAACACTCTCAAAAAGCCATCAATGCCCACGTTAGAGAGTCACATTAACCAAGTTAACGTGAACTCTAACGTGGAGAAAAGAAGTTGAGCCAACGTTAGTGACACTCAACATTGTCACTAACATTGGCAATTACTCATAAGTGGCCACGTTAGAAGCCACGTTAACCTAGTTAATGTAGCCTCTAACGTTAAGGGGGAGGGAGAGAAGCCAACGTTAGGGACACTCAACATTGTCACTAACGTTGGCCTATGGTGCTAAGTACCACGTTAACTCCCACGTTAACTTGGTTAACGTGGGAACTAACGTAGAAGATGAAGAGTTGTCGACAACGTTAGTGACACTCAACATTGTCACTAACATTGAAGCAACCACATAACCCCCAAGAGTCACGTTAACTTCCACGTTAACTTGGTTAACGTGGAAGCTAACGATGAGAAATGAAGGATGAGCCAACGTTAGTGACACTCAACATTGTCACTAACGTTGGGATGGCTAAAAGATGGCCACGTTAGAAGCCACGTTAACCTAGTTAACGTGGACTCTAACGTGAGACCTAGGGGTACATTGGAACGTTAGTGACAATGTTAAATGTCACTAACGTTCTCGAAGGATGGCAAAGGCCACGTTAGAAGCCACGTTAACCTAGTTAACGTGAGCTTTAACGTGAAGCAAGAAGGGGCACACTGGAATGTTAGTGACAATGTTGAGTGTCACTAACGTTCTCGAAGGTTGACAAGGCAACGTTAAAAGCCACGTTAACCTAGTTAACGTGGGTTTTAACGTAAGGCAAAGGGGTGCATTGGAACGTTAGTGACAATGTTAAGTGTCACTAACGTTCCCGAACTTAGACTTTCACTAAATGATTAACACTCCTTACGCCCTGAGCTTAAGTCTCTGCCCACTCCGCACTTTCTCTCTGCAAGTAAAGCCAAGCCCAAATAAAGAAAGGAACTGCTTCAAACTCAAGATCCAAAGGCCCAAGACTTGAAGAGTGAACTAGAAGCTGAGAAGAGTAGTATATATAGGAGTAGCTTTGAATTGTAAAATAGTTCTGGAGGCTGAAGAACCACTCTCTGTATTTTACTTTCTTTGCAATTTCTAGTTTTATGATGTATTCTCCATCTTTGTTTTCATCTTCAAGAGCTATGAACAACTAAACCCCTTTCATTGGGTGAGGGAGCTCTGTTGTAATTTGATGGATCAATACTAATTTTCATTGTTCTTCTTCTATCTTTCCTCTTGATTTTACTTGAAAGCTTTCGGTCTTCATCCAATTGAGTAGTTATATTGGAAGAGAAGCTATTCAAACTTGGATCTCTTTTGAACCTTGGAAGAGGAATGAAGAGATCAAGCTAGAAATGCTTTCTCATGTTGGACCAAATTAGGTTTGGATGGGTATGTGACTGTAACCCTCTCAATACTTGGTTTGGGAAATGCATGTGGTATAATCAGTGACCATACTTCATCTCTTCTCATGAGCAATTGACCAAGGAATTGGCTATTGATCAAGATTTGAGAGATTGAATTGCAAGAAATTGCAATTCAATCACTTAAGATTGCCAAGGAGATCAATGAGTGCATTGATTGAGGAAGAGATGAAAATGAACTTGATCCGGAGAATTGCAACATCTCCTAAGCCTAATGAACTCCCCATTTCTAATCTTACCCATTCTCTTTAATTTTTGCCATTTACTTTTATGAGCAAATCCCCCATTCCCATTTACAATTCTGTAATTTATTTTCAGTTATTTACTTCCAGTCCTTTAATTCTAGCATTTACTTTTCTGTTATTTACATTCCCGCCATTTTATTTTCTACAACTCTCAACCCAAATTCTGGATTCGCTCAACTAGAACATTCTTCTAATTAAAGTTGCTTGATCAATCAATCCCTGTGGGATTCGACCTCATTCTATTGTGAGTTTTTACTTGACGACAACTTTGGTACACTTGCCGAAGGGAGATTTGTTGAGAGACAAGTTTTCCGTGCATCAAGTTTATGGCACCGTTGCCGGGGATTGATTGTGCATCAACAATGATTAGATTGGAAGATCACTAGATTGAGCATTTTATTTTGTGAATTTCATTTTTCTGTTTGAGTGATTTACTTTTTGTTTTAGTTAAACTTCTTCCCTTCTCCATCGACTCTTTTGTTTTTCTTTGTTATTTTCAATTCTGTTTGCTAACCCACTAACTGTTTGATATATTGCATCACCCACAACTAACATCAATTCTGACACAAATACTGTCTGCACCTATTTTCTCTGCTTGTACTTGTTGGTTGTATGACAGGGAGAAGAAGCGGGGCTTCAACTTCCTTTGATTCTGAACCAGAGAGAACCTTCCTTAGACTAAGGAGGGAGGCAAAAGAAAAACGAGTAGTTGGTGCTGAAGAAGAGGAGGAACAGTTTGAGGAATACTTTGAACCAAACATGGAAGAAAACATGGAAAATCATCATGAAGAAGAGATTCACAACCATGGCAGAGGAGGTGGAGCAAATCATGCTGGGGAGGATAGAAGAGTTTTGGGCTCTTACATTAATCCAAACGCAGGCAATTATGGAAGTAGCATCCAAAAGCTAACAATCCATGCCAACAACTTTGAACTTAAACCACAGCTCATCACCCTTGTTCAGCACAACTGTTCATTTGGAGGAGGTGTTCAAGAAGATCCCAACCAACATTTGACCACCTTCCTAAGAATATGTGACACAGTGAAATCTAATGGTGTTCATCCTGACGCCTATAGATTGCTCTTATTTCCCTTCTCACTCAGAGACAAGGCAGCCAAGTGGCTGGAATCCTTCCCAAGGAAGAGCTTGACAACTTGGGAGGATATGGTGAACAAATTCTTAGCAAGATTCTACCCTCCTCAACGAATCAATAGGCTGAGAGCTGATGTTCAAACCTTCAGGCAACAGGATGGTGAGACTCTGTATGAAGCATGGGAGAGGTTCAAAGACTTAACAAGGAGGTGTCCACCTGACATGTTCAACGAATGGGTCCAGCTGCACATTTTCTATGAAGGGCTCTCTTATGAGTCAAAGAAGGCAGTATACCATTCATCTGGAGGGTCCTTGAATAAGAAGAAGACCATTGAGGAAGCCATAGATGTTATTGAAACTGTAGCAGAAAACGACTACTTCTATGCTTCCGAAAGAGGGAACACAAGAGGAGTGATGGAGCTAAACAATGTGGATGCTCTGTTGGCCCAAAACAAGCTCATTACCCAGCAGCTGGCTGACCTCACCAAGAAGATGGAAATGAACCAAGTAGCAGCAATCTCCACTTTATCAACAACACAAGAAGTTGTAAACCAAGAAGCAGAAGGGAGTCAGGAGCAAGCCAACTACATTGGGAATTCACCAAGGAAAAACTATGATCCATACTCTAAGACCTACAACCCTGGATAGAGAAATCACCCAAACTTTGGGTGGGGAAGTGAGCAAGATCAAAACCAAGACCAGAGACATTACAACTCCAACAACAATGCAGCTCACCAACAATTCACCCAGAGGACATCTCAACACCCCCACAACAACACTTCTCCATATACTTATCAAAACCAAAATAGCACATCTGCTCCGAACCACTCATCAATTGATGACAGGCTCTCTAAGATTGAAGCCTTACTTGAAGGAATATGCTAAGAGATTCAAGAAAATAAGGTGTTCAAAGAGGAGGTGCGAGCTAATATTAAGAACCAGGGAGAAACCATTAGGAAGATGGAATTCCAGGTGGGATATTTAGCTGAGAAGATTCCCAAACCTACTGATAGCTTCCCAAGTGACACTGAGAAAAACCCCAAGGGAGAAGCAAAGAAAGTAAGATGGGAAGATTGCAAAATGGTCACTACAAGTGATCAAGAGATTGAAGACAAGCAAGGCAAAATGTGCAAACAACCTGAAGACAACTCAATAAAGGAGGAGGATAGAGATCACAAAGAACCAGAAATCTCACAACAAGAGCTGCTGAAGCTCTATGCACCATTCCCTCAACTGCTCAATGGTGCTGTGGGAAAAAGAATATACTCAAGGTTCCTAGACTTGTTTGCATCTCTGCATGTGAACATACCATTCATCAAGGTAATTCAACAAATGCCTGTATTCATCAAGTATATGAAGGAACTTCTTCCGAGGAAAAGCTCACTCAAGGGAGGGCAGACTATAGTGATGAACAAGGAATGTAGTGCACTTATTCAGCCTGAGCTGCCTACAAAAAGAAGAGACCCAGGAAGCTTTCATATCCCTTGTGCCATAGGTGAGACTATGTTCGAAGGAGCACTATGTGATTTGGGGGCTAGCATCAACTTACTACCTTTATCCCTGGCGAAGAGGCTGCAGATTAATGAGATAATGCCCACAGATGTCATTATCAGACTGGCTGACAAAACTCAAAAGCAAGCAATAGGAGTGGTGGAAAATGTGCTGCTAAAGGTTGGGAAGTACTTTCTCCCAACAGACTTTGTCATTCTAGACATGGAAGAGAGTCATACTCACCCAATCATATTGGGCAGACCATTCCTAGCTACGGCCAGAGCACTTATCGATGTAGAGAAAGGGGAGCTAATATTGAGAATTCATGATGAACGACTCAGCTTCAATGTCTTCAACTTCTCACAAGAAACAGATCAAGAGGACAAGGAACTAAGCACAAACGATAAGGAGACACTGAAGGAGAAGACAAGCACAGCTAGTTCATTCTGAAACCCCCCTCAACTGATAAACAAGGAAAACAGCAACTGCCACAGCTCAAAGAAAATTTGGAGGAACCCAAACCTCTAGAGGCAGGTGAAGACAGCATCACAACTCCTTGGAGAAAAGAGGTCACCAAGGGGAAGGCAACCTCAAAAGAAACAAAGAAGAAGGTACCAAGGAAATGGAGGAACAAGAAGATCCCTACGGAAGATTTCTCTCCAGGGGATAGAGTTGTCTCATCTTACTTCCCAGATATTCCTCCTAATCTCCCTACTGTACCATCTCAGTTACCTAAGGTCTTCACTATCAACAGAGTTCTTTCCTTGGAACATATGGAGATCATTGATCCAACCAATGGATACAAATCCACAGCAAGAGGGGAGGACTTTAAGCACTACCAACCACCATGATGAAAGAAAAACGTCAAGCTAGTGACGCTAAAGAAGCGCTTCATGGGAGGCAACCCATGTTTTATATGCTTTCAGATGATAATGAATAAGTCAATCTTTATGAGCTTCAATCCAAACTTAACAAACAATTGGTGAAAATCTTCTTATGCAGAATATAGTGAGGAACAAGTTTGGTGTTCAAAGCAAACCAAGTTGCATGCTAGTCTTGGGAGCTTTGAACACAAAACTTTCATCATAGTGCTTCAAACTAAGTTTGGTGTCACCCCATGGTGCCACCAAAATGCATATAAGGAACCACCAATAGTTAGTTAGTTAGTTGAAATTCATAAACAAACAATCAAATCCTTTCTTTCAATTTATTCTAGCCGTAGAGTTTTAATTTTCTTATATATTAATTCCCTTATTTCAAATCTTTATAGGAAAGGAAAAGAAGCATAAAAAGGGATTGATTGGACAATTAAATGGGGGAGATTTCGCCACTTAATGAAGAGCACTACACACATGTCTCAAGAGGGAACGCATGGGGAAACGTTGCCATGCAACATTGGAAAAAGAAGACCCTTGAAGAACGAACCAATCACTCTCATTAAAGTGATGATCCTTGTCTTTCCTTCATACACAACCCCATCCGTTCATCTAGTAAACATTCATGCAATCCACACCCTTCATCCACTCATGATTTTCTTATATAAGTGAACCTGAGTGCATGCTCACTCCTCACATTCAAATTCCCACTCTCCACACTTCTATTGGCACACTAAACCCTTCATCACAAATTGCTTTAACCAACCCACTCTTCATCTATCCGAAACCTCAAATCTCCTCAAACAACAACTCAAGTCATGGCATCATCAAGCTCAAAGAGGCAAAAGAGGAAGGAACCTATGGTGAGTGCTCCCTTTGATGACAAGAGATTCAAGACTGCCTTTCATGAGCATGAATTTGAGCGGATAAGTGCTAGAAAGATATTGCCAGAGTTAATCTTCCAAATCAATGCCAATGAATCACCACAGATTTGGAGAAAAATCGAACAGAGGGGGTGGCAATTGCTCACCAGTCCAGAGGAGAAGATCAATGGAAACCTCATCAAAGAATTCTATGCAAATGCAGTTAGAGAGGATAAGACCAAAGCCCCAACCTTCAAAAGCTATGTGAGAGGAAAGGAGGTGGATTTCAGCCCAAGTGCCATAACAAGAGCTCTTCATTTGAAATCACCTCATTTTGATGAGGAGAGTTATCAGGCAAGGATAAGTAGAAGTCCCGATAAGGATGAGCTCTCAGAGATAGCATCAGATATCTGTGTCATAGCCGCTGACTGGGAGAGGTACTCAGATGGGAGACCAAAATTCATAAAAAGGGGAGACCTTCACCCTGAAGCCAAAGGGTGGTTTGAGCTTGTAAGGAGGTCCATCCTACCAGCTGCTAATAATTCAGAGGTCAATATCAATCGAGCCACTATGGTACAATGCTTAGTACAAGGTGGGGAAATCAAAGTGCATGAGCTCATTGCCGAAGGGATTCAAGAGTCAGCTGAGAAAGCTGACTCAGGTGCCAGACTTTGGTACCCCAGCACCATTCTCCGCTTGTGCAACAAGGCCACGGTAATATTTGAGGACAGCAGCCCAGACTGGGTGAACCCAGGGAGGCCAGTCACACTCGAGCGAATGGTCTATACCACACCGGCTCAGCAACTAAGAAGGCCACATATAGGAAGGCAAAGGGCCCAGGAAGGAGCTCACCAAGAAGAATACCATCAGGAAGAATATCAACAAGAAGAGCATCATGACCCAGCCAACTTGAATATGACTCACCTTCTAAGAGCCATTGAAGATTTAGGACAGAGACATATGGAAGGACAAGAGCAAATACTGAACCGGCTGAGTCAACAGGAAGCATGGCAAAAAACAACAAATGGAGCAGCAGCAGGAACGCTACTCCCAGCTCACTCAAGCCATCAACCAAGTGAATGAGAGGCAAGAGCTTCAAGAGAAGCACTTGCAAGAGCTCAACCAGCGGCAGATAGCCCAAATAAAAACTTTCAATGAGTTCAGTGTACTCAATGAAGGAAGGCAACTACATAGGGAGGAGTTCTATGTAAACACTCAAGCCGAGTTAAACTACATGACCAGTAATATGCATCATCTACACTATGCCATCCCCACATATGATGAAGTCCAAAAAGAATTTGTAGAACAAGAAGAGAGGAAAGTGAAACAGCAAAAGGAGACACTCAAGAAGAAGATGGAAGATAGTGGTTTCTGGAAGAAGCTGCTTGGAAAAGGCAAAGGAAGTGGGAGCACAAGCACTCAAGAGAGACACAATGAGGACAAGCAAGGAGGGGAGCATGGGCATCCACATGAATGAAAGGTGGTGGAGTTCCTTTTAGTCCATCGTTTTCTATGCTTTAAATAAGGAAGATCTTGTATGAAATAGAACCTGCTTCCATGTCATGTTAAAAAAATTTTTCTGTCTTTTAAGTTTTCTTTCTGAATAGGTCCATGATTTTTGGTTTAAATGTCACTGCATCATTCCCTTATTTACTTGTAAGCTTGTCCATTTTAAATCAAATGAAGAAGAGAATGATTGTTTTCAAAAGACCAGGGTAGAGTTCATATTGTTGAAGTGCATTCATGAATCTTTGGGGTAGTCATAAGTTAGCTAAGTTGGTTCAACCACAAGGCTAGGATGACAACTATCTATCCTGAATACTTGACTTTGGATATACTCATGAGACTAAGATAATAACAAGATCCTAGAGTAAGCAATAAGGCTAGGCATCAATAGTTTTAATCTTGAGGCAAGTGTCTGTGGTGCTCCTGTGTGAGGGATCTACTTGGATGAATAAGCTCTTAGGGGTGCTTTATCACTTGGTAACTTGGGTTAACTAACCCAGGATTATCAGCTGAAAATCCACTATCAAGAGTAACCCTCACTACAGAGCATTTAGTAACCCAAAGAGGTGCTGGACACCAAGGTCTCAAGAAAAGAAAATAAATAAACTATATGCCTGTGGTGTGTATGTATGGGGGAGAGACTTGAGGGAGTAAGTCCTTAGGGGTGCTTCAACACCTAGCACCTTGAACCAACTGGTTCGGGAGTGTTGGCTGAAAGCTTATCTTAAAGAGTTGCCCCCTTACAGAGCACTTAGCCTAAATAACACAAACAACCCTTGTAATAACAATAAAAGGATCAATGAATAAAAGTCTCATGAGATATAAACAAAGTAAGTGTTTAGGGATATGATAAAGGTCCAAAAGCCAGTAATGGAATGAACCTAAGTTGCTATGCATGAAACCACCATAAAATCAGTAATATGACTTCCACAAGAATGACTCATTCCTCTGGATATTCCATTCATCATTCTCTTGTTCCAGTACTTGCTTAGGGACAAGCAAGCTTTAAGTTTGGTATTGTGATGCCAGGGCATCTTGGCCAGTTTCACTGACCTTTTCTTTACTGTTTTTAGGTTAGTTTCATGCATTTCTTTAGGAAATAAGCTAGTTTTGGGTAAATATTCACTTATGCCTTGACTCAAACATACATTGTGCATTTTACATGATTTCATGAGGATTTTGCATAAGTTTAGTGACAAATATTATGTTGCATTACTCATGACTTGGACTAGAGCTTTGATGCACTTTGTTGCTTGATTTCAGGACCAAAAAGAAGCAAGAAAAGGGGAGGTAACTTGCAAAGATTAATGAGAAAAGTGATTGCCAATAACACTCTCAAAAAGCCATCAATGCCCACGTTAGAGAGTCACGTTAACCAAGTTAACGTGAACTCTAACGTGGAGAAAAGAAGTTGAGCCAACGTTAGTGACACTCAACATTGTCACTAACGTTGGCAATTACTCATAAGTGGCCACGTTAGAAGCCACGTTAACCTAGTTAACGTGGCCTCTAACGTTAAGGGGGAGGGAGAGAAGCCAACGTTAGTGACACTCAACATTGTCACTAACGTTGGCCTATGGTGCTAAGTACCACGTTAACTCCCACGTTAACTTGGTTAACGTGGGAACTAACGTAGAAGATGAAGAGTTGTCGACAACGTTAGTGACACTCAACATTGTCACTAACGTTGAAGCAACCACACAACCCCCAAGAGTCACGTTAACTTTCACGTTAACTTGGTTAACGTGAAAGCTAACGATGAGAAATGAAGGATGAGCCAACGTTAGTGACACTCAACATTGTCACTAACGTTGGGATGGCTAAAAGATGGCCACGTTAGAAGCCACGTTAACCTAGTTAACGTGGACTCTAACGTGAGACCTAGGGGCACATTGGAACGTTAGTGACAATGTTGAATGTCACTAATGTTCTCGAAGGATGGCAAAGGCCACGTTAGAAGCCACGTTAACCTAGTTAACGTGAGCTTTAACGTGAAGCAAGAAGGGGCACACTGGAACGTTAGTGACAATGTTGAGTGTCACTAACGTTCTCGAAGGTTGACAAGGCAACGTTAAAAGCCACGTTAACCTAGTTAACGTGGGTTTTAACGTAAGGCAAAGGGGTGCATTGGAACGTTAGTGACAATGTTAAGTGTCACTAACGTTCCCGAACTTGGACTTTCACTAAATTATTAACACTCCTTACGCCCTGAGCTTAAGTCTCTGCCCACTCCGCACTTTCTCTCTGCAAGTAAAGCCAAGCCCAAATAAAGAAAGGAACTGCTTCAAACTCAAGATCCAAAGGCCCAAGACTTGAAGAGTGAACTAGAAGCTGAGAAGAGTAGTATATATAGGAGTAGCTTTGAATTGTAAAATAGTTCTGGAGGCTGAAGAACCACTCTCTGTATTTTACTTTCTTTGCAATTTCTAGTTTTATGATGTATTCTCCATCTTTGTTTTCATCTTCAAGAGCTATGAACAACTAAACCCCTTTCATTGGGTGAGGGAGCTCTGTTGTAATTTGATGGATCAATACTAATTTTCATTGTTCTTCTTCTATCTTTCCTCTTGATTTTACTTGAAAGCTTTCGGTCTTCATCCAATTGAGTAGTTATCTTGGAAGAGAAGCTATTCAAACTTGGATCTCTTTTGAACCTTGGAAGAGGAATGAAGAGATCAAGCTAGAAATGCTTTCTCATGCTGGACCAAATTGGGTTTGGATGGGTATGTGACTGTAACCCTCTCAATACTTGGTTTGGGAAATGCATGTGGTATAATTAGTGACCATACTTCATCTCTTCTCATGAGCAATTGACCAAGGAATTGGCTATTGATCAAGATTTGAGAGATTGAATTGCAAGAAATTGCAATTCAATCACTTAAGATTGCCAAGGAGATCAATGAGTGCATTGATTGAGGAATAGATGAAAATGAACTTGATCCGGAAAATTGCAACATCTCCTAAGCCCAATGAACTCCCCATCTCTAATCTTATCCATTCTCTTTAATTTCTGCCATTTACTTTTATGAGCAAATCCCCCATTCCCATTTACAATTCTGCAATTTATTTTCAGTCATTTACTTCCAGTCCTTTAATTCTAGCATTTACTTTTCTGTTATTTACATTCCCGCCATTTTATTTTCTGCAACTCTCAACCCAAATTCTGGATTCGCTCAACTAGAACATTCTTCTAATTAAAGTTGCTTGATCAATCAATCCCTGTGGGATTCGACCTCACTCTATTGTGAGTTTTTACTTGACGACAACTTCGGTACACTTGCCGAAGGGAGATTTGTTGAGAGACAAGTTTTCTGTGCATCAACACTGAAGTTTTCTTATTTATCCTATTGTATCATAGGTTATTTCAAGAAACAGATCCTGATACATCACTGAATAATTTTTCCAATTAGTTCAGAGAATACGTCAGAGTGTATCTAGCTGACACAACAGATTCGAAACTAGTTGCACTTAGTTGGGGTCCAATGAATAAGGGCACAAGCTACCCGATATACAATGTTAATGGATATCGGTTCCATTCTTTACAATGGTCGGTTGAAAAGAAAACAGATAACAACGGGGTCTAAGTTCGTGGGGATTCAGGCGGTGGTCATTCTAATTGGTATGGTGTATTGCACAATATAATTCAATTAGAGTATTTTGGTTACATTACGTACAAGGTATTTGTGTTTAAATGTCAATGGTATGATCAAAGTTCGCGACAAGGAACACGAAATCACAAGGACAACAATATCACTGAAGTAAATGTGATTAGGAAATATAGGCACTACAATCCTTTTATTCTACCTCAAAATGCACGACAGCTATACTATTTGCCTTCGGGGTCATACAAGTCTAGTTGGGTGATTGTGGTTAAGGCTAAGCCAAGAGATCGCATAGAGTCTGATGGGACATATGGTCAGGAACCTTTCTAAATTCATGACCCAACTCCTTCGAAAATGATGGTTGATACTGGTGATCCGATCACCCTTAGATCGGCTGTTATGGATGATAACATCATTGACCTTAGGGTAGATGATGACACACTACCATTGGATGACGATGATCTTCAAGAAGAAGACGGGGTTGATGGAGACGAAGAAGAAGAAGATGAGTTCGATGATAAGAAAATAACCTTAGAAGAGGATGATGATGAATCTGAATAAGATTAATATCAATATAGTTTTATCTTATGTATTTCATTATCAAACTTTTGTTTCATATTTACATTCTGTATATTTGATGTTTTACATCATATATAAATCATTATTTTTAGAAGGCTCAATTTATGACGCCAACGTTATCATTGGATTTTTTTTTTCCGATAACGTTCATAAGATTTTTTATCGGTGGAAATTCTCGTTGCAAGTTACTGGTGGACATCAAAATCCGACGATAAATATTTACAGGCGAGGTTTATAACGTCAAATTTAATTAGGCGAAAAATCCACCGGTAAACATAGTACCGGCAAAAACTTTTTTATTTTTCCACCAATAAATCTGATGGTACTCAACGTTTTTCTTATAGTGAAAAAACTAATGATATCATATAAGATATATTTGCATCGCATTAAAATTATTTTTATATAACTGTAATAGTCACAATATTTTTCGTGACGAATGGCTAATATCAACATAAATGAAAAAAATTGTCATATCTGCTGAGAATTTTAAATTTTTACTGTATTTTTGTATATGTATATGATTTCAGATCAAAGTTAGTAAAAATTTGTAGGAGGCAAATTATTTTAAGTGTGTATTTACTAAATCGTGTATAAATAATTTATAGATTTTTATAACTATTTTTGTAAAGTATGATATATTCATGACCTAAAATTAATCGTGTTGTATTTAATTTAATGATGATATTTGTATAATTATGATATCTCATTGTAAATTTATATAATGAGTTTCTATTCTAAAAAGGAGTGTTACATATTCTATATATATATAAAGAGCTCATTTGACTAGAGTCTTGTATAACGAGTGAAACATATTTGTGTTTAACTCTTCTCCCATTCACTAATATTTATTTTTCAAATTCAATATGATGGGCTCTTCAATTCTTAAACCATTTACTTGACAACTCTTCTCCCAAAAAGGTTCTTCATCATCATAATCATAATTGGTTTATTTTTTAATGATATTTTAAATTTCATTGGTTTCTTAAGAAAACAAGATGGAAGAATATTTTTTATGGATAATTTACTTATTTATACTATAAAAAATATCAAAAATATTTTTTAATTTAATTATTAAAAATTTTAAATTATTTACAGTTTGAAGAGTATTATTCTAAAATATTTTATAATATTTAACTTTAAAATAATTCATTTATTGTCATACTAAATTACTAATGACGAAATATTAAAAAATAGATATATTTATAAATTTTGTTGTTATATAATACTATTATATTTTTTAAAGTTAAAATTGTTTTCCCATCAAAAGAATTTTTCAAGTTCTCCACTGGGCCCGAGGAAACAAAATAATCATACATCTTTAGGCCTTGCATTTCCACACACATTTATTTTACTATTATTAGGCCGCCCCTTCTTCAAGTTGGCACATTCTCTCACTCTCGAGTGTCCCTGTCGTCTTCTTCCTTTCAATCATGCTCCATTTTTCTTCCATTTTTTATTGGGGGGTTTTACCAACTAATGTTGTACGGTATTGGCAAGAGTTAAAGAAATACATTTATTTAACTTGTTTATATATAAAAAGCTTAAAAAGTCGTCTACTCTTGTTAATTATTTCCTTTATTTTTAATGTATTCTTTTGGCCGTTCTGCATGCAATTTGACTATTTGTTGATTCTTCATATATTTTTAAAGATAAAATTTATAGTTTCAATCTACTCAATTTAATTATAGAACAATTATTAATGGTATATAAAAAAAATTTCTAATGTTTTTATACTTCTAGAATTTGGACATGCTATTTTCATCGTAAAAAAAAAAGTGCTACTATTTATCATGTTATTATCTGTAATAAATGCATATACAATACGATGCTTAATTAGCTTGAATGAATTAGGGTTGCGCCAGTTACTGGACGGAATTAAAATGACACCCTGGGGTCTCAATCTTTGATGGTACAGTTCCTGAAAATAAAGTGTTGTGCAGGTCAACAAGGCCGACAACATTAAACAATATATGAAATAATGTATCCTCAAAACGAACTAGTTTAGATAAATATTATCATCATAAGCATCGATGATTAGACTTAATTAAGGTGAATGAATGGTTATCCATAGATATTGGCTAATGTAGTTGAAGCTTATAGTAATAATTAAGAGATCTTGAGTAAGCCATATTGTCCACATATATGGCATTATTGCTGGTAACAGTGGAGTTAAAAGGTTTGAGAGGACGTAACTAATGATCTCTTTTCAGCGGTCTTTTTCTATGCTACATTTTCCACTGCTCAATAATTCTCCATCGCATTCTAACACCAACAACCCCAATCCCTAATTCGGCTCTAGCTATAGCTTAATTACTTAAGTACCCATGCATCGTTATTATTATTGTGCTTGTTTTTTCTTTTTTTCTTTTTTTCTCTTATATATATAAACGAACTTCTAAGTAATTCTCATGCGGTTGTAGAGTACACAAAAAAAAAAAGGTGTTAAATAAAATAGAAAGTAAAAATGCATGGACCAAGATGATCTCAGCAAAATATGAGAATGATTTTTTTCAAAATAGGTCAATGCATGGTTGGACACAGTTTACTCTTGGCCCCGGTGAGGAATCACTATATGCACTTAGATAGGCCCTCTCAGTCTTACTCTATAAAAAGTTGAATGGAAAGTAGCAGCATATATATACATACTAGGAAACCGAATGGAACCTGGATATATAAAAACAGGTTACTTACTTGTGGCTTTTCATGTTTAGAGGGGCCCCGATCCAAGAATTGCGGGTATGAAAATGGGTAGCCCCTGTGATAGCCCCACGATTTTGGTAATAATATATACAGGATAACTAGTATTTTTACCCATAATAATATTAAAGAAATCTTTTAAAATTATATCGGCTTGTTTTATTATGACATTATAAATTATGACATAAAATATTTATAAAATTAAATTATTAGACAAAAATTTCGGTCGACTAAGAAGACCAGAATCTCCGTAAATAAAAAAATCAAATAATAAAATTTTAGTTATTATTTTTATGTGAAAGAGTTTTTTTACTAATAATGAAATTTTAACATTCGTTATCTAAAATTTGAAAGAATTTAATATGTATACTTTTATATTTGATTAGGTGTAAAGTCTGTTGTACAAATATAAATAATTAATTTTTATACTTACTATTTAAAAATAATATATTTTTTCTATGTTTATAAAAATATAATTAGATATTAGCATAAAAAAATTTATATTGATAGTTATAAAATTAACTCAAAATATTTTTTTTTAAATAATTGAATCTTAATTCTAACTTTTAATCACAATATTAGTATTTTTTCAAATTATATGTAATAAATATTTAAAGGAAGATAAGTGAAAATATAAATTAGAAAGATAAGTAGTAAAAATTTAAAACTAAATAAAAAATATGTAAATAATAATAATATTTTTTATTTGAATTATATTATTTTGTTAATTTTTTTTATAAAACAGAAGGATAAAAAAAATAAAAAGAGAGAGAAAAGAGAGAGAAAGATAAAGAAAAAGAATAAGAGAGGAAGTTTACTAATTTTGGAAGAAAAATTTTATTTTTATTGTAATGAAAAATATTTTGTGACAGATTTTGATTTGTCAAATTACTAATATAAAATATAAATTATAAACTATATAGAGTGGGAAAGGTAGAGAAAATAAAAAAAAGGGAGAGAGGTAGATAAGAGAATGTAGGAAGGGAGTTTATTAATTTTAGAGGAAAATATTTTCTCTTAATTTTAATAAGAGAGTGTTATACGACACATTTTGGTTATTAAATTAGTTATTAATATATAATATATAATATATGTATATTCCAATTTCAATTTCAATATTTCAATTTTAGTTTTAATTTAATTTGAATGTAATTAGAGAATGCCATATTGCACATTTTGTTTTGAAATTTGTAATTAGTCATTGATAATGATATATAAAAGAAATAGAGTAGGTAAAGGAACGAGAGAGATAAAGAAAGAAGAAGGAGAAGGGAAAAACTCTCTAATTTTAGAGAAAAAATTTAATTTCAATTGCAATAAAAGAGTAACATGTGACACATTTTAATTGTAAAATTAGTAATATATAATAGATATAAACAAAGTATGTATATAAATATAGTTCGTAATTTAAAAGTTACACACTACACATATAATTTCTTTTTTCCAAAAAAGACCCATTTTCAATTGCCACCAATAAATATTAGCGTTTTTCTGTAATTTTATATATTAATAATTAGTAAAACAAAAATGTTAGTTGTATATTAAAATTATTAGTTAAAATCAACTATTATTTATTTTGTGTATAAAATATAAATACATGTGTAATTTAACTCATTTGTAACATATATTTTGTATTTTAATATGTATTTTATTTTGTCGATTGATTTTAGTATACACCTAACATGGTTATTATTAAAATAACTTATAAATATTTTTAAATTTTTACATGGTTTTTTTTAAGCAGAAATTCCTGTTTGGTGCGTCTTTTTGGGCTTGACATTCTCTGGAGTAAGTTTCGAGACTAGGTGTATAACCAAAAATAAAAACACTTCCTGACCAAAAAAAGAAAACCTACGGTGGGTTTCTCTTGGTCTAAAGCCTATTTTATATATATATATTTTACTCTTAAGCCCATAGTATATTTAACGTCAGAAAAGGTTTTTTTTACGTAACAAAACACTGTCAAAAAGTTTTTTTTAGAAATTTTATAATTAAATAATTATTTTTGTCCACACAAAATTTGGTCACTTACAAAACTAACTATAATAAATGAAAACTAATTTAATATCTATAAAAGATAAACTTTGTTTGACAAAACTAATAAAATTATCACTAATAAATTTTACATTTAATTATTTTACCGATCCCTATAGTTTTACCGAATTTTCAATTAGGCCTCTATACTTTTTTTCTTTTCAATTGGGTTCCTATACCATATTAGATTTTATAATTAAATCCTTATTAACAGTTAACATTAAAAAAACGTTTTTGAAATATAAATTTACTAATTTACCCATATCTTCAACTCAGAGGAACTACCTTGCTCCCTATTTTTCCATTGTTTGGAAACCCAAAGACCAATCTTCGAAGTCACCCTCCTCCATTCAATCCATCATTCTCAGTGGCTTTTCGTCGAACACCTCGCCGCCAACCTCTCCCATTCCCTTCTTTCTTCCACCTTCACCGCCCTCCACCACTACCTCTACCTTGTCCACCATCTATTCACACTCCTCCCCCATTACTACCCTCTCTCTACCAACAATCTCCTTTTTTCCATAACAGAATTCTTGCCATAATCAACACAGATTCAGAACAAAAAATTTTATCATAATTAATTTTTAGCATGATCAGAAAGCAGAATTTTTGTCCTAACATAATCAGTTAATTACAGCAAAACACTTAATCAGAATTTTTTAGCACAATCAAAATTTTTTTTAACACAAGTAAAACCAATTCAAAAGAAGAAAGAGAAGCAAAATGAAGCAAAAACAAAATAAAGTAGAAGCAGAAGCAAGATGAAGCAGAAGCAAAATGAAGCAAAAGTAGAACGAAAGAGAAGAAAAGGCAAAAGCAAATCAAAGCAGAATGGAGGCTGAATCTGAGACCGAATCTGAGACAACAATCAATGAACACCGACAACAGATGGGAAGGGAGCAGCTCATCGGTGAATTCCTCCAACAACGATGGCAGCAGCGGTGTCACCCTCTGCCGCGTCGCTTTTCCGTGGACTCCACCCCTCTCTTTTTGCTCGTAACGTGATCTCCCTTTCGCAGTCTCTCTCTTGTTCTATCTTTCTCTCTCTTCCATCGTTCTGGGTCTCCATCTCTCTTCATGGCAATGGTGGTGACAAAGAACAACTGTGGTAATGGCGCAACGTTCTTGACAACACTTTCATGCCTTCCACCACCTTCACCGGCGGCTACAGAGTTTACGCCTACCTCAACACCAACGAGCCCGCCCACGCCTTACTCAAGAGCTTCTTCATCAGTGTCATCGCCGCCAGGAAGCAACACTTTCAACCGGTGTTAGAGTGTGAGTGCGAGAGAATGATGAGGTTTTTTTTTGTAATTTTAGGAAATAAGATGTGTTATTCTTTAATTTTTTTTTATTTTATACGTGGTATATTCGCTTTATTTAAAGAATATTCCGTTAACATTAACGTTTTTGTCAAAGTATGGGCTTAATTACAAAATCTGATATGATATAGGGACCCAATTGAAAAGAAAAAAATATAGGGACCTAATTGAAAATTCTTTGAAAACCCTATTATTAAAAATCTCCTTAATGCCCTTTACCTTTTCTTTTTCTTTTTCTTCTACATCTTCGTCCTCATCCTCTTCTCAAGGAAATTCCCTAGCAGTCAACACTATTATCAGACCCACCACTCTATCCACTATCACCCAACTTATATATGCAAACCCTTTATTTTCAAATCAAAAATTGTATTGAATTGAAAGTTTGAAATTCTCAAATCTAAACAGTGTTCCAAATATGAACAAAGAGGAATACATGACTACTATGCTAGAAAGATCAAAGGCACTATAATCATCGATCTTCCCAACCTGATGACCCATTGTTTCCTACTTCTACCAAGCGCAAAGTTACAACCACTAACTAGAGAGAAATGAAAGTTTCAGGGTGTGTGAGAGGGAAAATAAAATTTTGGCCTGGAAGAGTTGAGTAATGATGAAAATTGAAGGATAATGAATAAGTATATTGTGTTTATTGAGCTTGTAGTAGGGGTGGTTTGGGAGTGGTAATGTGTGACTGTGTGAAGGCATGGTTGAAGGAATGGTGAGGGAGCGGAGCAGGACCAAGGATAGTGAATAGGAGGTAGGGAAGAGGCAAATTGAGGTGGTTGTGATGGCGATGAGGTGGGATGTGGTGTTGGCTATGGTATTGGAGAGAAAAAAAAGAATTTATAATAATGACAATGACAATGGTAATGGTATTTGGGTTAAAGACATAGTTGATGTGGTCATAGAAGGTTTTGATGAGGGAGATGATGGCTACGTCTCAGAACTGGAGGTTTTGTTGTCGAAGGCGGAGACCAAAAGCGAGAGCTTGAGGAGAAGGCCAAGTAGAGATGCCCCGGCACTCATACTCATCATACTCCATTGCTTTGAAGAGAAAATTCCATTTAGTGTTAGGATTGTGAATTATGATGTAAGATTATGTTTTTTATTTAGATTCAATTGAATTTTTTTAACAACATTGGTGGTAATAATAACAGTGATAGAGTTAGAAAACTTTTATAGAAGGAAGATGAAGAAAAAAGAAAAAGGATATTTATAGATTTTTTTAATGGAGTTAACATTTTGTTAGTTTTGTCAAACGGAGATAAATTTTGATGATTACTAAATCTATTTAAATCTTTTATAGTGAATTTTATTAACGTCTAAATCTTTCATGATTAAAAATATGGTTAAGTGCGATTTTGGTCCTTAAGGTAGGGGCTGACAATTTTTTTCGTCCCCGGCTTTTTTTTGCCTACAAAATGGTCCCGAAGGTTTAACTTAGTTTTAAAATCATCCTTTTTACCAAATTTTTAATTTTTATTCCAAAAATACCACTAACTAAAAAAAATAAAAAATAAAAAAAGAAAGAAAACGTTGAATAAGGGGGAAAGGGGGAAGGGAATCATGCTGGGGGGAGGGGTTGGTTCAGGGAAGAGGGGGAAGGGAAAGTAGGGAAGGGAAGGGGAAGAGCCACCGCCATTGCTCCTCTTCCTTTCGCGCTAACCCCAGAGCAACCGCGACCCTCTCCCACCTTCTCTCCTTCCCTGTCTCGGACCTCCTTGAACCAGAGCTCACCGCCGGCGAGCCTCCCCTACTTCACCACTACGCAGCAACGTCTTTGTTCTTCTCCACCAGCACCGTTCGCGCCATCTCGCCCCTATCTCCCTCAATCACTATCGCAGGAGGAACCAGAGCCACCAAAACACCTGAACTGATGGCAGCTCCAACCCCTTTCCGTCATGCCCAGACTGCCGGCGCTCCACTAGCTGCTGCCTACCCCTGCTTCTCTGTCATTGCTGCTGTGACACCACTGCCTCCCCTGTCCCCTATTTTCTATTTTCTATTTTCATAATTCAGGTTACCATTTTGCTTTCAATTTCTATTTTTAGTTAGTATTACTTCCTTGATTTGATTCTGGATTATTTTAGCTGAATTTTGATTTTCTATTAGTGAATTTTAGGTGGGTATGATAGAATTAGCTTATGTTATTGAATTGCTGAAAGTTGCCGCTGAATTGGTTTGGGCTGAAAGCGTTGAAATTGTTGATTTGCTATAACTACTGTTGGAATTATTTGGAAATGGTTAACTGTATACATGATCCATTGTTGTTGTTGTTGTTTCATTGTTGTTGCTTCTACTTCTATTCTTCAGCTTCAACTTCTGGTTTTGCTTCTGTTTCTATTTTTGGTTGATTTTGGGGAAGAAAGAAGATGGTATTTTCATCCGAAGGACAATTTTAAAACTAAGTTAAACCTTTAGGGACCATTTTGTAGGCAAAAAAAGGCCGGAGACGAAAAAAAATTTCAACCCCTACCTTAGGGACCAAAAATTATACTTAATCCTTAAAAATAGTTATTTAGTCAAATTTTATTTACACTACTTTTGTTATGCAAACATGGCATATGGGATGAAAAGATCACTAGATTATTTTTTTAAGCCTCACATGAATTTCATTCTTAATTCATGATTCTAAGCCTCACTTGGACTGCGAAACATTAGCCATGTGAACTGAAGACCCCTATTACATAAGGACTATATTAGGCTATGAGATATGATCACAAAGACCACATTCAGCATGAAATACCTTTGACAAAATCTTTGATAGCCATGTCTGTATATATGTAATGGTACAATCAGATCATTCGACGTTGCATTGCTCGATTCTCTGCTACTCTTGGTCACGTGGTGAATTAGTTATTACTTTTTATTTTTTTTTTGCACATTTATAGTATGACCATCAATTAACTGATTTGTTTTGACACACTTTGTAAGGCTGATATGGTATGACAGTTGTATATATCGTCTGCTACATACTTAGCAGACTTTACTTTAAATAGTGTGTATCAGATTACAAAATATATTTTGGAGACATTGGAGGAGCATGATTGAACCATGCACCACTATTATTTTTGCTTGCCAGCATATCCTACATGAACAATAATTCATCTACCACCTGACAATAATACACAGATAGAACTCGAAGGTGGCGAATTGGCCTAATGGCTATGGTCAGCATTCTATCACACTCTCTATCATCGAGTATGTCGTCACCTCATCTACCACCACATCATTTCCCCAATCTTTTTTGTCTTTAGTATGCATGATATTTCATACTTTTCATCCTTCTTTCTCAGGATGGGAAAGTGAATAGTTCTTTTAGTACCATTACCAAACCGCCATTCCTATTCTCATTCCCATACCTATAGCCTTCGTATCGATTCTCCCACTTCCTTCACCCTCTTGATGTTATCACAGTTATATATTTTTGTTATATCTTATTTTAGAACTCCTTTTATATGGAAGATATTCTTACATTAAGTTTTTAATCATCAATATTTATTTTTGTTATTAAAGCTTAGTTAAATTGATAAATATATTTAGAATTAACATTATATTTATATTAGAATTACTTAATTATTGATTATTAATTATTAATAGTTAGTTATTTGTTATGTTATATAAATTAGTATATTTTTATTTACATGCATGGAAAAGTTGCTAAGCTGACTAGCGATGTTAAGAAGAATTTTACTTTCTACATTCATCTTTTTCATAAGGAAAACATTGAGTAAATGGTCAAATTAGTCCCTAAAAAATCACTCATTCTCCAAATTGTACTCTAGAGATTTAATATTAATCACGTTAGTCCCTCCGTCTATTTTGTCGCTAACAATGTTAATATTTGTTGAGGTGACACCTTAACAATAGCTAAACGGCGTCGTTCTCTCTCAAGTATTTACACCTCTTCAGTTCCTCACATTCGTTCAATTCCATTCTTCTTTCTCTCAAAAGAAAACCTATCCTATGTTTCCATCTTCATCTCCACAAAAAAGAAGAAGCGTTGAACGACAACCTGTAGTGCAGTTTGACGACGACATTTGTAACACCCTAACTACTAGAATGTCACACTTCTAGCTGTGCCACTCTGATAGCAAGGATATTATGATCACTTCCATATATATAATAATAATTAGGAGGCTTTACCTGAAATCCTTATTGACTTTTCTTTTAAAACCTGTATATTTTATTTTTTTGTACACTTTATTTCCTTCTAAAAACAAATCACATATATATACATTCAAAATATCATAGCATTCTTTATTTACAACCCTAGTCTATACAGATAATATACAAACATATATTATGATTACGAATTCCCATCCCTCTTTATAAAAGCATAACCAATAACAAGGGGAGGAAAAACAATAACTAGATACAAATTAATCCTCAAAATCAACTATTGCACGTCCAATGTTCAGTAAGCTTTTCAAAGGCTTTCTCGTCCATTTTCTGAAAAATATAAGGCTGTAGGGGGTGAAAACCTAACCCGAAAGTCCTCCGTAGAAGAAGAAAATGCCACAAACTTAATAGAAATAAATGCATCTGGTCAACACACATCTCAAAAAAATTTATCTTTATCAAAGCTTGCATTCTTTACTTATTTGTTTTGAAATTATTTTCACTTAGCTATATAACATTTTATATCCAAAAATCTCTTAGTCACATATGCTTTGAGAAAAATCAAAGTAAATATTTAGATCTTTTCTTTAGGAATCAAAGTTATGCCTAAGGACTTTCTATCCAACAAACTACCATAACTCATTCTTATCCATCTGACACATAAACCAGAGTCTAAGGGCAATCTGAAGCCAATCTGCCTCAACCTCCATCACCTCCATATGCCAGCAAAATACAATCAAATCAAACAATTCAAACACACAAAAGCAAACACATATAAAGCACATAATAAAATAAATAACATAAATACAACACAACACAACAATAAAATGTACACCCAAGCAAATCAAACAAATGCATGCCTGTCCTACTGGCCGTGAACTCACGTATCGGTTCAATTGCCAGACCTGACACATCCGGTAGCTAATCTAGACATTATCTCTCTGTCGTGTATCCCCAGGAGGAACATCCCAAGCTTATCACAAGCTGGACTTAGAGGGAGAGTGCTCTGTCACCTTTTCACTAGAGGCAGCAGCACTATCTGGGATATAGTGCCGCCACACTTCACAATTAGAGAGAGATTGTGGTGCAACCATAGGAAAGACTCAATCTAACTCGTTCACACTACAATAAAAAACTAAATCGAATGGAATCCTCAACCTTCTATCCAATCCCCCGATGTAACAAGAAAGGGAATCATTAACACCACTTGTCCACCG
Source organism: Arachis ipaensis (assembly GCF_059453495.1). Lineage (NCBI taxonomy): Eukaryota > Viridiplantae > Streptophyta > Magnoliopsida > Fabales > Fabaceae > Arachis > Arachis ipaensis. The sequence continues at coordinate 120,789,475 of NC_142442.1, read as the reverse complement.
TAACACAAGAGAGGGAATCCTCAAACCCACATCCTTACTAATCAATAATCATCATCAATCAAAACCATCATAATCAAATTCACCCAAAACCATCGTCTTAATCATAAACATATTTCATAGTCAAGCAAGCAAGACAAAACCTCTCCAATAATCATCATCAAATTCATCATTAATCATAGTTGCTAGCATAAATCTCAATAATAATTTTCATCATAAACCTCATAAAAATTCTCACTTTTGTCATAAGCCTCAAGTCAAGTCTCATTTCTCATTGGTGATCTTATAACAACATAATCTTCATCATAACCATCAACTCAACTCCACTTTCTACTCTGCACACTTTAATATTCACCGAGTTGGCTTAGGCCGTTAAATACGGCTTGCAGGTATGAGACGTCTAACATAATACCCTATACTCGAGGTCAAGGTTGCAAATAAACTAACTCATACACATAATCATTTATAATCAACCTCAAGCTAACTCAAACACATCATTGATAATCAACCCTAATCTTTTTTCATTCAATCTCGTTATATCTTTCTTTAATTAGTTGCTTTAGGGGCTAACATACCAACTTTCATTATTCTCAAATTCAATTTAAAATAAATTTTAAGATCCTTAACATTTACCTCATGGTTCTTGAAAATTATAACTTCATCATCATTTTCTTCAAATATCTCTTTTTTCCTCAACTCGTAAGTTTAATCCTATCAAAATCTTAAATTCACATTTCCTATTCCCAACCCTTAAGTTGATAATTAATTACCTTTTTAAAACTTTAATTAGTTAAACCTCTTTTTCAAGTTAACTCTAATTATTCATTTATTCTCTTCATTGTTAGTCAAATAAAAGAAGTTTATTCATCAAACAACTTCTCAAATTAACACAACCATAAAAACCCATTTTTCTTTAACCAAGTTATCAAACTAACTTCATTTCTATTTTAAATTCAAAACTCTCCCAAAGAGACTCAAAATCACCCCATCTTTTGATCAAAATATTAATTGCAACATCATAGTCGTTTATTCTTAAAACAATCACTTCCATTGCTTTAAATTCACTAAAGAGCCTCAAAATAAAATTCTTTAATAAGAATTAATCAAATAAAACTCATTTTGTTTAATCAAGTTCTCAAAACTACTTTTAACTTCATTTTTAAGTTTAAAACTTTTTCAACAAGACTCAAAAATATTTTCATTCCACCAATCAAATTAAAATACTTTAAATTCACCAAAATTTTTCAGAACAAATTAACCAAATAAAACTTCAAAATAAAGTCTCTAGTTTTTATGAAAATAGCACCAGTTTCCATTATTCTTATTATTCAATTTCACTTAAACTCTTATAAAAATTTTGGGAGAACCTCCGATAAAACTCGAACTTTTAATCCTTCAAGGGTTCCATCCAAAACAAACATCTCTCAAACCCTTCTCAACCTTTTTAATACCCAATAATTTCTCAATATAAGTATTTTTGGCTTGTTATATTTAATTGTCTTTAAGTTATTAAACTTTCACACATTAGGACAACTAATAATTTGTTCAAATCCTAATCTTCCCGGTTCAGTCCATGTTGAAAAACTGCCATTCTAAAAACTACCAGAAAATCGCTAAACCGGTCGAAAACCAGACGGTCAGACCAAACCGGGACTAGGCCAATTTTCACAAAAAGGGTCAGACACGGTGAAAACCTAATTGCTTCGTTTCTTCTCCCCCAGCCCCTTTCTCCCTTTGATTCAGAAACAAATTGAGCAAAAAATGCTAGCCATCATCACCACTGCAAGTAATGGCACATTGCCGCCGTCCGTCCCACTCAAAGCTGTTATCCGTCCGTCCGTCTATCTAGCTTCCCTCGTGCTCCAAGTCTCCAACCCCTGTTCGTGTTCACCGATTGCAGCTTCTTCCTCGAGGTCAGCTCGGTGTCTGTCGTCTTCATCTGCTCAGCCGCGCTTCCGTCGCCCGAGCCATTGAATCCCTTTTTCTTTGCAGATTGAAGTTTTTCTCCTTGCTTCTCATTCGATCTGGCAGAGTGCTCACTTTCCACCCCCAATCTATTTTGCTAACCGCATCACAGAGCACTAGTTGCGGAACTCTGCCGTTGTTATGCCGAGGAGGATGACCTTGAACTTCCGCCGTCTTGTCGCCGTCGTCTGTCGCTGTTTGTCCTCCTCTGCGATTGAAGGTCAGTGACTCAGAGCTCACTTGTTCTTCATTTTTTAAATTTATTTTATGCTTTGTTCAGAAATCATTGAATGATTATTGAATATTTTGTGCTTTTGTTGAATGATTATCTGATTAATGATTATTGATTAGCTCTCTGCTGCTGTTTTGTGTTTTCTATTTTGTGACTTTTGGATTGTGATGTGCTGCTGCCTACTGGTGATGAATTACTTTGTGTTTACTATTTTGTGTTTTTTTTTTATGGTAATGTGCTGCTGCTATTGTTGATGTGCTGCTTTGTGTTTACTGTTTTGTGGTTTGTTTGGGTAGTGATATGCTGCTGCTATTGAGATGCTGTTTTATTTTTTACTGTTTTGTGATTTAATTATACTTAAATTGTGAGTTTCTTACTCTCTTAAACTCTTAATAATTCATTGTTTTATGATTTAATTATGCTTAGATTGAGTTTTTGCAAATTTTGATGATTGATGACAAACGTTTATGTTGACATTTTATTTTTAGATATTTCTTGTGTTTTTAATTTTTGTTGAATGACTATTTGATTATTGATTAGCTCTAATTCTGCTGTGCTACTATTTTGTGTTGTGATTTTATTATTTTAATTTACTGATTATTGATTATTGATTAAATATTTGTGACATATAACCTCTGTCTTGTAAGTACTTTAACTTTTGTGTTTGTGCACTACATTGGCAGAGAAACTATGTGATTTTGTCGGCTACCCTTCTCAAGAGCCTGATGAAATGGTTTTTGTTCCCTCTCCTATAGAATCGAAAATCAGTATGCTTCTGTTAGTGATAAGAATTTATTTTGATGCCAAAACAATGGTAATGACATGAATTTATTTTTGCTTCCTGCTACAGATGATTGATGATCAAGATCTAGGTTTCTTTGCCAAAGACTTTATTGACACTAGATAAAATTTACTAGATGAATATTTTGTTCAAAAACCACTTTGAATGATTATTGATTAGCTCTACTCACTGTTGTTGTGCTCATTCTTTTCTAATCTGAATTTTACTGCATTATTGTGCCTTTTATGCTCATTATTTTTAATTCAATGAAGTAATAGATGAATTGAATTAACTCAATTAACTAGTTAAGTAGATGATCGAATATTTGTTATTGCTTTGGTTAATTTAATGAATTTTTTTTTGTTTTTTGTTACTATCTTAATGAGTTCAATAGTGATATAATGACTATTAAATGATAAATTGTTAATAATTATGAAATCAAAGGTTATATTAGATTTTGGTTGATGTAGTACTTTATATTTGGAAGATATTTTAAAATTTATATTATACTACAATTATATTTTAGAGTATTTATTTATAATTTATTTATTATTTTATTATAAAATACTTTTTTCGATTAGACCACAATTGAACTGGTTAGACCAGTGAACCAGTGAGTAGAGCGGTTTGATGACTGGTTCGATTTTCAAAATCTTGGTTTAAATCCTAATCCACCCACCAAGAGTCTTCAAGCATTTTTACTCATTAATTTTATTATTAGAGCATTCAAATCCATTTTTAATCTATTATCAGTTTCAATTATGGAAAAAAACATAACTTATCAAAGCTTAATTAATATAACTTTGATAAAGATAAGCACGTCGTAAAACGCTCATTGTAAATCCTGTGTAATTAACGAACAATTAGCCAATAAATTAATCATTAATCAAAGAAATTAGAAAATGAAGTTTTATAGTTTAATGCGGTAGACTTAATTAAAATATGAATTTGACACTAATTTTAAAGAATTTAGTCCAAAATTAGGCTGAACGGGCCAAACCGGACGAATCGAGCCTGTATTGGGCCCAAGGACCAAGTATAAAAGTAATGAAACTCAACCCTTCCCCATTAAAAACATAAAACACACGCTGGTAGGGAAGAGGAGCTCATCAAACCCTTGCCCCAATTTGATCAAAGTTTCATTTGATCATAATTTTCAATCCGGAGCTCTGATCGCCGCACTGTTTGCGGTCACGCATCTGCAGGGACGAGCTCTAAAAAGCCCGGTACCTAATTTGGTAAGGAAACCACATTTCTAGTTTCAATTCCCTCTTCTCCAATTCGAAAATTATGTGCTTTAGGTGTTGAGATTTTTGGTTAATTTGATGTTTTAGGGTCAAATTAACTTGAAGAATTAGCAGACTTTTATTTGATTGAGGCACATTCAAAGTAAGGATCCTCAAACCCTAGTGAATCTCTTAATTAATTAAGATTGGGTATTGAGTGTTTATGTATGAATGTAATGATGTGAAATAGGTAGTGTATATATGTGATGTGGAGCAAGATTGTGAAGATGGAAACTTGATTGGGTCCTTGGATGCTGAATTTTGGTGGTGGAGCTTGTGAACTTGCGTAGTTGGGTTGTCTTTGGGCTATACGAGGAAATCGGCCAATGTATGGTTTTGGTTTCTCGTAACTAAAATATAATGTGTCGTGAAAACTTAGGCTAGTTAACCGTAAGATAGGATTGAAATGTTGTTGTTGTTGATGATTGTGATGGATTGATATGCATAAGGATTAGTGATTTTGAGGTTGTTGTTGGTGCCATATTGGTTGTGGTGTTGGTACTGTGTTTGATAGAGATAATTGATGATGTATATGATAATGATAATGATGATGATGTATATTTTGAGGTTGTTGTTGGTGCCATATTGGTTGTGGTGTTGGTACTGTGTTTGATAGAGATAATTGATGATGTATATGATAATGATTATGTTGTTGTTAGAAATGAATTATTGTGTGGGAGTGATTATATATGTGAAATTGGTGTGATATGGAGTAAAATTGGTGTGTTGAGGAGTGTTTAGACTTGGTTTGATATGGTTTGGCAAGTTTTAAAAAGGGTTGAAATTGAATTATTGTGAAAATTAAGGTTTAGAAATCTTTGTGATTTTTGTGAAAAGTTGAATTTTGACCGAACTTCGGCAAGCCATAACTCAGCTTCCGGACTCTTGATTTTTCTCAAACTTGTTTTATATGAAAATTGGGTCCGTGAAGTATATGCCGTTCGAAGAATGGGTGAAATGTTTTAAAACGAGAAAGTTATGGGCGTCGGAAATTTGGTGTGTAAAGCTGAAATTTTGCAGCATTCAAGATTTTTGCCAACTCTGCATAACTTGCATACGCGAGCCTCTCACGCGGCGCGGGTGTTCGGTTCGGGTTGGCTATCCCGCGTACGTGAGAGGTTGCGTGTGTACGCGAGCAGGGAAAAAATGCACCCACGCGTACGCGAGGCAAGACCCCTGTTTTCAGCAAAGTGAATTTTATTTTTTAAAATCTAATTTCGAACCTCTAAACCTCTATTTTTACTCTTTTAGCCCCTAAACCTTAGTTGTATGCTTAGTGATGAGGTGAAATTAGGAATGGTGGTAACTTGGAGGAGAAGTAAGCTTGAAACATGATGAATTATGATTGAGAAGTGTTATATAATTGACAAATTTTGGCCATAATGATATTGAATGGGTGAATACGAATGATTATGAATGAATATGATAATTGAGACCTGATTGAGATTATTGATGATGAGTGTTTGAGTTTTCTCTTTGTTGTAAGGTGTGTCGGGCACTATATCCCATGAGTGTGACGGGCACTAAATCCCGAGAGCGTGGTGGGCGATATATCCCAAGAGTGTGAGAGCACCTTACCCTGGGTAATGCGACGGGCACTATATCCCATTAGTATGGCGGGCACTATACCCTGAGAGTGTGGGAACACTTTATCCCAGGTAATGCGACAGGCACTATATCCCATGAGTATGACGGGCACTATACCTTGAGAGTGTGACGAGCACTATATCCCAAGAGTGTAGAGGCATATCATAGAGACAATATCCGGGTTAGCTACCGGGTGTGTCGGGTTCTGGCAAAGTAACCGACATGTGAGCTCACGGCCAGTAAGAAAGGCATGCATCATATGCATCTATGTGTCTTGTTTGGTTTTGCATTCTTGGGTTTGCGTAACTGATATTCATGCTTAGCTGCTATATGTTCTGTTTGCTGTAACTGTAAACTACTTGTGTTTTCTTTGTATGCATTGTTTGCCTGTGCACCGGTGTTTTGGAGGGTTGGAGGAAAGGCGGTGAACTTAGGGACTTAGGTTAGAACTGTGATAAAAACTAGGAATCCTTAAACTTAGATACCTCGTCTTATTTTATGGTCTTAAATTATAGTTTTAAGTTTGAATCTGTTGTCAAAAGTTCTAGGATTGCCTTCGGCTTTCCTAGGACATTATATGTTAGTTATGTGGGCACCGTTACTATACTGAGAACCTCTGGTTCTCACCCCATACATATTTTGTGGTTTTCAGATGCAGGACGTGAGGCTCCTCATTGAGGCATTCTGGAAGTTTCCGAAGCGAAGGATTCTATTTTGGTTTTCGATATATATGTAGATACTTTATATCTCCAATGTATATATTATGTTTTAACCCTCTTAGAGGTTGATTCGGAGAAATAGGTTCTGTAAACAGTATTCTGGGTCATTTTGGGATTCTCATGTATATATGTATATATGTTTATATGCTCTGTCCGATTTTAACTTTGTGAGCCGGCCCAGAAGCTTTGTTATCTGTATCTTGGAACTCTTCTTATATGTATTTATGTTTCGCTTTACTCTTATCCTATCCGGTTTACGTATTTCGTTTACGCGAGTGATGCGCTTTTCTATTTAGCGCTTTTGTTTAACTTTCCTTTAGAAGGCTCCTAGATATAAACCCTTTTCAACTATATATATATATATATATATATAATTTTTAGAGGTCATAGCCCCTCGCCATCTCTGTTTTACATCCTAGGTGTAAAGCTTTGTGTGGTAGGATGTTACACTCATAAACTCAAATGCACGTATTTTCTAAACTTTCGAAATGTTTCAAATTTGTAAAACAAACAAGCCCTACCTTGATTAGTCGAAACTCATAGAAATCAAAACTGTAGCAACCGCAACTGCAATAGCAGTAACAACATTAACTCCCCGTTGTAACGCAATGACCACAGCACCAAGAAAGGCGATCGATTCAAATCAATTGGAAAGCAACAAGAATAGTACTAGAAAATTTGAGTTAAAGTAGAAGCTCAACGAAATTAGAACAACAGAACAAAAATAGAAGCGAAACATATTCAAGAAAAGAAGAAGCAAAATCAGAATGGTACCAAGGTAGTGTTACCGGCAGGTTTGAGCAGTCCCGGAAATGTTTCTCCGGCGACGGAGAACTCCGGCAAGGGATGAATAGAGAACAGAGATGAGTAGGGACATGGGAGAGTTACAGCAGAACCAGAACCAAAACGGCCGGAAAAAGAGCTTGCAGCGGTGGTGGTGACTTCGATTGGCACCAATAACGGCGGAAGAACCTCCTGCAGCGACAAAAACGACTGTCTGCAGCTACATCTCGTAGCGTTTTCTCTCTTTCTCGAGTTGTCTCTCTCTCGTGTGTCACTCTCTCACTCTTCGCGACGGCGATGAGGCGTCATCTCCTTCCTCGGCTCTATGCGTCGCATTTTGTCTCTCTTAACGCTTCCCTCTCTCAGCGACAGCAACTCGGCAACAGCAGCATCCCTCCTCGCTGGCGCCGTCTCCCCCTCTCATCTCTTCTTCTCTTCTTCGCAGCTGTGTGTGTGTTGCGTGAGTGGAGTGTTGTGTGCGTGAAAGAGGGTGGCGGCTGGGAGTGAATGTTAGGGTTAGGGTGAGAGTGTGTTCCAGTTAGGGTAAAATTAGGGTTATGTTAGATTATATAGTAAAATTAGGGATTTTAGGATTTGGGTAGTGTAGGAATTTTAATAAAACTCGAGGGTAGAGTAGTAATTAAAAACCAAATATAAGCCAATATAATAATTTTTTGAAAATACTATTTATTTATAAACTCATCAATTAGTTTCAAGTAGCTACTCTAATTAAAAAATTAAAGATAATCCAATAAGTTTTCTTTTAGTTCATAAAATTAAAGTATTAATCCTAAATCTCAATTATTCAAATTAAACTAACAAATCCTCATTATTTTCCAATTAATAAAACTTTAAATTTTAAATAAAAAATCTAATTATCATGAAAATTATATAAATCCTAAATGATTTTAAACTCAAAGTCTCTTAACTTTGATTTAATTACTTTTTATAAATAATTTTTTGAAATAAAATCATAAATATAATAAACATAATAAATCACAAATAACTTATTATTTAATTTCCAAAAACTCGGAGTCTTACAACATTGTTTAGGAGTTGAAGGTGACAGCTTAGCGAAAATGTTGGTCACACGAGAACGTTGGAATTCAAAAGGATGACATAGAGTCCGCTGTCAGAACTTAACATATGATGCCTCAAAGATGGTTCAGTCTTCCCAACACTTTCAATGCTAGAACACCAAGGCCTCAAGTAAGATTTTCCCTGTCTTTTTGTGAGCCTGTGTATTGATTTCTCCTCCCTTGTGTAAGATTATTTTGGTGTGGTGAATTGATAATTGGAAACCCGATTTATTTGGCTATGTTTATATGCTTCACAGTTGAGTAGTTGCTTCCTCATATGATGAAAGATGATAGTATAGAGGAATATATGATACTTTGAAGGAGTGTTCTTTCATCAGCAAATCAGTAGGAAAAATTGGTGTTTCTGTTCATTTATGGAGGGGGAATATATGATTCAATTAGCCTTTCTTCTAGTTTCGCTACTTATCATGCCATTCAATAATAATTTGGTCTCTTAAAAACTAATTTGTTGCTACAACAAGAATGATATTTATAGAGGAAAAGGGATTAGAGTTTATGTTCATTAGGACAAATTTGACATACTTTTCTTAACATATCTTGTCAGCAACTATTGTTTAGCCATGTGTAATGCTGATGTAATGATCCAATTTTCAGTACGTCATGATCATACCAAAAATTGAGTGTTACCAATTTGCTTCCTAAATATAACTACTATTTAATATTAAGCCTGCAACCTTGTCGTGATCAATTTTGTTGGAAATCCCTTTTTTTTTATACAAAAGAATACAGATAACCGACACTACAAGAAAAACGCTGAGTACCATCGGATTTATGGTCGAAAACAATCGGACGATATAACCCTCACCGGTAAATGTTTACCGTCAGATATTTTACGTCGGATGGTAATTACCGTCAGATTTTGCGACGGATAACCAGCTCAGAAAACCAATTGGTTACTGGCAGATATTTTTGACAGTAATGTTGGCGCCAAAAAGTTTTGTTGTGCACAATATTACCGTCGGATGATTCCAATGGTAATTTTGACAGTGATGTCATTTTTTTAATTTGAAATTAATGGTCAATTTTAATTTTAAATTTATATTTTTTTTCATATAATTAGTGATCAATTCTTAAATAATGAATATTTTTATTTAAAATAATTAATATAATGATCAAATACATTAAAAGTCAAGTATATCAAATGAATACAATGAAACAATATATAAAAAAACTAATATCTAAATATCGAGGGAGTTGTTGTTGTTAGTCCCGTGGCCCTAAGTTGGCGGCGTATAAGGTGGTGATGTCTGTAGGCCACCAGTAGGATTGCTTCCACTAGCAGCTGTGCGCATCTGTGCCTGGTATACCTCCATTTAAGCCTCCATACGTGCATCCGCTCTAGCGACTCCCTAAACTCTAGCTTGAGCTTAGCGGTAGACATCATGCGGGTGGGGATCTCTTAATACCTCTCTCGATAATTGTTAAGCTCCTGAGCCTGGTGGTGAAGGTTGGGCTGGAGCTCTTGCACCTGTAGTCTCAAATCCATGCCTTCGTCGGGCTAGATGGCTCGACTGGTGCTGGAGCCTGACGATGGCCTTAACGTTGAGGTGCGGAGGCTGCTGGCGAAGAATGACCCATTCCGTATACGCGGTTCTTGTACGGGACTGAGGCGGTCTTGTGCCAAACCACATTGGGATCGACGACTAAGGCCGCAGAGCCATCGACAGCGTCCTCCCCACTTTGTTAAGACTGCTGAGTCAGCCTCTAGTCTCTGTGTGTAGGACTCCTATGCAATTAACACAAGTTATTGTTATTAGTAAGACAGATATACAGTTAATTTCTAAAAATTTTATAGCAAAAGATAATCAGATGTATGTTTACTCACATAATGGTCCTAAGACCGCTGATTAGCAAATCTCGCTTTATTCTTCTTCAGCGAGTGAGTGTACTTGAACGTCTCCACCAATGTGGCCTCACGGTCCAACGACTTTGACTACACAAGTTGCATCGAAATACGAAATTGTTAGAATGCCTAGTAATGATGTGAAAAAAGAATATAATTAAGTTATAAACAAAATTAAAGGAACTACACACCAGCCTAGATTTGGTCTTCATGGAGGTCGTCGAGTCGCCAATATACTTGGATGACTTGGCTTATTCCCTGTTAGCTCTGTTGATGAGACATCGATGCCTGAACCCCTCATCGGTCTCCCAATAAACTAATAGGGCCTTATTTACCTCCGGTGGGAGCCAGCCCATTCGCTGGTCTCGCCCATGACGAACATCATCCAGCATCTGCTGGAGACGCCGACCCATTTGATGGTCAAATATCTTTGGGATGGCCAGGTCATGTTCAACATCCCAAATGAAGTGCAGCTATAACAAAGAAATATTAAAACTAGTTAAGCAAGATAGAGGATGTAAACTATCTAAAAAGGTTTGAAAGAGAAACAATAAAAGTAATTACCATCCATTTCTCAAACTAACGCTGCTTGGTCTCAGCAGGGATATTCATGTAGCTGGGCCAGTGTTGGTCATACATAAGCTTGATGACACTAGTCATCTCCTGAGTACACGAGTTGGGGTTTGGCAAAAATCTAACAACAACCCACTGACGAAGGAAAAATGTCGGTAAAGATTTTCACAAAAATATCGCGTTGCAAGTATAGTTCTAAACCGACAATTAAACCTCAATCAACGTTTAAATTGTTTGTCACGAATACAAACCCAATAAAATTAACCGAAGTATTTAAACTTCGGGTCGTCTCTCATGGAATTGCAGGGAAGTATGTTTATTATTGGTTATGGGAAAGTATATTTTTGGGTTTTTGAAATAAGGAACAAGAAAATATAGATTGCGAGAAAAATAAATTAATAACTAAGAAAGCTCTTATCAAGGATTGAGAATTGGAAGTCCTATCCTTATTATCATCATCAAGTGTGATGGTAAATGTGAATTTCCTTCACTTAGTTATCCTCTAACCAATGGAGAAAGGTCAAGTGCATATAATTAACTTGAGTTCACAAGTCCTAGTCAACTCATAAAGAGAGACTAGCTTTGGTGAAGTTCAAGCTAACCGGCAATCTTCAATCACCAATCAACAAAAGACTTTTGATAACTCAAGAGTCTCTAAATAATCAATCCAAGTCAAGAACATAAAAAATCTAAATTAAAATCCAACCAAGCATTTTATCAAACACTTGGAAGGCATAAAATAAGAATATAGAAAATTTACAAGGAATATTAAATCTAAAAAACCAATTGCAAGCATCAATGACTAACAATTGAAGAGCGTAACAATAAACATGAAAAACATAAATTGCATTAAAAGAAATCAAATGTAACAAGAGCTCATAAACATAAAAATGACAAAAAAGGGAAATTAACAAGAGAAGAAGATGAACTAAAGTGCTTAAACAAATAAAAGTAAGAGAAAACTAAATTAAAGGAAGATTGAATCTGAACCTAAGAAGAAATTGAAAGAAGAAACCCTAAACCTAGAGAGAGGAGAGAGCCTCTCTCTCTAGAAACCTACATCTAAAACCTAAAATTGTGAATGAATGAGAAGTGAATGATTCATTCCTCCATTCCAGCTCCACTCTGCAGCCTTTAATCTTCACTTTCGGGCTTGAAATTGGGCCAAAAGCAGCCCAAAAATTGCCCCCAGCGTCTTTTGTTTAAAGTAGCACGTGACCCTCTGTCACGCGTACGCGTCAGCCACGCGTACGTGTTGCTTGAATTCGGCACTGGCCATGCGTAGGTGTCAGCTACGCGTGTGCGTCGTATGTCTGCTCCACCAATCACGCGTACGCGTCGCTACCAGCTTCTGAAATTCTCAATTTCTGGTGTTCCTTCCACTTTTGCATGCTTCCTTTCCATCCTTTAAGCCATTCCTGCCCTAGAAAACCTGAAATCACTTAACACACATATCACGGCATCGAATGGTAATAAGATAGGATTAAAATTAGCAAATTTAAGGCCAAAGAAGCATGTTTTCAATTATAGCACAAAATTAGGAAGGAAAATGTAAAACATGCAAATTATATGTACAAGTGTGAGAATAATGGATAAAATCTACTCAATTCAATATAAAATAAACCATAAAATAGTGGTTTATCAATCTCCCCACACTTAAATATTAGCATGTCCTCATGCTAACCTCAAGAAAAGCTATAAAGGAGGTGAAGAAGAATGGTAGAATTTATGAAATGCAACCTATCTATATGAATACAACTAAATGAAAAATGCTTTTTCCTACCGAGTTAAAAGTAAATCAACCTTCCAAAAACAAATATGAACTGGATCTCACTAATTCAAATCATAAAATGGAGTACAAATAGACTTGCAAGAAGAAAGCTCGTGAAAGCTGGGAATAAAGAATCGAGCATCGAACCCTCACCGGAAGTGTATACACTTTAATCATTCAAGTGTTTAAAGTTCGATTCTCTCAATTCTCTACTAATCTTGCTTTCTAAGGCTTGCTCTTCTTCTACCAATCAACAAAAAATTAATGCACAAATACACATATCAAGAGGTCTTTTCAAGGGTTGTAATGGGGTTAGGGTCAAGGTAGGACTGTATTTGGTCAAGTGGACAAAAAATCTGAATCCTTGATTAACCTAAACTTCTCACCTAACTTTAGACAATCCATGTAATCAGAATATAAAATCTAACTACCCATTAACTATGTTTTGCCACATATTCATACATTCTAAATTTGAGTGCAATACATATGCATTGCTACCACCATGTACTTTGGAGGCATTTTGTCCCCTTTTATTATTTGCTCTTTTTCTTTTCTTTTCTTCTCTTTTTTTCTTTTTATTTTTTTTTTCTTTTGTTTTTCTCAATGCATATGAGTAAGGTATTGAATGCAAGAATATGTCCTCAACATTCTTTTCACATTTTCACAAAAAAGTCTAACATACTCAATTCCCAAACCCAACTTTCCCACATTTAAATCATGAGCACTCTCACTAGTCTAAGCTAACCAAAGATTCAAATTAAGGACATTATTGTTTTTCGCTTAGAGTTAACGATGTGCTAAAGTAAAGAACAAATGGAGTAAAATAGGCTCAACATTGGTTTGCAAAGGATAATGAAAGGGTAAGGCTATATGGGTATGTAAGTTTAGTGAAACAAGGGCCTTAATCACGTAAGTGTATGCATACATCAAACAATAGAAATATAGAATTAAGTAAGAAAAAGATCACAATTTTAGAGAAAACAACACACACCAAAACAAAGTATTGGTTGATAAAATGCAACCAATCAAATAGGTCCAAAATCTCACTGGTTTTGTGTGTTCGAGCTCTAAAACCATGTTTCAAATATAAATTTCTTCAAGCAAGTTCAACAAAAATTTTAATTCAAATTAGTGAAATGCTATAAAATAGTTTCTTGAAAAGAAAATCATTACTTCAACCGAGTAGTACATAAATGCAAACAATTAATTACACATGCAATCTATTATGCAATGCAACAATTACTAACAAAGAAAATTAAGAATTTGTGTTGAGAAAAGGAATTGTTACCCGTGAAAGTCGATATCGGCCTCTCCACACTTAAAGATTGCACCGTCCTCGGTGCATGCAAAGATGTGCAAGTGGACGGGTGGCTACAACTGATGCATTTCCTCAAAAGATGGTGCACAGGAACTTGTTTGTCCACCCCATTTAGAAGTTTTTCATTTTCCTTCTTGGTGACCATCTTGAAAGAAAGGGAAAAGGAAGAAGAATGACCCACAAATAAAGATATGCAAACAAATAAAATATGGGTGGGCTAATGCCAAATAATAATGAGGTTCTCAACTACACGGTAGCTACAACATGCAAGTAAGAAAATAATATAGGGAAATGGCATATCGATAGTGCAAGAATTGCAACAATGAGGGAGAGAGAGTGGGTCATGAAAGGCAATATAAGTTCATATCAATGCACAAGGAATACAAGTATCATAAAAGATTAGCATTGACCTATGAATAATAATACCCAACAATATAAAACAAGTCACTAAGCACCAAAACAATGCAAGAAATATTCAATAGTTGAGTAAGAAAATTCAACACCAATAGTATAATATCAAACTTAGAGAAGAAAATAAGAACGTGCAACAAAGTTAAAATGCAATAAATGAAAGTATACAAATGTAATAAATGAGGGAGAATAAAGATGAGAAGGGAAAGGAATGAAGAAAAAGAAAGGTAGAAAGAAAGAAGAACGAGAGAAGAAAGAAGAAGAAAGGAGAGAAGAAAGATGAAGAAAGTAAAAGATGACGCGACGCGTAAGCGTCGCCCATGTGTACGCGTGGGTTGTAGAATAAGGAAGTGACGTGTATGCGTCAGTCACACGTATGCCTGGATATGAATTGTGCTCCACGCACAACACTCGCATAGTGGCAACCCAACTCTCTGTTTGTAGTACTGGACAATCAAAGTTTTGAGTTGACGTGCACGCGTCGTCGACGCCTATGCGTGCATGGTAAAAAACGCAAATGACGCCTACGCGTTAGTGATGCACACGCGTGGGGTTGGCTATGCGCCTAGCACCCCACCAGCGCGGTCCTGGCACAACTCTCTGTCCAGGTCGAGCTGTCGCGCCGTTCCAGCACGGTTTGGGCACAAACCAAATTTAGGCGTCGACGCGTACGCGTCGGTCACGCGCACGCGTGACAGCCTCTTTTTTTTATTATTATAAGAAACTAACAAGCTACCAGAGTAATGCTAAACATCATTAAACAAGTGAAACCATAACATAGACTAAATAAACCCAACTAAAATTGAAAATTCACTTATTACCAATATAAATAAAAGAGAAAATAGGAAGAATTTACCATGGTGGGGTGTTTCCCACCTAACACTTTTAGTTAAAGTCCTTAAGTTGGACATTTGGTGAGCTCCTTGTCATGGTGGCTTATGCTTGAACTCATCTTGAAACTTCTACCAATGCTTGGACTTCGAGTAAGCTCCAACATTTCCAAGTGAATTCACCAAGCCTTGATGAAGTTCTTCACAAGCTTTGAGCTCCCAAAGTTGATCCTCTTGTATGCCGGGATCCCAAATCTTATTTCTACACCCTTCTTTAAGTTGATCATCATTGTTCCAACCGGGTGGCAAGTAATTCGAATTCTCACTGAGGCATCCCAACAACTTCCTAGACCCAATCAATTGAGAACTATACCAACCATTGCACTTAGACCTTGAACATCCAACCATAATGAACCTAGGATTGTGTTACCAACCACTAACAATCCCCCTTTTACTTTTAAAATCACAAAGAGCTCTAAGTTGTCCATCCGTCTCAAGCAAACCATATGCAAGCGAGAAATTAAAGCTTAAGGAGTAGAGATTTACCCCCTTGAATGATAGGACGGATGGTGATGTCTTCGGGAGAGGTGTCTCCTGTAAGACCCAAAATCTTTGAAAAGGGGCTATCATTAGCTAATTTCAAATTTAGTGTTTCTGTTGCTTTAATTTCGGAAATTTCTCTATTAAAGAAAATTAGAGCAAGTTTCGATTTATTGAATTTGAAATAAATTGAGATTATTATCCAATTTTACAATTATTGGATTATTTTCTATATTCAAATTATAAAGTTGGTAGTTGTGAAATAATAAGGATTTCTATATGATTTGGATTAAATAATTAATATTTTAAATATTAATGCTGCTATTTTGGAAAATAGAGAAATTAATTATATTATTTCTAATTTTTAGATTTGGGCATTTATTGAAAATAATTTGTAAAATTGATGAGCAAATAGTATTTTTCCATATACAATTAGTATTGGATTTACATTGGGTTTCAATTACTATATTATTCCCAATTTTATGTGAAATTACCATAATGCCCTTAACCCTAATTTTCAAAATGCAACCCTAAAACCCTAACCCGGTTACCCAGTTCCCCCATTAGCAACACACTCTTTCCCCCTTTCTCCAATTCGATGCGCAGCAGCAGCAATGTTTCCCTCAGCACATCCACAATGTTTCCCGTCTCTTCTAACAGCAGCAGCAACACTTCTCCTTTCCTCAAACCAATACACTCAGCAACAGCAGCAAATCTTCCCCCCTTTCCCCAACAGATCGAAACACGCACGGCTTCCTATTTCCATGAGAGAAAGGAACTGAGGCAGAGAAGGAGAGGGAGATTGAGTTTCGGTTGAGGAGAGGCGGAAGGAAACTCACCGCGTTGCCGTCGCCTCGCCGCCGCGCCAACGCGTCCTACCGTCGCTGCCATTGCCAACCGGTCCTTGGAGCCTGAGCTGCGCCTCTGTCACCGAACCAGAGGAGCTCATCCTTGCTGAGACGCCGCCATCTTGCCTCTGCCGGCGAGCATGAAGAGAGAGGGAGATGGGAGTTTGCACAGCAGAAAGAGGGAGAGCGCGACAAGGGAGACCATCGCCGCCTGGGTCCCCGTCGCCGGGCCTCTTTGCCATCGCCAGTCCTGCTTGTTCTGTCGCCGGGAAACTCGTCGCTGTTGGGATCTCACCGCCGCCATTCCTGTTGTGGCTGGTGTCGCGCCGGAGAGCCACCATCGCGGGTTGAGGCTGATCCTTTTGCTGCCGTTTTATCGTTGCTACGGCTGAGTTGCGGCAGTTGGGTCTGACCGGAGAGGAAAGTGGTGATAATGGTAGATGTTGGTGCTGGGTTAGCCCCGCCACTGCTGTTGGCCGTTCCGAGCTGCTTCGCCGTCTCTGCCGCCGGAGAATGCAACTTAGTCGCCGGAAAACTCTGCCGGTAAGGATTTTAGTTGAGGTTTCTTCCTTTTTGGATTTCGAGAAGGTTTAACGCTGCGTGGTTTTTATAGTTGACCCACTGGAGCTTCTGGCCACTGCCGGAGCTGTTGCCGGGCCTGTTCGAAATCGCAGCTGCTTCATTTCGCTAGTTCAGTAAGTAATTTATGTTTAGAAATGCCTCGCGTTAGTATTCGTATGTGTTTGGTTAATGAATATGAGTTTTGGTAACGTGAGGTCGAGTCCTGATTATTGTATGTTGCGATTAGTGTTGCTATGGTTATTGCGAACGTGACTGGGAGCGGAGGTTTTGGTTGTCGTCAGTTCGGGTTGAGGCGGAAAGGACTCTATGAGACTTTTGGGTTATGGATTTGCGTTTTGAGCTAGGGGTGCTTTCCAAAACTATACTTTATGTATTGGAATTATTACATATGGATACTGATGTGAGAAAATGTGTATTTGGTGATTGTATCGGCCTTATGTATTATTTGATTGTCTCGAAAGCTTATGAATGTTTGTTTGGCTGAATTGTTGTGCGGCTTTGTGAAATGTAATGTTTGGGAGTTGATTCTTTAAAGATTTGAAATATGAGTTTAATCCGTTGAGGATTGGTTTGAAGTGAGTCAATTATTTTGATGACGTGAAAGATATAATACTCTTGAAATTCAGCCTGGGTTGCTTTAATTGATTTGGTTTTGATAAATGATTTATCACTGAACTGATTCTTTTAAACTTTGGGAATGAGTTAAATCGGTTGATATTGAGTTAATTTTGAAATGGTTTCCTTGAGATATGCCACTGAGGCATTTAGCTTGCTTTTGAATTGATTTCTGGTTTTGAGCTGTTGAAAAGGAATGAGAAACGGTTTAGTTGGGACCCGAATCGGGTGACAAAAGTCCAAGTTTTAGGGGAGGTACTGCCGAAATGTCTATAAAATCCCAGTCTTTGTTGAATGTTGTCTGGAAAAATGATGAGCTAAAGACTTCTACTATTTTATTTGAATTATCAAGAAAAGGATGATTCATGCTTTTGAAATGAATTATTAAAGAGGAAATTGTGATTTAGTCTTGCTTCTTAAGAAAGGCATTGTACCTCTTTCAGGAGGAAGTTATTTAGATGAGACTTATGTTTTAAAGCTGTTTTTAGATGTGACAAGGGCAATGCCTTTGAATTTGACTTGAGGGTTTCAATTAGAGGAGTTTCAATGACTTTGAAAGAACCTGGATGTCTATTGACAAGTTTCATTTTGAAATGTTTTGAGAAATGTTTTAAGTACTCTTTAAATTCTGAATTCTTGCAAGACTAAAACAATTTTGAACAGTTGAAACGTTCTAGAATTTATCATGGGGGTTGAAGTTGGTTTTGCCTAAGTAAAGGAAACGGCTTTGAAAGAAGTAAATGATTACGTGACTCGGTTTGGCTTAGATCCTATTTTATTACTCAAATCGGAAAGCCAAGTTTTTAATGATTTTATATGAATTTGGCGAAATGAGTTATGTTATTCTCCCCTAAAGACTTGGGACTCTGCCGGAAAACTTTTGGTTATAAAATCCCATTGTTGGATGGGTGATTCTGAATACTTTGAAATAAATCCTTAACTTGCCATGGTTTTGGAAGTTTTGGAAAGAGAATGCCGAGAGTGGCTCTGTTTTAAAAAGGGAACTCACTTTGAGTAAATTTGGCTTATGAGCCTGAGATGATTTGAGAAACGAGATTTCTAAAAGCCAAGGCTGAAAAGAGTTGAAACTTGATTTCAAAGTGAAATGATTTGAGAAAAAGTGATTTATGGCTTAAATGCCAATTTTACGAATTGATGATGCTGAATGTGGAAGTGCTGTTTTGTTGTGAGCCAGAATGGCTGTGTATGATTATGAATATTGGCTGGTTCTGGATTGAACCGTGAGCCGGAATGGCTGTGTATGATTATGAATATTGGCTGGTTCTGGACTGAACCGTGAGCTGGATGGCTGAGATGGATGTTGATCCATGGATGAGAATGAATGCATGTATATGCTGAATTATTGATAATTGTGATTTGCACTTCCACTATCAGAGGCACGAGATCCCTGGGAAAAAGCAGTGGCTAGCCACCACGTGTTCCAGGTGGAGGCTTGAGACTCTGCTGACCCTATGTCGTAAGTGTGGCCGGGCACTGTGAAAGTCCCGGATGAGCTCGCCCCCGTAAATATTCACCAGTGAAGGTGATGGATATGGATCATGATTATGATCAAGTTTATGATGAGTATAACTCGAGTTGGGGATGCGCGACAGAGGGACAGTCCAATGGTTAGCTACCAGGACTTGTCGGGTTGGCTCTATAACCGACAGATGATATCATCAGCCACTAGGGACAGGCATGTATCATATGCATCTATGTGACATTGTTTGGGTGTGCATATTATACTTGGTTTGCCTATGTAATTAATTGCTAATTGTTCTACTTGCAATAACTGTTTGTTTGTGCTTGCATCTTCCTATTTGTGTTTGCTACTGGGACTCTGTTGGACTGTGGTGATTGGTTGATGGTTGGATTGTTTGGGCCTAGGGCTGTGGTTGGAATGAGATGAACCGATGGTTGATTTCGGTTTTGTGTTTCTGGTTTGGAATAAAATATGAAAGGCTATTTTGTTTCAACATAGATAAACCGTTTTGAAAGGCTTTTGAGTTTTTGAGAATTGAATGGTTCCTCTTTCAGAAAATATTTCCGACTTTACTTTTATTGTAAACCGTTGTTTTTGAAAAGAGGCATAAGACGGTTATTAATCACTGGTACGGTTTATCTTCACGTATCCTATTACAGTAATTCCTAAAAACCCTCTACTGAGAACCCTTTCGAGGATAATGTTCTCACCCCCCTACATTTTTTCCCTTTCAGGATATGGGCGCAGAAGTTACGAAGAGTTTATTTAGTTGTTGTTGAGATACTCTGTATTGCTTTAGTATATTTTTGTTTCCTCGCCTTTGTCTTTATACTTCTGTAAGAGGGATAGGAATTGCATTGGATAATGATTGTAATATTATATATATATATATATATATATATATAGGTACTCTTTGTGAGTTGTTGTAAGTGTATTGTATGTACGGATGTATGTTGTATAACGAAAGTATTTTGGGAGCGGTATTGCGGTCTAAAGTTTTAAACAGGCTCATATTTTAGTATTAAATATTATAAGTGTTGTCGTAATGTCCGAGCTATCAGAGTTGCGCAGCCGGAAGTGTGAGCTTTGGTAGTTAGGGTGTTACATCTCCAGTGGTGGCTCTACCAATGTATGCTTCACTCTCTTGGGTTCCTCTTTGATGATCTCCACCTCTTGACAAGCTTCTTCAACATCAACCTCTTCCTCAAGTTCAATGGGAGAGGATTCAATTGTAGATAAAACCTCATCAATTATTGAATCCATCTCATGATCAACCTCCTCAAAGTTTTCGACCGTGAAATGCCTTGGAGGTTGCACACCCTCTTCAACATCAAATTCAAATGTCTTGGAAAGAGGCTCTATGACTTGAGATTCCCAAGGAGGTTTCGCATCTCCTAAATCTTCAACCACTTCCTCTTCTTCAATAATTTTGGTGTTCTCCACTTGCTCTAGTACGAAATCTAGCTCCTCCGTGATGACTTCCACCTCTTGTTCAACCTCCCCTAATTCTTCAACTATTCCCTCATCTTCAGGGGTCTTTCCTACCTCCACCTTTTGGGTCTTCTCTTGCTTCTCTTGAAGTATGGATGCGTGAATCCGATCCATTAAGTCCCTAAGACGATCCCTTCTCTCTTGTTCCATGTTACTCGCATAATTGGGATCGTATTGCTTTTGGATTGATGGATATGGGTGAAAAGGTTGTACACTAGAGCTCGAGGGTTGAGTATTGGGGGTAGTGGGTGGATCCACACGGGATATAAGAGCTTGGAGAGCAGAGGTGAGACCAGTGAGAGTAGAGGTAAGTGTGGTTTGAAGCTCTCGTTGTCCTTAACGAATAACACTAAAGGTATCATCTATAAGAGCTTGGGGTGGATAAGAGGGTTCATTTGTTGGGAGAAAGGACTCATAATACGAAGGTGGTTCTTCTTGATAAGGATATAGAGATGGTGTATATTGAGGTGGTGGTTCTTGGGAGTAATTGTGTTAGAATGTGGGTGGTTCTATGTATGGTTCATATGGTTCATATGGTGGTTGGTATGGTGGATATGGGTTAGGGTCATATGGAGGTGAATGGTGGAAAGGGGCTTGTGAGTATGGTGATTCAAAGCTATGTTGAAGAGGGGGTCCATAGGTATATGGTAGTGGTTGTTGATTGTCACGAAGAGGTCCACCATAACCATTGTCTTGGTATGCATCATGGAATGGTTGTTCCTCATAGTATGTTAGTGGAGGTTGTTGCCAAGAGGGTTGTCCATAAGCTTTAGGCTCCTCCCACCTTTGATTGTCCCATCCTTGATGCATGTTCTCATTGTAGCTTTCATTCCCTACAACATAATTTGAACCAAACTCATAGCCAAAGGGATGAGAATTCATAGTAGCAAGAGAAAATAAAAACAAAAACCAATAAGAAATAATGAAAATAAACTCCTAGAACTAGAAACAACTAACAAAGAAATAAAAAGGCAAACATATTCACAATATTCACAATAACCAATAATAAGGCACATATTTGCAATTCACCGGCAACCGTGCCAAAAACTTGACAGAGAAAAAATGTCGGTAAAGATTTTCACAAAAATATTGCGTTGCAAGTATAGTTCTAAACCGACAATTAAACCTCAATCAACGTTTAAATTGTTTGTCACGAATACAAACCCAATAAAATTAACCGAAGTATTTAAACCTCGGGTCGTCTCTCAAGGAATTTTAGGGAAGTATGTTTATTGTTGGTTATGGAAAAGTATATTTTTGGGTTTTTGAAATAAGGAACAAGAAAATATAGATTGCGAGAAAAATAAACTAATAACTAAGAAAGCTCTTAGCAAGGATTGAGAATTAGAAGTCCTATCTTTATTATCATCATCAATTGTGATGGTAAATGTGAATTGCCTTCACTTAGTTATCCTCTAACCAATGGAGAAAGGTCAAGTGCATACAATTAACTTGAGTTCACAAGTCCTAGTCAACACATAGAGAGAGACTAGCTTTGGTGATGTTCAAGCTAACCGGCAATCTTCAATTACCAATCAACAAAAGACTTTTGATAACTCAAGAGTCTCTAAATATTCAATCCAAGTCAAGAACATAAAAATCTAAATTAAAATCCAACCAAGCATGTTATCAAATACTTGGAAGGCATAAAATAAGAACATAAAAAATTAACAAGAAATATAAAATCTAAACAACCAATTGCAAGCATTAATGACTAACAATTAAAGAGAGTAACAATAAACATGAAAAACATAAATTTCATTAAAAGAAATCAAACGTAACAAGAGCTCATAAACATAAAAATGGCGAAAAAGGGAAATTAACAAGAGAAGAAGATGAACTAAAGTGCTTAAACAAATAAAAGTAAGAGAACTAAATTAAAGGAAGATTGCGAACCTGAACTAAGAAGAAATTGAAAGAAGAAACCCTAAACCTAGAGAGAGAGGAGAGCCTCTCTCTCTAGAAACCTACATCTAAAACCTAAAATTATGAATGAATGAGAAGTGAATGATTCATTCCTCCCTTCCAGCTCCATTCTACAGCCTCTAATCTTCACTTTCGGGCTTGAAACTAGGCCAAAAGCAGCCCAGAAATTGCCCCTAGCGTCTTCTATTTAATGCAGCACGTGACGCTCTGTCACACGTACGCGTCACTTGAATTTAGCACTGGCCACGCATAGGCGTCAGCTACGCGTGCGCATCGTATGTCTGCTCCACCAGTCATGCGTACGCGTCGCCCATGCGTACGCGTCGCTACCAGCTTTTGAAATTCTCAATTTCTGGTGTTCCTTCCACTTTTGCATGCTTCATTTCCATCCTCTAAGCCATTCCTGCCGTAGAAAACCTGAAATCACTTAACACACATATCACGACATCGAATGGTAATAAGAGAGGATTAAAATTAGAAAATTTAAGGCCAAAGAAACATGTTTTCAATCATAGCACAAAATTAGGAAGGAAAATGTAAAACATGCGAATTATATGAATAAGTGTGAGAATAATGGATAAAATCCACTTAATTCAATAAAAAATAAACCATAAAATAGTGGTTTATCACCCACAATCAAGAATAAACCTGAATCCACCCAAATCAATCTAAATCCACTAAATAGGAATCAATTTTCAAGAACTTTTAGCAATAACAGGAATCATAATCAGTAAAAGTAGAAATCATTAACCAACATTCCAAATTAACCTAAATCCACTAAACAGAAATCATTTTTCAGGAACTTTCAGCAATAACAGGAATCATAATCAGTAAAATTATAAATCATTAACCAACATTTCAAATCAACCTAAATCCACTAAATAGGAATCAATTTTCAGGAACTTTCAACAATAATAGGAACCATAATCATTAAAACTAGAAAACAATAACTAGCATTCTAACGTAAATCAACTAAACTAGAAACAATTCAGGCACTTTTAGCGATAACCATAAAAAAAATTTGTGAGCATTGAACGTCATACTTACCCCGTGTTGCCATCAGGCCAAATGCGCAACCGTACAACAGAAGGTGGTGGAGGGACATCAGCTTCTGCCTCATTTTGTGGCTAGACTCTGGGGTCACAGTGCCATCCGTCGCTGGAGGCTGAGTTGCCGTTGATGCAAGTTGCTGAGTGGTAGGAGGCTGCGTCCTTGCCGTAGACAGAGGTACATAGTTGGGGTTAGGGACCATGATGAACGGTTGGTCTGCTGAACCTGCAACCTGTGGCGTGATCGGAGTGGTTAGAGTAAAGGGAGAGGATCTAAAAGTCCTGGGAGTACCAGACGAAACCTCCCTCTACCTCGACCATGGCTACGACCACGACCAGTAGCTTGATGCCCTAATCCGCAGCACCTCTTCCTGTCGTCATGTCTGCATATTTCAAATTATCAAACAATCTCAGCAACAATTTCTTAGCAAAATAGTCAACAACATAGCAATGAACACAATTAGATGATTTCAAACACTTCAAGCATTCAAAATCTAATGTGGCGAGTCAAACATAACTTAATCAACCTTAATACACTAAGTTAGAAAACTAAACTGAACTAACTTTGAAATTGATTCAAAAGTAAAATTCTAATATTAATCAAACCTAAACTAAATTAAACTAAAATAAAAAAATTATCTAACAATCTTATAAACAATTTCTCAGCAAAACGGTCATCAACGCAACAATTAACACCATTAGACAATTCCAAATACTTCAAGCATTCAAAATCTAATGTATTGAATCAAACATAACTTAATCAACCTAAATACACTAATATTAGAAAACTAAACTGAACTAATTTTAAAACTGATTTAAAATTAAAATTCTAATTCTACTCAATCCTAAACTAAATTAAACTAAAATTAAAAAATTATCTAACAATCTCAACAATAATTTCTCAGTAAAATAGTCATCAACGAATCAATTAACACAATTAGACAATTCCAAACACTTCAACTATTTCAAATCTAATGTATTAAATCTAACCTAACTTAATCAACCTAAATCCACTAAAAGTAAAAAACTAAACTAAACTAACTTCGAAACTGATTCATAATTAATATTGAAATTCTACTCAAACCTAAACTACATTAAACTACAATTAAAAAAATTGGAAAAGAGTTGTTCAAGAACCTGGAATGAAGAACAGAGCAAGAAATAAGGGAACACATGGATGTTGCAGTGGTGGTCACCGAAGTTGCTGTGGTGGCAGATGGTGGGGACGGTAGATAGTGGTGACGGCGAACGAGAGAGAGAGGCAAGGAAAGAAGGAGAATAAAGAGGGGTATCTGTAAAGGGATGATGATGGCGACGGACAAGGGTGGCGACGGTGGCTCCCTTGGCGGCAACGGAAGGAGGTAGAGAATTGAGGTGGTGGCGGTGATGAGAGAGAGATAGGGTGGAGATGAAGAGAGAGTATGTGAAATTCAAAATGGGGGAGACGGTGATAAACCATAATTTGATGGTTTATTTTCTATTGAAATGAGTGGATTTTATTAATTTATCCTGCATTTACTCATTGAAATAGCATGATTTTGTGAATTCCTTCTAAATTGTGCTTAAGATTAGAAGCATGCTCTTTAGACTCTTAATTTGTTTAATTTAATTCACTTTAATCCCATTCGATGTCTTGATGTGTTTGTTGAAGGAATTTCAAGCTTAGAAGGCAAGTATGCATTGAAGAAGTGAGGAAAAGGCATGCAAAGGTGGAAAATTCATGAAGAAATGGAGTTTGGAGCATTTAAGGGTGAATATCAAGTTGTGCATACGCATGCCTCATGCCTATGCACGACTGGCAGCACGTGAGTTCACTTAAGTGAACACGTGGGTCGCGATTTCAGGGCTTTCTTGGGCCCAATCCAACTCATTTCTGAAGTATTTCAAGCCAAAGTCAAAGAGGATAAAGGGTAGAGCAATTAGGATAGGTTTTTGTTATTTTTTAGGTTAGATTTCTAGAGAGAGCTTCTCTCTAGAATTTAGAGTTTTAGATTTAGTTCTCTCTATAGATTTAGGTTTTGATCTTGCCTTGATTTAGTTTCATTTATAATTTCTTGTTCTAGCATCTTAGTTCTCTTAGTTTACTTGTTAATTTCCTCTATTTTGTTGCTTTTATGTTCATAAACTCTTGTTAATTTTGATTCCATTTAATGCAATTTGATCTTTTATGTTTCCTTGATACTTTTTTGAGTTATTGTTATTATTTTCTTGCAATTGGTAGTTTTAGATTTTATTGTTATTGTAATTTACCATGCTTTTTCTTTTATGCATGCCAAGTGTTTGATAAAATGCCTCTTTTAGTTTTAGTGTAGTTTTTCACACTCTTGGCTTGGGATTGAGGATTTACGTGACCTGGAGTCATTGATGTCCAATATTGATTGGTGATTTAGGGTTATTAGTTGATTTGGTTTTCACTAACACTAGTCTTTCACTAAGTTAATTAGTGAGTTAGCTAGGATTTATGGATTGAGATCAATTATGCCTATTTGACTTATCCTCGATGTTAGGGTTGACTAAGTGGGATTAACTCTTCATAATTGTTATGTTTGTGGTCAATGACTAGGATAGAAAACCTTGACTCTTAACCCTTACCAAGACCTTTTTAGCATTTGAATTTCCTTTACTTTATTAGTTAATTGTCATTTACTTTCTTGCTATTTAATTTTTATGTCAATTGCTATCTCACCTCCGATTTCTCATAGCCAATGATGTGCACACCTTACTACAATTCCTGGGAGAACAACTCAGGGCATAAAACTTCCGATTTTTATTGATTTATTTTGTGATAATCTTTATTAAACTTTGATTGCGAGTCATTGATAAACACAATTTTATGGTTTATTTTGTATTGAATTTGATAGATTTCATCAACTTTTCCTATACTTATTCACTAAAATAGCATAGTTTTGTGAATTCTTCCTAAATTGTGCTTAAGAGTGAAAACATGCTTTTTAGGCTTTTAAATTGCTAAATTTAATTCATTTTAATTCCATTCGATGTCTTGATGTGTTTGATGAAGTGATTTTAGGTTTATAAGACAAGTATGGATTGACGAAGTGAGGAAAAAGCGTGTAAAAGTGAAGAATTCATGAAGAAATGGAGTTTGGAGTATTTTATGACCATGCATGCGTGCGTCAGTTCCAGCTCCTCAAATCTTCAAATTCTTGTGTTCCTTCCACTTTAGCATGCTTCCTTTTCATCCTCTATGCCATTCTTGCTCTATAAATCCTGTAATTACTCAACAAACGCATTACGGCATCAAATGGTAATATGAGAGGATTAGAAATTAGTAATTTAAAGGTCTAGGAAGCATGTTTTCAATCATAGCGGAAAATTCGGAAGGAAACTTAAAAACATTCAATTTACATGAATAAATTTGAGGATAGTTGACAAAATCCACTCGATTCGATATAAATTAAGTCATAAAATAGTGGTTCATTAGTACGCACGATTGCAATTTTTACAGCCATGCGTACGCACAAGAATTGATGCGTACGCACGATTGAATTTTTACAACCATGCGTACGCATGGTCAGGCATGCGTACGCACGAATGCAATCATGTGACTTCATTAAATGCAACACGTGAGTCGCGATTTCTGGCCTTCCAAAGCCCAATCTAGCTTATTTTTGAAGTATTTGAAGCCAATTTTAAGAAGGAACAAGGGGGAGCAATTAGGGTTAGTTTAGAACATGTTTTAGGTTATATTCTAGAGAGAGAAGCTCTCTCTTCTGTCTAGAATTAGGGTAGATTTAGCTTAATTACATCTTATATTTAGGTTTTGATCTTGTCTTAATTTAGTTTTCCTTGTAATTTTTTGTTATTACATTTTTGTTCTTTTAGTTTCACTTGTTATTTACTTTATTTTGTTGCTCTTATGCTTATGAACTCTTGTTGGTTTTAATTTCCTATTAATGAAATTTGAGGTATTTCATATTTAATGTTGCTTATTTGATTAGTTATTGTTGCCTTCTTGTATTTGGTAGCTTTAGATTTTATTATTATTTCAATTATACCATACTTTTCTTCTATGCCTTCCAAGTGTTTGATAAAATGCTTGGTTGGGTTTTAGAGTAGATTTCTATACTCTTGACTTGTGATTGAGGACTTAGGTTCCTTGATATCATTGATGTCCGGTATGACTGGTAATTTAGGGTTGTTAATTGGTTTTAGGACCAATTATGCCCACTTGACTTAACCCTCAGATGTTAGAAGATAACTAAGTAGAATTAACCCTTTGTAATTACCATGTTGTGGTCAATGATCTATGATAGGAAACCTTGACTCTTAATCCTTGCTATAAGTGTTTTTTTAGCATTTATATTATCTTAGTTGTTAGCTTTACTTTCTTGCAATTTACATTTCTTGTTCATCATATTAAAAACTCCCAAAATTCTCATAACCAATAATATGCACACTTCCCTGCAATTCCTTTGAGAGACGACACGAGGTTTAAATACTATCAGTTTTTGTTGGTTTGACTTAAGTGACAAACAAATTAAACTTTGATTGAGGGTTGTTTATCGGTTTGGATCTATACTTCGACGAGACTATTTTTGTGAAAATTCCGAACCGACGATTTTCCTCCGTCAAGTTTTTGACGCCATTGCCGGGGAATTGCAAATGTGCGCTTGTTATTGGTTATTGTTAATTTGTTGATATTGTGAATAGCTTGATTTTTGGTTTGTTTGCTATTTTTTCTAGTTTTAGGAGTTTATTTTCCTTATTAGCTTTTGTTCTTATTCTCTCTTTCTATTATGAATTCTCACCCTTTTGACTATGAGTTTGGTTCTAACTATGTTGTAGAAAATAGGAATTTCAACAAGGATATGCATCAAGGATGGAGAAATCAAAGGTGGGAGGAGCCTCAAGCATATAGACAATCTTCATGGCAACAACCTCTTCCAGCATACTATGAGCATAATGAAATCCATGATGTATACCAATCTAATGGATATACTAGACCTCCTAGTGATTATCAACCACAACCACCATATACCTATGAACCCCGTCCTTAACATTGTTCTCAACCTATTCACAAGCCCCATACCACCAAACACCTCAATATGATCCTAACTCATATCCACCATACCAATAACCATATGAGCCATATGAACCATACTTAGAGCTACCACTATTCCAACATCAATACTCCCAAGAACCACCACCTCTATATACACCACATCTATACTCTCACCAAGATGAACCACCTCCCATATATGAGAACTTTCAACCACATGATGAGTTCTCCTTTCCACCACAACCCTCCATGGAAGAATATCCATATCCATCGATCCAAGAGCAATATGATCCTAATTATGTTAGCCAAGTGAAACAAGAGCCAAGGGAACGCCTCATGGAAGGATGGATCGGCTTAGAGCAACCATGATTCTGAAGGAGCAAGAGGAAGCCCAAAAGAGGCACGAAGCTATCATGGCTAACTTTGCCAAGATTAAAGCCAACTTAGACTCATGGGATTCATGTCACAAACAAAGCGTTTCTATGGATGAATGTGGAGGATCAACTAAAGAGCAGAGCATGAAGGAGATTTTAGAATCTCAACTTAAGAACAACGAGATGGAATATGTTTTGCAACAAGTGGAGGAGGCCAAAATTGTTGAAGAGAAAGAAGTGGTTGAAGATTTAGGAGATGTTGAATGTCCATGGGAATCTAAAATTGTAGAGCCTTCTTTTGAGAAGTTTGAAATTAGTGTTGAGGAGGATAGTGCACAAGCTCCAAGGCATATTGTGAATGAAGAATGGGAAGAAATGGAGCAAACAACAAGTCCTCTTAGTGACGATGATTCTGCACCAACATATGATCCTTTTGAGTTTGAGGAGTCTTCTCCCATTGAATTTGAGGTTCATGTTAAGATAGATTTTAATAAACCTCTAACGTATGATTAGAGTGATGGGGAAGAGCTAGAAGAATTTAGTAAGGAAGAGATTAAATTGGAAGAAAGCTGCCAAGAGGTGGAGGTAATCAAAGAAGAGCACAAGGGAGTGGAACTTGCAAGACCATTGGAAACACCTCTCCCCAAGCCATCACCATCCATTCTTTCATTCAAGTGGGTAAATCTCTTATCCCTAAGATTTCTTATTCCACTTGAATAGGTTTGCTTGAGATGGATGGTCAACTTAGATCTCTTTGTGGATTGAAGAGTAAGAGAGAGTTGTGTAGTGGTTGGCAAAATAATGTTAGGCTCATAAAGGTTGAACCCTCAAGGCTTAGGTTCCATGGTTGGAGTAGTGCTACATTAAATGGGTCTAGGAAGATGTTTATGTGTGTTTATGAGAATTCAGAATGTTTGCCACCCGATTGGGATTGTAATGATCAACTTGAAGACGGGTGTAAAACAACATATGGGATCCCGGATTACAAAAGGAAGATCAACTTTGAGAGCCATTAGCTTGTGTGGAACTTCATCAAAGCTTGGTGCTATTAACTTTGAACTTTGGAGCTTATTGGAAGTCCAAGCATTCGTGGAAGTTCAAAGATGAGTTTAAGCACAAGTCACCATGACAAGGAGCTTCCCAAATGTCCAACTTAAGGACTTTAACTAAAAGTGCTAGGTGAGAGACACCCCACCATGGTAAACTCTTTCCATTCTCTCTTTTGTATATAGTTGATGAATAAATTAAGTTTTCATTATTAGGTGCTTTTCTTCTTTATATCATTCTTGTATATATTACTCTTTAGATGTTAGTTTACTTGGTAGAATTTTTGTTTTAAGTCACATGTTTGAATAATTGACAATCTTGTTGAAAATCTTGTTTTGAATTGCATTTTTGTTTGAATTTCTTAATTGAATGTTTGAATAGTTTTTAGAAGTTAAGGATTTTGTTAATTTTGAAATTTGTTTGGTTTTAAAATGTAAATAGTTAGGTGAAAAATCTTTTTATGTTTGATTCTATGTTAAAAAAAAACTAACCATGCGTACACATACTCAATGGTGTGTACGTATAACCCCAAAATTGGACCATCTCACGTGCGCAGCCACTTGCCGCGTACGCGACCGGGCGAAACAAAAGCTACCACCCGCATACCAGCTGCTCGCGTACGCAGCCTTACTCTCCGCATTCCAACTCATGCGTACACACAACCTTTTCTTCTTTCTTTTTCTCTTCTCTCTTCTTTTCTCTTCTTTTCCTGATTCAACCACGATCCATCATCATCATTCACCATCCACCATCATCACCATTAGTTAGATAGTTAGTTTGATTTTCTGTTTTAGTAGATTATGTTGTTAGTTTAGGTTATATTTTGGTGATAAGAGTTGGATTATTGATTGATTTGTTGATTGTGCTGAGATATTGTTGCTGATTACCGACATGATGCTATTTTAGCATCATTGTTGTGAATGCTCATTGTTGGATTCCTTTATTGAGGTTATACTTTTTTGCTTGGTATAGAATTTTTATACTTAATAATTGTGCATACCAAGTGCATGTGAATTGCCTTCAAAGCATTCTAAAACTTTTGAATTGCATATTTTGGCCACCATGTGATTTAAATTCTTTAACTGTGACTAAGCAATTTCTTGATGTTTGATGATGTGTATTCTGTAACACCCCAATTACCGTAAGCCTTACCTCTAGCCGTAAGGCAAAGGTTAATTAGAGGTGACGACAGTCCTAAGGCTTATACATATTTATATATAGAAGAAAGTAATATATTCTAGAAGCCTGATGAAGGATTAAGCTCAAAAACAGGATTACACAAGTGCGAAATGTTCACACGAAGCTAACACATAAGATACCAGGTATAAGTATAAGAGAATAAATTATATATAAATATAAGAATATAATAATCATAGAGGACCAGCCGTAGCTTGCGGAGTTTAAGTTGACTAGTTACAAATAGAAAGATACAGAGTTTTAGAATTAAAACAGCTTATACAACCTATCTCTCAAATAAGCCTCTAAGGCCATAAAGATAAATATACAAAAGGTGAGAGAATACTATGACGAAAGTAAAACAGAAATAAACAAGGAACGAACCATACTTCGCTTTGTCTCCATATCCGCAATCTCACCGAAGTAGATTACGACCTGCATTTGAAAAATAACAACAAAGTATGAAATGAGAACCGGAGCTTCTCAGTATGGTAACAGTGCCCAATGATGTAAGATGTAAGGCTCCAGGATGCCAAAGGCAATCCTAGAACTTCACATCACATACGGATATTCAAGCTTAGAACAAAAATAAATAAATATATAAAGAACTTAAACCATAAACCAAGTTATCTAAACTTAGGGGAATTCTAACTAATACAAATCACACCGCTGTATCCCATAGCCTCCGCCAACCTAACCTCAGTGTGATCCCATCGCCACCGCCTACTTAACCTCCTCAGCACCAGACAGTCACGAATAATGCAAGCAAGTAAAACACAGATAGTATTCATTTACAGGAAGTAATTCAAGAAGCAAGTAGGCATGTTATACAATTAGGCAAACTCAAGTAATCAAAGCAAACAAGCATATAGAAGATGCATATGATGAATGTCTATCCTATTGGCTCATGATATCACTTGTCGGTCCGTAAATGCTAACCCGACACATCCTCCCGGATGTAGCCTTTTCTGCCACGCCAAGGATATAGTGCCCTGCACACTCATACAGCAGCTCTTCTGCTACGCCAGGGATATAGTGCCCTGCACACTCATGTAGTAGGGAGTCTACTACGCCAGGGATATAGGCCCCGCACACTTCATGCAGCAGAAAAGGAAATAACCATAACAAATCATGCAGTAGAACAATCTGCCACGCCGGGGATATAGGCCCTGCACACTTCTCAACATTCAACAAGTCATGCGACAGAAACATCTGCCATGCCAGAGATATAGGCTCCACACACTATCAACAACAACTGGTCATGCAGCAGAACAATCTGCCACGCCGGAGATATAGGCTCCGCACACTATCAACAATCCAATAACTTCATCCTCAAATCATCACCAGACATCACCATTTCTCATTTCAAATCACTTTCAACAACATCTACTCATGTAGCAGAGAAACCTGCTACGCCAGGGTTATAGACCATGCACACTTTCCTTCCATATCCATCATCAGTTCTTAATTCCATTTCGAACTCATTAGTTCATCAATTTCTCAATTTGTTGTCAGTACTCACCAAGTTCGCTACTCTTCCTTCTCCTTCAACCAAACTCATCATCAGTACACCAGAAACCTAAACCTTTGTTCGCTAACTTTTTATCAAATTACCAAGTTAAAATCACCTAGGACCTTCTCTACGTTTTGATATTCAAAAACGAACCAAAAGTCTTAAATAGGTGTCAGAGAAGTTTACAAGCCAAATTCTCCATCTCTAGACTCAAATATGAAGTATCCTATAGATTCAAACCCAGTTGAAATAGTTTAGTTGAATACAATAAAAAAGAAAAACCATTTCTCTTGTAAAAACTGATTTTAAGTTTAAAATCTCTGCACCCAGACAGCAAGCTACCCTGTTCTTAGAAAATCCACCAAAAATCATATTTTTATTTGATGAATTTGAAATTTTTCAGAAATAAATTACGGTCATAAAGCTTTAAATCAGTCAAAGTCTCATAGAAAATTCATTTTTCTGGAGAGAGTTATACTGATTACAAGTTTACATTCAAAAACTAGTTTTGCTGTCAAAATAGATAAGAGCTCTATTTTTAAAACGAACACAACTCCTTCCAAAAAATTTATAATAGTCTGAAATTTTGATACAAACAAGAAAATAGTCCAAGTCTTAATGTCCTTTTGGTCCCACTCAAAATTATGGTCAGGATTGGGAGATATAGGCTCGGAAAGTTGCTGGTTTGATTATGTAGCAGCAGAAAATCAGTTTTAAAGTAACAAACTTCAAAAATTTATATCTCCAAATTCAACCGTTAAACTTTAACCAAAATTTCCAGGACTTTTCTATACATCACAAAGATTTGAGAAAAATTAGTTCCATTCAATTGTGATGGTTAGATAGTTTCCAAAAGCATCTGTAGCTGCTGCCAGAAAATAATTATGCAGAATTTTGCCAAACCTCAACTTTGAAAATATTTCAACCAAAATTAGACCAAAACCATACCAACTCCAATTTACCTCATAACTCACCCTTTGTGTCACAAACTACCATTCATACTAAAGTTTTCATTCACCCTTCAATATCCTCAACCTCAAATATCAAATATATAACACTATAATCATTCTTCCACCAACCACATTCATCAATTTCCATTGTCAAATACATAACAATACATTCATTTTTCAAATAAACACATTAATCAAATTCCATTCCACCATTTCCAACAATCATCATAATCAATTTCGATCTCAACCATCAATACCATACTATCAACATCAACATTTCAATTCATCAACAACCCAATCATCAATTTTTCTCAACAACATCATAATTACACACCAATACATACAATTCATAAAATCTTTATCCCACTTTACCTACCTCATACATAATCCAACCCACCATCAATACTCATTGACAAAAATAATTCCCAAAATCATCATCAACTACAATAATCCAATACAACCAACAATTAACGACAATTCACATATAATTATTCATACGACAACAACATTCAATCCTATCTTAGGGTCAATTAGCCTAAGTATCCAGAAATATTACATATTACATAAAGAAAACTGAAACCATATCTTGGCCGATTCTCAAATGCTACAAACACCAAAACGAAGCCACCAAACTTGATCCAAAGCCTCAATCAACTCCAACAAACACCAAAGCTCAAACTAACAACACATATATCACCAAAATCAA
The DNA here is from genome assembly GCF_059453495.1 of Arachis ipaensis. Lineage (NCBI taxonomy): Eukaryota > Viridiplantae > Streptophyta > Magnoliopsida > Fabales > Fabaceae > Arachis > Arachis ipaensis. The sequence goes on along the minus strand of NC_142442.1, from coordinate 120,754,959 downwards.
AACCTAAGGTACATAAAACAACTAAACACAAGGGTTTAGTGGAATCTTACCTTATCCAATGTGAGTAGGGATAAAATCCAACAATTACCCGCTACTAGAGATCACCTAAACAAGCAAAATCACAAAATATACTCAAAACCTATAACCAAAATCAAGTAGAAACTTAGGGCAGAAAACTGGGGAGTGAGCTTCGAGTTTTTACCCAAAAAACTTAGATAGAAATAAAGAGCTCGTCGAGATCTTTGCGTGGCCGCAAACAGCTCGTCAATCAGAGCTCCAGATCAAAAGTTATGGCTCCCGGAAGGTGGAGGTGAATAGTAACCACTCCCCTCCTCTCCTCTCATCTCAAAACCGCGGCTCTCTCTCATTTGGAAGAAGAAATGAGCTGAAAAGCTCATTAAATGAGCTTATATATGTTGGGCCTTGAGCCCGGTTTGGATCCGGTCTAACCTATTAGCGTTTTTAGCCCGTTTGGCCCACTTTGGGCCAAAACCTTTAAGATTAGTGCCCGGTTTTAAATTCTAAATTATTTTTGTCCTTTCAAAACAATAAATCAATCTTCAAAATATTATTTTCCAAAATATGCGGCACTAGATAGACTAAAGTCGGTACTGCCAGCTTAAGCGCCAGTATGCATTTTTTTTTTACAAAAACTTTTCGAAAGAAAAACATTTTCCAACTCAGAATAATTTACTGAAATCAAATTTCACATTTATATTTTCAAATTAAAACTTCTAAATTTTGAATCCATCTCGGGCACTTAAGATTATTATTTTTATTAAGACGGTTTTGCATGGAAAATTCCGGTTCTTACATCTTCCCCTCCTTAAAAAGATTTTTGCCCTCGAAAATCGAATCACGCGATATATCCTTCTCAAAGCGCCTTACTGTGTCGATGTCCCCTCTTGCCTTCCGCTGCGTCACTCTGATTATCGTCATTAAGAATCCGAAATTTTCCTTAAAACAAATACCAATCTTTGTAACAATTTTCCAAAACATTCAAAACAAGATCAATATCAAACCTTTTTCAAAAGACTCAAAAATCATTTACTCTTAAATTAATTACTTTGAAGCATAATTTTCTTAAATTCATTTAAAATCCTTAAATTCATTTAAAATCCTTAAAATCCTTAATGTGTTGCTTGATTATATGCATCCCTATTGATTATAGTTTTGATTACTAGGTTATGCTTATGCCTTCATGACATGTTGACCGTTAATTTTTTAACTATGTGCTCTACACATACTTGAAACTATTCAGTTTGGCATATGCTTCCTTTGTGAAATTGGATTCTAAGATCACCTAGGGAGATCTTTTTGAAATTCTCAAGCTATATGGACCATGCTTGCTATGTGATTCATTTTAACTTCTATCTCTCTTTTTCTAAGTTGTGTAGCAACCATGTTTCCCGCTTTATATCGATTAGGTGATGCAAACAAACTTCAATGTGTGTCATTGATTGATGTGTGAGTTCCATATTTCATTTGGTTCATTGAATTCTCTTGCAAATCAACCAATTTTTATCCATTATCCATTTCATAATTGCTTGATTCTTGCTTGAATGTTTTCATGCTTCTTTATTACTTGTTTGGTTGTCTTAACCTACAAGTTTTCTTTAAAGTATCTCAAGCACACTAGAGTAAGTGAAGTGCATACTTCTTTTGTATAACTGTGACATAGCTTTCAATGCTAGTGTCTGTGTTCTAAACTACGCGCAACTTAGAACTCACACACTATTTTCCTTAATGTCACAAACTGATTAACTCACCTTATTTTAGTGATTCGTACCTCATTCCAACAATCTATGCTTCCTTGCTTTTACAGTTACTCATCATACTATCCTATTTTCTATCTTTCAGGATGATTCACCATAAGCAAAAAGGAAAGCAAAAGAAAGAACATGCAGTAGCCGGATGCACTACCAGCTGAAGGTGGGGTGATGACGACTTCTTCCACTCCACTTTACTTCATGTGCACCGAAGATGGTGCAGACTTTTAAGTGTGGGGAGGTCGTATGACCAATCGGCCAATCTTGGGTGAAAAGTTCTAATCCCAAACTCTTTAACATTTTTTTGAATTCTTAGTTGCATTTTTCTTGGCTTGTATATATTTTAGAGCTCTATTTGCATTTTTCTTAGTTGATTGTATTTCTTTTCATATATGCATATATATATAATAAGCTTAGTCAAAATAATAAAATTTTTCAAGAAATTTATCTATAGGGCACCCCAATTGATTTGAGTTAAAATAATTTTTCATTGAAATTTGCTTGAAATATATTGTGGAACATGGTTTCTGAGCTAAGAACACACAACCATGTGAGTTTTGAGCCTAATTGTGTGGTTATATCTTATTAACCACTATTTTCATTCTTGTGTGTGTTATTCTCTTTCTATGATTGTAATCTTTGATTTGTTTGATTCTTTATGTCCATTATTTTGTGTATGAATGCATTTATGTGATTGAGGCCTTTATTTGATTTGAGCTCACTTACCCAAATGGCCTTACCTTTTTATCCACCTTTGTTAAACAATTTTGAGCCTATTTAATCCCTTTCGTTCTTTATTTTAGCACATTACTATCTCTAAGTGAAAAATAATAAATGTCCTTTATTTGGATCTTTGATTAGCTTAGGCTAGTGAGAGTGTGTGTCATTCAAGTGTGGAAAAGTTTGGGAATATTAGTAGAGATAAAAGTATATTTTATATTTTCATTGAAAATCTTGGGAATTGGGTACATATTCATGCATTCAATGTTTAAACCATATGCATTGATACTCTTGTATATATTTTATTTTGAAAAAAAATAAAAATAAAGAAAAGAAAAAAAAAGAAAAAGAGAAAAAGAAAGCAATAAGAAGGGGACAAAATTCCCCAAAGGAAAGTAATAAGAATAATACATATAGGATGTGAATTGAAAAAAATGCATGAGTGTGTGAAAAAAAGTGAAGAATGGGTAGTTAGGTTTGCATTTGAATTGCATAGCTTGTTGTATGTGTTAAGTGAGAGTTTAAGTTAATCAAAGATTCAAATTTCAAGCTCACTCGACCATATGCATCCTTACCTTTACCCTAGCCCCATTACAACCTTGAAAAAGTCCTCATAATAATTGCATGCATGCATTGAATAATTGTTGATTGTTAGATGAAAGAAAAATCTTAAAAACCATGATTAGAGGAGAAATGAGTGAATCAACTCTATACACTTGAGCGATTAGAGCATATACACATATAGTGAGGGGTACGATTGCTTAATTCTATGTTTTCACCTGTGATTACTTATTACCTTGCAAGTGTATAAATTCTTTTCTAGGACTCAATTTAATTGTGGATTTGACTTGATTGTGAATTCCTTTAGCTCTTATGTTCATATATGTATTCTTGGAAATTGATTTATTTTGACCAAGTAGTGCATGCATTTAGATAGAGTGCATTTAGACAGTTTCCATTGAATAAAATTCATACCCCTTAGTCTTATCCTTCTTGAATTTAGCATAAGAACATGTTATTGTTTAAGTGTGGGGAGATTGATAAACCACAATTTTATGGTTTATTTTGTATTGAATTTGGTAGATTTCATCAACTTTTCCTAAACTTATTCACTAAAATAGCATAGTTTTGTGAATTCTCTCTAAATTATGTTTAAGAGTGAAAATATGCTTTTTAGGCTTTTAAATTACAATATTTAATTTACTTTAATTCCATTCAATGCCTTGATGTATTTGATGAAGTGATTTCACATTTACAAGTCAAGTGATTGAAGGAGTGAGGAAAAAGCATGTAAAAATGAAGAATTCATGAAGAAATAGAGTTTGGAGTATTTTACGACCATGCATCTGCATAAGCATTCATGCGTACGCACAATTGCAATTTTTACAGCCATGCGTACGCGTAAGAATTGATGCGTATGCACGATTGTATTTTTACAACCATGCGTACGCATGGTCGGGCATGCGTACACACGAATGCAATCACGTGACTTCGTTAAATGCAATAAGTGGGTCGCGATTTCTGGCCTTCCAAAGCCTAATCCAGCTCATTTCTGAAGTATTTGAAGCCAATTTCAAGAAGGAACAAGGGGGAGCAATTATGTTTAGTTTAGAACATGTTTTAGGTTATATTCTAGAAAGAGAAGCTCTATCTTCTCTCTAGAATTAGGGTAGATTTAGCTTAATTACATCTTAGATTTAGGTTTTGATCTTGTCTTGATTTAGTTTTCCTTGCAATTTCTTGTTATTACATCTTTGTTCTCTTAGTTTCACTTGTTATTTGCTTTATTTTGTTGCTCTTATGCTTATGAACTCTTGTTGATTTTGATTTCTATTTATTGTAATTCGATGTTTTCATGCTTATTGATGTTTGATTGAGTTGTTATTATTGTTTTTTTTTGCATTTGGTAGTTGTAGATTTTATTATTATTGCACTTTTACCATGCTTTTCTTTTATGCCTTCCAAATGTTTGATAAAACGCCTCTTCGAATTTTAGATTAGAATTTTGTACTCATGGCTTGGGTTGATAACTTGGAGACTCTTGAATTATCACATTCTAATGTTGATTGGTGATTGAGGATTGCTAGTTAGCTTGAATTCCACTAAAGCTAATCTTTCATTAGGACTTGTGGATTAGAGTCAATTTTGCTCACTTGACTTTCCTTCAATTGTTAGAGGATAACTAAGTGAGAGCAAAATACACTCACCATCACAATTGAGGATGATAATGAGGATAGGAATTCTAATTCTCAACCCTTGCCAAGACCTATCTTAGTTGGTGTCTTTAATTGTCTTAATTCAATTTACATTTCTTGTTCATCATTCCAAAACCCTAAAAATATCTCATAACCAATAATATGCACACTTTCCTGCAATTTCTTTGAGAGACGACCCGAGGTTTAAATTGAGTTGTTATCATTCATCGGTTTGGACTATGCTTGCAACGAAATAATTCTTTTTGAGAAATTCCGAACCAACGTTTGGCCCTCCATCACACGGCGTTCACGCTTTCATTTAGGGCATTATTACCGCCGGACAACATTTTCCGACGAGGCAAGCAAATTCTGGTTACTGAAGAGGTCAGAGAGCTACCTTTCACTTTATGCCTAGGCCTAGTGGAAAAGATGCTTTTGAAGAGGCAGAAAGTGAAAAGAAGATGATGACTTTTGATTGGTATAAGGTAATGGCTGTAATTGCCAAGCCTGGGAGTTCATGGATTTTTGGAGCTGACAAGATGACTTCCAGAGCTATCTCAGTTCACGCTCTGACCAATGAGGCTCGGATTTAGCAGCAGATCTTGGCCAATTATGTGAGTACCCACGAGACCCACATCATTGTTGACATGGCGGTCTTGGTCTGGTGTGTTTTAGAAGGTAAATAGCTGTACTTTCCGAGCTTCATAAGAAAGAACATGGTGGCGGGCTCACCATATTGGCAACCTGGCCTTTTCGTGTATGATCACTGAGCTAGCTACGGAGGCCGAGGTTGTCTGGATAACCACAGATGAGAGACCGACCATCATTGACAGCAAGAAGGTAATTCCTCATGGCGACTGATTCGGGCCTCAGCTGACTTCTAGATGCCAGGGCAGACATCAGACAACGTCCACTTTAGAGGCAGGGCCCTCAGCTTCAGCAGCCCCATCAGCACCCTCAACACCAAGATCATCACCATCAGTTACTCTACCGTCTGATTGATGAGCAGATATTTTATACGTCTTTTGGCATCATTTTCATATAGTTTTTGTTATATTTTGTTTAAGTTTTATTATTTTTTCATATGTTTTAGTGCAAATTTCACATTTTTGGATTCTACTTTGAGTTGTTACATTTTATGATGATTTCATGTAATTTCTGGCTGAAATTGAGGAGCTTTGGAAAAGTCTGAGTTAGAGACAGAGAAAGGACTGCAGATGCTGTTGGATTCTGACCTCCATACACTCGAAGGAGTATTTTTAGCGCTACAGAAGCTCAAATAGCGCGATCTCAACGATATTGAAAAGCTAACATCCAGGGCTTTCCAGCAATATATAATAGTTCATACTTTGCTCTGAAAATGAAGGTCCAAAACTGGCGTTCAACACCAGCACTTCACCCTCTTCCTGGCGTTGGATGCCCAAAAGGGAGTAGCTGGCGTCCAACGCCCAAAAAGGAGTCCAAAGTTGGCGTTCAACACCCAAGAAGATACTAGCTCGTGGAGTCACACTTAGCTCAGCCCAAACACTCACCAAGTGGGCTCCAGAAGTGGATTTTTGCACTATCAACCTAGTTTATCCTATTTCTGTAATCCTTAGTTGCTAGACTAGTATATATAGAACAAAGATCACCCTTGTTAAAGATCTTTGCCCATTCGAACCTTTCATTACTTTTTTTGTAAGCTATGAGTCACTAACCTCCTAGGTTAAGGTTAGGAGCTCTGCTGATTCTTATGGATTAATAATATCATTGTTCTATTTCAATCTATGCTTGATTCTATTCTATGATGTATCTTCGTTCTTCATCCTAATGAATTGGGAGTGTAACTTGACCGTCATCCCTATTCTACATTGGTTCTTGCGAGTCCTTGACGAGATAGTACTGAACCACAAGCTTGATTATACATCTCTTAGACGGCTAATCCACGACTTCGTTGGGGACTTGGAGACATCAGTTCAACCGAGGTACGGGGTGATTAGGGCCTTTGTGGTATAGGCTAGAATCAATGGAGCAGCATTATCTGATCCGAAAGATCTGACCTTGGATGTGGCGCTTTGAGTAGGATCACCAAGGGAATGGACTGCAGGAGCTTCACCCCCGTTCAGATTGGATGACCACTGACCTGGCATTTGATCTGAAGCAGAGGAGATTAATAACCAGTGACCTGGCATTAGTCACTGATAAACCACTATTTTATGGTTTATATTGTGTTCAATTGTGTGGTTTTATCATGATCCTTACCCACTTATTCATTAAATTAGCATGCATTTAGATTTCCTTCTTGAATTTATTACATGTTTGAAAACTGCTTCCTAGAGACTTTAATTATTTATTTTTAATTCTCCTTTATTCCATTCGATGCCGTGATCTGTGTGTCGAGTGTTTCAGACTTTACAGGGCATAAACGAGTTGGAGATTGGAAAGGAAGCTAGCAAAAATGGAAGGAACACAAGAATTTGAGGAGATAACCAGCGAAAAGTGACGCGGTCGCATGGCTCACGTGACCGCGCGAAGGAGAGCGAATCGCAGTGACGCGGCCGCATGGCTCACGCGGCCGCACGGATTGGAAAAGTTCCGGCGACGCGGTAGCGGGGAGGACGCGAACGCGTGGCAAGGAAAAACACGGATGACGCGTCTGCATGGATGACGCGATCGCGTGACATGTGCGATCTGCATAATCTGCAGAATTCGTTGGGGGCGATTTTGGACCTTATTTCGACCCAGTTTTCGGCCCGGAACAGCAGATTAGAGCCAGAGAATATGCAGAAACAAAAAGAGAACATTCATTCTATACAATTTACAGTTTTAGATCTAGTTTTACTCCCTTAGGTTTTTCTCTCTAGGTTTTAGAATTTTTAATTTTCAATTGGTCTTAGCATTGGAACATTGAGAAGAGTTATTTCCTCATCAAGACTTCGTCATTCTAGTTCGTTCTCTTAACTTGGTTTCATTCTTCCATGTTCTTTGCTTTGCTCAATTTTGTTATTTGAATACTTTTATGACTATTTAATACAAGAATTATTTCTTCCTTTTAATCTATTTCTCCATTCCAATAATCATGTTTTCTTTCAATTCCCTTTCATGTGTTATGGATTTATTATTTACAATGAGTGAGTAGTTTCTTCACTTGATGGGGAGTTGATTAAAAGGAACTCTTGAGTTGGAAGGATTGAAAGAAAAATTATAATTGGGTTAACTATTGAATTGTATCTAATCGCTAACGCCAATCCCTTTGAACTAAGTGGGTTGCAACTTGTGAACAGATCTAGCATTCCAACTTGTTTGACTTTCCTTTACCTAGTAAAGGATAACCAAACAGAACAACCATTAATTACAAATTAATCTTAAAATCACTCCATCAACAATAGAAGTTCCAACTAATCAACTCCCAGTCAAGGCTTTTTATTCATATTGTTTAAATTTCCTCAATTTAATTTTCAATTTACTTAACTCAACTTCTTGGAACATCTGATTAATAAAATAGCACACTTCCTGCAACTCGTTGGGAGACGACCTGGGACTTAAAACTCCCAGTAATTTTTAATTTAAACTCTCTGTGACATATTTCTAAATTGATAGGCAGATTTTCGGTGAGTTAAGAACTATACTTGCAACGTAACCATTTTAATAATTTTTAATTTACTAGCTTCTGCATCTCATCAGTCACTTACAGCCTGCCATGGAATGAATCATCAGAAGTTGAAGTAGACAGTGAGAAAAGTTGATCCAGAAGGAGGAAGCATCTCTGAAGCCTCAACCATTCTCCTATCATTGATTTCACACCACTTAAGTAATTTTATCTTTATTCTATTTTTATGCATTTTCCACAACAACTATATTTTCTATCCGCCTGACTAAGATCTACAAGATAGCCATTGCTTGTTCAAGCCAATAATCTCCGTGGGATCGACCCTCACTCACCTGAGGTATTACTTGGACGACCTGGTGCACTTGCCTGTCTATCTATGCGAATATTGCGGAGTCAATTTCGTGCACCAAGTTTTTGGTGCCGTTGCCGGGGATTGTTCGAGTTTGACAAACTACCAGATTATCTTGTTGCTTAGATTATGTACTTTTAATTGTGTCTTTTGTTTTCTTTTTCAAAAACTTTTTCAAATTCTATATTTTCTTTGTCTTTTGTTTGAGTCTAGTGTCAGTTCTTAAGTTTGGTGTGTCGTCTGTTTTCATCTTTTTCTTTAAAATTTTCGAAAATTGTTCTTGAGTGTTCTTCTTGGTATTCAAGTTGTTCTTGCTTCTTTTCTTTGTTTGATCTTAAAATTTTTAAGTTTGGTGTCTTTTAGTGTTTTTCTTTCTAATTTTCGAAAAACTAGTGTCTTTGATCTAAAAATTTTAAGTTTGGTGTCTTCTAGTTGTTTTTCTCTTTCTTCATTAATTCAAAAAAATAAAAAATATTTCTTTTATTGTTATTCAAAATTTCGAAAATCTTGCTTCTTTTTTTATCTTGATTTAAAAATTTTTAAGTTTAATGTTTTCTTGTTAGTAAAGTCAAATTTCAAATTTCAAATCTTATCTTTTCAAATCTTTTCTTTTAATTTGATTCTCTCCTATCTTATCTTTCTTTTAATTTTTAAAATTCAAATCTTTTTATATCTTTACTATCTTTTTCAATTTAATTTTTAAAATTTTTTTAATTTTAAATCTTATCTTTCTTAACTTCTTTTTAAATCTTCATCTTATCTTTCTCCTTTTAATTTTAAAACTTACCTAACTTATCTTAGTTTTAATTTCAAAATTTTCAATTTCAAATCTTTCCTTCTTTTTTTTTTTCGAAAATCACCTTTCAATTTTCTACTCCCTTTAGTTAATTTACTTTTAATTTCCTTCTTGTTTTCGAATTAAATAATAAATAAAATAAAAATAAAAATATTTTAATTCTAATTTCTCTTTTTATCTATTAAAATTCGAATTCTTCTATCCCCTCTATTCGAATTCTTCTTCTCATTCCTCTACCCTCATTCTTCTTTCTTCTTCACATCTCACTGGGAGTTCTCTATAATTTGACATAGAAACTCCCATGCTCTTTCTTCTTATTTTTCTTTTTCTTGTTTATGAGAAGGAACAGAGATAAAGAACATCTCTTTGATCCTGATCCTGAATCTGAGAGGACCATAAGGAGGCGTTTACAACAAGTTAAAGCACAACACTCCAGAAGAAACCTCACAGAAATTTTTGAACAAGAAGCTGAAAGTACAAACATGGTTGCCAATCCGAATGATACAGGAGATGCAAGGAAGGTTCTTGGTGACTTTACTGCACCTACTTCTGACTTCTATGGAAAAAGCATCTCCATACCTGCCATTAGAGCAATTAATTTTGAGCTTAAGCCTCAGTTAGTCTCTCTAATGCAACAGAATTGCAGTTTTCATGGACTTCCACAGGAATATCCACATCAATTCCTATCTGAATTCTTGCAAATCTGTGATACTTTTAAGACCAATTGAGTGGATCCTGAGGTCTACAGACTTATGTTTTTCCCTTTTGCTGTTAGAGACAGAGCTAGAATATGGTTGGATTCCTAACCCAAAGAAAGCCTAGACTCTTGGGAAAAGTTGGTCAATAAATTCTTGGCCAAGTTCTTTCCACCTCAGAAGATGAGCAAGCATATGGTGGAAGTTCAAATATTCAGACAAAAAGAGGGTGAATCCCTCTACGAAACTTGGGAAAGATACAAGCAACTGATCAGGAGATGTCCTCCTAACATGCTCTCAGAATGGACTATCCTAGGTATCTTCTATGATGGTACATCTGAGATGTCTAAGATGTCCTAGGACTATTCTGCTGGTGGATCACTCCACTTGAAGAAAACGCCTGAAGAGGCACAGGAACTCATTGAAATGGTTGCAAACAACTAGTTCATGTACACTTCTAAGAGAAACCCTGTGAACAATGGGGTAGCTCAGAAGAGAGGAGTCTTGGAGGTTGACACTCTAAATTCCATATTGGCTCAGAACAATATCTTGACGCAACAGGTCAATATGATCTCTCAGTATTTAACCAGAATGCAAGCTACCGCTGGCAGCACTCAAGACACCTCCTATAAAGGAGATGCTTATGATCCAAATCAACCTGTGATGGAGGAGGTGAATTACATGGGAGAACCGTATGGAAACACCTATAATCCCTCATGGAGGAATCACCCCAATCTCTCATGGAAGGATCAAGTTAGGCGCGAGGGAGGCTTATGCATTCAGGGAGGTCCACGCCTAACTCCCCTTCCCTAAAGTTAGGCGCTAGCTTTGTCCCCAGTACACATTAACCCCCTCCCTTCCAACCCGTGACACCCCCACCCCCTCCTCTTAACCCACATTCCAAATAAATCCCCAGCTGCCCCCCCTCTTATATATATAAATAAATAAATCAATAAATAAATAACTATATATATATATAAATATAAAAAAAATTAAAAAAGTATATATATTAATTAATTTTAACCTCTCTTGTCTTTTTATCATTTTCTTCTTTTACAATAATATTTGTTTTTACTCCTCCATATTTTTTTATGTCCCCCGTTTTTTCAATTTTTCTTTGCTTGAGGACAAGAAAACTTTTAAGTTTGGTGTTGTCGCTTCGCTTGTGATTTTTTTTATTTGAGTAAACACTCAATCCGGTCCTTGCCCATTTTACAATGGACAAAGCGATCTCTGTCCAAAAAAGGGACACTTCGACCCTCAACCTTTTTATTTTGGGACAATACGATCTCTCTATTAAAAAATCTATTAAATAATAATAAAAATTAGTTTAGTGGGGGTTTTATTTGTATTTTGTGGGGGTTTTAAACCCCCACAAAATTCTTTTCAACAATATAACCAATTACTACCACCACTACTACTACTACCTTCTTCATTCTCATTATTATCACTCCTACCTCTATTATTTTTATTGTGTAACTGATGAGCGGATAATTTATACGCTTTTTGGCATTATTTTTAGTATATTTTTAGTATATTTTAGTTAGTTTTTATTATATTTTTATTAATTTTTATTTAAAATTCACTTTTCTGGACTTTACTATGAGTTTGTGTGTTTTTCTATAATTTTAGATATTTTCTGGCTGAAATTGAGGGACCTGAGCAAAAATCTGATTCAGAGGCTGAAAAAGGACTGCAGATGCTGTTGGATTCTGACCTCCCTGCACTCAAAGTGGATTTTCTGGAGCTACAGAAGCCCAATTGACACGCTCTCAATTGCATTAGAAAGTAGACATCCTGGGCTTGCCAGAAATATATAATAGTTCATACTTTGCCCGAGATTTGATGGCCCAAACAGGCGTTCCAAGTCAGCTCAAGAATTCTGGCGTTTAACGCTATGCCAGTTAAACGCCCAAACTGGCACAAAAGCTGGCGTTTAACTCCAAGAAAAGTCTCTACACATGAAAGCTTCAATGCTCAGCCCAAGCACACACCAAGTGGGCTCAGGAAGTGGATTTTTACACTAAGCACCCTAGCTTACTCATTTTCTGTAACCCTAGGTCACCAGTTTACTATAAAAACTACTTTTAGTGATTCATCTTGTACCTCATGACACTTTACACGTTTCATATTGTACCTTCTACGGCATGAGTCTCTAAACCCCATTGTTGGGGGTGAGGAGCTCTGCTGTTCTTCATGAATTAATGCAATTACTACTGTTTTCCATTCTATTACGCTTGCTTCTATTCTAAGATATTCATTCGCACTTCAACCTGATGAATGTGATGATCCATGACAATCATCATCATTCTCACCTATGAATGCGTGCCTGACAACCACCTCCGTTCTACATGCAATCAAGCTTGAATGTGTATCTCTTGGGTTTCTAATCTAAGATTGGAACCTTCGTGGTATAGGCTAGAATTATTGGCGGTCATTCCTGAGATCCGGAACATCTAAACCTTGTCTGTGGTATTCTGAGTAGGATCTGGGAAGGGATGACTGTGACGAGCTTCAAACTCACGAGTGTTGGGCGTAGTGACAGACGCAAAAGGATCAATGGATCCTATTCCGACATGATCGAGAACCGACATAGAAGGAGCCTTGCGTGCATGAAGAAGAAGATAGTAGGAAAGCAGAGATTCAGAAGACAAAGCATCTCCAAAGCCTCAACCTGTTCTTCATTACTGCATAACAAGTATTTATTTCATGTTCTTTTAGTTTTTACAATTAAATATGAGAATTATTGATATCCTGACTAAGAGTTACAAGATATCCATAGCTTGCTTCAAGCCGACAATCTCCGTGGGATCGACCCTTACTCACGTAAGGTATTACTTGGACGACCCAGTGCACTTGCTGGTTAGTTGTGCAGAGTTGCAAAAGTGTGATTGTAATTTTGTGCACCAAGTTTTTGGGGCCGTTGCCGGGGATCGTTCGAGTTTGGACAACTGACGGTTATTCTTGTTGCTTAGATTAGGAATATTTTGTTTTTGTTGGTTTAGAGTCTTTTATTTGAGTTAGTTTTATATTTTAAGTTTGGTGTCTTCTTTGTGTTTTCCTTTAAATTTTCGAAAATTTATGTTTGATTTTCTTAAAATTTTAAGTTTGGTGTCTTCTCTGTGTTTTCCTTTAATTTTTCGAAAATTTGTGTTTGATTTTCTAAAAATTTTAAGTTTGGTGTTTTTGTGCTTTTATTTACTTAAAAATTTTTCAAAAATTTGTTCTTGGTATGCATCTTGATCTTCAAAGTGTTCTTGGTGTTCATCTTGACATTCAAAGTTTTCTTGTTTGTTCTCTGTGTTTTAATCTAAAATTTCTAAGTTTAGTGTCATTTTGTTGTTTTTCTCTTTCCGCATTAAAATTCAAAAATAAAAAAAATATCTTTTCCTTATTTTACTCATAATTTTCGAAATTTGGCATTAAAGTAGTCAAAGATTTTCAAAATCATATCTTTTCTTTTTAGTCAAGTCAAAATTCTAATTTCAAAAATTGATCTTTTCAAATCTTTTTCAAAAATCAAATCTTTTTAATTTCTTCAATCATATATTTTCAATCACATTTTTTTTAATTGCAATCATATCTTCTCAATCATATCTTTTTCAAAATAATTTTCAATCATATCTTTTTTTTATAAATTGCAATCATATCTTCTCAATCAAATCTTTTTCAAAATAATTTTCAATCATATCTTTTTGATTGCTAATTTCAAAATCTTTTTTAAAAAAAATCACTTAACTACTTTCCTCTTTCACATTTCGAAATTAACTAAGCATTTTTTTTTCAAAATCTTTTTAATTAATTAATTAATTTAGTTTTCAATTTGCTTTGATTTTATTTTCTTTTAGTTTTTGAAATTTTATTTTATTTTCCAATTATTTTATTTTATTATTTTCGGTCACTTTTAATTAAATAAAATAAAAAAATAAAAAAATAAAAAAATATAATTCATATCAATTCCCTTTTCTCCATCATGGACATAAGTGAAAGTGAACAGTCCAGAAGGACTCTGGGGTCATATGCTAACCCCATTACAGCTGCATATGGGAGTAGCATATGTATACCTTCCATCAAAGCAAGCATCTTTGAGCTAAATCCTCAGCTCATTATCATGGTGCAGCAAAATTGTCAGTATTCTGGTCTTCCACAAGAAGAACCTACTGAGTTTCTGGCACAGTTCATACAAATTACTGACACAGTACGTGATAAAGAAGTGGATCAGGATGTCTACAGATTATTACTGTTTCCATTTGCTGTAAAAGATCAAGCTAAGAGGTGGTTAAATAACCAAACCACAGCAAGCATAAAAATATGGAGACAGTTATCAGACAAATTCTTGAATCAATTTTACCCTCCAAAAAGCATGACACAGCTAAGGCTGGACATCCAAGGCTTTAAACAAGAGGATCATGAATCCCTTTATAATGCCTGGGAGAGGTACAGAGGGATGCTAAGAAAATGCCCCTCTGAAATGTTTTCAGAGTGGGTACAGTTAGACATCTTCTACTCTGGGCTTACAGAAAAAGCTCAGATGTCCCTAGACCACTCAGCTGGTGGATCTATACACATGAGAAAAATAATTGAAGAAGCTCAAGAGCTCATAGATACAGTTGCTAGAAATCAACATCTGTACTCAAACAGTGAGTCCTCCATAAAAGAAGAGGCTATGGCAGTAACTACTGATCCCAATCCTCAAGAATAGATTGTTGAACTTAATCAACAATTACTCCTTATGACAAAACAATCAGCAGAATTCAAAGAGATGCTCCAAGACACTAAAAATGCTAACAAGAATATAGAAGCACAATTGAATCAGACAAGACAGCAGCTATCTAAACAGATAACAGAAGAATGCCAAGCTGTCCAACTAAGGAGCGGGAAGACATTGAATAACTCAGCTCAAAAAAGCAAAAAGTCAAGAAAGGAACAAATGACAGAGGATGACCAAACCACTGCCCAAAATCCCTCTGAGGACATCAAGAGCCCAGAGAGGAATAACTCTGGCGTTCAAACGCCAGAAAAGGGTGGGAAGCTGGCGTTAAACGTCTATCCAGCACCCAATCCTGGCGTTCAAATGCCAATGAGGAATCAGACACCTGCAAGTGCTGATAGTAACCCCTCTAAGAAGGCTTCTCCAACCACTTCTGTAGGGAATAAACCTGCAGCAACTAAGGTTGAAGAATATAAAGCCAAGATGCCTTATCCTCAGAAGCTCCGCCAAGCAGAACAGGATAAACAATTTGCTCGCTTTGCAGACTATCTCAGGACTCTTGAAATAAAGATCCCGTTTGCAGAGGCACTTGAGCAAATACCCTCTTATGCTAAGTTCATAAAAGAGATCTTAAGTCATAAGAAGGATTGGAGAGAAACTGAAAGAGTGTTTCTCACTGAAGAATGCAGTGCAGTCATTCTAAAAAGCATACCAGAAAAGCTTCAAGATCCAGGAAGCTTTATGATACCATGCACATTAGAGGTTGCTTGCACCAAGACAGCTCTATGTGACCTTGGAGCAAGTATCAACCTAATACCTGTATCCACTATCAGAAAGCTTGGGTTGACTGAAGAAGTCAAACCAACCCGGATATGTCTTCAACTTGCTGATGGCTCCATTAAATATCCATCAAGCATCATTGAGGACATGATTGTCAAGGTTGGGCCATTCGCCTTTCCCACTGACTTTGTAGTGCTGGAAATGGAGGAGCACAAGAGTGCAACTCTCATTCTAGGAAGACCTTTCCTAGCAACTGGACGAACTCTTATTAATGTACAAAAAGGGGAAGTGACCCTGAGAGTCAATGAGGATGAGTGACGTTAGAATTTTTGCCAGTAAAGAATTTCATAAAAATAGTCGCGTTGTAGATATAGTCTCTAAACCAACAAAAATCCCTTCGTACAAACGTTTTAGTTGTCACAAGTAATAAACCCCTTTTAAATTGATAACCGAGTATTCAAACCTCGGGTCGTCTTCTCAAGGAACTGCAGGGAAGTATGTTCTTATTATTGGTTATGGAGATTGTAAATTGGGGTTTCAAGAATGAAGAACAAGTAACTTAATGGCGGGTAAATTAAATGGCAATTAAAATAAATAAATAACTGCAAAGCAAACTTTTGGCAAGGTATGAGAAATTGGAAGTCCAGACTTAGTTATCCCTATCAATAACAATGAAAGTTGAATCTTAATTCCACTTGGTTAACTTTTACTAAAGTAAAGGAAAGTCAAGGGACTAATTAGTTTGATCTTCGAATCCTATTTATTTCCTAAGAAAAGGTTGGGATTATTGAAGCTCAGTTCAATTAGCAAAGATAACAGTTATCAATTATGTTGAGATAAGATAACTCCTGAGTTACTGCTTTCTTAACCAAGACCAAAAGAAGAAAAAGTAAATTTGCTGGAATAAAAATGCCTTCAGATGTAAAGCAACAATAACATAAATTAAAGAAAGCAATCATGAATTGAAATACCTCAAATAACATTAATAAGGGAAATTATAATCTAACATGAAGAGTTCATGAATTAAATTGGAAGAATAAAAATAAAAATAAAGAACCTGGGATTGAGAGTCACTCCTAAAACTAAGAGAAGTCCTAAATCCTAAGAGAGAGAGAGAGAGAGGAGAGAACCTCTCTCAAAACTAGATCTAAATCATGGAGAAGTAACTAAATTGGCGAGCTCCCTCTGAATGGATGCATTCCCCCACTTTATAGCCTCTAATCTGTGTGTTCTGGGCTGAAAACTGGGTCAAAAGTAGCCCAGAAATTGCCCCCTGTAATTTCTGTTACGTTCAGGTCGCGGGCAAGTGACGCGGAGGCGTCGTCCATGCGGCCGCGCGGGTTGAGGTTCGCAGATGCGACGCGGATGCGTCATTCGCGTCACCTAACTTCGGGGCAGCTATGGCAAATTATATATCAAATCGAAGCCCCGGACGTTAGCTTTCCAACGCATTTGGAACCGCGTCGTTTGGACCTCTGTAGCTAAAGTTATAGCCGTTTGAGTGCGAAGAGGTCAGGTTGGACAGCTTAGCAGTTTCTCCAACTTCTTGTATTTCTTCCACTTTTGCATGCTTCCTTTCCATCCTTTGAGCCATTCCTGCCCTATAATCTCTGAAAATACTTAACACACATATCAAGGCATCTAATGGTAATAAGAGAGGAAATAATAAGCAAATATAAGATCAAAGAAGCATGTTTTCTGTCATAGCACAAAATCAGGAAGGAAAATGTAAAACATGCGAATAGTATGAATAAGTGGGTAAAGGGTTGGTAAAAACCACTCAATTAAGCATAAGATAAACCATGAAATAGAGGTTTATCAACCTCCCCACACTTAAATATTAGCATGTCCTCATGGTAAGCTAAAGAGAAGCTATAAAGATGAAGAGGAAAGTAAGAATGTATGAAATGCAACCTATGAATGCAACTACATGCAAAATGTTTCTACCTACTTAGTTAAAAGTAAAGAAATCCTTCAAGAAGAAATATGAACTGGATTTCACTAATTCAAATCATGAGAATGAAGTACAAATAGACTTGCAAGAAGAAAATAGCTCATGAAAAGCAGGGAACAAGGAATTGAACATCGAACCCTCACTGGTAGTGTATACACTCTAATCACTCAAGTCTTTAAGGTTCGATTCTCTCAATTCTCTACTATCCTTGCTTTCTAAGGCTTGCTCTTCATCTAAAAATCAACAAAAATTTAATGCACAGATACACATATCAAGAGGTCTTTTAAGGGTTGTAATGGGGTTAGGGTCAAGGTAGGATTGTATTTGGCCAAGTGGACTAAAATCTGAATTCTTAATTAACTTAAACTTTCCACCTAACTTTAGACAATCCATGTAATCAAAATACGAAACCTAACTGTCCATTAACCATGTTTTCCACATATTCATGCATTCTAATTTCAAATACAATACATATGCATTGCTTTCACTACTTACTTTGGGGCATTTTGTCCCCTTTTTATTATTTACTCTTTTTTTTTCTTTTTCTCACTTTTTTTTCAATGCATATGATTAAGATGCAATGAATGAAATATGCAAATAAATTAAGTAAAATAAAATAAAAGATAAGAAGAATGAGAAGGGAAAGAAGGGAAGAAGAAGTAAGTGAGAAAGGATGGAGGAAAAATTACGATTGGGGGAGAAAAGATAAGATATTTGGCAAATTAGGATAAGCTGTGCGGCGCAAGCGACGCGGTCGCGTGGGGCACGCGGTCGCGCGGCTTGCGCTTAAACTGATTGACGCGGTCGCGTCGGTCACGCGGTCGCATGACCCGTTTTATGCTACTGGCGCGAGGGCAGCCTCGCTCTCGCACAACTCTCTGTTCAAAAATCATTAATTGCCAAATATTGGGTGACGCGATCGCATGGGGCATGCGATTGCGCGAGTGGCCACTTAGTAGGATGTGACGCGGCCGCGTGGGGCACGCGGTCGCGTGAGATGGACTGCGCGTCCAGCGCCAGTCCAGCACCACTCTAGCACAACTTTTGGTTGTGCACCATTATTACGTCAAAATCCTGGTCATGCGGCCGCGTGGGGCACGCGGTCGCGTGGGAGGCCATTATTCCCATATGGCGCGGTCGCGTTAACGACACGGTCGCGTGGGACAATTTGTGCCATTGGCATGCCTTCAGCCCTGGTCCTGCGTAACTCTCTGTTCAATTCTTTTCTTCCCATGGCACTGGTGACGCGGACGCGTCAGCGAAGCTGCCGCGACGCGTGCGTGTTATTATTTTTTTTAATGCATGAAAAATGCAGAATGCAATGATTAATGTGAATGCTATGCATGATCCCAGGTTTAATAAAATAAAATAAAACTCAAAAACAAACAAAACTAAATAAAATTAAAATTGCAAAAGGAACGATCATACCATGGTGGGTTGTCTCCCACCTAGCACTTTTAGTTAAAGTCCTTAAGTTGGACATTGGAGGGGCTTCCTGTTATGGTGGCTTGTGTTTAAATTCATCCAGAAATCTCCACCAATGCTTGGAATGCCAATAGCCTCCAGGGTCCCAAACTAGGTATGTAAAGCTTCTGAGCAGCTTCAAACAGATTTTCAGGCTCCCGGGGTGACGAATGTCAGAATAGATTCCAGGATCCCAAGCCTTGTTTTTAAATCCGCCTCCGTCTTGATCTCCATGTTTCCATCTGGGCGGTTAAGAAAGTAAATTCTCACCATGGTAATCAAACGTTTTCTGAGATCCATTTGATTGATTTTGATGCCAATCCGTGCACTTCGAGTTGAAGCGTGGAACCTTATTGAACCTTATGCACCAGCTCTGAGCACGAGCCATTTCCTTCTTACTCTTAAAGCCACAGAAAGCTCTAAGCTGGCCATCTGTTTCAAGCAAACTGTATTCAAGTGAAAAAGTAAAGTTAAAGGTTAAGGATTGTACCCACTTGAAGCTTGTATTAGGTGGTAATGGCCTTGGGATAGGTGTTTCCAGTGGTTCTGTAAGTTCTACTCCCAGGTAATCTTCTGTGAATTCCTCCACTTCTTTGCAAGGATCTTCAAATGCATCATCACCCTGGTCAAAGTCTTCTATGTCTTCCTCATCACTTGAGTCATAGATTGGAGGTTGAGAGAAATCTACCTCTGCATCATCCTCGTATTCATTTTGGGAAGATTCATCGATCTCAGAGAACTCACTTGCAGATGCAAGTTCATTACTAAGAGAACTTGACTTGTGACTATCATCATCAAGAGAATTTGCTTCTTGGATTATTCCGTCTGATTCTTCATAAACGACTTGCCTTGGGGATTGTGCGCTATCCTCCTTAGCATTAACTATAATGTCCTTGACGGATTTCTCCTCAGCTCTGGATTCCCATGGAGGTTCTGCGTCTCCTAGATCTTCAACCAACTCTTCTTCTTGTACAATGACAGCTTCTTCTACTTGTTCGAGTACGAATTCATGCTCTGTCTTGTCCACTGGAGTTTCTAATATCTCCTTCATGCTACGCTCTTCATTAGATTGTCCATATGGGGCTGTGGTTGGTCCTTGAATGTTCGAGCATCTAGAAGCTAATTGAATTACTGCTTGCTCCAGTTGTCGAATGGTTGCTTGAAGCTTATTTACTGTTTCCTTTAGGTGAACCTCTGATTCTCGGGGTGATGGATTTGGACATGAGACATAGGAAAGTGGTGGTACTTGGGAGTGACTGGATTGGAGCTAGGGTAAATAGGGATCATGTGGTGGCGAATGGTGAGGAGAAGCTTGTGAGTGTGGTGGTTCGGAGTTATGTTGAGAGGATGGTTTACAGGCACGGGGTGGGGCTTGTCGGTAGTTACAAGGTTGTCCACCATATCTATCAGCTGGATATGCATTGTAGAATGGTCTTTGTCCATGATATCTTGGAGGGTGTTGTTGCCTAAAGGGGTGATTAGATCCTCTTGGCTCCATCCATCCTTGATTGGTCTGACCTTGATGCGATCCCATATTCCTGCTCTAACTTATATTTCCTTCAACAAAATTAGAACTAAACTCAAAGCGAGGGGGGTGAGAATTCATGGTAGCAAATAAAAATAAAAAGGAAAAACAAAAATAAATAAACAAGCAAAAGAAAAATATTTACAATAACCAATAATAAGGCACACGTTAGCAGTTCCCCGGCAACGGCGCCATTTTGACGTTAGGATTTTTGCTAGTAAAGAATTTCATAAAAATAGTCGCGTTGTAGATATAGTCTCTAAACCAACAAAAATCCCTTCGTACAAACGTTTTGGTTGTCACAAGTAACAAACCCCTTTTAAATTGATAACCGAGTATTCAAACCTCGGGTCGTCTTCTCAAGGAACTGCAGGGAAGTATGTTCTTATTATTGGTTATGGAGATTGTAAATTGGGGTTTCAAGAATGAGGAACAAGTAACTTAATGGCGGGTAAATTAAATGGCAATTAAAATAAATAAATAACTGCAAAGCAAACTTTTGGCAAGGTATGAGAAATTGGAAGTCCAGAGTTAGTTATCCCTATCAATAACAATGAAAGTTGAATCTTAATTCCACTTGGTTAACTTTTACTAAAGTAAAGGAAAGTCAAGGGACTAATTAGTTTGATCTTCGAATCCTATTTATTTCTTAAGAAAAGGTTGGGATTATTGAAGCTCAGTTCAATTAGCAAAGATAACAGTTATCAATTATGTTGAGATAAGATAACTCCTGAGTTACTGCTTTCTTAACCAAGACCAAAAGAAGAAAAAGTAAATTTGCTGGAATAAAAATGCCTTCAGATGTAAAGCAACAATAACATAAATTAAAGAAAGCAATCATGAATTGAAATACCTCAAATAACATTAATAAGGGAAATTATAATCTAACATGAAGAGTTCATGAACTAAATTGGAAGAATAAAAATAAAAATAAAGAACTTGGGATTGAGAGTCACTCCTAAAACTAAGAGAAGTCCTAAATCTTAAGAGAGAGAGAGAGGAGAGAACCTCTCTCAAAACTAGATCTAAATCATGGAGAAGTAACTAAATTGGCAAGCTCCCTCTGAATGGATGCATTCTCCCACTTTATAGCCTCTAATCTATGTGTTCTGGGCTGAAAACTGGGTCAAAAGCAGCCCAGAAATTGCCCTCTGCAATTTCTGTTACGTTTAGGTCGCAGGCAAGTGACGCGGAGGCATCGTCCATGCGGCCGCGCGGGTTGAGGTTCGCAGATGCGACGCAGACGCATTATTCACGCGTTCTCGTCGCCTAAGTTCAGAGAAGCTATGGTAAATTATATATCAAATCGAAGCCCCGGACGTTAGCTTTCCAACACAACTAGAACCGCGTCGTTTGAACCTCTATAGCTAAAGTTATAGCCGTTTGAGTGCGAAGAGGTCAGGCTGGACAGCTTAGCAGTTTCTCCAACTTCTTGTATTCCTTCCACTTTTGCATGCTTCCTTTCCATCCTCTGAGCCATTCCTGCCCTATAATCTCTGAAAACACTTAACACACATATCAAGGCATTTAATGGAAATAAGAGAGGAAATAATAAGCAAATATAAGATCAAAGAAGCATGTTTTCAGTCATAGCACAAAATCAGGAAGGAAAATGTAAAACATGCGAATAGTATGAGTAAGTGGGTAAAGGGTTGGTAAAAACCACTCAATTAAGCACAAGATAAACCATGAAATAGAGGTTTATCAATGAGTTCAAGTTAAATGCTGTCAAAGCTATGCAGCATCCAGACATAGCAAATGACTGCATGAGCACTGATATTATTGACTCTTTGGTGGAAGAGATCAATATGACTGAGAGTCTTGAATCAGAGCTAGAGGACATCTTTAAAGATGTTCAGCCTGATTTGGAGGAACCAGAGGAAATAAAAGAACCTCTAAAAATCCCTCAGGAAGAGGAGAAACCTCCTAAACCAGAGCTCAAACCACTACCACCATCCCTGAAATATGCATTTTTGGGAGAGGGTGACACTTTTCCAGTGATCATAAGTGCTGCTTTAAATCAACAGGAAGAGAAAGCACTAATTCAAGTGCTAAGGACACACAAGACATCTCTTGGGCGGTCCATAAGTGACCTTAAGGGCATTAGCCCAACAAGATGCATGCACAAAATCTTATTGGAGGATGATGCCAAGCCAGTGGTTCAACCACAGAGGCGGCTAAATCCAGCCATGAAGGAAGTGGTGCAGAAAGAGGTCACTAAGTTACTAGAGGCTGGGATTATTTATCCTATTTCTGATAGCCCCTGGGTGAGCCCTGTCCAAGTTGTCCCCAAGAAGGGAGACATGACAGTGGTTCATAATGAAAAGAATGAACTGGTTTCCACAAGAACAGTTACAGGGTGGCGTATGTGTATTGACTACAGAAGGCTCAATACAGCCACCAGAAAGGATCATTTTCCTTTACCATTCATAGACCAGATACTAGAGAGACTAGCAGGCCATGAATACTACTGCTTTTTGGATGGCTATTCAGGCTACAACCAAATTGCAGTGGATCCTCAAGACCAAGAGAAAACAACATTCACATGTCCATCTGGAGTATTTGCTTACAGAAGAATGCCTTTTGGTCTATGCAATGCACCTGCAACCTTTCAGAGGTGCATGCTCTCTATCTTCTCTGATATGGTAGAGAAGTTTCTGGAAGTCTTCATAGATGACTTCTCAGTATTTGGAGACTCATTCAGCTCCTGTCTTGATCATCTAACACTTGTCTTGAAAAGGTGCCAAGAGACTAACCTGGTCTTAAACTGGGAAAAATGTCACTTTATGGTGATTGAAGAAATTGTCCTTGGGCACAAAATTTCAAGCAAGGGAATAGAGGTGGATCAAGCCAAGGTAGAGGTAATTGAGAAATTACCACCACCTGCCAATGTTAAGGCAATCAGAAGCTTTCTGGGGCATGCAGGATTCTATAGGAGGTTCATAAAGGATTTTTCAAAAATTGCAAAACCTCTAAGCAGCCTGCTAGTTGCTGACACGCCATTTGTGTTTGACACAGAGTGTCTGCAGGCGTTTGAGACCCTGAAAGCCAAGCTGGTCACAGCACCAGTCATCTTTGCACCTGACTGGACATTACCATTCGAATTAATGTGTGATGCCAGTGACCATGCCATTGGTGCAGTGTTGGGACAAAGGCATAACAAGCTTCTGCACATCATTTACTATGCCAGTCGTGTTCTAAATGACGCATAGAAGAATTACACAACCACAGAAAAGGAGTTACTTGTAGTGGTTTATGCCATTGACAAGTTTAGATCCTATTTAGTAGGTTCAAAAGTGATTGTGTATACTGACCATGCTGCTCTTAAATATCTACTCACTAAGCAGGATTCAAAACCCAGGCTCATAAGATGGGTGTTGCTTCTGCAAGAGTTTGATAAAGAAATAAAAGACAGAAAAGGGACAAAGAACCAGGTAGCTAATCACCTGTCCCGGATAGAACCAGTAGCAGGGGCATCCCTCCCTCCTACTGAGATCTCTGAGACCTTTCCGGATGAGCAACTTTTTGCCATTCAGGAAGAACCATGGTTTGCAGACATTGCAAATTATAAAGCTGTGAGGTTCATACCACAGGAGTACAACAGGTTACAAAAGAAAAAACTAATTTCTGATGCAAAGTACTACTTATGGGATGAACCATATCTCTTTAAGAGATGCGCAGACGGAGTGATCCGAAGATGTGTCCCTAGAGAGGAGGCACAGAAGATCCTGTGGCATTGCCATGGATCACAGTATGGAGGACATTTCGGAAGTGAGCGAACAGCCACTAAAGTCCTCCAATGTGGCTTCTATTGGCCTACTCTCTATAGAGATGCCTGAGAGTTTGTGCGTAACTGTGACAGTTGCCAAAGAGCTGGTAACTTGCCTCATGGTTATGCCATGCCTCAACAAGGGATCTTAAAGATTGAGTTATTTGATGTATGGGGTATTGACTTCATGGGTCCTTTCCCACCATCATACTCAAACACTTACATTCTGGTGGTAGTAGACTACGTATCTAAATGTGTGGAAGCAATTGCCACACCCACTAATGATACCAAGACTGTGCTGAAGTTCCTCCAGAAATATATTTTCAGCAGATTTGGTGTTCCCAGAGTACTAATCAGTGATGGGGGCACCCATTTCTGCAATAAACAGCTTTACTCTGCTATGGTTCGATATGGAATTAGCCACAAAGTAGCAACTCCGTATCATCCACAGACAAATGGGCAGGCCGAAGTCTCTAATAGAGAATTAAAGAGAATCCTGGAACAGACTGTAATTGCCCGTAGAAAGGATTGGGCAAAGAGCTTGGATGATGCTCTGTGGGCATACAGAACAGCATTCAAGACTCCTATAGGAACCTCTCCATACCAGCTTGTGTATGGCAAGGCCTGTCATCTGCCCGTGGAATTGGAACATAAAGCCTACTGGGCAACCAGATTCCTAAACATGGATGCTAAGTTAGCTGGTGAGAAAAGATTGCTCCAGCTAAATGAGCTAGAGAAGTTCAGACTCAATGCTTTTGAAAATGCAAAAATTTATAAGGAAAAAGCAAAAAAGTGGCATGACAAGAAATTGTCATTCAGAGTCTTTAAGCCAGGACAAAAGTTCTGCTGTTCAACTCTAGGCTCAGATTATTCTCCGGGAAATTAAAATCCTGGTAGAGGGGACCATATGTGATTACAGGAGTGTCACCATATGGATATGTTGAGCTTCAAGATATTGATTCTGACAAAAAGTTCATTGTTAATGGACAAAGAATCAAACATTATCTTGAAAGCAATTTTGAGCAAGAATGCTCAAAACTGAGGCTTGAATGAAGTTCAGTAAAGGTCCAGCTAAAGACAATAAAGAAGCGCTTGCTGGGAGGCAACCCAGCCATTAGCAAGTTATTTGTTTTAATTAATACTTGTAGAAGTTTGATATACATTTTTCTTCAAAGGTTAATCATCAAAATTGAAGGAATTCACAGAGTTACAGAAGGATTCAGTGCAAAAAGCAGAGAAAAGGAGCTTGCTGGCAAGAAAACACCAGTAAAGGAGTTTTTGGGCGTTAAACGCCAGAATGGGTACCATTCTGGGCGTTTAACGCCATAATTGTAGCATCCTGGGCGTTCAGAAAAACGCCCCGTGATAAAGGGGTTTCCGGCGTTTAATGCCAGCCAGGGTACCTGGCTGGGCGTTAAACGCCCATAATGGCCAACAATTGGGCGTTAAACGCCAGAATGGATACCATTCTGGGCGTTTAACGCCAGAAAGGCAGGGGGAGGAGATTTTGTTTCCAACTTCAAATTTTTTCAAATTTTCATATTTTGACTCATACTTTTTTGCATAAACATGTTTCAAACTTTCATCATTCACCCTCAATTTTCAAAAATTCAAACATTTTCTAAATCTCTTTTCAATTTTCTTTCAAATCATTTCCAAATCTTTTCAAAAACTCAATTATCTTCTTAATTTCTTTCCAAATCTTTTTTAACTCATCATATCATCTCTTAATTCTTAGATGCATGACCAAATTTTCAGATTTAACATCTTTATACCTTTTTCAATTACAAATCTCATCTTTTTCATATCATGATTTTATTTTCTTCCATCAATCATATCTCTATGTCATATCTCCTTCAAATTTTTCGAAATCCCTCCCCTCCTCCTATAAATATACATTCGGCTATCCTCTCCTCTCCACCATTCAAATTTGCCTCTTCTCCCCTCTCTCCCCTTTCCTTTCTTTTGCTTGAGGGCAAGCAAACCTCTAAGTTTGGTGTGTTTTTCCGCGATCACTGAGCTAAGACTCATCAAGATCATGGCACCTAAGGGAAAACAAACCAAATCAAGAGGCAAGAAAGAGAATACTCCAAAGAGTCTTTGGAATCAAGAGAGGTTCTTAACCAAAGAACATGCAGACCATTACCACAAAATAATGGGTCTGAGGTCAGTGATCCCGGAAGTTAAATTCAATCTGAAAGAAGATGAATATCCGGAGATCCAAGAGCAAATTCGAAACAGAGGATGGGAAATTCTGGCCAATCCTGAAACAAAGGTTGGAAGAAACATGGTTTAGGAATTCTACTCAAATCTGTGGCTGACAGATAAGCAGAGAATAACTGGAACCGCCTTTCACACCTACCGAACTATGGTCAGAGGGAGGCTTATTTACTTCCATCTGGATAAAATAAGAGAGGTCTTCAAACTGCTTCAACTACAAGATGATCCAGAATCCTTTAATAGGAGAATTGTGTGAGTAGATAAGGGGTTGGATCAAGTTCTAGAGGACATATGCCTCCCTGAAACTAAGTGGATAACCAATTCAAAAGGTGTCCCAAACCAACTCAAGAGGGGAGATCTCAAACCAGTTGCAAGAGGCTGTTGGACTTCATTGGGCGTTCTATATTGCCCACTAGCAACCGCTCTGAGGTCACTGTCAAAAGAGCAGTGATGATCCATTGTATTATGCTTGGAAAAGAAGTGGAGATTCATCATTTGATTTCTTGTGAGATTTACACAATTGCAAACAAGAACTCCACTGAAGCCAAACTGGCCTACCCAAGCTTAATTTCTCTGCTATGTAAAGATGCTGGGGTGAGGATGGGAGTAGATGAATTCATCCCAATCGAACACCCAATCACCAAGAAGTCAATGGAAGGACAAGTGCAAGACAACTCCATCAAAAGGAGGGCACAAGAGTTCCTCCAAGAAATTCCTGAAATTGACTACTGGACCCGCCTAGAGGCATCTGTTACCAAGATGCAAGAAACTATGGAACAACTTAAGGAAGAACAGCAGAATCAAAACTGCATGCTCTACAAACTGCTGAAGGAACAGGAGAAGCAAGGGCGTGAGCTAAAGGAGCTGAAGCGCCAGAAGCTCTCCCTTGAAGGACCAAGCACCCCACAGATTGAGGGAGCATCCACTTCTCAAAATCAAGGTTGTTGAGTCCTAACTCTGTGATAACCTTTATTATTAAGAGTCTATTTTAAGAGTTATTTATTTTTCTGTTTTTATTTTCTGCCTTCTATTATTATTGGTTTGCTCCTGTATTTATTTTTGAGTCTTATTGTCATTCCATGATTAATAAAATTTAAAGTTTATGTCTTAAAGTTATGAATATCCCATGAATTCATCACCTCTCTTAAATGAAAAATATTTTTAATTGAAAAAGAAAAAGAAGTGCATGAATTTCAAATTTTAAAACAGATTAATTATTTTGATGTGGTGGCAATACTATTGTTTTCTGAACGAATGCTTGAACAGTGCATATTTTTGAATTTGATTGTTTATGAATGTTAAAATTGTTGGCTCTTGAAAGAATGATGGGAAAAGGAGAAATGTTATCTGATGATTTGAAAAATCAAAAAATTGATTCTTGAAGCAAGAAAAAGCAGTGAATAGAAAGCTTGCAAAAAAAATTTTGCGAAAAAAAAAGAGAAAAGAAAAAGAAAGAAAAAGAAAAAGCAAGCAGAAAAAGCCAATAGCCCTTTAAACCAAAAGGCAAGGGTAAAATAAAAAAAGGATCCAAGGCTTTGAGCATCAGTGGATAGGAGGGCCCATAGAAATAAAATCCTGGCCTAAGCGGCTAAACCAAGTTGTCCCTAACCATGTGCTTGTGGCGTGAAGGTGTCAAGTGAAAACTTGAGACTGAGCGGTTAAAGTCGTGGTCCAAAGCAAAAAGAGTGTGCTTAAGAGCTCTGGACACCTCTAATTGGGGGCTCTAGCAAAGCTGAGTCACAATCTGAAAGGGTTCACCCAATTATGTGTCTGTGGCATTTATGTATCCGGTGGTAATACTGGAAAACAAAATGCTTTGGGTCACAGCCAAGACTCATAAAGTAGCTGTGTTCAAGAATTAACATACTTAACTAGGAGAATCAATAACACTATCTGGATTCTGAGTTCCTATAGAAGCCAATCATTCTAAACTTCAAAGGATAAAGTGAGATGCCAAAACTGTTCAGAGGCAAAAAGCTAAAAGCCCCGCTCATCTAATTAATACTGATCTTCATAGATGTTTTTGGAATTCATTGTATATTCTCTTCTTTTTATCCTATTTGATTTTTAGTTGCTTGGGGACAAGCAACAATTTAAGTTTGGTGTTGTGATGAGCAGATAATTTATACGCTTTTTGGCATTGTTTTTAGTATATTTTAGTTAGTTTTTATTATATTTTTATTAGTTTTTATTTAAAATTCACTTTTCTGGACTTTACTATGAGTTTCTGTGTTTTTCTATAATTTCAGGTATTTTCTGGCTGAAATTGAGGGACCTGAGCAAAAATCTTATTCAGAGGCTGAAAAAGGACTACAGATGCTGTTGGATTCTGACCTCCCTGCACTCAAAGTGGATTTTCTGGAGCTACAAAAGCCCAATTGGCGCACTCTCAATTGCGTTGCAAAGTAGACATCCAGGGCTTTCCAGTAATATATAATAGTCCATACTTTGCCCGGGATTTGATGGCCCAAACAGGCATTCCAAGTTAGCTCAAGAATTCTGGCGTTTAACGCCAGAACTGGCATAAAAACTAGAGTTAAACGCCCAAACTGGCACAAAAGCTGGCGTTTAACTCCAAGAAAAGTCTCTACACATGAAAGCTTCAATGCTCAGCCCAAGCACACACCAAGTGGGCCCCGGAAGTGGATTTTTACACTAAACACCCTAGCTTACTCATTTTCTGTAACCCTAGGTCACCAGTTTACTATAAAAACTACTTTTAGTGATTCATCTTGTACCTCATGACACTTTACACATTTCATATTGTACCTTCTACGGCATGAGTCTCTAAACCCATTGTTGGAGGTGAGGAGCTCTGCTGTTCTTCATGAATTAATGCAATTACTACTGTTTTCCATTCTATCACGCTTGCTTCTATTCTAAGATATTCATTCGCACTTCAACCTGATGAATGTGATGATCCGTGACAATCATCATCATTCTCACCTATGAACGCGTGCCTAACAACCACCTCCGTTCTACATGCAATCAAGCTTGAATGTGTATCTCTTGGGTTTCTAATCTAAGATTGGAACCTTCGTGGTATAGGCTAGAATTATTGGCGGTCATTCTTGAGATTCAGAACATCTAAACCTTATCTGTGGTATTTTGAGTAGGATCTGGGAAGGGATGACTGTGACGAGCTTCAAACTCGCGAGTATTGGGCGTAGTGATAGACGCAAAAGGATCAATGGATCCTATTCCGACATGATCGAGAACCGACAGATGATTAGCTATGCGGTGATAGCGCATTTGGAACATTTTCACTGAGAGGACGGAAAGTAGCCATTGACAACGGTGATGCCCAACTTAAAGCTTGCCATGGAAGGAGCCTTGCGTGCATGAAGAAGAAGATTGTAGGAAAGCAGAGATTTAGAAGACAAAGCACCTCCAAAGCCTCATCCTATTCTTCATTACTGCATAACAAGTATTTATTTCATGTTCTTTTACTTTTTACAATTAAATCTGAGAATTATTGATATCCTGACTAAGAGTTACAAGATAACCATAGCTTGCTTCAAGCTGACAATCTCCGTGGGATCGACCCTTACTCACGTAAGGTATTACTTGGACGACCCAGTGCACTTGCTGGTTAGTTATGCGGAGTTACAAAAGTGTGATTGTAATTTCGTGCACCAGTAACCAAACTTTATCATCATCATTATCTTCTCTACTGTTATCATCACCAATACCAATATTATCAACATTAAGGTCCTCTTCTTTCATTTTTTATTTTTCAATTATAATGGAAAAAGAAAATAGTGAAAGACAAGATTATTCAACATTAAAATTTGTGAGACCAAATAAAAGATTTATTCTTTAATTAATGTGACTAGATTAATCACATTATGATTCCATCTTTTTAAAAGAAAAAAAAATAACATCGAATAAAAAATGAAAGAGGAGAACTTTAATGTTAATAATATTAGTATTGGTGATGATAACGATAGAGGAGATAATAATGATGATAAAGTATGGTTACACAATAAAAGTAATAGAGGTAGGAGTGATAATAATGAGAATGAAGAAGGTAGTAGTAGTAGTAGTAGTAGTAGTAATTGATTATATTCTTGAAAAGAATTTTGTAGGGGTTTAAAACCCCCCACAAAATACAAATAAAATCCCCACCAAACTAATTTTTATTATTATTTAATGGATTTTTTAACAGATTGATCGTATTGTCCCAAAATAAAAAGGTTGAGGGTCAAAGTGTCCCTTTTTTTTTTGGACAGGGATCGCTTTGTCCTTCGTGAAAATGGACAAGGACCGGATTGGATATTTACTCTTTTTATTTTAGTGGAAGCAAAGGGAGGCAAATCATCTTCACGGAGGAGCATAGCCTGAAGAATGAGACGGCCATTAGGATAACTGAGGTGATTGAGTTCCTTTCATTCTATATTCCTTCCGTTCTTATTATGTTATATTCCTGTTTTCTGCTAGTTTACTTGAATGTGTGCATGATCTTTAGTAATTCTAAGTCCTAGGTTCTAGTTTAATTTTGTTATTTTGAAATTTCAGTTATTTATCTTTTAATTGAAGAGATGTCTCATGTACCACTCACTGAGCTTGAATCTAAAAAAAAAAAGAAAAGAAGTGATATATTGCATGAGAAATTGAGTTTATGTTAAAGAGTAGTCTTATTTACTTAACTGTGGTGGTATTATCTGTGATTATGAATGCATGATATGAACAGTGCATATTTGAATTTGAATCAAAGGATGTGGATGTATGAGGAATAAGAATTTAGAGAACTATTATGAATTCCCTGAAGTAAACAAAAGCTTAATTCTTGAAGCAAAAGAAACAGCAGAAGAAAAATAAAAGCAAGGTCCAAGGCTATGAGCATCAATGACTAGGGAGGTTAGACATGATTAAAAGCTCAAAGAGTTGTTTCCCTAGTCATATGCTTGTGGTGTAAATGTGTCAAGTAATCCTTAAGATAGAGCATTAAAAGTCGAGATCAAGTGTATTTAACAGAGTATGCCAAAGGCATTGAGCACCACTGTCTGGGAGTAACTGAAAGAAAAATTAGAACCTAAAGAGAGTTCCTCAGTTAAGTGCTTGTGGTGTTTTTGTGACAAGTAAAGCTTGACACAAAGCATTTAAAGTCAAGGCTAGGCTCAAGGTGCAAAACACCAAGGAAAAGAGAATGAAAGAAATTTTGCTGTGTTCAAGGATTAAACTAAAGTATAAAGGCCAGGGAATTCATAATATTATCTGGACTCTAATTCTAAATGACAGTGACATTTCTCTGATTCAAAGGATAGTGAGATGCCAAAACTATTCAGGATTGTAGTGTATAAACCCCACTTTAAGAAGAGACAGGAGCTTAATTGAACACTCACTTCTCATGCAAATTTACATCCAAAGCCTATATTAGTTTTGGTTGCTTGAGGACAAACAATAATTCAAGTTTGGTGTTGTGATGCGTGAGCATCTTTCCTATCTTTTCCTAGTAAATTTGCATTCAAATTTGTGAGTTTAATCAAGATTTAAATACTTCTTACCCACTATGAATGATACTTTAAGTTGTGTGCAGTTCTGTTTATTTCAGGTAGCATTCGAATGGATTTGACGGAGTTTTATAGAAGAAGAGGCAGAAAGTAGATGATACTGTCAACCCTGACCTCCGTGCACTCTAACGGACATAACTTGAGCTACAAAGATCCAATTGATGTGATTTCAATGACATTGGAAATCTAACTTCCGAAGCTTTCCAACGATATATAATAGTATGCCCTTTTTCTTTATTCTATATGGCCAAGGTGGCGCCTAACTTGGAATTTCCCAAGTTAGGCTCCATGATTTAAAAGTTAGGCGCAAGAGGAAAAGTTCACTTCGGGCACTGCGAAGTTAGGCGCCATGCTCATCCAGTTAGGCACCAGGATGGATTATTGCACTAAGTTAGGAGCCTATTTCCCCAAGTTAGGTGCTACTTCTCAAGATAGTCATGGTCCCCACGCAGAATAAGAAGCTGCACAAAGATTTTAATTAATTTTGATTAAAAATTTATTTTATTTTAAAATAAAAAGATATTATTTAGTTTTAGAAAATATATTTTACATTAATTGGGATTAGATACAAAAGGGAAAAGAATTAGCCTTTCAGGCTCCATCTCTTCTCTCCTACCTCATTCCGCAATTTACAATTTTTCAGAATCCTTGTTTTCTCTCTGAACCATGAGCAACTAAACCTCCAATGTTAAGGTTAGGAGCTCTGTTTATTCTATGAATTAATACTATTACTATTCTATTTTAATTCATATATTGATTTCAATTTCAAGAATTGTTTTTGTTTTCTATCTTATGAATCTGGGTGGAACAGAAATATGACCCTTGTTCTAATTGAGTTCTTGTAAAACTTGGAAAAGCTCTTTGCTTGAACAACATATTGAAAACAATTTTTCCTAAATCACTAATTATCTAGACTTAATGGGATACGTGACATATAATCCTCCTATATTTAGATAATTAGGATTTCTGTGGCATATAAACTAGAATTGAGCTGAACCCTCTAATTGGAATCAAGTGACCATGGAATTGGCGGTTGATGAAGGTTAGAGGAGACTAAAAAGGTCCAAAGAATTAGGGTTTGGTCACATATAGTTTTCCATGAATCGAATCTTGCATGATTAAAATAGTTGGTAAGAAAAGTTAATCCGAAAAATAAATATCTCTGAAACTTTAACTATTTTCTCCATATATATTCACACCAATTTACTGCTTGCTTTCTGAGATTCTGAATTTACTGTTGATGCTTTTGAACTCTCAAAACACCATTCTCTATTTGTCTAACTAAGTAAATCATGCAATCATTGTTGCTTAGTCCATCTATCCTCGTGGGATCGACCCTCATTCACTTGAGGTATTACTTGGTACGACCTGGTGCACTTGCCGGTTAGTTTGTGGGTTATAAATTCTGCATCAAATTTGCTGGTGGTTATTGAAATTATTTTGTTGAAAACCACCCGAAGGATGATTATTAAAATTCTGTGGCCTCTGAGGTTACTCTCTCCTCCCCTAAATTTGGGTGATTTCTCCACCCTTGATTATAGGTCTTGGCATATGGATCATTATTGGGATTTCTAGGAGTATTCCCCATATAGTTGACATGTTCATAAGGAAATTGAGCATAATCATAATTCTCACCTTGCATGAAGCTACCAGTCATGTCATAAGGAGCTTCTTGAAGGGCATTCTGAGCATTAACAGCTAAAACTTGCATCCCACTCAAGTGTTGAGTAAGCATATCAATCTGTTGAGATATGGCTTTGTTCTGAGCAAGAATAGCATCCAAGGTCTCTGCTTCTAAAAAAATTTTCTTCTGAGGAGTCCCAGAGTTCACAAGATTCCTGTTAGAGGAGTAAAGATATTGGTTGTTAGCAACCAATTTAATAAGCTCAGTAGTCTCTTCAGGCGTCTTTTTCATGTGCAATAAATCACCTACAGAATTATCTAAACACATTTTGGACATTTCACAGAGGCCTTCATAAAAGATCTCCAGCTGAGTCCATTTAGAAAATATGTCAGGGGGCATTGCCTGGTCAGCAGCTTGTACCTCTCCCAAGCTTCATAGAGGGTCTCACCATCTCTCTGCCTAAAGGTATAAACTTCCACCCTTAGTTTAGTTAGCTTTTGTGGTGGCAAGAATTTGGACAAAAATCTAGTGACTACTTTATCCCAAGTATTCAGGCTCTCCTTGGGTTGAGAATCTAGCCATAGCTTTGCTCTATCCCTTACAGCAAATGGAAAGAGCATGAGCATGTAAAGCTCAAGATTCACTCCATTCATTTTCACAGTATCACAAATCTGTAGGAAATTAGAAATAAATTGGTTTGGATCTTCCTGCGGGAGTCCATGATACTGACAATTCTGCTACACCAGAGTGACTAACTGATGCTTCAACTCAAAGTTATTTGCAGCTATAGGAGGCACCACAATACTGTTCCCATAGAGATCTAGATTGGGGGTAATGTATGAGCCAAGAACTCTTCTAGGTTGTTCATTCTCATTCAGATTTGCCATATTGGCATTAACAACACGATTATGATCCATAGTGGACTCTGCAACTTCCTTTTCAAAGGTCTCAAGATTTTCACTAGCCTTGTAAAGTGTAGCTTGTTGCAAGCACCGCCTCAAAATCCTTTCAGGTTCAGGATCAAAATCTATAAGAGGTTCATTGTCTCTGTTCCTGCTCATAAACAAACAAAAAACAAGAAAAGTGGGATTCCTTACGTTAGAATGTAGAGATTTCCAGTGAGGTAACCTTGTGAAGAAATAAAATAAAACACTAAACAATTAAAACAATTAATTTTCAATAATTGTACTAAGAATTAAACTAGAAATTTCGAATTTTACAGAAAAAATGAAGAAAAAAATTAAAATAAAATCAACTAGATAACACCAAACTTAATTTCAGAAATTAAGGAAAAATAGTTGCATAAATTTTCGAAAATTAAGGAGTAAAACTAAATAAAATTAAAGCTAAAATGTCTAATCTAAGTAATCAAACAACAAATAGTTGTCAATCACAGTCAATCTCCGGCAACGGCGCCAAAAACTTGGTGCAAAATTTATAACCCACAAACTAACCGGCAAGTGCACTGGGTCGTACCAAGTAGTACCTCAAGTGAATGAGGGTCGATCCCACGAGAATTGATGGACTAAGAAACAATGATTGAGTGATTCACTTAGTTAGACAAACAGAAAATGGTGTTTTGAGAGTTCAGTTGCATCAAATAGTAAATTCAGGATATCAAAAAGCAAGCAATAAATTGGTGTGAATAATATGGGAGAATAGTTAAGGCTTTAGAGATATTTATCTTCTGGAATAACTTTTCTTACAAACTATTTTAATCATGCAAGATTCAATTCATGGAAAACTATATGTGACTAAACCCTAATTTCTTAGACCTTTTTAGTCTCCTCTAACCTTCATCAACCGCCAATTCCTTAGTCACTTGATTCCAATTAGAGGGTTAAGTTCAATTCTAGTTTATATGCCACAGAAATTCTAATTATCCAAATATAAGAGGGTTATATGTCAGGTATCCCATTAAGTCCAATTAATTAGAAATTAAGGAGAAATTGTTTTCAAGTTGTTGTTCAAGCAAAGAGCTTTTCCAAGTTTTACAAGAACTCAATTAGAACAAGGGTCATACTTCCATTTCACCCAGATTCATAAGATAGAAAATGAAAACAATTTTTGAAATTAAAATCAATACATGAATTAAAATAGAACAGTAATAGTATTAATCTATAAAATAAACAGAACTCCTAACCTTAACAGTGGAGGTTTAGTTGCTCATGGTTCAGAGAGAAAATAAGGATTCTGAAAAACTGTAAATTGTGGAATGAGGTAGAAGAGAAGAGATGAAGCCCGAAGGGCTGATTCTTTTCCCTTTTATATATATATAGAAAAAGTAGTCAATTTAATGAAATTTCCAAGGAATTTTCTTTAAAGGGCATCCCTTTGATTTGAGTTGAAGCTTTTTTGTTGAACTTGCTTGAAAACTAATGTGAAATATAGATTAGAGCTAGAATACACAACCAAGGGAGATTTAAGCTTTAATGCGTGGTTGTATTGCATTAACTACTATTTTCATTATTGTGTGTTATTCTCTCTCTATGATTGTGATCTTTGATTTGTTTAATTCTTTATGTCCAATATTTGGTGTATATATGCATTTACATGATTGAGGCCTTTATTTCATCGAAACTCACTTACCCAAATAGCCTTACCATATCATCGACATTTGTTATCCCACTTTGAGCCTTATTAATTTTTCTTTTGTTCTTAATTTTATCACATTACTAACCTCAAGTGAAAAATAATAAACATCCTTAATTTGAATTTTTGATTAGCTTAGGTTAGTGAGATTGTGTAATATCTAAGTGTGGAAAAGTTTGGAAAATTGAGAATTGGGCACATACTTATATATTAATTGTGTAGACCATATGAATTGATTGTGTATATATATTTCACCTTGAAAAAAAAAAGAAAAAAAGAGAAAGCAATAAAAGGGGACAAAGGTCCAAAGAAAAGTAATAATAACAATGCATAGGGGATGTAAATTGAATTAAATGCATGCTGAGTGTGTTTGAAAAGTGAGATTACGGGTAGCTAAGCTTGATATTAGAATTGTATGGGTTGTTATATGTGTTTGGTGAGAGCTTAAGTTAATCAAAGATTCAAATTCTAGTTCACTTAGCCATATATATCCTTACCTTTACCCTTGGTACCATTACAACCTTGAAAAAGTCCTCATGATGCTTGTATGCATACATTGAATATTTGTTGATTGTTGGATGAAGAACAAACCTTAAAAATCATGATTAGAGAAGAATTGAATGAATCAACCCTATACACTTAAGCAATTAGAGTGTAGACACAACCGGTAATGGGTTCGATTGCTCAATTCTATGTTTCCACCTATGGTTATTTCTTATCTTGCGAGTTTGTAAATTCTTTTATATGACTTAATTCAATTGTGAATTTGACTTGGCCCTTTTATTTATCTATGTATTCTTAGAAATTGATTCAGTTTGACTAAGTAAATGCATGTAGATAATTAGATAGTGTTAGGTAGAATAGTTACATATATATAGATAGATTACATTTAGATTGTTTGCATTGAATAATTATTGATATCCATTTCTTATCTTCCTTGATTTTTAGCATGAGGACATGCCATTGTTTAAGTGTGGAGAATTTGATAAACCACAATTTGATGGTTTATTTTGTATTAAAATGAGTATATTTTATCATATCCTGCATTTATTCAGAAATAGCATGGTTTTGTGAATTCCTCCTAAATTGTACTTAAGATTGAAAACACACTTTTTAGGATCTTAATTTGCTTAATTTAATTCACTTTAATCCCATTCGATGCCTTGATGTGTTTGTTAATGATGGTTATCAGTGGCTAAGAGAAGGGAATGGGTTGAATGTTGGCCCCTTTTTCTTTTTTGTGTAAACTTGCTTTCTGTTGAGAAAATACAAGAGATATTTTGATTTTGTCCCTTAATACGGTAGGAGATATTTTTGTTTTATCTCCTATATTACAAACCAAAAACAGAGAAGAGAATAGATATTGATTCACAAATGTATCCTGGTTTAGCTACTTAGTGCAATGTAGCCTACATCCAGTCTCCATCACAACAGTGACAAAATTTCACTATCTTTTCAAAAGATTACAGTCACCAATTCTCCCTAGGATCTACGCAATCCTATCTGGGACAAGTCCAGATTCTAACCCGACCTGAACTTGACTAGGACTCAATCCTAGCTTTCAACAGCCAAATGCTAACCCAACTTGTAAGAAAATTCTTTCAGGATCATGACACAAAACAGAAAAACTTACAAAGAATTTATGAGATAACTATGACTTTTTCTCCACGTCTAGCTCACTGTCTTTTTTCACTCATTGGCTTTTTCTTACAAATCTCACCATGTTTTCTTTTTTCCAATGAAACTCAGACAGACTAAACTAAGAAAAATTACAAAATGAAAACCATGAAGGAGAAGAACAAGAACAGCTTAGGGAGCTATGAAAATCTAAACAAGTGCTCTTTCTCTCTTGGTTAATCTTGGCCATTCACCCTTATTATAGAAGAGTGAAGCTTCCAAGGTTTGGACCAAGTACAACACTTGGGTTGTCTTCTTCTCCAGTAGCAGAACCAGCAATGGCGTAGTCAAAGGTGAGAGAGAGCAGAAGCAATGACATCCAACCTTACCTTTCTTTCTCAACCTTTTTGTTCAAGGATCTTGAATCTGGGCTATTGATATTTGCTTTGGTCCCAAGTTTGATTTTCGGTTGTTGATGAGCCTCTGGACACCATTGACTTCACTTTCCCATGGTTGCTTGATTTATGCTTGAAGCTCAGCAGATTTCTTTACGGTTTCTTGTTGAAGCATAAATGGGGAAACTAACTTTAGAGATGCTCTGTCCGGATGAGATTTATCCCTTTGTTGTAGTCCTTCTTCTTGCTTGAAATTAGTAAGAAGCTTTTTGTCCTTAATCGTGCCCTACCTTCAGCTCTTTCCTTTTTCTTCTTTCTTGGTTCTAAACTTTAATGTGAAAAGAAAGAAAAAGAAGTGAGAGAAGAGAGAGTTTATGTTCGGTGGTAGAGAAAAAAAAGATTTGATTGAATTAAACTTTGTTTACCCAGTTAGTGACCTAGATGAAGTCACCGTATGGGCTTGGTTTAGGCCAACCTCCTTTTTTGTTTCTTTCTTTCTTCTTGGGGTAGAGTGTGATGTGATGGAAAAGAGAGGGAAGAGAGAGAAGAGAGAATTTTTAGTTCGGTGGTTTGTGATGAAGCCAATTTTGGTTGTCGGTAATATGATAATGCGTCAGAGTGTGTATGTGTGGGTTTGAGCATTTGCTTCTTGGGCCATGTTGATTAAATCAAGTTTCTGCACACTTAAATAAAAACATCACACAACCAATTAATAAAAACCCAATAACATTTGGTCATCATCACTTCAAGTTTTAGTTTTCCAAACTCAACAGTTAAGGTGATTTCAGGCTTAGAAGGCAAGTATGGATTGAAGAAGTGAGAAAAAAACATGCAAAGTAGAAAAATCATGAAGAAATGGAGTTTGGAGTATTTCAGGATCATGCATATGCACGCTTCATGCATACACATGAATATAAAGTTGTGTGTACGCATGCCTTATGCGTATGCATGTTTTGAAAATTCGCGAAGTCATGCGTACGCATGCATCATGCGTACGCATGACTGGCAGCACGTGAGTTCACTTAAGTGAACACATGGGTCGCGATTTTAGAGCTTTCTTGGGCCCAATCCAACTCATTTCTAAAGTATTTCAAGCTAAAGTCAAGGAGGATGAAGGGTAGAGCAATTAGGCTAGATTTTTATTATGTTTTAAGTTAGATTTCTAGAGAAAGAAGCTCTTTCTTCTCTCCAGAATTTAGGGTTTTAGATTTAGTTCTCTACATAGATTTAGGTTTTGATCTTGCTTTGATTTAGTTTCATTTACGATTTTTTGTTGTAGTATCTTAATTCTCTTAGTTTACTTGTTAATTTCCTCTATATTGTTGCTTTTATGTTGATAAACTCTTGTTAATTTTGATTCCATTTAATGCAATTTGATGTTTTATGTTTTCTTGATGTTTGTTTGAGTTATTGTTATTATTTTCTTGCAATTGGTAGTTTAGATTTTATTATGATTACAATTTACCATGCTTTTACTTTTATGTATGCCAAGTGTTTGATAAAATGCATCTTTTAGTTTTAGTGTAGTTTTTCACATTCCTGGCTTGGGATTGAGGACTTAGGTGACCTGGAGTCATTGATGTCCAATATTGTTTGGTGATTTAGGATTGTTAGTTAATTTGGTTTCTACTAACGCTAGTCTTTCACTAAGTTAATTAGTGAGTTGGCTAGGATTTGTGGATTGAGATCAATTATGCCTATTTGACTTATCCTCGATATTAGGGTTAACTAAGTGGGATTAACTCTTTATAATTGCCATGTTTGTGGTCAATGACTAGGATAAGAAACCTTTTTAGCATTTAAATTTCCTTTACTTTATTAGTTAATTGTCATTTACTTTTTTGCTTTTTAATTTTTGTGTCAACTGCTATCTCATCCCCGATTTCTCATAGCCAATGATGTGCACACATTATTGCAATTCCATGGGAGAACAACTCGGGACTTAAAACTCCCAATTTTTATTGATTTGTTTTGTGACAATCTTTATTAAACTTTGATTGGGAGTCATTTGTCGATTTGGACTATGCTTGCAACAAAACAATTCTTTTTGAGAACTTCCAAACCGACATTTGGCCCTCCATCAGACGGCATTCATGCTTTCATTTAGGCCATTATTACCGTCGGACAACATTTTTCGTGTGCCCAAAATGCAGCTTTTCACTTAATATTGTTACTGTTGGATCATCCTGCCGGTAAATCCAATGGTGGTGGCATGTAAAAATTTCTTTTTTTTCCCTCCAAATATTACCGTGGACGTTACCATCGAAAATGTTGTTCCGACAGTAATATTTTAAGGTGACAAATTTTTTACCAAATCCGACGATCAATCCGATGGAAAACTCACCGCTAACATCGGACGCTAAATCTGATGGTATTCAGTGTTTTTCTTATAGTGCAAAAACTTACATGAACATTAAAATAGAAGAATAAAGAAAACACAGGAAAACTAAATTCATAATATACATCATACACATTATATACAGAACAAAAATGTTATCCAAAAGAAGTTAGTATTGCATCCTTTGATACATCCTTTACTCATAACTATGTACATATATATACACTTAACACTCTGGGGCCTGGTCCATAGAAGAATCCCCTAGTCTGACGCCCAAACTAGCCTAGCAAGTCTAACAAACTCCTAGTCTCTTTGTGGTTCTAACCAAAAGTGAGATTTGATGTGGGATAAATGTCAGTAAAGAATTTTTCAATAAAATCGCGTTGCAAGTATAGTTCTAAACTGACATACAATCCTCGGTCAACGTTTAATTTGTATGTCACAATGCAAACCAATAAAAATAACCGAAGTATTTAAACCTCGGGTCGTCTCTGAAAGAAATTGCAAGGAAGTGTACTTATTATTGGTTTTGGGAAAGTAATTTTTGGGGTTTTTGAATGATAAACAAGGAATGTAAATAACAAGAAAATAAACTAACAACTAAGAAAAGTCCTAGCAAGGGTTGAGAATCGGAATTCCTATCCTCATTATCTTCGTCAATTTTGATGGCAATTGCCTTTTGCTCTCTGATGAACTGATTTTTTATGGTTTAGAATTTCACAAATGAAATCTCGTTGCAAGTATAGTTTCTAAACCAAAAAACAATCCTTTTATGCAAAAATTTGGTTGTCACAAGTAACAAACCCCAATAAAATAACCGAAGTATTCAAATCTCGGGTCGTCTCTCGAAGGAATTACAGGAAAGTGTTCTTGTTATTGGTTATGGATCGTATATTTTGGGGTTTTGAATAAGAGGCAAGAAATGTAAATAGCAAAAGAAGTAAACTAATAACTAAGAAAGCTTTTGGCAAGGAATGCGAATTAGAAGTCCTATCCTCATTATCATCATCAATTGTGATGAGAATTGTCCCTTGCTCTACTTAGTCAACCTCTAACTATGAAGAAAAGTCAAGTGGAGATAATCAATTTGAGTCCACAAGTCCTATTCAAATCCTAAGGAGAGACTAGAGTTAGTGTTATTCAAATTAATTAGCAATTTCTAATTATCAATCAACAAAAGAGTTTGATAACTCAAGAGTCTCCAATTACTCAACCAAAGCCAAGAGGAGAAAAATCTACTCTAACATCCTTCCAAGCATTTAATCAAACACTTTGAAGGCATAAAAGAAAAGGAAGATAAAATTGCAAGAAAAGTAAATCTACAACTACTAATTGCAAGAAATTAATAACAACAGAGCAATTCAACAAAAAAAAATCAAACATAAATTGCATTAAAGAGAAGTAGAAGAAAAAAAGTACATCAACAACAAAGTACACAATTACAAGAATGAAACACTAAACTGGAGAAAGGAAAGGTAGAAGAGCAAGAAATTACAAAGGAAAAGTAAATTAAAGCATGAACTAAACCTAGATCTAAGAAATCCTAATCTACCTCTAACCTAATTCTAGAGAGAAGAGAGAGAAGCAAGTGACACTCGTCACGCGTACACGTCAGCCACGCGTACGCATCATTGAACTATGCACAAGCTCATGCGTACGCATCAGCCATGCGTACGCGTCGGTAGACGACACTCCTGGTCACGCGTACGTGTCAGCCACGCGTACACGTCGGCACCAGCTTCTCAAATCTTCAATTCTTGTTTTCCTTCCACTTTTGCATGCTTTTTTTCCATCCTCTAAGCCATTCTCGCCCTATAAAACCTGGAATCACTTAACGCACATATCACGACATCGATGGTAATAAAAGAGGATTAAAAATTAGAAATTTCAAGGCGAAAGAAGCATGTTTTCAATCATAGCACAAAATTAGGAAGGAAACTTAAAAACATGCAATTTATATGGATAACTGTGAGAATATGTGACAAAATCCAACTCAATTTCATCCAAAATATACCATAAAATAGTGGTTTATCAAGGGTCTAAACCCAAAATACCAGTGCTAAGCTGTAGTGCCGTCAAAATATGCTACCATACTCTAACTCTCACTATTAGAAGACAAGATCTCCACAATCTTCGGATCATCCTCCGGGTCCTCATCATCAACAGAAATCACTATGACCTTAGGGAAACTCCTAAGACTACTGTCACCACTAATGTCTATATCTACAGGGTTGCCTGCGAACACAGTTCCATCCTCCGGTATGTGATCCAATCCCTTTGCTGGAGGTCCTGATTGATCCCCTGAATGTGTGCCTAATGAAGATGATACAATCGGCTCGAAGAGAAGGTCCTAATCAGGATAAGGTGCATGGACGAACTCCCTAACTAGGTTAAGCTCAGGAACTAACCTGGTCCACTGACTGTGCTAGAATAGGATGTCTAGGTCCGTCTGGAAAAGGATGGTAGGGTGCGTTTGGATGAAGTCACAATAGCGGATACTCATACGGTGCGTCCGTGTCAAAGTACGAGCTATCTATAGGGTGCTGATAAGGATGGTCGTGTAACACGTATAAGCGTACTCGAGGCTCCGCAGCTACTATATAGAAACTTTGGAATACTGGATCCTCGTATATATAAGGATGTGGAAGCTCATAGAACATAATTTATGTCTCCGTCTGAAGGGGAAAAAGGAAATGGTAAGAACTAGGGAGTCCTTAGTAGGGTCGGGGTAGATAGTTAGGTTCATTTTATATTATACTTAGCCAACAACAACAACCATAAGATAATACAAACTATAACAACCAAGGGCACAGAGAATAAATAATCAAGAAGTACACACGCACGAATCACAGAAGCATATAAAAAAGAAATATGCACAAACAAGCATGATGCATGTCTATTCCTAGTGCAGGTAATGAGCTCATCTGTCAGTTTCTATCCACTCCCAACGTAACTTAGCAACCTTTGTCTGGATATGGTGTAACACCTTACCACACAGAGTCTTATGCTTAAGTCATAAAGCTGAGGTGGCAAGGTATTACGACCTCTAAAAGCAAATATATATATAGTTGAAAGGAATTTATACCGAGGATCCTTTGAAGAAG
Source organism: Arachis ipaensis (assembly GCF_059453495.1). Lineage (NCBI taxonomy): Eukaryota > Viridiplantae > Streptophyta > Magnoliopsida > Fabales > Fabaceae > Arachis > Arachis ipaensis. The sequence continues at coordinate 120,711,240 of NC_142442.1, read as the reverse complement.
AGTTTAAAACAAAGGTCGTAACGCTCACGTAAATGGAAAACTTGCGTATGAAGAAACATAAGATATATATACATAAATAGTAAAAAGGGAGTGTCAAAGATACAATTAACAAAGCTTCCAACTCGATTCGCGAAGATAAACCGGCCAGAGCATATAAGTATATATACATATATATAAGAAAATCCCAAAATGACCCAAAGCAGAAAAAAGACAGCCTATTTCTCTGAATCAACCTCTAAGAGGGACAAACATAAAAAATACAAGGTGGAGAATCTACATACATATGTAAATATAAACAAAATACATCCCTGAGACCCCAGAGTTCTTCACTTCCTCTAAGTCTCCATAATACAGAGTGGTGCTTCTCAACTTGCATCTGAAAAATAATAATATTGTATGGGATGAGAATCGGGAATTCTCAGTATAGTTAAGGTTCCCACATATATAATAAATAAGGTCCCGGGAAAGCCAGAGGCATTCCTAGAACACTGACACTTAGATTATAATTCTTAAAGGAACTAAAATAGAAAGCATAAGCAGGGGTAGATATCTAAGGTTTTTAAGGTTCTAACTCAATGCTAACTAAATCTCTCAAATTACAATCCACTCACTGTCTCGTACAACTCTAACTCTACCATTCACCTCCTACCTCCTCCAACCCTCCAGATTCACCAATGCACAGATAAACAATACAAGCAAAGACAAACATAATTAGGATACAATTACAACAGGTAGTAAATATAGCAGGTAAGCATAGATTATCAATTAGGCAATCCCAAGAAATGCAAACTCAAGCAAAACAGACAAATGCATATGATGAATGCCTTTCCTACTGACCGTGAGCTCACATGTCGGTTACTTTTCCAGAACCCGACACATCCGATAGCTAATCTGGATATCGTCCTCTTGAAAATTGGTGGGTGGTACACCACCACGAACCCCACCTGGCGGGCGGTACACCACCACGAACCCCACCATTACGAGCGGTACACCACCACGAACTTCGCAAGATCTTCAATTGGAAAACAACACACACATGTGGGCGGGAAACCACCACGAACCCCACCATTACGAGCGGTACACCACCACGAACTTCGCAAGATCTTCAATTGGAAAACAACACACACATGTGGGTGGGAAACCACCACGAACCCCACAAAGTATTCACTTTTAAAAACATGTGAACGGTATACTACCACGAACCCCACACCAGTCTCTTTTAAAAACATGTGGGCGGTACACCACCACGAACCCCACAAACTTCTTGACATTGGGCAAGCGGTAAACCACCAAGAACCTTGCTAGGTCAAGCGCAAACAATTTTGTTTTCAAATTCATTATACATCATTCACTCATATCCATTCATAATCATTCAAAATCATCCACTAAGGCCAGATTCATCGTATACATATCACATTTACACACTTCTCAAACTTTCTTCATCTCTAAGTTACTACTTCTTCCTACCTTCTACTCACCATTTAACATACAACTGAGGTTTAGGGGTCAAAAGAGTGAAAATAGAGGTTTAGAGGTTCAAAATTATATTTTAAAATACAAAAATCACTTTGCTGATTTTATGGGCCACGTGTACACAAGCACCCTGGTCGCGTACGCAAGTTCTATAGAGTGGGTAAAAATGCTAAGTGCTGCAGAATTTTAGTTTCGCCCACCAAACTTCCGACGTGCATAACTTTTTCATTTTAAAATATTTTTCATCTGTTCTTCGAACAGTGTAAACTTCACAGACTCAATTTTCATATGAAATAAGTTTGCAATAATTTGGGGGTTCGGAAGCTGAGTTATGGCTCGATGAAATTTGGCCAAAAATTAGTTTTTCACAAACACCTCAAACCTCAATTTTCATTAAAATTCAAACCTCAACTCCAAAACCTTCAAAAATCCCAACCCCTTTAAAACATACCAAGACCCACCATAGTAAATCAAAACTAGACCCAACTACATCACATCAGTCCTCTATACACTAATTTACCATCTCTATCAAGTTTTCAATCCAACAACCCAAGTTCAACACAACATCTTTAATATACATCATCATGATCATAACCAACAATTCAAGTTCAATATAACAATGTACATACTCATCAATACCTACATCATCATACAGTTCGAATATCATCTTTCTACCATCATCAACTTCCCTCATGACCAACAATCATCAATCAAACATAACATCAATTAACATAATATGTATCAAACATAAGATTTAACTTATCTTGGGTCGTCTAGCCTAAGTTTTCACGACACCGTATATATTATATACGAGAAACCAAAACCATACCTTGGCCGATTTCTCCCCAAGCTCAAACATCTCAATTCAAGCCTCCAAGGTTCCAAATCAAGTGTTATAGGTTTCGGCCACCAAAAGCTCCGATTCAAGTATAACACTTCGTAAATTTGACTTCAATTTCACATACATACAACCTAATACCACATAATTCCATATACATACAAATTCTCAATACCATAATATCATAAAATTGGAAAATTTAGAAGAAATAATGATTCTATACCTTTACCCACGAGCAAATTGATGGAACCCACAATTACTCGATGCTAATTCAACCCTAAACTATCAAAATCATCAAAATTACTCAATTCCCAAACTAAAAACGTGGAAAAGATGGAGGTAGAGAACTGGGCACAAAAACTAAAGACTCTTACCACTTTGTTGGATTAGAATTGAAGAGGACTCTGAGACGAACGTGTGGCCGCTAACAGCTCATCAATCAGAGCTCCGAAATAAAAATTAGAAAAATTTGAACATTGAAGGGAGAAGGGGGTTAGGGTTCTCCATGCTTCTCTTCTCCTTCAACGTGCTCAGCGTGCTTCCATCCTCAATTGAGGAAACAAGGGCTGATGCCCTTCATATATATATATAAGTGGACTGGTCCTTGGCCCCATTTTGGGCCCGGTTCGCTTGATTCGGCCCAATCTTGGGCCAAATCCTTTAAAATTAGTGTGAAAATTCTTATTTTAATTAGTTCTACCTCATTAAATTATAAAATTCTACTTTCTAATTTTCTTAATTAATAATTAATTTATTAGCTAATCATTCACTAATTACTCGGGGTTTACATATGGCTTCCAGTGGCATATCCTTTGTAAGAACCTCTGTCTTACAGGCACTGCTTCTCCGCTAAAATATGCCAAACATAATCTCTATAAGTACTTACAAGAGTTGGTTCTCCAACTGAAGTATGTAAAATTTTACTTTTGGAAGCTTTTCTTGATGGGCTTACCACCATATCTCTACTGTACCTCTGGCAGCAGACAGATATTCAAAAAGTTCTTATTGTTTTGCTTTCCTCTTTTTAACTATTTTTTTAATATCTTTCTTCCAACATCTCATATTATCTTTGCACTATTCTCTCGCCTTTTCCTAAATATTTTATGAAAGGGACAGTCATACAATTCTAAGCTTAAATTGTCTTTCTAAAGCTTTTAGAAAAACTTGTCTGTTTACCGCTTTTAGTTATATTATATCTTTTATTATTAAGCTAATTATTTAAATAAAAATAAAATATTAAGATATTATAATATTTTAGAGTTAAAATTCAGTTAATAATATTTAGTTTCTCAAAATTTTTAAAAATTTATTTTAACCTCCAAACTTTTCAAAAATTCTACTTTAACCACTTAACTTTTAAAAATTTCGTTTTAACCCTCAAACTTTCTTTTAATTAACTTTCAGTCACAAAACCTTTTCTTAGTTATAATTTGGCCATGAAATAATTAAAACATGAGGATTTCGTGTTCTTTAAGAAACCAAAGCAAACTCATAAAAAAATTTATCAGATTTTACTTGATTTTTAACTAGTTTTTGAATCTTTTTTACGGGCGGAAAATTGCGATTAAGAATTTATAATAAGAACAGCGTTGCAAGTACAGTTCTTAACTGACGAAAACTCCGCTTATCAATTTAGAAAAAATTGTCACAAATTGAGAATAAATTACTGGGAGTAGAATTCCCAGGTCGTCTCCCAATGAGTTGACAAAAGAGTGCTATTTTATTGGTCAGGAATTTTTCAAGAAATTTTAGAGTTGGAGAACAGAAAAATAAATGATTATAAATTAAAGCAATGAAAATTAACGAGAGATTTTGTGTAATTGAAATAAAGAAGCCTTGACCAGGAGAAGATTAATCGGAAGTTCTATCATTGTTGAATTTTCCCAAGTGTAATAGTAAGAGGTTGTTGTTTTTGCTTAGTTAACCTTTACCGAATAAAGAAAAGTCAAGTAATTGAGCCAACTCTAATTCACAAGTCCTAATCCTCTCCTATGGAGGGATTAGCGTTAGTGACTAGAGAGTTAGCCAACAACTTCCAATTGCAAATTAACACTTGAGTATTCCAACTCAAGGATCTCCTATTAATCAACTCCAAGGTCAAGTTAAAAGCCTACTCCATTGACATGGATGCCAATTTCGCAGACATGTAAAGGGAAAAGAGAAGAGACATGGTAACTAAAATTAAATTAATAAAAGCTAATTTTGAAATAATAAATTAAGAAAAGATGATACTCAAGCCAATAATGAAATTAAATGTGAAAATAATTCTTGTATTAATAAATTCCAAAATCAAAGATATCTATATGTAATTCTGAACAGGGTAAATTGGTGATAAAAGAGTAAGGAAATAAGGAAACAAACTAGAATAATGGAAACTTCAACGGAGGTAGTAACTCTTCTCAATATCCAAATCAAAAGCATCAAACTAGAAATCTATGAATATGAAGAACCCTAGAGGAAGTCGTATTTTCTCTCTAAGATTCAAAACTAAATCTAAAAACTGTGTTAAAGTGAATGTCTGTTGAGTCTCTGCTTGTCCCCTGGCTCTAGTCTGTGTTTCTGGGCCGAAAACTGGGTCCAAAATCAGCCCAAAATCACCCCAGCATCTTCTACACTTTCTGCACGTGGCGCACGTCACGCGTACGTGTCAGTCACGCGTACGCGTCAATGGTTTTCTTCGCATGTCACGCGTACATGTCGGGTACACGCACGCGTCAGGTACGCGCACGCGTCGCTGTGAAAATCTCTGAAACACGCGCACGCGTGAGCCATGCATGCGTGTCAATCCTCGCTGGTCATCTCCTTTATTTATTGTGTTCCTTCCATTTTTGCAAGCTTCCTCTCCATTCTTTAAGCCATTCCTGCCCTATACAGCCTGAAAACACTTAATGCACGGATCACGGCATCGAATGGTATAAAGGGAAATTAAAAATATACAATTTAAAGGCTTAGGAAGCAAGTTTTCAATTATAGAACAAAATTGGGAAGGATTTGTAAAACCATGCAATTTGTATGAATAAGTATGCAAAGACTTGATAAAAACTACTCAATTTAGCACAAGATAAACCATAAAATAGTGGTTTATCAATCTCCCCACACTTAAACATTGGCATATCCTCATGCTAAGCTCAAGGAGACAAAGGAATGAATGGGGGAAAGTAAGACTCATGTAATGCAACCTATGTATGTGAATGCAACTATATGCCAAGATGTTTCTATCTACTTGGTTAAAAGTAAACAAGTTCTTCAAGACAAACATAAATCAGATTCTACTAATTCAAATCATACAATAAAAGACAAGTAAACTTGTAGGAAGATAGCTCATGAAAGCAGGGAATATAGAATCAAGCATTGAACCCTCACTGGAAGTGTATGTGCACTCTAATCGCTCAAGTGTCTAGGGTTAATCCACTCTACTCTTCTTTAGTCATGCTTTCTAAAACTTTGTTCTTCATCTAACCAATGAACAAATATTTAGTGTACACATGCAAACATCATGAGGTCTTGTCAAGGTTGTAATGGGGCTAAGGTAAGAGTGAGGATATATGTAAGGTCAAGTGAGCTATAATATGAATCTTTGACTAACCTAAGTTCCCACCTAACATACACACACTCTATATATATGAAATTATTCCTAGCTACCCATAATCTCACTTTTGTATATTTCACATACTCATGTATCAAAATTTTCTTTAATTTCACCACATATGCATTGATCTTTTATTAAACTTAACGTTGGGGGTAATTTTGTCCCCTATTTATTTATTTATTTATTCATATTATTTTTTTTAACAAGAAAGCAAACATAATATATCAATGCATATGATTTTTCTGGTCTCACATGAGTATGCACCCAAATTTCCAATAATTTTGTCAATAAAACACAACACATTCTTATTATCCCGAGTTCCCACAATTCCCCACACTTAGTTGACACACAATCTCTATCTTAAGCTAATCAAATATTCAAATGGGGTAATTAATTATTTTTCCGCTTAAGGCTAGTGATGTGGTAAAATATAGAACAAATGGGGATTAAAAGGCTCAAAGTGGCAACAAAGGTAATTGAAGTGGTAGGCTATTTGGGACAAGTGAGCTAATAACAAATGATGACCTCAATCATATGTATGCATGCAAATACACTTAATAATGGACATATAGAATGGAACAAACTATAGATTGTAATCATAGAGAAGAAAACACACACGAATAAAAGTCGTGGTTAAATAATGTAACCATATAATTAAGCTCAAAATCTCACAGGTTGTGTGTTCTTAGCTATAATTCATGTTTCGAATTACAATCTTCAAACAAGTTTAACACAATTTTTTTAATTTGAATTAGTGAAATATTATAAATAGGGTCTTGAAAAGAAACTCATTATTTTAACCAAGCAATTATTACCATGCAATCTATCCTATCTAACAAAAGAAAAAGTTAAATGTTGGTGTTAAGAGAGAGAAATTACCTCCGAAAGTCAGGGACTGACCTCCCTACACTTAAGGCTTGGCACGGTCCTCCATGCCATCAGTAAGGAATAAGGTAGGGCTAGAAGCATCGCCTCCGCTGTCTGGCTCGCCATGGCTCCCTGTGCTACTAGGTGAAGGGGAGTTCGGGGTGTCCTTTGGTTCCGGAGGTGGGTGAGTACCAACAATGAGCTCCTTCAGATAGTTGTATCGGCGCTCCAATTGTTCTATCCACCGGTCTTGCCGGTCGAACCTCTCAAGGATCTGAAGGAACATGTGATGGGTGGATGGTGCTTGCGGTGTGGATGATGGTGGAGTAGAAGAAGGAGGAGTGTCTAAAGATGGGCCTGGAAGCCGACTCGCAGAGGGAACAGGGGGTTTGATGTACTTCCCATTCGGGACATACTGATCGGCCCTAGGGATCATGACCTTTGTGTCTCCAGCCCTATAGGAAACACCTACTGCAGAGACTAAATCTGAAACCAATACGGGGAAAGGCAGGTTACCCGCTATCTGCACGTCTCCCATGGCCTGCCGGATGTGTCGGGGCAGGTTAAGAGGTTGCTCTGTCAGGATGCACCAGATGAGAACAGCCATGTCCGTTGTGAAGGTAGACTCGTGAGTGCTCAGAAAGATATAGTGGGACATAATCTGTGCCCACACGTGAGCCTCCAAGGTAAGTGATTGGGTTGAGATGCTCTTAGGTTTTGACTGGTGCTGCCCATAGATCCAGGTGCTGCTGGGTTGGGTTATAACCCCAAGGACGCTATCCCAGTCAAACTGATACATCTGGCGCTTAAGGGAGGCCTCTTGATATGCATCCAATCCCTCTGGTCTAGGTAGAAGATCCAGTGCTCTCTGTATGGCACTCTCAGAGACAGGGACTTCCTGCTAATGAACATAGACAATCTGCAAAGTAGGCGAGTAGAAGTTGGAGTAGAATTCAACTACCCAAGATAGGTTGGCCCTTGCGGCTGCCTCCTCAAAAATGCCCACTGTCTCTTCTCGATGCGGGGCTCCACAAAATCAACAAAATGGTTTGGGACAATGAGTAGATATTCATTATTGTAGTTCCTCTCAGTTAGGATGGGGAACATCTGCTTGCAATAACGGTTAGTGAACTGTGTGGAGTCCCATGCGGGAGAGGCTTTCTCTGCTTCATCAACTTTAATGATCCTTTTCACCCGCTTTGTTGGTGGCTTGACGCTCGTAGATGGAAGTGCCTTAGCCGGAGTTCTCTTGGTTCCTTGCCTTGCTGGTGTCTTGTCAATAGCCTTCTCTTTTCCTTTCTTGGTACCCATTCCTAAGGAAGAAAGAAAGAGGAAGAATGTTAAATATAGATAATTAAAAGCCGGAAGGGAGAAATTCCAAGTGATAGTGGATGCCAAAGAAAATATAATAGCTTAAATACATGGTAGCTACAACATGTAGGTATTAAGACATCAATTAAGAGTAAAAAGGCAATTCATAATAATTAGATACAAGAGGGTAAAAAGTATGCAAGTAATAGGCATGAGAAGTATAAAATCAAGCATCAATTATTAAATGTACCAAATTAAAGAGCACGTGTATGATGACAATTGTGAATGATAATCTCAATATATGTGGATTACAAGTGTTGTGAAAAAGAGAGGCATTAAAGTATGAGAGTAAAACAAAATAGAATTCAAAATGCCATAAAAGCTTTTTCACAAACACTTAGTGTGCAAGTTAAAATAGGAAGTAGAATAATGAATCCAAGTGTATAGGAGAGCCAAGATTAAATTTCAATTGTCAAATCACTCTTCATAATATTCCACAAGCTCAATGATAATAAAGTAATACCCAAATAAAACTCCAACACTAACATAAAAATGCATGATAAAAGAATGAAAAAGAAACCATAAATAACTAAGCTAAAAGAAAAATTGAGAAGAAAGAAAAGTAAATAAATGCAAGGAGGAAATAACATTTCCAAATGGCAAAGAGTAATCACAATGCGATCTTAGAGCTTATCAAGTTCTGTACGACTTAGACTCTTACCACAGAGAATTCTAAAAAATGAGCAGAACTCTATCAAAACTGAGGTAACTTGGTTTGGTAGCACATTACGGATTGCTAGTGGAAGCAACTGCTCAATCAAAATATGACAGTCATGACTTTTAAGTCCAATGATTTTTTGTTGTGCCTTATCAATACATCGAGATATATTACTTGAGTAACCATCGGGCACTCTAACATTCTTCAAAGTTACAAGAAATACCTTTTTAGCATCTCATGTTAGTGAATACAAAGTAAGGTGATATTTTCCATTATCATCTGGCCAAAGATCATGCCTTATTCCCATATCTTGTAGATCTTTTCGGGCATTGAGATTATCTTTTGCTTTAGATTTCTCATTGAGCAAAGTATACAAAATATTATCGCATACATTTTTCTCAATGTGCATAAAGTCAAGGTTATGACGCAACAAGTTGGTTTTCCAATATGGAAGTTCAAAAAAGATGCTTCTCTTTCTCCACTACATAGTTGCTTACCTACCTCTTTTTCCTTTCTGGTTAAACTTTTCTTTCTTCCTGAATGTAACATCAATATTTTCTACTTGTGCCAGAATTTCGGATCCTGATAATATAGTCGGGGGATCACGTTCTTCTATGTGTCCATCAAAACGAACTCTACTTAATCTAAATCGATGTTGTCTACCAAGAAAACGTCGATGACCTATATAACACCATTTTCTGCTATGATTAAGATAACAAGGTTTTACATCAAAATTACAAGTTGGGCAAGCCAAACCAGTATATGTGTTTCATCCGAAAAGCATGCTTAGGCTAGGAAAATCACTAACTGTCCATATAAGAGCTGCATGAATCTTAAACATTTTATGTTCTGATGCATCATAAATTTCCATACCCTCATCCCATAATTCTTTTAACTCTCTGACAAGTGGTTTAAGATATATGTCTATATTATTTTCGGGGCTATGCTTGCCAGGTATAACCATTGACAGGATAAAGGAAGTGTGTTTCATACACATCCAAGGAGGAAGATTATATGGAATCAGAAACACAGGACAAATGCTATGAGTAGAACTCATTGATCTATAAGGATTGAAATCATCACTAGCAAGTCCTAAGCGAACATTTCTAGGTTGCAATCCAAACTCTCTGTGTGTCAAATCAAAAGTCTTCCACGCCTCACCATCCCTTGGATGCACCATTTTTTCATTTTCTCCCTTCGCTATTGCATGCCATAACATATGCTCTGTAGTTTTACGACACATGAACAATCTTTGCAACCTTGGTTTCAACGGAAAGTATCTCAAAACCTTGGCAGCTTGCTTTTTCTTCTTCTTCTTCTTAGAATTCCACCTAGAAGCACCACAAAGACTGCATGTTTGTTGGATGTTGTTTGGGTCTTCATCCTCGAACAACATACAATCATTGGGGCAAGCATCTATCTTAACATAGTCAAGACTTAGTTTTTGAATTAGTTTCTTTGCCTGACTAAAAGTCGTAGGCAAATTCACACAACTAAAAGCATCCCTCACCAACTCAAGTACCATGGTAATGGCCTTGTCACTTAGTCCACGCAAGACTTTAATATGATACAATTTCACTATGAATTCTAGCTTTGTGAAGTCGCTTCCTTCCTGTAGCTTTTGATTGCCTTCCTTGAGAAACTCATCAAAGTCTCTATGATTTTCTCTTGGCTCATCGTTTACAAAATCTTCCGTGCCTAAATCTTCACCGCTCTCCTGATCCATATGTATCCCGAAAGCATCATTTACCATGTTATCTAGGGGATGTTCAGTTGCCAATGTCTCGCGCATGACATGTGCACTTGTTGAGAATTTGGTTACTTCTTTCTCGCCATGAAAGTTCCATACAACATAATTCTTAGGGAATGGTTTGTAAAGTAAATGATCTCTAACATCTTTTCGAGTATGCCATATGCGAAACCCACAACTTGGACACGGACATATTATCTTATTATTCTCAATTGCTCCATGTTGAAATGCAAAATCCAAGAAGTTTTCTAGACCAACTATATATTCATCTGCATTTCGTGGCTTAGCAATCCAAGATTTATCCATTGTTGCTAGTTAAACTTCAAGTAGGGAAAAATAATTACTAGACATGTGTACTACTAAATATATATGGGACTTCTAACATAATAAACTACAAAGTTATAATAGACTTCTAACATAGTTAAAACAAAACAGGATATAATTATTATCTTACCTCAACAAGCGCTTGTTCAAAAGCAATAACAAGAAACTGGTGAGAGAAAAATCAGTATCCACTTTAATTCCAGAAACAGAAGAAACCCAAGCAAATGCCGAATAAAACCAGAAATTAAATCCATGAGTGAGTTTAATTTGTAAAATAAAAATAAAAAAATTAAAAAGAATAATTAATAAAGAGAAAATAGCAGTACCGAGCCTTCATTGCAAATTAAACTCAAATAATTAATAATTTGGTGTATTGGTATTTTTATTTAATAAACGAAATGATAGTTCTCTGATTAGTAAAGAACCTGATAAAAAATAAATTTGGTGTATTGGTATTTTTAAATATAAATATTAATAATATTGACAAATTTAAAAAAAATACTGATTTTATACACATGAAAATAAACAAGTGGAGGATCAATAAAATAAAAAATTATTAAAGTTTTTTGCTTTAATACGATATAGTTTTTTATATGTTTTTTTTAATTACGAAAAAATAAAGAAAGAAAGTAATAATAAGCAAATAATTGAGATTCAAGTAAGCAATTAACTCTCCTGGTCTTTCAGTTTGAACTGGTTTAAAATCTAAGTGCCAAATCAAATTATTGTTAGTAACCAAAGCCTGGTTCCTTATGATCAATGTTTAACTATTGGAAAAGATTATTAAGGTCAAATAATTAAGTGTATGTGAGGCTAAGTAAAATAGTCAAATCACACATGAATATAGTAAATCACGCATATCAGGCATCTTATTCTTCAGTTCTTTTCAAAAGTTTATTGTTTCCTTTTGACAAGATATCAAATAGAATAAGATTATCAAATCAGGGGAAAAACCATATATTAGGAAAAAATGCATGAAAGGTTGAATACCTGATAGGCTGATAGCCTCTAAGAGCTCCTTAGCAATTATAGCTGATTATTTTTTGATAATCCTTGTTCAACAACCTTTTTGCAAAATCTGTTGCAACAATCATTAAAGAAAGCCAAGGAGCTTTATCAAAACCTGGATCTTCCTTCAGGACATCTCAATTGTTTTACTCATTCAACCTCTAATCTGCAAAAACTTCCAACACTTAGCACTGATAGTTTTATCTTTTGTCAATAAATTCAAGTACATAGATGGTAGCTAATATCACTGCTTCGCATCATCATGTTACTAAAAAAATATCCAAACCCCACTTCAGCTATTGAAGAATAAACTATATACAGAGCATTTCAAAATCTAGAGTAAATCTCAGCCTTAACAACAAATAACCATAAGTAAATAGAAGTAACTCAAAACTCTAGTTAAGAGACAGCTGATAAGAGCAGGTAGCAAAGGAAATAGTTAAAATCAAGTAATTATAATTCACAATTAGAAAGAAAGATAGAGAATCATGATCATAGCAAATAATCAAATTGGTAGATGGGAAAAGGGCAGTGTTTACAGCAGTAATAAGAGAAAGGCCCACAAGAAGACACAGAAACACAAGGAATGCAAGGTCAAAATACTTGATAAACACTAGTGAGATATTTATAGGAAAATAAACAGCGCACAGGAAAGACATCAATAATTCAAAGTTCATTCGTTTCTAGTAAATGAATACTAAAGTCTCGAACCAATGCTAGGGAAATGTATGATATAGAAATTCATCACGACAAAGACAGTAATAAGAGTACAGACTACTACCTAGAAAATTCGGCTATGCATAGACACTTAATGAAATTTTTAACTACAAAACGTATAGATTTGCAACATCCATAATTCACAAAGCATGACATGAAATTGGACTATCATTAACTTGATTAATAATGTCGAAGCAGCAATGACCCAACATCATTTAGTGAGAGACGTAACTCCCATTTCAGCATAGTTGTAGAGTTTTTACCCCTCATTCACCTGGCTAAAAGGAAATCTCCCTTCAGCAGCCCCTAACATTTCATTCCCTTGAAAGTAACAGACAATCTAATATTGAGATTACACATTAACAATTCCACATAAAAATTTTATTTTAATACTCCAGTCTAAGTCTGACACAACCATTTGATGGAATAATAATAATAACTATCATAGGCTCACTGACATATGAAACAAGCTCAAAACTTCACATTAATTTCTCACAGACCTATCAGCGTCCAAAGAATATCTTTGACTCTTTCCTTTTACTATACATCACAAGAATTGTGTAAGCTACTTATAGTTATAGACCATCTCCATAAAGCTTGCCACAGGACAGAATGATTTGTGCCTTCTTACACCAAACTTAGTAATTTAGACATTAAATACAGGATTTATTACTTAGTAAGATTGGACCACCTTTCTTCCATTCTTTATACTTCATTCCACTTCACTCGATATTAGAACAAAAGTTTGACACACACACACATTTGCCCAACCATGGCCTTAGTCTATTTATCCAATAAATAATTATAGCAGAAGCAGATAAAGACCGCTTCGGATCTCACCATACACATATATTCAATCCAAGCAACTTTTGAATCCCTAAAACCATCCATTATTAGCTACATAATGACATTAATATGGCAAAAAACCAAAATGTGCAGAACATGGTTAACTCGTTCGTCCACTAAAGGAAACGGCACAAAACAAAAACCAAACATGACCAAAAATAAATAAATAAAAAAAGAAGAAAAAACAGCAATACGGAAATATCTGAGAAAAAAGAAAGAACACATTTAAAAAAATCCAAAAGCAGAGCGAATGGAATTTGCAAGGATCTGATATGTGAGGAGTTTACTTAGCAACCATTATGGCGATGAAATCCTCGTAACGGATCTTACCATCTGGGCCAACATCAACCTCCCTGATCCAGAAGCTCTCAAATTTAGAAGCTCTCTACCGCAACGGACACGACAGTGGTGATGGTGCCGGCGGCGAAAATGGCAGCGGGAACAATGGCGAAGATTGCGTAGAAAACTTAGGGTTCTCTCTGAGCTCAATCTCTCGTTTTGAAAAAAAAGAGAAAAAAAAAAAAAGAAGAATCGCGTTTTAGCTAACTCAGTGTCTCTTGTTCCAAAATTTAATTTTAATTAATTATTAGTGGAGGTTTTCTAAATTGCCATAAATATAATGTATTGTGGAGGTTTTTAGAAACCTACACTAAAATACTCTCTCAAATAAGTAAAAATCTTGTAGTGTTTGTCTCATGTTGCTGCTGCCTTTTGTTCACTTTTGTCACATGAAAACTGTTGTTATTTACTTTTGTTCACCTTGCTGATTGATTCATCCAAGGATAACATAATGCATATAGTCCATTATTGTGTTTCCTATGAGAATATGCAAACAAGAAAGAAGAAAAGAGCATAAATCTAGGGTGAGCAACTCTTGAAAGGGAAAAGGGGAGCAACACAAAAGTAAGTGACATCACTCAAAGGGAAGTTTCTTAACTTGATCCAAATTCAATTCCTTCTAAACAATGCTACAGTTATGTTTGTCATCAAGGGAAGATTGTTAAGTTAAGAAATTAACTAATTTCAATTGATGATGACAAACATTATTTTATTGAGCTAATTATCCAATTAGTTTGATCATTTTGTTTAAGTGTTGCAGGCCAAAATTCAATGTTGTTGCAGTCCAAATAAATGGAATAAAAATAAGAAGCTTCCATAGTATGCAACACTTACAAATAAAGCCCAAAAAAAAATAACAAAGAAATCAAATGGGCTGAATGGTAAGTGAACAAAATACAAGTCCAAGATATTTCTCTCAAGCTAATCCCTCCAAGTTGCTACTTCCAAAGCCAACGTCCCTTTTTTCATTTCGGTCAGAACTCAGAGAAGAGTGAGAGAGAGCTTCGTTCCTAAGTCATTCACTAAAGAAGAAAGAAAGAGAAGAGTTAAGCAAAAAGGTTGAGGTCTAATCTCCCACATCAAACAATATCAAGCTAAGTCAGAAGCTGAAGGTAATTCATTTCCTTCTGCGTGCATTTTACTTTCTTCTCTTCTTCCCCGACTCTCTGCCAATCCAATTTGGAAAACATGGAAAAGGTGATCTCTGGTAAACACTGCTGTGAATCAAAGGCCAAGATTGTTTCTTAGGGACAAAGTAGTAGATCAAGGGCTCAGATCTGGGTTTACCATTGAAAATATTTTTTCTTTGCTGTTCTGAGGCATTCGGTCAAGAAAAAGGGATCTGTTTCACAATTTAGGGATTAATGGAAGAATATGAAAGGGTAAGTTGATGAAGCACACAGCTCTAGGAGTTGACTTGGAAGAGAGCATCTCAGCAACATGCAAGGAGATACAAAAGAAAATTGTTCATGCTTCTGAAAGCAAGGAGAGAGAACCAGGTTTTTGAGTTTTGTTTTGAAGAGTTTCTTTGTAAAAAGTTCATGAACTTTGAACAGTGCTTTCTAAGTTAAAAAAGTATTCCGCCAAGATGAAGATCTCAATTAGAGTCAAGTGAATCCGGTTCAACCTATAGCAACAGAGGTTGTTGAAGCATCAATCTCTTTCATGTTTTACAGATTGTAATTTTATTTTTAATGTATATCGTTCTGTAATTTCTTGAGTGGTAAAAGGCTTAACGTGAGAAATCAAGAAAAGCCTATGAGTGATAAAAGACTGAGTGATACACTTCAGAAAAAATCCTAGAGTGATTTCAGATTTCTTTATGTTGTTTACATTGTCTTGTATCTTGTACCTGAGAGGTACCCCTTTCTTAGTTGGGTTAGCACTAAGAGTGAAGAGTTAGGTATTAGCATAGCCAAGTCAAGTTAGGTTAGAACTTGAGAGGGAAAGGATTGTGTCAATCCTATGGAATTGGTGTATGTAATACTTTAACTATAGTGGAAATTCCACCACTGTTGTGGTGAAGATTGGATGTAGGTTGCATTGCACAAGGCAACCGAACCAGGATACATGATGGTGTCAGCTTCTCTCTTTCCTTCTCTGTTCTGTAATTTTTGATATTCATGAGACAAAAAGAAATTGTCTCATAAATTTTTCGCTGCTGAGTTCAAGCAGATTCAGACTAAAAGTTTGTTTTAAAGGGTTATTTCGTTAAAGCAAAAGAAGACTATAGATTCAACCCCCCCTTCTCTAAGCCTTCTACAACCTTCATAGAGGTGAGGTATCATTAAATACGTCAAGCGCTTGAGATGAAGTTTTGAAAAGATCCATACTGATGATAATGATTTAGATATGATGACTAAGAGTTTACTTGCAGTGAAGTTTGATTATTACAAAGAGAAAGCAGACTTGGTGGAGCAGCCTATCCCTACTTGTGTCTGTAAGAAAAAGATTTGTTGGTGGGTTCCAGCTCAAATGAGACCCACACTTTAAAACAAAAAAAAAATAAAATAAAAGAAAAGAGAAGAATTGGCGTTAGCCACACCAGAGAGAGAGAGAATTAACTCACACAAAAGGAAAAAGAAAAAAAAAAAAAACAAAGAGTGAGAGAGAGCTTCAGTGTGATCGACGAGAAGAAAAAATTGGGGAAAAAAAGGACAGTGCCATTTTAATCATATTAAATTAGTAAATTTATTCCATTTCTTATAAAATTATAGTATGTTATTTTTGGTGTAGAGATGAACATTAGGATATAACTTACTAGTTGTATTATCTTTTTTTTTGTCTAATTTGAGATACTCACTTTATGAAAAGTTTATGTTAATTCTATCAGCTTTAATGATATATTTTGTTGATTATTGAGATGTCTTAGTGTTACTAAAAAGATTGATTGTGTAATCATTATTTTGATAGTAAAAAATTTTACCGGACTAAGTTCTGTGAAATTTTTGTCCCTTTTTTTAGAGAATTTTTTTGTGATAAAAATTTTGATTCTTGATTATTTAATTTTGTCATTATATTTAATACTTAGAGTATTTTTAGAGTTGATATTTAATTATACAGATTATAAAAAAATTATTTTAATGCTTTCACTATTAGACAAATCTTTATCTAAATCTTAATTTTTTTCCAAACATACTTACCGGTATATAACATATGGAGTAAGTGCAAGTATGATAAATAGAAAAATGATATCTAAATTATCTTATATAATATAATATATATAATTTTATTATCTGTAATTATATATTTATTGCATCTAAAATGACGTAATTATTTTAATAATAATTAATAAATATTAAATAAAATAATTTTTAATTATTTAGACTATTTTTTATTATTTTCTAAATATTATTGGTGCAAATATACCGTACATTAATAACTAGCAATAACTACAACTTGATGCACAGCTAGGAAATGGGGTGTAGATATTGTATAATGGCGGAAAACGATATATGAGAAGAAAATCACAATAAAATGATAGAGGAAACTGAATACGTAGCGCGGAGAGTATACAACATGCAAAAGCAACCAAAAATGACTTGGTACTTAGATGTTGAATTTGTTTTATATTTCTTTGAAATCTTGACGCTTGTTCGTAATTTTTTAAAGTTCCACTTGTGCACCATTCCCCTTATAAAACCCTAGCCATATGTACAGCTGAAAATTAAAAATAAGCCATGGCAGCACAACAAGGTTCTAGATGTGAGATTGAGCTTGTGATAGAGAGAACTAGCACAACCCAACAAAACCCAAGTACCAATATGAGAACAATCGCAAAGAGCTCATTATTAATGTCCCTGAATTCCTTGCTAACAAAATTTCATGCAGGTTATTTCAGGATAAGCCTCTCACTTGGCGGCCAAGCCTTGCTATGGAAGACACTCAGCTCCGTGCCAACCACCGACGACAAGAGCAATGCTCTGCGGCGCGTCTTTCATGCGCTGCACCCCACCGTTTTCCCCATACTCTGGTCTCTGGCTCTCTTTATTCTCATATTACTCTCTCTTCTTTACATCTTAAGGTGCTTGTTTTTCTTTAAGATGGTAAAGGCCGAGTTCTTGCACCATGTAGGGGTTAATTATCTCTTCGCACCATGGATCTCGTGGCTCTTGCTTCTTGAATCCTCACCCTTCATGGCACCCAAAACCGTCCCTTACCTGGTGCTGTGGTGGTTGTTTGCCGTCCCTGTGGTGATGCTTGACGTGAAGATCTACGGGCAGTGGTTCACAAAAGGGAAGAGGTTCTTGTCGACGGTGGCAAATCCGACAAGCCAGATGTCGGTGATAGGGAACCTGGTGGGGGCACAGGCGGCGGCGCACATGGGTTGGAAGGAGAGCGCGGTGTGTTTGTTCTCGTTGGGGATGGTGCATTACTTGGTGTTGTTTGTGACGCTCTATCAGAGGCTCTCCGGCGGGGATCGCCTGCCTGTGTTGTTGAGGCCTGTTTTCTTCTTGTTTTTTGCGGCTCCGGGGGTTGCTAGCTTGGCTTGGGAATCCATTGTTGGATCCTTTGATATTGCTTCCAAGATGCTCTTCTTTCTATCCCTCTTTCTCTTCACCTCACTGGTAATAATATCATAATACTGCATTTTATTAATTAAAATTATGAAAAATTGAAAACTTATCAGCAATTGTGTCAAAATAATAGTTAAGAATAAGTTAATTAAACATTTTAAATTATCTTACTATATTTAATTATTAACTTTACAAAAAAAATGACTAAATTTGAGTAATATTCTATGTACCTTCTAGCCTTCATTATTTTATTATTAAGCGATGTCATAATTTGTTTGTGCAGGGTGTGTTAATAAGTAAAAATGAAGATTTTTTTTAAGTAAATTAAATATGTAAATTTGTAAGTAAAATTATTTATAAACATTTTTGTGGGAGTTCGTTAAAAAAATCGATAATCAACTAGTGAAGTTTGAAGTTAAAATATATAAGTTTTAAATTTTTAATGTTTGGTTTTTATTTTTACTCATTTTTAATTAACCCTTATTGTTGGGAATGGATCCTCTCAATTGTTAAAAAAAAATTGAAAACGTAAAGTGTGATCTCTAACCTTTCATTGTTCTCTCTCATATTTATTCTTGATCCCACTTATAAAATTAATGATAAAAGATCACATTTTACTCTCTCAATTATTAAAAAAAATTGAGAGGGTCCATTCTCTTTGTTTCCTTATTGTTATCCTAACAATACCAATACAATTTTACCCTTTTTTTTTTTTCAAATCTCTACTTAACAACTATTGAGCGCAGGCACACATGATGAGTTCTTTTCTAAGGTAAAAAGCCTTTTCTGGACATCATCAACTTTCCTGTACGTCAATAAGTTTGAGTAAGATTTTATATTAGGTTGGTATATAGTTTAAACTATAGATGAAAAAAAAAAGAAAAAAAATAAAGAAATTAAAGAATTGTAACCTCTAGGTGCTTCCATGTAAACAGACATAGTATTAGTCTCTCTCAAGAAGCAGCAGCGACGGCTCATTAATTACTTTATATTTAAGCCTTTTGACATCAAATGAATTCCAAAAAGAAAAGTTGCAACTTAAAAGAGACAATATTTTCCATTTGTTTGTCTATTTTATTATTATTAAGTTTGTTGTAGCTAGACTCCTTTATTCATGCATCTACCAAAAAGAAAAAAAAAGAAAAGAAGAATTATACAATTATCTTCATCCATAAATAAATGCATATACAGAGCAGTAGTCAGCGGTTGAAACTTGAATATATTGTCAATACGTATAAATATATACCCATATAAGATTGGGGACTTTGGGTATCAAGTCTCCGAGAGCAACCTTCAAGTAAGGACAAAGCCTACAGCTGGAAAGGAGATTTATTTAATTTATCGAATGGTGTCTATTAATAAAATAAAGAAATATAATAAACGAAACATTTGATTTGCTTTTAAGGATAAGCCTTTCTTATACAAAATTGGTCATACTCTGCTTCTATATATTCAATCCAATTTTAATTCCAACAGCTGATTGGATTCCGTAGAAACACATTCACTGATAGTTCGCCGCATAATTTGGCAGCTACTTGCTTCTGCTTTAGTTATTAATATCTGTATTTATACGTTATGTAATTAATGCATTGATGAGTACGTATACTGAATTATACATACGGTGAATAATGAGCAGATTTGCAGGCCAACACTGTTCAGGAGATCGATGAGGAGGTTCAATGTTGCATGGTGGGCTTACTCGTTTCCGGTTACAATGCTTGCTCTGGCTTCCACGGACTATGCTCAAGAAGTCAAAGGAACCATTTCTCACATTCTCATGCTCTGTCTCTTAGCTCTTTCCTTTCTCATCTGTCTTTCTCTAACTCTCTTCACTTTCCTCAACTCTAAGATGCTTCTGCCTGATAATGATCCCATTGCAAACTTGGTCATTCAATTTCCAGTAGCAGACTAGTGCAAGCTAATTAGTATTTTAGCCCTTCATTTCATTATTGAATTTGCTTGTATCTATTATAAATAAACAACAATTAAAATAATTAACTAGGTTCGGCGTGCATGCATGTTTTATCTATATTAGTATTATTCGTCTACAATCAAAGCTCCAAATCCCATAGTACTATCATATAACCATTATTCTCTAAGTAAAAGTCATTTTTTAATACAAATCTATATAAGTCATTTATATTCACGCGTATACGTTCTTCTTTGTGTTGTTATGACCCGTTTGATTATTGTCCATGTCTATCAAAGACATAGACACGATGACACATGTCCAATGTTTGTTGTATGAGACATAAAAAAGTGAGAGACACAGTTACACACAAGAATATATGGAATACGTATATTTTGTGTCTCTTCCAAATGGTGAGACACGAATTTTAAAGGTGGACACAAATTATATCATTTTTTTGGACAATTTCACCTTTACTAATTTTATAAAATTCCAAACACTACCCTCCTTCCTACTTCATCTCCTCCCACTTCATCTTCATCTTTTTCAGTGAATCTGAACTCTTCCATCTCCTCAGCTTTCTCTTTTTCTTCATCATGGTCTATTTCTCTTCCAGGATAGCTACATATTTTTCTCTTCCTCTTCTTCCTCTTTATCTATTCCCCTAATCTCTTTTTTTATTCTTCTTCTTCACTTATTCCTCTGCCTCTTCTACTTCTTGTTGTATTTACCTTTGTTTATGCTCAAATCCACCATTGTTACTACTCCATATCGCATCTATCATCGTCTTTAATGTCGTTAGCTTCCAGATCTACCATTCTTCTTCTCCTTTTCTCAATTTGCTTTCGCCTTTGTCTCTCTTGTTCAAGAGTTTCATCATTTTCATCATTTTTGAAATCAAGGTTACAACAATGGCTACTAGCCTTGCTGGTAGATCTTTAAACTGAAGATGGAAGGAAGACCTTGGTATTGTTGGAGGCAAATGGTTAGGACTGCTTGTTAATGGAGTGTTCTTTGCTTTTTTAAAAATAAATTATATTTTATTGGAGGCTGGTTAGGACCATTTGTTAAATATCTTGAATTATTTTATTTGATTAATTTCTTTTATTAGTTCAAGAGTGGTTAATAGTAGTAGAAAAGTGGAGGTGGTTGTTTAAATAGTGGCAGAGAGAAAATGGTGATAGTCGTGGTGATATTTTGTGGTAAGGACAATGTTGACATTTTATGAAAAATTAATTTATTGTTGTGTCTTGTGCTTACTTATCAAACAAATTTAAAAAATACGTGTATCACTATGTCTATGTCTTCAATGTCTATGTATTTTTGTCTATGTCTCAAACTACACATAAACCAAACACAGCCTTATTGCCCATTCTTCTTCTTCTCTTTTGTTATCGTCGTCACCAACATCACCTTCTCCTCCTCCTCCTCTTCCTCCTTCTTTTTTCATTAGAATTTCTTCTTCTCCTTCCTTTTCTTCCTTCTCCTCCATCATCTTTATCATCATGATCATCATCGTTATAGTCATCGTCTTCTTCTAATTATACGTATCGTCGTTATCGTTATCGTAGAATTTTTAATTTGCTATATTTATGACGTTGCCTGATTCTGTAAGTGAATAATGTTGTTTTTATTTGTGAAAATTATTGTTCATCGTTGATGGTTTGAATTGAATGTAATGTAAAAGTTTTGCATAAAAAATATATTTTTCTGTATTTGTAGCAAATTTGGGTGTAACACGAAGATATTTGGATATAACACGAAGATATTTGATTGTATTGTTTAAGAATTTTTAGTGTATGTGCTCTGATAAGTTCTGCATAATTCAAAACTCTTCTTCTCCTTCCTCCTCATCTTCTGTTACTTCTTCTTCTTCTTTTTCATCATCATCATCATCTTCTTTTTGTTTCTTATTCATCTTTTTTTTTTCTTGTTTTATCTTCTCAAGTTTCTTCTTGTTTTACTCTCTTAACAAGAATAAAAATAAAAAAATCAAAAAAGAAGAAAAAGAAACATATAATGGTACAAAATTATTTGAAAGAGGATAAACTTACATTTATTCAACTAAAAGAAAGAAAGAAATAAGGGAAAAAAGGAAGAAGAAAAAAATGTAGCATTAAAGGAAATATTTTTCTGTATTTGTAACAAATTTAGGTATAACACGAAGATATTTGGGTTAACACGAAGATATTTGGGTGTATTATTGTAGAATTTTCGGTGTATGTGTACTGATAAGTTCTGCATAATTTAAAACTCTTCATCTTCCTCCTCCTCATCTTCTGCTGTCTCTTCTTCGTTTTTTTCATCATCATCACCATCTTCTTCTTCTTTTTTTCTTATTCATCTTTTCTTTTTTGATTTACCTTCGCAAGTTTCTTCTTGTTTTACTCTCTTAACAAGAATAAAAACAAAAAAATCAAACAAAGAAGAAGAAGAAACACATAATGCTGCAAAATTACTTGGAAGATGATGAACTTACATTCATTCAACTAAAAGAAAGAAAGAAATAAGGAAAAAAAGAAGAAGAAAATGCAGTATTAGAGAAAATATTTTTCTGTATTTGCAGCAAATTTGGGTGTAACACGAAGATGTTTGGGTGTATTATTTAAGAATTTTCGGCGTATGTGTGCTGATAAGTTCTGCATAATTCAAAATTCTTCCTCTTCCTCCTCCTCATCTTCTACGGCTTCTTCTTCTTCATCTTCTTATTTCATATTCTCATAATTTTTATTGGGAGAAAAAAATCAAACAAAGAAGAAAAAATACATAATGTTGCAAAATCAATAGAAAGAGGAGGAGAAAAAAAATGCAGTAACACCACAGTAATAAAAATGACAATGAAGATAAAACACTCAAAGAAAAAAGAGGAGAAACGCAAAGAAGAAGGAGAAGAAGAAGGAAGAGGAGGAGGAGGAAGAGAAACACGGGATACAAGGAGGAACAACGTGATTTTCACACGCGCGTTATGTAAGTGAATTTTGTTGGGTTAAGGTCAACTTGTATAACTTGTATGCCAAAAAGACTTGTATGTGTAGTAATACTAAAAAAATATCAATGTCATTTGATTTCTATAATTTCAACCAATGTCATTTAATTACTTGATGTTAACTATTTAAAACAAAGGGTAAAATACGTTTTTATCTCTAACATTTTTTAAATTTTTTAAATTATTCTTAATATTTAATTTGATTCAATTTTATTCTTAATCTTTGAAATAGTTTTAAGTTTATCTCTACTATCAATTTTTTGATAGGAAACTATTAGTCAATTTTTTCTTTTTTCAATTTTAACCTTCATCATTCCTCATTTTTCTTCTCTCCCATCTCCTAAAAATCTTGAACCTCTCCCTCCTGGAAACCTTAAATTATTTATTATATATTTATTTTTTTATTTAACTGTAACACTAAATCTTCAAATTCTGCTATTCAAGTTTTTGCTCATAAACACACACACACAAAAAATAGGAAAAGAAAGAACGGAAGACCAGAAATAGAAATGAACG
Source organism: Arachis ipaensis (assembly GCF_059453495.1). Taxonomy (NCBI): domain Eukaryota; kingdom Viridiplantae; phylum Streptophyta; class Magnoliopsida; order Fabales; family Fabaceae; genus Arachis; species Arachis ipaensis. The sequence goes on along the minus strand of NC_142442.1, from coordinate 120,687,532 downwards.
GCAGAGAGAATGTAAAGGAAGGGAGAATGGGGTGAAAACAGCAATCCAGGCAGAGCAAAGAGCTGTTGTTGCTGCTGCAGTCGAAGCCAGGAGACGAGAAGAGGAAAGGAACAATGAAAAAGATAAAAAAAAAAAAGAACAAGGGCAAATCAAAGAGAATAAGAAGGAGAGGGCGAGGGCGGCAAGCCACCGGCAACGAAGACCACTGCTTTCGCTGTCGTCGAAAATAAGAGGGAGCATAGAGAGAGAGAGAGAGAGAGAGAGAGAGAGAGAGAGAGAGAGAGAGAGAGAGAGAGAGAGAGAAGGATGTGATGACAGTGAGGAGAGCCATCGCCGTTGCCGCTGCTGCTTCCGAAGCTCAGTATCAAATAAAAAAGGTTGCCAAAAACTATTTCTATTGATCAAACCACCATTTTTTTATCTCTCCCTCTCTTCTCTTCTTTTGTTCTCTTTTATTTTGAAATTTGATTTTAAAATATGTTTATGAGTGATTGTTATTGTTATTAGTATTATTGTTGTTAGTGATAGTGGTGGTGAATAGCAAGTGTCGGATGAGTGTTTGGAGGGGTGATGGCAAATGTGTGGTGGTGGAAGGGATATGTATGGTTGGAGTGAGAGGTTCAGGGTATTACGATGAGTGTGAAAAGAGGGTGATTTTGTGATGGTAGTAAGAGTGTGGTTGAGAGAGTTCAGGTGGAGTTGGAGCTCAAGTTGGGACTGTAAAAAGTGCTAATAGCATGTGGAGGGCTATGAAGTGTAAAAGATGATGGGGATGGTAAAGACAGGTGGTAGTAATAATTGATGGTGGTGAATAGGTAGCAGCGGTAGTGGGTGGTAGTTGGGAGTGATGATGATGGTATATATATATATATATATATATATATATATGTAGAGAGAGAGAGAGAGAGAGAAAGATGAGAATTAAAGGTAGAATTGATAAAAAAGAGTTTGTCTGACTGTTGACTATAAAAAATTAACTTAGGGATAAAATTTAAATTTATTGAAAATGTTAGGGACAAAATTGAATCAAATTAAACGTTTAGGTATTTTTGAAAAAATTCGAAAACATTTGGAATAAAAAGCATACTTTACCTTAAAATAAAAATACTATGTGATTAAGTCTATTCCTAAACCCTAAACCCTAAACCCTAAACCCTATATATATATGTGTATATATTCTTCTTCTCTGTCTTATTTTACGTCTATTCCTATTCATTTTTTTTATTCAAAAAAAAAAAAAAACACAAAGATGAGAAAAATAAATAAATACAAAATGAAGAAAGAAAAACAAGAGCTAAAAAAAAGAAGAAAAAAATTATAGCATCACGAAAAAAATTCATGTGTTTTTTAGCTAAAATTTTGTGTTTCGCAATAAAAATTATATTAATTTCATTTTTTATAGAATTCTGCAACTTTGTATTTCATTTGTTTTCTTTATCCTCTTTAATAATAAAGATCGAAACTTTTGAAAAAAAAATATAATTTTAGCACAGAAATTATGTGTTATTTTATGTTTCTTCTTTTTTTTTTCTTTTTATTTCTATATAGTTATTTTGTGTTTAATTTTATCAATTTCTGTATCTAGCTTCATAATTTTTTGTTGTTTAATACTTATGAGTATATAATTTAACTTTAAAATTAATTTATTTAGATAAAATCCTCTATTTTTAAAGAAAAACATAAGAAGATGTAGAAATTATTTTGTATTAATAACAAAATATAAAAAAAAAAAGACATGTTAGGGAGAAAAAAATGAAGAAGAAGATAAAAAAGAAGAAGCAAAAAACGTGTTGAGAAAAAGGAAAAAAGAAGAGAAGAAAAGATGATAATGATGATGTTGAATAAAAAAATATTGTAGTACTAGAACAACAAAATTCTATGTATGGATAGTCATAATTTATATGTTTAGTTGTTAAAAATTTTTGTGCTAGTAATCTATGTCTATATTAATATAATAATATTGAAATCGGATAATTATATGCAAAAATGTATAATGAATTTTTCAGGACTTGAAATTATATGAGACCAAATTCTGGTGAAAGGTGGGCTATCTAGTTTGTTGTGTTCATATTTGAGGAGATTTCGATGATTGATGAATCAGATATGCATAAAATTTGATTGGAGTTCTCAAATATGATTTTTTAAACTATATGAATTATGGTAAAATCAAAATAATTCATGTGTTATATAATTAAAATTTGTGTATTTTTAACAAAAATTTATGTATTTTTTTAATATTCAACTAAAAAATTACATATTTTAAAATAATTTGTGTTATGCAATTAAAATTGTGTGTTTTTTAACAAAAATTTATGTAATTTTTTGTGTTATTTAACTAAAAAGCTGCACATATTTAAAATAATTTATGTATTATGTAAATAAAATTTCTATATTTTTTAACAAAAAATTGTGATTTGCTATTTTGCTATTTAACTAAAAACAATAAATTTTAAAATAATTGATGTGTTATATAACTAAAATTTTTGTGCTTTTCAACAAAGATTTTTTATGTAATAGAGTATATAGAATCAAGATTCTCAAAATTAAGTGATGTTACTTTAAGTTTAAGAAAGGTTCTTGTGATAGAATTATAGAATTGACTAACAGAATCTGTTTTTTTGTTATGTAGCACTAGCTATATATAATATATGTCATAGCTGTGTGTAAATTGAACAAATATTCACTCATTCAATTTAATTTAATCAAATTCTTCTTCTTCAACCTTTTCTACATTTTCTGCACCAATTTTGGATAAATTAGATGAGAATTTTTGTCCGTATGTACGTGGCAATAACTTTTCCTGCATGTTATCAATCCAAACGACCTATGTGATAATCTTCTTCCAAATAAGGTTGCAGAACAATTCGAATCAGATGCTATCCGTGCTCAAGGAAAAAATATGTGAAGAAGAAGAAAAAACGTGAAAAAAATGTGATTTATATGTACATCTTGTGTAAATAATTTTTGATAGATTTGCGACAACTTAATTGAACTTACTTACTAATTGTTTGTACATATAATTGTATCGTATTTAAAATTGAATAGAAATATAGAATACATTAAACTCTCCTAAAATAATTGAATAATATTGTTTTTCCAATAACTAAAAACGGACTTGAATTTCTAGAGATATAAGAGGCAATTCTAAAATTGGTTTATTTTCATGAATAACCCAATTACTATAACTTGACTAAATTCGACGTATAATTCAAACAAAATAGTCACTTCAATGTTATAATTCGACAAAAGATTAAAGCAGCTCATACTTTTCATTGGAATCATTAATCTTCATTCCTTATTTTAGTAACAGAAATTTTAAAATGGTAAAGTCATCGTTATAAACAATAACGGTATCCATCTAGTTTTCTTTAGAAAGCCAGAGATAACAAAAATTTGACATCACAAATAACTTAACCATGATCGTTTGACCTAATGGTGAGTTGATAATATATAAGTTGAAATGTCATAGTACTTGAGTTATTTTATAAGAATGTAGGTCGAAGTATCATAACACATGAGTTGTTTCATAAGAGTGCTAGCACAAGAGTTCGACTTATCATAGAAGGAGTCGAGTCGGTAACATCTAAAAATCGAAACGAGATAATCACATGAAGGCTTTATCCAGAATCACTTTATGGAACGTAGGGCTTGAAGACCAAAGTAAGAGAAGATGTAGGATGACAAACTTGGGAGTCAAGATTCTTCATGGTCAAGGCAGTGTCGTGATCTGAGAAATAGGAGGAAGCTAGATCATGGGAAGAGAAAATTACTCTATAAATCTATCCTTGTAGTCTATAAATAGAAGAAATGCAGAAGTGAAAAAAGGACTTCAATCTGAACACTACACCATCACACAAAACTCTACAAAATTTAAAGTTACGCTGACACCAAAAAGATCCATAGAGTGCAAGTGCATGTGAATGTATGGAGTCAATTTTCTTTTATTCTTGATTTTTCCTTTTATTTTCAACTTATTTCGTTTTATTCTTGAAAATTTCCTTTTAATTTCTTTTGTTCATTTATTTTAAACTTCAATTTACTTGTTATTCATTTACAGTTCTTATTTTTTTTTTATTTTCTTTTCCTTAGTGCTATTTTTGTCTTCATGTTTATTTTAATTATTTTCTTTCAAGCATTTTATTTCCAAGTTTTTACTTCGCTTTATCTATTTTCTTACTTTGCAATTTATTACAAATATTTCGACATACATAGATTAGATACTTATGCTAAGTAATTTTCGAGTCGAGACCACTCTTTTTCAGAGGAGTCGTATCTGCTCTCAGAACTAAGATCTTGATACAAACTTGATTCGACACCTTGTCGAGGTTACCAAAAATCATGTGAAATAAATTAACACGCCCGGTGGGACTCTTGGGTTAATTTAACATATCAAGCTGTGTATGCGATTATGCGGTGGCAAATTAATAATGTCTGATAGAGCCTTAACTTCGATTGATACATCGAATAGTGATACTGGAGAGCCTACGAGAGGCCCCGAGACAAAGGATGCCTTGTCAATAGGCACTTCAGGTTGAAAGATTAACCTTGTCATCACAGAGGGAATTTCATCGACGGTACCCGCTATGTGGCTCTCATATAGGTTGCCTCTAAATTATTCTCCACCATTAGAAAATTCTAATGTAGGATATATAGGAGGCACAACCACTACAAGGAATAACCCCTTGTACAATTCTCCACCTCCTCTAGGTTACCCCCCCCAGCGGATATACCAGCTAACTATAACCTAATATGACAAATTACAATGCTTATCAATATTTGATGAATAACCTTCTATATTTGGGGCCAGTTTTTATGTCACAACCTACATCAACAATGCTAAATGTCTTTTCCATACAAGGCATAGGGACAACAAGGTTACCAGTAGGTGGAACACGTACCTCGATTTTTCCAGAAATATCGAGATAAATTTCTGTTGAAACATCGTCTCCTAACACGGTCAAATCCTTGGTCGTGTTCAAACAGCAAATCAGGGATAGTCATCACAATTTAGTCAATATGCTTACTCAACAGATGGCTACAGTATTGAATCCTATGATAGAGAATAAAAATGCTAGAATAGAACAAGTCACTCGACGAATCGATGACATGCAGGAGCAATCAATCGACCTCTTATACCACTCACAGGTGGGATGAATGTTAATAATCCTCCTATAATACTAAATAGGGGATTGACTCAAACAGGAAATTGAATGAGGCTAGAGCAAATAATGCTACTCAAGCCTATAGTCAAAACATAACCTAAGCTGTCGAACAAATCTTAAATAGAGCAGGGTTAAATATAAGGGTGACAAATCAACCGTACTTCATATCTCATTTTTTCGATTATGTTTTATAAGCTGAACTCCCCAGAGGAGTCAAAACTCCAAAGTCCCTTACCAAATTTGCTGGTAAGAGTGGGGAATCGACTGTTGAGCACGTGGCTCGTTACACAGTCGAAATAGGAGAAATAACTGGTAATGAATATCAGAAAATGGATACTTTCCTTCTTATCTCACAAAGAACGCTTTTACTTGGTTTTCAAACCTACAACCCAACTCAATCCACAATTGGGCTCAGTTAGAAAAAAGTTTTTATGCTGAGTTCTTTAAAGGTGAAATAAAAGTAATGCTATCCGATTTGTTCACAGTGAAGAGAGAAAAAGCAGAGTCAATCGGCAACTACTTAATACGATTCAAGGATATGAGAAACAAGTATTTCACTCCTATTCTTGAACCTGAAGTAGTCAATATGGCCATCAACAGTCTCGATTTCAATATTCGAAAGAAGTTAGTAAGCCAACAATTTTCAAATTTCACTCAGTTAGCTGATAAAGTACAACAAATCGAAAAACTAATAAAGAAAAAGAGGAACTAGAGTCAAGTAAAAGAAAACCTTTCATTAACAAAAAAGTAAGTTATGTCGACTGTATAAGTGAGAAAGAGTCCCACAATGAATCTGCCTTTGCTACAGAATTAAAAGATGGACCCCCATATGTGTGTCGATATCTTAATATAGCAAAAGACAAAACTTCTTTGTCAGGAGGAATAAGTCATTCTTTTGATTTGACAAAATCTAAACAAATATTTGACATGTTATTAAAAGACAAACATCTTGTACTCCCTGAAGAAAAGAGAATGCCATCTGTTTTCGAAATTAGAAACAAAAAATTTTGTGAATTCCATCAAGTATTTGAGCATTATACTAATAAAGGTGTACGTTTCAAGGACTTGATACAAAAGGCTATTGATGATGGTCGACTAAAATTTGTAGAGAAGCCTGAAATGAAAGTAAATTATGATTCTTTTCAGGTCACATCAAATTTTGCTGAAATAGAGGAAATAACTTTCTCGATTAATATGGCCTTTGTCGAGCCCATGAAAAAAGATGATCAGTTCAAACTTGATATCTTCGAAATAAAAAGACCGATCTATCCAAAAGTAGGAGAAGACTTGTTGGATTTTTTGCTAAGACAAAGGGAAGAAGAAGGAAATGTTGTCATATGCCCTCAATGTAGTGCTCTATTCGACACATTAGCTGTTAAGGCTTTGGACTCTTATAAAAAGAGTATAGAGCAGGTTTACGAAGAGGAATTGAGGCAAGCCCAATTAAAGCATGGATGTAAGAGTCGAGACTCTTTTAGTGCGCCTGTCAAACAACAGATGCGCACTATCATCACAGTCGATCAAAAACTTCAAGGAGTATCAAATCAAACTAGAGTTCCTCCGTCTAATGTGTCAAATAATAAATGGGTGTAGAACAATGCTCAAAACTACTTAAGAAATTATAATTTCAACGTTCCTAGAGAAGGTTTTGGAAATTGGACTAGAAATCAAAAGCGAGGTGTTTCTCAACGAGGAGTATGCAGAAGAGGTAGTGGTCGATTCCGATCTTAATGCAACTTTCAAGATATTCCAAGTATTATCGCTCAGGCATAGGGTGCTTATATTGACACAAAGGGTCCATACCCAGAGTTGAGCAAAGAGAGCAAGTCGCTTCAAAAGCAACAACAAAAGGAGGATAAAGCATCATCGATATTGAAATCCACGAGTCAAAAGATGAGTCAAAAGAAACCATGTTAACCAAGCCGATTCCCAAAGGGAAAGAAGAGGAAGAAGCATTGACAGAAACGTTTGACTCTGGATTCGAGGATGATTTGGAGAAACTTGTTTTAGATATGTAGTCACGGTGTTTGTCCTCCCTTTCGACTTTTAGGGTAACTCTGAAGGGCTTTGGAATTGTCTTGAGGGAGATTGTGATGATGTCATTCTAGGAGACGAATGCAGGTTTGTCGAGAATAGATTATTTAAAGAAGGGTTGTTTGAGAAACCTGATGAAATCACCAAAGGTCATCTTCAACCTTTGCACACACTACAAGAAAAATCACTTTTAGCGGCCATTTATTTTATTTTTAGCGGCAATAAAAATAGCCGCTAATACATTTACCGGCAATTAGACATTAGCCGTCTTATGCTTCGCCGCTAAAAGGTTTTAGTGGCAATTATAACATTTGCCGGTAAAGACCTTTTTAATGGCCGCAAAAAGTATATAACTATTAGTGGCCATTTTTTTGGCAATTTATATGGCCACCAAAAGTAATCTAAAATTACAATGTTATTTACTTTTAGCGGCCATTACTATTGCCGCCAAAATCTATTTTACCGGCAATTTATATGGCCACTAAAAATATTCTAAAATTGTAATGCTATTTACTTTTAGTTGCCATTACTATTTCCACTAAAATCTTAAGATTTTTTTAGTTATATTATACTCATTTTCTTAGAAACAACGAACTACTTTTTTTTTCTAGAATCCCAATTATTTGTGCCATCAATTATTATTATTATGCATAATATAAATATACTGAAATTAATTACTACAAAATGAGATATTTCATTAAACTCAAAATATTGATATACAAATTTCTCTTTAAGTATACACTTGTGAGCAAGTTGTAATGAATCATAAAAACAACCATGTCCTGGATCACAAAATAATCAAACAAAATGAAACCTGTGTGATAGGTGCATATCAAAGACCATAACAGGATTTAAATGCAAAACCAAGACCACATAACTAAGTTCTACTAAAATATATAGTAACAAACACTGTGTGATCACATGCTTTGTGGGGTAGTGAGATAAACCTACCTCTAAGCCTGGATGCCCACACTGCCATTAGACATATAACGATAAACCAGAAGCTTTTCATTAGGAGTAGCACAATATTCAACTAAGCGAAGTAAATTGCGATGAACTGCCAAACTGATCATCTCCAATTCTGTTCGAAACTGTGATTCACCAGAACTTCCAATGACATCCTTCAGTCTTTTCACTGCCACCATAGAGCCGTCACCAGCAAGTTTTTCCCTATGAACATTGCCAAAACCTCCAGCCCCAAGTATGTTCTTGGAACTGAAACTATCTGTTGCCTGTTGGAGCTCTCTGAATGTGAAAGTCTTGAGATTTCCCAAGCTGACAATTCCCTCTTCCTTATATTCTGCAGCAGAGCAAAAATCATAACTAACTATTCCTCCATATAGAACTGTTATGTTGTGCTACCTACCACCAATAAACAGGATGGCCTGGTGCTGTCGTTTATGTCTATACCAAAAGATCTCAAAGAGCAAAACCATGAGAGAAGCACAACTAAGACTAAATTGTTAAGAAAGAAAAGAGAGAAGAGAACTGACGAGGGAACTTAGCGAGAACCTTCTTGACCTTTTTGTAGCATTTGTGGCATTCAAGGTCAACCTTGAGCTTCATTACAGTCACCTATATTGAATGCATGAATGTGCTCCAATTAGAAACTATAGTGACTTCAATTAATTGATTATTTATAAGATAAGATACGATATACATACCTTCTCATCCATGGTGATGGGAGTGAAATTAAAGCTTCAGATCTGAGGGTGATGATGATGGGATGCAAATGTAAAGAAAGCAAGCTGAGCACTACCGCTATTCAAACCAATGAGATCACAACACGTGGGAGAGGTGGAGCTGCTTCTGCTTGTGCTTGGATTGAGATGGAATCAGCAGAGAAGGTTGAATCCCATGTGCTCCTTTTAATTCACAATGCAAATGCATGCTCTCTTCAATCCCTATATCACTCACTCCCAATTACCATGGTTATTTAATGCCCACAACTCACACAAACACACGTGTCAACTCTACTTTGGAACATAACAAATCATGTCAAAATTCACTTTACGAGAAACACAAATACTGCTTCCACCCCTTTATCTCATATCTCACCCTCTATATTTTTCTGGCTCAATACTGTTTGTATGGTTTTCTTTTTGGATTGGACTATTTTTGTTACTCTATTAGTTCTGTCAGCAACAAAAATAATGGTTTTAACTAAGAGCAATTTCTTTCAAAGAAGCAGAAAAATATAATAATAATAATTACATAACAAATAATTTAATTAGGTATTTGAAAGATTTTTTTCCCAATGTTCATTTTTACTAATAGTGTCAGCTATTTCCATACAGTATATTAAATGAGATCATGCTTCGATCAGTAATCAGTAATCAGTAATCAGTAATCAGTAATCAGTAATCAATGACCATAACCAAACTCTAGCTGAAGAGGGTGGGAATTGAATTATGTTACTACCTAAATTATATACAGAGCAAATTAGTCCCAAACCCAAATTTCACAAACTCCCCAATACATAGCAACAAGAAACTGACTTCACATGAAACCATGTCTCTCCCAAAAGTAGTTTTATACTTTTCATGGCTCAAAAATTGTCAATTGATAGATCTTATCCCCATTCAATTTCACAATACAAAATCAAACAATCAGTTACATTCAATTTCGATAGATCTTATCCCCAAGAAAATTTCTTAGAATAAAAGAAGAATGACTTACCACTGGCAAATCGAGCACCTTGCTTGTAGTATTCAGCAGAACTTGAAGCCAATCCATCTAGCCCTTGGCACCAAGATTCATTGTTTGATCCTGGTAGTGGGACCAAGCCCTAAAAGGAGACAGAAAAAAGGATTAATTACTATTAGTAATAGTAAGACAGAATTGAAAAAAAGTCTTAATTGAACCAATTTTGCTTACATAATAATAGTAGGAGGATAAGACATTAGAAGAAAGACCCAGAACACTCTTATCAGTTGCACAATCGTAGTCCATACTCTACACTTTATTTGATATGAAAAATATATATATTATTATACAGATTACAATATTAAACATATAATTCCCCTTTAAAAATAAAAATCATAACCAAAACCAAAACAATAGTAACACCATTTGGATTCAACTCTGCAGAGTCTGCAAAGGAATAGTATAGAAAACAATCAGTTACATATCTTTGATTATTTCTACCTCTTCAACAGATAAATGTTCAGCAATCACCTGTAGCATTCATTTAAAGCAAACATAAATCACCAAAATAAAAACGTAGTATATAGATATTAAGTCATCCATTATGCATAAACCGCAATAGATGCTACTAACCTGAAGAGCTCTCTTTTTGAATCTGTTCATCACAGAGAACTGCTTAAGCCTTGTCCTCATAATATCTCCTAACGGAACATTTGAAGCTTTCTTTGCATTCTGTAGCTAGGAATATTCTGCAACCATAATGACAGCAAATATCTTGAATCACTTTCTATACTCATTAAACTGAATCTCAATAAATTAACCTTTTTTAACACAAATACACAATGAAATAGAAATATCTCCCAAAGACAGAAGTTGTGCAAATCAATTTTAAGAGGGGGGTTATACAATTATCACATAAATCCCTAAAACATTTTGGGGGACAAAATGGATGGGCCAATATCTGGAACCAAATGCAAGACAACTGAGTGACTCACCAAGAACCTGCTCTGCTGTCAACCGCTTCTTAGGATCAGGCTCCAGCATCTGCCTCACGAGGCTCTTAGCACTATCTGATATCTGCGGCTATGGCTCCCTCTTGAAGTCAATTACTCCCCTCAAAATTGCTAATGCAACCCCTTGTTCGGTCTCTGCAAAAAAAAACCCCATAAAAACAAAATTAAACTCAAAAACAAAACATGCCATGAAAATCTTTCCAAATAGACAAATACACACCTCACACAGAGTTTCTTTCGGACTTAGAAGTTAGAAGAAGACACACACTCATTTTAGCATGTTGCCAGATTCAACTTGTATTTAGAATGATGGAAAACAAGAATCAAAATCTAGATCTTCTAATCATAGAATTCAGATACTCAGTGATAAACCATTTCTCGATTAGTAGAGAGACATAGATAGACAAAACGAGAAGGAGCAGGAAGAGTAAATAAATCACCATTTGTCCTGACCAACCTCCTTCTCAAAGTTATCTTCGGTGAGCACAACAACATCGTCTGCAGAGACAAATACAAAGAAGAAAGTAAACACTACCACTCCCAACACTAAACCCCTGCTCCAGATCTGTGCACGCGTCAAAGTGTCAGAGGTGTTCAGGGTTAATTAATGGTCTAATTGTTCTGCCTATTTACAAAGATCGAAGCATAAAAGTGGAACTAGATATTACCAAGCTCAATTTCGTATTCTAATAATCCTAATTCATCCTATCAAATAAATATTTCAGAATAACAGTGACAATTGAATTTTAGCAATGTATAATGAACCAAAAAGAATTGGGGAAAAACACCAGGTTGCGATAGAACACAAATTGGGAGCACAGGAATCAGAATTGAAAGGGAGATTAAGGAACTCGTACCTGATGACTAGAGCGCGATTCAAATTTCAATCAAAATCAACACTAGCTTGTCCGAGAAATGATTCAGATTGCGATTAACATTGAGATAAAAACTTGGAAGAGATTTGAGCGATGAAAAAGATGAAATGAAGAAGAAGAAGAAGAAGAAGAAGAAGAAGAAGAAGAAGAAAGAAGAAGAAGGAGAAGAAGAAAAAGGAATGATGGAGATGTGAGAAGAAGAACGAGAAGAACGGTGTGCGGTTCTCAGAGGGGAATGAAGTACTGAGAGTAGTTAGTGTGAGGTAGAATGGCGAGGCACGCAGTGTGGATATAATTTTGGTTTAACATTTTAAGTTTGTTATTATTTTTAAAATTTTAGCTTTTTTTAGTGGCTATAGTTTAAATTGCCGTTAAAATTTATAGTATTAACGGTAAATATACAATTGCCACTAAAAAATAATTTTAAAAAGAGAAATTATGGCAATAATATTATGGCCGTTAAAAATATTTTTTCTTGTAGTGACATTAAATCTAAGGTCAAAGAACTTATGATCAATCGCATCCTGGTTGATGGAAGAGCAGCGATTAATTTACTGCCTAAAATTATGTTACCCTTGTTCCAAAAGACAGATGAAGATATGATAAAAACAAACTTAGCTGTCATTGGATTCAATGGTAAGTCAACAACAACCTTGGGAATGATCCCACTCAGGGTCAAGGTAGGAAGTGTCAAACGACCAACAATGTTTATAGTAGTGCCTACCAAAGAAACTTTTAACATGCTGTTGGAAAGAGATTAGATCCATGGAGTAGGGGTAATACCCTTGACCCTACATCAGAAATTGGTGCTTTGGGATGAGGATGGAAGGATTGAAGAGATCGAAGCTGATGATAGTCCTCGCTATGTCGAACAGATGAACGTCAGCTTCAAAGAATAGCATACTAGTGTTCGACCACTAGATATTGAATGAGTACCTTTAACTCCACTCTCATCAAAGGTTACTATGTTGGGGCTCATGGTATGAAGTTGGTCCCCAAGGCCAAGGAGAGCTTGGCCAAAAAATTCACTTAATGGATATATCGAGCCATTGGGCTCGACTTTTAGCCTACATGGTTGAGAAGAAGCAGTGCACAGGTGAATGTGCACTATATTGTATATATGATCTCGACCCCTTACGATTTGAGAAGTCCAATTTATTTTCAGAAGATTTGCACAATAAAAAAGTTGAAGTACAAGATCCTCTCGATGAAGTCAAGATTGGTGGAGAAGGTCAAATTACTTATGTAAGTAAATGCCTAGACCCTGATTTCATAGAGGAGTTAATAAAGTGTTAAAGGAACACCAAGATTGTTTTGCTTGGTAATATGAGGAGATGCCTGGGTTGGATAGATCACTCGTCGAGCATAAGCTTCCTATCCTTGAGAACGCTCAACCTATCAAGCAAGCTCCAAGATGTTTTGCCCCTAAAATCATGCAAAAAAAAATCAAAGAGGATCTCGAATGGTTTTTGAAAGCTGGATTCATTCGAACAACCAGGTATGTCAAATGGATTTCTAATATTGTGCATGTAATTAAGAAAACTGGAAAGCTAAGAGTGTGTATTGATTTGAGGGATTTGAATAAAGCTACTCCAAAAGATGAGTATCACATGCCAATCGTAGAGATGTTAATGACTCTACACCAGAAAGCAAACTTCTAAGCTTCTTAGATGGATACTCATGATATAATCAAATATTCATATCCCAAGAAGACGTGTCAAAGACGACGTTTCGATGCCTAGGAGCTATCGGTACTTATGAATGGCTAGTCATACCATTTGGCTTAAAAAATGCAGGAAAACTTACCAGAGAGTAATGAACTCAATTTTTCATGATTTCGTTGGTAAGTTCATGAAAATTTATATCGATGATTTGGTTGTGAAGTCAGAGTCGAAAGATCTCATTTAAATAATTTAGAAACTGCTTTTAAGAGAATAAGACACCATCGAATGAAAATGAATCCATTAAAATGTGCTTTTGATATATCTACAGAAAACTTCTTTGGATTTATAGTGTAGAAAAAAGGAGTAGCCATCGACACTAACAAGTGCAAGGCTATTTTCGACTCAGTACCTCCTAAGAATAAGAAAGAACTCCAATCTTTCTTGGGTAAAGTTAATTTTCTTCATTGTTTTATTTTAAACCTTTCAGGTAAAATAAAGATATTTACTCCTTTGTTGAAATTAAAATAGGGAGAAGAGTTCAAATGGGAGGATGAGCACCAAGAAGTATTTGACCAGATAAAGTACTATTTGACTTCACCACAAATCCTAACGCCTATCAAGCAAAATCAACCATTGAAATTATACATAACTACATCAGAAACAACTTTAGGGAGCATGCTGGCCCAAGAAGATGAAGATGGTAATAAGAGAGTAGTTTACTATCTAAGTCGAATGTTGACTGATGTAGAGACTAGATATAGTACAGTCGAAAAGCTTTTCTTAACCCTTTATTTCTCTTGTACTAAAATGAAAAGTTATTTAATTGGAAGAAATGTTTATGTCGTGTCAAAATTTGATGTTATCGAATACATGCTTTCTTATCCAATTTTAAGAGGTCGAATTGACAAATGGATGTTAAGATTAATCAAATTTTCTTTATTCTACGTCCCTTCTAGGGCTGTCAAAGGACAAGTGATTGCTGATTTTCTAACAAATTACCCTTATGTTAACATTGATGATAAGATTGTTGAGAATATAACTGGATATTTAGAACTTAAGCCTTGGAGGTTATTTTTCGATGGATCTAAGCATCAGTATGGGGTAGGAGTCGGGATAATAATAATCACTCCTGATGACATGCCAACTAAATTTATGTTTTGATTATAGCCAGGATTGTCAAATAATAAAGCAGAATATGAGGCCTTGATCATTGGACCAGAGTTATTAATCGAAAAAGGGGCTCAAACAGTCAATATTCTGGGAAATTCACAACTAGTGATTCAACGGTGGCCAGAAATTATCGCATCATAAGCCAAAATTTGGCTAAGTATTTTGTAGTAGGAGTTAGACTATTAGATGCATTCGACTTTGTGTCAGTAAAGCATATAGTTAGAGAGTCGAATCAAGAGGCTAATGAATTGGTTCAAATGGCTTCTAACTATAAAATATCTCCCAATTTGATGAAAGAGTTCAGTGAAATCGAAACTAATTTAACTCCTTTGAATGTAAGAGGAGTTTTTTGTGCAAACACAATAGACCTAAGTGATTGGAGGTTCAAGATAATCGACTATCTCAAAAATCCCAATCAAAGAACAGATCGAAATGTTAAATACCTAGCATTGAGCTTTGTATTAATTGGAGGGGATTTGTTTAGAAAAAGTGTCGATGGTTCTTTACTCCAATGTATTGACATTCAAGAAGCTCATCTAGCTATGGATGAGGTACATGAAGGTATTTGTGGAGCTTACCAGTCGGGATCAAAAGATGCATTAGATCTCGTATAGACAAGAATTGTATTGGCCTTCAATGATGAAAGATTATATTGAATTTGCTCACACTGTAAAACTCCAGATTTTTGAAAATCAAGTAATAAATTATTTATAATTTATTTTATTTATTCGAGAATATATTTTCAGAGATTTTTATATTAATTGAGTATTTTCTTATTATTGGTTTAAAGATTTAGTGATTGAAAAATAATGAGGATTTTATATGCTTTAATTTGAATATTTAGATTTTAAAATTTATTTTATAATTTTAAAGGAAATTAATTTGATTATCTCTAATTATTGAATTAGAGTATTTATTTGAAAAATAAATTGTGAGTTGATAATTAAATAGAATTTTTATAGATATTATTATTGGATTAAATTTGGTTTCAAATTATTACTATGCCCCCTAATTTTATTGAAATTACTAAATTACCCTCAAACCCAACTACACAAAAATCTAACCCTAACATTTTCCTTAAACCGCCACCCCCTTTCCCTTTCTTCCCCAATACACACACACAAAACACAAATGCAGCCATAGTAGAGAAAAGAGAGAATGGGGAGAGCAGAGGGAAAGGAGAGGGAGCCGCATCGGCAGAGGGCATCACTTGCCACTGCCGTCGGACTGCCGCATGCGAGAAGCTTTCCATTTTGCTGCCATTGTATTGCACCAGGGGAGAGAGCGTCGTTGAGAGAAGAGACGCCGTGATAGAGAAACCGTGTTGCGAAGGACGAGACCTTTGTCGCCAAGGCTTCGCCGTTGCCTAGACACCATCACCGAAGCGCATGATGCCGTCGTGGTGGTAGTGTGGACTTCGCAGAGAGAGAGAGAGAGAGAGAGAGAGAGAGAGAGAGAGAGAGAGAGAGAGAGAGAGAGATGACGCGATGAGGACAAGGACCTAGGTCCATTTCTGCCGTTGCTGCCGGGCCCAGCCACTGTCACTGAGCTCTACGTCGCCACTCTGGTCGTTGGAATCAACTGTTGGAGTTGCGGCTGCTCGGTACTGGATTCCTTCCTGGTACAGTAAGTCATTTTTCTCAGAGAAATCGTATAGTTGCTATTCTGGTATATGTTACTAAGGAGTTTGCAGTGCTATTGCGATAGGGTTGAGTTTTGGTCCTTGCATGTTGCGATTAAAGTTGCCGCTGTTGCTACGGAAGTAAGACAAAGCTGTGGTTGTGGCTACCGTTATTGCATGCCGAGGAAAAAGTGTCTTTAGACGAGTTTAGTTCTGTGGGTTTCAACTATTTGAGGTAGGGAATTTTCTAAAAACTCATTTTATGTTACGTAATCGTTATAAATAGATATTGATGTGAAAGACATATTTCTGTGATTATGTGAGTCTTATGGATGTGGTTGTTTACTGAATTGAATTGTTGATTGCTTGAGTGGTGTGTGGTTGTTGATAAAAATGAATTTAAAAAGTTGTTTGCATTGAGTATTATGAAAAGCGGTTTTCTTGGTTTCAGATTTAATTGATATTGAAAAAAATGAATTGATATTGACAATGGTAGAAATTGGAAGTGGTTTGATATTGAACCTGATTTGATATTGAAATTTGGTTTAAAACAAATTTGGAAAGGATTTGATATTGGAAAATGGTTTGATTATAGAAAATGATTTGCTATTTGAAAATGGTTGAGAAGGGTTTAAGGAATGTTTGGATGGGACCCGAAAAGGGTGGCAGAGTCCGAGTTTTAGAGGAGATGCTGCCAAAATATTTATAAAAATTGGAGACTTCGTTTGAAGTGGTTATTTAGAAAGATTTAGATTTAAGGATTATTTGATTTGATTTTGAGTTATTAAGAAAAGGATTATGTTTTGAGTTTGAATTATTGATTAACGAAATGGGAGTTGTGAGAAGGATGAATGTAATAATGAGGAATGATGATGATTGAATGAGAATGAAAAAATGATGAGAATTGATGTTAACGTATGATTTTTGAATGAATTGAATGATATTGAGAATGGATTTGAAAATGAAATTGAATTTGATTGAGATATAAGACCCCGGGTAAGATGCAGTGGCGTAGTCCACTTGTTTCGGGTAAAAGTTGAGATGCTGGGTTAGATACAATGGTGTTGTCCACTTGCTCCGAATAAGAGTTTGAGACTCCCAGTAAGAGGCAAGGGTTGAGTTCTGTCACCACTTGCTTCGGGTTGAGAATTGTAACACCGCCGAGTAAGAGATAAGGGTTGAGGTTATTTCCCTGGCTCCAGGCTACGCGGGTAAGATGCAAAGGTTGTGAATTGGTCCCACTTACTCCGTGTTGTGGTGTTCCTGTCCAGGGTTCGCTATAGGACATGTCAGGTTTGGCTATATAACTGACAGATGAGACTCATTAGCCATATGACAGACATGCATCATGTGCATTTGTTGTTTTGTTTGAGTATGCATTTGTTTTAGCTTGCCTATTTGCTTAACTATAATTAACTGCTATTTGATCTATTTACTGTATCTGCTTCCTATATCTATATTTTCCTTGTAATGCTTTGTATGTGTTTAAACAACTGAGAGATCCCTTATACTGTGGTGGTGACGCTGAGGGTTGTTACTTGATGTGATGATTTTATTTTTGATTTGATTGAGTTGCTTAGGCCGGAGGCCATGATTGATTATGTGATAGGCCGGAGGCTGTGATTGGTTTATGTTTGAGGTGTAGTAAAGTATGAAAAATCAAGTTGGTTCAGCATAGACTTAATGAACCTATGCCTGGAACAGGTTAGTCATTCATACAGTCTAGAAAAACTTTTAAGATTTTTATAAGAAAGGAAAGGGTTTTGGATTTTGGATAATTAACTGAGTTTCTTTTGAAAGGGTTTTGAATTTTTGATGTTAAACCGTTGGTTTTAAAAAAGGTTCAAAGGCAAGCAACAATCACTGTATTTGAAAAACATTTTCTTTTATATATCTTGTTATAATAATTCTTAAACCCTCTATTGAGAGCCCTATAAAGGACGATGTTCTCACCCCCTACAGACTTCTCTTTTTAGGATGGACGAGGAAGCTTGCAAAGTCCTTGCTAAGTTCTTACATATGCTGTTTTTGTTTGTATACATATGTTATAGATTCCCTCGCTTTTATTATTATATTCTTGTAAGAGAGATAGGAGTTGTGATTGTAATGGCATGTATTATATAATATTTGTAAGT
Source organism: Arachis ipaensis (assembly GCF_059453495.1). Classification (NCBI taxonomy): domain Eukaryota; kingdom Viridiplantae; phylum Streptophyta; class Magnoliopsida; order Fabales; family Fabaceae; genus Arachis; species Arachis ipaensis. Next base: position 120,669,212 of record NC_142442.1, on the reverse strand, counting down.
TGCTTGAGTAAGAAATTTTTTATATATGTATAAGCTTGTTTATTTTCAAGAAAAAGTATTTTTCCGATTTTTTCAAAGAAAACAGCGACACGGTTTCGAGTCAAAGGCTCCTATCTTATTATTAAGTATATGAAGTCGTCATAATACTTCTCGCTATCAGAGTGGTGTAGCCGGAAGCGTGACATTCTGATAGTAAGGGTGTTACACACACCGTGTTAAATGCCATAGCCATTCACCTATTCAAAGAGTCTGTGCCTCTGATTTACATGCTATAGTCAAACCTTAGCCATTTAGGGGATGGGCTCTCGATTTAATAGGAATGATTCATCCTCCTTCGACTAAGGGGCATAAATTTATCTTGGTGACAATGGACTACTTTACAAAGTGGGTAGAAGCTGTGCCCATGAAAGAAGTTACCCAAGCAGAGATAATTGACTTTATTGAGGAATTGATCATTCATAGATTTGGCATTCCCCAAACTTTAGCTATAGACTAAGGGACCATGTTTACACGTCGACAAATAAAGGGGTTCGTGTGAATCATGAGGTATTAGAATAATACATTCAACCCCCTACTATGCAGAAGGTCAAGTCGAGGTTGTTGATGCTTGAGCATCTTTCCTATCTTTTTCTTGTGAATTTGCATTTAAATTGTTGAGTTTAATTAAGAATTAATTATCTTTTAGCCACTATGGATGCTACTTTGAGTCTTGTACAATTCTGTTTATTTTAGGTAGCATTTGGTTGGATTTAATGGAGCATCCGCAGAAAAAGAGAAGAAGGCTATATAGGGCAAGAATGGCTTGGAGGATGGAGAGGAAGCTTGCACAAATGGAATTAGCACAAGAATTAAAGGAGATGACAGCAAGGAGCGACGCGTGCGCATATCTGACGCGTGCGCGTATCTGACGCGTGCGCGTATCTGACGCGTGCGCGTATCTGACGCGTGCGCGTGATTTGGAGCTTTCCATGGCGACGCGTGCACGTACCTAACGCGTACGCGTGAAAAGCAAAGTTGCACAGCGACGCGTGCGCGTATCTGACGCGTACGCTTGACACGTGAAGAAGACCATCGACGCGTACGCGTGACATGCGCCACATTCAGAAAATGCAAAAAACACTGATCTTAAATTCTGATTTGAACTTTTATTTTAAAATAGGAAAAGATATTATTTTTAGTTTGAGAAGATAGATTTTAAATTAAGGAGCATTAGATATAAGGGGAGGGGAATTAGTTAACTGAGGATTCCACCGGAGCCAAAATACATTTTATCAGAATCCTTATTTTTCTCTCTGAACCATGAGCAACTAAACCTCCAATGTTAAGGATAGGAGCTCTGTGTATTGTATGGATTGATACTATTATTTTTTTATTTTAATTCATGTATTGATTTCTATTTCAAGAATAGTTTTCGTTCTTTATCTTATGAATTTGGGTGTAACGGAAGTATGACCCTCTTTCTAATTGAGTTCTTGTATAACTTGGAAAAGCTCTTTACTTGAACAACAGCTTGAAAACAAATTCTCCTAAAATTCTAGTTTATCTAAATTTAACGGGATATGTGACATATAATCCTCTTATATTTGGGTAATTAGGATTTCTGTGGCATATAACTAGAATTGAACTTCACCCTCTAATTGGAATTAATTGACCAAGGAATTGGTTATTGATGAAAGTTAGAGGAGACTAGAAAGGTCTAAGGAATTAGGGTCTAGTCAAATATAGTTGCCAGGAATTAAATCTTACATGATTAAAATAAATTTATAAGAAAAGTCAATCCGGAAAATAGATAACTTTGAAGCCTTAACTGCCTCTCCATATTTTATTCCTAACTTATTTATTTGCCTATCTTCTGTTTAATGTTTTTTTTTTTAACTCTCAACACTATTTTCTGTTTGTCTAACTGAGTAAATTAATCAACCATTGTTTCTTAGTCCATCAATCCTCATAGAATCGACCCTCACTCACCTGAGGTATTACTTGGTACGACCCGGTGCACTTGCCGGTTAGTTTGTGGTTAGAAATTCTGCATCAAGTTTTTGGCACTGTTGCCGGGGATTGACTGTGATTAACAATTATTAGTTGTTTGATTGCTTAGATTAGGTGTTTTAGTTTTAATTTTATTTAAATTTGCTTTAGTATTTTCGAAAAAAATAGCACTAATATTTTTCTTAATTTCTGAAATTAAGTTTGGTGTTGTCTCTTAGTTGATTTCATTTTAATTTTCTCATTTATTTTTCCTGTTAAATTTCGAAAATTTTTTTCTCTTATTTCAGTTATCATTTTCAAAATTTTTCTGCTTTATTTATTTAGTATCTTTTATTTTATTTATTTTACACATGTTACCTCACTGGGAATTCTCTACACTCTGACGTAGAAATTCCCATCTTTTCTTATTTTCTGTTTGTGTATCCGTAGGAACAGAGACAAGGAACCTCTCTTAGACTTTGATCCTAAACCTGAAAGGACTTTCAGGCGACGTTTGTAACAAGCAAGACTTTGCAAGGCTGTAGAATCCACTATGGATCCTAATAATGCTGTTAATGTCAATGTGGCAAATCCGAATGAGAATGAGCAACAAAGGAGAGTGCTTGGCTCTTACTCTGCTCCTACTGCAGATCTTTATGGAAAAAGCATTGTGGTGCCTCCTATAGCTGCGAACAACTTTGAGTTGAAGCCACAATTGGTCACCCTGGTGCAACAAAACTGCCAGTATCATGGTCTTCCCCACGAAGACCCAAATCAATTTATTTCTAACTTTCTGCAGATTTGTGATACTGTGAAGACAAATGGAGTGAACCCAGAGGTGTACAAACTAATGCTCTTCTCGTTTGCTTTGAGGGATGGAGCAAAGCTATGGCTAGATTTCCGACCCAAGGAGAGTTTGGATACTTGGGACAAGGTTGTTACTTAGTTTCTTACTAAATTTTTCCCACCAAAGAAGCTGACTAAGCTTAGGGTGGAAGTTCAGACCTTCAGGCAGAAGGATGGTGAAACTCTTTATGAAGCTTGGGAGAGGTACAAGCTACTGACTAGGCAATGCCCTCCAGAAATGTTCTCCAAATGGACCCAATTAGATATCTTTTATGAAGGCTTGGGTGAAATGTGCAAGATGTGCTTAGATAATTCTGCAGGTGGTTCATTGCACAAGAAGAAGACACCGGAGGAGACTATTGAGCTGATTGAATTGGTTGCTAGCAACCAATATTTATACTCATCTAACAGGAATCCTGTGAACTCTGAGGCTCCTCAGAAGAAGGGTGTTATGGAAGTAGAAGCTCTTAATGCTATTCTTGCTCAGAACAAGCTTATGTCTCAGTAAATAAATCTACTTACTCAGCAGATGGGTGGCATGCAAGTCTCAGCTATCAACACCCAAAATCCACCTCAAGAGGTCTCTTATGACATGACAGATAATTTTGTGCAAAATGATAATTGTGGTTATTCTCAATCCTCTTCTGAACAGGTCAATTACCTGGGGAGTGCTCCTAGAAATCCCAATAATGATCCCTATTCTCAGACCTAAAATCAGGGGTAGAGAAATCACCTAAATTTTGGGTAGAGAGAGCAACCTCAGAGGCCACAAAATTTTAATAATAATTCTCAAGGTGGTTTTCAACAGAAAAATTTTAATAACCACCAGTTTCAGTTATCTCAGCAAGCTGCTTCTCAGCCCCATCAGAACAATAATTTGGAAGCAATATTGGCAAGTTTTAGACAGGAAACCAGAGCATCCATCAAGAACTTGGAGATTCAGATGGGTTAACTAGCCACAAAAGTTAATGAAATTGATCAGAGGACCACTAATAGCCTTCCTGGTAACACAATTTCAAATCCAAGAGAGGAATGCAAGGCTATCACCTTGATAAGTGGACAAGTGGCAAGTACAAAAGCACAAGTTAATGAGGAGCCAATTGAAAAAGAAGATTGCAAGGTTATTCAATTGAGAAGTGGTAAAGTAGCTGGCTCTGAGACCAAGGTCAATGGAGAGTTATTTGAAAAAGAAGCTTTAGAAGAGAAGAAGGAAGAAGTAGAGCACGTCCCTCCAAAGCGTGCAAACAACCCATTCCCAGACTCTCTTGACACTTATCCTACACTGCCAAAGGCTCCTGAGTACAAGCCTAAAATGCCATATCCTCAGAGACTTTAAAAGGAGACCAAGGACAAGCAGTTTTCAAAGTTCTTGGAAGTCTTCAGAAAGTTGCAAATCAATATTCCTTTTGCTGAAGTTTTGGAGCAAATGCCTCTCTATGTCAAGTTCATGAAGGAGTTGTGTCAAAGAAGAAGCCTTTAAAGGGAGATGAGACAGTGGTCCTGACTAAGGAATGTAGTGCCATCATTCAGAATAACTTACCAAGGAAGATGCCAGATCCAGGGAGCTTCCAAATTCCATGCACCATTGGGAGCACAACCTTTGAGAAAGCATTATGTGATCTAGGAGCAAGCATCAATTTAATGCTCTTGTCTGTGATGAAGAAGTTGCAAATCCAAGAGGCACAACCCATAGAGATAGCATTACAGATGGCAGACAAATCTATGAAGCTTGGATATGGATTAGTGGAGAATATCTTGGTCAAAGTGGGTAAGTTCTTCCTCCCAGCAGATTTTGTGATTCTTGACACGGGGGAGGATGAGAATGCCTCTATAATTCTAGGAAGACCATTCCTAGCCACTGGGAGAGCTCTAATTGATGTAGAAATAGGTGAATTAATACTCAGAGTGCATAATGAGCAACTGGTCTTTCATGTCTTCAAAGATATACATTCAGCAGGTAAAGAAGAGAGGTACATGCTGACTTAGCTTATTGATCCAAACCTTCAAGAACCCCCTGATGACGGACAACAGAATCTGCAGCTCAAACCTCCTTTGGTGACAATCAATAAAATTCCTCCTGATATCAGACCTAAGTTTGGTGTCGGGAATGCATTATCCACCAAGGAGGAGGTTCCTAAAAAGAAGAAAATACCCAGGGGATGGAGAAACAAAAAGATCCCTACTGAAGGTTTCTCCCCAAGAATGAAGGTGGTGCTGACTAGGAATCCAGTATGGATTTATACAGTAAACAGAATCCTCTCTCTGGAGCATATTGAGCTAATTTATGGAGACACAGGAAAGAAGTTCAAAGTAAAGGGTGAAGAGCTGAGCCCCTATGATCCTTCTCCTTAGAGGAGCTGACCGTCAAGCTAGTGACGGTAAATAAGCGCTTGTCGGGAGTCAACCCGATAATTTCGTATCCTTAGTTATTTTTCGTAGTAGTAGTTTTCTTACTTATTTGATTTTTATTGAGTTTACTGTTTTTCTGATCATGCAGCTATCTTAGAATAGGAACCGAACACTTCAAAAAAAAATGAGCACACGACGCGCAAGCGTCACTGACGCGTACGCGTCATATATGTGTGCGTGAAAAATAAAAGTTGAACTGAGAGTTGGGCAGGAGTGGTGCTGGTGGCGTACCTTGTGCACAAGCAGGTCCACGCGTACGCGTCTCTCACGCATACGCGTCGCTTGTAGTTTCACCAGTCCATGCGTACGTGTACTCCTCGTGTGCGCGTTGTTTGTGATTTTTGCCACCCACGCGTGCACGTACCTGACGCGTACGCGTGACCCTAAAAATTGGCATCAATGAGTGTTTGGGCAGAGAGTTGTGCTGGCTTTGGGCTGGAACTGTGCTGGGCACACAAGCCCCATCATGCGTACGTGTCCCTAACGCGTGCGCGCCATTTTCCCATTCTGGCTGTCCATGCGTCAGCGTCCCTGACGCGCACGTGTCATATGAATTTCGCGCGATCCACGTCTACGCGTGCCTTATGCGTACGCGTCGCATGAGACACCCAATTAAACCACCTCAGTGCTTGATTTTAAATTATCCACCCCCCAATCCTAATTCTTTCTTGTTCTTTTATCTTTTTATTCTTCTTTCATCATACTATCTGTTTTTGTTTTCAGTTCTTCTTTGCTTGAGGACAAGCAAACCTTTAAGTTTGGTGTTGTCGCTTCGCTTATGGCTTTTCTATGGGACCAAAGGAAGGCGAATCATCTTCACTAAGGAGCATAGCCAGAGAAATGAGATGGCCACCAACATAACTGAGGTGGTTGAGTTTCTTTCATTCTATATTCCTTCTCGCTCTTACTATGTTCTGTTCCGGTTTTCTGCTCTTTTGTCTTGTTTATTGCATGATCCTTTATGAGATAAATTCTTAGGTTCTAGTTTAGTTCTACTATTTTGAAATTTTCTGTTATTTACTTTAATGTTGAAAGGTACCTCATGTATTGCCCACTGATCTTGAAATCAAAAAGAAAAAGAAAAGATGTAGTGCATGAAAAATTGAGTTTAATTTTTAGAGTAGTCTCATTTATTCAAATGTGGTGGTATTTTCTGTGACTCTGAATGCATGACATGAACAATGCATATTTAAATTTGAATCAAAGAATGTTGATGTACAAGGAACAGGGATTTAGAGAATTATTATGACTTCTTTGAAATAAACAAAAATTTAATCCTTGAAGCAAAAGAAACAGCAAAGAAAAAAAAGGATGCAAAAGCAAGGTCCAAGGCTCTGAGCATCAATGACTAGGGAGGTCAGACATGATTAAAAGCTCAAAGAGTTGTTTCCCTAGTCACATGCTTGTGGTGTTCTTGTGTCAAGTAATCCTTGAGACAAAACATTTAGAGTCGAGATCAATTGTAATTAGCAGAGTATGCCAAAGGCTTTGAGCACCACTGTCTGGGAGTAACTGAAAGAAAAATCAAAACTTAAAGAGAGTTCCCCAGTTAAGTGCTTGTGGTGTTTCTCTGTCAAGTGAAGCTTGAGACAAAACATTTAAAGTCACGGCTAGGCTCAAGGTGCAAAGCACCAAAGAAAAGAGAATCAAAGAAAAATTGCTATGTTCAAGGGTTAAATTGAGTTACAAAAGATCAAAGAATTCATAATATTATCCGGATTCTAATTCCAAATGACAGTAACATCCTTCTGATTCAAAGGAGAGTGAGATGCCAAAACTATTCAAGATTGCAGTTGTAAACCCCACTATAAGAAGAGACATGAGCTTAATCAAAATCTCATTCTCATGCAAATTCACATCCTAAGCCTATATTAGTTTGGTTGCTTCAGGACAAGCAACAATTCAAGTTTGGTGTTGTGATGCGTGAGCATCTTTCCTATCTTTTCCTAGTGAAATTGTATTTAAATTGTTGAGTTTAATTAAGAATTAATTATCTTTTATCCACTATGGATGCTACTTTGAGTCTTGTGCAATTCTGTTTATTTTAGGTAGTATTTGGTTTGATTTAATGGAGCTTCCGCAGAAAAAGAGAAGAAGGCTATATAGGGCAAGAATGGCTTGGAGGATGGAGAGAAAGCTTGCACAAATGGAATTAGCACAAGAATTAAAGGAGATGACAATAAGGAGCGATGCGTGCGCGTATCTGACGAGTGCACGTGATTTGGAGCTTTCCATGGCGACGCGTGCGCGTACCTAACGCGTACGCGTGAAAAGCGAAGTTGCACAGTGACGCGTGCTTATACCTGACGTGTACGCGTGACACGCGAAGAAGACCATCGACGCGTACGCGTGACTGACGCATATGCGTGACATGCGCCACATTCAGAAAACGCAGAAAACGCTGATCTTAAATTCTGATTTAAACTTTTATTTTAAAATAGGAAAAGATATTATTTTTAGTTTGAGAAGATAGCTTTTAAATTAAGGAGTATTAGATATAAGGGGAGGGGAATTAGTTAACTGAGGATTCCACCGGAGCCAAAATACATTTTATCAGAATCCTTATTTTTCTCTCTGAACCATGAGTAACTAAACCTCCACTATTAAGGTTAGGAGCTCTGTCTATTGTATGGATTGATACTATTATTTTTCTATTTTAATTCATGTCTTGATTTCTATTTCAAGAATAGTTTTTGTTCTTTATCTTATGAATTTGGGTGGAACGGAAGTATGATCCTCTTTCTAATTGAGTTCTTGTATAACTTGGAAAAGCTCTTTACTTGAACAACAGCTTGAAAACAAATTCTCCTAAATTTCTAGTTTATCTAAATTTAACGGGATACGTGACATATAATCCTCTTATATTTGGGTAATTAGGATTTCTGTGGTATGTAACTAGAATTGAACTTCACCCTCTAATTGGAATTAATTGACCAAGGAATTGGCTATTGATGAAAGTTAAAGGAGACTAGAAAGGTCTAAGGAATTATGGTCTAGTCAAATATAGTTGCCAGGAATTAAATCTTACATGATTAAAATAAATTTATAAGAAAAGTCAAAAATAGATAACTCTGGAGCCTTAACTGCCTCTCCATATTTTATTCCCAACTTATTTATTTGCCTGTCTTTTGTTTAATATTTTTTTTTTGAACTCTCAAAACTATTTTCTATTTGTCTAACTGAGTAAATTAATCAACCATTGTTGCTTAGTCTATCAATCCTCGTGGAATCGACCCTCACTCACCTGAGGTATTACTTGGTACGACCCGATGTACTTGCCGGTTAGTTTGTGGTTATAAATTCCGTATCCTGTTGTCAATAAATCTCTAATATATTTGATTAAAAAACATATCAGGAGATTGCCTCGAAACTAGCATAATACCTTGAGCCAAGTGTTATGGGCATATAGATGCTCACCTAAGGAGGCTACAAGATCGACACCTTACGAGCTTGTATATGGCCACAAGGTTGTCTTGCCACTTGATGAGCGAAAATTAAAGCTCATGGATACCGGTAAGTGCACCGGATTATTCAAGTAATACCACAATGGATGGATATCATTCTCATGAGAATTAATGGATTGAGACAAGAAACATCTAATTAAATATCTAATTAGATCGGTCAAACCTTAGATTTTGAATATTGAAGAAGAAATAGAAGAATAGAATTGGGAGAATGCTTGAAGTTGAGAGAAAATCAATAGATGAGGATGTTGAAAGCTTCAGAGATGTTTGATTCTTGGAAGAATAATGCTTATGCTTTCTTATTTAATTCATGCAAAATTTTTTCATAGCAAATCATTTATAACTAAATCTCAATCCTTGGTGATTTAATTTCTTTAAACCCAATTAATCACCAATCTCTTTGTCAACTAATCGAGAGAAGAGGTGAAGAACGGTTTCAATTTTATTGCCACACAATCTTCAAGAACTATCACTAGCCGAATTATATGTCACATATTTGAACTAGCTCTGGATAAGTGAAGATTATGAGATGAGTTTTAAGCTAATTCCAAAATTAATTTTTCCATATATAAAATCAGAATCCAAGACAAGTTCAAAATATTTTCCAATAGTTCTAACCCTTATTGATGAAGAACAAAACTCAATCCTGAAAAAGTAAAGAAGCATGAATTAAAATAAAAAATACTTACATTATTAATCCTAAAATAAAATAGAGATCCTAACCTTCAACGAAGGAGGTTCAACGAAGGAGGTTTGATGAGAGAGATTTGTGATCCAAAGGATCCGAGGATCCTAGATCCTGGATGATTTCTCTTGTGAACAAGTTCACTTATTTATATCCTAAGTTCTATCTAAAATTCAAATTCAAAAAATAACTCGAATCTTATCTTTTGGAAAGATAAAATAACTACCTACTTAAATTCAAATCAAACAATAATTCAAATCTAATCTAGAAACAAATCCTAACAACCAAATCTTTATCTTTTTAGAAGGAACTAATGATAATTAATCTCTTTGAATCTTGAGTCTTCAATCTTCGGATGTGATTAAGGCCTCTTATAATTTGTGTAATTGGACTTGGGTCTTAAGTGTTGCATCTTGGGAGTTAAGCTATGTTGCACGCTGGGCTTGGAGTCTTCTACTTTAAGCGTGGCCCTAATTGTATGAAGGGACATTGGGCTTAGGAGATGGCCGCTGGACATCCATGTCTTGAAGGTTGGGCATCCAGTTCTCTTCCTTTTGGGCCCGGTTGGACCATCCTTAAACTGTATTTATGTTTTCTCGCTAAAAAGGCTTTAATTTTTAGTTATTTTGAGGCAAAATCTCCTGAAAATATAAAAACACAAACAAAACTCTAAATACTTGATTATTTATGAAATTCCATTAGAAAACATAAGAAATTTGATTAAAATCTAAGGAAACAAATGGAAAAGACCCCCTTAAAACTGCTTAAGATGGCGTATCATCACAACACCAAACTTAAAACTTTGCTTGTCCTCAAGCAAAAAGAAAAGTAAACAGGGTTTATCTTAAGTGAAAATAATTGAAGAGTTTGTAAATTTAATTTTAAAAAACAAAAGTAGGATTTATGATAATCCTGGTGGTTATATTTGGCTTTTCTTATCCTTGATGAATCTTGCATACTTAGGATTTGAGAATTTCCAAAAACTTAGATCCAGATTGTATTATGAGAATTCTTCTGGGCTTATATGACTTAAAGGCAGTTACTCTCACATTTAATTCAGGAAAAGAACTTTGAAGCTTTTTTATTCTAAGTGTTCTGTCACAAGGCAGCTGTGAATGGGCTTTCAATCAATAATTCCAAGTCAGTTGACCCAAGTTACTGTGTGATAAAGCACCCCTCGGATCTAATTACCCATGCCTCTCCTTGACACAATCACACCACAATCACATAACTAGGAATTTGTTGATCGATGCCCAAAGCTTCTTTGGACTCTAAATGTTTTGTTTCAAGGCAACTCTTGAATGTAGGCTTTCAATCGATAATCCTGGGCCAGTTGGCCCAAGTTACTGGATGATAAGGGATCTCTCAGATTTACTTGCCAAAGTCTCTTTTTGAAACATAAACATCACAGGCACATAACTGAGCTCTAATCATTAGTGCTCAAAGCCTTACAAATTTTGGATTTTTTTATCTTTCCAGACTTTTTTACACTACTTCAAGGAATTGATAGTTGATTTCTCATAGTACTTTTTCAAATTTTTGTGTTTGAAGATTCTTCTTCTGTTTTCTCAAGATTCAAATATCTTGTGTTCATTAAATATAACCACATATTCTTGAGCACCACCACTTTTGTTTTGGATTCATTATTCAATTTGTTTCATTAAGATAACCTCCATACAACTGATCACTAGAGGAACAAGCAAAAGAAAAAATTTTGATGCAATAGTAAAGAAAAGAAAAGAAAAATCAGGATAGAAATATTAAAGAAAACATAATGTAAAAGAAAATAGAAGGAAAGAAAAAGTAAAATATGAATAATGCATGCTAAAATTTTAAAAATTGATTTTTGAAATTTAAAAATTCCTGGACGTTTTTTTTCTCTTTTTGTTTTAAAAATTAATTTAAAATTAAAATAAAATGCATGAAAGAAAGAAAAAGTAGGAAAAATATCTAACTAATCATCAGAGAAATATAATTCAAATTTACCACATGTTTATTTGTTTTCATTGTCCTCTTCTTGAATCGAGACATATTAGTTCCCTGAAACAATACCTTAACAGATGCAAAACAAGTTTTCCTAACCACTTTCAACACCAAACTTAAAGTTTGGCCAAGTCTTTAAGTTTGGACGTATAAGTGAGGATAGGGTGAAATATGTTGTGAAGTGAAAGGTGGGTAGAGAAGAAGAGGATATGAATGTGTAATGAAGTGAATGTGGAATATGTATAGTGTGTGGATGCATGTTTGCATGTGAATTATGACAACAGAGATAAGGAGGAGTGATATTGAGAAGGGTGACATGCATGCATGCAGTGTGGTCTTTAAGAAGAGAAACAATTATGGTAGTCATAAAGCAAAAACTTTTGAAAACTAATTTTAAAAATTAAAATTAATAAAAAAAACTATGAGTAGAGAGCAGAATCTAATAATATATATTGTGAAAATTTTTGAAAAGCAACCCAAAAAGAGGAGAATAGAAAAAAAAACATAGAGAAACAAAAAGAAGCAAAATGCAACAATGGGGTGCCTAAATGAAAAAGAAAAGAAAAAGACATTTTTTCTAGTTAATTAAAAGAAAACACTTAAATGAAGAGGAGAAAAGGATACTTACTAATTGGAATGCCTCCCACATCCTTGTTACCTTTTTGTGAACAACTTCCTTCATTGTTGGATTAAGCTTTCTTTGTGTTTGCACTACGGATTTAGAATCTTCTTCCAGTGACATTTTGTACACGCACATGGTGGGGCTCATTCCCTTAGTGTTGTTTGAGAATGTCTTCTTTGTTGAACAATTGTTTGCTGACTTCTTTTCTTTTCCTCTTTGGATTTTTGTTACGAATTAGTTAGAGCATTTTTATTGGGCACTTCTTGACTTAATGGATTAGCCAAATCACTCTTCATGGTTTCTTTTGATTTACTGAGATATAGATCCCTTGTATTAATTGCCTTGCATTCCTTCGTAGAATTTTGTTCTTCTGCCAATTGCTTGGCAATTTGTCCCGGTTGCTTCTCCATATTTTAAAGGAGATTTCTTGGTTTTTGACATGTATTCTCAGTTTTTGCATGAAATTTTGGGTTTGTTGAACAATCTGGGCAATGGATTTAGATAGTCTTTCCATAGTGAGTTCAAGAGGTGATGGTTCTTGAAGGATTTGATCTTCAACATTAAAATTTATTTGCTTGTTTGGCATGTTAAAGTATCCTTGTTCTTGTCTCCTCCATCCAAATTTTGTGTAATTCCTCCATTCAGGAAAAGATAAGTAATTTATTGGCTTTGAGGAATATCTCTATGGCTTACACTGCATTGTTCCACTTACCTTGTGAGTAAGAAAAGTTGTTAATGCAAGAACTTGTTGACTGCTAGTATTTACTCCATATAGCATCCAACTCCATCATTCCCTTAGATACACAAACAAAGAGAAGATTAAACGTACCTTGTAGAATAAAAAAAGAAGAAAGAAGAATTAAACACAGTAAAGAAAGAAAAGAAATAAAATGAAAAATAAAAAAAAAGAAAATAAACAAGATCTAAGTTAGTGATTTAACTGGATGTATGTTGTCAATCCCAATTAATCCATGGTAATGATGCCAAAAATTTGATGAGCAAAAATTAAATCTCATGGATACTGACAAGTGCACCGGATCATTCAAGTAATACCACGGTGAGTGGATATCGTTCCCACGAGGATTAACAGATTGATGAGGCAAGCAACATCTAATTAAATATCTAATTATTTCGATCCACCTTAGATTTTGAATATTGAAGAAGAAACAAAAAATCAATAGATGAGAGAAAATCAATAGATGAGGATGTTGAAAGCTTCGGAGATGTTTGATTCTTGGAAGAATAATGTTTATGCTTTTTTATTGAATTCATGCAAAAATATTTTCACAGCAAATCATTTATAACTAAACCCCAATCTCTTGGTGATTTAATTTCTCTAAACCCAATTAATCGTCAATCCCTTGGTCAACTAATCGAGAGAAGAGGTGAAGAACGGTTTTGATTTTATTGCCACACAATCTTCAAGAACTATCACTAGCCGAATTATATGTCACGTATTCAAACTAGCTCTAGATAAGTGAAGATTATGAGATGAGTTTTAAGATAATTCTAAAATTAATTTTTTCAAATATAAAATCAGAATCCAAGACAGATTTAGAATATTTTTCAATAATTCTAACCCTTATTAATAAGAACAAACCTCAATCTTGAAAAGTAAAGAAGCATTAATTAAAATAAAGAAAACACTTATATTAGTAATCCTAAAATAAATAGAGATCCTAACTTTCAACAGAAGAGGTTTAGTGACTCATAATAGAAAAAATACTAAGCCTAATGATGAGAGAGATTTGTGATCCGATGGATCCGAGGATCCTAGATCCTAGATGATTTCTCTTGTGAATAAAGTTCACTTATTTATATTCTAAGTTCTATCTAAAATTCAAATTCGAAAACTAACTCTAATCTTATCTTTAAGAAAGATAAAATAACTACCTACTTAAATTCAAATCAAAACAATTATTCAAATCTAATCTAGAAACAAATCCTAACAACCAAATCTTTATCTTTCTAGAAGGAATCAATGATAACTAATCTCTTTAAATCTTGAGTCTTCAATCTTCGGATGTGATTAAGGCCTCTTATGATTTGTGTAATTGGACTTGGGCCTTAAGTATTGCATCTTGGGAGTTGAGCTATGTTGCACACTAGGCTTAGAAGATGGCCGCCGGGCGTGTGTTTGGAAGCAAGTGGGGCCGCCGGGCGTAGGTTATGGCCGTCAGGCTTGTGTGCTAGCCGTCGAGCATCCATGTCTTGAAGGTTGGGCGTCATGTTCTCTTCCTTTTGGGCCCGGTTGGACCGTCCTTGAACCGTATCTATATTTTCTTACTAAAAAGGTTTTAATTCTTGGTTATTTTGAGGCAAAATCTCCTAAAAACACAAAACACTAACACAACTCCAAACACTTGATTATTTATAAAATTCCATTAGAAAACATAAGAATCTTTAGATGGCACGTCATCACCACTTGAGATAAATTTGCAAACCATCAGAGTGGCTAAACAAAATGATCTGCATGTCAAATAGTACATGTTGAGTATGATAGATGAGCTATATGAATTAGATCAAACTTGACTAATGGCTTTAGATAGATTATTTCGATAGAAAGAATCTTTAGCTAAGTCTTATAGCAAGAAAGTAAAGAAGAAACGATTTGCAGTTGGTGACTTACTTTAAAAATTAGTCCTTCCTATAGAGCAAGTTAAAGGAAAATGATCACCATTATAGAAAGGACCTTTTAAGATAAAAAAAGATATTTGATGGTAATGCATGTGAGTTAAAAGATTGGACATATAAATAGAAAATATCTCAAAACATATAATTATCATTAAATACAAGGGTTCATATAAAACGTCGACTACATACAAAAGGTTGACCATAATACAGAATCAAAATCAAAACAAAGTCTTAAATTTAAGCTTCAGGTCTTCTTGTTTTCAATCCAAGGTGGTTACAGCTTCAGAAACATCATTTTTAACCCTGTTGGCTTGAGTGATGGCTTCTACTAAAGCAGATCGACTTGATATTTTGGAGGAATGTACCTTCTTAACTTTTTCAAGTCGAAGAGTGAGAGTCGAGTTAGTTGTTGCAATTTTTCACCTACTGGCCTTCAACTCGTCTATTCCTTTTCAAGAGTTTCAATTCTTAATACTATGGTTTGCTCTTTAGCTCGACCCTCTAATAAGATTTTTTCGATTTGAGACTTGACCATTTCCTATTTCTTTAGCTACGTGTCATGGTTAGCCAATGCCTCAATTGACTTGCTCAAGTTTTCCTTGACTATTTCAAACTTATAAATATAATTGTAAATGTCTTCAATAAAGACATCTAGAGCTATATAGATCTCAGCTAGAATCTTTTGGTCCAGAAAACCAAGAGCTTCAAGGAGTCGAACCTTCAGGTCAGCGTTGTTGTTGATCTCCTCTAAAGGATGGTTGAGGCAGTTGAGAATTATGTTCACCTTCTCGACAACCAGAGGATTAGGACCTGGTGGCATTTAAGGGTAGGAGAAGTAACCTCCTCTTCATGGATCGAAACAATTGGTTCTGATTCTTGAACAGAAGGAACAACCTCTGGCTCCAGACCAAAAGAGGAAAAAACTCTTGTTCCTTCTGAAGAGTATACTTGTCGAGCTTCTGATAGAATATTGGAAACGTCGAAGTCGAAATCTTCAAAATCTAAATCTCTAGCCTCTAGTACAGGAACATGGAATGAGGGCTCTAAATCCTATTCGACAGCAGTCTAATTTGTGTCTCGAGTGAGTGTGGAAGTGGCTACAGCAGTTGTCGAAATAGTACTCGACTCTCGATGTGCTTTCGCATCACTTGGCAAAGGCATATAGCTCGCCTGTAGAAGATAGGTATGTGAATATGAACAGACAAAATAAAATATGGAAATGGTGAAGAAATTTACCATTGGAGAATCAGTTGAGGCCTGAGAAGCAACAATCGACAGACTGGACTGTATTGGACTTAAAACAGGAATGAGTGGTATGGCCACCGGTCGAGGAACTACGGGAGGAGTAGGTTGAGTCACTTTAGTCTCGATATTGAATAGGTCAACCTCTAGTTCAGAACGACAATTTCTGCTTTGACCCGAGATTTGGAGCTTTGTTTCAACTATTTAGACTGAATAGAAAAGAGTTATTAAGTATTTATGTAAAACAAACTTCGACTATAAGCTTAAAGTTGTTATAGAAATACCTTAGAAAAAATGGTGGGATATGTTTTTTGAACTTTCTTGGGGTTAGCCCCAAGAAGGATGTCGGTCTGCCCTGACCCCGTTTGGATTTGGTCTCCTTTGGAGCAGCGTCTTTCTCTGACTCCCAATTCTCCTCAACTGGTTGGGGTTGAGAGCTATACCAATTATCTCTGTAGGTCGATCAACTGAAAAGACATAGAGAATATAAGAAGACTAAAAGTTAAAGTTTTAAGAAAATATGGTACCTGTAGGATATCCAACAATCCTCATTCGACCATGAATCTTATCCCGGAAGCCCCGGTAATAGACGGCATCAGAAGTGTTTATGCCCAGGGTTTGAGGATCTTTCTTTTGGAGTCGGTAATTCACTCCTAAGGCTCCTTGAGGAGGGTCAGGTAGTCAATCAACAAGACCAAAAGGGGCATTGGGAAAACAAAGGAACTTGAATTTTCGCATAAAGTGTATTTTTTTAGCATAAGGATCTCGAGCCAAATCCTTGAAGTAACAGTCGAGACATCTATGAAAATATGTTTCTTTCTTCTTTTCCTATACCTCTAAGGCCTCGTTGAAAACATACTTTACCTTCTTGAAATGGCATTCTATCATATAATATATTTTGAATTTAAGAATTTCTTCGATATGCTCACTTTTAGTTTTTTTCGATGCTGTGGCAGCTTGTGCAATAGGAAGAACAAAATTAGAGAGTGCTTATTCAAATGATGTGTAATAAGAATTATAATAGGTCGACCACCACTTGTTGAAGGCAGGTGTCGAGAGAAAGCAAAACTTGATGTCATACTTTTGATATTGAAAAGTCACCCTTTGATGATTGAGGTCCAAAATTTTATCAAACTCTTTTAAACTCGACACCTCATAATGGATCATTTACACTCCAGGGGCGAGAGAAAGAGGAGAAAGTAATGCTTGTACAAAACCAAATTGCCTCGACACATATTGGGGAAATAGGTGACGAATTTCTTTTTTAGAGCCATGGTCAACTCATGAGGGAAACTCACAAAAAGAATTTGAGGAGTTAAGGTTTTCGACCATAGTTCATCGACAATTTCTTGATTTTTAGGTTTGCGGCTAGTTAAAGAGTGAAAATAAGAAGATTCATAATTAGTCTTGATGTTGAGAAAGAGAGTGATGAAGTAACAAAAAGCATCGATAGATGACATGATTTTTGGTTTCGGCCAAGAAAGAAAAGAAAGTTGGATACTATCAAGCTAAGCTTTTGGAACTTTAGAAGAGGAAGCAGTGAATCGAGGTTCTTGTATAGCCTTCAACCAAAGGTTTACAACCCAGAGAGGACCAAAGGGGTTGATCGAAGACTCATCTCATCGGATCTCACTAACTACTAATGAAGATGTTTCATACAATTGACCCAAAATTAGAGAAAGGAGATTGACATATTTTTTATAGTGAATCATCATAGCTAGCAGCAAATAATTGTTTTTTTTTTGGATCTGAATCAATTTTGGAATAAAAAATAAAAGCATTTAACCACAAAAGTAAGAAAGCTACATGCTCACTGTTAATCACAGGGTCACCCTTGGAACCCAAGTTGTTTTGAATGAAACCTAACACAGAAGTTGCGTCGAAGTTGATGTCGAAGACATCATCAGGGTATGTAATGGCCCATCATGCATCCTCCCCATTAGGAGCAATGCCAGTCAAAGAAGAAACATCAAGGTCGGGCCCATCATTCCATAAGGGAAATGGAAGTTATTAGTAGTTGGACACCAAAAGTACAAACTAATCACTAAGAAAGGTGCGGTATAAGACAAGTCAAAAGTGGCTAATCTAATAGCAGAAGCAATGCCTGAAGACTTCCATACAGACATGTAAGTCGAAGATAGCCTCGACATCCAAGTTGAGAATAAAGAAATAGATTCCTTAGCAGGTGCTGTTCTAAATATTCGATTAGCGAAATAGGTAGCCTTAATATTTTAGCAAAAAATCAAAGGAAGATGTTCAGGGAGAGATGGAAAGAAAGAAGAGATAGAATCGTCTTGTTCTTGAGTCGAAAGTGGCCCCAAATATAAATATAAGACATTTATAACCTGGAACGGAAGCAACACATGGCTCTTCCAGAGTTCAGAAGTCTCAACATCAGATTGGGGGCTCGCAGAGTACCATCATCGTTATAAAATTCTAACACATTGGCCGCTAGATGAGGAGGGTCTAGGACATAAACATCATCATCATCCTCTTCTTGTGAAGGAGAGACGTGAGCAGCAGAAGCTCCGCCAGGAGCATAAGCGGTAGCCACAGCGGCAGTAGTGGAAGCAGGAAGAGAAGATAATGTGGTGGCTTCGATGGTTGAGGTAGTGATAGGAACAGTGGTAGAGGTTGTGGCGGCAATGGTAGTTGAAGAAGAAGTAGAGGTAACAACGAGAGTACTGCTAGAATAAAGACCAAATCGAGAATCCATGAAAAAGACAAAAAGGGATTTCAAAGAAAAGGAGAAGGATTTTTGTAGAAATTAAGAATGATGAGAATGGTGGAAATGAACGAAGAAGTAAACCCTGAGAATGTGAAAAGGTTTAAAAAGAGGAGGCCTAGTAAAGCCCATTGAGAACGTTATGTATTCCTAGAGAAATGCACGAACTATTTCATTTCTGTATAACTGTCTTTTCAAAATTTTCAAATTTGAAAAAACGGCATGTGCAAGGCACATGATCAAGTAAAACTTATTATTTCATTTTCTAAAAAGACAAGTTTCAAGGGGCAATATGTTAGCACAAAAATTCGACATTACAGATAACTCGACCATGATCGTTTGATCTAAAAGTGAGTCGATAATATATAAGTTGAAGTGTCATAGCACGTGAGTTGTTTCATGAGAATGTAGGTTGAAGTATCATAACACATGGGTTGTTCCATAAGAGCATTAGCACAAGAGTTTGACTTATCATAGAAGGAGTTGAGTTGGTGACTTCTAAAAATCAAAATGAGATAATCACATGGGCTTTATCCAGAACTACTTTATGGAATGTGGAGATTGAAGACCAAGGTAAGAAATGATGTAGGACGTCAAACTTGGGAGTCAAGATTCTTCATGGTCAAGGCAGTGTCGTACCCTGAGAAATAGGAGGAAACTAGATCGTGGGAAGAGAAAAATACTCTACAAATCTATCCTTGTAGTCTATAAATAGAAGAAATGCAAAAGTGAAAAAAGGACTTCAATCTAAGCACTATACCATCACACAAAATTCTATAAAATCCAAAGTCACACTGACGCCAAAGAAATCCATAGAATACAAATGCAAGTGAGTGTCTGTAGTCAATTTTCTTTTATTGTTGACTTTTCCTTTTATTTTCAGTTTATTTCATTTTATTGCTTTTTATTTCTTTTTGGATATTTTAATTTCTTTTGTTCATTTATTTTAAACTTCAATTTACTTATTATTTCTTTTACAGTTCTTATTTATTTTTGTTTCTTTTCCTTCATGTTATTTTTGTCTTGATGTTTATTTTGATTTTTTTGCTTTCAGGTATTTTATTTCCAAGTGTTTACTTTGCTTTATCTATTTTCTTACTTTACAATTTATCACAAATATTTCAACATACATAGATTCAATATCTATATCTATATATTAAGTAATTTTCGGGTTGAATTCATTCTTTTTTAAAAGAGTCATATATGCTTCTCAAACTGAAATCTTGATACAAATTTAATTCGATACTTTGTCAAAATTACTAAAAATCAAGTAAACAATCTCATTCTTAAATAAAAAAACGAAACTCAAGTCCTTCAAAAGTCGAGATATATATTAAAAAAGGTTTTCACACATTAACAATAAGTATTAGAAAATACATTATAGACCGAATTAACAAAGTATATATCTAAATGTGAGTACTTTGTTACCCACATTATTAATATGAACTTTACCGAAGGCCAACAAAGTGACCACAAAATCTCTTTAGCAATTACCCTATATGAGCGTTGAGAGATCCTATGACTTTTCTTTAAAAGAAACAATACAAACCCGGAGGAAGCAAATTTGCACAAGGAAACTAAACACCGTGACGAGGTTGATGTGAACCTACCAGTAATCCAGTTGTAGTTTTTGATACATATATGGTCTTCATTAAATAAGCCTTTACCTACTTCCTTCATTCGAATTCAAGAAAGAATATTTTTTTTTCCATATCGTTCTTCTAAGTTCTATCAGATCAAGCAACATTATATATATCACTATATCAACAGGTCATTAGTTTCCACTTTCCAAGCTCTAACAGTTGTAGCCATTGAAGAATACATGCACTCGAAACTAAAATAATACCTTATTCTAATCGGAATAGTGATAATTTTTATTAAACCTGAAAATAGGACCATATGTATATTATATGCTAAGAAACAAATACTGAACGAATTAATTAAAGAATTTTAGCATGTAGGATGATGGGTCTAATTAATTTATGTTATTTAATTAATGTTTTGAAATGATGGGCAAATCACAGAGCATCGTTGAGTTAATGTTTGTGAGGTGAAAATACGGCAGAAAATCTAAACAAAATCAGGCATGTCAAGATCAAAGGGATTAGGTATAGGTTTATTTGACTTATCTAGTTTTTAATTTGCAAGATGATAAACGTTGTTTTTATTTGTTTTCTTGTATTACGGACGAAACATGAGACAAATTAGGCTCGGACTTAATTTGCCTACCAAGTCGTCCAATGAAGGCAATGAAAACATTAAGCAACAAATATTTGTATCATTCAGCCAATTAGATAGAATCAACAATGATATGTCATACTGAAGAATTAATTAGTGGCTTAAAAATTCAACTGATTTAAAATTAAAATTCGTATTAAAATTAATAGATGAAATAAAATCGATTACACCTTAACAAATAATAGTATCACCTGAATGAAAAATTGATAAAATTGTTATTTGTATAATTAATTTTGATTAAATAATTAAAAATAATATAAAATTTTAATCAAATTAAAACTAAATTTTATAGTGACAAAATTTTTAGTTTAATTTATTTCAAATTACATTTTATGAGATATAATCTTACAAATATTAATATGTCACTTAATAGAATTCAAAACAAAATTAAACTTAAAATTAGTATTGAAAATGCTAAGAGTCAAAATAATAATAATAATAATAATAATAATAATAATAATAATAATAATAATAATAATAATAATAATAGAGAAATATTAGGAAACAATTAGAATTTATTATTTTTGGTTATCACTTAGCCATCAATTCAATCCTTTTAGTCTAGTAATCTAACAACATATTTTATTTCATGCTTTTAACTACTAATAACTAAATGATAGTTAAAAATAATAAATTTTGATGCCTTCTTGCGTCTATCTATCTATCTATAATAAGTAACTAGTGCTTGATCCATTGCTCGACAAGTGTCCAGCCTCCTAATCGATACGTGGCGCAGTGAAAGGATAAGGGTATCAAAGTAAATCAAAGTTGTTTAGATGTCAAATTTAAAATTGTGCTGTGTATATATAAATAGAATGACAAAACCCTAAACTAAACATTTGTTAGCCGCCACTGTATTTCGAAATTCGAAAATCCATTCTCCTCCCTCATCAGATCTCTCTCCATCCATCTCTCCGCTTACCGGTATCGAAGCTTTGCACCATCACCGGAGCAAACACAGAAACTTTGCTCACGATGCAAACATAGGAACCGTCAGTAGAGACTTTTCATCTGTTTACGAAAATCAAAGCTCGATCCGTTTGCAGTTATTAAGAATGGATGGCTGTCGTTGGCAGTGTTGCAGAAGTAATCTATTTTTTAAGAGTTAGAATAGTTACACAAATCGTTGTGTTTATAAAAAATCAATGAAACTAAGAAAGTGTTTCTTTGGCACGGTTAATGAACTCAGAATAGATCTCAGATTCAGTTTTAGAGTTTGAATGATTCTTGATCTGTTGCTTTAATGTATGTAATCTTCAGATATGGCGTCGGCACACATTTTGTAGGAGCTCAAAGATTTGCAGAAGGACCCTCATACATCGTGCAGAACGGGTTAGCTTCCTCAACCACATCCATCTTTTTTTATTCCTTAGGTTATTTTAAAAATTATTATTTAGCTTTAACACTGGAAAAATTTAAAAAGTTTTCATTTTTCTAATCTGAGATAAGTAATCTTTAGTGCCCTTTCATTATTTCATTGATTCTCAGAGAAGTTGGTGCTTACTTTTTGGAGAAACTCTCCTATTCTTAAATATTGAGCATCTAAGGTTGTGATTGACCTGCAATTAAAATTTGTTCCTAACATTTTGTTGTTGGATAGCTTACCGTGTTTGTCTCTATTAACCATATTGCTAATTTTTTACTGTTTTTATCTCTTTAATCACATTATACATGCTTTCAAGAAGAACTATCAGTAAAGTGATTGAAATTTTGGGGTTCCCACCTGCTATCTGAAGGCTAAGCTTGAGGAAGCTATCTTGGGACAAACCCTATTTGATGAAAGACAGAAGAGCCAAAGAAGTTCAATAAAGCAACTTAAGGGAATAATAAGCACTACAAAAAAAAAAGACCTATGGTCACGGTAAAAAACCGTGACCATAGGTAGTAAAAAGGGTGACCATAGATCTATGGTCACGGTGTTGGACCTATGGTCACGGTTTTTTACCGTGGTCTATTCTCTCGTGGCCATAGGTCTATGGTCACGGTTTCTATTTTCAAAATCTGACACTTTAGGCCACGTTTTTTCACCGTGACCATAGGTTAATCTATGATCACGCGTGAAAACCGTGACCATAGCTTTATCTATGGTCACGGTTTTTACCGTGACCATAGCCTCTATGGTCACCCCTCCTTAAAACCGTGACCATAGCCTTATCTATGGTCACGGTTTTCACCATGACCATAGCCTCTATGGTCACCCCACTTAAAACCGTGACCGTAGCCCTATTTAGGGTCACGTTTTTCACTGTGACCATAGCCTCTATGGTCACCCCTCCTTAAAACCGTGACCATAGCCTTTATGGTCACCCTCCTTAAAACCGTGACCATAGCCTTATCTATGGTCACGATTTTTGCCGTGGCCATAGCCTCTATGGTCACCCTCCTTAAAACCGTGACCATAGCCTTATCTATGGTCACGGTTTTTCACCGTGGCCATAGCCTCTACGATCACCCCTCCTTAAAACTGTGACCATAGCCTTATCTATGGTCACGGTTTTTGCCATGGCTATAGCCTCTATGGTCACCCCTCCTTAAAACCGTGACCATAGCCTTTTTTATGGTTACGATTTTTTAAAACGGTGACTATAGCCTGTTGTTGTTTATGAGATTTAATTTTTTTAAATTATAATCACATTCCAAAATGATGATAACCACAAAATAAATCTAAAAATAAGAAATTCAAGAAATCTAAATCATAAAAGTTTCATTATAAGATAGATATGTTTAATTTTTAGTCTAAACAACACAAATCAAAATAGAGTGTAATTTTTCCAATTACATGTAATACCTCAAAAAGTACATAACACATCAAAATATTACATTTACATAACTAAGGTCATTGTAAGACCCATCCCATGTGATATTTGTTTGGAACATATTTTCTTCATCACATCATGTCTTCCTGCACACAAAAGAAATAAACATGTTAGAACAGAGGAAAAATACTTTTGATGATGCAGTACATATGCAGCAAAAGAAGGGAAATATTCATCCACAGCAACACTCAAGAATTATTCACAGCCATTATTTTAATATGTTGAATTTTCTTCTGAGTCAAACTTATTTTTCTTTATTCGAATTCATTTTTCACTTCCTTCTAAGTTCGAATTATGTGCTAATCAGTGATCACTAATTAAATACTATTAATTTAATAATTAGTTGGCACATAAAAGGTAGGATTCATTTTTATGTAATGTTACAAATCACCAGCAAGTAAACCTTGGCAAATATTCATATATAGACAGTTGTTATAATAACCGATAATTAAGTTCTCAAAAAAATACCAAGTGACAAGCAATTGAGACATCATGTATAAAAAGTAAAGATACAATATAATATGAACTTTTTTTTTCTTATAGTGACAATCTAGCTACCATATACACACTTACTACCTAAATAAATAGAAGATCAAATTATTTTATATAACAAGTATGATATAAACTTACTGCTTAGTTCCTTCATTTTGAGATGCCATTTGAAGTTGTTATACACTGTGCCACAATAACTAGTCAACTCCTTTTGTCTTTACCAATCCAAAAACATTATCCTGTATACAAAACAAAACAAAAAATTCAGGAGAAGGTAAATCTATATGAAGAATTAAATTATTAAACCTCCCTTCCCTGCCTCTAAATTTTATTTGAAAAAAGAAAAACTATATTTTTTTAATTTTATTTTTTTTTACATTGGAAAGAGTATGTTATGAACAGATCAGCTGATCAGGTAATGAAAAGATAGAGCATAGAAAAGTGTTAGTAGTGTCCTACGTATATGTCAAGAAGAAAATCAAATGGTTAGCCAGCTTCTGCAGTTCTACATGGGGATTCCATGGAATACACACACAGACTTCTGCAAATTAGTCCTATAATGTATTTAGCAAATCAGCAAAGGAAAATGTAAATTTGCAAAGGAAAGTAATAAATCAGCAAATAAGCACAACATATTTAGCAAATCAAATCAAGTTGGGAAAGCAGATAAATCCAGGATATAGCAAAGTTAATACACTAACATGTAAGACAGAACGGTACAAACAAACATGGTATGTATATAAGAGGTTCCATTTCTAATGTGTCATATGTATAAGATAAAGAACAAAAATAGAGTGATAAATTTATGTGACCAATGACAACTTTAAATATTATCCTTCCACTTTTATCGTTATATTTTTCTGTAGTTGACAACAACATTTGGAATACCAAATAGAAATGAAAAGCTATTATGCTAAAAGTTTCTTCTTCTACAATACACTCGCACACTTAGCTCTAGTGCAAAAAAATTAAACAAATAAGTGTCAAATAGAAATATAAGATGGATCCTTTACAAGCTTCATAACAGCAACTATAGAAGTGCTTCTTCTGCCTCTCAAGGACCATGCAAAATACCCCTTTATTGTTGATTCATTCCTGCCAGAAAAAAAAAGTAGACGAAGTGGAAAATTAGGAAACTTAAGAAAATTTACAAAACAATCTCAAAAGTACTAGTACGACCGTTTATAACAGTTTATGAGAACTCATGAAATGTAACAAATAAAAATTCTAATGAAGAGACTAAGGTAGAAGTGTTACCCAGGCAATATATCCTAGTTCAATATGAATCTATATCCAGCAGTCCCCAACACAAAAAATGGTGGGATTGGATTTTCACTAATCAAGTTTAGATTACAAATTTGGCAAGATAGATTACAAGTCACTCAGGCTTTTTGCTAGATACTCTCACTCAAATCCTAAAACTCATGCCTCTTCTTTTTTTTCAATAGAAAAGTGAACATCTCACACACCAAACACTCATTTTGATTTCTAACTCATAGTATCCCATAGAATCATTAAAGTTGAAGGATTAACATTAACATGTACAACATATGTGTGTATAATATATTCATTAGAAAAAGTCATATGGAGATAAATATATAAGCATGTGCTCAGAAATTAAATAAAAGTAAATTAGATATAAATTGAAAGAGATATATGATAATGAAGATGATGAATGATGGGTCATGTTGGTGTCTTATTTTTATTTAATTTAGAATGGTCCACAGAAGCACTGGCATATGCATGTCTAAAGAATTATCCTTTTGAATTCTTCTTCTTCTCACTGCAGCAACTGCTTATTAGGGTCCTCTCTTTTGGTCAGCCTATTTGAAAATTTGAACAAAAAATTTCAGACTAAATCAATAAATTTGAAACAAAAGAGTTGGAAGAAGATGCTCATAAAATAAGTCAGCATCAACAGGAGGTGCAGTTACTACAAGAAGAGATTAAAGAACACTTTGAGGTTGGCTCTCATACAACTCTCACTGTGACAGAAATGGTAGAGAAGATTGATGAGCTGGTCAACAAAGTGGTCAGCTTAGAATCCGCTATGAGGCTTTTGTAGCGAGATGGAAAGCACAAACTGATGAACTTAATGCTCTTATTAAAGTTCTTGAATGTGATAACAGTAAAACAAGTTAATGCTCTTATTAAAGTTTTTGACAAAAATTTCAAACTAAATCCAGCAATTAGAAAACAGTAAAACACTAAAATAGAGATGTATGTATATTGATGAAATTAGAACAACTTGGCAGAGATCAACAAAATTGGAATAAAACAAAGGTAAAAGCATGATAGTTTCAGGAATTACAAAATTGAGACCAAGACAAGAAGGATGGTGATGCTGGTGCTAGCATTCACAGCCGGAACCCTTAACAGAACGGCAGTAGCTTCAAAGGGGCTGAGACAGCAAACCCTAATGGAAGAGGGGCATAATTTGAGGATTACTAGTGGCGCTCGTGGCTCTGGCAGCAAGGACACGATACCGGTTCAACTCCAGTGACGGCGAGCTCTACTGACGGCGACTGGGTACGGCGGCCGTGACAGAATCGGCTTCCCTTCTCTCATGCGCTTCATTGGCTTCCGTCAATCTCTCTCTCTCAGCGTCGCTCTCTGAAGAAAATTGAAGATTGATGGTTTAGAAGTTATAGTAAACTCTCGTTGCAAGTATAGTTACTAAACCAAGCAATCAACCTTTCTTACAAACGTTTTGGTTGTCACAAGTAACAAACCCCTTTAAAATTGATAACCGAGTATTTAAACCTCGGGTCGTCTTCTCAAGGAATTGCAGGGAAGTATGTTCTTATTATTGGTTATGAGTCTTGTAAATTGGGAGTTTTGAAAGTAAGGAACAAGTAATTTAAATGACAAGTTGTTAAAATAATAAATAACAAAGCTCTTGGCAAGGTATAAGAACTGGAAGTCCTATCCTGGTTATCCTTATCAATTGTGATGAGAATTGGATTTTTCTCCCACTTTGTTAACCTCTAACTATGAAGGTAAGTTAAGTGGAGGAATTAATTTTGATTCCTCAAGTCCTAGTATCTCCTTGGGAAAGGCTAGAGTTAGTGGAACTTGAATTAATCCTTGAAGAATTTCAATTTTTAATTAACAATGAGTTTGATAACTTAAGAGTCTCCAATGACTCAACCAAAGCCAAAAGGGAAAAATTCAAATTATTTATATTATAAGTAAAAGAGAGTAATCATAAATGTGAAATATCTCAAATTGTATTAAGTAAAGAAAAATCAATCTAAACATGGAAGTTCATAAATTAAATTAGAAAAATAAATAAAAGGAACATTGAACCTGTGATCTCAAAAGATGAAATAATCATAAAATGAAAAGAATCCTAATTCTAAATCCTAAGAGAGAGGAGAGAACCTCTCTCTCTAAAAACTACATCTAAAACTAAAAATTATGAATTATGAGCTTATGATTATGAATGAATGGATTCCCCCACTTTATAGCCTCTAATCTGTGTTTTCTGGGCCGCAAATTGGGTCGGAAACAGCCCAAAATTCGCTGGTTGCGAATTCAAACACGCTGATTTTTTTGTCACTGCGACGTGTCCGCATGGAGCACGCGGTCGCATCACCTAACTTCAGGGAAACTATGACATATTATATATCAAATCAAAGCTTCGGACGTTAGCTTTCCAACGCAACTGGAACCGCGTCATTTGGACCTCTGTAGCTAAAGTTATAGCCGTTTGAGTACGAAGAGGTCAGGTTGGACAGCTTAGCAATTTCTCCAACTTCTTGTATTCCTTCCACTTTTGCATGCTTCCTTTCCATCCTCTGAGCCATTCCTGCCCTGTAATCTCTGAAATCACTTAACATACATATCAAGGCATCTAATGGTAATAAGAGAGGATTTAAAAATAGGGAACTTAAGGCCAAAGAAGCATGTTTTCAATCAAAGCACATAATTAGGAAGGCAAATGTAAAACCATGCAAATAGTATGAATAAGTGGGTAAAGAGTTGATAAAAACCACTCAATTGAGCACAAGATAAACCATAAAATAGTTATTTATCAACCTCCCCACACTTAAACATTAGCATGTCCTCATGCTAAGCTCAAGAGAAGCTATAAAAGAAGTGAAGAGGAATGATAGAATGTATGAAATGCAACCTATCTGTATGAATACAACTACATGCAAAACGTTTCTACCTATTTGGTTAAAATTAAATAAGCTCTCCAAGACAAATATGAATTAAATTCCACTAATTCAAATTATATAATAAAAGACAAGTAAACTTGTAAGAAGATAGCTCATGAAAGCAGGGAACATAGAATCAAGCATTGAACCCTTACTGGTAGTGTATATTACTCTAATCTCTCAAGTGTCTAGGGTTAATCACTCTACTCTTCTCTAGTCATGCTTTCTAAAACTTTGTTCTTCATCTAACCAATCAACAATATTTAATGTATCAATGCAAACATCATGAGGTCTTTTCAAGGTTGTAATGGGGCTAAGGTAAGGGTAAGGGTATATATATGGCTAAGTGAGCTTTATAAAGTGAATCCTTGATTAGTCTAAGATCTCACCTAACATATACATACTTTATGTAATTAAAAAAATGCTTTACCTAGCTACCAAAATTTTTTCCACTTTTGTATCACATGCTCATGTATCAAACTTATTTTTTTGAATTTTGTCCCATGTGCATTGATCCTTTTTATTTTGTATTTGGGGTAATATTATTTTTCTTCTCTTTTCTTTTCTTTCTTTTTTTTTTGTATCCCCTTATTTACTTAATATTTTTTTTTCAATGCACATGGTAATTTAATTATTTTGATTTCACATGAGCATGCTTCCCAAATTTTCAAATAACTTATTCAATTTAATTCCCTCTTTTTCATATCATCCTATATTCCCATAAAATTCTCCACACTTAAATTATACACAATATCTATCTTAAGCTAACCAAGGATTCAACTTGGGATTTTTATTTTGTTTTTCTACTTAAGGCTAGTAATGTGGTTATGAAATAGAAGGGGGTTAAAAAGTTCAAAGTGGCTAACAAGGGTGACATAAAAGGGTAGGCTTATTTGGGAGAAGTGAGCTAAAACAAGTAATGGCCTCAATCATATGCAAGCATGTAAATACACTAAATAGTAGACATATAGAATGGAACAAAGTAAAGATTGCAATCATAGAGAAGAAAATACACAAGAATAAAAATTTATGGTTAAATAATGTAACCATATAAATAAGCTCAAAATCTCACAGGTTGTGTGTTTTTTACCTCAAAAACCATGTTCCAAATACAACTTCAAACAAATTTAACAAAAAAATTTTCAATTTAAATTAGTGAAATACTATAAAAATTTCTTGAAAAAGAAAATATTACTTCATCTAAGTAGTAACTGATGAGCGGATAATTTATACGCTTTTTGGCACTATTTTTAGTATGTTTTTAGTAGGATCTAGTTACTTTTAGGGATGTTTTCATTAGTTTTTATGTTAAATTCACATTTCTGGACTTTACTATGAGTTTGTGTGTTTTTATGTGATTTCAGGTATTTTCTGGCTGAAATTGAGGGACTTGAGCAGAAATCAGATTCAGAGGTTGAAAAAGGACTGCTGATGCTGTTGGATTCTGACCTCCCTGCACTTAAAGTG
This sequence comes from Arachis ipaensis, assembly GCF_059453495.1. NCBI lineage: Eukaryota > Viridiplantae > Streptophyta > Magnoliopsida > Fabales > Fabaceae > Arachis > Arachis ipaensis. The sequence continues at coordinate 120,639,458 of NC_142442.1, read as the reverse complement.
GATTTTCTGGAGCTACAGAACTCGAAATGGTGCGCTTCTAATTGCGTTGGAAAGTAGACATCTAGGGCTTTCCAGAAATATATAATAGTTCATACTTTGGCCAAGAATTGATGACGTAAACTGGCGTTCAACGCCAGCCTTCTGCCCAAATCTGGCGTCCAGCGCCAGAAAAGGATCCAAAACCAGAGTTGAACGCCCAAACTGGCACAGAAACTGGCGTTCAACTCCACAAATGGCCTCTGCACGTGCTACACTCAAGCTCAGCCCAAACACACACCAAGTGGGCCCCGGAAGTGGATTTATGCATCAATTACTTACTCATGTAAACCCTAGTGACTAGTTTATTATAAATAGGACCTCTTACTATTGTATTAGGCATCCTGGATTGTATTTTGATCCTGTGATCACGTTTTGGGGGCTGGCCATCTCGGCCATGCCTGGACCTTCACTTATGTATTTTCAACGGTAGAGTTTCTGCACTCCATAGATTAAGGTGTGGAGCTCTGCTGTTCCTCAAAGATTAATGCAAGTACTACTGTTTTCTATTCAATTCTTCTTATTTCGCTTCTAAGATATCCATTCGCACCCAAGAACATGATGAAGGTGATGATTATGTGTGACGCTCATCATCCTTCTCCCCTATGAACGCGTGCCTGACAAACACTTCCGTTCTACATGAAATAAGCTAGAATGAATATCTCTTAGATCTCCTAACCAGAATCTTCGTGGCGTAAGCTAGAATGATGGCGGCATTCAAGAGAATCCGGAAGGTCTAAACCTTGTCTGTGGTATTCTGAGTAGGATTCAATGACTGAATGACTGTGACGAGCTTCAAACTCGCGAGTGCTGGGCGTTAGTGACAGACGCAAAAGGAGGGTGAATCCTATTCCAGCATGATCGAGAATCGACAGATGAATAGCCGTGCCGTGACAGGGTGCGTGAGCATATTATTCACTGAGAGGAGGGGATGTAGCCACTGACAACGGTGATGCCCTTGCATACAGCCAGCCATGGAAAGGAGTAAGACTGATTGGATGAAGATAGCAGGAAAGCAGAGGTTCAGAGGAACGAAAAGCATCTCCATTCGCTTGTCTGAAATTCCTACCAATGAATTACATAAGTATCTCTATCCCTATTTTACTATATAATATTCGAAAACACCATTATCACTTTATATCTACCTAACTGAGATTTGCAAAGTGACCATAGCTTGCTTCATACCAACAATCTCCGTGGGATTCGACCCTTACTCACGTAAGGTATTACTTGGACGACCCAGTGCACTTGCTGGTCAGTTGAACGGAGTTGTGTCCACACATAGAGCCACAATGAGGATTCAATACAATTATATATTGTTACTCTCACACAAGTACAAAGAACATGGAACACAATTTCGTGCACCAAGTTTTTGGCGCCGTTGCCGGGGATTGTTTGAGTTTGGACAACTGACGGTTCATCTTGTTGCTCAGATTAGGTAATTTTCTTTTTATTTTCTTTTCAAAAATTTTTCAAAAATATTTCAAAAATTTTCTCATCTGTTTTCGAAAAAAATTAAAAATGTTTTCAAAAATTTTATTCAAAATTTTTAAGAATGAATTCTAGTGTTTCATGAAGCATGTGAAGCCTGGCTGGCTGTAAAGCCATGTCTAAATTCTTTTGGACTGAGGCTTCCAACCATCAGCTCTTACACGACTGTAGGGTACGTCAGGCGTGTCATGTCTGAATTACATGCTGAAGCTTGGCTGGCCATTGGCCATGTCTAGTGTTTTGGACTGGAGCTTTCATTGAAAGCTTGGCTGGCTAGTGAGCCATGTCTAATTCCTGGACTGAAGCTTTAGACTAACATGGCAAGATTCCTGGAATTCATATTAAAAATTTTGGAATCCTTATTTTTTCTTTTTCATATAATTTTCGAAAAATATAACATAAAAATCCAAAAAAATTAGAAAATCATAAAAATAAAAAATATTTTCTGTTTCTTGTTTGAGTCTTGAGTCACATTATAAGTTTGGTGTCACTTGCATATGCATCTTGCATTTTTCAAAAATATCATGCATTCATAGTGTTCTTCATGATCTTCAAGTTGTTCTTGGTAAGTCTTCTTGTTTGATCTTGATGATTTTTTGTTTTGTGTCTTTTCATGTTTATCATATGCATTCTTGAATTCTTAGTGTCTAAGCATTAAAGAATTCTAAGTTTGGTGTCTTGCATGTTTTCTTTGCATTAAAGATTTTTCAAAAATATGTTCTTGATGTTCATCATGACATTCATAGTGTTCTTGGTGTTCATCTTGACATTCATAAGCATTCTTGCATGCATTCATTGTTTTGATCTAAAAATTTCATGCATTGCATATTTTTCATGTTTTTCATAAAAAAATTCAAAAATCACAAAAATATCTTTCCCTTTTTCTCTCATCAAATTCGAAAATTTGGATTGACTTTTTCAAAAATTTTTGAAAATCAAATTGTTTCTCATGAGTCAAATCAAATTTTCAATTTGAAAATCTTATCTTTTTCAAAATCTTTTTCAAAAATCAAATCTTTTTCAAAATTACTAGTTATTTTCGAAAATTCCAAAAATATTTTTCAAAAATCTTTTTCTTATTTTTGTATTAAATTTTCGAAAATGACATAAACAATTAATGTTTTGATTCAAAAATTTGAAGTTTGTTACTTGCTTGTTAAGAAAGATTCAAACTTTAAGTTCTAGAATCATATCTTGTGATTTCTTATGAATCAAGTCATTAATTGTGATTTTAAAAATCAAATCTTTTTCAAAACTAATTTCTATCATATCTTTTCAAAAATATCTTCTTATCTTATCTTTTTCAAAAATATCTTTTCAAAATTGGTTTTCAAAATTTGTTTCAACTAACTAACTAACTTTTTGTTTGTTTCTTAACTTTTTTAAAACTACCTAACTAACTCTCTCTCTCTAATTTTCGAAAATATCTCCCCCTTTTTCAAAAATTTCTTTTTAATTAACTAATTATTTTTATTTTTTTATTTTTATTTCAAAAATTTTCGAAAAAATACTAACAAATTTTCAAAAACCAATTTTCAAAAATCACTAACTCCTTTTCAAAATAAATTTCGAAAATTATACCTCCCACATCCTATTCTATTTATTCATTCATATCCTAACATCTCATCTCACATCTCTTCCATTCTCACAGTTGTGTTTCTTCCTTTACATCACATTCTTTATCTCCCCCTCTTTTCTTCCACTCACAAAGGGATCCCTATACTGTGGTATAAAGGATCTCTATTATTATTATCATTTTCCTGGCCATTCTTCCTTGTCATATGAGCAGGAGCAAGGATAAGAACATTCTTGTGGAAGCAGATCCAGAACCTGAAAGGACTCTGAAGAGAAAATTAAGAGAAGCTAAAATACAACAATCCAGAGATAACCTTTCAGAAATTTTCGAACAGGCAGAGGAGATGGCAGCCGAAAATAATAATAATGCAAGGAAGATGCTTGGTGACTTTACTGCACCTAATTCCAATTTACATGGAAGAAGCATCTCCATTCCTGCCATTGGAGCAAACAACTTTGAGCTGAAACCTCAATTAGTTTCTCTGATGCAGCAGAACTGCAAGTTTCATGGACTTCCATCTGAAGATCCTTTTCAGTTCTTAACTGAATTCTTGCAGATATGTGATACTGTTAAGACTAATGGAATAGATCCTGAAGTCTACAGGCTCATGCTTTTCCCTTTTGCTGTAAGAGACAGAGCTAGATTATGGTTGGATTCTCAACCTAAAGACAGCCTGAACTCTTGGATAAGCTGGTCACGGCTTTCTTAGCCAAGTACTTTCCTCCTCAAAAGCTGAGCAAGCTTAGAGCTGATGTTCAAACCTTCAGACAGAAAGAAGGTGAATCCCTCTATGAAGCTTGGGAAAGATACAAACAGTTGACCAAAAAGTGTCCTTCTGACATGCTTTCAGAATGGACCATCCTGGATATATTCTATGATGGTCTATCTGAGCTATCTAAGATGTCATTGGATACCTCTGCAGGTGGATCCATTCACCTAAAGAAAACGCCTGCAGAAGCTCAAGAACTCATTGACATGGTTGCTAATAACCAGTTCATGTACACTTCTGAAAGGAATCCTGTAAGCAATGGGACGCCTATGAAGAAGGGAGTTCTTGAAGTTGATACTCTGAATGCCATATTGGCTCAGAACAAAATATTGACTCAGCAAGTCAATATGATTTCTCAGAGTCTGCATGGAATGCAAGCTGCATCCAACAGTACTCAAGAGGCATCTTCTGAAGAGGAAGCCTATGATCCTGAGAACCCTGCAATAGCAGAGGTAAATTATTTAGGTGAACCTTATGGAAACACCTATAACTCAACATGGAGAAATCATCCAAATTTCTCATGGAAGGATCAAAAGCCCCAACAAGGCTTTAATAATGGTGGAAGAAACAGGTTCAGCAATAGCAAGCCTTTTCCATCATCAACTCAGCAACAGACAGAGAACTCTGAACAAAATGCTTCTAATTTAGCAAATCTAGTCTCTGATCTATCTAAGGCCACTGTAAGTTTCATGAATGAAACAAGGTCTTCCATTAGAAATTTGGAAGCACAAGTGGGCCAGCTGAGTAAAAGGATCACTGAAATCCCTCCTAGTACTCTCCCAAGTAATACAGAAGAGAACCCAAAAGGAGAGTGCAAGGCCATTGACATAAGTGCCATGACCGAACCTGTGAGGAGAGGAGAGGACGTGAATCCCAAGGAGGAAGACCTCCTGGGACGTCCAGTGACCAATAAGGAGCCTCCCTCTGAGGAACCAAAGGACTCTGAGGCTCATCTAGAGACCATAGAGATTCCATTGAACCTCCTTATACCCTTCATGAGCTCTGATGAGTATTCCTCTTCTGAAGAGAATGAGGATGTTACTGAAGAGCAAACTGCCAAGTTTCTTGGTGCAATCATGAAGTTGAATGCCAAATTATTTGGCATTGATACTTGGGAAGTTGAACCTCCCTTGTTCATCAATGAACTAAGTGATCTGGATCAACTGATATTACCTCAGAAGAGACAGGATCCTGGAAAGTTCATAATACCCTGTACCATAGGCACCATGATCTTTAAGGCTCTGTGTGACCTTGGTTCAGGAATAAACCTCATGCCCCTCTCTATAATAGAGAAACTGGGAATCTATGGGGTGCAAGCTGCTAAAATCTCACTAGAGATGGCAGACAGCTCAAGAAAACAGGCTTATGGACAAGTAGAAGATGTATTAGTAAAGGTTGAGGGCCTTTACATACCTACTGATTTCATAGTCCTGGATATTGGAAAGGAAAAGGATGAATCCATCATCCTAGGAAGACCTTTCCTGGCCACAGCAAGAGCTGTGATTGATGTTGACAGAGGTGAAATAGTCCTTCAATGGAATGAGAACTCCCTTGTGTTTAAAACTCAAGGATCTCCCTCTGCAACCATGGAGAGGAAGCAGAAAAAGCTTCTCTCAAAGCAGAGTCAACTAGAGCCCCCACAGTCAAACTCTAAGTTTGGTGTTGGGAGGCCACAACCAAACTCTAAGTTTGGTGTTGAACTCCCATATCCAAACTCTAAGTTTGGTGTTGGAGAGTCTCAACAAAGCTCTGCACATCTGTGAGGCTCCATGAGAGCCCTCTGTCAAGCTATTGACATTAAAGAAGCGCTTGTTGGGAGGCAACCCAATGTTTATCTAATTCTTATTTTTATTGTTTTTCATGTTTTCTTAGGTTCATGATCATGTGGAGTCACAAAATAAATATAAAAATTGAAAACGGAATCAAAAACAGCAGAAGAAAAATCACACCCTGGAGGAGCATCTGTCTGGCGTTCAAACGCCAGAACAGAGCATAGTTCTGGCGCTGAACGCCCAGAATGGGAGCATCCTGGCGCTGAACGCCCAGAACAAGCATGGTTCTGGCGTTCAACGCCAGAAATGGCAGCAAATGGGCGTTGAACGCCCAAAATGGGCACCAACCTGGCGCTGAACGCCCAGAGTTGTGTGCAAGGGCATTTTACATGCCTAAATTGGTGCAGGGATGTAAATGCCTTGACACCCCAAGATCTGTGGACCCCACAGGATCCCCACCTACCTTCACTCACTCTCTTCTCTCTTCTCAATCATCCTCTATTCCCAACAAACACTCATCCCTTCTGTCTTCCATTTACCACTCACACCCATACACCTACGTACCTTCAAAAATTCAACATCTCTTCCCCACCCAATCCCACCCATATGGCCGAATACACACAGCCATCCATCTCCTCCATATCCTCTTCTTCTTCTATTCTTTCTTCTTTTGCTCGAGGGCGAGCAACATTCTAAGTTTGGTGTGGTAAAAAGCATAGCTTTTTTGTTTTTTTTTCCATAACCATTGATGGCACCTAAGGCCAGAGAAGCCTCTAGAAAGAGGAAAGGGAAGACAAAAGCTTCCATCAAGGGTCTATAGCTCAGTGGTAGAACATTTGACTGCAAATCAAGAGATCCCTGAGACACCTCAGGGGATACATTTTCTTCCACACAATTATTGGAAGCAACTAAGGGTGGAACATCAAGAGCACTCCATCATCCTTCATGAAATCAAAGAAGATCTAAAAGCAATGAAGGAGGAGCAGCAAAGACAAGGAAGAGACATAGAAGAGCTCAAGGACATCATTAGTTCCTCAAGAAGGAAATGCCACCATTACTAAGGTGGATTCATTCCTTGTTCTTATTTCTTCTGTTTTTTGTTTTCTATGTCATGTACTTATCTGTGTTTGTGTCTTCATTACATGATCATTAGTAGTTAGTAACTTTGTCTTAAAGTTATAAATGTCCTATGAATCCATCACCTCTCTTAAATAAAAACTGTTTTAATTCAAAAAGAACAAGAAGTACATGAGTTTCGAATTTATCCTTGAACTTAGCTTAATTATATTGATGTGGTGACAATGCTTCTTGTTTTCTGAATGAATGCTTGAACAGTGCATATGTCTTTTGAAGTTGTTGTTTGAGAATGTTAAATATGTTGGCTCTTGAAAGAATGATGACTAGGAGACATGTTATTTGATAATCTGAAAAATCATAAAAATGATTCTTGAAGCAAGAAAAAGCAGCAAAGAACAAAGCTTGCAGAAAAAAAGAAAAAAAAATATGTAGACAAAAAAAAATAGAAAGAAAAAGCAAGCAGAAAAAGCCAATAACCCTTAAAACCAAAAGGCAAGGGCAAATAAAAAGGATCCCAAGGCTTTGAGCATCAGTGGATAGGAGGGCCTAAAGGAATAAAATCCTGGCTTAAGCGGCTAAACCAAGCTGTCCCTAACCATGTGCTTGTGGCGTGTAGGTGTCAAGTGAAAACTTGAGACTGAGCGGTTAAAGTCAAGGTCCAAAGCAAAAAAAAAAGAGTGTGCTTAAGAACCCTGGACACCACTAATTGGGGACTTTAGGAAAGCTGAGTCACAATCTGAAAAGGTTCACCCAATTATGTGTCTGTGGCATTTATGTATCCGGTGGTAATACTGGAAAACAAAGTGCTTAGGGCCACGGCCAAGACTCATAAAGAAGCTGTGTTCAAGAATCATCATACTGAACTAGGAGAGTCAATAACACTATTCGAAATCTGAAGTTCCTATAGATGCCAGTCATTCTGAACCTCAATGGATAAAGTGAGATGCCAAAACTATTCAAGAGGCAAAAAGCTATAAGTCCCGCTCATATGATTGAAGCTCTGTTTCATTGATAGTTTGGAATTTATAGTATATTCTCTTCTTTTTATCCTATTTGATTTTTAGTTGCTTGAGGACAAGCAACAATTTAAGTTTGGTGTTGTGATGAGCGGATAATTTATACGCTTTTTGGCACTGTTTTTAGTATGTTTTTAGTAGGATCTAGTTACTTTTAGGGATGTTTTCATTAGTTTTTATGTTAAATTCACATTTCTGGACTTTACTATGAGTTTGTGTGTTTTTCTGTGATTTCAGGTATTTTCTGGCTGAAATTGAGGGACTTGAGCAGAAATCAGATTCAGAGGTTGAAAAAGGACTGCTGATGCTGTTGGATTCTGACCTCCCTGCACTTAAAGTGGATTTTCTGGAGCTACAGAACTCGAAATGGCGCGCTTCTAATTGCGTTGGAAAGTAGACATCCAGGGCTTTCCAGAAATATATAATAGTTCATACTTTGGCCAAGAATTGATGACGTAAACTGGCGTTCAACGCCAGCCTTCTGCCCAAATCTGGCGTCCAGCGCCAGAAAAGGATCCAAAACCAGAGTTGAACGCCCAAACTGGCACAGAAACTGGCGTTCAACTCCACAAATGGCCTCTGCACGTGCTACACTCAAGCTCAGCCCAAACACACACCAAGTGGGCCCCGGAAGTGGATTTATGCATCAATTACTTACTCATGTAAACCCTAGTGACTAGTTTATTATAAATAGGACCTCTTACTATTGTATTAGGCATCCTGGATTGTATTTTGATCCTGTGATCACGTTTTGGGGGCTGGCCATCTCGGCCATGCCTGGACCTTCACTTATGTATTTTCAACGGTAGAGTTTCTGCACTCCATAGATTAAGGTGTGGAGCTCTACTGTTCCTCAAAGATTAATGCAAGTACTACTGTTTTCTATTCAATTCTTCTTATTTCGCTTCTAAGATATCCATTCGCACCCAAGAACATGATGAAGGTGATGATTATGTGTGACGCTCATCATCCTTCTCCCCTATGAACGCGTGCCTGACAAACACTTCCGTTCTACATGAAATAAGCTAGAATGAATATCTCTTAGATCTCCTAACCAGAATCTTCGTGGCGTAAGCTAGAATGATGGCGGCATTCAAGAGAATCCGGAAGGTCTAAACCTTGTCTGTGGTATTCTGAGTAGGATTCAATGACTGAATGACTGTGACGAGCTTCAAACTCGCGAGTGCTGGGCGTTAGTGACAGACGCAAAAGGAGGGTGAATCCTATTCCAGCATGATCGAGAACCGACAGATGAATAGCCGTGCCATGACAGGGTGCGTGAGCATATTATTCACTGAGAGGAGGGGATGTAGCCACTGACAACGGTGATGCCCTTGCATACAGCCAGCCATGGAAAGGAGTAAGACTGATTGGATGAAGATAGCAGGAAAGCAGAGGTTCAGAGGAACGAAAAGCATCTCCATTCGCTTGTCTGAAATTCCTACCAATGAATTACATAAGTATCTCTATCCCTATTTTACTATATAATATTCGAAAACACCATTATCACTTTATATCTACCTAACTGAGATTTGCAAAGTGACCATAGCTTGCTTCATACCAACAATCTCCGTGGGATTCGACCCTTACTCACGTAAGGTATTACTTGGACGACCCAGTGCACTTGCTGGTCAGTTGAACGGAGTTGTGTCCACACATAGAGCCACAATGAGGATTCAATACAATTATATATTGTTACTCTCACACAAGTACAAAGAACATGGAACACAATTTCGTGCACCAGTAACTAAATGCACAAAATCAAATAAACATGCAATTAACCATGCAAATGCAACAATGAACAAACAAAGAAAATAAACAATGGTGTTGAAAAGAAGAAAATAGCTAACCCATGGAGATCGGTATCGACCTCCCCACACTTAAAGATTGCACCGTCCTCGATGCATGCTGAGATGTGCAGGTGGACGGGTTGTTCCAACTGATGCTTTTCTTTAAGGATTGTGCAGATGGACTTGTTTGTCTCCCCTTTTAGAATTTTCTCCCTTTTTTCGTCTTTGGTGGCCAGCCTGAAAGAAGAGAAAAAGAAGAACAATAACCCAGAAATAAAGATAAGAAAATAAAGGAAGTATGGGTGGGTTAATGCCAAATGATAAGGGTCTCATTTACATGGAAGCTTCAACATGTACGTGAGAAAACAATAGAAGTACATGGCAAATCAAGAGTGCAAAAATTTACAACAATGGGGAAGAGAGTGTGGGTAATGAAAGTATCAATATAAGTTCATGTCAATGTAAATGAAGTGCAAGTATCATAAAAGATTGGCATTGGCAGATAATTAATATCATCCCACAGTTTAAAACAAGTCACTAAAAATAATTCAAGAAAAGATGCAACAATTGACTAAGAACATTTAACACCAATGGTAAAATAATAAATTTAGAAAATAAAAAAATAAAAATATGCACAAAATAAAAAATGCAATGAATGAAAATATGCAAATAAATTAAATAAAATAGAATGTAAGTGAAAAATGATGAGAAGTTAAAAAGATGAAGTAAAAAGAAAGTAAGAAAGGAGAGAGAAAGAAGAGAAGATAGAAGAAATTAGGAGTAGAGAAGAAAAGATAAGATAGTTAGCACTAATCTGGATAAGTTGTGGGATGCAGGCGACGCGGTCGCGTGGGTGACGCGGTCACGTGGTGCGCGATAAGGTTGGGTGACGCGGACGCGTGGGGCATGCGATCGCGTGAGTCGATTTGTGCTAGTGGCGCGAGTGCAGCCTCGCGGTCGCACAACTCTCTGTTCAAAACTTAGTATTGCCAAAATCCAGGGTGACGCGATCGCGTGGTCGACGTGATCGCGTGAGTGGCCATCATGGGGATATGACGCGGACGCGTGAGCCATGCGACCGCGTGGTAAGGCATGTGCGATCAGCACCAGTCCAGCACCACTCTCGCACAACTTTCGGTCATGCACCCTTTCTTACGTCGATTTCCAGGTCACGCGGCCGCGTGGGAGGCATTTTTCCCACATGACGCGGATGCGTCAGCGACGCTGCCGCGTCGCGTGCGTGCTTCTCTCTTTTTTTTTATGCAGGATGCAAAATGATATGGATGTTATGAGAAATTCCAGGTTCAATGAAATAAAATAAAATAAAACTCGAAAACAAACAAAACGAAATAAAATGAAAATTAAAATTGAAAAGGAACGATCATACCGTGGTGGGTTGTCTCCCACCTAGCACTTTTAGTTAAAGTCCTTAAGTTGGACATTTGGTGAACTCCCTGTTATGGTGGCTTGTGCTTGAACTCATCCAGGAATCTCCACCAATGTTTGTAATTCCAATGGCCTCCGGGATCCCAAATCTTGTTTCTACACCCGTCTTCAAGTTGATTATAATGATTCCATCTGGGTGATTCAGCTTTAGAATTCTTAGTGAAGCGTCCAAACAACTTCCTAGACCCATTCAATTGAGCTTTACACCAACATTTGCGTTTAAACTTTGAGCACACAACCAGGTTGAACCTTGCTTGATAACTCCAACCACTAGCCATCTTCCCCTTACTCTTAATGCCACAAAGAGCTCTAAGTTGACCATCCGTCTCCAGTAATGGGGTTCCTGGGAGTAATTAGGTTGGAATTGGGGTGGTTCTATATATGGTTCATATGGTTGGTATGGTGGATGAGGGTTAGGGTCATATGGAGGTGAATGGTGGAAAGGGGCTTGTGAGTATGGTGGTCCAAAGTCATGTTGAGGAAAGGGTTCATGGGCATATGGTGGTGGTTGTTGATAGTCCATTGGAGGTGGTTGTCGCCAAGAGGGTTGATCAAATCCTTGTGGCTCCTCCCATCTTTGATTGTTCCAACCTTGATGCCTGTTCTCATTGTAATTTCCTCTTCCTGCAACATAATTGTAACCAGACTCATAGCCAAAGGGGTGAGAGTTCATAGTAGCAAATAAAAATTAAAAACGAAAATAAAAAAAAATTTAAATTAAAAGGTTATTTAAATTTTGAATTTGAAAATTAAATTTTTGAAATTTGAATTTTTAAAATTTTGAAATTTGAAATTTGAAATTTGAAATTTGAAATTTGAAATTTGAAATTTGAGTTTTAAATTTTGAATTTTTGAATTTAATGAGGAAAGATAAAAACAATAAAATGACACTAAACTTAAAATTTTTAGATCAAAACGAAGAAAACAACTAAGAACAACTTGAAGGTCAAGATGAACACGAAGAACAACTTGAAGATCAAGATGAACACAAAGAACAAATTTTTTTGAAAAAAAAAATTTTAATAAATAAATAAAAAAACCAATAACCTCTTAATTTACGAAAAAGTAAAAATAAAAACAAAAATAAGAACAAATAAACAAGCAAAAAGCAAATATTTACAATAACCAATAATAAGGCACACGTTTGCAATTCTCCGGCAACGGCGCCATTTTGAAGAAAACTGAAGATTGATGGTTTAGAAGTTATAGTAAACTCTCGTTGCAGGTATAGTTACTAAACCAAGTAATCAACCTTTCTTACCAATGTTTTGGTTGTCACAAGTAACAAACCCCTTTAAAATTGATAACCGAGTATTTAAACCTCGGGTCGTCTTCTCAAGGAATTGCAGGGAAGTATGTTCTTATTATTGGTTATGAGTCTTGTAAATTGGGAGTTTTGAAAGTAAGGAACAAGTAATTTAAATGACAAGTTGTTAAAATAATAAATAACAAAGCTCTTGGCAAGGTATAAGAACTGGAAGTCCTATCCTGGTTATCCTTATTAATTGTGATGAGAATTAGATTTTTCTCCCACTTTGTTAACCTCTAACTATGAAGGTAAGTTAAGTGGAGGAATTAATTTTGATTCCTCAAGTCCTAGTCTTTCCTTGGGAAAGGCTAGAGTTAGTGGAACTTGAATTAATCCTTGAAGAATTCCAATTTTCAATTAACAATGAGTTTGATAACTCAAGAGTCTCCAATGACTCAACCAAAGCCAAAAGGGAAAAATTCAAATTATTTATATTATAAGTAAAAGAGAGTAATCATAAATGTGAAATATCTCAAATTGCATTAAGTAAAGAAAAATCAATCTAAACATGGAAGTTCATAAATTAAATTAGAAAAATAAATAAAAGGAACATTGAACCTGTGATTGCAAAAGATGAAATAATCATAAAATGAAAAGAATCCTAATTCTAAATCCTAAGAGAGAGGAAAGAACCTCTCTCTCTAAAAACTACATCTAAAACTAAAAATTATGAATTATGAGCTTATGATTATGAATGAATGGATTCTCTCACTTTATAGCCTCTAATCTATGTTTTCTGGGCCGCAAACTAGGTCAGAAACAGCCCAGAATTCGCTGGTTGCGAATTCAAACACGCTGATTTTTTCGTCACTGCGACGCGTCCGCATGGAGCACACAGTCGCGTCACCTAGCGTCAGAGGAACTATGGCATATTATATATCAAATCGAAGCCCCGGACGCTAGCTTTCCAACGCAACTGGAACTGCGTCATTTGGACCTCTGTAGCTTAAGTTATAACTATTTGAGTGCGAAGAGGTCAGGCTGGACAGCTTAGCAATTTCTCCAACTTCTTGTATTCCTTCCACTTTTGCATGCTTCCTTTCCATCCTCTGAGCCATTCCTGCCCTGTAATCTCTGAAATCACTTAACATACATATCAAGGCATCTAATGGTAATAAGAGAGGATTTAAACATACGGAACTTAAGGCCAAAGAAGCATGTTTTCAATCAAAGCACATAATTAGGAAGGCAAATGTAAAACCATGTAAATAGTATGAATAAGTGGGTAAAGAGTTGGTAAAAACCACTCAATTGAGCACAAGGTAAACCATAAAATAGTGGTTTATCACTCTCCCTTTCTCCTTCAAGCTCGACGGCAGCGGAACTAACGGCGGCGGTGGCAATGCATGGCAGCGACGAGGACGAACGACGTGAACGTCTCCGTCGATCTCTCTCGACACCTCTCCCTCATCCTTGTTCAACCGGCACCAGGGCGGACTCCACGGAACTGCGGCGACGTGTGTACAGGGCGCGGCGACTTCCTTCCCCTCTCTTCTCCCTCGATTCTCCCTTCTCCCTTCTCTATCTCTCTTTTTTTTTCCTCAACCTATTTTCGTTCTTCCCCTTTCTGAGGGTATGTTTGCGTTTATTGTTTGTAAAATTAGGTTAGAATTGAGTTTTAATTTGGGAAATTAGAGTTAGGGTAAAATATTCATGATAGAATAACAATTTAGAAATTAAATATAATATTATAAAAATTAATTTTGGAACACATAATTTTATTTATCAATTTATCAATGAGTTCAAATAATTATTTTCAATTTAAATTATAAAATGAACATACTAATCACATTTTATAAAATTTGGTTTAAATTCGAGAATATCAATTATTCAGATTATATGATATAATTTTTCATTATTGTTCTATCAACAAAACTTTAATTCTAATTTATATAAAATAACTAATTATAGTAAAGATTGTATATAAATATTAATTAACTTAAACTCAATGTATTTATAAAGATTAATTTAATCACTCCTAATAAATTAATCTCTAAGAGCTCAAATTAAGAAAATAAACCATAATTTATTCATAATAAAAATTTCTTAAATTTAATTATATAATACTCCCATTTAAAATTAATTGTATTCAACTTAATTTTTTATTTATAAATTATATTGAAAATTTTAATATTTAAAGTAAATTATATAAAATTATTATTAGTTTTAATTATTAAAATTTTTAAATTTTAAAAGATAAAAAATTTAAAATAATAAAAAATACATAAAAATCTTAATTAATTAAAATTCAAATGATTAAAACTGTGACCATAGACTCCTTTAAGTTACCCCCCAAAACTGTGAGCATAGACCCCTTTAGGTCACCACCCGAAACCGTGACCATAGACCCTTTTAGGTCGTCACCCTTCTGAAAAATCGTGACCATAGACTCTTTTTGGCCACTGTAAAAAACTGTGACCATTGACCCCATCAGGTCACCCCTTAAAACTGTGACCATAGACCCCTTTAGGTCACCCTTCCGAAAAACCGTGACCATAGACCCTTTTTTGTCACTGTAAAAAACCGTGACCATAGACACCTTTAGGTCACCCCTAAAACCCTGACTATAGACCCTTTTACGCTACCCCCAAAACCATGACTATAGACCCCTTTAGGTCACCCCTAAAACCGTGACCATAGACCCCTTTAGGTCACCCCCCAAAACCGTGACCATAGACCCTTTTTAGTCACTATAAAAAACCGTGACCATAGACACTTTTAGGTCACCCCCAAAATTGTGACCATAGACCAAGGTTGTGAAAACCAAGCTGTTCGATGAACCAGTAAAATAACCGGTTCAACGGTTTAATGGTCTGACTGTGGTCTAACCGGGATTCAACCGGTTTAGTTAAATATAAAATAAAATTATAAAAAATTAATATATAATTTTAATATTTAAATTTAATAAATTTTTAACTAAATAAACACAAAAATCACATACAATATAAATTACATATAACAAAATGTAACTTCAGCCCTAAAAAATATACCTTCAAATTTTTTAGAAATCCTTATGAAGTATGTTATCTCAAAAAAAAAAGCTTGCTGTAGTTATTAGCATCAATGTATAATTTAGTTTTTTAAAATCAACAAAACTATTCTAAAAAATTTAACAAAAGTACCAGCAACCATTAACAAGTCATAAAACAAAAGAATAACAAAAGAGGCAGCAATCAGATTTCCTTTATCAGTTAATCAACAGAGTTAAATAGTTAATCCAATTGAATTTTTTCTTTTACAATTACAACCATCAGAATTCAATCTATCCAACCATCAGAATCCAGAATATAAAAAATAGCAAATCATAATCATTATAATTAACAAAATAAAAAAATAAATTGAACTACAGAAGAACTCAAGAAACAGGGAGAGTAACATAATCAAACTCTGTAATTTTCTACGGCGGCAGAGTGAGCGAAGAATCCACGGCGGCAGAAAAACATTCGAACTTCGCTGTGAGTTCAACAGAGAAAAGGATCGAAGACAAAGACGGGCAAAGACGATGAGGAGAGAGACGATTTCATGGAGGCCGACGATGACATGGACAGAAGTGGCTTGACAACACCAACAATAGCTCCGAGCAGACCTGGCGATGCAAGGAGAAGGGATCTAGGAGGAGAAGAGGGGGGGGCCAACAAGGACAAGGAAAGAGGCGGGATTGACGACACCATGATGACAGAGAAGCTGAGAAGGTGACGCTACTGTTGATGGTGGCGGCGCTGGAACTCAGAGGGGTAGTGGCGGTGTTGGAACTCAAAGAGGGAGAGAGAGGGGTATTAGGGTTTTCTTCTAAGAGAGAAGGGTAACTGGGTAGTGGGTAGCTTTTATATAGGTTTTTTAATTTTTTTTTTATTTTTAACCTTTGAAATCCGTAAAAAAACCGACCGGTTTTACTGGTTCACCGGTCAACCACCGGTTTGACCAGTTTTTCACCGATTTTTTGTCAAACGGTTTTTGGCATCACCCGAACCGGCCAGATGATCGGTTCCCGGTTAATCCGGTTGAACTGACCGGTCCGGTTCAATTTTCAGAACAATGCCATAGACCCTTTTAGGCCACCCTCAAAACCGTGACCATAGACCCCTTTAGGTCACCCCCCAAAACCGTGACCATATACCCTTTTAGGTCACCCTTTTTTGAAAAACCGTTACCATAGACCCTTTTTGGTCACTGTAAAAAACCATGACCATAGACCCTTTTAGGTCACCCCTCAAAACCGTGACCATAGACCCTTTTAGGCCACCCATTTTTAAAAAATTGTGACCATAGGTACTCTATGGTCACCCTTTCAAAAAAAAACTGTGACCATAGGTACTCTATGATCACGATTTTTTACCATGACCAAAAAAACCGTAGCCATAGGCCTAAAATGTTGTAGTGAAGGAAGAAGAAGTTAAAAAGGAAGGTGCTGATAAGGAGGGTGTGAAACTAGTGAGAGAACAATAGGGAAAAAAACTGAAGCAAAGGAGAAAAGTGTTGGAGTAGAAAAGAATGTGTTTCTTTGTGGGTTACCACTTCTACTAAGCAAAAGAGATGAAGGTAGTGATATAGTTCTTCTCATGTTCTTGAGGTCTAGGGAGTTCAAGGTCAGTGATGCATTTGAGATGCTGAAGAGGTCAATTTTCATTTTTTTTTCTTTATAAATAGTAGCTCATAAATAATCTACTTTAAATTAGAAGTCACTAAAAAAATTAAAATAAAAGAAATCTACTTTAGATATGGCTGATAAACCACTATTTTATGGTTTATCTTGTGCTCAATTGAGTGTTTTATATCAATACTTTACTCACTTATTCATATAAATTGCATGATTTTATATTTTTCTTCCTAATTTTGTTCTATAATTGGAAACTTACTTCCCAAAGCCTTTAAATTACCAAAAATTAAATTTCCTCTTATTACCATTCGATGCCTTGATATGTGTGTTAAGTGATTTCAGGCTTTACAGGGCAGGAATGGCTTAGAGAATGGAAAGGAAGCATGCAAAAGTGGAAGGAATACAAGAACTTGAAGGAATTGCTAAGCTGTCCAACCTGACCTCTTCGTACTCAAACGGTCATAACTTGAGCTACAGAAGTCCAAATGATGCGGTTTCAGTTGCGTTGGAAAGCTAACGTCCGGGGCTTCGAAATGATATGTAATTTTGCATGGTGGCCATAAAGCTATGCGACTCGAACGCGTGCTTCACGTGGACGCGTTGCAGTGACGAAAATCAGCGTGTTTGAATTCACAACCAGCAAATTCTAGGCTGTTTCTGGCCCAGTTCTCGGCCCAGAAAACACAAATTAGAGGCTATAAAGTGAGGAAATGCATCCATTCATCAGACAATAATTCATACAACTTTCATATTCACAATTTTAGGTTTTAGATGTAGTTTTAGAGAGAGAGAGGCTCTCTCCTCTCTCTTAGTATTAGCATTTAGAATTTCTATTATGTTTAGGCTACTTTTCTTCATTCCAGGTTCAATATTCCTTTAATTTAATTTTTCTTCTACTTTATTTACTTTATCACTTAGTTATTTATTTTTCCAATGTAATTTATGAATTTCCATGTTAGATTTGATTTCTTTTATTTAATATAATTTGAGGTATTTCAGACTTATGATTGTTTTCTTTAATTTATTAATGCTTTCGATTTATCCAAATTATTTTCATTCAAGTAGATTTTCTTCCCTTTTGGCTTTGGTTGAATAATTGGTGACACTTGAGTTATCAAACTCAGCTGTTGGTTAATATTTGAAGTTTGCTGGTTGATTTGAATCCCTCTAAAGCTAGTCTTTCCTTAGGAGTTGACTAGGACTTGAGGAATCAAATTGATTAGCCCACTTGACTTTCCTTTATTTAGTAAGGGTTAACTAAGTGGGAACAGCGGATAATTCTCATCACACCTGCTAAGGATAACTAGGATAGGAATTTCAATTCTTATACCTTGCCAGGATATTTTCTTAATTATTAATTTAATTTTCTTGTCATTTAAATTACTTGTTCTTTATTTCAAAAACCCAAAAATTCTACCTTTTTTCATAACCAATAATAAAAACACCTCCCTGCAATTTCTTGAGAAGACGACCCGAGGTTTAAATACTTTGGTTATAAATTCTATTGGGTTTTGTTACTTGTGACAACCAAACTTTTGCACGAAAGGATTCTCTGTTGGTTTAGAAACTATACTTACAACGCGATTATATAATTTTATAAAAATTTCTTTACTCATAGAATCAGTTCGTCAAAATGGCGCCGTTGCCGGGAAATTGCAAACGTGTGCCTTATTATTGGTTATTGTAAATATTTACTTTTAAATTGATTTTTTCGGAAAAAAAAAATTTCAGATTTTTATTTTAAAATTTTTTATCTTATCTTATCTTAGTTTTAAATTTCAAAATTCAAATCGTTTTCAAAAATCATATCTTTTTCAAAATCTTATCTTATCTTATTTCAAATTTAAATTTCAAATTTCAATAAAATTCCAAAATTCGAAATTCAAAATTCAAAATTTAAATTTAAAATTTTAAAAATCAAACCTTTTCAAAATTTAAATCTTCTTCAAATCTTTATCTTATATTGTTGACTTTTTTCAAAATTCAAATTTCAAAATTTAAAATTCAAAATTTAATTTTTAAATTCAAAAATTTAAATTTCAAAACCTTTTAATTTAAAAACTTATCTTCTTTTACCTAACTTATCTTATCTTTTTTTTTAATCTTAAAAATCTTTTTCAAACATTTTCTCTTATTTATTTTATTTTATTTTCCTTTGATTGTTTATTTGTTTTTGTTTTTAATTTTTATTAGTTACTATGAGTTCTCACCCCCGTCGCTTTGAGTTTGGTTCTAATGCTGTTAAAAGGAATGGAAGCTATAACAGGAACATGCATCAAGGTCAAAACAATCAAAAATGGAAGGAGCCACGAGGATCTGATCAACCCTTTAGGCAACAACACCCTCCAAGATACCATGGACCACGACCATTCCACAATGCATGCCAAGACAATAGTTATGGTGGACCTTCTCGTGACAACCAACCCCCACCAGTTTACTATGGTTAAGAGCCATTCCGAGGTGCGTACCAAGATGATAGATATGGTGGACCCCCTTGTAGTTACCAACAAGCTCTATCATATGCCAATGAACAACCTCCTCAACATAGCTTTGAACCACTACACTCACAAGCCAACTACCACCATTCGCCTCCATATGACCCTAACTCTTATCCACCCCAATTCCAACCCAATTACTCCCAAGAACTACCACTTCCCTATGCACCATGTCCATATCCATCAACCCAAGAATCAAAGGAGCGTCTCAAGGAAACAGTGAATAAATTTTATGCAACCCTTCACCAATTGAATCAAGCAATAAATCGATTACCTTTCCGACGTTCGGACACTCAAGGAACCCCCATGGCTTCATATGGGCAATCTAATGAAGAACGTAGCATGAATGAGATATTAGAAACTCCAGTGGACAGTACGGAGCATGACTTTGTACTGGAACAAGTAGAGGAAGCTGTAATTATCGAAGAAGAAGAATTGGTTGAAGACTTAGGAGATGCTGAACCTCCATGGGAAAGTCAAGTTATAGAGCCTCCTTCAAAGACGTTTGAAATTGATGTTGACGAGGGTGTACAACCTCCGAGGCATATCATGGTTGAAGACTTTGAAGGGGATGATCAAGAGATGGATTCAATCATTGATGAATTCTTATCTACAATTGAATCCTCTCCCATTGGACTTGACATGGAGATTAAAGAAGAAGAAGCACAACCTCTCATGCCCTTAGTGGACAATGAAGAGGAGATCGAATTGGAAGAAAGCTACCAAGAGGAAGAGGTTGATATTAAAGAAGCTTACAAAGAGGTGGAAGTTGTCAAGGAAGAACCCAAGGGAATGGAACTGGAAATCACCTTGCCAAGGTTGTTGGAAACCTCTCCCCCAAAGCCCTCACCATCCATCCCTTCATTCAAGTGGGTAAATCTTTCCTCTCTAAGCTTAATTAGCTCACTTGAATATGCTTTACTTGAGACAGATGGTCAGTTTAGAGCTCTTTGTGGCTTTAAGAGTAAGAGGGAGATGGTTAGTGGTTGGCAACACAATCCTAGGTTCATTGTGGTAGGAAGCTCACTGCTGAATTATCATGGTTGGAAGAATACTAAATTGTATGGGTCTAGGAAGCTGTTTGGATGCCTCAGTGAGAATTCGGATTGCTTACCAACCGGTTGAAACAAAGATGGTCAACAAGAAGACGGGTGCAAAAGCAAGGTTTGGGACCCCGGAATTCAGTCTAGAAATCAACACTCTTGGAGCCTTGTCACTTACTTTAGATTGCTTGATGGCTGTATGCGCCTAGTTTGGGATTCCGGAGGCCATTGGAGTTACAAACATTGGTGGGGATTCATGGATCAGTACAAGCATAAGCCACCATGACAAGGAGCTCACCAAATGTCTAACTTAAGGACTTTAACTAAAAGTGCTAGGTGGGAGACAACCCACCATGGTATAATCATTCCTTTTTAATTCTTAATCTTATTTTATTTTATTTTTTTCATTCATAATCTCTGCATATAGTCTGCATTCACATTTGCATTCGCATTTTGCATAAAAAAAAAAAAAAAACGCACGCTACGCGTAAGCGTCACTGACGCATCCGCATCATAGATGCGTTCTGAAGAAAAGAGAATTGAACAGAAAGTCACACGAAAGCGTGGCTGAAGGCGTGCCTTAGGCACAAATATGCCCACGCGACCGCGTCAATGACGCGTCCGCGTCATTCTGAAAAAGAGCCTCCCACGCGTCCGTGTCACCCACGCGAATGCGTGGCTCTGCAAAATCGACGTAAAAAGGTGTATGGCAGAGACTTATGGTGGAGTTGGGCTGGAATGATGCTAAAGGCACAAGCCCTACCACGCGACCGCGTGCCCTACGCATTCGTGTCACCCTAAATTTTGGCAAAATGCATTTAATACAGAGAGTTACGCGAACGCGAGGCTGCTCTTGCCCCACTAGCACAAATCAAGTCACGCGAACGCGTGCCCTACGCGTCCGCGTCACTTGAAATTATCGCCAATCACGCAAACGCGTGATCCACGCGTCTGCGTCACCTGTGCCGCGTAACTTATCCAGATCAGTGCCAATTATCTTATCTTTTCTTTTCTAATCATAATTTCTTCTATCTTTTCTTCTTTCTTCTTTCTGTCTTACTTCATCTCTTTAACTCCTCATCCTTCTTTGCTTTCATTCTATTTTACTTAATTGCATACTTTCATTCATTGTATTTTAATTCTGTACATATTTTTATTTTCTTTTCTACGTTCATTATTTTTTCCGTTGGTGTTAAATTTTTCTATTCAAATGTTGCATCTTTTCTTGAATTATTTTGGTGCTTAGTGACTTATTTTACACTGTGGGATGATATTAATTATCTACCAATGCCAATCTTTTATGATACTTGCACTCCATTTTCATTGACATGAACTTATATTGATACTTTCATTACCGACACTCCTCCCCTTTGTTGCAAATTTTGCACCACTGGTATGCCATGTGCTTCTATTATTTTCTCACTTGCATGTTGTAACTACCATGTAATTGAGACCCTCATTATTTGGCATTAACCCACCCAGACTTTATTTATCTTTATTTCTAGGTTACTTTTTCTTCTTTTTCCTCTTCTTTCAGACTGGCCCCCGAGAAAGGAAAAAGGGAGAAACTTCTATATAGGGCAACAAACAAGTCCATCTACACATTCTTTAGAGAAAGAGCAGCAGTTATAGCTCGCAACCCGTCCACTTGCACATCTTAGCATGCACCGAGGACGGTGCAATCTTTAAGTGTGGGGAGGTCGATACCGATTTCCAGGGGTTAGTTACCTTCTTTTCAACACCAATATTCTATTTTCTTTGTTTGTTCATTGTTGCATTTGCATATTTGATTGCATGTTTGTTTGATTTTATGCATTTAGTTACTACTTGGTTGAAGTAATATTTTCTTTTTCAAGAAATTTTTATAGTATTTCACTAATTTAAATTGAAAATTTTTTTGTTAAATTTGTTTGAAGTTGTATTTGGAATATAGTTTAAAAAGCTAAGAACACACAACCCGTAAGATTTTGAGCCTAATTACATGGTTACACTATTTAAACCATGAATTTTATTCTTGTGTGTTTTCTTCCCTATGATTGCAATCTTTGCTTTGTTCCATTCTATATGTCCACTATTTAGTGTATTTACATGCTTGCATATGATTGAGGCCATTACTTGTTTTAGCTCACTTCTCCCAAATAAGCCTACCCTTTTATGTCACCATTGTTAGCCACTTTAAGCCTTTTAATCCCATTTATTCTATATTTTACCACATCACTAGCCTTAAACGAAAAAACAATTAAATACCCCAATTGAATCTTTGGTTAGCTTAAGATAGAGATTGTGTATCAACTAAGTATGGGGAAACTATAGGAACATGGGTTAATAAGGAAATGTGTTATGTTCTTACTTTGATAAAATATTGGGAATTTTGGTACCTACTAATGAGAGACTAGAAAAATTAAAAATCCATATGCATTGATATGTTACGTTTACTTTTATATTTTTAAAAGAATATATATATATATATATATATATATATATATATAATCCAAGAAAAAGGAAAAAAAAAAGAAAAAATCCAAAAATATTCAATAAATAAGTAAATAAATAAGGGGACAAAATTATCCCAATGCAAGGTTAAGTTAATAAAAAGATCAATGCATATGTGATAAAATTAAAATAAAGGTTGATGCATGAGTATGTAATGCAAAAGTGGGAATTTTGAGTAGTTAGGCATGAATTTAAAAGTATATAGAGTGTGTGTATAGGTGAGAGCTTAGGTTAGTCAAAGATTCATATTATAGCTCACTTGGCCATACATATATCCTCACCCTTACCTTAGCCCCATTACAACCTTGAAAAGACCTCATGATGTTTGCATTGGTACACTAAATTTTTGTTGATTGGTTAGATGAAGAACAAAGTTTAGAAAGCATGATTAGAGAAGAGTAGAGTGATTAACCCTAGACACTTGAGAGATTAGAGTGATATACACTACCAGTGAGGGTTCAATGCTTGATTCTATGTTCCCTGCTTTCATGAGCTATCTTCTTACAAGTTCACTTGTCTTTTATTGTATAATTTGAATTAGTGAAATCTGATTTATGTTTGTCTTGAAGAGCTTATTTACTTTTAACCAAGTAGGTAGAAACATTTTGCATGTAGTTGCATTCATATAGATAGGTTGCATTTCATAAGTTTTACCATTCATATTCACTCTCTTATAGCTTCTCTTGAGCTTAGCATGAGGACATGCTAATGTTTCAGTGTGGGAATGTTGATAAACCACTATTTTATAGTTTATCTTGTGCTCAATTGAGTAGTTTATATCAATTCTTTACTCACTTATTCATATAAATTGCATGGTTTTATATTTTCCTTCCTAATTTTGTTCTATAATTGGAAACTTGCTTCCCAAAGCCTTTAAATTACCAAAAATTAAATTCCCTCTTATTTCCATTCGATGCCTTGATATGTGTGTTAAGTGATTTCAGGTTTTACAGGGCAGGAATGGCTTAGAGGATGGAAAGGAAGCATGCAAAAGTGGAAGGAATACAAGAACTTGAAGGAATTGCTAAGCTGTCCAGCCTGACCTCTTCGCACTCAAACGGTCATAACTTGAGCTACAGAGGTCCAAATGACGCGGTTCCAGTTGCGTTGAAAAGCTAACGTACAGTGCTTCAAAATGATATATAATTTTTTATAGTGTCCGTACATCTAGGAGACGCAAACGTGTGCTTCATGCGAACGCGTCACAGTGACGAAAATCAGCGTGTTTGAATTCGCAACCAGCGAATTCTGGGCTGTTTCTGGCCCAGTTCTCGGCCCAGAAAATACAAATTAGAGGCTATAAAGTGAGGAAATGCATCCATTCATCAAACAACAATTCATACAACTTTCATATTCACAATTTTAGGTTTTAGATGTAGTTTTAGAGAGAGAGAGGCTCTCTCCTCTCTCTTAGAATTAGGATTTAGAATTTCTATTATGTTTAGGCTACTTTTCTTCATTCCAGGTTCAATGTTCCTTTAATTTAATTTCTCTTCTACTTTTGTTTACGTTATCACTTAGTTATTTATTTTCCCAATTTACTTTATGAATTTTCATGTTAGATTTGATTTCTTTTATTTAATATAATTTGAGGTATTTTAGACTTATGATTGTTTTCTTTAATTTATTAATGCTTTCGATTTATCCAAATTATTTTCATTCAAGTAGATTTTCTTCCTTTTTGGCTTTGGTTGAATAATTGATGACACTTGAGTTATCAAACTCAGCTGTTGGTTAATATTTGAAGTTTGCTGGTTGATTTGAATCCCTCTAAAGCTAGTCTTTCCTTAGGAGTTGACTAGGACTTGAGGAATCAAATTGATTAGCCCACTTGACTTTCCTTTATTTAGTAAGGGTTAACTAAGTGGGAACAACGGATAATTCTCATCACACCTGCTAAGGATAACTAGCATAGAAATTCCAATTCTTATACCTTGCCAAGAGATTTTCTTAATTATTAATTTAATTTTTTGTCATTTAAATTACTTGTTCCTTATTTCAAAAACCCAAAAATTCTACCTTTTTCCATAACCAATAATAAAAACACCTCCCTGCAATTCCTTGAGAAGACGACCTGAGGTTTAAATACTTCGGTTATAAATTCTATTAGATTTTGTTACTTGTGACAATCAAACGTTTGCACGAAAGGATTCTCTGTTGGTTTAGAAACTATACTTATAACGTGATTATATAATTTTATAAAAATTTCTTTACTAACAGAATCAGTTCGTCAATGGCGTCGGAGCGCATCTTTAATGGAGTCTAAAGATTTGTAGAAGGACCCTCCTACGTCATGCAGAACGAGTTAGCTTCCTCAACCACATCCATCTTTTTTATCCTTTGGGTTATTTTGAAAATTATTATTAAGCTTCAACATTGGAAAAATTTATTAAGTTTTCATTTTTCTAATATGAAATAAGTAATCTTTGGTGCCCTTTCATTGTTTTATTGATTCTTAGAGAAGTTGGTGCTTTCTTTTTGGAGAAATTCTCCTATTCTTGAACATTGAGCATTTGAGGTTGTGATTGACCTGCAATTAAAATTTATTTCTAATATTTTGTTATTGGATAGCTTACTTTTTTTGTCTCTATTAACCATATTGCCAATTTTTTATTGTTTTCATCTCTTTAATCACATTATATATGCTTTCAAGAAGAACTATCAATAAAGTGATTAGAATTTTTGGAGTTCCCACATGCTATCTAAAGGCTAAGCTTGAGGAAGCTATCTTGGGACACAACCTATTTTATGAAAAGACAAAAGAGGCAAAGAAGATCAATAAAGAAACTTAAGAAAATAATAAGGAATAAGAAGTTAAAAAGGAAGGTGCTGATAAGGAGGGTGTGGAACCAGTGAGAAAATGGGAGGAAAAAAAACTGAAGTAGAGGAGAAAGGTATTGGAGTGAAGAAGAATGTGTCTCTTTGTGGGATACCACTTCTGCCAAGTAAAGTAGATGAAGGCACTGATATAATTCGTCTCAAGTTCCTGAGGGCTAAGGAGTTCAAGGTCAGTGATGCATTTGAGATGCTGAAGAGGTCAATTTTTATTTTTTTTCTTTATAAATAGTAGATCATAAATAGTCTACTTTAAATTAGAAGTTACTAAAAAAATTAAAATAAAAAAGTCTACTTTAAATATTATACTATGATATTTGTGTTCTTTCAAATAAAAAATTATGAATAAATAATATGTGAAATTATGAATCTGACAAATAAAAAAGACATGCAAAATGATGAGGTGTAGGATATAAAATGAATTTTTATATGCCGATATGTTGTTTTCTCTTAATAATTCTTAAAGGGAACTATTTGACAATAATTTTGCTTCCATTTCTTAATAGATGTTTCATAAATTGATGTTCAAGACAAAGTAATAACTGAACATTATTATTAAGCTTATTTAGTAATTTCTTCTTGAATGCTATATATTAATTATTTGCTCATGATATATATTATATAGTTCTTAATTTTTTAAAATTTAGATGATAAGTGATTTTATTAATTCACACCTTACCATGTGAAAACTGTAAATCTGTAGTAATATGAAATTCATCACTCATATTTTAATTACATAGATTATGTACTAAGAATTATATTTTATTACTATTAACACCAAAAGAGAACATACAGATAATTATGTGCTAGGAATTAAGTTTTAAATACATAGATTATTATGCAAAGTAACTAAACATTATTATTAAGCTTGATTTCTTCTTTAATACTATATGTAACACCCTACCACATAGAGTTTTAAGTCTAGAATATAAATTAGAGGTGGTGAGGTGCTACGACCTCTAAAACAAAAAATACGTAAATAGATATATATGAAGAATAGTTTAACTAAGAGCCTCAGAAGAAAGGATGATCAAGACAAGACTAAAAACGAGTCACACTTGAAAGGCATTTGTATAGAAGGCTTATACAGAAAACCAAAAGACAGATATATAAAAGTAGAATTCTAAATGATAGTTATATAATCAAGATCTAGACCTGCGAAGTAAAGATCGGCTAGAATATATATATATATATATATATATATATATATATATATATATATATATATATATATATATATATAACCCCAGGAATAAACCAACAAATAAATATAAATCCTGTTTCACCAAGTCAACCTCTAAGAGGGACAAAACATAATATATACAAGATGAAGAATCTATACACATATATAAACATAAACCAAATACAAACACTAAGTTCCAATATTGTTTTTCGCTTCCAAGAGTTACCAGAATGCTCAATGCGGTGCCTCGCATCTTGCATCTGAAAACAACAACATAGATATGGAATGAGAATCGGAGGTTCTCTGTATGGTAAAGGTGCCCACATAGATAATATATAAGGTTCCGGAAAAGCCAGAGGCGATCCTAGAACTCTGACACTCAGATTTAAATCTTAAAATTTATAAATGGAAAACCATAAACATGGTAGGTTATCTAAGGTTCTTATTTCTAATTTCTTTCTAACTTAAGCCCTAATTTCCGCCTTCCTCCAATCCTCCAAAACTCCAATGCATAGACAAGCAATACAGACAAAGCAAACACAAGTAGGATACAGATACAGAGTAAATATAGCAGGTAAGCATAATAATCACATAGGCAAGCCCAATTAATGCACAATCAAACAAAACACACATATGCATATAATGTATGTCTGTCCTATAGCTGATGAGTCTCATCTGTCGGTTATCAAGCCAAACCCGACATATCCAGTAGCTAACCCTGAACAGAACACCAAATACGGAGCAAATGGGACAATGCCACAACCCTTACGTCTTACCCGCATACCCAGAGCAGGGGACAACCTCACCATTACCCGGAGCAAGTGGCGACATAACTTAGCCCTTGCATCTTACCCGAAGCCTCGAACTTTCTCAGAGCAAGTGGATAACACCACTGCATCTTACCCAGAGTCACATTCAAAAATTTATTCTCATTATCATTACAATTTATTCATATTCATTCAAATTCATAATCAAACTTAGTCCTCAACCTTCCTCTTCCTCATAAGCCAGCTCATCCTCAATCATATCTCATACAACTTCATCACTAACCTGGAGCGAGTGGACAATGCCACCGCCTCTTGTCTGGTTACATACATTTCATAATCATTCAATTCATTCAAATATCATACTTAAATATCAATCCTCCTGATCCTTCATTCACACTCAATCTCTCACTCAATTATCATTCAATTCATTCAAAAATCATACTTTAAATCATAATCTCATAATTCTTTATTCTTTTTCAATCATCATCATTCCTCCCATTCTTTTCAACAATAATTCAAACTTAAAATATAATTTGATGAGCAGAT
Source organism: Arachis ipaensis (assembly GCF_059453495.1). NCBI lineage: Eukaryota > Viridiplantae > Streptophyta > Magnoliopsida > Fabales > Fabaceae > Arachis > Arachis ipaensis. The sequence goes on along the minus strand of NC_142442.1, from coordinate 120,611,217 downwards.
ATTTTATACGCTTTTTGGCATCATTTTCATATAGTTTCTATTATGTTTTGTTTAAGTTTTATTATATTTTCATAGGTTTTAGTGCGAAATTCATATTTTTGGATTCTACGTTGAGTTTGTATGTTTTATGGTGATTTCAGGTATTTTCTGGCTGAAATTGAGGAGCTTGAGCAAAAGTCTGATTCAGAGATAGAGAAAGCACTGCAGATGCTGTCAGGATCTAACCTCCATGTACTCGAAAGAGCTTTTCTGGAGTTACAGAAGTCCAAATGGCGCTCTCTCAATGGCTATGGAAAGTAACATCCAGGGCTTTCCATAAATATATAATTATTTATACTTTGCTTTGGAAATGGAAGTCCAAAACTGGCGTTCAATACCAGCCACCTACCTCGTTACTGGCGTTTAACGCCCAAAAGGGGGTCCCTAGCCAGCGTTCAACGCCCCTAAGGGACCCTAGCTCATAGGAGACACTCAAACTCAGCCTAAACACTCACCAACTGGATCCCAGAAGTGGATTTTCGTACTATCAACTTAATTGATCTTATTTCTATAATCCTTAGTCATTAGATTAGTATATATAGACAATAGTTCACCCTTGTTAAGGACCCTTGCCCACTTGTATGTTTCCATTGTATTTTTCTATCAGCATGAGTCACTAAACCTCCTAGGTTAAGGTTAGGAGCTCTGCTGATTTTCATGGATCAATAAAAGTACTACTGTTCTATTCAATTCGTGTGTGACTCTATTCTAAGATGCATCTTCGTTCTTCACCTTATGAATGAGATGATCCATTACACTCATCCTCATTCTACATGGGTTCAGTGTGAGTCCTTGACAGGAGATCACTGAACCACAAGCTTGATTATACATCTTTTAGACGGCTAATCTACGACTTTTTTGGGGACTTCTCAAAACACTAGTTCAGCCGAGATATGGAGAGATTAAGGTCTTTGTGGTAGAGGCTAGAACCAAAGGCGCAACATTCTCTGATCCGGAAGATTCGACCTTGTCTGTGGTGTCTTGAGTAGGATCATGAAGGGGATGAACTGTAGGAACTTCACCCTCGTTCAGATTGAGCGCACACTAAACCTGGCGTTCGGCCCGAAGGAGGAAGATTGGCAGCCATTGAACCGGCGTTGATCACTTGCAGCCTGCCATGGAAGGAATCACTCACAGTTGGAGAAGACAGTAGGAAAGGTTGATCCAGAAGAATGAAGCATCTCCGAAGCCTCAACCGTACTCTTATCACTGGTTTTTACTCAAATTAAGTAATTTCATTCCTATTCCTGTTTTATGCATTTTTCACAACATAAATCTTTTCTAATTGCCTGACTAAGATCTACAAGGTGTCCATAGCTTGATTGAAATCAACAATCTCCATGGGATCGACCCTGACTCACCTCAGGTATTACTTGGACGACCTAGTGCACTTGCTGGTTTAGTTGTGCAGAGTTAATTTCCGTGCACCAAGTTTTTGGCGCCGTTGCCGGGGATTGTTCGGATTTGACAAACTACTGGATTATCTTGTTGCTTAGATTTGGTACTTTTTACTATGTTGTTTGAGTTTTTTGTTTTCTTTTTCAAAAAAAAATAAAAAAATTTTCAAAATCTTTGCTTTTCTTTATTGATATTTATCTTTTGTTTGAGTCTTTTTGTTTGTGTTCTTGTTAAAGTTTCGAACTTTCTTGTTTTCTTTTCAAAAAATTTTCAAAAATTGTGTCTTTTGTTTGAGTCTAGTGTCAATTTTTAAGTTTGGTGTTCCTTGTGTGTTCATCTTTTCTTTAAAAATTTTCAAATTGTTCTTAGTGCTCTTTCTTGGTATTCAAGTTGTTCTTGTTTCTTTTCTTGTTTTGATCTTTAAAATTTTAAGTTTGGTGTCTTTTGGTATTTTTCTCTTTAATTTTTGAAAATTTAGAGTCTTAGATCTAAAAATTTTAAGTTTGGTGTATTTTAGTTGTTTTCCTCTTTCTTCATTAATTCAAAAAAATAAAAAATATATCTTTTTCATCTTTAATCAAAATTTTCGAAAATCTTGCCTATTTGATTTCAAAAGTTTTTAAATTTGGTGTTTTCTTGTTAGTAAAGTTAAAAATTGAAATTTCAAAATCTAATCTTTTTCAAAATTTAAATTTCAATTCTTATCTTTTTAAATCTTTTTCAATTCTTGTCATATATTTTAAATTTAAAACTTATCTATCATATCTTTTTTTAAATTTTAATTTCAAATCTTTTTGGAACTTTACTATCTTTTCAAATTTGATTTTTAAATCTTTTTAAAACTTATCTTTCTTAACCTTTTTTTTTATCTTGTTTCAGTTTCAAATTTCAAAATCAAATCTTGCTCAAAATTTAAATTAAAAAATTTTCAAAATCAAATCTTTTTCAAAATCTTATCTTATCTTAATTCAAAGTCAAAATTCAAAATTTCAAATTTCAAGTTTTCAAAATTCAAATATCAATTTTTAAAATCAAATCTTTTCAAATCTTCTATCTTATCTTAATTTCAAATCTCCTATCTTATCTTAATTTCAAATCTTTCTTAATTAGTTACTTGTTTTCTCTTTCCTCTTTTTCAAAACTTTCTAACTAATTTGTCTCTCTTCTTTTTCGAAAATCATCATTTAATTTTCAAATATTTTTAGTTAATTAGTAGTCTTAGTTTTTAATTGTCTTTATTTTTTCTTTCTTTCCTTTTCTTTTTTGAATTTAAATAAAATAAAAAAATAAAAACAAAAATATTTTGATTCTAATTTCCATTTTTATTTTTAATTACCTAATTTCTCCTACCTCTCTTCACCATGAACCAAAATGGGAATGAATAGTTCAGAAGAACTTTGGGGTCTTATATGGCCCCCACTCCTGACTTCTATGGGAGAAGTATCAGTATACCCTCAACCGGAGCAAGTAATTTTGAGCTAAATGCTCAGCTCATTACTCTAGTACAGCAAAACTGCCAGTAGTCTGGACTTCCATAGGAAGAGCCAACTAAGTTCCTAGTAGACTTTTTATAAATTGCTAACACAGTACACACTGAGGGAGTAGATCAGGGTATCTACAGACTGCTACTCTTTCCCTTTGCTGTAAGAGATCAAGCAAAGAGGTGGTTAGATAACCAACCCAAATCCAGCTTAAAAACCTAGAGGCAGCTAGTAGACAAGTTTCTGAATTAATACTTTCTCCCAAGAAAGATGACTTAGTTAAGGCTGGACATCCAAGGCTTTAAGCAAGAGAATAATGAATCTCTTTATGATGCTTGGGGGAGGTATAGAAGAATGCTACGGAAATGCCCCACTGAATGTTTTCATAATGGGTGCAATTAGACATCTTCTATTATGGCCTCACAGACATGGCTAGGATGTCTCTATACCACTCTGCTGGTGGCTCTATACATATGAGGAAAATAATTGAAGAGGCTTATGAACTTATTGAGACAGTTGCCATGAACCATCATCTATACTCAGTTAATGAGACTTCCATGAAAGGAGAGGTTAAGGCAATATCTACTGACTCTAACCCTCCAGAACAAGATGGCCCATTGGCTAAGCAGCTACATGCCCTTGCACAGCAGTTGTAGGAATTGCAAGAGGCTTTGCGAGAGACTCAGGCTTCTAACAGAAATGTAGAAGCATAGCTGAGTCAAACTAGGTAGCAATTATCTAAGCAGATAAAAGAGGAATGTCAAGCTATTCAACTGAGGAGTGGGAAGACATTGAACACCCAACCTCAGTACAACCGAAAACTAGAGAACGAAAAACTGATAGAGGATAGCCAAACTGCTGTCCAAGACACCTCTGAAGACGTTGCACTCCCCAAGAAGGATGTCATTGGCGTTCAACACCAAGAAGAGGTGCTCACTCCTTGCGTTGAATGCCCAAAGGGGGGCAACACTCTTGGCATTCAACGCCAGGAAAGGAGTAATAAGTGCATTGAACGTCAAAACAGGAATGATTAGACACATACAAGTGCTGATAAGACCCCTCCTAAGTAGGCCAATAAACCCCCTGCTAATTCTGAAGGTAGTCAACCTACATCAACTAAAGTTGATGAGTACAGAGCCAGGATGCCATTTTCTCAGAGGCTCTACCAAGCGGAAAATGATAAACAGTTTGCCCGCTTTGAGGATTATCTCAAGACACTTGAGATCAAGATCCCTTTTGCAGAGGCTCTTGAGCAGATACCTTCTTATGTTAAGTTCATGAAAGACATCTTAAGTCATAAGAAGGATTGGAGGTGGGCAGAAACAGTCCTCCTTACTGAAGAATGCAGTGCAGTAATTCAAAAGAGCTTACCAGAAAAACTCAAGGACCCTGGGAGTTTTATGATACCCTGCACCTTAGGGGATGCTTGCACGAAGACAGCCCTATGTGATCTCGGGGCAAGTATTAACCTAATACCTGGATCACTAATAAAGAAGCTCTGTTTAACTCACGAAGTTAAACCGACCCGCATATATCTTCAACTTGCTGGTGGCTCTGTAAAGCTTCCATCAGGCATGATTGAGGACATGATTGTTAGGGTTAGACCCTTTGCTATCCCCACGGATTTTGTAGTATTGGAAATGGACGAGCACAAGAGTACATCCCCCATTCTAGGAAGACCCTTCCTAACTATAGGACGGATCCTTATTGACGTTCAAAAAGGGGAAATAACCCTGAGAGTCAATGAGGATGAGTTCGTGCTGAATGCTATCAAAGCTATGCAGCATCCAGATACCCTAGAGGAATGTTTGAGTAATGATATCATTGATTCCCTGGTGGAAGAAGTGAACATGGTTGAGAAACTCGAGGAAGATATATCGAAATCTTCTATGATGCTCAGCCTGATTTGGAGGAGCTAGAAAAAATGAAGGAGCCTTTAAACCATCCTAACTTCTCATAGAAGGATCAACAGAAGCCACAACAAGGCTTCAATAATAACCAAGGTGGAAGAACCCTGTAACACCCTAATTAGCCTAAGCTTTACCTCACGTCATAAAGCAAAGGTTAATCAGAGATTACGACAGTTCTAAGTTCGTACGTAATATATATATAGGAAGAATAGTATAATCTAGAAGCCCGATGAAGAATATAGCTCAAAAACAGGATTTCAAAAGCGCAAAACATACTAACGAAGATTCTAACTTAAATCACAAGATATAGATAAGGTGTATCAAAATATACTAGTGTAATATCATAAGAATCCAGCCACGGCTCGCGGAGTTTAAGCCGGCTAGCCATATACAGACCAAAAGAACCAGACAGTAAAAATAGCTCATACAATTTTGCTCTCTCAAATACTAGCCTCTAGGCAAAACCAAAATACAAAAGTGAGAGACATATATAAAATAAACCAAAAGACTTAAAAAGATGTACGGATCCTCCGCTCCTATCACCAACTAGACAACTCACCTAGGTGGGTTGCGACCTGCATCTGAAAAACACAACAGAAATATGGTATGAGAACCGGAGGTTCTCAGTATGGTAACAATGCCCAGTGATGTAGGATATAAGACCCCGGGACGCCAAAGGCAATCCTAAGCTCCATATTCATCACAAGAGTTCAAGCTTAAAGCATTCTAAAACAAATAAGCATAATATATAATCCTTAACATAAATAAACAAGGTATTCTATCTTAAGGGATTTCTATTCTAGCCAAACACTGCTGTCCCACAGGCTTCACCAGCATATCCTCCATGCGATCCCATCGCCACCGCCTTCTGAACCTCCTCAATCCCAGTAGAAAGCACAATTAATAGCAATACAAGTAATTCACAAGTAAAAGCATATAATGCAAGTAGATCAAGTAAGCAAATAGGCATGTTGTTCAATTAGGCATACAATTACAAGTCGGCAAAGCAAACAAACAGGTAGAAAATGCACATGATGAATGCCTGTCCTACTGGCTGTGATATCACATTGTTGGTTCAACTGCCAACGCGACACATCTCCATGGAGACGTCGCCCTTCGAAATTCTCATATGGGAACCCCCGAGATATAGTGCTCGGATCACTGTCCAGGTACCGGCGCCTGCACGCTCTAATGATCCGAAGGGATGAGAGCGGGATACTCTTGCCACAAACCTCACATCTCAACGCAAGAGGGACGAACCACCGCCCTTACGCCGCCGCCACTACCTCGACAGGCGGTATCCAACCCCGTCCCTGCCAGGCGCATAGCGTATCAACAATTCTAAGTATAAAACAATAGTTCAGTGGTTTTCAGAAAACATTTCTCGACATAGCATGGATCTATTATTTCATTCAGAGTCCTCGACTCATCTCAACCACTGACAATTCAACATTTTCATTTTCAAACCCAACAGTTCCTCAATTCTCATCTCATACATCAATCATTCATCACATAACATCAAACCATCCTCAGCATGCTAGAAACCTAGGCCTCCATTTTCTAAGTTTTCCAAATATTATTATCTAAATCCATTAAATTCCTTCCCATGTTTTAAATATTCAAAACTAGGCCCAAAAGTCCTAACATGGTGTTAGAGAAGCTAACAACCTTGTTGGGAAGGTAGAATAGTTGAAAACAAAGAAAAATTTGAGAAACAGGACGTATGCGTCTGCACAGGGGTGTGCGCGCGCACGCTCCTGAGAGTTTTAAAATGTCTGCGTACGTACACGGGTGTGCGTACGCACAGGTGTCAAAATTTACAAAGTCTATTCACTCGCACAATCTGTGCCAGCGCCCTCAACAGACTGGCCTTCCCAACGTGTACGTGCGCACAGGTTGCAATTCTTCCGTAGGTATGCTCGCGCACAAGCTATGATAGCGCGGCAAACAGAACGCATTTCCCTACCTGTGTGTGCGCACAGGTCTGTGCGTGCACACAGGTTGAAAATTTTGTAGGGTTGTGCGTGCGCACAAGGCTGTGCGCGCGCACATACCAGAAATCACAAAATTCTACAACTTTGCAGAATTTTAGATTTTCAACACCGACTTTGAATGATCATAACTTCCTCTACAAAATTCCAAATTTTACAAACTTTATATCAATTAAAAGAGCTTTCAATAAAATTTAATTCTAGACCAATTTCAACCGATTTTGAAAACTGAGGCAAGATTTATGATTAGACAAAGTTCACCAAAAACTCACTTTTACCAAACTTCACAATTTCCACAATTTCTTATAAAACACAACCAATACCAAATAGAACCATTCCAAAACTCCATTTCTCATCGAAATCTACACTTTATGACATTTTGCACCATTCTTTCCACATTTTCCTTCACATATTATTCTCAACCTCAATATCACATATATCACATATTCACCAATTCAATCATTATATCACTATCAATTTTCATCATCAACTCAACCATAATTCATATTAACAATCAACAATGTTCATTCATCCAAACCCATCATATCTCAACTTTATCATTCAACCACAACAACAACATCAATCCATTATACATCATCAACCCAAACAATCATCAACAACATATAAATTTCTAACCCTATCATATAGGTCACTAGCCTAAGTGTCCATGAATATTATATACTACATAGAGAAAACCAAAACCATACCTTGGCTGATTACCAATATGAACCAAAACCCCAATTGAGCACAAATTAAGCTTTCCAACACAATCTGAGCCACCAATCAACTCCAACAAGCATCAACTCAACTCCAAAGGCTTCCAAACTCACAATAATCAAGCTATGTACACACAAATTATAACTAATCAACCTGGGTTTCATATATATACACAAAACCACAAGAGATCAAGTAGGCTCACCTTACCCAATGATGATTGGGACAAAACCCAATAATAATCAAATGCTAGAGTGTACCTAAATAATCAAAATCACAAGAACCATTCATTCACCAAAGCCAAAAACCGAATCTGTAATGGAAGGGAGAACTGGGCAAGAAACTGGAAATCCCTTACCACTTTGTCTGGATGAAATCGAAGAGCTCAACGGGAGCTTCGTGTGGCAACTGACGGCACGCAAATCGGAGCTTCGGAGAGTGAGATATGGCTCCAAGAAGAAGATGATAAATAGTGAACTTTTGGAACCCTATCTCTCTTCTCTCTTTTCACGTTGCTGCTGGTGGTGTGGTGTTAAAGTGGCTGAAATGGCCACTTAATGGACTTATATAGTGTTGGGCTTGGGCCCGGTCCAATCCGTTAGCGTTTTTAGCCCGTTTGGCCCAACTTCGGGCCAAACTTTAAAATTAATGCCCGATTTTTTACTTCTAATATTTTTCTAAGGTTTTTGACTGTTTTAAATCTTTCTCGCATAGTACCAGGCAGACTTGAACCGATTCAACTGGTTCAACTGCCGGTTCGCAATTTTTCGCAGAAAATACATTTTCTGAATCAGAAAAATCTACTAAGTCCAAAAATCATATTTAAATCCCCTAATTCTCACTCTAATTATTCGGAACCTAATTTGGATAAATAAATTATCTAATTAGGCGGTTAATTAGTTGCGGTTCTTACAAACCCAGAATAGGTTTAACAATAGACCACCATTCCCACCTTCTCAGCAACAAATGGAGACTTCTAAGTAGAGCCTCTCTGACTTAGCAACCATAGTCTCTGAACTCTCTAAGACCACTCACAGTTTTATAACAGAAACTAGGTCCTCCATCAGAAATCTGGAGGTACAAGTTGGTCAGCTGAGTAAGAGAATCCCCGAGACCCATCCTAACACTCTTCCTGGTAACACTGCAGTAAACCCAAGAGAAGAGTGCAAGGCCATCACTGTAGAAACTGAGGCCAAATCTGAAGGGGATACACTGGCATTGAACGCTAGTAAGGAAGTCCTTACTGGGCGTTCAACGCCCAAAGAAGCACCATCACTGGTATTGAACACCAGTAAGGAAGACCTTACTGGGCGTTCAACTCCCAAAATAGCACACAAGCTGGCGTTGAATGCCAGTAAGGAAGACCTTACTGCGCGTTCAACGCCCATAGAAGCATCATTCCTGGCATTGAACGCTAGTAAAAGGACACAAGCTGGGCATTCAATGCCCAAGGCAGCATAAAAGCTAGCGTTGAACGCCAGTAAAGGGACACAAGTTGGGCGTTCAACGCCCAAAGAGACACAAGTCCTGGCAGTGAATGCCACAATAGGAGTAGTTGGGTACCATAAGCCCATTGAGAACTCTCCTGTTGAAGAACTGATTAAACCTAAGGTTCATGAGGAGCCCATTGAAGTTCCCTTGAAGAACTGATTAAACCTAAGGATCATGGAATCTGAATAATACTCTTCCTCTGATGAGGAAGAGGAAACTAGGGAGGTGCAAGTTGCTCGGTACCTAGGAATTCTGATGAAGCTAAATGCCAAGTTATTTGGCACAGAGACATTGGAGGAAGAACCTCCAGTGCTCACCAAGGAACTCAATGCCTTGGTTCAGCTGAAGTTACCTCAGAAGAAGCCAGATCCTGGACACTTCTTAATTCCTTGCACCATAGGTACCATGACCTTTAATAAGGCTCTATGTGACCTAGGATCAAGCATGAACCTCATGCCTCTCTCTGTAATGGAGAGGCTGGGTATCTTTGAGGTACAAGCTGCAAGAATCTCACTAGAGATGGCAGACAAGTCGATGAAAAGGGCTTATGGACTAGTAGAGGATGTCTTGGTAAAGGTTGAAGACCTTTATATCCCTGCTGACTTCATAATTCTAGATACTGAGGAGGAAGAGGATGAATTCATCATCCTTGGAAGACATTTCCTATCTATAGCCAAGGCTGTAATTGATATAGACAGAGGAGAACTAGTTCTACAACTAAATGAGGACTATCTTGTGTTTAAGGTTCATAAACCGCAGTCTACTGCAATTGAAGGAAGCACCATCAATAAACATGAATTACTTCAACTACTCCTCTCAGTACAGAGCCTAACAGAACCCCCTTGCACCAATTCTACGTTTGGTGTGGGGTAACCATCATCAAGCTTTGAGAGGAAGGGCAGTAAGAAAGTGCCCAAAGGCTAGAAGGATAAGAAAATCCTCACTGAAGGCCTCTCACCTGGCATGAGAGTCATCTTTACTGACAATCCAGTTATTTCACACACTGTGAACAAGATCCTGTCTCTCGAACATGTGGAGCTTATCCATGAGAGAACAGGTAAGAAGTTCACTGTAAGGGACAAAATTCTGAGCCCCTATCCATCTCCGTAAGGAGCTAACCGTCAAGATAGTGACGTTAAAGAAGCACTTGTTGGGAAGCAACCCAACCATTTTTGTTTTTTTTTAAGGTTATCTAAGTTATATCATTTTAATTTTTATTTTATTTTATGATCATGTGCAGTAGTTAGAACAGAAAAGAAACAGTCAGAATTGGAAACAGAACACCCTGGAGCAGAGACCTTTATGGCGTTGAACGCCAGCCAAGGGGGCCAGAGTGCGCGTTCAACCCCATGAGGAGCAGCATTGCTAGTGTTGAACGCCAGCCAGGGGGGACAGACCTGGCATTGAACGCCAGGCAGGAGCACCATACCCGGCATTCAACGCCCCAGAAAGAGCACATAGCTGGCGTTGATCGCCAGCCAGGAGTAGGAGCTAGGCATTCAACGCCCACAAGGGGGCAGGGAACTCGAATTCCCTAGCCTCTTAGGACCAGTGGGTCCCACAGAATCTCCATCTACCCCACCTACCTCACCCTCTATCTCTCCCTCTTTCTTCTTCTCCTACTCTATTCTTCCCTTTTTGTTCTTATTTGCTCGAGGACGAGCAAAGTTCTTAAGTTTGGTATTGCAAAAGCTTTGCTTTTTTACTTCTACCATCCCTAAGTATGGCACCAAAGACTGGTGAAACCTTAAGGAAGAGGAAGGGAAATGCACTTGCCTCCACTTTCCTCACCTCATTTGTCACCTATGCAATTCTGTTGGAATTGTCATAGAAGATGACAAGCCCATCACTAAAAGAAGGATGGAGCATGTTAGAGAGTCGGCACATGGACTACAGCAAGAGCATGTGGAGCCGCCTCAAGAAGAAATCCCTGAGATGCCTTAAGGGATGTAGTTTCCTCCCCAAATTTTTTTTGGGATCAACTGAACACCTCTCTGGGAGAGTGGAGTTAAGACGTGGATCAACTGAGGTTAGACCACCAAGAGTAGTCCACCATCCTCCATGAGATAAGAGAAGATCAAAGAGCTATGAGGATAGAGCAACAGAGGCAAGGGCGTGGCATAGAAGAAAATAAGCACTCCATTGGATCCTCCAGAAGGAGTAGTAGCCGCCATCACTAAGGTGGATTCGTTCCTTTAACCCTCTGTTGCCTATGTTATTTTTTCTGTTTTCCATGTATTTTGTTTTATTGTCTGTTTCTAGTGCATGATCATCTTTATGTCCTAAAGCTATGAATTATTCCATGCATCTCTCACCTTGCTTAAAAAAAATTTTATTTGAAAAAGAATAGTAAGATGCATGAATTTCGAGTTATATATTAAGAATAGTTCAATTATTTGATGTGGTGGTATTGCTTTTATTTTCTGAATACATGAGTGAACAGTGCATATTTGATGTTGGGGTAAAGAATGTTGGCTCTTGAAATAATGATGATAAAAGTGAAGTATTATTGGTAATCTAAAAAATCCAAAAAAAAAATTATTCTTGAAGCAAGAAAAAGTAGCAAAAAGCAATAAAAGAAAAAAAAATGCAAAAAAAATCAAAAAGAAAAAAAGAAAAAGCCGGTAGCTCTTTATACCAAAAGGCAAGAGCAAGGATCCAAGGCTTTGAGCATCAATGGTTAGGAGGGCCTAAAAGAGTTAAAATCTTAGCCTAAAGGTTCACAAGAATTGATTCCCTTAACTATATGCTTGTGGTGTGAAGGTGTCAAGTGAAAAGCTTGAGACTGAGTAGTTAAAGTCGTGATCTAAAGCAAAGAGTGTGCTTAAGAACTCTGGACACCATTGGCTGTGGATTCTAACAAAGCTGAATCACAATCCTAAGGGGTTCACCCAGTTAAGTGTCTGTGACATTTATGTATCTGGTGGTAATACTGGAAAACAAAGCGCTTAGGGTCACGACCAAGACTCTAAAGAAGCTGTGTTCAAGAATAAAAAAGAACTAAAATAGGAGAGTCAATAATATCATCTGGATTCTAAGTTCCTAAGGACGCCAACCATTCTGAGCTTCAATTGAAAGTGAGATGCCAAAACTATTCAGAAGAAAAAAGCTACTAGTCCCGCTCATCTAATTGAAACTGAACTTTATTGGAAATTCTGAGATTCATTGTATTCTTCTCTTCTTTTTATCCTACTTTGTTTTTGGTTGCTTGAGGACAAGCAACAGTTTAAGTTTGGTGTTCTGATGAGCGGATATTTTATACACTTTTTTGCATCATTTTCATATAGTTTCTATTATGTTTTGTTTAAGTTTTATTATATTTTCATAGGTTTTAGTGCAAAATTCACATTTTTGGATTCTAATTTGAGTTTGTGTTTTTTATGGTGATTTTGGGTATTTTCTGGCTGAAATTGAGGAGCTTGAGCAAAAGTCTGATTCAGAGACAGAGAAAGCACTGCAGATGCTGTTAGGATCTAACCTCCATGAACTTGAAAGAGCTTTTCTGGAGCTACAGAAGTCCAAATGGCGCGCTCTCAATGGCTATGGAAAGCTAAAATTTAGGGCTTTCTAGAAATATATAATAGCTCATACTTTTCTTCAGAAATGAAAGCCCAAAACTGGCGTTCAACGCCAGCCACCTCCCCGGTTCCTGGCGTTCAACGCCTAGAGAGGAGTAGTGTAAACCCCGGTTAAATTAGTTAATAAATTAGTTTTTAATAAGGAGAATTAGAAATGTGAATATTATATCAAAATAGGGTAGAGCTCATCGAAACGAGAATTTTGACACTAATTTTGAAGAAAACGGTCCAAGATTGGACCGAAAGGACCGAACCGGTTGAACCGGACCCGAACCGGGCTGTCGGTTCAACCGGACCAGCCCTTTTAAATGAACCCAGCTTTGTCTTCTCCCTCATTACTGCAGCAACGAAGCTTTCAGCTTCCAGGGAGAAGAGAAACGAGAAACATTCCCGTAACCCTCACGTTAATTTCCGATCCCCGTAACTTCTCCGTCCGAGCTCCAATCGCCGCACCGTTTGTGGCCACGCGTTCACCGCGTCGAGCTCTACATTTCTATCGGAACAATTTCATAGGTAACTTATTTAATCACTCTCAGCTTCATCTTCCCCCAATTTTCGAATTTTAAGTGGGAATATTGAATTTCTTTGATTTCTGATGTTTTAGGATCCAATTAGCTTGAGAGAAACGTTCACTCTTGCTTATGTGAAGCTTGGGTAAGGTGAGGATACGATAATTCTATTTTATTTTCATTAAATTTGAGCTTTGAGTATTAAATTGGGTATATATGTATTATGAATGTGTATTAGGTTGAAAATAAATAATTGGAGCTTGAAATTGTGAATACTGGAACTTGGAGGAAGCAGATTAGTTGAGTTTTGAGGGGTTGTCTTGGTTTTAAATAAATAGCTTTGGTCGTTACGTGAAAATCGGCTAAGGTATGGTTTAGGTTTCTTGCATTTAATATATATTGTTCTGTGAAAACTTAGGCTAGACGGCCATAGGATAAGTTGGAATGCAGGTGTATGTTTAATGTTTAGTAATTTGTCGATGAATATATTTGGTTGAGGTTTATTGGATAATTAGTTATTAATCTTGGATGGTGAATGTTATTGTTGATGAACATGGTTGGTTTAGTGCTAATGATTTGGTGAATTATTGATTTGAGATATTTTGTGTTAGAAGCCTAGGATTAGTGAACTATGATCCTTAGTTGAATTTTGGTTGTTGGATTTGAATATTGTATGAATATAATTGTTAATCTGAAGTAGATTTATTGTGGTGACTGTTATGATGATGAGGAAGGGTATGTTGAATTGAAAAGAAAGCAGGTTTGGACCCGAAAAGGGTGGCAAAGTCCGAGTTTTAGAGGAGATGCTGCCGAAATTTTATAAAAAAATTAGAGATTTTGTTTATATGATTATTTAAAAAGATTTAGATTCAAAGGTTATATGGTTTGATTTTGAGTTATTAAGAAAATGAGCATGTTTTAAGTTTGATTCATTTAGAAAAGAATGAATTATGTTTTGAATTGGAACTATTGATGGACGGAATGGGAGGTGTGATAATGAAGGATAAGGATTGAATATGATTGATGTATGATGATGAATGAAATGTGATTGAGAATTATGTTGATGTTGATGAATTATAATTGAATTATTTATATGGCTTGTGAATTTGAATAATCTGAGATACGAGATTCCCTGGATTAAGTGCCGTGGCTTGCCACCACGTGTACCAGGTTGAAAACTCGATACTCTGTTGACCCTACGACGTAAGTGTGTGACCGGGCACTATATAAATTCCCGGGAATGTTACCCCCATTGAGTATTATTGATTAATTGAGAAAAAACTATGCATAGACTCTTGGGGATGCACGTCGGGGGACAGTCTAAGTACAATTCAGACTTGTCGGGTTGGCTGGATAACCGACAGATGAGCCTCATCAGCCATAGGACAGGCATGCATCATATGCATATTACTTGAATTACTTGCTTGTGCTCTAATTGGGTGTGCCTATCTGTATTTGCCATGCTAAATGTATATTTGTTATCTGCAGTACTTGTAACCTTCTTGTGTTTGCCTTTGTCTGTTTAGTTGTCTGTGAAAATGCATGATGGAGTTGGAGGTATGGAGGAATGGCAGTATGGGATTTAGATTTAAGGTTAAGTTAAGTTAGGATTAAATATTTTTAGAGAACCACCCTTTATGGCTTCTGTTTAATACTTTAAGCTCTATAATCTGAGTGTCGGTGTTCTAGGATTGCCTCTGGCATTCCCAGGACCTTATATATTATGTGTGTGGCACCTTTACCATACTGAGAACCTCCGGTTCTCATTCCATACTATGTTGTTATTTTTCATATGCAGGTCGAGAGGCATCTCGTTAGGCGTCTAGACTCTTGAAGCGGAGTGGTTACTGGGATATTTTGTTATGCTATGATGTATATATATGTACTTAGTTTTCTCTCCGCATGACTTATTCTTTTTGATCCTCTTAGAGGTTTATGGAGAGGCAGGATTGTGTATATGTACTTTTGGATTTTGGATATGTATGTATATATGTGTAAATATTCTCCGGCCAGTCTTGACTTCGCAGGCTGAGTTAGGAGCTTGATATTTTGTATCTTTGGCACTCTATTCCCACTTCTGTTAGCTTATGTTTGATAGTTATGGTTTTCTTAGCACGTAAGTTAACTCGTTCCTTGAGCGTTGCGCCTTTATTGTGCGATTTTTATTTTCCCCTTTTCTTCAAGGCTCCTAGCATATTATAATTCTTCTGCTATTATATGTACTCATTTTATTTTAGAGGTCGTAATACCACACCACATTCGTTTTACGACTTAAGCGTAAAGCTTAGTGTGGTAGCGTGTTACATTATGGTATCAGAGCAGTTCGTTCCTATAGAGCCTGAAAGACGGACTGATTGTGCTTCTGTGCATTCTCTGTATATGTGTTTATGTGCTATTAGGATATCTGACTGATATATATGGCATAAACGTTTGTGAGCATGCATTTGGAACTTAAAGCATTAGACCTGCGATATTGAGACTGATCAACTTAATATCACTTGTTTGGTGTGTATAGGGACCAGATGTCGACTCGCGGACGCGGTCGCGGGCGAGGTAGAGGTAGGACAGGCACCGTTACTCCTGCTCCCATAGGGACTGATCCAGTAGACTTTATGGCTGCCATGGGAAATATGGCTGCAGCTATGCAGGCAACAGCCGAGGCATTGGGTAATCAGATAAATCAGGGTAATCATGGGAACAATAATGATGAGGACGGTCTTATGACGCTTGCTACATTTCTGAAAGTTCACCCTCCAACCTTTAGGGGAACCTCAAATCCCACTGATGCAGATAATTGGATTCAGGCTATGGAAAGGGCATTACAGGCACAACAGGTTCCTGAAGAGCAATGGGTTGAATTTGGAACTTATCAGTTGCAAGGTGAAGCTCAGTATTGGTGGCAGGGAACACGACGTATCTTGCAGCCTGATGGTGCTGCGATTCCTTGGGAGGTTTTCCGGACAGAGTTCTATAAGAAATACTTTCCTAATTCGGCTAGAAATGCCAAGGAACTTGAATTAATGTAGTTAAAGTAGGGACAAATGACTGTTGCTGAGTATACCAGTAAATTTGAGGAGTTATGTCGCTTTTCTCGTATCTGTCAAGGTGTGCCTGAAGATTTTGCTGAATGGAAGTGTATTAAATATGAGGGAGGTCTTCGGAGCGATATTCTGAGCTTCGTTGCCCCAATGGAGATCAGGGTATTTTCTGAATTGGTGAATAAGAGTAGGGTGGCTGAGGATTGTGTGAGGAAGGCGGCAGCAGAGAAAGGGAATTTGGGGGTGCCTTTTCAGAGGCCTTCAGGGAGGAATTTTGCTCTGAGAGGTAGGAATTTCAAGCGTGGAGGTTTTGTTCCGCAGCAGACTCAAGGTCAAGGTAATTACAGAAGGCCGAATACTAATGCTAGTCAAGGAAAAAGGTTTGGGAAGCAGCCACAGCAAGATCTGAATTGTCAGAAGTGCGGAAGGTATCACCCTGGAGTTCCGTGCAGATTCAGACTTGGAGTATGCTATTCTTGTGGACAGCCCGGGCAGATGGCCACCAATTGCCCAGAGAAGAAGAAGTATGAGACTGGTAGGGTGCAGCAGCCAGGGAGAGTATACACCACTTCTACCATAGGTGCTGAGGGATCTGAGACACTGATTAGAGGTAATTGTGAAATGGCTGGTAAAATCTTAAATGCTTTATTTGATTCAGGTGCAAGTCATTCATTTATTACATTTGAAAAGGCCCATGAATTAGGATTGAGAATGGTGGTTTTAGGTTATGATTTGAAAGTATATAATGCTACTCATGAAGCTATGGTGACTAGGATAGGATGTCCACAAGTTCCCTTTCGAGTACAACAGCGTGAATTTGTGCATGATTTGATTTGTTTGCCTATGACTGGTCTTGATCTCATTTTGGGATAGGATTGGTTATCCAAGAATCATGTTTTACTTGATTGTTCTGAAAAGTCAGTACAGTTTATGCCGGAAGGGTCAGAAGCACCGGTTGTGGTGAATAGTTACTATTTAAATTCTATGATAGTAAACTGTTCTGGAACCGAATGTCAGGGTATTATGTTATTAACTGCGGGAGTATCAGGTGATGATCAGAGTTTAGAGTAAATTCCGGTTGTATGTGAATTTCCAGATGTGTTTCTGGATGATATTAATGAATTCCCACCTAACCGAGAGGTTGAATTTGCAATTGAGTTGGTACCTGGATCCGGTCCAATTTCAATTACTCCTTATAGGATGTCGCCTTTAGAAATGGCTGAACTGAAGGCTCAGCTGGAAGATCTGTTGGGTAAGCATTTTATCCGACCAAGTGTTTCTCCGTGGGGAGCGCCAGTGTTACTGGTAAAGAAGAAAGATGGGAGTATGCAGCTGTGTGTCGATTATCGGCAATTGAATAAGATCACTGTGAAGAATAAATATCCGTTGCCTAGAATCGATGATCTAATGGATCAGTTACAGGGTGCCGGTGTGTTTTCTAAGATTGACCTGCGATCCGGATATCATCAGATAAGGGTTAGAGACGAGGATATTCCGAAAACTGCTTTCAGAACCCGTTATGGTCATTATGAGTATACAGTGATGTCTTTCGGGTTAACTAATGCCCCGACAGTATTTATGGATTATATGAACAGGATTTTTCGACCGTATCTAGACAAGTTTGTTATTGTCTTCATTGATGACATTCTTGTTTATTCTAAGACTGAAGAGGAGCATGCTGATCACTTGCGAACTGTGCTGCAAATTCTGAGAGATAGGAAGTTATATGCTAAGTTATCTAAATGTGAGTTCTGGAAGAGTGAAGTAAAGTTTCTCGGCCACGTGGTGAGTAAGCAGGGGATAGCGGTGGATCCTGCTAAGGTGGAAGCAGTGATGAATTGGGAGCGACCAATTTCAGTGACAGAGACCAGGAGTTTCTTAGGTTTGGCAGGGTATTATCGCAGATTCATTAAGGGATTTTCACAGCTCGCCTTACCTTTAACTAAATTGACTAGGAAGGATACACCTTTTATCTGGACTCCGGAATGTGAAGAGAGTTTCCAGGCATTGAAGCACAGGTTGACTACTGCACCTGTATTGGTATTACCTGAACCAAGTGAACCGTTTGAAGTGTATTGTGATGCATCTCTGAAAGGTTTGGGGTGTGTTCTGATGCAGCACCAGAATGTTGTAGTATACGCCTCACGGCAGTTAAGGCCGCATGAGATGAACTACCCGACACACGATTTAGAACTTGCTACTGTTGTGTTTGCTTTAAAGATTTGGAGGCACTACCTCTATGGTGTTAAGTTTCTTGTTTTCTCAGACCATAAGAGTTTGAAGTATCTTTTTGAGCAGAAAGAGTTGAATATGCGTCAGAGGAGGTGGATGGAGCTTCTGAAAGATTATGATTTTGAATTGAATTATCATCCAGGAAAAGCGAACATTGTGGTGGACGCTTTGAGTCGAAAGTCTTTATATGCAGCTTGGATGATGCTACGGGAGGAAGAGTTATTGAAGGCATTCCAAGGTTTGAATTTGGGAGTTAGAGAAGAATCTGGAATCCTGTGTTTGAGTCAGTTGCAAATTTCTAGTGATTTTAAATCAGAACTTCTGAAAGCTCATCGAGACAGTGAAGCGTTACGTAAGGTATTACCAGCAGTCGAACAGGGGAAACAGTGGAGAGTGTCAGAAGGACAGGATGGTTTGTGGAGGTTTAAGAACCGGATTATTGTGCCAGATATTGGAGACCTGCGATAGAGAATCTTGAAGGAAGCTCATAAGAGCGGGTTTTTAATTCACCCACGGAGCACTAAAATGTATCAGGATCTGAAAGCGATGTTTTGGTGGCCAGGTATGAAGAATGATGTGGCATTGCATGTATCTAAATGTTTAACGTGTCAGAAGGTTAAGATTGAGCATCAGAGATCATCAGGGACCCTTCAGCCTTTGGAGATTCCACAATGGAAATGGGAGAGTATTGCAATGGATTTTGTGATAGGTTTGCCTAGAACCCGATCTGGTTGTGACGCTATTTGGGTGGTTGTGGATCGACTAACAAAATCAGCTCACTTTCTTCCTATCCGAATAAGTTGCACAATGGAAGAATTGGCTCGAATGTATATCAAAGAGATTGTCAGATTACATGGTGTGCCCTCTACTATTATATCTGATAGAGATCCCCGTTTTACATCAAGGTTTTGGGGAGCTTTTCAGCGTGCATTTGGGACTCAGTTAAGCTTGAGTACTGCGTATCACCCTCAGACAGATGGTCAGTCAGAAAGAACTATTCAGACCTTGGAGGATATGTTAAGGGCTTGTGTTTTAGACCAGCCGACGAGTTGGGATCGGTATATGCCATTAATAGAATTTGCTTATAATAATAGCTATCATGCGAGCATCGGAATGGCTCCATATGAGGCTCTGTATGGTAGAAAATGTCAGTCTCCACTATTTTGGTATGAAACTGGAGAAAGGAGTTTATTAGGGCCTGAAATGATAGCTGAAACGACTGAGCAGATAAAGAAGATTCGTAGTCGAATGCTTATAGCCCAAAGCCGCCAGAAGAGCTATGCTGATCAGAGGCGAAAGCCTTTGGAATTCGAAGAAGGAGAACATGTCTTTCTGAAAGTTACACCAACCACTGGCGTGGGAAGAGCTATTAAGACCAAGAAACTGAATCCTCGTTATATTGGACCGTTTGAGATTCTGAAGAGAATTGGACCAGTGGCTTATAGAATTGCCTTACCGCCGTACCTTTCGAATTTGCACGATGTATTTCATGTATCACAGCTTCGGAAGTATACTCCTGATGCAAGTCATGTTCTAGAACCAGAACCAATCCAAGTGAGAGAAGATCTAACACTTCCAGTAGCCTCGGTAAGAATTGATGACACCAGTGTTAAACGATTACGAGGAAGGGAAGTATCATTGGTAAAAATAGCTTGGATTCGAGCTGGTATCGAGGAACATACCTGGGAGCTCGAATCAGATATGCGAAAGGACTATCCAAATCTCTTTTCAGGTAACTAGATTTGAATTTTGAGGGCAAAATTCTTTATTAGGTGGGTAGGATGTAAACCCCGGTTAAATTAGTTAATAAATTAGTTTTTAATAAGGAGAATTAGAAATGCGAATATTATATCAAAATAGGGTAGAGCTCATCGAAACGAGAATTTTGACACTAATTTTGAAGAAAATGGTCCAAGATTGGACCGAAAGGACCGAACCGGTTGAATAGGACCCGAACCGGGCTGTCGGTTCAACCGGACTAGCCCTATTAAATGAACCCAGCTTTGTCTTCTCCCTCATTACTGCAGCAACGAAGCTTTCAGCTTCCAGGGAGAAGAGAAACGAGAAACATTCCCGTAACCCTCACGTTAATTTCCGATCCCCGTAACTTCTTCGTCCGAGCTCCAATCGCCGCACCGTTTGCGGCCACGCGTTCACCGCGTCGAGCTCTACATTTCTATCGGAACAATTTCAAAGGTAACTTATTTAATCACTCTCAGCTTCATCTTCCCCCAATTTTCGAATTTTAAGTGGGAATATTGAATTTCTTTGATTTCTGATGTTTTAGGATCCAATTAGCTTGAGAGAAATGTTCACTCTTGCTTATGTGAAGCTTGGGTAAGGTGAGGATACGATAATTCTATTTTATTTTCATTAAATTTGAGCTTTGAGTATTAAATTGGGTATATATGTATTATGAATATGTATTAGGTTGAAAATAAATAATTGGAGCTTGAAATTGTGAATACTGGAACTTGGAGGAAGCGGATTAGTTGAGTTTTGAGGGGTTGTCTTGGTTTTGAACAAATAGCTTTGGTCGTTACGTGGAAATCGGCTAAGGTATGGTTTTGGTTTTTTGCATTTAATATATAATGTTCTGTGAAAACTTAGGCTAGACGGCCATAGGATAAGTTGGAATGCAGGTGTATGTTTAATGTTTAGTAATTTGTCGATGAATATATTTGGATGGTGAATGTTATTGTTGATGAACATGGTTGGTTTAGTGCTAATGATTTGGTGAATTATTGATTTGAGATATTTTGTGTTAGAAGCCTAGGATTAGTGAACTATGATCCTTAGTTGAATTTTGGTTGTTGGATTTGAATATTGTATGAATATAATTGTTAATCTGAAGTAGATTTATTGTGGTGACTGTTATGATGATGAGGAAGGGTATGTTGAATTGAAAAGAAAGCAGGTTTGGACCCGAAAAGGGTGGCAAAGTCCGAGTTTTAGAGGAGATGCTGCCGAAATTTTATAAAAAAATTAGAGATTTTGTTTATATGATTATTTAAAAAGATTTAGATTCAAAGGTTATATGGTTTGATTTTGAGTTATTAAGAAAATGAGCATGTTTTAAGTTTGATTCATTTAGAAAAGAATGAATTATGTTTTGAATTGGAACTATTGATGGACGGAATGGGAGGTGTGATAATGAAGGATAAGGATTGAATATGATTGATGTATGATGATGAATGAAATGTGATTAAGAATGATGTTGATGTTGATGAATTATAATTGAATTATTTATATGGCTTGTGAATTTGAATAATCTGAGATACGAGATTCCCTGGATTAAGTGCCGTGGCTTGCCACCACGTGTACCAGGTTGAAAACTCGATACTCTGTTGACCCTACGACGTAAGTGTGTGACCGGGCACTATATAAATTCCCGGGAATGTTACCCCCATTGAGTATTATTGATTAATTGAGAAAAAACTATGCATAGACTCTTGGGGATGCACGTCGGGGGACAGTCTAAGTACAATTCAGACTTGTCGGGTTGGCTGGATAACCGACAGATGAGCCTCATCAGCCATAGGACAGGCATGCATCATATGCATATTACTTGAATTACTTGCTTGTGCTCTAATTGGGTGTGCCTATCTGTATTTGCCATGCTAAATGTATATTTGTTATCTGCAGTACTTGTAACCTTCTTGTGTTTGCCTTTGTCTGTTTAGTTGTCTGTGAAAATGCATGATGGAGTTAGAGGTATGGAGGAATGGCAGTATGGGATTTAGATTTAAGGTTAAGTTAAGTTAGGATTAAATATTTTTAGAGAACCACCCTTTATGGCTTCTGTTTAATACTTTAAGCTCTATAATCTGAGTGTCGGTGTTCTAGGATTGCCTCTGGCATTCCCAGGACCTTATATATTATGTGTGTGGCACCTTTACCATACTGAGAACCTCCGGTTCTCATTCCATACTATGTTGTTATTTTTCAGATGCAGGTCGAGAGGCATCTCGTTAGGCGTCTGGACTCTTGAAGCGGAGTGGTTACTGGGATATTTTGTTATGCTATGATGTATATATATGTACTTAGTTTTCTCTCCGCATGACTTATTCTTTTTGATCCTCTTAGAGGTTTATGGAGAGGCAGGATTGTGTATATGTACTTTTGGATTTTGGATATGTATGTATATATGTGTAAATATTCTCCGGCCAGTCTTGACTTCGCAGGCTGAGTTAGGAGCTTGATATTTTGTATCTTTGGCACTCTATTCCCACTTCTGTTAGCTTATGTTTGATAGTTATGGTTTTCTTAGCACGTAAGTTAACTCGTTCCTTGAGCGTTGCGCCTTTATTGTGCGATTTTTATTTTCCCCTTTTCTTCAAGGCTCCTAGCATATTATAATTCTTCTGCTATTATATGTACTCATTTTATTTTAGAGGTCGTAATACCACACCACATTCGTTTTACGACTTAAGCGTAAAGCTTAGTGTGGTAGGGTGTTACAAGTAGCTGGTGTTCAATGCCCAAAAGGGGGTCCCTGGCCAGCGTTCAATGGCCCTAAGGGACTAGCTCGTGGGAGACACTCAACCTCAGCCCAAACACTCACCAAGTGGGCCCCAGAAGTGGATTTTCACACTATCAACTTAGTTTATCTTATTTCTGTAATCATTAGTCATTAGATTAGTATATATAAATAAGAGTTCACCCTTGTTAAGGACTCTTGCCCACTTTTACGTTTCCATTTTATTTTTCTATTAGCATGAGTCACTAAACCTCCTAGGTTAAGGTTAGGAGCTCTGCTAATTTTCATGGATTAATAAAATACTGTTCTATTCAATTCGTGTATGACTCTATTCTAAGATGTATCTTCGTTTTTCAACCTTATGAATGAGATGATCCGTGACACTCATCCTCATTCTACATGGGTTTAGTGTGAGTCCTTGATCGGAGATCACTGAACCACAAGCTTGATTATACATCTCTTAGACGGCTAATCCACGACTTCATTGGGAACTTCTCGAAACACCAGTTCAACCGAGGTATGGGGAGATTTGGGTCTTTGTGGTAGAGGCTAGAACCAAAGGTGCAGTATTCTTTGATTCCGAAAGATTTGACCTTTTCTGTGGCGTCTTGAGTAGGATCATCAAGGGGATGAACTACAGGAGCTTCACCCTCGTTCAGATTAGGCGCACACTAAACCTGGCGTTTGGCCTGAAGGAGGAAGATTGGTGGCTATTGAACCGGCATTGATCACTTACAGCCTGCCATGGAAGGAATCACTCAAAGTTGGAGAAGACAGTAGGAAAGGTTGATCCAAAAGAATGAAGCATTTCTGAAGCCTCAGCCATTCTCTTATCACTGATTTTTACTCAAATTAAGTAATTTCATTCATATTCCTGTTTTATGCATTTTTCACAACATAAATCTTTTCTAATCACCTAACTAAGATCTACGAGGTGCCCATAGCTTGATTCAAACCAACAATCTCCGTGGGATCGATCCTGACTCATCTCAGGTATTACTTGGACGACCCAGTGCACTTGCTTGTTCAGTTGTGCAGAGTTAATTTCCATGCACCATAATTCATTATTTTTTTAAAAACAAATCAAATTCAAAATGTAATTCCTTTTTTTAATAACTCAAAATCAAATTATGAAATCCTTAAAAATCTAAATCTTTTTAAATAACCACTTCAAATGGAGCCTCCTATTTTCATAAAAATCTCGGTAGCATCTCCTCTAAAACTTGGACTTTTGCCACCCCTCAAGGGTCCCAACCACCAAACCAAACACTTCTCAGTCATTCGAACTATTCCTAATATCAAATTATTTCAAAATCAACCCAATTCCAATATTAAATCGTTTACAAAATCAAACCATATATTTCTCAATCAATCCATTTGATTCAATTTCACAAACCTACCATCAACCCTTAACACATTAACAATCATTATTAATTTATAGTCATCAGAATAATAATCTAACTCATACAAATTCATTCAGTTTATTCCTATCTTAAGGTCTTCTAGCCTAAGTTTTCACGTGACATTAAACATTAACTACGAGAAACTAAAACCATACCTTGGCCGATTCCTCCCTAATGTCGAAGCACCTCAATTATCTCCGTTCCTCCAGTGTCCAAAGCCCTAAATCCTCACCAAACAAAAATCCAACCTCCACGGTTCACTTTCTAGTCACCGATATCACCAAATTTGTCTCCAAAATATATATAGCTCACTCTAATTCCACATAAATACCACAAAAATCAAACTAGGGTTCAAAATCATTAATGGTTCACAAGAGTTAAAGGTTCCTTACCTTACTGACAGAGATTTGGGGCAATACCCAGTAAGCTCATAAAGCTAATTTGATCCTAACTACCAAAATCACATAATTTTTCAAAAATCAAAACCTCAAAATCATGAAACTAAAAGGGGAAGGACTGGGCAAGAAAAATCAAGTTCTTTACTGAATTGTTGGATGGGTTTAGTAGAGAATTTCGAGACGAACGCGTGGCCGCTGATGGCTTGTCAATCAGAGCTCCGGATCAAAAGTTATGTGAATTTGAAATCAAATTAGGGGTTTAGAATCAACGTTCTTCCTCCAAATGTATATCAACGTGTGTTTTCATACGAGGAAGAGAGGAAGATCTGTGCTCTTAAGTGTTGTGGGTTTTGGGCCTGGTTTGGGCCGGGTTCGAGCCCGGTTCAATTGGTTCGGTCCATTTGGCCTAATTTTAGGTCAAAACTTTTAAAATGTGTCAAAATTCATATTTTAATTATTTCTTCCATTCTAAGATATAAAATTTAATCTTCTAATTTTTTAAATAATAATTAATTTATTGGTTAAGCATTTACTAATTTTCAGGGTTTTACACTATATATTAATTATTTTCTCATGATATATATAGTTATTCTATTATATATACAAAAATAAGTAAATAATCATTTTATGATTTGATATGACCGTTATACATCGGTTACAAGTTATAACTCAGCCATAAAACATCAAAAATCAGCTGGCCATAAATGACATTAAAACGAGTATGAAAACGTCAGGTATGTAATTACTCTCCGCTTAAAACATCATTACTCAGAGACATAACAGTTACTTTTCATTTTCAGATATAAAGGAAAGGGTAAGAAGATTATTCTATTCATTGTATTCTAAGAAGCTTATTACTCACTTATTGACTTGAGCGTCGGAGTGCCTTTTACAGGTACCCATCCCCCTTGTTCTTTCATTACCGACGTATAATTCCTCCCAATGGAAAATCTTGAAGACATTCATTGACGGATGAGCTATACACCGGCTAAACTTTAGCAAGAATAATTGGCGCCCACCATGGGTCTCAAAATAAAAACCCTTCTTTCTATAGGTCCTAAAATTCCCTTCCCTAATCATGGCTGACTTACCTCCTCCCACGTTGTCTGAGCTTCTTCAGATGGTAACAGAGTTACAATAGGCCAATCAGCGCATGGCAAAAGAAAATCAACGAATGGCGAATGAAATAGCCGAGCTAACCAATGCTCGAATTGAGCATAACGATGGTCACAACGAGCGACTAGAGGATGAGAAAGACAATTTTGATCCAACACACATCTTTGAAACTCAACGACCAGAGAAAAATCAACCAAAATGATGACGATGACGAGTTGGACAACGCTGGTAGGCCATTCACAGCCGACGTTATGAATTTCAGACTACCTAGGAACTTCACCTTACCACTTACATTGACTCCCTACGATGGCATGGGAGAGCTGAGAAAGCACATCAAGAAATTCCAATCAATGATGATTGTCAATGGTGCTTCTGATCCTATTTTATGTCATTTTTCTACTTTTTTAGACAGTCCTGCACTTGACTGGTTTTCTTCTTTGCCTGCTGATGCGAACAAATTCATCGGTTGAGAATTCCTTCTCGGTAAAGGAGAATTAACCTCGTTGCAAGTATAGTTCTCAACCAATAAGTAATGCTCGATCAAAGTTTACAATTTCTAATCTAGACCGAGAGTAATTAAACCTCGGGTCATTCTCCCTAGGAATACAAATGAAATGTTACTTCTTTCGGTTGTGAAAAGAACTAAAGGGGGTTTTCAAGAAAAGATATGAAAGATCAAAAGAACGAAGCAATAAAAGAACTAAGCAATAATTAAAATTGGAAAGTAATGCAATCAACAAGGAAAATGAGGTCAAAACTAGTGAAAATGATATAAATGCAATAAGGAGAGCCTTGACTTGGGAATGAGTATCCAAGGAGTCCTATCATCGCCATAACCACCACTATGGTAATTATCATGAGTCAATCTCGCCTAGTCAACCCCAACCATCGAGGAGTAAGTCAAGCAAGCATAATTGACTTTAATCCATAAGTCCTAACTAACTTACCAAACTAGTTGATAAAAGGCTAGCGTCAATGGAAAACAAGAGCCAACTAACTACCCAAGAATTACCACTAAATGTCGGACATTATGACTTTAGTATCCTAGGAACTCAAACCACAAGCCAAGGTGGGAAAATCTACTCAAAATCTAGAGTTGGCTTTTTCACAAACACCTTGTGTGCATAAAAGTAAAACATGGAAAATTGCAAAGTAAAATGTAAAACTATAACCAACTATCAACAAAACCAATCATAAACAAGAAATCAAACATAAAGGAGGCATGAAATGTAAAATTCATCAATCAAAACTTCAAGAAACACAAAATTGCAATATGAACAAAGTAACTTGAACCAAAAGGAAGTGAAAGTAAAAGTGCTTTAATTAAAGAGAAAATTGAGAGTACTTACAATTGAAGAAGTAAAATCCAAGATCAAAGCTTGCTATAAAATGCTACAATGGAAATTGGTAAACCCTAGGAGAGCTATCTACTCTACACTACTCCTACTCCTAATTACTATGAAAACTATGTAAAAATTGCTCTAATGCCTCCCCCCCCCCCCATAAGTGGTCAATTCTCCTTCATATAGCACTTCCAAACAGCAATTCAGCTTTCCAAAATGGGCCAAGAGGCCTCTAAATTCGCGCAGCACATGCCTCATTAATGAAATCACGTGCAGGGACCTGTGCGGACGCACATATGTGTGCGTCCGCACACGCGGCTAAAAATTGACCTGTGCGTACGCACAGGTGCGTGCGTACGCACACATGAAAATTCTCACTTGTGCGCGCACACGCAGGGCTGTGCGCATGCACACTTCGCTGTGTGTGCTTTTCTTTGTTTTCTTCATGTTTTCTCCCTTGTACATGCTTTCTTCTACTTTTGGATATCCATTCTTGCCTCTAAGGCCTGAAATCACTCACAAACCATATCACGGAATCGAATGACATAGAAGTGAGATTAAATTGCTCTATTAAAGCACAAAATTGCATGTTTTCATATTTAAGATCAAACTAGGGATCAAACACAAAAGTATGCTATTTGGGTGCTTAAGTGTGAGTTTATGTGCTAGAATCCATCCAAATTGAGTCAAAACATACCATCAAATATGGACTCATCAACTGCAGATTCCATTTCATGATTTCAGGAGCTCACCAAACAATTCGAAGATCAGTTCGCTGCTTCTTCCATCTATTTATACGACTCTGATTATTTGAACACTATTAAGCAAGAACAACATGAAATTTTAAAGGATTACATCACCCATTTCACCAAAGTAGCAATGACCATCCCAGACCTCTACCCCAAAGTACACCTACACATTATAAAAAGTGGACTCCGCCCAGGAAAGTTTCAAGAAACCATCACAGTGGCCAAACCCAAAACCTTAGCCGAATTTTGAGAGAAGGCTAAAAGTCAAATGGAAATCGAAGAATTGTGCCAAGCCTGGAAATCCGAGAAGAATAAAACAATAAAGATGACAATAAAACTCAGGACAGTAAGAAGTCCTTTCGACTGATGCCGCGTTATGATTCATATACCCAGTTTAACACCAAAAGGGAGGAAATCATCAAAGAAACATTAAATTTGAAGCTCACCAAACCTCCTCGAAAGGTCAGGAGCAACCAAGACACCAAGAATGTGGACAAGACAAAGTACTGTGCTTTTCACCAAAAGCACGGGCACACCACTGATGAGTGTGTCGTAGCCAAAGACTTGCTTGAAGGCTTAGTTCGCAAGGACATCTAGACAAATACATCAGTAAACACATCCAAAAGCACAACACACATCAATTTGACTTACCTTCTGCAGGTCAATCTTATCGGGACAAGGAAAAAGAACCTACAACTCAGCCGAATCAACCCTGAGGTGTAATTAATTGCATTTCTAGGGGAGCATCAAGATCTGCTTGCAAACGCACTTACCGAGCTATGCACACTGTAGAAAGTACCATCAACAATCATTAAACTGTGCCGACCTTCCCTAAAATGACTTTCCAGCCTTCGGATTTTAATTTAACTGAGCTTAATTTAGACGACCTAGTTGTTATCTCTATTCAAATGGGAGACCTAATAGTTCGGAAGGTCTTGCTGGACCCAGAAAGCAGCGCCGATGTTCTATTCTACTCCATATTTTAGAAGATGAAGTTGAGTGACAACATACTTTAGCCATCAACAAGAGACCTTGTTGGATTTTCAGGTGAATGAGTACCTATATTAGGTTCAGTGTGGTTATAAACCACACTCGGTGAGAATCCTCTATCCAAAACTTTAGATGTTCAATACCTTGTGAGTGATTGTTTCAGTCCTTATAATTTAATACTTGGCTGACCTTTCTTGAATAAGTTCAGCGCAATTGTATCTAGAATTCATCTTTATGTAAAGTTTCATGTGCAGGACAACATTGTTGCCACAATTCATAGTGACCACTGCGAAGCTCAGCATTGCTATAACATCAGTCTCAAAATGCCCAGCCGAGCTATAGGTGCACAAGTAAATGTCGTCCAAAACTCGCTTTAGCTTCTTTCTTTAGCCGAGTTGGACCCACACGCCGAGTCTCAAGATCGTCCTACCCCAATGGAGGAATTACAGAAAATCCTTTTAACTAACGATCTAAACAAGTCCACTTTTGTAGGTTCAACTATGCGGGCTGATCAAAGGGAACAGCTCGTCCTCTTCCTCTAAAAAAATGCCAACCTCTTCGCCTGAACCCTTGCTGACACACCAGGCATTGATCCTTCTGTAATATCTCATAGGCTGGCAATTAACTCGTCAGTCTGACCTATAGCACAGAAAAAGCGTAATCTCGGATTCGAGAAGAAAGAAGCATCCCTAGAGGAAACCAAAAAGCTCATCAATGCCAACTTCATCTAAGAAATTCGATTCACAATCGGGTTAGCCAACATTGTCATGGTAAAGAAAAATAATGGTAAATGGTGCATGTGCATTGATTTTACTGATTTAAATAAAACATGCCTTAAATATGCATATTCTTTACCATCCATTGATACTTTAGTTGATAACTCATCAGGATATGGCACTTTAAGTTTTATGGATGTATACTCTGGTTATAACCAGATCCTCATGGACCCATCCGACCAAGAAAAAACTACTTTCATAACTGAATATGGTAATTTTTGTTATAAAGTTATGCCCTTTGGCCTTAAGAATGCAGGAGCTACTTACCAGAGACTTATGAACAAAATGTTCGCCAAGCAAATGGTCGGAACATCGAGGTCTACATTAATAACATGGTTGCCAAAATCAAAGTCTGAAATCCCACGTAGAAGACCTAGAAGAAATCTTCGCACAAATCCGACAATATAACATGAGGCTAAACCTTGATAAATGTGCCTTTGGTGTCCAAGGAGGTAAATTCCTCAGCTTTTTACTGACAAGCCGAGGTATAGAGGCAAATTCAGAAAAATGTCGAGCTGTTTTGGGAATGCAAAGTCCTCAAACAGTCAAAGAAGTTCAACGATTAACAGGGAGACTCACCACTCTATCAAGATTTTTACCTTATTTAGCTTCCAAATCTTTCCACTTTTTTCAATCACTCAAAAAGAAAAACAACTTCAAATGGGATGATGAATGTGAAACTGCTTTTTTCGATTTAAAAACTATTCTTTCAAAACCTCCCATTTCACAAAGCTTAAATTTGGAGAAGAACTTTATCTTTATCTATCTATAACTGACTAGGTGATTAGTTCTGTTCTTGTTACAGAAAGGGATAAAATCCAATGACTTGTTTACTTCACCATCAAATCGTTGAAAAATGTAGAGCTTAGCTATCCGAAGATAGAAAAGCTCGCTCTTGCCTTAGTCTTCTCGGCTAGGCATCTCCAACCTTACTTTCAGAGTCATACTATTAATGTTTGAACTGACCAGCCACTACGACAAGTACTCACAAAACCAGAATTGGATGGCCAACTAATAAAGTGGTCTATCAAATTATCTGAGTTTGATATAAAATACCAATCCTAGGGATCAATCAAATCATAATACCTGGCTGACTTTATTGTCGAGTTTACTACTCCCAACTCCGATAATATGCCAGCAGAATGGACACTTTACGTTGATGGCTCCTCCAACCTTCAAGGGTCAGGGCCAGGAATTCTTCCAGAAGACCCAACTGGAATAGTTTTGGAGCATTCTCTGTGCTTCTCCTCCAAGGCCAGCAACAACCAGGCCAAATATCAAACACTCATTGCCGGCTTAAGGTTAGCCATTGAATTAAATATTTCTGTAATAAAGGTACACTGTGACTCTATACTAGTAGTACAACAAGTAAATCAATCTTTTCAGGTAAAAGATTCCCTTTTAACAAAATAATTGGATGTTATCACAACACTTATAACTCATTTTCAAAATTTGAAATTCATCATATTCCCAGATAATAAAATCACTGAGGCAACATCTTGTCAAAACTCGCCAATACACAATCACACACTGCTACTCTTTTACAATCCACTTTGATCACACCAAGCATCAATTTCATTAATATTTCCCACATTGCTGACAACGATGATTGGTGATGGCCTTACATCTATTATCTAAAACCTAGAAATATTTCCATTGAAATCACTAATTTGAAAAAATTCAGGAGACAAGCTTTTTTCTTTACATTGTTAAATGATAACCTATATAGGTGAGGCTATACTCGTCCTCTTTTAAAGTTCTAAGCAGGTCAGAAGCCGACCTTGCTTTAGCCGAGGTTCATAAAGGAATATGCAGCACACATATAGGAGCATGGAGCTTATCCTAAAAAATTCTCCAAGCTGGATTTTTCTAGTCGAGCTTACAGAAAGACTGCCATCAAAAGGTGAAAACCTGCACAAATTGCCAGTCGAGCTATTACATCACGCGGAGGTAAGCTGGCAATTTTAATAATGGGGGATTGACATCCTCGGCCTTTTTCCTATTGCACCAGGACAGGTAAATTTTTTAGTTGTGGCAATTGACTACTTTTTCAAATGGATTGAGGTGCAACCACTGGCCAAAATCACAACACAACAAATGATTTTCTTTATTTGGAAGCACATTATATGCAGATTTGGTATACCTCATAATGTTATTACTGACAATGGTCGCCAGTTTGTCGACCATAATTCCACATCTTTTTTACAGAATCTAAAAATCAAATAACATTTCTCCTCATTTGAACATCCACAAACAAACAGATTAGCTGAAGCTGCCAACAAGGTCGTCCTACACGCTTTATGAAAGAAACTGGATGATGCAAAAGGCCTTTGGACTGAGCTTATTCCAGAAGTCCTATGGGGTTATAACACCACTACACACTCTAGTACTAAAGAAATCCCGTTCAACTTAGTCTACAGGTCTAAAGTCATGATTCCCTTGGAGATCTCCCAATCCTCACTAAGAACACAAGCAACCAATCATGATGAAGCCCGATGAACCGAACTTGATTTAATTGAAGAAGTCCAAGACATAGCCTCTGTCCACCACCGAGTAATGCAGCAAAACATAGCTCGGAGGCACAATCACAAGGTCCATCCTCGGTTATTTCAAGTTGGTGACTTAGTACTCAGAAAGACTGAGCAAGCCAGATGATCTGTATCCCATGGAAAGCTTGCCGCCAAATGGGAAGGCCTACTCAGAATCCTTGAGGTCCCCGGAAAAGGAGCTTATAAGCTCAAATCTTTAGATGGTACCATGTTACCTAACTCCTGGAATATTTCTTCTTTAAACAAATATTATAGCTAAAAGACAGGGACAGGCTTGTACTCTTTTTCCTGCTCACAAGATTTTTTCCCAAAATGGGTTTTGTTTGGAGAGGTTTTAACAAGGCAAGCCTACTTACACTTTTGTAAACAAAGGTCATATAATAAATCATTATGGCAATAAAAAATCGATCTATATCTATTACCTACTTTTTTTTATCTATATCTACTTTTTTTATCTATATCAATCACGATCGAATACACATCAATCATCATCCAATCTATATCATCATCGGATCTATATCACCTATCCTCCAAAATAAGACTATCAATAGTAAAAAAATCTAAAAAAAATACCAATACTTATCCACTCACGATAATTGTTCAAATCAATGTCACATCGTTTTCACATGTGCAATCAAACTAAATCATCAATCAAATCACCAAACAAAGGTGAACTAATGAATTGAATCCTATCAAACCCCTCTTAGTCATGGGGACAGATACATCAATGGCAATCTATCACGACCATTGCCTAATTCATTCAAATCAAACATTGATCTACTAATTCACCAAGCAATCAGTCGTTATGCAAATGAGATCAATCTTAACCTAATAAATATTTCAATAGCCACAACAGATTAGCATCAAATTTCATCAAACAGAAGTAATATAATTAGACGATGATTATATATGCTCAAAATAAACGACAGTTCAAAAACTACCTATTACAAATCCAAAAGAGCCAAAACAATTTGGCAAGAGTAAACTATATCCAACAAATTCAAATTTCTTGAAATAAACTACAAACATCTCAATCTGCCAGGTTATCATCCCAATCCTTGGCAGCATCTTCATCATCCACCAATAATCCATCACGAAACACTTTACTCGGATTCATTGCCAAGAAATCAGCCTCGGGAGCTATCAACTTGGCCTGAGTAACAGCACATTCAAATCCTTCAGCAAATGCATCTAAAATCTCAGTCTCGCAACAAGTCTCCATATTTTTCAACTTCATAGTAACTTCAATAACCTAATTATTCAGATTTGATAGCTCATTTTCCTTTTTCTTCAACAGCTCCACATCTTTGTCATGTGTAACACCCTACTACACAGAGTGTTATGCTTAAGTCATAAAACTGAGGTGGCAAGGTATTACAACCTCTAAAAGTAAAAATATATATAATAATAGTTGAAAGGAATTTTATAACGAGGAGCCTTTGAAGGAAAGTTTAAAACAAAAGTCGTAACGCTCACGTAAACGAAAAACTTGCGTACGAAGAAACGTAAGATATATATAAGAATAATTAAAAGGGAGTGTTAAAGATACAAATATTCAAGCCCCCAGGTTCAACCTGCGAATTCAAGGTTGGCTGGAGAATATTTACATAAGTATATACAAGTCCCAAGATCTAGCATACTCAAAACAACCCTAGTTCTCCATCAAGTCTCTATGAAGCACAAAAGTAAAACATATATATAAGGAGAGTTCTATACATATAGGTATATCTACATATGGCAAAATACAACATCCCAAAGGTCCCACTTTGCTACAGAGAACTCCAGACACCTAGAGTGGTGCCTCTCGACCTGCATATGAAAAACAATAATATCGTATGGGATGAGAACCGGGAGTTTTCAGCATGGTAACAGTGCTGCATAACTAACATATAAGGTCCCGGGAAATCCAAAGGCAATCCTAGAACTTCCAACAAAAGATTTAAACTTAAAACTATTCTTTATAACCATAAATAAGCCATAAACAAAGTGGGGTAGCTAAGGGTTCAAAATTCTAACTCAACCTAACTTGATCCTTTAGCTTCTCACCTTCCTTTGTTCCTCCAGAACTCCATAACTCCATAGCACAGACAACCAAAATACAGACAAAGCAAACACAAGCAGAATACAATTACATCAGGTAGCAAATTTAGCAAGTAGGCATAATAATCACATAGGCAAGCCCAATTAATGCAAAATCAAACAAGACACCAAATGCATATGATGCATGCCTGTCCTATGGCTGATGATATCATCTGTCGGTTATATAGCCAACCCGACACATCCTGGTAGCTAACCATGGATAGAAACACCCATTGTGGAGCAAGTGGGTTTGAGCTACAACCCCCTTGCTACTACCCACTTAACCCAGAGCCAGTGGAATAACCACTACTGCGGCTACTACCCAGCGGGTGTTTAAAAGCTCAACCTGGAGCAAGTGAGATAACCACTACTACTGTTACTACCTAGGCATCATAATCACTGACCTGGAGCAAGCGGGATGAATTATACTTCACTAACAAGATATTCCCCTCACAGTCCTAATTATACTTTATTACCAAATTTTCATTCTAAATAAGTTTAATAAAACTTAGAGGTCTGGGGGCCGAGTTATGACTCATCGAAGTTGGTCCAAAATCAAAGAGATTCTTTAAAATTCAAAACCTCAACTATCAAAACATACCAACTTTAAACATTTTAAACCCAAAACCAAAGCTTACCATCACAGCAATAAACCCTTCCAATTTAGATTTCAATCTTCCTTATTCATCCCACAACTTCATCATACACACCATCCTACCATTATATTACCATGTCAATTCAATAATCCAAATTCTCAAGCAACATTATACCAACATCATAAACAACATCAACATTTCAATATCATCAACATTTTCGTCGCCAATATTCACATCCAATATCACACATCACAACATCATAGTCTCAACCACAATCTCAACATTACTAACCCTCATACATATCCACCAAATTCAACCATCAACAACATAAATAATTCAATTCTGTCCTACGGTTGACTAGCCTAAGTCTTCATGACACATTATATTTTAGTTACGAGAAACCGAAACTATGCCCTGGCCGATTCCTCCCTAATGCTAGGAGCACCAAAAATTACCGTCGTTTCGTAAATATCTGAAGCTCCAAATAGTGTGCCAGACAGAAGTTGAGTTACCGCATCCCAAATTCAGTTTACCGACACCACCAATTACTTCAAACTTCAAATATCAAATCCAATAATATAAAATTTCATCATAATTCAACATAGGGTTTACTAAATTGAAAATTCACCAAGGTTAAGAGCTTTTTACCTTACCCATGGACTAATAGAACAACACCCAAAAATTTTTGCAAGCTAATTTGATCCTAAAACATCAAAATATCATAATTCTCAATTCTAAAACTCATGAATTTTGAAACTAAAGAGGGAGAATCTGGATGAGAAAAATTGGATTTCTTACCAAATTGGTTAGTGGACTTTGTAGAGAATTTCGAGATGAACACGTGGCCACTGATGACTTGTCAATCGGAGCTCTGGATCAAAAGTTACGTTGGATTGAAGATTTAGGTGAGGGTTTGCATGTTTCCCCCTTTTTCCCCTTTTGTTCTTCAGCGTCCTTCATTGATTTGAAGGAAGAGAAGACCTGAAGCTCTTTAATACAAGGGCAAATGGGTTGGGTCTTAGGCCCATTATGAGTCCGATTCGTTTGGTTTAGTCCGTTCAGCTCAATTTTGGGTCAAATTCTTTAAAATTAATGTCAAAATTCTTATTTTAATTAGCTCTATCTCATTAAACTATGAAATTCTATTTTCTAATTTATTTGATTAATAATTAATTTATTAACTAATTATTTACTAATTTTATGGGTTTTATATCATGGCTATTCTTCTCCAACCTCAACTCCTCATCTTTTTCAACCAATTTCTTTTTCAAATCTAAAATGACAATTTTTTTCAAGTCCAACTCCTCCTTAAGACCTACGGTTTCACCCTATTTTAGCAAAAATTTTCTATGCTTTTTCTCTTGGCTCCTCAATCAATGCAAGTCAGACGACGCTTGCACCACTTCATCAGCGACAACATTAAAAGGACACCTCTTATCCCACATCGAGGAACCATCCCCATCCTCGGCGAAAACATGCAACTTTTCTTGCTTGTTCACAAAAGTTGACAACTCTTCAAGAGGGATATCCTTCTCCTTCTTAGTCATATCTAACGAACGAATTTTCGCTAGTAAAGAATTCTCAATAAATTCTCGTTGCAAGTATAGTTTCTATACTAACAATAATCCTTTCATACAAAAATTTGGTTGTCACTAAAGCAAACCCAATAAAATTAAACCGAAGTATTTAAACTTCGGGTCATCTCTAAAGGAATTGCAGGGAAGTGTACTTATAATTGGTTATGAGATTGTATCTTTTTGGGTTTTTTGAAATAAGAAAACAAGAAAAAGTAAATGATAATGAAAATCAAATGATAAAGAGGTCTTGGCAAGGTTTGGTGGTCAAGGATCTCTATCCTTATCACTAACCACAACATGAGAATTGGCAAGGATCAATCCCATTAAATCATCCTCTAACTAGTAGTAAAGGAAAGCTAAATGAACTATATCAATCTAAGTCCATAAGTCCTAGCTCTCCCAATTCAATTAGTGAGAACTAGAGTTAATGGCTCCAATCATCAATTACTTGGACATTAGTAACTCAAGAGTTCCTAAGTTACCATCCCAAGCCAAGAACATAAAATCCTACTCTAACATCCTTCCAAGTATTTTATCAAACACTTGTGATGACAAGTCATCTTATGCTAGTTTCACAAGCATTTTTCATTTATTTCATTAGGTTTTATGCACTTTCTTGCACAATAAGTTAGTAGTTGGAGTGGAATTTCATGATTATTTTAATTCAATCAAACATCATTTATTTTATACAAAATCATGAGAATTATACAAGAACTAAGTGATTATTATTATTGATGCAAATTCTTGTGATTTTGGTGAAACTTTGATTGCTTGTTTGGTTAATTTCAGGCGAGAAAATGAAGAAAAGAAGAAGCCATGCAGTATAGCGTTGCGTTCAAATAATGAACGCCACGCTCACTTGCGACGCGCACGCGTAACGGACGCTTACGCATCAGGAATGGATTTTTGAAGATCCATGCGTACGCGTGCATGATGCGTACGCGTGGTAGTGGTTGGCGCTCGTTTTAAAAAGAACGCTACATTTGATTACTCAGCGTTTTCGGGCAAGATTTAAAAGTGGAGGCAAAATTTTGGAAACGACGCGCACGCGTGCTTGACGCGCACGCGTCGATGGTGGATTTGGAAGGAATCACGCGAATGCGTGAGTGATGCTGAAGCATGGACTTGTTATTTGCTACCCACGCGCACGTGATGAGCGGATAATTTATACGCTTTTTGGCATTATTTTTAGGTAGTTTTTAATGTTTTAGTTACTTTTTATTATATTTTTATTAGTTTTTATTCAAAAAGCATATTTTTGGACTTTACTATGAGTTTTTGTATTTTTTTTGTGATTTCAGGTATTTTCTGGCTGAAATTGAGGGACCTGAGCAAAAATCTGATTCAGAGGTTGAAAAAGGACTGCAGATGCTGTTGGATTCTGACCTCCCTGCACTCAAAGTGGATTTTCTGGAGCTACAAAATTCCAATTGGCACGCTCTCAATTGTGTTGGAAAGTAGACTTCCTGGGCTTTCCAGAAATATATAATAGTCCATACGTTTCTCGAGATTTGATGGCCCAAATCAGCGTTCTAAGTCAGCATAAAAATTTTGGCGTCAAAACGCCAGAACTGGCATAAAAGCTGGAGTTAAACGCCCAAACTGGCACCAAAGCTGGTGTTTAACTCCAAGAAAAGTCTCTACATTTGAAAGCTTCAAAGATCAGCCCGAGCACATACCAAGTGGGCCCAGAAGTGGATTTCTGCATCATTTACTTATTTTTGTAAACCCTAGGTTACTAGTTTTCTATAAATAGGACCTTTTGCTATTGTATTTTCATCTGGAGTTCATCTTGGAATCTTTAGTTCATCTTTTGATCTCTTGATCACGTTTTGGGGGCTGGCCATTCGGCCATGCCTGAACCTTCATTACTTTTGTATTTTCAACGGTGGAGTTTCTACACCTTATAGATTAAGGTGTGGAGCTCTGCTGTTCCTCATGAATTAATGCAAAGTACTATTGTTTTTCTATTTAACTCAAGCCTATTTCTTCTCCAAGATATTCATTCACACTCAAGAACATGATGAATGTGATGATTATGTGACACTCATCACCATTCTCACCTATGAACGCGTGTCTGACAACCACTTCCGTTCTACATGCAAACAAGCTTGAATGTGTATCTCTTAGGTTTCTAATCTAAGATTAAAACCTTCGTGGTATAGGCTAGAATTATTGGCGGCCATTCCTGAGATCCGAAAAGTCTAAACCTTGTCTGTGGTATCCGAGTAGGATCTGGGAAGGGATGACTGTGACGAGTTTCAAACTCGCGAGTGTTGGGCATAGTGACAGACGCAAAAGGATCAATGGATCCTATTCCAACATGATCGAGAACCAACAGCTGATTAGCCGTGCGGTGACAGCGTATTTGGACCATTTTCACTGAAAGGACGGGAGGTAGCCATTGACAATAGTGATACCCAACATACAGCTTGCCATTGAAAGGAGTATGAATGATTGGATGAAGGCAATAGGAAAGCAGAAGTTCAGGGGGAACAAAGCATCTTCATACGCTTATCTGAAATTCTCACCAATGAATTACATAAGTATTTCTATCTTATTTTCTGTTTTAATTATATTTTAATTATCTTAAACTTCATAACCATTTGAATCTGCCTGACTGAAATTTACAAGATGGCCATAACTTGTTTCAAGCCGACAATCTCCGTGGGATCAACCCTTACTAACGTAAGGTTTATTACTTGGACGACCCAGTGCACTTGCTGGTTAGTTGTGCGGAGTTGTGACAAAGAGTTGAGATTACAATTGTGCATACCAAGTTGTTGGTGCCATTGAGATCACAATTTCGTGCACCAAGTTTTTGGCGCCGTTGCCAGGGATTGTTCGAGTTTGGACAACTGACGGTTCATCTTGTTGCTCAGATTAGGTAATTTTATTTTATGTTTAAGCTTTTTACTTTTTATTTTCGAAAAAATTTTCAAAAAATAAATTATTCTATGACTTCATAATTTTTAAGAATGAATTCTAGAGTTTCATGATGATCTGTTGAAGTCTGGCTGGCTGTGAAGCCATGTCTAATCTTTTGGACTGAGGTTTCAACTTATCATCACAAGAGCTTGTTGATTTCTATCAATCTTGCTGTTGAATGTAATGATCTGCTAAAGCTTGGCTGGCCATTGGCCATGTCTAGTGTTTTGAACCGGAGCTTTCACTGAAAGCTTGGCTGGCTAGTAAGCCATATCTAATTCCTGGACCGGAGTTTTAGACAAACATTGCATGATTCCTGGAATTCGCATTAAAAATTTTGAATTCCTTATTTTCTCTTTCTCCAATTAATTTTCGAAAATTACAAAAAAATTTTAAAATCACAAAAATAAAAAAAATTTGTGTTTCTTGTTTAAGTCTGGTGTCAATTTTTAAGTTTGGTGTCCTGCATGTTTTATTTATTTCCTTGCATTTTTCGAATATATGAGTTTTGTTCTTCATTAATCTTCAAGTTGTTCTTGATGATTTCCTTGTTCTGATCTTTAAACTCTCGTGTTTGGTGTCTCTTGTTGTTTTTCATATGCATTTTCAATTTGTTAGTGTCTCTAATATGAAAATTTCTAAGTTTGGTGTCTTGCATGCGTTGTTTATTTGATCTTAGTTTTCCATGATTAGTTGCATTTTGATTGTTCCTCATCATTAAAAATCCAAAAAAATTTTAAAAACTATGTCTTTTCAAGTCAATAATACAGAGAATTGAAGATTCAGAACATTCAGCAGAGAAATTAAACAGAAAAAGCTGGGCGTTCAAAACGCCCAGTGAGGAAGGAAAACTGGTGTTTAACGCCCAGCCAGGGCCCAAAAGAGTAGTATTTTGGGCGTTAAACGCCAGAATGGATACCATTCTAGGCGTTTAACGCTAGGAGGGCACAGGAGGGAAGATTTTGTTTTTAATTCAATTCTTTTTCAAATTTTCATAATTTTTCAAAATCAAATCTTTTTCAAATCATATCTTTTCAATCATATCTTTTCAAAATCAAATCCTTTCCATTTTTTTACTATTTTCGAAAATCCTTGCTAACAATTAGTGATTTGATTCAAAAATTTCTTCCTTGTTAAGAAAGGTTCAATAACTGAATTTTAAAATCATATCTTTTAAATTTCTTGTTAGTCAAGACATTAATTTTAAAAATCAAATATTTTTTTAATTGTTTGTCAATCATATGTTTTTAAAATCATATTTTCTCAATCATATCTTCTCAACCACATCTTTTTCAAAAATGATTTTCAATCATATCTTTTTTATTCCTAATTTTAAAATCTTTTTCAAAATCACTTAACTACTTTCTCCATTTTAATTTTTGAAAATCATCAACCAAATTTTCAAAATTTCATTTAATTAATTCAAAAATTTTTTAATTTTAATTTCGAAAATTCTTCCCCCCTCCTCACGTTCTTCTATTTAAGGGACTAATACTCCTCCTCAATGTGCAATTCGGACTCCCTCTCTCTATAAGTTCGAATTCTCTTCTCTCTACCTCCTCCTTCTATTCTTCTTTTCCTCTGACACCTCAAGGAATCTCTATACTGTGACATAGAGGATTCCATACTTTCTTCTTCTCTCTTTCATATGAGCAGGAGCAAAGACAAAGGCATTCTTGTTGAAGCTGATCCTGAACCTGAAAGGACCTTGAAGAGAAAGCTAAGAAAAGCTAAAGCACAGCTCTCTGTAGAGGACCTAACAGAAATTTTCAAACAAGAAGAAGCCATGGCAGCCGAAAACAACAACAATGCCAACAATGCAAGGAAGGTGCTTGGTGACTTTACTGCACCTACTCCCGACTTCTATGGGAGAAGCATCTCTATCCCTGCCATTGGAGCAAACAACTTTGAGCTTAAGCCTCAATTAGTTTCTCTAATGCAACAGAATTGCAAGTTTCATGGACTTCCATTGGAGGATCCTCATCAGTTCTTAGCTGAATTCTTGCAAATCTGTGACACTGTCAAGACCAATGGGGTTGACCCCGAGGTCTACAGGCTTATGCTTTTTTCTTTTTCTATAAGAGACAGAGCTAGAATATGGTTGGATTCACAACCTAAGAAAAGCCTGAACTCTTGGGAAAAGCTGGTCAGTGCTTTTTTGCTAAATTCTTTCCACCTCAAAAATTGAGTAAGCTTAGAGTGGAAGTCCAGACCTTCAGATAGAAGGAAGGTGAATCCCTCTATGAAGCTTGGGAAAGATACAAGCAATTGATCAGAAGGTGTCCTTCTGACATGCTTTCAGAATGGAGCATCATAGGTATCTTCTATGATGGTCTGTCTGAACTGTCCAAGATGTCATTGGACAGCTCTGCTAGAGGATCTCTTCATCTGAAGA
Source organism: Arachis ipaensis (assembly GCF_059453495.1). Classification (NCBI taxonomy): domain Eukaryota; kingdom Viridiplantae; phylum Streptophyta; class Magnoliopsida; order Fabales; family Fabaceae; genus Arachis; species Arachis ipaensis. The sequence continues at coordinate 120,569,457 of NC_142442.1, read as the reverse complement.
AGACGCCAGAAGAAGCTCAGGAACTCATTAAAATGGTTGCAAATAACTAATTCATGTACACTTCTGAAAGGAATCCTGTGAATAATGGGACAAATCAGAATAAAGGAGTTCTTGAGATTGATACTTTGAATGCCATATTGGCTCAGAACAAAATATTGACTCAGCAAGTCAATATGATTTCTCAGAGTCTGTCTGGAATGCAAGCAGCAATAGACCGTACCAAAGAAGCTTCATCTGAAGAAGAAGCTTATGATCCTGAGAACCCAGCAATGGAAGAGGTGAATTACATGGGAGAACCCTATGGAAACACCTATAATCCTTCATGGAGAAATCATCCAAATCTCTCATGGAAGGACCAACAGAGGCCTCAACAAGGCTTCAACAACAGTAATGGTGGAAGAAATAGGTTTAGCAATAGCAAGCCTTTTCCAAGTAGAGGAATGGAGAATTGCTGAATGTAAAAATAAGTAGTAAAGAAATGGATAGATAGGAATGGGGAATTTCATTGAGATTGGGAGATGTTGTCTCTTTAGATTGAATTTAGCTTATATCCTCTTCAATCATGCAACTCATTGACCTCTTGGCAATCATGATTGATTGAGCGCCAATCCTTGGTGACTCAATCTCTCATATCTTTATCAATAGCCAATTCCTTGGTCTAATTGCTCATGAAGAGAGATATGCTTGGTCCCTGATTATACCACACACCATTATAGGTCCAAGTAGAGGGAGGATTATATGTCACATATCCAAACACCAAAACCCAGATTCTACTCTAGTGTGAGAAGGGATTTCAAGCATGATTTCATGCTTTCTTTCCCAAGGTTCCCATGAAACCCAATTGCATTCAATCTCTTTTCCAAGATAATTGAATACTAAGCATTAAGAACGAAATTCCTTCTAGAAAATCAAAGAGAAGATGAAGAGAATAAGGAATTCACTATCATCAATCCATCAAGTACAACAGAGCTCCCTCTCTCAATGAGAGGGAAGTTAGCTACTCATAGCTCAAAAAGTACTCAAGAGTGAAGTGTAAAAGTGGATCTAAAATTGATTGCTTAACCCCCCTCTTTAGTACTCCTTGGGGGTATTTATACTACTCCTAGTAAAATAAAAGAATTACAAAAGTAAAAAAGGAAAATTACATTTTGGAGGGAAAGGAAAACACTCAATAAGCATGACTTCTTAGCTGGCGTGTGGCTGGCGCTTCTCTAGCGTGTCACGTGCCCTTCATTTCCAGCTTGGCGTGCCACGCCTACTCCTTCAAGTGGCACGCTCGTCCCTCTCTCAACCTTGGCGTGCCACACCTTCGAACTCAAGTGGCATGCCATAGTGGATTTCTTGTGTTAGCGTGCCACACCTTTGAGCTCAAGTGGCATGCCCCTTGCCTTTCTCACTTCTCTTTGCCTCTGGAAACTTGTACTGGCGTGTCACGTCCAAGGTCTGGCGTGCCACGCCCTTACTTCATGCTTGGCTAGGCTTCTCTGGAAAGTTAAACTAGCGTGGCACGCCCAGGGTCTGGCGTACCACGCCCCTTTTGTGAGTGAGTGGTTCTTCTGTTTGGCGTGCCACGCCATGAGCTCAAGTGGCACGCCCCAATGCTTCTCTCTTGAATGACACTGGCGTGCCACGCCTAGTTGCTCAAGTGGCACGCCTAAATGAAGAATAGTGAATGGCGTGCCACGCCTTCGATACCAAGTGGCACGCCCCATGTAATTGGCCTCCTTCATCCTCTCTGGAAACTTAAACTAGCGTGCCACGCCTAGAGGCTGGCATGCCACGCCCATGATCTTGTCTTGGTTCCAGTAGTTGGCGTGCCACGCCTCATTCTTCAAGTGGCACGCCATAGTGAAATGCCAAGGTTGGCGTGCCACGCCTTCGATACCAAGTGGCACGCCCAGTCCTTGCTTTTGGTCCTTTGTGCATTGGCGTGCCACGCCTGGTTGCTCAAGTGACACGCCCAGTCTTCAATTGCCTTCAGCCCCTTCTCTAGATTGTTGTACCAGCGTGCCACACCATGCTGCTCAAGTGGCATGCCCATGGATTTGTGAACTCTTCAAGCTTGGCGTGCCACGCCTGGGTTCTCAAGTGGCATGCCCAAGTGACTTTCTGGGGCTGGTGTGCCACGCCTTCGACATCAAGTGGCACGCCATAGTGAAGGTTCTTCTTGGAATGGTGAGTTGGCGTGCCATGCCCCTTTGCTCAAGTGGCACGCCCATAGTAGTTGATGGGTCAGGCGTGCCACGCCCAGCTTGGCGTGCCACGCCCCTTTTGTGTCCTCCATTGTAGCTCTCTGGAATTTTGTATTAGCGTGCCACGCCCAGTCTCTGGCGTGCCATGCCCACATGCATGCTTGGACTTCTTCTCTGGACTTCAGTATTGGCGTGCCACGCCCAGCTCCTGGCGTGCCACGCCAGTGCATTTTTGTGGCGTTTGCTTCAAGTGGCATGCCAGTTTCACACGCCCAGCTTCTTGTTTGTCTTCCACCCAATTTTTTATGCTTTTCTCACCTGAAATTCAGCACAACTCATCTCAAAGTGGTGTACCATAATATTCATCAAATAATGCATGAATTGTACTGATCAAATGAGATTTATGCTCTTTTATGGTCTTCTTGATGCAAGAAAGAAGGGTAGATGATGCAATTCATCACAACACCAAACTTAAGTTTTGCTTGTCCCAAGCAAATCAATGTGAGTAAACCTTTATAACTTGAGGCCTTGGCTTTGAGCTATTACAATACAACTAAGAGTAAGACTAAGTGTTCAACACATGTATGAATGTTTTAATGTCATGGGAAGCTCTTGGATCCTTGAGGGTTCTTTCAGGTGTAGGCCTTAGGGGTCCTTTCTATTGATTGTCACCTCGAAGTAGTAAGGGTTGTTTTGCTTTCTTAACCATGACTCTAAGTGTTTTGTCTCAAGATAACCCTTTATTTAAGCTTTCAATTAGCACTCCCAAACCAGTTGGTTTTAGAGTACTAGGTGTTGAGACACCCCTAAGAATTTACTTGTCCAGGTCTCTTCTTGACACATCTTCACCACAAGCATCTACTAAGATCTTTAATTCTCTTTGAGCTTTTTTTTTCTTTTTTTTAATGTTTCTTTTTTTTTTCTATCCCAGTAGTTGATGCTCAAAGCCTTGGGTCTTTATTGCTTACTACCTCTTGGTTCTATGGATATTCAAGGAACACCCTTTGGCCTTCCCTGGTAATACCTTATAGGACTAGTTGCTCTCCCATGACTCATTTTCTTTTTAGTTCATCCAAGGTTCTATACTTAGTTTCTTATTTCTTAGTTTGTTTGATAATCCATCTTGGCCTTGGTCTCTCTCATTATTTTTTCACAACTCATAGTGACTCTTATGGGGACAAACTCTACTTTTATTTAAGTTGAAATGAAGACTTGAAATACATGGCATTTTCTTTCTTGAAAAGAAGAACTCATAAAGACTTCAAACAGGACTTAAAACTAAGCATAAAGTATAAACTATCCTAGCATGACTATTTATTCAAAAAGTAAATAAAGCAAAACTTAAACAAGATTTCAAAATTTGGAAAGTGTCAACCATGGGACTCAACAACCTTGAGCAGCTTCATCTTTAGTTCATTGGCCCCTTTCCTTTGTCCTTCTTCTTGGAGGGGGAAGAGCCACCTTCATCTGGCTTGGAGGAACCTTCTTGAGCTTTGGCATCCTTGGGCTTCCAAAATCTTTCCCTTCTCATATAATTCCTTTCATCCTCCTTATGTTTGGCTAGGATTTTCTCTTGTCTTGCACTTAGCTCTTCCATTCCTTGCATGAAGTTTGGGTATCCTGGGTTTAGAGCGGCTACAGCGTTATACAAGTGATTCAGCTTCGCTTGTGTGTTGATGTCATACTGCCTCCTGGATATGGTTCTGGCATCATAGAGATGTCTGAATTCGGCCAAGTTCCTCTGTTGCCATTTTCCTTGCTCTGCTATTTTGTCCAGTGCACTTCGCACCTTTCCCCAGTCAAATTGTTCTTGCTGCTCCTTCCTCATATGCTCCCAATTCCCTTGGAGTTGTTGAATGTTTTGATTGACTTGGCTCCATTGTTGTTGTTGAGTTTCCTTGAGTTGGTTGACATCTTCCCTCAAGTGGTGTAGATCTCCTTTCATTTGGTGTACATCTCCTTGCAATTGCTCCCAGTTGAATCCCTCTGGAAATTACTGATATTGGTATTGTGGTGGTGGTTGAAGTGCCAGGAATTGAGGTTGCTCTTCTGCCTCTTCTTGTTGTTGTTGTTGTTGTTGTTCATGGACATGAGCTCTTCATTCTCTAGCCCTGTGGAGTGGGTGAACAGCCACCACCTTGGCCATCTTTTTGGCAGTTATGAACTTGTCTTGCTTCACAAGCACTTCATCAATGATCTTTTCAACTCCAGCCACATCACATAGCCTCTGTATAATTCTGGGGAATGCCAACCTTGTGTTGTCACTGGTGCTTTTCAGCACTTTATTGATGTTGTTGGCAATCATCTCCCCACGTTGATGTTCTCTCCTTTCATGATGCTGTAGATAAGTACAGCTCTCTCCTTGGTCACCTCTGAAGTGTTGGATGTGGAGATTAGGGATCTCCTCACAAATTCTAGCCACCCTCTAGTTTGGGAGCTCAAATCCCTTCTCCTCAATTGATTGGGTATCCCATCCTTGTCATTGATCCAATGCACATGCATCACACAAATCTCATTCAGGATCTCATCAAATCCAGGGTCTTGCTGCTTCATTCTTTCTTCATAGCTCTGAGTGGAGCTTGTCCTCTTCACCATTAGCATTGTTTCTATGCTAGAGGGACTGTAGTCAATGGACTTCCCCCTTACATAGCTAATGTAGCCATATTGTTGCCCTGTTGAGGCACTGCGTTGGCATAGAATTCCCTTACCAAGCTTTCTACCACTTTCCTTGGTGGGTTGCATAGAAGTGACCAACCTCTATTGTTGATCTCAATGTTAATTTCAATGTGCTCGTTCCTCCTTAATTGGAACCCAACTTCTGGAATGATCTCCCTCTCACTCACCCAACCATAGAATTGATTTTAGTTGAATGCGGAGAGGAACTTGTAGTCATTGAAGGAACTTGAGGATCCAGAGGTTAGTTCCTTGACTTTTCTTTTCTTTGAGGCTGAGCTTTTTGGTGGTGCCATGAGGTTGAGAGAGTGTGTTTGAGAGTGAAATGGGGATTACAAAAAAGAGCAAGCAAAACAAGGTTTTGCTCCAACACCAAACTTAGGACTTGATTGTCCCAATCAAGAAGAAAAAGAAAGAAAGAAAGTAGGGAAAGAGATGGTAAAAGATGAAAAGAGGAAGGAAGGTGAGGGCTATATGCTCTTCGTGTGTGATTGGGGTTGTTTGAAGTGGAATAGGAGATGGTGAAGTGAGGCTTTTATAATGGTTGGATGTTGTGGTGGGAAGGGTGGGAAATAAAAAGGGTTAAATGTTTTCCCACTTGGGGAGTGGCGCCTAGCGTGGGAAGAGGCGCCAACTCTTTTCTCACTGTGTCTTCTGCGTGTGTTGAGTTCCAAAGTGTAAGTACACTTTGACTTCCTTGCTTTGTGAGTTGTTTACCATGTGGGCCCCATCTTCTCTCCTGAAATGAAACTGAACCCATTAGTAATGACTAAAGAACCCTTTCACATTCCTTCTCATCAAGAGTGAATTGGATTGCAACTGATGGGTGTCCCTTGAGACACCAAACTTAATTCTTTGGCATCTTAATAAATTGGTTTTATCATTGTGTATTTAATGTGTTCATAAGAGTGGAATAACATCAATCTTTTCATTTTCTTTTGATTCTAATTCCTCTGAACTCATTAAACCACATTCATGTTCTTACCCAAAGCATTAAGTGCTTTCAAATTGGGTGACTTGGGCTACTAGATGATTCTTGGTGGTGGCCAGACCAAACTTAATCTTTGGGCTTACTCTTCAAATCAAGATATAAATTGTTTGTACGCCTAGATTAAGTTTGTGAGAAGCCACACCAAACTTAGCAATTTAGCTAGTCCTCAGCCCAATCACTCATCATGATCTATTCCTACATCAAGTTGCAGTTCCGAAAAAAAAATGTAAAGAAAATCTAGCTACCAAAGCTAAAATCAAACATTCTAATCTGCAATTGTAAACTAATCCTAATATGGTAATGTAAGATAAATGAGAGACTGAAAATTAAACTACCTAATGCAACGAATTTTTAAACTACTTCTAAGAAAAGTAACTAAATCAAAGAAAAAAAAGAAAAAAGGATAAAGTGTTGGGGTGCCTCCCAACTAGCACTTCTTTATTGTCATTAGCTTGACATTCCTTCATCTTCAGCTGAGCTTGTAGCTCACTCCCTGCTCCTCTAAGGAGCTTCCCAAGTAGTGTTTGAGTCTATGGCCATTGACAGTAAAAGTTCTCTGAGTCTTGTCCTCCATGAGCTCCACATGACCATAGGGAAACACCTTGAGTATGGTGAAAGGTCCTGACCATCTAGACTTCAGTTTTCCAGGGAAGAACTTGAGTCTTGAGTTGTAGAGTAACACCTTCTGTCCTTCAGTGAACTCCCTTCTTGCTATCTTTTGGTCATGCCACCTTTTTGTGTTCTCTTTGTAGATTTTTGCATTCTCATATGCTTGACTCCTAAACTCCTTCAGTTCATTGAGTTGCATTAATCTCTTTTCTCCAGCAGCTTGCTCATCATAGTTTAACATCTTTAGAGCCCAAAATGCTCTATGTTCAAGTTCAACTGGCAAGTGACAAGCCTTGCCATATACCAGTTGGTATGGAGACATCCCAATGGGAGTCTTATAGGCTGTTCTGTAGGCCCATAGTACATCATCCAGCTTCTTAGACCAATCCTTTCTTGAGCTTCCAACAGTTTTTTCAAGGATTCTTTTTAGCTCTCTGTTGGAAATTTCAGCTTGCCCGTTGGTCTGTGGGTGGTATGGAGTTACCACTTTGTGCTTTACTCTATCTCTGACAAGGAGTGTCTCGAGTTGTTTGTTGCAGAAGTGTGTCCCTTCATCACTAATGAGAGCTCTGGGAACTCCAAATCTACTGAAAATGTTCCTTATCAAGAAGCTTATCACAACCTTGTTGTCACTTGTTGCAGTGGCTATGGCTTCTACCCATCTTGAGACATAATCAACAGCCACCAATATGTAGCTATTAGAGTAGGAGGTTGGGAAGGGTCTCATGAAATCAATCCCGAATACATCAAATAGCTCCAACTCTAGTATGAATTACTGTGGCATCTCATTTCTCTTGGTTTGATTACCAGCTCTTTGGCATTCATCACACCTTGACACCATTTCCTTGGTATCATTGAACATTGTTGGCCAGTAAAATCCATATTGAAGCACTTTTGCTGCTGTCCTTTCTCCCCTGAAATGATCTCCATATGCAGATCCATGGCACTGCCATAATACTTTCTGCCCATCCTCATGGGATATACACCTTCTTAGGATTCTATCAGCACACTTTTTGAACAAATAAGGATCGTCCCAGATGTAGTGTTTAGCATCCTTAATTAGCTTCCTCCTCATGTGTCTATTGATGTTGGTTGGTAGTTCCCCAATAGCCTTGAAGTTGGCTATGTCTGCAAACCAAGGGGCTACTCGAATCATCATCAATTGCTCATCAGGGAAGCTTTCATTGACTGCTACTTGCTGCATCTCTTCTTCTTGTGGGATCCTTGAGAGGTGGTCAGCTACCTTGTTCTCTGCTCCGCTCCTATCTTTAATCTCAATATTAAATTCTTGGAGCAGCAAGATCCACCTTATTAGTCTGGGCTTAGATTCTTGTTTGGTAAGCAAGTATTTAAGTACTGCATGATCAGTGAACACAATTACTTTTGAGCCAATAAGATATGATCTGAACTTGTCAAAAGCAAAAACTATGGCTAAAAGTTCTTTCTCTGTGGTGGTATAGTTCCTTTGATTCTCATTAAGAACCTTGCTAGCATAGTAAATAACATGTACTAGCTTGTCTTTCCTCTGTCCTAGAACAGCACCAACGACAAAATCAGATGCATCACACATTAGTTCAAAAGGAAGATCCCAGCTTGGTGGTGCTATAATAGGTGCAGAGGAGAGTTTCTTCTTAAGTTCATCAAAGGCTACCATGCACTCTCTATCAAAAACAAAGGGAGTATTTGAGACAAGTAGGTTGCTAAGGGGTTTTGTAATCTTTGAAAAATCTTTGATAAACCTCCTATAGAACCCAGCGTGTCCCAAAAAGCTTCTAATTGCTTTGACATTGCAAGGTGGAGGTAATTTTTCGATTACTTCCACTTTTGCCTTGTCCACTTCTAGGCCATCTTTTGAAATCTTGTGACCAAGAACCACCCCTTCAATCACCATAAAATGGCACTTCTCCCAATTTAAAACTAGGTTGGTTTCTTGACACCTTTTTAGCACAAGAGCAAGATGGTATAGGCAATCAGAGTATGAGTTCCCAAATACAGAGAAGTCATCGATGAATACTTCTATGAACTTCTCAATCATGTCTGAAAAAATGGAGAGCATGCACCTTTGGAATGTTGCAGGTGCATTGTACAATCCAAAGGGCATTCTCCTATAAGCAAAGACACCATATGGACAAGTAAATGAAGTTTTTTCCTGATCCTTGGGGTCTACAACAATTTGATTGTAGCCCGAATACCCATCTAGGAAGCAATAGTACTCATGTCCTGCCAATCTTTCAAGCATCTGGTCCATGAAAGGTAAGGGAAAGTGGTCCTTCCGGGTGGCTTCATTGAGTTTCTGGTAGTCAATGCACATACGCCATCCGGTCACTGTCCTTGTGGGTATCAATTCATTCTTCTCATTTGCCACAACAGTGATCCCTCCTTTCTTAGGGACTACTTACACCGGGCTTACGCAAGGGCTGTCTGAGATGGGGTAGATTACCCCTGCTTGCCATAATTTTAACACTTCTTTCTGAACCACTTCATTCATAGTTGGGTTCAGCCTCCTTTGTTGTTGTCTTGAAGGTTTGGCATCTTCTTCAAGTAAGATCTTATGCATGCACATTGAAGGACTGATCCCTTTTAAATCTGCAAGTGTCCAGCCTATGGCATCCTTGTGTTGTCTCAGCACTTGGATGAGCTCCTCTTCTTGTTCCTTACTCAGACTTGAATTTATGATCACTGGTTGGGTGTTGTTGGCACCTAGATATGCATATTTCAAGCTGTGTGGTAATATTTTCAGCTCTAGTTTAGGTGGCTCTGCATCTTTGTTGCTTGTGATGGTTGGCATGATTGAGTTTCCCATGGTTGCTTGTGGTGATTCTCTATCTGGTGTTTGTTCCAGCTCAATGGTTCCTCCACATTGTTCTTCTTCCAAGACTTCTTGAACTATTTGTTCCATGGTGTCTACCAACATGCATTCTTCTATGGATTCCTTGGGGTAACTCATTGCCTTGAAGACATTGAAGACCATTTTCTCTTCATGCAACCTCAAGACTAGTTCCCCTTTTTGCACATCGATGATGGCTCCAGCAGTAGCTAGGAATGGTCTTCCTAAAATAATTGATGTGTTGACCTCTTCTTCCATATCCAGCACAACGAAATCAGTAGGGAAGATGAACTCTCCTACTTTCACTAGCAAGTCTTCCACCACCCCATGTGGAAATTTAAATGTTCTGTCAGCCAATTGGAGTGCCATTCTTGTTGGCTTGGCTTCCTCAATCTTCATCCTTCTCATCATGGTCATGGACATAAGATTTATGCTAGCTCCCAAATCATACAAAGCTTTTTCAATGGTGATGTCCCCTATAATGCAGGGAATTTGGAAACTCCCTAGGTCTTTCAGCTTTTGAGGCAACTTCTTCTGTATGATGGCGCTGGATTCTTCAGTCATAGTTTCTTTTACTTCTGAGTTCCTCTTTTTGGTTATAAGCTCCTTCAAAAATTTAGCATAGAGTGGCATTTGTTCTAATGCCTCAGCAAATGGTATGTTGATTTGGAGCCTCTTGAAGATCTCTAGGAACTTAGAAAACTGGCCATCCTTCCCATCTTTTCCCAGTCTTTGTGGGTATGGTGCCCTTGGCATATAAGGCTTCAAGACTGGGTTTGGTAGAGCAGGGATTTCTTCTTCGTCCTTGTTCTCATGCTTTGCTGCAACTTCTTCATGCTTGTCTTTGCTTGGGGTTCCATCTTCTACAACCTTCCCACTTCTTAGAGTAATGGCTTTGCATTCTCCTCTTGGGTTAGCCATGGTATCACTAGGAAATGTGTGTGTGGGCAGTGGAATTTTCTTGGACAAAATCCCCACTTGTGCTTCCAACTTTGAGATTGCTGCGTCTTGATTTTTTCAAATTTGACCTGTATTCCTCTTGATTAGCATCTATCCTTCTGTCAGTTTGTGCTTGTCTGTCCATGAGGGTGGAGACTGCTCCTGTAATTTGTGAGGACAGTTGTGCTATTGCAGCTTCTATTCTCTCAAAGTTACTCTTGATCTCACATGGTTGCATAGTTGAGGATGGTGTATCTTGATTGAGGTTGTTGTGTGTGGGTTGGTTACTATGGTATGATATGTTTTGTGAGTTATGGTAGGGTCTATGGTTCCCTGTTTGATGGTTGGGGTTGTGGATGAAATGCTGATTTGATGAATAAGGCTTGTTGTGGTCCTGGTTGTGGTTTTGTTGATTTCTCCACCCAAAGTTTGGGTGGTTCTTCCAACCTGTGTTGTATGTCTTAGAGTGTGGGTCATATGGTGGTCTGGATGAATTGTTCACATAATTGGCTTATTCCTAGTCAACTTCAGATTCTTGTGCATTCCCTTCTTATTGAGGAGTTTGGTCTTGAATGACTGAGGCTTGGTTGGCCTCCATCCTTTTGGTTAGAGCTGCTATTTGAGCTGCAATCGCTTTGTTCTGAGCTAACAAAGCATCTACAGAGTTGAGCTCTAGCACTCCCTTCTTCTGAGTCCTCTCTGAAGCATAGAAATACTCATTTTCAGCTACAGTCTCGATGACATCTATGGCCTCTTCAATAGTTTTCTTCTTATTGAGTGATCCTCCTGAAGAATGATCCACAACCTTCTTTGCTTCATAGGATAATCCTTCATAAAAGATGTGTAGTTGTACCCATTCATTGAACATTTCTGGTGGGCATCTTCTTGTCAGATCCTTGAATCTCTCCCAGGCCTCATAGAGTGTTTCTCCATCTTGTTGTCTGAAAGTTTGTACCTCAGCTCTCAGCCTATTGATTCTTTGTGGGGGGTAAAATCTTGCAAAGAATCTATTCACAACCTCCTCCCATGTAGTTAGGCTATCCTTGGGGAATGATTCCATCCACTTTGCTGCCTTATCTCTGAGTGAGAAAGGGAACAAGAGTAGTTTGTAGATGTCAGGGTGTACCCCGTTGGACTTTACAGTGTCACATACATATCCTCAAGAATGTGCTGAGATGTTGATTAGGATCTTCTTGGGCACTTCCTCCATATGAGCAATTGTTCTGAACAAGTGTGATGAGCTGAGGTTTCAGCTCAAAATTATTGTCATGAATTGTTGGCTTTAGGATGCTGCTGCCACAATTTCCTGGGTTTGGGTTGATGTAGGAGCCTAAGACTCTCCTTTCTTGCCCATCATGATTTACTGGGCCTCCTCTAGAATTGTGAGCTTCTTGTTCATGGTGGTTCTCCAGGTTCTCCTCCATATTTGTTTCAAAATACTCTTCCTCTTCCTCAACACCAATGACTCCTTTCCCTTTTGCTTCCCTCCTTAATCTAAGGAAGGTCCTCTCAGGTTTAGAATCAAAGGAAGTTGAAGCACCGCTTCTTCTACCTGTCATACAACCAACAAGGCAAAAAGTAAGAAAGAAAATGAATGAAGAAATTACTCTTGTTAAAGTGGATGTTAGTGTGAGTGGTGCAATTAATCAAACAGTTAGAAGAGTGAAAATATGTATATATAAAAAAACTACTCAAAGAAGAAAGAAATAGAACTCAAAATAAAAGAAAATAAAAGGTGCTAAATAAAATAAAATAACAAGGAATTTAAATTACTTAATCTAGCTCTCCAATTGATTTAATCACTGTCAAATTTAAGCCAATCCCCGATAATGGCACCATAAAACTTGATGACTGAAATTCACACCCCATTCAAAATTAGTGAATTAGTCCTTTTGGCAAGCACACCAAAATTATCGTCAAGTAATAACCCACAGTGGAGTGGGATCGTATCCACAGAGATTGGCAAATTCGAGCAGTTTTAATCAATTGATGAATTAGTTAAGCGGATCAATAGGATTGTAGAGTGCAGAATTGTAAATGACATAAATGTAAATGACTAGAATATAAAGAAAAGTAATAAAGTGCAGAAATATAAATGACAGAAAGTAAAGGGCAGAATCATAAATGACTTGAATGTAAATGGGAATGGGGAATAGCTGAATGTAAAAATAAGCAGTAAAGAAATGGATAGATAGGAATGGGGAATTTCATTGAGATTGGGAGATGTTGTCTCTTTAGATTGAATTTAGCTTATATCCTCTTCAATCATACAACTCATTGACCTCTTGGCAATCATGATTGATTGAGCCCCAATCCCTTGGTGACTCAATCTCTCAGATCTTGATCAATAGCCAATTCCTTGGTCTAATTGCTCATGAAGAGAGATATGCTTGGTCCCTGATTATACCACACACCATTATAGGTCCAAGTAGAGGGAGGATTATATGTCACATATCCAAATACCAAAACCCAGATTCTACTCTAGTATGAGAAGGGATTTCAAGCATGATTTCATGTTTCCTTTCCCAAGGTTCCCATGAAACCCAATTGCATTCAATTTCTTTTCCAAGATAATTGAATACTAAGCATTAAGAATGAAATTCCTTCAAGCAAATCAAAGAGAATATGAAGATAAGAAGGAATTCACTATCATCAATTCATCAAGTACAACAGAGCTCCCTCTCTCAATGAGAGGGAAGTTAGCTACTCAGAGCTCAAAAAGTACTCAAGAGTGAAGGGTGAAAGTGGATCTAAAACTGACTGCTTAACCCCCTCTTTAGTACTCCTTGGGGGTATTTATACTACTCCTAGTAAAATAAAAGAATTACAAAAGTGAAAAAAGAAAATTACATTTTGGAGGGAAAAGAAAACACTCAATAAGCATGACTTCTTAGATGGCATGTGGCTGGCGCTTCTCTGGCGTGTCACGTGCCCTTCATTTCCAGCTTGGCATGCCACGCCTACTCCTTCAAGTGGCACGCTCGTCCCTCTCTCAACCTTTGCGTGCCACGCCTTCGAACTCAAGTGGCACGCCATAGTGGATTTCATGTTTTGGCGTGCCACGCCTTCGAGCTCAAGTGGCACGCCCCTTGCCTTTCTCACTTCTCTTTGCCTCTGGAAACTTGTACTGGCATGTCATGCCCAAGGTCTGGCGTGCCACTCCCTTGCTTCATGCTTGGCTAGGCTTCTCTGGAAAGTTGAACTAGCGTGGCACGCCCAGGTTCTGGCGTGCCACGCCCCTTTTGTGAGTGAGTGGTTCCTCTGTTTGGCGTGCCACACCACGAGCTCAAGTGGCACGCCCCAATGCTTCTCTCTTGAATAACACTGGCGTGCCATGCCTGGTTGCTCAAGTGGCATGCCTAAATGAAGAATAGTGAATGGCGTGCCACACCTTCGATACCAAGTGGCACGCCCCATGTAATTGGTCTCCTTCATCCTCTCTGGAAACTTAAACCCGCGTGCCATGCCTAGAGGCTGGCGTGCCACGCCCATGATCTTGTCTTGGTTCCAGTAGTTGGCGTGCCACGCCTCATTCTTCAAGTGGCACGCCATAGTGAAATGCCAAGGTTGGCGTGCCACGCTTTTGATACCAAGTGGCACGCCCAGTCCTTGATTTTGGTCCTTTGTGCATTGGTGTACCACGCCTGGTTGCTCAAGTGGTATGCCCAGTCTTCAATTGCCTTCAGCCCTTTCTCTGGATTGTTGTACCAGTGTGCCACGCCATGCTGCTCAAGTGGCACGCCCATGGATTTGTGAACTCTTCAAGCTTGGCGTGCCACGCCTGGGTTCTCAAGTGGCACGCCCAAGTGACTTCCTGGGGCTAGCGTGCCACGCCTTCAACATCAAGTGGCACGCATAGTGAAGGTTCTTCTTGGAATGGTGAGTTAGCGTGCCACGCCCCTTTGCTCAAGTTGCACGCCCATAGTAGTTGATGGGTCAGGCATGCCACGCCCAGCTTGGCGTGCCACGCCCCTTTTGTGTCCTCCATTGTAGCTCTCTGAAATTTTGTATTAGCGTGCCACGCCCAGTCTCTGGCGTGCAACGCCCACATGCTTGCTTGGACTTCTTCTCTGGACTTCAGTATTGGCATGCCACGCCCAGCTCCTGGCGTGCCACGCTAGTGCATTTTTGTGGCGTTTGCTTCAAGTGGCACGCCAGTTTCACACGCCCAGCTTCTTGTTTGTCTTCTACCCAATTTTTTATGCTTTTCTCACCTGAAATTCAGCACAACTCATCTCAAAGTAGTGTACCATAATATTCATCAAATAATGCATGAATTGTACTGATCAAATGAGATTTATGCTCTTTTATGGTTTTCTTTATGCAAGAAAGAAGGGTAGATGATGCAAGTCATCACTAAGCAGAGCCAATCTGACTTAGCAACCATAATCTCTGATCTAACTAAGACCACTCAAAGTTTCATGACTGAAACAAGGTCCTCTATTAGAAATTTGGGTCAGCTGAGTAAGAAAGTTACTGAACTCCCTCCTAGTACTCTCCCAAGCAACACATAAGAGAATCCAAAGAGAGAATGCAAGGCCATAAACACGTCCCATATGGCCAAATGAATAGAGGAGGGAAAGGCAGTGATTTCCACTGAGGAAGACTTCAATAGATGTCCACTGGCCTCCAAGGGGTTCCCTAATGAGGAACCATGGAAATCTGAGGCTCATACAGAGACCATAGAGATTCCATTGAATTTTCTTCTGCCATTCATGAGCTCTGATGAGTATTCTTCCTCTGAAGAGGATGAAGATGTTACTGAAGAGTAAGTTGCTAAGTACCTTGGAGCAATCATGAATCTAAATACCAAGTTATTTGGTAATTAGACTTGGGAGGATGAACCCCCCTTGCTCACCAAAGAACTGGATGACTTGACTAGGCAAAGATTACCTTAGAAGAGGCAGAATCCTGGAAAGTTTTCAATACCTTGTACCATAAGCACCATGACCTTTGAGAAGGCTCTGTGTGACCTAGGGTCAAGTATAAATCTCATGCCACTCTCTGTGATGGAGAAACTAGGGATTCTTGAGGTACAAGCTGCAAGAATCTCACTAAAGATGGTAGACAATTCAAAGAAACAGGCTTATGGACTTGTAGAGGATGTCTTGGTAAAGGTTGAAGGCCACTACATCCCTGCTGATTTCATAATCCTAGACACTGGAAAGTGTATGGATGAATCTATCATCCTTGGCAGACCCTTCCTAACCACAGCAAAAGCTGTGATTGATGTTAACAAAGGAGAATTGGTCCTTCAAGTGAATGAGGACTCCCTTGTGTTTAAAGCTCAAGGATCTCCCTTTGTAACCATGGAGAGGAAGCATGAAAAGCTTCTCTCAATGCAGAGTCAAATAGAGCCCCCATATTCAAACTCTAAGTTTGGTGTTGGGAGGCCATCATCGTGCTCTGAGTATCTGTGAGGTTCCATGAGAGCCCACTGTCAAGCTATTGACATTAAAGAAGCGCTTGTTGGGAGGCAACCCAATTTTATTTAATCATATCTATTTATTTTTCATTGTTATTTTATGTTTTCTGTAGGTTGATGATCATGTGAAGCCACAAAAACAATTAAAAAAGTAATAACAGAATGAAAAATAGTATTAAAAATAGCACACCATGGAGGAGAAGCTTACTGGCATTTAAACGCCAGTAAGGGTAGCAGAATGGGCATTAAACGCCCAGTCTAGCACCATTCTGGGTGTTTAACGCCAGAAACGGCACCAGACTGGCGTTTAACGCCAGAAAGGGGCATAGAGCTGGTGTTTAACGCTAGAAATGGGCACAGAGCTGGCATTTAAACGCCAGAAAGGGGAGAAAAGCTGGCGTTAAACGCCAGAAATGGACAGCAACCTGGCGTTTAATGCCAGGATTGGCAATCAAGGGGGCGTTTACATGCCAACATGGTGCAGGGATGAGAAATCCTTGACACCTCAGGATCTGTGGACCCCACAGGATCCCCACATAACTCATCTCTCTCTCTTCTTCACACCTTTCCTTAACACTCTTCCTCACCCACCATTGACCAATCACCTCAATACCTCTTCCCCAAAAACCCCCCACCTATCAAATCCTACCCTCTTCTCCATAATCTCTTCACCAATCCACATCCATCCATCATAAAACCCCACCTACCTCACCATTCAAATTCAAACCACTTTTCCTCCCAAACCCACCCATACATGGCCGAACCCTACCCCTCTCTCCACTCCTATATAAACCCATCTTCACTCCTTTATTTTCACACACCATACACACTACTTACCCCACTTGGCCGAACCACTAAACTCCCTCTATCTCCTCTATTTCTTCTTCTTATCCGTCCTTCTTTCTTCTTTTGCTCGAGAACGAGCAAACCTTCTAAGTTTGGTGTGGGAAAAGCTAAAGCTTTTTGTTTTTCCATAACCATTTATGGCACCTAAGGCCGGAGAAACCTCTAGAAAGAGGAAAGGGAAAGCAAAAGCTTCCACCTCCGAGTCATGGGAGAAGTAGAGATTCATCTCAAAGATCCATCAAGACCACTTCTATGAAGTTGTGGCCAAGAAGAAGGTGATCCCTGAGGTCCCCTTTAAGCTCAAAAAGGGCGAATATCCGGAGATCCGACATGAGATTCGAAGAAGAGGTTGGGAAATTCTCACCAACCCCATTCAACAAGTTGGGATCTTAATGGTTCAAGAGTTTTATACCAATGCATGGATCACCAAAAACCATTATCAAAGTGTAAACCCGGACCCAAAGAATTGGCTTACAATGGTCCGGGAGAAATGCTCAGATTTCAGTCCAAAAAATGTAAGGTTGGCATTCAACTTGCCCATGATACAAGGAGATGCACGCTCCTACACTAGAAGGGTCAACTTTGATCAAAGGTTGGACCAAGTTCTCATAGACATTTGTAAAGAGGGCGCTCAATGGAAGAGAGATTCAAGAGGGAAGTCGGTTCAACTAAGAAGGCATGACCTCAAGCCCGTGGCTAGGGGATGGTTGGAGTTCATCCAACGCTCAATCATTCCCACTAGCAACCGGTCTGAAGTTACTATAGACCGAGCTATCATGATCCATAGCATCATGATTGGAGAGAAAGTAGAAGTTCATAAGGTTATATCCCTAGAACTCTACAAGGTGGCAGACAAGTCCTCTACTTTGGTAAGGTTAGCCTTCCCTCGTCTCATTTGTCACCTCTGCAATTCAGCTGGAATTGACATAGAGAAAGACATCCTCATTGATGAGGACAAGCCTATCACTAAGAAAAGGATGGAGCAAACAAGAGAGCGCACTCATGAGCCTCACCAAGAGCATGAGGAAATTCCTCATCATGAGATTCCTGAGATGCCTCAAGGGATGCATTTTCCTCCACAAAACTATTGGAAAAAAATCAACACCTCCCTAGGAGAATTAAGTTCCAATATGGGACAACTAAGGATGGAGCACCAAGAGCATTCTATCCTCCTCCATGAAATTAGAGAAGACCAAAGAGTCATGAGGGAGGAGCAACAAAGGCAAGGAAGAGACATTGAGGAGCTAAAGCACTCCATAAGATCTTCAAGAGGAAGAACAAGCCGCCATCACTAAGGTGGACCCGTTCTTTAATTTCCTTGTTCTTATTTCTCTGTTTTTCGAAAATTATGCTTTATGTTTTATTTATGTTTGTGTCTTATTACATGATCACTAGTGTTTTAGTGTCTATGCCTTAAAGCTATGAATGTCCTATGAATCCATCACCTTTCTTAAATGAAAAATGTTTTTAATTGCAAAAGAAAAAGAAGTACATGAATTTCAAATTTTAAAATAGTTTAATTATTTTGATGTGGTGGCAATACTCTTTGTTTTCTGAATGAATGCTTGAACAGTGCATATTTTTGAATTTGTTGTTTATGAATGTTAAAATTGTTGGCTCTTGAAAGAATAATGAAAAAGGAGAAATGTTATGGATAATCTGAAAAATCATAAAAATGATTCTTGAAGCAAGAAAAAGCAGTGAATAAAAAGCTTGCAGAAAAAAAATATATGCGGAAAAGAAAAAGAGAGGGCGAAAAAGAAAGAAAAAAAAAGCAAGCAGAAAAAGCCAATAGCCCTTTAAACCAAAAGGCAAGGGTAAAAATGATCCAAGGCTTTGAGCATCAGTGGATAGGAGGGCCCACAGGAATAAAATCCTGGCCTAAGAGACTAAACCAAGCTGTCCATAACCATGTGCTTGTGGCGTGAAGGTGTCAAGTGAAAAAGCTTGAGACTGAGCGGTTAAAGTCGTGGTCCAAAGCAAAAGGAGTGTGCTTAAGAGCTCTGGACACCTCTAATTGGGGACTCTAGCAAAGCTGAGTCACAATCTGAAAAGGTTCACCCAGTTATGTGTCTGTGGCATTTATGTATCCGGTGATAATACTGGAAAACAAAATGCTTAGGGTCACGGCCAAGACTCATAAAGTAACTGTGTTCAAGAATCAATATACTAAAATAGGAGAATCAATAACACTATCTGAATTCTGAGTTCCTACAGATTCCAATCATTCGAAACTTCAAAGGATAAAGTGAGATGCCAAAACTGTTCAGAAGCAAAAAGCTAATAGCCCCGCTCATCTAATTAAGACTGATCTTCATAGATGTTTTTGGAATTCATTGTATATTCTATTCTTTTTATCCTAATTTGTTTTTAGTTGCTTGGAGACAAGCAACAATTTAAGTTTGGTATTGTGATGAGGGGATAATTTATACGCTTTTTGGCATTGTTTTTAGGTAGTTTTTAATATGTTTTAGTTACTTTTTATTATATTTTTATTAGTTTTTATTCAA
The DNA here is from genome assembly GCF_059453495.1 of Arachis ipaensis. Classification (NCBI taxonomy): domain Eukaryota; kingdom Viridiplantae; phylum Streptophyta; class Magnoliopsida; order Fabales; family Fabaceae; genus Arachis; species Arachis ipaensis. The sequence continues at coordinate 120,550,445 of NC_142442.1, read as the reverse complement.
AAATCATATTTCTGGACTTTACTATGAGTTTGTGTGTTTTTCTGTGATTTCAGATATTTTCTGACTGAAATTGAGGGACCTGAGCAAAAATCTGATTCAGAGGCTGAAAAAGGACTGTAGATGTTGTTGGATTCTGACCTCCCTACACTCGAAGTAGATTTTCTAGAGCTACAAAAGCCTAATTGGTATGATCTCAATTGCGTTAAAAAGTAGACATCCTGGGCTTTCCCGCAATATATAATAGTCTATACTTTACCCAAGATTTGATGTCCCAAACCGGCGTTCTAAGTCAGCATAAAAATTTTGGCGTCAAAACGCCAGAACTAGCATAAAAGCTGGAGTTAAACGCCCAAACTGGCACCAAAGTTGGCGTTTAACTCCAAAAAAGTCTCTACATGTGAAAGCTTCAAAGCTCAGCCCGAGCACACACCAAGTGGGCCCGGAAGTGGATTTCTGCATCATTTACTTATTTCTGTAAACCCTAGGTTACTAGTTTTCTATAAATAAGACATTTTGCTATTGTATTTTCATCTGGAGTTCATCTTGGAATCTTTAGTTCATCTTTTGATCTCTTGTTCACGTTTTGGGGGCTGGCCATTCGGCCATGCCTGAACTTCATTACTTTTGTATTTTCAACGGTGGAGTTTCTACACCCCATAAATTAAGATGTGGAACTCTGCTGTTCCTCATGAATTAATGCAAAGTACTATTATTTTTCTATTAAACTCAAGCCTATTTCTTCTCCAAGATATTCATTCGCACTCAAGAACATGATGAATGTAATGATTATGTGACACTCATCACCATTCTCACCTATGAATGCGTGCCTGACAACCACTTCCATTCTACATGCAAACAAGCTTGAATGTATATCTCTTGGGTTTCTAATCTAAGATTAAAACCTCCGTGGTATAGGCTAGAATTATTGGCGGCCATTCCTAAGATCCGGAAAGTCTAAACCTTGTCTGTGGTATTCCGAGTAGGATCTGGGAAGGGATGACTGTGACATGCTTCAAACTCGTGAGTGTTGGGCGTAGTGACAGACGCAAAAGGATCAATGGATCCTATTCCAACATGATCAAGAACCAACAGCTGATTAGCCGTGCGGTGACAGTGCATTTGGACCATTTTCACTGAGAGGACGGGAGGTAGCCATTGACAACGGTGATACCCAACATACAGCTTGCCATGGAAAGGAGTATGAATGATTGGATGAAGGCAATAGGAAAGCAGAAGTTCAGGAGGAACAAAGCATCTTCATACGCTTATCTGAAATTCTCACCAATGAATTACATAAGTATTTCTATCTTATTTTCTGTCTTAATTATATTTTAATTGTCTTAAACTTCATAACCATTTGAATCTACCTGACTGAGATTTACAAGATGGCCATAGCTTGCTTCAAGCCGACAATCTCCATGGAATCGACCCTTACTCACGTAAGGTTTATTACTTGGACTACCCAGTGCACTTGCTGGTTAGTTGTGCGGAGTTGTGACAAAGAGTTGAGATTACAATTGTGCGTACCAAGTTGTTGGCGCCATTGAGAACACAATTTCCTGCACCAGCACGCGTGGAAGACGCGCACGCGTGGGCAGCGTTCACTAAGCCAACGTAGCACTCACTAAGTTAACACTATCAACGACCCGTACGCGTGAAAAGGGCGCGCGAGCATGTTTGGAGCTGAAGACTGACTGTGACACGCATGCGTACATGACGCGCACGCGTCGATGAGCAAAAAGGCAAAAGGACGCGCACGCGTCAGAGACGCGTATGCATGGATGAATGAACGCTGCACTCACTTTGAGAATGCAACATTCCCCTGGAAGCAGCAATGAAGAGCCATTTTGATCCACTTCTTCATAGGCCAAAAAGCCCACTCCAAGTACTAGATGCCATAAGTGGAAAGTGTATAAATAAGAGAAAATTTGATATCATGGGAGCTCTCTTTTAGTTTTCATTTTAGAATTTTAGAATTGAGATCAGATCTAAATTTTTCTTTCTGTTTTACTTTCTCTTTTCTTCAACTGTTACTTTCTATTTCGGGTCTTTTGACTTTGGATTGAAGAATTCTCCTGAATTTCTTCATCTTGGAGTTTTCTTTTAATTTTCTTGTTTCTAGTTTGATGAATTGGAGATCTGATCTGAATTCTTCCTTCTGTTTTTACTTTCTCTGCAATTTCTTTTTCCTGTTTTGTTAAGAGAGCAGTTGAGATCTAAATTTCTTTCTATTTTCATTATTCTTCTACAATTGTCAATTTCTCTTTGATCTAAGTTTCTTTCTGTTTTATCTTCTTCTACAAATTCTTCATTTCTGTTTTGGTATTAAAATCCTGATTAATCTATTCTCTGTATTTCTTCATCTAAGAGTTCTCTAATTCACTGCAATTTATATTTTCTAGTTCTGTTTTGATTCCTAATACCTGAATCCCTTTTAATATTCATGCAATTTAAGTTTCTCAGCAGTTTAGATTCAGAAATTTAAATTACTTGCACTTTAAGTTTCAGTTATTTACTTTTCTTGCAATTTAAGTTTCAGCTCTTTTAATTTCTTGCACTTTAAGTTTCTGTAATTTACCTCTTCTGCCCTTTAAGATTCTGCCAATTTTCATTCTGCACTTTAGTTTACTTGCAATTTAGTTCTTGTAAATCGAATTTCACCAAAATCACCAAATATTCACTTAACTAAATTCATCACCATACTAAAGTTGCTCAATCCATCAATCCCTGTGGGATCGACCTTACTCTTGTGAGTTATTACTACTTGATGCGACCCGGTACACTTGCCGGTGAGTTTGTGTGGAACTGTTTTTCCCTCATCAAGTTTTTGGCACCGTTGCCGGGGATTGATTTAGATTGACAATGATTAAGTAGGTGATAATCTAGATTAAGCACTTTTTCTTTGTTTTTGTTGAGAATTTTAACTATTTGACATTTTGTTTCAACTAACCTTAACCACGCTCTATCAGTAGAGTGTTTTATTTTAGTTTTCTGGTTTTGTCTGTGTTGTATGCCAGGAGGGAGAAGAGGTGAATCCACCTCTTTTGATTCTGAACTAGAGAGAACACTTTTGAGAAGAAGAAGAGAAGCAAGAGGGAAAGGTGTTATTGGAGGAGAAGAATCAGAAGAAGAGGATCAAGAGATAGAGGGTAATATCCCAAATCCACCTGAGGATGTGGCCAACAACAATGGCCAACCTCAGAGAAGAGTTTTGGCCTCTTACACTATCCCCAACCCAAAGAATTGTGGGAGTAGCATCCTAACCCCCAATGTCCATGCTAATAACTTCAAACTCAAGCCTCAATTGATTACCCTAGTTCAGAATAATTGTCAATATGGAGGAAGTGCTGCTGAGGACCCAAACCAACACCTCTCTGTGTTTTTGAGAATTTGTGACACTGTCAAAACCAATGGAGTCCACCCTGACATCTATAAACTCTTGTTATTCCCATTTTCATTGAGAGACAAAGCCACACATTGGTTAGAAACCTTCCCTAAAGAAAGCATCACCAATTGGGATGATTTGGTTAGCAAATTTCTAGCCAAATTCTATCCACCCCAAAGAGTCATTAAGCTAAAAACAGATGTACAAACCTTCAGACAGCTAGAAGGAGAATCATTGTATGAAGCCTGGGAGAGGTATAAGGCTTTTATCAGAAGGTGTCCAGAAAGAATGTTCAGTGAATAGGTGGAGTTGCAGAATTTCTATGAAGGCTCGTCCCTACCTTCAAGGAAAGCTTTGGATTATTCTTCAGGAGGATCCTTGCAAATGATGAAAATTGCTCAAGAGGCACATGATCTTATAGACATGGTGGCCAACAATGAGTACTTCTACTCCTCTGAAAGGTAAGCAGCTCCAAAGAAAGGTGTGTTTGAACTTGAAGGAGTTGATACAATATTAGCTCAGAAAAAACTCATGCACCAGTAGCTTCAACAGCAAATTGAAATGATGACAAAGAGGATGGATGGATTACAACTTGCAGCAGTAAGCACAACTAATCAACCACTAGTGGTGTGGAGACAGCAGGAGGAAAGCTATGAAGAACAGCAGCCTGAACAAGTGCAGTACATGCACAATCAAGATGCTGGACCAAATGATTTCCACGGAGACACTTACAACTCATCTTGGAGAAACCACCCCAATCTGAAATGGGGAGAGAACCAGAACCAGCAACCTTGGCAAAAAAACTCTAACCAAAATAACTTCCGCAACACAAACCACCAAAACCATCAAAACACTAACCAAAACCCATACAGAAAATCACAAAACAATCAACCCCAATCCAACTTCTATCCACCCAATAACCCATCAACTAACCAAAACAACTTTCATTCCCCATCTACATCTCACACTCAACCACAACCGCCCCAAGAATCCCAAAGAATCTCCAACTTGGAGATGATGATGGAGAAAATGATCAAGCATCAAGAATTGGCCAACAAGAACCATGAAGCTTCATTAAGGATCCTGGAAAGACAAATTGAACAATTGTCCAAGCAAACAGTAGCTAAAAGACCAACCAATGCACTACCAAGTGACACTATTCCCAACCCCAAGGAAGAATGTAAAGCAATTCAACTTAGGAGTGGAAAGACATTGGAGAATAACAAAGAAGCTAACAAGAAGCCAGCAGAGGATGATAAGGCCAATAGCAAGGAAGAAGTAACAATCAAAGAGAAGGACCAGGAAGAGCTCAGAAAGAAGGATGAAGAGTCTCAAGCTTCAAAGAAGGGAAAACAAGTCATGATAGAGCCTCCACAGGAACAGAGGAAGGAAGTTAAACATTACATCCCTCCTCTGCCATACCCTCACAGATTGCAAAGAGAGCTCAAGGATCAACAGTTTCCTAAATTTCTGGAAGTTTTTAAGAAGTTGGAAATCAACATCCCACTTGCTGAAGCATTGGATCAGATGCCTCTATATGCAAAATTCCTCAAAGAGCTCATCAATAAGAAAAGAAGCTGGAATGAGAAGGAGACAGTGATCTTAACATAAGAGTGCAGTGCAGTGATTCAAAAAGGCCTCCCACCAAAACTCAAAGATCCTGGGAGTTTCTTTCTGCCTAGCACCATTGGCAATATAGTCATTGATAAGGCATTGTGTGATTTAGGATCAAGTATCAATCTGGTGCCCTTATCTATGATGAGAAAGTTGTCCATAGAAGGAGTGAAACCTATAAGGATGACCTTGCAACTTGTTGACAGATCAATGGTGATCCCTAATGGAGTGGTTGAGGACCTCTTGGTCAAGGTAGACAAGTTCATATTTCCAGCAGATTTTGTGATCTTGGATCTAGAAGAAGAGGGAGGCGATTCCATCATATTCGGAAGACCTTTCCTAGCCACAGCAAGAGCCATCATTGATGTGGAAAAAGAAGAAATAACTTTGAGAGCACATGATGAGAAGATCACTCTAAATGTCTTTAAGGAAATGCAGCATACTACTGAAGAGAAAAGCTGCATGAGAATTGAAAAAGAAGATTTGCATTGGAAGGAAAAACCCAAAGAGGCACTCATCAACTCACCTTCGAAGCAAAAGACAAACAGTGGAGAATAACAAAAGGGGAATGAAAATGTAAAGACTGAGAAGAGAAGGCAGGAAGAGATTGAGAAGTTTATCACTAGGAAAAAAAACCCTGATATAAAGCCTGTTCTCAAGACAGAAGGGCCACAAAAGAAAGGAAAGAAGAGCAAGAAAAAGAGTCCAAGAGGGTGGAGAAACAAAAGAATACCAACTGAGGGATTCTCAGAAGGAGACAAAGTGAAACTGATCTACCAACAGTTAGAGACAGGCCCTCAAACTGATGATTATTACACTGTCAAGAAGATACTCTCGTTGGAGCATATAGAGATTGTTCATCAAAATACAGGAAGAAGGCTCACAGTGAGAGGGGAAAAGCTGAGGCACCATAATCATCAGCCACCCTAACAAGGAATCAATGTCAAGCTAGTGACAATAAAAGAGCGCTCCATGGGAGGCAGCCCATGATTTAATGTTCTTGCTTTTGTTTTAATTTCAACAATTAATGGTTCTTCTAGCATGAATTTGAGCTCTCATGAGTAGATTTGATAACTGCACACATCATTTTGAAGCATATGTCTGATTCCTAAGTTTGGTGTGCCTAAAGGCACTCTAAAATGGCTTTTCAAGCATGCTGATCATATAACCATTTTAGGATATATACTCATTCAGTTTATTGAAGTATATAGCCAAACATTAAGTTTGGTGTCTACATATGCTATGAAATTCAAGAAAGTCAATTTTGCTCAAAGAGTCAAGTTCATGAAAAGATAAACCATATCTGCATCATTCTTCTGAATTTATTTTGCTAAGGTAGAAAATAAAATGCCCCTTGTAATGAATATACCAACCATAGCAGAAAACAAGTTTGGTGTTCACCAATATTTTGTTTAATTTCAAAAGGGCATATTTGGTTATTCATAAATAAGGAACAAGAGCAAATTTTATTTTTTTATATATACTTTTCACTTGATAACCACCACCGTGCTACATTCAAATTTTTAGCTTACTGTTGCCTTGATTGAAATGGATAGGTGTGAAGAAGATTGAGGAAAGAACAAAAAGCATGCAAGTACGGGTGTCACAAGGAGAAAAAGTGAGTCACATGTGCTTGGGAATTGCTTTTTGGGAAGCAAAAATCTGAAAGGTTCAGCACCTAGGATACCGAACCACATGCCCAATGAAGAGGTGGTTCTTGTCCTCATCCTTTCTTACATGCACACCATTCATTCTAACTCTTTCAAAAGACATCCTGGCCATCCATTCTTCATTAAAGTTGCTATAAATAGATTCACTTGGACTATTCCTCATAACCCAACTTTCACACTCCGTGCATTGAAAGCTTTAGCTTTTGGTTTCCTTAAAGAAAGGCTCTAGTAACCGTGTCCTAACTGTTCCAACCCATACTTGTCTCCTTAAATTTTTATTCTTGCTTCACCAGTAAGCCAAATACTCATCCTAAGAGTCACATAAATCCTCTCTCTCACCATTCTTCATTTCTCCACTCGGCTCCCACCCCTTCCCCAATTAATGGCTTCATCAAGTTCCAGAAGAAGGAAAGAAAAGTAACCGGTTGAAGCTGAACCACCAACCTATGATGCCAAGAGATTTATGTCTCAATTTCATGAGTCACGATATCATAGGTTGATGGAAGCAAAAGAAGTTATCCCAAAAATTGGCTTCCGATTGAAGGAAGGAGAGTACCCCATCATGAGAAGGATAGTTGAACAGAGAAGATGGGAACTCCTGTGTGAACCTCTCACTGACATAAGTGCAACCATGATAAAAGAGTTCTATGCAAATGTTGTAAGGTCAAGCAAAACAAGCCCTCCCTACAAGAGCTATGTTAGCGGGGTTGATGTGGATTTCAGCCCATCATCTATCATGAGGGTCTTGCAGATAAGGGTGATACCCTTTGGAGAACCTAGCTTTGACGAAAGAATGAAGGGTGAGAATGATCCTCATGAGCTACTAAATGGTTTATGCTTGGAAGGCAAAGACTGGGAAAGGGATTCAAATGGGGACCCAAGCTACTTAAAGAGGATTGATCTCACACCTGAGGCCAAAGGTTGGTATGAGATAGTGAGAAGATCCATACTTTCCACTGGAAATACATTAGAGGTCACAATAAAGAGAGCAATTCTCACATACTGCATACTCAAAGGAGGAGAAATCAATATCCCACAAATCATAGCAGACAGCATCCAAGAGATGGCTGAGGACAGCGGTAAATCAAGCAGACTTAGTCACTGATAAACCACTATTTTATGGTTTATCTTGTGCTCATTTGAGTGGTTTTTATCAAGCCCTTACCCACTTATTCATATGATTTGTATGATTTTACAATTTCTTCCAAGTTTTGTTCTATGGTTGAAAACTTGCTTCCTAGAAGTCTTTAATTTGTGTATTTTAATTCTCCTTTATACCATTCGATGCCGTGATCCGTGTGTTAAGTGTTTCAGGCTTTATAGGGCAAGAATGGCTTAGAGAATGGAGATGAAGCTTGCAAAAATGGAAGGAACACAAGAAACTAAAGAGATAACCAGCGAGCATCGACGCGCACGCATGGCTCACGCGAGCGCGCGATATGGAGAAATTTGCAGTGATGCGTGCGCGTGTCTGACGCGTACACATGGATTGGAGTTTGCACAAAGACGCGCACGCGTGGATGACGCATACGCGTGACACGCCAAAACGACCAGCGACGCACACGCGTGACTGACGCGTACGCATGACATGCGCGATCTGCAGAAATAACAAAAAATGCTGGGGCGATTTCAGGCCGAGTTTTGACCCAGTTTTTGACCCAGAAACACAGACTAGAGCCAGGGAACATGCAGAGACTCAACACACATTCTCATTAGCATAGTTTTAGTTTTAGATCTGAATCTAGAGAGAAATTACTCTTCCTCTAGGTTTTCTTTACATTCATAGTTTATTGCTTTTGCTTTGGATATTGAAGGGTCATCACCTCCGTTGAAGATACTATTCTAGTTTGTTTTCTTACTCTTTTATTATTCCATATTCTTAATTCTTGTTTAGAGTTACAATTGGATTATTTTTAGAATTATTTAATACAAAGAATTACTTTTATTTTTAATTAATTTGTAGTTATTGTCTATCATTTCTTCCTTTTATTCCTTATTTAATTCTATGCAAGTACTTCTCATGTCAATGGAGTAGATTCCCAACTTGACATGGGGGTTGATTAAAAGGAGACACTTGAGTTGGAATGCTCAAGTGATTAGTTAAATTGGAAGTTGTTGGCTAATTCTGTATTTACTAACGCTAGACCTTCCCAAGGAAGAGGACTAGGATTTGCGAATAAGAGTTAGCTCAATCACTTGACTTTCCTTTATTTAGTAAGGGTTAACTAAGTGAAAATAACAACCTCTTTATACTACACTTGAGAGTATTCCAACAAGGATGGAACTTCCAATTAATCATTTTCCCAGTCAAGGCCTTTTATTTAGAATATTATAAATCTCTTTTAATTTTCACTGCTTTAATTTACAATTATTTATTTGCCCATTGTCCAAACTCAAAATTACCCAGAAAACTCCTGATTAATAAGATAGCACCCTTTTTGTCAACTCATTAGGAGATGACCTGGAATTCATACTCCCAGAATTTTTATTCTAAACTTTTGTGACAACCTTTCTAAATTGATGAGGCGGATTTTAGCTAGTTAAGAACTATACTCACAACGCTATTTCTATATTGAATTCTTAATTAGTCATACTTCCGCCTGCCGTCAATTTTTGGTGCCGTTGCCGAGGAGTTGCAATTGTCTGCTAAATTATTAATTAGTGTACGTATTTTTAATTTTTGCATATTTTATTTTATTTTATTACCATGAGCTGTATGTTTCTTTCATTGAATGACGCGTTCACTGCCTGATCTGAGCTTAGCTGTATTTGATCCTGAAATTGAAAGAACTCTTTCACGTATTAGGCGAGCTCGGCGTCGGTTAGCCTCTAAGGGTGGTGAAGTGATTGTTATCGATTCACCAGTCTCATCTGAGGGCAAATTTAAACCGCCATCTGAGGGAGAAACAATCTCCTTTACTATTGATTCAGTTGATTCATGTACAGATAATATGGCAGCACCTAGGAGGATTACTCTCCAGGAGGCAGGAGCCCCAGACTTTACTCTGCAACTGTATCAAGTGCGTCATCCAAATCTGGCTACAGATTTTGAACTGAAGACCACACTAATCAACTTGATGCCCAAGTTTCATGGCTTACCTGCTCAAGAGCCTATCAAGCACCTAAGAGATTTTTAGACAGCCTGTTCTACTGTTAAGCGTCATGGTGAAAATGAAACTTCTATTCTGTTAACTGCCTTCCCGTTTTCTCTTGAGGGAAAGGTGAGGGAGTGGTACTACTTCCAACCTGAAGCAACTGTTACTAACTGGGATACGCTCAGGAGAGAATTCTTGGAAAAATACTTTCCAGCTGAAGTTACAGATAGATTGAGGAAAGAGATCTCATGCATTGTTCAGGGTGAATCAGAAACTCTTTATGAGTACTGGGAGCGCTTCAAGAACCTTCTAGACGGATTTCCCCATCATATGATTGACAAGTTGGTGTTGATCAGCTACTTCACTCAAGGCATGAAGCCTCGGGATAAGACTACATTGGATAGTGGCAGTAATGGTTCTCTAAAAAAGTACAAGACCACATATGAAGCATGGCAACTGATCAGCGACTTAGCTGAGTCTACTCGAAATCACAGGCACAGGAACAGCCACTCAAAGGCTGTTGCAGAGGTTTCCTCTAGCAGTGAGACTACTGCCGTCACACAAGCTATATGTGAAATGACCAACCTACTGAAGCAGATGCAGTTGAATCAACAACAAACTCAGTCTCCCCCTCCACAACAGAGCCAACAGTTGGTACCCCAAAGAGTATGCGGAATTTGTGCTGATTATAGTCACTACACTAATGAATGCCTGCAGCTCCAACAAAAAGACAACACTGTGGCAGCTACTCATACCTTCTATGACCACCCGAATCAAGGATACAATCAACAAGGTGGCAACTACAACCAAGGTGGGAACTATAACCAAGGGTGGCAGGACAACTCCAACCAGGGTTGGAGAGATAATTCCAACCATGGCTGGAGGGATAACTATAATAGAGGAAGCAGAGACAACAATGAAAATCAGAGGTGGAACAACAACAACAGACAGCAGAATCAGAACCAGTCTTATAGAGCACCTCACCTAAGGTAGTCCCAAGGACCCCAGCACAACCAACAACAGGCCCCTCAGATCACTTATCCTCCTGCCTCATCAAATGACGAGATACTTCGTTCTCTTGCACAAGGACAACAAGACATGCAGACTACACTGAACTCTACTCTAAATGGTCTGAATGCAACTTTATAAGCTCTCGTCTCCTGGATAGATTCATTATCTGCTTCCACCAACTAGCCTTCAAGCTCAAGTGGAATTTCTTCTCAACCCTTACCTAACCCCAAGGGTGACATCAATGCTATCACTTTGAGGTCCAGAACCACATTGCAAGAGAGGAACCAGGAGGAGCCAAATCCACAAGAATACGCCCCAGTTGAAGACTTAGTTGAAGTGGAAGATGCTGAAGAGGAAGAGGAAGTACAAGACATGGTTGAAGAAGAAGTAGTTCAGCCAAGGAATAGAGCACTAAAGGACACAGAAGCTCCAAGTGGCACCATTCCTATCCCATTTCCACACCTTGCAAGGAAGTCCAGGAAGCAGATGGAACTTGATCCCAAAATGGTAGAAATTTTTAAAAAGGTTGAGGTAATTGTTCCCCTTTTTGATGTTATTCAACAAGTACCTAAATATGCCTAGTTTCTAAAAGATTTATGCATACATAAGGATAAAATTAATGAATTAGAAACTATTCCTTTAGGTAGTTCTATATCTGCTTTAATAGGGGGTATACTTGAAAAATGTAGTGACCCAGGTCCATGCATGGTTAACTGTACCATTGGAGGTGTAATATTTTCTAACTGCATGTATGATTTAGAAGCGTGTGTTAGTATAATGTCATTGTCTATATATGATGCTTTGAGGCTCCCTCCCTTAAAAAGGTGGGCAGCTCGTTTTGTGTTAGCAGATAAAAGCATTATTACAGTAGTTGGAATTGCTGAAGACGTGCTAGTGAGCATTAAGGGGTTCACATTTCTCATTGACTTCTATATCTTGGAAATACCCCCTAATGACTCAGGAAGACCATCATCAATCCTGCTTGGAAGATCATTCCTGAAGACTTCAAAGTTCAAGCTGGATGCATTCTCAGGAACTTACTCCTTTGAGATAGATGGCAGAACTGTGAGTTTCAGTTTAAATGAAGCTTTGAAGCACCCTCCAGAAGATCATTCTATCTTCCAGTGTGACATTATTGATGAAACTGTAGCTGAAGTTCACCAAGAAAAAGCAGAAGAGAAGCACATGGAGCAAGGTCCAAGTGTGGGGACACCTTCTGAACACAATGAGGACACTTTGCCATTATCACTAGCTCCAGATGATCCAGAGCCCAGCCATGAGCAGAAATTGGAATTAAAACCCCTTCCACCCCCACCTCAAGTATGCTTACCTTGAGGATAATCAGAAGCTCCCAGTTATCATTGCAAGGGAACTCACTTCCTAACAGGAGGAGCAGCTGCTCAGCATGCTGAGAAAACACAAGAAAGCAATTGGGTGGAGCTTGGCGGATATAGTAGGCATTAGCCCTTGAGTTTATGAGCACAGAATATTCTTAGTAGAGGGAGCAAAACCTATCTGTCAACCCCAAAGAAGATTGAATCCCACCATCTTAGAAGTTGTCAAGAAAGAAGTGACCAGGCTACTTGAAGCAGATATCATTTACCCCATCTCAGATAGCGAATGGGTCAGTCCAGTAGAAGTAGTGCCCAAGAAGTCTGGAGTCACAACAGTGAGGAATGAGCATGGAGAACTCCTGACAACTAGAGTGTAGAATTCATGGAGAGTTTGCATTAATTACAGGCGTCTCAACCAAGCTACTCGCAAGGATCACTACCCCTTGCCATTTATTGATTAGATGCTTGATCGCCTGTCAGGTAAATCCCATTACTGCTTTTTAGATGGTTATACAGGCTACTTTCAAATTCATATAGCTCCTAAAGATCAGGAGAAGACTACTTTTACATGTCCCTTTGGAACGTATGCATACAAAAAGATGCCTTTTGGCTTATGTAATGCACCTGCTACTTTCCAAAGATGCATGATGAGTATCTTTTCAGATCTTATTGAGAACTGTATGGAAGTATTTATGGATGATTTTAGCATATACAGTGATTCATTTAGCCTTTGCTTGGATAGTTTAGCTAGAGTATTAGACAGGTGTGTTAGTTCAAACCTTATATTGAATTTTGAAAAATGTCACTTTATAGTAAAACAAGGTATTCTACTAGGACATGTTGTCTCTAATACTATTATTTCTGTAGATCCAGCAAAGGTAAATGTCATTTCTAGTTTACCTTACCCCTCCTCCATGAGAAAAGTCCGTTCGTTCCTTGGCCATGTAGGTTTTTGCAGAAGATTTATTAAGGACTTCAGTAAGGTAGCATTACCTTTATCCAGACTGCTGCAGAAAGACATTGAGTTCAAGTTCAGTGAGGATTGCATGCAAGCATTTGATAAGCTGAAGATCGCCCTGACTCAAGCTCCAATTGTGAGAGGACCATACTGGAGCCAGCCTTTTGAGATTATGTGTGATGCCTCCAACCATGCAGTAGGAGTGGCGCTGGCTCAGCGTGAAGATAAGGATCCTTTCGTAATTGCTTATGCGTCTAAGACCTTAGACGCTTCTCAGTCTAATTACACCACCACTGAAAAAGAGCTTTTGGCTATTATTTTTGCTCTGGATAAATTCCGAGCCTATTTACTTGGTAATAAGGTGGTAGTGTACTCGGACCATGCAACTCTAAAATATTATTAGCTAAAAAAGAGTCCAAACCAAGGTTGATACGTTGGATACTGTTGCTGCAAGAATTTGATTTAGAAATTAAGGATAGGAGTGGTAACCAGAATTTAGTAGCAGACCACTTGAGTCACCTTTAGCATATTAAGGATGACTCAACTCCTATCAATGATGTTTTTCCATTTGATAGCTTGCATGCAGTATCCGAAGTAGTTCCTTGGTATGCACCTATAACTAATTATCTAGTTAGCCATACTTTCCCTCCTAATTTTACTAAGCATCAAAGAGACAAGCTGAGAAGTGAGTCTAAATATTATATATGGGATGACCCATATTTATGGAGGTGTGGTGTTGACCAGGTAATTAGAAGGCGTGTGCCCCAATCAGAATTCCAGTCCATTTTAGAGGCTTGCCACTCTTCTAAGAGTGAAGGACATTTTGGCCCTCAAAGAACAGCTAAAAAAATTTTAGACTGTGGATTTTGGTGGCCTACTCTTTTTAAAGATGCTGCTGCATTTTGTAAATCTTGTCCCCCATGCCAAAGATTTGGTAATATATCCAAGAGGGATGAGATGCCCCAACAGATTATGCTTTTCTGTGAAATTTTTGATGTTGGGGGCATTGACTTCATGGGTCCATTTCCAAACTCTAGTGGTTACCTTTATATACTGTTAGCTGTAGATTATGTTTCTAAATGGGTATAAGCGATTCCTACCTGTACTGATGATGCTAACACTGTTGTTTCCTTTGTCAAAAACCATATTATATGTCGCTTTGGATCACCACGAGCAATCGTGAGTGATCAAGGCACTCACTTCTGTAACAAGAGATTAGCAGGATTACTGAAGAAGCATGGGATTGTTCACAAGGTAGCAACAGCATACCATCCCCAGACCAATGGTCAAGCAGAGGTATCTAACAGAGAAATAAAGTGCATTCTATAAAAGATAGTAAAGCCTCATAGGAAAGACTGGAGCACCAAAATTGTTGATGCGCTCTGGGCGTATCAAACAGCGTACAAGACACCCATTGGGATAAGCCCCTTTCGCTTAGTGTACGGAAAGGCTTGCCACCTTCCAGTAGAGGTGAAACACAAGGCTTTCTGGGCTGTGAGGGAGTGCAACATGGGATTCGAGCAAATTGGTGATGAAAGGAAGCTGCAACTGGCAGAACTGGAGACCCTTCGACTCGAAGCATATGATAACTCCAGATTATACAAAGAGAAGATGAAGGTTGTGCATGACAAGCATATCAAGAGAAGAGAGTTTAGACCAGGAGATCTGGTTCTCCTTTACAACTCCAGGCTAAGACTCATGCCAGGAAAGCTGAGATCCAGATGAGAAGGCCCCTACAGAGTGGAGAAAGCAGAGCCATATGGAGTCTTCCACCTGCGTCATCCTTCAAGTTCCAATTGCATCAAGGTCAATGGACATCGCCTAAAGCTTTATCATGGTGAGAAGATGAAGGATCACAAAGAGTTAGAGGTCTTCCTCGTAGAAGACCCACCAACAGAAGCAGAATGAGCCTGAACACCATCCAACTTAAGGACGTAAAAGTAAAGTGCTAGGTGGGAGACAACCCACCATGGTATGATCATTCCGTTTCAGTCTTAGTTTTGTTTTATTTTATTCTGCTTTATTTTTCTTAGTGAATCTTCTCATAATCTCTGCATATAGTCTGCATTTACATTTGCATTCTGCATAAAAAAAAAAAAGAGCAACATGCTACGCGCAAACGTCGCTGACGCGTATGCGTCATACGTGCATGCGAAACAAAGGAGAAAGAAACAGAGAGTTGTGCAGGAGCATGGCTGGAGGTGTGCCTTAGGCACAAACACGCCCACGCGAACGCATCCCTGACGCGTCTGCGTCACTTGGAAAAATCAGCCTTCCACGGGTGCATGTCACCCACGCGAACGCGTAACCCTGCAAAATCGACGTAAACAAGGTTTGGGTAGAGAGTTGTGATGCCTTGATGCTGGAATGGTGCTGGGAGCATGAGCAACATCACGCGTGCGCGTCCCTGACGCGAACGCGTCATTTTTCCCTCCAGGCCATCCACGCGTGCGCGTCCCTTGTATGCACGCGTCGGTTGAATTTTTGGCAAATGTGCGAATTAAACAGAGAGTTGTGCGTACGCGAGGCTACTCTCGCGCCAATAGCACAATTCATTTCACGTGTACGCGTCCCCCATGTGTACGCGTCACTTGAAAATAGCACAACCCACGCGAACGCGTGATACACGCGTCCGCATCGCATGCGACGCACAGTTTAATTAGATCTGCACCAGAATTCTTATCTTTTCTCCCCCAATCCTAATTCTTTCTTCTCCCTTCTTATTTCTTTCTTCTTCCTTCTTTCTTCTTTATTCTTTCTTACTTTCTAATACTTTCTTCCATCCTTCTTCATCTTCTTCATCAAGGTTCTTTTCTTCTTTCTCTTTTTCCTTTTCCATTATTATTTTGATTTATGTTTTCTTCTTCTTTTTCTTTTTAATTTCATAATCTATGTTTTCTAAGTCTTTCTTTTTCTTTTTACATCCTTTTAATTGGTGTTAGAAATTTAATTGGGTGATTATTTTCTTCTATATTTTGCTTGTGGATATATTGAAGCATTGTTTGACAATTAATATTAATTCTTAGGGTTGCTTGCATGTTCAAATCCAATACTTTCAATAACATATTTACCATGCATGCTAAGTGTTTGTGAAAAAGCCCGTATAGTATTATGCATTTTTAAATTACTCTATCCTTCTACTCTAATGCCTGTTTTTCACATAATCCCTTAAATATTTTATTAATTAAATATAATTGTCAATACAAACGTGATGGTCAATTTGTTACGAGTGATATTACAATTTAGTTTTTTATGCTTGATCTATGCTACTCATGCCTTTGCCGGCATGCTAATAAACATCTTGCATCTACTTTCCATAACATGCACTTGCTATATTTTCATTGATGAACTTATCACATGTAGTCACGACCATGTGTTAACGACATCCTTCTTTACCGTGTAATGATTATCACTTGTACCGTCCTCTTCCTTGCTTTAACCCTTAGCTTTACATGTTACTCTCCTTTTTCCTTTTCAGGATGGCCACCAAGAAGGGTAAAGAGAAAGCTACTCCCAAACCACCAGCAAGGAAAGGAACAAAAAGAGCACTAGCTGCAGAACCATCCTCAACATCAGTAAAGCCCTCAACAAAGCGAGTCAAGAGGATCATTAAGGTCGATGAAAAAGAGAAAGCCTTTCCAGCAAAGGACACTACGCGGTTCACTAACCGCTATTGTGAGCAGATGTTCCCTATTCTGGCTGAGCAGAACTATAACAATGAGCACCTACTCATCCTCCCGACCCACATTGTTGAATTTGTTGAGCCCCGTAGTGAGCGAAGACAATGAGGATTCCTACGGAGACAGCCATGGCAGGTCAACCTTTCATGGGTAGTTGAATTCTACTCCAATTTCCACATGCCAACCCTACAGTCTGTTTATGTCCGTCAAAAGCAAGTCCCCATAACTGAAGAAGCCATTCAGTGAGCTTTAGATCTTCCCCCTGCTCCAGAAGGATTGGACGCATACCAAAAAGTATCTTTCAAGCGCCAGACATACCAATTTGACTGGGACACCGTCCTCAGAGTTATAACACAACCTAGCAGCAGATGGATCTATGGATACCATCGATCCCGACCTAAGGGAATATTGGCTTCATCACTCACCTTAGAGGCTCGAGTGTGGGCACAGATTATGTCCTATTACGTCTTTCCGAGCACTCACGAGTCCTCCTTCACTGCAGATATAGCTGTTCTTCTTTGGTGTATCCTTAGAGACCAGCCTCTCAACTTACCAAGACACATCCAGAATGCCATGGGACACGTACAAATTACGGACAACCTACCTTTTCCCACCTTAGTTTCAGATCTAGTCTCAACAGCCGGAGTTTCCTACAGAGCTAGGGACACCAAGGCCATGATTCCACGAGATGATCAGTACGTCCCCAACGGGAAGTACATCAGACCTCCAGCAGCCACTATCAATCGGACCACAGAACCGGCAGAATATATCCCTTCTCCTTCCAATCACAAGACCCTTCAATAAATCAGTTACTCCTACAGTTAATTCAGAGGTTAGACCGGCAGGCAAAGCGAATGGAGCGCCGTAACAAGCACCAATTTACATACCTCAAGGAGCTGATTATTGGCAACCACCCACCTGAAGAAGACCCAGACACTCCGGACTCCACTTCATCTACTAGCACAGGGAGCCATGACCATCCCAACTATGGAGATGCTGCTACCAGCCCCCTTTTGTTCCTGACTGATGGCACCGAGGATGGTGCCAAGCTTTAAGTGTGGGGAGGTCGGTCAGTACCTGACTTCCGGAGGTAACTGCTCTTTCTCAACACCAATAGGTTATTTTTCTTTTGTTAGGATAGAATAGACTGCATAGTAATAGGTATTTGCATGCATGTTTTAATTGGTTGAAAAATAATAAGTTTCTTTTTAAGACCCTATTTTTGAAAATTTTCACTAATTTAAATCAAAACTTTTGAGTTAAAACTTGTTTGAAGACTGTAAATTGGAACATGGTCTTTGAGTTAAAAAACACACAACCTGTGAGATTTGAGCTTAATTGCATGGTTACACTATTTAACCATAATATTTTATTCTTGTGTATTTTTTCTTTATAATTGTAATCTATATTTTGTTCCATCCTATATGTCCAATGTTTAATGTGTTTATATGCATGCATATGATTGAAGCCATTAATTATTTTTGCTCACTTATCTCAAATAGCCTACCCTTTTAAATCACCCTTGTTAGCCACTTTGAGCCTTTTAATCCCATTTGTTCTATATTTTACCACGTCACTAGCTTTAAGCAGAAAAATAATTAAATACCCCAAATTGAATCTTTGGTTAGCTTAAGATAGAGATTGTGTGTCAACTAAGTGTGGGAAAATTGTGAGAACATGGGTTAATAGAGAATGTGTCATGATAATATATTGGAAATTTGGGTACCTACTCATGTAAGACCAGAAAAATTAAAAATCCATGTGCATTGATATATTATGATTTGCATAAAAAAATCTAAAAATATTCAACAAATAAGTAAATAAATAAGGGGTCAAAATTACCCCAATGCTAAGTTAAGTTAATGAAAAGATCAATGCATATGTGATACAAATTAAAAGAAGAGTTGATGCATGAGTATGTAATGCAAAAGTGGGAATTTGGGTAGCTAGGCATGAATTTAAAAGTATATAGAGTATGTATAGGTGAGAGCTTAGGTTAGTCAAGGATTCAATTTACAGCTCACTTAGTCATATATATATACTCTCACCTTTACCTTAGCCCCATTACAACCTTGAAAAGACCTCATGATGTTTGCATTGGTACATTAAATATTTGTTGATTAGTTAGGTGAAGAACAAGGTTTAGAAAGCATGACTAGAGAAGACTAGAGTGGATTACCCTATACACATGAGTGACTAGAGAGCACATATACTATCAGTGAGGGTTCAATGCTTGATTCTATGTTCCCTGCTTTCATGAGCTGTCTTCTTACAAGTTTACCTGTCTTTACTGTATGATTTTAATTAGTGATATTTGATTTATATTTGTCTTGAATAACCTATTTATTTTTAACCAAGTAGACAAAATCATCTTAGCATATAGTTGTATTCATACATAGGTTGCATTGCATTGCATGAGTCTTACTTTTTTCTACTAATTTATTTTATCTCCTTGAGCTAAGTGATGAGTGGACAATTTATACCCTTTTTTGCATTGTTTTTACATAGTTTTTAGTATGTTCTAGTTACTTTTTATTATATTTTTGTTAGTTTTTATGCAAAAATCACATTTCTGGACTTTACTATGAGTTTGTGTGTTTTTCTGTGATTTCAGGTATTTTCTGGCTGAAATTGAGGGACCTGAGCAAAAATCTGATTCAGAGGCTGAAAAAGGACTGTAGATGCTGTTGGATTCTGACCCTCCTGCACTCGAAGTGGATTTTCTGGAGCTACAGAAGCCCAATTAGCGCGCTCTTAATTGCTTTGGAAAGTAGACGTCTTGGGCTTTCCAGAAATATATAATAGTCCATACTTTGCTTGAGATTTAATGGCCCAAACTGGCGTCTAAACGCCCACCAGAGACCCTTTTCTGGCGTAAAATGCCAGAACTGGCACTAGAACTGGAGTTAAACGGCCAAACTGGCATCCAAGCTGGCGTTTAACTCTAGGAATGGCCTATGCACGTGTAAAAGCTCAATGCTCAGCCCAATCACACACCAAGTGGGCCCCGAAGTGGATTTCTGCACTTAGTTACTGATTTTCTGTAAACCTTAGTAACTAGTTTAGTATAAATAGCACTTTTTACTATTGTATTAGAGAGCTTTATGCCATATTTCATGCTTGGAGGGGCTGGCCATTCGGCCATGTCTAGACTATTTTCTCTTATGTATTTTCTACAGTGGAGTTTCTACACCTCATATATTAAGGTATGGAGCTCTGTTGTTCTTCATGAATTAATGCAAGTACTATTGTTTTTCTTTCAATTCACGCCTACTTCTTCTCCAAGATATACTCTCATACTTAATTCAGTTAAGTCAGAATGAAGGGGTGACCCGTGACAATCACCCAATCTTCGTTACTCGCTTAGCCAAGATCCGCGTGCCTGACAACCACAAGCGGTCTACATGATATTCAACGTAGTCATTGGACGACAGCTGGAGTATACTCTCTTGGATATCTAATACACGGACCGAGTCCGTGAGATTAGTATCTTCGTGGTATAGGCTAGAACCAATTGGCAGCCATTCCTGAGATCCGAAAAGTCTAAACCTTATCTGTGGTATTCCAAGTAGGATCTGAGAAGGGATGACTGTGACGAACTTCAAACTTGCGAATGTTGGGTGCAGTGACAGTGTGCAAAAGGACAAGGGTCCTATTCCGACGCTAGCGGGAACCGACAGATGATTAGCCGTGCAGTAGCTGTACTTGGTATTTTTCATCCGAGACGAGAAATCCGACAGTTGATTAGCCGTGCAGAGATCGTACCTGGTATTTTTCATCCGAGAGGATCATACATCTTGTCATGGAAGGGAGCACGCATGGTTGGAAGAAGACAATAGGAAAGCAGAGGTTCAGAAGTAACAAAGCATCTCCAAACGCTTATCTGAAATTCCCACCAATGAAATACATAAGTATCTTTATTTTATTTTATGTTTTATTTATATATTAATTATCAAAACCTCATAACCATTTGAATCCACCTAACTGAGATTTACAAGATGACCATAGCTTGCTTCAAGCCGACAATCTCCGTGGGATCGACCCTTACTCACGTAAGGTATTACTTGGACGACCCAGTGCACTTGCTGGTTAGTTGTGCGGAGTTGTAAAAAGTGTGAATCACAATTTTGTGCACCAAGTTTTTGGCGCCGTTGCCGGGGATTGTTCGAGTTTAGACAACTGACGGTTCATCTTGTTGCTTAGATTGGGTAATTTTATTTTATGTTTAAGCTTTTTATTTTTATTTTCGAAAAAAAACAAAAAAATATTTAGTTTTCGAAAAATTCAAAAAAAAATTTCTAAAAAAATGTTCTTCAGAATTTTTAAGAATGAATTCTAGAGCTTCATGAGATATATTGAAACCTGGCTGGCTGTTAAGCCATGTCTAATCTTTTGGACTGAGGTTTCCACTTTTCATTGTAAAGAGGATATGCTTGTATGTGTTATGTTAAAGCTTGGCTGGCATTTGGCCATGTCTAATTCTTTTGGACCGGAGCTTTAGAATAACATTGCATGAGCCTTTGGATTCTCAATTAGAATTCTATGCTGAAGATTGGCTGGCCATTTGGCCATGTCTAATTATATTGAACCTAAGCTTTAGACTGACATTACACGAATCCTGGAATTCTTATTAAAAATTTTGAATTTCTTTATTTTCTTTTTCCAAAAAAATTTTCGAAAAATACAAAAAAAAATTTATAAAATCATAAAAACAAAAAAAAAATTGTGTTTCTTGTTTGAGTCTTGTATCAAATTTTAAGTTTAGTGTCAATTGCATATTTTAATTTTCTTAAAATTTTTGAAAATATATGTATTGTGTTCTTCATTGATCTTCAAGTTGTTCTTGATGATTTTCCTTGTTTGATCTTTAAATTTTCTTATTTTGTGTCTTTTCTTGTTTTTCTTGTGCATTTTTGAATTCATTGTGTCTAAACATTAAAAATTTTTAAGTTTGGTATCTTGCATGTGTTTCTTTTCTTAAAAATTTTTCAAAAATATATTCTTGATGTTCATCATGATCTTCAAAGTGTTCTTGGTGTTCATCTTGACATTCAAAGTGTTCTTGCATGCATTATTTGTTTTGATCTTAAATTTTTATGTCCTGTGTCATTTTGTTATTTTTCTCTCTCCTCATTAAAAATTCAAAAATAAAAAATAATATCTTTTCCTTATTTTACTCATAAATTTCAAAATTTTGGGTTGACTTAGTCAAAAATTTTTAAAATTTAGTTGTTTCTTGTTAGTTAAGTCAAAATTTCAATTTAAAAATTCTATCTTTTCAAATCTTTTTCAAAAATCAAATCTTTTTCATTTTTCTTTCATGTTTTCGAAAATCCCAAAATTAATTTTCAAAATCTTTTTCTTATTTTTATTTCATATTTTTGAAATTAATGCTAACAATTAATGATTTGATTCAAAAATTTCAAATTTGTTACTTTCCTTTTAAGAAAGGTTCAATCTTTAAATTCTAGAATCATATCTTTTAGTTTCTTGTTAGTCAAGTCATCAATTTTAATTTTCAAAAATCAAATCTTTTTTTAATTTCTTTTTCAAATCTTTTTCAAAATAGATTTCAATCATATCTTTTTCAAAACTTAATTTCAAAATCTTTTTCTAACTTCTTATCTTTTCAAAATTTATTTTCAAATCTTTTTCAATTAACTATTTGACTTTTTGTTTGTTTTACTATTTCTTATCTTTTTCAAAACCACCTATAATCCTTCATGCAGGAATCATCCTAATTTCTCATGGAAGGATCAGCAGAAGCGTAATAAAGGCTTCAATAATAATAATGGTAGGAGAAATATGTTTGGCAATAGCAAGCCTTTTCCATCATCTTCTGAACAACAGACAGAGAATTCTAAACAGAGCCTCTCTGACTTAGCAACCATAGTCTCTGATCTATCTAAAGACCACTCTCAGTTTCATAACTGAAACAAGGTCCTCCATCAGAAATTTGGAGGCACAAGTGGGTCAACTAAGTAAAAGAGTTACTGAAATCCCTCCTAATACTCTCCCAAGCAATACAGAAAAGAATCCAGAGAGAGTGCAAGGCCATCAATATAACCAATATGGCCAAAACTATAGAGGAGAAAGAGGCAGTAATTTCCAGTGAGGAAGACCTTGCTGGGCGTCCACTGACCAATAAGGAGTTCCCTAATGAGGAACCAAAGGAATCTGAGGCTCATACAGAGACCATAGAGATTCCACTGAACTTACTGTTGCCACTCATGAGCTCTGATGAGTATTCTTCCTCTGAAGAGGATGAAGATATTGTTGAAGAGCAAGTTGCTCAGTATCTAGGAGCAATCATGAAGTTGAATGCCAAGTTATTTGGTAATGAGACTTGGGAGGATGAACCTCCATTGCTCATCAATGAACTGAATGCTTTGGTTCAATTGAAATTACCTCAGAAGAAACCGGATCCCAAAAAGTTCTTAATACCATGTATCATAGGCACCATGACCTTTGAGAAGGCTCTGTGTGACCTGGGGTCAGGAATAAACCTCATGCCACTCTCTGTAATGGAGAAACTAGGGATCTTTGATGTACGAGCTGCAAGAATCTCACTAGAATTGGCAGACAAATCAAGGAAACAGACTTATGGACTTGTAGAGGATGTCTTAATGAAGGTTGAAGGCCTGTACATCCCTGCTGATTTCATAATCCTAGACACTGAGAAGGATGAAGATGAATCCATCATCCTTGGAAGACCCTTCCTAGCCACAGCAAGAGCTGTGATTGATGTGGACAGAGGAGAGTTAGTCCTTCAATTGAATGAGGACTACCTTGTGTTCAAGGCTCAAGGATCTTCTTCTGTAACCATGGAGAGAAAGCATGAAAAGCTTCGCTCAATACAGAGTCAAACAGAGCCCCCACACTCAACTTCTAAGTTTGGTGTTGGGAGGCCACCATTAAGCTCTAAGTCTCTGTGAAGCTCTCTAAGAGCTCACTGTCAAGCTATTGACATTAAAGAAGTGCTTATTGGGAGGCAACCCAATGTTATTTAATTATATTTATTTATATTCCATTGATATTCTATGTTTTTTTTTAGATAGATGATCATGTGAAGTCATAAAAACAGCTGCAGAATTAAAGCAAAATCAAAAACAACATCAAAAATAGCACACCCTAGAGGACAGGCTTACTGGCGTTTACCATGAAAGCCAGAATCGAAGCCTGATCTAATGACTGATCTCCGATAGCTGTCCGGAGATCTTACCTGCATGTAAAAGATCTCATTCCTATTCAAGTGGTTTGGACCAAGTTAGCCCTCAATCTCTTTCTGACACAAGGCTGAGCCCGAGTTCGATCCCACAGCTTCATGCCTTATCACTTACCCCTGATCAGAGCTAGGATTTGGCCTTCTACTAGCAGAGACTCTTGGAACTGCTGGAGTAAGCCCAGATCAGATCAAGGGCGGTCCATTTTTATCAAATAGAGGAACAAGTCAAGCGTAGGCTCCTATCTCAAATAAACTGGATCCCACTAAGCATTCAGCTCTGATCCAACTACTCAATACAACGATCTATTATCCAAGCTGGTTGAATATTAATTTGAACTCTATTCTTGTATTCCATAGCTGTAAAAAAACCGGCTGCTCTTACAGAGAATTCCATAATGAAAATTCCGGCTTTCAATTCTTTCTTCTCTTACGATATTTCGAAGGCGTTTAACGCCCAGTCTGGCAGCATTCTGGGCGTTAAACGCCAGAAATGGCAGGCAGACTGGCGTTTAATGCCAGAAAAAGGTATCTGGTGTCTGGCTGGTGTTAAACGCCAGAAAGGGGTAGCAGACTGGTGTTTAACACCAGGAAAGGTAGCAGAGCTGGCATTAAACGCCAGAATTAGCACACAGAGAGCGTTTAAATGCCAGAATGGTGCAGAGAGCAGAATTCCTTGACACCTCAGGATCTGTGGACCCACAGGATCTCCACCCACCCCACCACTTCTTCTCTCTCCTCTTCACACCTCTCCATAACACTCTTCCCCAAATACCCTTGACCAAATACTATTCACCTATCAAATACTACCCTCTTCCCCATATTCTCTTCACCACTCACTTCTATCCATCATAAAATTCCACCTACCTCACCATTAAAATTCAAACCATTTCCCTCCAAACCCACCCCTTCATAACCGAACTCCCTCTCTCTCTTACCCTATAAATACCCCTCCTTACAACCTTCAATTTCACACCTCATACACACTTAACCCCCATTGGCCGCATTCACTACTCCCCTCCATCTCCTCTATTTCTTCTTCTTCTACTCCTTTCTTTCTTCTTTTGCTCGAGGACGAGAAAACCTTTTAAGTTTGGTGTGGGAAAATCTCTGCTTTTTTGTTTTTCTATAACCATTAATGGCACCTAAGGCCGGAGAAACCTCTAGAAAGAGGAAAGGGAAGGCAATTGCTTCCACCTCCGAGTCATGGGAGATGGAGAGATTCATCTCAAAAGTGCATCAAGACCACTTCTATGAAGTTGTGGCCAAGAAAAGGGTGATTCCCAAAGTCTCCTTCATGCTCAAAAGGAGTGAATATCCGGAGATCCAACGTGAGATTCGAAGAAGAGGTTGGAAAGCTCTCACCAACCCAATCCAATAAGTCAGAATTTTAATGGTTTAAGAGTTCTATGCTAATGCATGGATCACTAAGAACCATGATCAAAGTATGAATCCGAACCCAAAGAATTGGCTCATAATGGTTTGGGGGAATTACTTGGATTTCAGTCCAGAAAATGTGAGGTTGGCATTTAACTTGCCAATGATGAGAGGAGATCCTCATCCTTTCACTAGAAGGGTCAACTTTGATCAAAGGTTGGACCAAGTTCTCATGGACATCTGTATGGAAGGAGCTCAATGGAAGAGAGACTCAAGAGGCAAGCTGGTTCAATTAAGAAGGTTTGACCTCAAACCCGTGGCTAGGGGATGGTTGGAGTTCATCCAACGCTCTATCATTCCTACTAGCAATCGGTCTGAAGTTACAATAGACCGGGCTATCATGATCCATAGTATCATGAATGGAGAGGAAGTAGAAGTTCATGAAATCATACCTCTAGAACTCTACAAGGTGGCGGACAAGCCCTCCACTTTGGCAAGGTTAGCCTTCCCTCATCTCATCTGTAACCTATGCAATTCAGCTGGAATTGTCATAGAGGAAGACATCCTCATTGATGAGGACAAGCCCATCACTAAGAAGAGGATGGAGCAAACAAGAGAGCCCACTCATGGACCTCAACAAGAGCATGAGGAAATTCCTCATCGAGAAATTCCTGAGATGCCTCAAGGGATGCACTTTCCTCCACAAAACTATTGGGAGCAAATCAACACCTCCTTAGGAGAATTGAGTTCCAACATGGGGCAACTAAGGATGGAGCACCAAGAGCACTCCATTATCCTCAATGAAATCAGAGAGGACCAAAAGGCCATGAGGGAGGAGCAACAAAGGCAAGGAAGAGACATAGAGGAGCTCAAGCACTCCATAAGATCTTCAAGAAGAAGAACTAGCCGCCATCACTAAGGTGGACCCGTTCTTTAATTTCCTTGTTCTTATTTTTCTGTTTTTCGAATTTTATGCTTTATGTTTTGTCTATGTTTGTGTCTTTATTATATGATCATTAGTGTCTAGTGTCTATGTCTTAA
Source organism: Arachis ipaensis (assembly GCF_059453495.1). Lineage (NCBI taxonomy): Eukaryota > Viridiplantae > Streptophyta > Magnoliopsida > Fabales > Fabaceae > Arachis > Arachis ipaensis. The sequence goes on along the minus strand of NC_142442.1, from coordinate 120,524,058 downwards.
AGCTATGAATGTCCTATGAGTCCTTCACCTTTCTTAAATGAAAAATATTTTTATTTGCAAAAGAATAAGAAGTACATGAATTTCGAATTTTATCTTGAAATTAGCTTAATTATTTTGATATGGTGGCAATACTTTTTGTTTTCTGAATGAATGCTTGAACAGTGCATATTTTTGAATTTGTTGTTTATGAATGTTAAAATTGTTGGCTTTTGAAAGAATAATGAAAAAAGAGAAATATTATTGATAATCTGAAAAATCATAAAATTGATTCTTGAAGCAAGAAAAAGCAGTGAAAAGCAAAGCTTGCGAAAAAAATGGTGAAAAAAAAATAAATAATGATAAAGAAAAAGAAAAAACAAGCAGAAAAAGCCAGTAACCCTTTAAACTAAAAGGCAAGGGTAAAAAGGATCCAAGGCTTTGAGCATTAATGGATAGGAGGGCCCAAAGGAATAAAATCCTGGCCTAAGCGGCTAAATCAAGTTGTCCCTAACCATGTGCTTGTGGCGTGAAGGTGTCAAGTGAAAAGCTTGAGACTGAGCGGTTAAACTCGTGGTCCAAAGCAAAAAGAGTATGCTTAAGAGCTCTTGGCACCTCTAACTGGGGACTCTAGAAAATCTGAGTCATAATCTGCAAAGGTTCACCCATTTATGTGTCTGTGGAATTTATGTATCCGGTGGTAATACTGGAAGACAAAGTGCTTAAGGTCACGGCCAAGACTCATAAAGTAGCTGTGTTCAAGAATCAACATACTGAACTAGGAGAATCAATAACACTATCTGAATTCTGAGTTCCTATGGATGCCAATCATTCTGAACTTCAAAGGATAAAGTGAGATGCCAAAACTGTTCAGAAGCAAAAAGCTACTAGTCCCGCTCATCTAATTGAAACTAATCTTCATTGATATTTTTGAAATTTATTGTATATTCTCTTCTTTTTATCCTATTTTGTTTTTAGTTGCTTGGGAACAAGCAACAATTTAAGTTTGGTGTTGTGATGAGCGGACAATTTATACCCTTTTTGGCATTGTTTTTACATAGTTTTTAGTATGTTTTAGTTACTTTTTATTATATTTTTGTTAGTTTTATGCAAAAATCACATTTCTGGACTTTACTATGAGTTTGTGTATTTTTTTGTGATTTCAGGTATTTTCTGGTTGAAATTGATGGACCTGAGCAAAAATCTGATTCAAAGACTGAAAAAGGACTACAGATGCTGTTGGATTCTGATCCTCTTGCACTCGAAGTGGATTTTCTAGAGCTACAGAAGCCTAATTGTGCTCATTTTAGTGGTTTTTATCAAGCCCTTACCTACTTATTCATATGATTTGCATGATTTTACAATTTCTCCCTAGTTTTGTTCTATGGTTGAAAACTTGCTTCCTAGAAGTCTTTAATTTGTGTATTTTAATTCTCCTTTATACCATTCGATGCCGTGATCCATGTGTTAAGTGTTTCAGGCTTTATAGGACAGGAATGGCTTAGAGAATGGAGAGGAAGCTTGCAAAAATGGAAGGAACACAAGAAACTAAGGAGATAACCAGCGATCATCGACGTGCACGCATGGCTCACGCGAGCGCGCGATATGGAAAAATTTGCAGTGCCGCGTGCGCGTGCCTGACGTGTGCGCGTGACACGCCAAAACGACCAGCGATGTGCATGCGTGACTGACGCATACGCATGACATGCGCGATCTGCAGAAATAACAGAAAATGTTGGGGGCGATTTCGGGCCGAGTTTTGACCCAACTTTTGGCCCAGAAACACATACTAGAGCCAGGGAACATGCAGAGACTCAACACACATTCTCATTATCATAGTTTTAGTTTTAGATCTGAATCTATAGAGAAATTACTCTTCCTCTAGGTTTTCTTTACATTCATAGTTTCATAGTTTATTGCTTTTGCTTTGGATATTGAAGGGTCATCACCTCCGTTGAAGATACTATTCTAGTTTGTTTTCTTACTCTTTTATTATTCCATATTCTTAATTCTTGTTTAGAGTTACAATTGGATTGTTTTTAGAATTATTTAATGCAAAGGATTACTTTTATTTTTAATTAATTTGTAGTTATTGTCTATCATGTCTTTCTTTTATTCCTTATTTAATTCTATGCAAGTAATTCTCATGTCAATGGAGTAGATTCCTAACTTGACATGGGGGTTGATTAAAAGGAGACACTTGAGTTGGAATGCTCAAGTGATTAGTTAAATTGGAAGTTGTTGGCTAATTCTGTATTTACTAACGCTAGACCTTCCCAAGGGAGAGGACTAGGATTTGCGAATAAGAGTTAGCTCAATCACTTGACTTTTCTTTATTTAGTAAGGATTAACTAAGTGAAAATAACAACCTCTTTATACTACACTTGAGAGTATTCCAACAAGGATGGAACTTCCAATTAATCATTTTCCCAGTCAAGGCCTTTTATTTAGAATATTATAAATCTCTTTTAATTTGCACTGCTTTAATTTACAATTATTTATTTGCCGATTGCCCAAACTCAAAATTACCCAGAAAACTCTTGATTAATAAGATAGCACCCTTTTTGTCAACTTGTTGGGAGACGACCTGGGATTCATACTCCCAGTATTTTTATTCTAAACTTTTGTGACAACCTTTCTAAATTGATGAGGCAGATTTTAGCTGGTTAAGAACTATACTCACAAGCTATTTCTATATTGAATTCTTAATTAGTCATACTTCTGCCTGCCGTCAGTCACCCAAGCACTATATTGAGGCTGTGCAACAGAGTAGGGGTAATCTTTGAAGATGCAGATACAGATCGGGTAAAGGGAGGCAGAAGAATCACTAAGCAAAGAATAGACGGCATCACTGACACCCAAGAGGAGAGAAGATCCCAAGGAAGAAGAAGGAGACCACAAATGGAGGAGGGACAAGCTTCAGGTGCAATGGACTTAAGCCAAATACAAAGAGCCATTAAAAAAATGTCTCAGCAATATATGAGAGCATAGGAGCAACAACAAGAGCAATACTTGAGGCAACAGGAGCAGTACTTGAAAGCCCAGGAGCAATAGGAAAATTGGGAGATGAAGATGATGGAACAACAAGAAAACTTCCAGCTCAAGGTTTTGGATCAACAGAGATAATTTCAAGCAAGAACTTTGGATTGGCAAAGGGAACAGTCGGCACACTTTCAAGAATCATTTGACAAATTGTCACAACAACAAGCCAAGCAAGAGGAGTATATCCAAAATCTTTATCAATGGAAGAACATATACCACACAATTGGAGAGCATAGGCACATGGACAGGATCGAGTATGATATAGAAACTCAAGCAAAGTTAAACTATGTAGTCTGTGGCATGCCAATAGTAAACCGAGAGATCAAGCCATTTATTCAGTGCCAAAAATTGGTAAACCATCAGAGAGCAAAAGCCCAGAAAAATATAGAACACATGGAACAAGGGTTGAAGGATGCTGGGCTCTGGGATCAGGTAGACCACATTTGGGATCGTAGATGCCCTGTTGAAGAACCCCAAGAAAAAACAAGAAAAGGAAGCAGGAGCCAAAGAAGAAAGGAGAGTCCAGCAAAGGAAAAAAGCACAAAAAGTAGAGGTGGTGGAGTTCCTTCATAATTTTAATAAATGAGAAAGATGCATATCTACAAATTGATATGCCTTCCAAGTTATGCAGTTTTTATGATTAAGATTTTATGTTTTGCATGTCTATGTTTTGAATAAGTTTTGCATTGTCTTATGTCTTTTCTTTTATTATTCAATTAAGTGATCTAGCCAGAATGTTTGTTTCATTTTCATCCTACTTAAATATATGTCTTGTTCCCCTGCATAAATAAGAGAAAATATTGAAAACAGAAAGTGAATGTCCAATGTGGTAGGAATGATAATAAAGTTCTATGGTGGTAATTGCTTGATTAGTTAGTAAGCTCAAAAATAAAAGCTGCAGGATAGGATGTCCCCTTGTAGTGTGAACTTAGTTGCTGTTGTAAAGCCTTCAATTAATAATCATCCTTGGAAAAAGAAAAAGCAAGAAAGGAAAGAAAGAAAAGCCAAGAATTGGCAACAAAAAAAATGAAAGAAACAGATAATAAAGCTAGACACCAATAGCTTGGACCTTAGGACACATGCCTGTGATGCTATTGTATTAGGATCTGCTTGGATTATTAGGTTCTGAAGAGTATGTTAAAACTTGGTAACTTGGATTAACTAATCTGGGATTACCAACCGAAAATCCACCATCAAGACCAACCTAATTACAAAGCATTTAGTGACCCAAAGAGGTGCTGGGCATCAATGTCTTAAGATGAATTGTGAGCCAAGTGTCTGTAGTAAATAGGTGTTGAATTGAGCCAAAGAGCTTCTGCAACACTTAGCTACAATTGAAAAACAAGCTTTTGAAGCAAAAGAAAGAAAGAAAAAGTTAACAAGGATCAATAAAGAATAAGGCATTATAGCAGCAATTCTAGTTAACACTCAAAGAGACATTTCTTAATTGGAAGCTGATAATAATTGAGCTGCATTCTGTCTGCATAAAACCCTATGAACCAAATTCAATTACCTGCTAAATAAGGACATATAGGCTTCTCTGTTTTCTCTCATTTCTTCTCATGTTTTAGTGCTTGCTTGGGGACAAGCAAGATTTAAGTTTGGTGTTGTGATGATAAGTCATCTTATGCTAGTTTCACAAGCATTTTTCATTTGTTTCATTAGATTTTATGCACTTTCTTGCACAATAAGTTAGTAGTTGGAGTGGAATTTCATGATTATTTTAATTCAATCAAACATCATTTATTTTATACAAAATCATGAGATTTATGCAAGAACTAAGTGATTATTATGATTGATGCAAATTCTTGTGATTTTGGTGAAACTTTGATTGCTTGTTTGGATAATTCCAGGTGAGAAAATGAAGAAAAGAAGAAGCCATGCAGTATAGCGTTGCGTTCAAATAATGAACGCCACGCTCACTTGTGACGCACACGCGTAACGGACGTTTACGCGTCAGGAATGGATTTTTGAAGATCCACGCGTACGCGTGCATGACGCGTACGCGTGGTAGTGGTTGGCGCTCATTTTAAAAAGAGCGCTATGTTTGATTACTCAGCGTTTTCGGGCAAGATTTAAAAGTGGAGGCAAAATTCTGGAAACGACGCGCACGCGTCGATGGTGGATTTGGAAGGAATCACGCGAACGCGTGAGTGATGCTGAAGCATGGACTTGTTATTTGCTACCCACGCGCACGCGTGGAAGACGCGTACGCGTGGGCAGCGTTCACTAAGCCAACGTAGCGCTCACTAAGTTAACGCTATCAATGACTCGTACGCGTGAAAGGGGTGCGCGAGCATGTTTGGAGCTAAAGACTGACAGTGACGCGCACGCATACATGATGCGCACGCATCGATGAGCAAAAAGGCAAAACGACGTGCACACGTCAGAGACGCGTACGCGTGGATGAATGAACGCTGCGCTCACTTTGAGAATGCAACGTTCCCCTGAAAGCAGCAATGAGGAGCCATTTTGATCCACTTCTTCATAGGCCAAAAAGCCCACTCCAAGTACTGGATGCCACAAGTGGAAAGTGTATAAATAGAAGAAAATTTGATTTCACGGGAGCTCTCTTTTAGTTTTTATTTTAGAATTTTAGAATAGAGATCAGATCTAAATTTTCCTTTCTGTTTTGCTTTCTCTTTTCCACAACTGTTACTTTCTGTTTTGGGTCTTTTGACTTCGGATTGAAGAAATCTCCTGAATTTCTTCATCTTGGAGTTTTCTTTTAATTTTCATGTTTCTAGTTTGATGAATTGGAGATCTGATCTGAATTCTTCCTTCTGTTTTTACTTTCTCTGCAATTTCTTTTTCCTATTTTGATAAGTGAGTAATTGAGATCTAAATTTCTTTCTGTTTTCGTTATTCTTTTGCAATTGTCAATTTCTCTTTGATCTAAGTTTCTTTCTGTTTTATCTTCTTCTACAAATTCTTCATTTCTGTTTTGGTATTAAAATCCTGATTGATCTATTCTCTGCATTTCTTCATCTAAGAGTTCTCTAATTCACTGCAATTTACATTTTCCAGTTCTGTTTTGATTTCCAATACCCAATCCCTTTTAATATTCATGCATTTTAAGTTTCTCAGCAGTTTAGATTCAGCAATTTAAATTACTTGCACTTTAAGTTTCAGTTATTTACTTTTCTTGCAATTTAAGTTTCAGCTCTTTTAATTTCTTGCACTTTAAGTTTATGCAATTTACCTCTTCTGCACTTTAAGATTCTGCCAATTTTCATTTTGCACTTTAGTTTACTTGCAATTTAGTTATTGTAAATCGAATTTCACCAAAACCACTAAATATTCGCTTAACTAAATTCATCACCATACTAAAGTTGCTCAATCCATCAATCCATGTGGGATCGACCTCACTCTTGTGAGTTATTACTACTTGATGTGACCCGGTATACTTGCCGGTGAGTTTGTGTGGAACTGTTTTTCCCTCATCAACTTGGTAGGCACAAAATAAAAGCACAGAAAAGTAATAATAGAATATAAGATCTAAAGCCAACAATTGCAAGATCAATGATAACCAATAAAGGAAGAAGCAATAAACATGAAATACCTCAAATTGCATTAAATATAAAATCAAATCTAACATGGAGTTTATAAATTCAATTAGAAAGATAAATAAACTAGAATGCTAAGACAATTAAAAGTAGAAGAGAAACTAAATTAAAGGAACATTGAACCTGGAATTGAGAAGAAATAAACCTAAAACTAAGAGAAATCCTAAAACCTAGAGAGCGGAGAAAGCCTCTCTCTCTAGAAACTACATCTAAAACCTACATTGTGTGTAAATTGATGAATGAATGAATAATGATCGAATGATGTGTTATTCCCCCATTCTGCAGCCTTTATTCTGTGTTCTCGGACTTGGAATTGGGCCAAAAAGGAGCCCAGAAATCGCTCCCTGCGCTTTCTGCAACTTTCTGCACGTGGCGCATGTCATGTGTACGCGTAGGTCACGTGTGCGCGTTGTTTGGCGATATTCCTTGTCGCGCGTGCGCGTCGCCTATGCGTGCACGTCACTGCCAGCTTCTCAAAACTTCATTTTTCGCATTCCTTCCACTTTTGCATGTTTCCTTTCCATCCTCTAAGCCATTCCTGCCCTATAAAGCCTGAAAACACTGAACACACAGATCACAGCATGGAATAGTAATAAAGGATAATAAAATTTGACAGTTTAAAGGCCCAAGAAATATGTTTTCAACTATATCACAGAATTAGGAAGGAATTGTAAAACCATGCAATTTATATGGATAAGTGAGCAAAAAATTGATAAAAACCACTCAAATTAGCACAAGATAAACCATAAAATAGTGGTTTATCAATATCATTACCCAAATTAATTACATCGGCTTTCCTTTTCTTAAAAACAAAGTTTTTCTTTTTAGGAGGTGGTTGGTTAACCTCGCCTTCCCTATCCATTTTCTCAGGGTTAGAAGAGGACCCTTCAAAATTCTTTGTCTTCAGCTGAGCTCTCAAACTCACGGCCGATACTCTAGGATACTTTCCACCTACAAACCAAAACAAAACAATATCAAACAGATAGCAAAACTAACAATATACTAAACAAACAACTTAACACACTCTCACCGAGATAATTCACCACCAATGATCTATCTTCCTTCCATGGAAGCAAGTCAAAACAAAGATCAAATCCTCTTTATCAACAACCTTAACAAGATACCCTGTTATACACTCATTCCGAGGAGTAATCTACTCTGGACCAAGTATATGTTGTGGCTGTGCGCACCAATACATCGGGAATTTTTTCCCTAAATGCTCATCTAAATAAAACAGAAAATCCTCATCCACCGACTTCACTTTCAAAAATATTTTCTTAAAATCCTTAAAGAACGACTTATACAATTTGAAAACCAAAAAATATGGGGCACTATTCAAATTCACCCAGATCCCATTCTAAACCCATTTAGCTTAAAACAAAGAGAAAAACAGTTTAAGAGATGGTTTTATCTCCAAAAAATTCTATCAAAATCTAAAAAAGGCCAACCATTAGGATGGAGATGAGATGGAGCACAGTTATGTTATTCCAAGATATCACAATCAAACATTGTAAATGGCACTTTCACATGCAGTTCTTCAAGAACGCAACTAAACATATAAAAATTTTCAAAGTCCTTCTTTCTATGAAAAACACACTCAGCCCTCGTGCATGGCAGTAATTCTATTTGAAACCCACACCTCACTATCTTGGAAACATCTATTTCACTCATACTATCCTTATTAGTAAATAGAGACCCACGAATCTTAACGTCCTCATTCACCTAATTATACAACCCATTATCATCAACTTTCAGCAGACCCCTTCCCTTTTTCTCACCCATTGTTACCCAAGAACAGAAAGGAAGCAAGCGAGGAAACAAAATTAGAAAAACAAATGAGAGTAAAAACTAACATCTTTTACTCATCCCTTGATCTTCAAAAAACCCGTTTCAATAACAGTAAACTAGCTTTAATAAAAACTTCTAGGATTTCAAAATACTTTAACAAACATTTAATAAAACCCATTCAGTTCCAAGCAAATCAAAGCCATTGTTTCCCAAAGCCAACGGTAATAAAAGATCATTGGAAACTGAACAAAATTTTAAATGACAAGACCCTTCATTTTCCTTTTTCTTTTTTTTAATAAAAATACAACTATTGCATTTATTTGTTCTCAATACTTTTTAATAAAACACATTAAACTGAGGGCTCCTTACCCTTATAAAATTGCCAGGTTATAACTCATTCTCTAAAAGCTCAATCTGTTTCATCAAAAATACCACCAGGCAAGCTTGGAAGCTGTGATATAACTGTTATACATCAGTTACAAGTTATAACTTGGCCATAAAATGTCATAAGATCAGCTAGCCATAAATGACATTAAAATGAGTATCAAAACATCAGGTATGCAATTACTCTCCACTTTAAACATCATTACTCAGAGACATAATGTAACACCCCAATTACCCTAAGCCTTACCTCTACCCGTAAAGCAAAGGCTAATCAGAAGTTACGACAGTCCTAAGGTTTATTGACGAACTGATTTCTGCCGGTAAAGAATTTCATAAGAATAACCGCGTTGTAAGTATAGTTTCTAAACCAACAGAGAATCCTTTCGTACAAAAGTTTGGTTGTCACAAGTAACAAAACCCAATAAAATTTATAACCGAAGTATTTAAACCTCGGGTCGTCTCTCAAGGAATTGTAGGGAGGTGTGATTTATTATTAGTTATGAAAAAAGGTATATTTTTTGGTTTTTGAAATAAGGAACAAGTAATATAAATGACAAGAAAAATAAATTAATAATAAAGTAAATTAATTATCATGAAAACCATTGCAAGGTATGAGAACTGGAAATTCCATCCTAGTTATCCTTATCAGGTGCGATGAGAATTATTTATTGCTCCCACTTAGTTAACCCTTACTAAATAAAGGAAATTCAAGTGGACTAATCAACTTGATTCCTCAAGTCCTAATCAACTCCTATGGAAAGACTAGCTTTAGAGGGATCCAAATCAATCAGCAATTCCCAATTTTCAATAAACCGCTGAGTTTGACAACTCAAGTGTCACCAATTACTCAACCAAAGCAAAGGGGGAAGAAATCTAAATTATTTATATCATAAATAGAAGAAAGCAATCATAAATCTGAAATACCTCAATATTGCATTTAAACATAAATTCAAATCTAACATGAAGAGTTCATAAGCCAATTTGGCAACATAAGTAATTAACAAGTAAAAGTATTAGAGTAAATAAAAGTAGAAGAGAAACATAAATTAAAGGAACATTGAACTTGGAATGAAGAAAATAAACATACTCTAAGAGAAATCCTAATTCTAAAACCTAAGAGAGAGGAGAGAACATCTCTCTCTCTAAAACTACATCTAAAACCTCAAATTATGAATAATGAATGTTGTATGAATGTCGTACGAATGTCTCTTTCTGATTCCCCCATTCTCCAGCCTTTATTTTGTGTTTCTGGGCTTGGATTTAGGCCGAAAATGGGTCCAGAAATCGCTGGGAGCGTTTTCTGCAATTTCCTGCACGTGGCGTGGATCACGCGTGCGCGTCGTTTGGAGATTTTTCTTGCCACGCGTATGCGTCAGTCACGCATACACGTCGTTTGTGCTCTGCGCCAGGCACGCGTCCGCGTCATCCATGCGTGCGCGTCGCTGCCATTTTTGCGTGTTTCCTTTCTGTCCTCTAAGCTATTTCTGCCCTATGAAGCCTGAAAATACTTAACACACAGATCACGGCATCGAATGGCAATAAAGGATAATTAAAATAATTATTTTTAAGGCATAGGAAACATGTTTTCACATATATCATAGAATAAGGAAGGAATTGTAAAACCATGCCATTTCTTATGAATAAGTGGGTGAAGGATTGATAAAAACACTTAATTGAGCACAAGATAAATCATAAAATAGGGGTTTATCAACCTCCCCACACTTAAACATTAGCATGTCCTCATGCTAAATCCAAGAGAAAAGAGAAGAGTAGAATGGTGGAATCTTATGCAATGTAATCTATTCTAAATGCAAGCTACCTAAATGAATCATGCAATTCTAATTGAGTTATACTATCCACTTATATATATAAAGCTTACATGTGGTCAAATTGAGTTAAATTCTTCAAGGAAACATATATGTATAACCCATGCCAAAACATATTCACAATTGAGTTGAGTTAATCAAAAGATTTTACAAACTTGCAAGACAATTAATAATTAAACATGGATATATGGAAATGAGCTATTGAACCCTCACTGGATTTGTGTTTACTCTCTAATCACTCAGTGTTTGGGGTTAATCACTCTATTCTTTTCTAGCCATGCTTTCTAAAACTTTGTTCTTCATCTAACCAATCAACAAATATTTAATGTACACATGCAAACATCATGAGGTCTTTTTCAAGGTTGTAATGGGGCTAAGGCAAAGGTGAGGATATATATATAAGGCTAAGTGAGTTATAAATTGAATCCTTGATTAGTCTAAGATCTCACCTAACATATACATACTCTATACAATTAGAATTATGCTTAGCTTCCCATAATTTTTCCATTTTCTTATTACATACTCATGCATCAAATTATTTTTAACTTTATCCTATGTGCATTGATCTTTTTACTAAACTTATTATTGGGGTAATTTTGTCCCCTTATCTCTTTATTTAAAGGATATATATATATATATATATATATATATATATATATAAAAGAATATAAATCTAATTGAATTCAAATAGTTATAAAATTAATTTAATTATTTATAGTAAAATAATTTTTAAAATAAGAAACTTCAATTTATAAAATAAATTATAACTTATTTATATTTATATTTTAAAAAATGTGGGTGGTTACAAAATGTGAGAAGCTCTCTAGCTCGAAGATGAAATCACGCGAATTCTATTGTTTATAGATAGATTTATAGATAGATTATTATTATTATTATTATTATTATTATTATTATTATTATTATTATTATTATTAGAGTAATTACCCAAATCAGTCTTCAAGGATTTTAAAATTGGACATTTTAGTCCCCAAGAAAAATTAATACATAGATCAATTCCCAATATTTTACTCCGGCAGACAAATCAGTCCTCGGTTCATTTTCCGGCAGAGTAATTACCTAGATAAGTCTCCAAAAACTTTAAAAACGGACATTTTAGTCTCCAAAAAAATTAATATACAAATCAATCCCCAACGTTTCTCTCCGTTAGACATAACAGTCCTCCGTACAAAAATAAAATAAAATAAAATAATAATAATAATAATAATAATAATAATAATAATAATAATTATTATTATTATTAATAATAATAATAATAATTATTATTATTATTATTATTATTATTATTATTATTATTATTATTATTATTATTATTATTACACAATAATATTGTACTATATTTTTTTGTATTTTTGAACAAAATAATGATAAATTTATTTATTAGATTCTTTTTTATATATATAGTCACTCAATAATAATAATAATAATAATAATAATAATAATCAATAAAATTATTAGAGATTATTCTACAAAAAATTCAAGGTTAAAACCATTTGATATTTTTGTATTTAATATAATGGGTTAAGTACGATTTTGGTTCCCAACGTAGAGGCCGAAAATCGATTTCGTCCTCAGCCTTTTTTTCGCTACAAAATGGTCTCCAAGGTTTCAGTTTGTTTTAAAATCGTCCTTTGGACGAAAATGCCCTTTCCCCTTCTTCCCCAAAACGCAGAACCAGAAGTAGAACCACCACCACCTCCTTTACTCCCACAAAATACCAATAATCAGATTCAAGATTATTCAAATGCAGAAACTAACAACATCAAATTTAAAAACAAAATCAACACACAATAACAATAAAATCAGAAAAATAACAAATCAATATCAAAATCAAAAGTAGAATCAGAAGTTGAAGCAAAGCAGAAACAAAAGCAGACACAGACGCAGAAACAGAAGAAGAAGCAGATCCAGATACAGAAGCAGAATCGGAAGCCGAAGCCAAAGCCGAAGCAGAAGCAGAAGCTGACGGTAGCAATAGAGCAGTGGCGGAGAAGGAGGAGGAACAGAAACGGCAAGTGGCGCGCAAGTGGCAACGGCAGTACGGTGATAAAGCGGTGCGGTGGTACGACGGTGCGGCGATACAACGGTACGGTCTCCCCTTCCCCCTGATTCTCCCTCCCCCCATTCTCTTTCTCCCTTCTCTCCCCCCTTCTCTTTCTCCCTCCCGTGGCTTTCTTTCTTTTTTTTTATTTTATTTTATAATTTTTTAATAAAAGGTAATTTAGTAATAAAAAAATAAAATTAGTAAAAAGGACGATTTTAAAACAAACTGAAACCTTAGGGACCATTTTGTAGCGAAAAAAGGGTCGGGGACGAAATCGATTTTTGACCTCTACGTTGAGGACCAAAATCATACTTAACCCTAATATAATTAAAAGATGTCCTATGTAAAAAAAAATATGTTTGTATTAAAAAATATAATACAAATATTTTTTAAAATAAGACATTTTTAATTATATTAAATACAAAAATATCAAATGATTTTAACCTTGAATTTCTCGTAAAATAATCTCGGATAATTTTATTGATTATTATTATTATTGAGTGACTATATATATATATATATAATAAATAAATTTATCATTATTGTTGTCCAAAAAATACAAAAAATTATAATACAATATTATTATACAATTAATAATAATAATTATTTTATTTTATTTTATTTTTGGACAGAGGACTATTTTATCTAATGGAAAAAAAATTGGGGATTGATTTGTACACTAATTTTTATTGGGGACTAAAATGTCCATTTTTTAAATCTTTGGAATTGGCTAATTATTTTGTCGAAAAATGAACTAAAAACTAATTTATTTGTCAGAATAAAATCTTAAAAATTGACCTATGTATTAATTTTTCTTAAAAACTAAAATGTCTAATTTTAAAATAATGATTTGACTCTTATTTATTATTATTATTATTCAAAGCAAGGTTTACCTCAGTCTCAGATAGTCATATCTCACCGGTGGGCGCCCCTTTTGGATAAAAATCAAATCTTTCCTCGATTTTTTTCACTCTCTCTTTCTCTTCTTTCTTTCTCTTGCTCTCTCTCTGGTTGATTTTCTCTTATCGTCTTCTTCGTCCATAACGAGGACGTGGTAGAAGTATTGGACAAGTCACAGGTGAGAGAGTTGAAAATCATGAAGAGGAGTGGAAGATCTAAGAGAAGAGGAGACGGAGGAGGAGAAGCAAGCTTCAGGAGCAGAGGCGAACAGAGCTTTCACGGTGATTTCAGAGGCGGCAGAGTGGGGAAGAAGCAGCACAGCAAGGATAGGATGTTCATCATAACCCCGTATAATAAATATGGGTAACACCCCATCACTGGAGCTCCCCTCAACTTTCAACAAGAATTCTGAAGGTTTTTGTCTTCAGAAGGTTTTTCTCATCGCACACTCTCCTCACTTTCACTGCATTGAAATGCTATTCTTTTGCTTTTTCTTTGTGAAACCTCGAGCTTGAGCTGAATTGTGAATTTTAATTGCATATTTCTTTGTGTGTGGTTTTCTTCATTTTTTTAGGAAAGAATATTCATGATTGTGGAATCGAGCTGTGTTTGATTATTAAACCGTATTATCATTGTGATTGTTCATCAGCCACTTATTCAATGTAGCTTAAATATTGCTGATTAGGTCCTGGATGCAATTCAAATATCGATATATATACTTTTACATGTAAAATATATAATTCCTTTTAATATCATTGGCCACAGAAAAAATAATTAATTGCTTCCCTTTACTTAACTGCAATCAAAAGCCAGAGAACCACCAGTATAATTGTTTTAAGGACTGTTTGCTGTGATATCGGTTTTCAATCTCTTGGATATGAGTCTTTCATCTAATATTACTATGTAAGGCTCTGAACTTACATATATATAGTGAAAATTGTTGTATTCCTTGAAATTGGGATTGAATCAGAGTAAATGAGCTTTGTTTTTGAGAATGTTGATGCAATCTACATATGTTCTCCATGTATTTTTAATTTTCCATCTTTTCTTTGTTGCCTGATGTGGTGTGTGTTTTATTCTTCCATGAATTGACCTCTTTTTAGATTAACTTTATGTAAACATTAAATTGTTCTGCAGTGTCTGTTGAGGGTCCTTAAGAAGGAGAACCCGAAGTTATTAATGGCTGATACATGTATTTTTGTCAGATTAAAGTGATTTTTATCAGATACTAAGATACATGTATTTCCAGTGTTATAATAGTGATAATGACTTTCGTGACCAAAAGCACATATGGTAGTATTCACTTCTAAAGCTCATACATTCTCTCAACTATTCATCTAAAATCGTGTTTTGAGATCTGTCTTTTAAAATTCATATCCTTGACTATATATAATAATACTATTAAAATTGAGAATTTCTGATCTGTCCTCTGATCAAATGATAATGGATTATGGATAAAATTTAACTTGTGCATTTGATAGTTGTTTATTTATTTTTGTTGTTGGATAGCTTACAGGGCAGCCAGAAGCACCAGACAGGGCAACGTCTCAATGGCATCTCTGGAAGGGCGTAGTGGCAGAATGGTCTGCCGCACTTGAAGAAGAGAGATTAGGAGATGTCGATGTTGGCAATGGTGGAGCTGGCAGCATTTTCCTATCCTTGCCAATGACACCTATGGAATGATGCGACAAAAGAGGGGAGCACACAGACAAGCTTTTGGTGGTTTGAAGTCACTCTCTCAAAGCATCAGAATGAGTTTCCACCAGCTTACTCTATCCAGTCAGATGCAGTTGAAAATGAATCATATCAAAGCTCCCCAAAGGTATTATTCTATCATTTCATTTTTGGATTTTGATTAAATTTTGTTATACTTTTTTCTATCCTCTTCGGTACTCTTGATATTTCTATTTATTTGGGTTTGAGGCCTGCAGTCAACAGCCCTTATTGAATAACATATAGAGAAGAAAGAATAAAAATTTGTATGTTATATCCATTTCATTTTAACTAATTGGATCCAAGACTAAAATATATTTACGTATTCTGGATTTGCACCCACCATCACATTGTTAGAAATTCTTTCATTTGGTATGTCAATCCTCTCATCACTAACACTTCACATATGCCAATATAAATTTTCTCGAAAGATGTTTCGAGTTCTTAATTTATTAGCTGGAATTGATTTGAGTAAAAAGGATTTGTTTTTGGAAATTCTAAAAGATAATTTTCAGTAATGAAGATCATCAAGTAATGCAAAAAATAATTCTGTAAGAGATAATATTTTCAAGGTTTTTTGTTTGTGTTTTACAACTAATTTAAGATTAGTGTAGCTGCTCAGTTTTTCATCTTTTATTTTTGTTCTTCATTTGGTCAAAATTTGTTCTCCTGCAGATCATGCATACCCTTTCTGTTTTACTTAATAAAATCGGAGATCTTAATTCTTAAATATTATGATTAGAACCTACAAGCTTCAAGATCTTATTATTTATGGTCTTTGAAGAACATTATAATATCAAGCGTAATACAACTGCCCCAACTCAGGTTAGATACAAATGTTTTGCCGATCTGTTATTTTCAATGGCACTTTTGGGGTTTTTGAGTGCTAAATTTCTAATTTTCATTTGAGAAGTTACATTTTATTTATTAACTGCTTTATAAAATTAATAAACAATTTAATTTGAGTTTTGAAATGATATAATTTGAGTACCAATTAATAAACCTTTGTATGTTATTTCCATTTCATTTTGACAAATTAGATGCAACACTAAAATGGAGTTGTGTTTTGGAAATGCATCCACCATCACATTGTTAGGGATTCTTAATTGATCAGTTGGGTTTTGTTAATTTATCAGTTGAGTTTTGTTAATTGCATTCATTAAGCTTTGCCTCGACAAATCTTGGATTTGTATTTTTCTAATGCTTTAAAATTTAGCCTACATGAAATAGTGATATATGGTAGGGTGCTAGAGTTCAGATAAAGTGTGATGGGATTCAAAGATCCCAGGAATAAGCTCATCCATTCTTATTCCCCTGCTCCTATAAAATTGGTAAATTAAGAATTTATATGTATTTAGCTTATAATAAACCCAGTGGTGAGTTTATTGTCCCTTATCGTTTCATCTGTAGCTTTGGTCTATATAAATTTAGCATTGTGGGTTATCAAATCTTACGCCTTATAGGCTTTTTTTTTTGTTTTGGTAAGTTTGGATGGTATATGGACGGAACATCTAAAGAGGAATAAAAGAAACTACAGAACACATATTGCTGGCATTAAGAACCATATTTTGAATGATTTATTGTCAATCAAATTGATCTCTTTTCTTAAAGCATGCTGTTGGTGCACTTTTGAATTTTGATATTGCAAAAGGAACTTTCTCCAATTCAAGACTTAAGTAACATGTGAAGTTGTTCTACTTCAAATATTGATTTTTGTTTTGTGATATAGCATTTGGTTAGTCTTAGACATTTCTTGCTTTTAATCACTATTTATGTCATTACATGATCAAATCGGGAAGCCCTTGATTTCTCCTTATTATGAACTATGAAGCTTATGATTGACGTGAAAAACAATTTTCATAGCTGCATAATTTGCTATATTTATTGGGGATGTTATAAGAATGAACAATATGTAACACTTTGGGTGGTATATGTGCAGAACATCTAGAGAGGAGTACAAATTTATTTCCATTCAATAGATCTGCAAAGTTGAATTATTTTTTAGAAATTATGTATTTATGTTTAATCTACTTCTCTTTTTCTTTTCTTTTTTTTCATATTTTTTTCAGGAATCTTCATCTCTTAGGAACATATCTGTAGTGATTTGTTACAAATGAAAGTGCATTCAAGAATTAGCAGGTAACATGAGGAAAGAATTTTTCAAACATTTCAATTAATGAATCTGTGAATTATGAAGTACTTCATTGGTTAGCATCCAAATTTCTACTAAATGATCACTGAAAAACAAATAGTTGGCAACTATAGTTTAAAAAGTTCATAACTTTTGAAAGAAGTTTGTATTTTTTTTATAATGGGAAAGAAAATGAAGTTGAGAAATAGAATAATCTTGATTTAATCAAATAGCAAAGGCATCATAGCCAGACACAGTTTCCAGAAGAATTATATGGCGATTTGACATGGTACAAGATTTTAATCATTACATGGATTAATGCTGATTTTAATGGATTAATTGATAGAGTACGTACAAACTCTCTTAGTTGATTTTTAATTCTTATGTGTTTCATTTATTTACATTTTGGTTTTATTTGTCTCAAGATATATACATTGATGATGTTTAAATGTGATTGTAATTGTCCATTTTGTAGTGTTCAAGTTGGCGCTTTGTTGTGGTTATGTATAAAAATGACAACTATAAATAAAATAGCAGAGCATAACTAACAAGTTAATGGCTAAATGCATGTTTGAGTTTAAATAGAAGAAGCTTGATTTATTCCATTATGACATATAGTTATCATTGTAAGTAAAGCATTCCAATAGGGAATAATATTAGTGTTTCTTAAGGCCCTTCAACGATTTGCTTTAATAAGCATTTTTAAATGAGTATTTTTTAAGTAAATCATTCTATGCTGTTTTGATTAATGACATTGTTGCAATGTAGTTTAATTAAGAAAATCATTCTATTTTGCCTTTGAAAATCTTATGATTTTGATGCTTCTTTCTAAATCAGAATATGCATAACTAATATTATTAATTTGAATCAGAATATGCCCTTTTTACCAATGTTTCATTTTGAACTATTAATTTTCTTTCTTTCTTATTTTATAGATACTAGAAATGGATGTTGTAATAGTAGTGCATATTGGAGGTTGTTATTGCAAGATTGTGAGGTGAAAATTGATTGTTATTGTTCCTTCAAGTATTGTTGCATGGGAATGCAAATGCTCAAACTGCTCCATGAGAGCTATACCCATTTTGTTGTGCCTGCTGACAAATTTTAGCTTTTATGGAATTCTTCCAAGTTTATTATAACTTATAGTCTTATACCTTCGGTACTCACCCCAGCACCACTCACACTCAGCACCCTGAATTCATACTGCGTTTTTAGTCCTTTCATGAGATGTTATTTGATATTTAGTGTTCTACATTTAGATTTGCTCTTTTGGATATCATTTAACATGAATAATTTTATGTTTCTTGGCCCCGTGAGGTAGTTTCTGAGTTGTCTTTGCCATTTTAGTTCACATTTTACTATTTATTCGTAGTTTGGTTTGTTTTCATGAATGTATAATTAATAATTTGTTTCCTTTTGCTGTTTTTCATTATTTTTTATGTATTTTTTGTTTGTTTTAAACATGTAATTGAAGCTTAAAATCTATTTTAGTAACTATAAAGATATGTACTTCATCATTTAAATATATTAAGCTTAAACATGTGATGCTCTAATGAAATGGCATCACTGTGATTTTAGAATTTATATATTGAAGATTTTTAACACTTATGCATGCTCTCACTTTTGTTTTAACCTAGTACTTTGTTTCTTTCTCCCTCTAGCAGCTACTTTTGATCATAGCCAACTCCCTTTGAATTATCTTATTTTGCAATTGTTTTTTAATCAACATTCATCTTAAATTTAGCTATCAGGAGATGTCCTTGCAGTAATAAAGGTTTTGGGGAGATAGGTTGTCAACTAAGGTGTGGTAGTTAACTTTTGTATAATCTCTAGTGTGTTCAGTATATCCTTGAAACTTATATTGTTCTCTCTTGTACGTGACATTATATATCTACTCAATGTTAAAGTTTTAATTTTGAAAATGGTTAAAGATCTTTGTTTTGTTCAGTTTGTGCTTATCTTCAAGAGGTTTTGGTAGTTTTTAAGTGTCAGAAGAAAATGCTGAAAGATTAGGAGAAAAAAATAGTTTGGTTTCTTGTTATTAATGGGAGAATAACATGGTTTGGCAATATAATTTTCTTGTCCCTCTTGATTTGTGTTTTATGCATTTAGTTTTCGTGCAAGATTGAATTTCTTATCTAAATGCATATATTACATTTTTTTTTGTGATAGTGTGATATTATTGGTACATTAATTTCTTTTGTCCTTTGTTAGCAAAATCAAAATTTGTCTACTAATATAATTCCTTAGCTTATGAAGACAGTATATCATCACTTCATGTTTATTTTGTTTGCTTGACTGTTGTATTTTATGAAATTTGACCAGTACCAAGAATGAAATTCCACCAAGAAAACTGTTCAAGGGTTGATTGTTGGTTTAAAACAAAATTTTGACTCAGGTTCATAATCAATCTCTTCCCAACTAGGAGTACTAGAGGTGCAAAGATTAAAAAAAAAAAAAAAGAAAAATTATTCTAAAGGATTATTAGGAAGATTTAATTATTAAAAAGGACCTTTAATACTAAAATTATTAAAAAAGGATCAAATACGGTGGTAAATACTATAGTAAAGATGGCGATGAAGTTAAAACTTTCTCATGTAGAGCTTCCTTTATCTTGGAAGAAATTTAAGAGTATTCTTAAAAAAGACTATAAGCAGATCCTTTGTTTTGTTTTTCTTTGTTTAATTTATTTTAGTTACAAAAAATTTTTTTTTTATAATATTTAAGAAAACGAATTAAATCTTTTTATAATATTTAAGAAAACGAATCAAATCTTTTTATAAGGAGATAAATATATCTTTAATTATTTTTTATTTATTTTTTATAATTTTTATGTTGATAAATTTTATTTCTCTTAAAATTTTAGTAATTTTTATTAATTATTTATTTATTTTTATGATTTTTACCTAACGAAAAAAGACAAAAGATTATAAAAGTAATAAATAAATAAATAAATAATAAAAATTATCATAATTTTAGAAAAAATAAAAAATTTTAATATAAAAATTATAAAAAATAAATAAATAAATAGTTAAGAATCAATATTTTAATAATTAAATCTCTCTAACAATCTTTTAGAATAATTTTTTTAAATTAATTAACTAATTAATCTCAAGTGAATATTCATAAATATCTATATAATATTGTAAATTAAATAGTATATATTAAAGATTATACAAAATAAATAAAAAAATAATTAAGAATATATTTATCTTCTTATAAAAAGATTTAGTTCTTCTTTTTTTTGGTCCTTCTTAATAATTTTAGTATTAAAGGTCCTTTTTAATAATTAAATCTTTCTAATGGTTTTTTAGAGTAATTTTTTCTAAAAAAAAAAATGTAATTTAGTGATAACATCAAATATTTAAAAGAACATGAAGTGAAGTTATTATTAGTTATTTAGCTGTGAGTTAGTAATATTTGTAGCCGAATTTTAAAGCATTTCAATCAAGTTGATTATAGTATTTGTAGTAAGCAATAAAATCGAACCATGAAATTGGATAATGAAAGTGGAGTTATAATATATCAAGTTTGGTTATATTTTTAATATGATCAATAACAACTCTAATAATCAGGAGACATATAGTACTCCAATAATAGTATTCTTAGGAATTTAAAAAATTATCTATTATAGAAATGGTAGATTAATTTAATGTTTTTGAAAAATTATTATCTATTATGGAAATGATAGATTAATTTAATGCTTTTGAAAAATTTAATTTTATTTGTACTTTGATAATAGTATTGAATTTAATTATATAATCCAATTTTTAAAATTTTAAATATTTTGTGAGTAATATTAAAATTTAAATTAATTTAATTTTTTTGTTAATAGATATTTAATTAGAAATTTAAATAGTTAATAGATATTTATTTACATAAATATATAATATTTATAGGATAAGATGTCAAAAATATATTATTATAATTTTTATACAATCTACTTGCATTTGATGAATTGTTGCCAATATTAAAATATTTGAATTTTAGTTTAAACATGTATTTGCTGTTTTATTTAGAACAAATCCTTAGCACAAACTACCGTTGAAGGAGTACACAATTCGTAAGTAGCGCGAGTAGTATTTTAAACTATAGGAAAACTATGATTTGATTAGAAATGTAAACTTCAAACATCTTTGGTGGTATTTCAAAGTTTATGATTAAAATATTTTAGGTTTAATTACTTGAGTAGTCTTTATAATTTTATTGAATTTTTAATTAGATTTTTATATATTTTTTTAAAGTTTATCAAATTTTTAATTAAGGACTCAATCGAAAAAAAATAAAGTATAGGAATTTAATTGAAAATTCAGTAAAACTATGAGATTGATAAAGTAATTAAACCAATATTTTATTAAACTCATTTTATTTTTTGTTATGAAATAAATCTATTATGAATGATCATACAAAAAGTTAGTTACTTATTTGGATTTTATAATAAATATAAATATAAAATGTTGATACAATTTTTTTTAATTAACTTTTGATCATGTTATTGAAAACTAATATCAAATTCATATACCTTAGTTTAATAATTAAATTTGACAATAGGAATTTGATGCATTGAACATTATCAAAATTTTTTGTAGATTAATCTAATAATTCAATTTTTATCAATAGTATCTTAATATTAGTTTTCAAATAGTTAACACCGTATATAAGATTATTATTGTTCACATACAATAATTAGTAAATAAAAAATATAATTTTTAAATATTTTTTATACAACACATTTGTTTTGAATAAATTGTTGCATATAGTTATTTATTTAGTTTATTATATTGATATATATTTCTTTTATTCATTAGTAATTAATGCATAACAAAATATTATGAAATTGTTATATAGTAATAACAAAAAATACTACCTAACTAATTTTCAAATTAATTTGTTAAGTTGAGAAATAAAATTTTGTACTTATATTTTTAAATTTAGTTATTGTTTAAATATAATCTGAATACTCAAATCCTGTATATTTTAGAATCAATACAGAGTAAATTATTATATAGAAGTTGTAAAATCAAATAACAATCCCCGCGCAAGCACAAAGTTTGTACTCCCAGCACACACGAAATTAATTTGACAATAGAAAAATAAATATAATTTGAGAAATAGAAGTAGTAGAATTAAACGTGAGAATAAAGGAATTTATTTTTCAGAAATATCATCTGGAAATAATATCTTTGGTTTAAGTTGGAGGTTTCCCTCTGAACGTGACAGAAAATACAGTTGCCAACGTTCAACTGATGTTCATCCAAATGCTGCTGTTAGTACCTAGCAGCTGGAGCGGCTTATGAGATTCCGGAGTCAGGAGATTTTGAAACTTAAGTCAGTCTCTCAATAGAGATAGTGTCTTACCTACTGATAGTGTTCCTGTTTTATATGTTGAGCATTCATTACGTTGGGATATACATTTATCTTTGTCGACCTAGAGTTATTTTCATACCTTGCTCTTTGCATAAGCGTTAGTAACACACGATTTCATATTGTCATCGGATTCTCCCTATTCATTGTTGTCCAGAACAGTTGCATAATAAAAAAAAATCTTACTTTTATGGGCTTGAGTAAAGAAATATCCATCACTTTTTACTTTCTTAGTTATTCTTATTTCATAATTTCATTATATTTTCAGAATATATTTACAGTACAGTATTTGAATATTGATATTAATTGATCTGGAATTTTGGTATCTATAGTGGACATTGGACAGGTATCTATGATCATGTTGGTTATGGAAAAATCGCTCGTGTCCTTTTTCTTTTATTTTTTATAATTTTGGACCCATGATCTAATAGCCTCTCAAATGACAGAATTTAGTGGATACAAAAAAGTTCTGTGGTGTGAAAACCCAATCAAAAAGTCCTTCAAAAAGCCATGTATATGACCCAGCAAAGCTTTCCAAAGTTATATTTAAACTTTGAATAAAGCAGATCAAAGAGAAAAAAAAAACTTTTAATAAAGCATCCTGCATTAACTAGTTTTTTAAAAAACGAGAGTTGGTCTAAGTGGTAAGCAGTTCAAATTTGCATAAGCAATTCTCCAATGTGAAAACTAGTTTATACAGATATTTTCACGCACCAAAAACTAAGAATGCAATTCGAATTGGATTAAGATTAGTCCGAGCAAGTATCATAGATATCAATAAAAACTATCTCATAATTTGAATTTCACCGCATCCTAATTTCTAAAACAAAACAAAAAAGCGTGTTTTTTTTCCTTCTAAACGCCCAACAAAAGAAAATGTTGTTAGCAACCTTTGTCTAACATCATTTAGAGGAGTGATATTAGAGAAATAAATAGTAAAAATATTATTTATATATCAAAATCAACTATTAAAATCAATTGATATATTTGTATATAAATATATATAGTTTAACTTATTTTATATTAATGATTAATTTTGGTGTGTATATTATAGAATAAATAAATATGAAACAATGATAGATAACATTAAAGCGTAATTAAAATTTGATTATTCAACGAGGAAGGAAATTAAATGGGAGAAGAAAGAAGTAATAGTAATGATGATGAAGCCCTAATATAACTGGCGTATCACAGATGAGAAGGTGGTTGAGTACTTGAGTTGGATCACGGGTAATGTGATGTATGTGTGTTAGAGGTTCCGTGACGGAGTAGGACGGAAAGTAAAGGGCCCTCCAGTCCCAAGTGGCGCACATGGAATGACATTGACGATGAAACCACAAACACCGTAACGACTCTTATAACAAACTCTGCAACACCTTTCGTCAATTTGGCAAAGAGCCTTCCATTTCTGGCAATGCACCCTTCTCTTTGAATACCCACCACCCACATCCTCTTTAATCAAACTAGTTCCATTTCCATTCCCTTCTCCCTTTCTTTATTACCTAGCTAGCTATTCACAGGAAAGAAGGAAGGATCCAGAAGCAGGTAGGTTAAGAGATGGCTCGAGGGAAGATCCAGATCAAGAGGATAGAGAACACTACCAACAGGCAAGTCACATACTCCAAACGACGCAATGGACTTTTCAAGAAGGCCAATGAACTCACCGTTCTCTGCGATGCTAAGGTTTCTATAATCATGTTCTCTAGCACTGGCAAACTCCATGAGTACATTAGCCCCTCCATCGCGTGTGTATTCTTATTCTTAATTACTTCACTTTCAAACCCTAAACCCCCTATATACCTAGATTTATTAATTATCACTCTGTCTTCTTTTTTCAGAACTAAGCAGTTCTTCGATCAGTATCAGATGACCGTAGGAATTGATCTCTGGAACTCCCACTATGAGGTCCTTCCTCTATTCAGTCTTTTCAAGGAAAAAAATATTATTTTCAAATATTATACCTAGGAGAAATTTTTCTTTTTAATGAAAATTTTAAAATAACTCTCGATAAAAACTACTCTCTAACTGCTTTTATCATAACTATAAGTAAAAATAAACATATATTACTAAAGTAATATGATAAACTTATTTTTTAATGGCAGTTGTTTTTTTTCTCTTTTTTTTCTCAGCATATGCAAGAAAACTTGAGGAAGCTGAAAGATGTAAACAGGAATCTTCGCCAGGAGATTAGGTATTTAACATCTTCTTTAATTTTTTTTAATTTCTTTTCATATGTTCAAGTTGTTATGCCTATGGCACAGGCAGAGGATGGGAGATTGTCTGAACGATCTGGGCATAGAAGAGCTTAAACTCCTTGAGGAAGAAATGGACAAGGCCTCTAAGGTTATTCGTGAGCGTAAGGTTAGTAATAAAATTGCGAGAGTACTTAATAAAATTGAGAGAGTACCTAATGAGAACTTGCTTACAAATATATATACATATTGATTGAATATTTTTTATAAAGATATTTGTTTGTGTTCATGATTTTTGCCTATTTATCGTTAATGAAAAAAAATTGACAAATTAACTTTTCTTTAATGATTGCAAAGTATATAAATACTTAGCTTCAAGTGGCCACAAAAGAAAGTATTATTATTATATACCCATACACAGAATTGTCGTAATGAAAATAAAGTGTGTTTATTTTAAAATTTTGCTAAATATTTCATTCAACAGTAACCTAGCTTTATATAGATACAGCAATTTGCTATACCTCTTATTTTTTTTTTTTTTTTGGTGACTGCTATACCTCTTATTGTGCATTAAGAAATAAAATTATCCAATTCTAGTTAGGTAATTAAAATTTTCAGAAGAGATAATTTTGGAAATACTATTAAATCTTTCAATAATTAAACTTTTTATAATTAATTTGAATTAGTCGATTGATCAGTTCATTTGTCTGTCTAATAGAGTATTTTTAGAACTTTAAATATAAAATTCATAAAGAGCAAATCTTTTTTAAATTTTATTTTATAATAAAGATGATTGATGAAATGAGATCAGTCTTTCCATAAAAAAGTAGATAATTTTATTTTAGTCAACTATCAATTAAATTTTGTTATTTTGTATAAATTTTAAATAGAATTGAAATCAAATATTAGAGTCACAAATTTTACGTTTAATTTCAAATCACTAATTATAACATATAATCTCACAAATGCTAATGTGATATTTTGTGAAACCTAAAATAAAATTGATCTGATACTGAATATTGCTAAAGCCATTTATTATTTGGAAACAAAAGTATGAAGTATTGTATTTTAAAATTGTGAGCACTAATTATGAACAAAAATTGTGATCAATAAGGTAAGATAATTTTTAATAAAAAAAATTTCAGGATAAGCAATTTTAGTATATATTTATTAGTATTTTTAGTCAGTAATTCAACCTATTTAATCTAACAATTTAGCACTATTCGGTGCTGAGAATTTTTTTTATCGAATATATTTAATAACAAAAAAAAATTAACCAAAATCAGCTAAAATTTATTTACCATTTATTAATTGTTATAATAATTAATAAATATTAAATAAAAATAAGTCGTGACTACTATTTTTTTATTTCCTTACCATTTTTTTATTTACCCAATATATATGGTAAGTGGAAAGTGATGCCAACTTGCCTGAAATTTTTGGGACCTCGCCCGTAATGTGATTTGGAGGCCAGTTTTGTATTATTAAAGTGATATTTAATCTCAAATTATTAATTATAATATATGATGTTTATGTGATATTTTGTAAAATTTAAAATAAAATTGAACTGAAATTGAATATTGTTGAAGTCATCTATTATTTGGGAACAAAAATTAAGAGCACTTAGTATTGTATTTTAATTTCTTTGCAACTTGTGATCAATAAGGTAAAGTAATCTTTTAATATAAAAAGAAAAATTCAAGGATCAGTAATTTTAATATATATTTGTTAGTATTTTTGGCCAATAATTCAACACAATTAATCTAGCAATTCAGTACTATTCAGTGCTGAGAATTTTTTTAATTTACCCAATATATATAGTAAGTGTAAAGTGATGCCAAATTACCTCAAATTTCTGGGACCCCGTCACCGATGTGGTTTGGAGGCCAATGCTGTGTATTATTTCGATTTGAGGAATCACCGGGGTCCATAACCAAATTGAAAACTAAAGAATCATCTCTGTATTGATTTTAGGTAAAAACTCACGTCCAATCAATTTGTCTTAAAGTTGAGAACTGTTAAATAAAAATTTATCATTTAAATCATTTAATAGCTCTCAACTATCAACTTTAGGTGAAATTGACTGCACTTGAATTTTCACTTTCCTATTATTGGTGAAGGCGGATCGGGTAGACTTGTCACCTGCGTCCCTATCCCAATTTTTTTACTTGATGGATAGGATCTTCATCAAGTATATATGATAACGTAAATTTCGTAAATCGAAAGTTAACCATTACATACATTAAACACTTGTGTCAATTAATGCAATCAGTAGTTGTTTTTCACTTTTTCTTTTTCAGAGAAAAAGGAAAGGAAACATTGCTACTTGACTTATTTGTCATACTGTTTAAGATTGCGAAAATACTATATTATATTCTGTTCCGTATGCTAACGAGTTCCTTATCACAATGGTGGACAGTACAAGATGATCACAAATCAGATTGACCAGCACAGGAAGAAGGTATGTAAAAATGGTTACTAATTTCCTTATGTATATTCTGCTAGTTTAGTAATATATTCTTTTAGAGGTTGCTTGGTTAACTTAATTTAACTTTTTTACCTTTTTTTTCTTTTGCAGTTTAACAACGAGAAAGAAGTGCACAACAGACTCCTGCGTGATTTAGTATGTATTTCTGCACATGCTTTTGTAGATTACATATATGCTTAATATAATTGAGTAATGCTATACATCCAAGTATTTTTATGAACTAAATTCAACCAAGTTAAACAATAAAATTTAGAGCAATGTTATTTATAATTGATTTTTGTTGATGTTAGACCAATTTAGTTAGACTTAGTTAACAAAAATACTTAAATGTGTAACATTATAAGTCTCTCTCTATATAGTATTTGTTCTTGACTTCCATCTTCTAAAGTTAAATTAAATAAATATACTCTGTAACTGCAATGATATGGTTGATTATTATTATTATTATTATTATTATTATTATTATGAATGTAGGATGCAAGAGCAGAAGATCCACGTTATGGATTGGTGGATAATGGAGAGTATGAATCTGTCATAGGATTCTCAAATTTAGGTCCTCGTATGTTTGCATTGAGCCTACAACCTAGCCATCCTAATGCACATAGCGGAGGAACAGCAGCCTCTGATCTTACCACTTACCCTTTACTTTTCTAGTAAGCAATATCAAAGCTCAGCTCTCTGCATCAACAAAAGGAAATACTACCATGTTCCTTCACTTCCCAATAAATTATTAAATGACTACTGAAATTTATGTTATTACTATTCTGTTTAATTAAACAATGCACATGCCCATGCAGTTAAGTGTGTATCCATAGAACACTACATACTGTATGTCACGAATCTTTATGTTCCAAGGTAAGCTCATGGGTGATGAATTATAGCTGCTGAACTATTGTTATCTTATAATCTGAGTACTGCTGTTTAGTGATGCTTTCTTTTGTGAAACATTATTGTGTATGTTCTCATAAGACCAGTATAACTTAGATACTATGTTTTAATTAGAAAAATGATATATATAGGTAAGGTAAAATGCTTTTTTTTTTTTGTTCATTCTTTTATTTACATATTTGTAATGGGATAATTAAACACCCATAAAAATAAAGTCGAAATAAGTCCTGTTTTACAAAGGTTAATCCAGTTATTTATTAAAATCGTTGCTAACGGTTTTGCAATATCCAATATTAGAGTGGTTGACATTTTATTGCTAACCGTTTTGTGACAATGTAAAACTACCACTATCTGCCAACAATCTTATAGGGCATTATTATATATATAGAGCATAATAAAAGGTGTGATTTTTTTTGGAAAAGAAATATAGTGTAGATGTTAACAGAAGAAGTAACACATAATTATAAAAAAAAAGTTATATTATTTTTATTCTTTTAAAGAATACATAAAGAATAAAGAAATAAAACAGCAATAAGAAACCTGATTCCGTTAAATAACTTTTCTTATTTTGCTTATAAATCATTCACCTCTCTATGCATTGTTGGATACTAGGTAGAATAATGCACTAAAAATTTGTGGATCGAAAATGAATGAAACTGAACTGATAAATTTAGACATCAGTAAAAATAATATGATTAAGTGATAAATTAAATTATAATTTTTGAAAATATATAGAAAAATCTACAATCCTTTCATTTATATTATGAAAATAACACTTATACAAAGAGATTATATATATAAAAAACTTTACTACTATTTTTTTTTCTTAATGTTTACTCACAAACTTCTTATAAAATTTGGCATGCATGAATATCCTAAACCTAACCAACCTATTTATAACAAAGCTAATGGAGGCAAAAGTAAAATCTTCCACAACCAACTATTAGTTAATTGAACCCAATTTGTTTTCGACTAATAAGTCAAAAGCAAAGTTCATCTTTCTTGTTTTTATACCATACATGTATATATAGTATTATCTTTTATCAACTTCTATCTTGATAAAAACTGCATCATACTTTGACTCTAACTAAAATTTATTTGACTATAATATTCTTTGATTTTCTTTACATTTCAACAAGGATATGTGTCTTCTCCAAATATCAAAGAGTTCACACCTAAAAAAGTAAAAATACTCATCATAGATAGATTCCAGAGCAACACATGAACCATTCACAATACATCCAAAATCAGCAAGATGATTAACCTTAACAATGTTCAAGGAAGGAGGCTTCCAAGAATTCAACAACAACGATGAAGGAATCGGATTTTGCTGAGCTGTCGTACCTTGAGAGAATTCATTAGCAGCATGACGAATTAGCATACTCACTTTCTCTTTTTGGGTTAAGATTTTGTTGGATATGGTTACACACACTTAAATGCCAGAATTCATGATATCTAATCTTCTTCAAAATCTAAAGTGTGGGATCTAGGCAATATGTGCATAGTAACTTGAGTTATTATACAGTTGGAAAAATTGGACAAAAAATGCGTTTTTGACTGTCATGCACAGTGATCCGAATTATTGTGCATGTTTGAAAGTTTGATCGAACGAAAAATTTAATTTTTTGAAACGTTATACATAGTAAGTTACTGTGAAAACTGAAAATAATAGAATTTTTAGGTTATGCGCAAAATACATTTGTGCAAAGGTGGCCACTCTGATAAAGTTATCAGAAACATCTTTTTTTAAAGACGTTACATGTGTCACATTATTATTGGACGAAATATTAAACCGGTCAATAAAATATTTTGAATAAACCAAAATAAAATTGGTTTATTATAATTATCAGATCCGATTTGATTCGATCAGTTTACATAATCTGAACCAAATCATATTTAAATCTTTGATTAAAATGATAAATATATCTTTAACTTTTATTTCGCAGACATTTAAATTTATAGAAATATAAAATTACAATTAAGTCCTTTTTTTTGGTAATACAATTAAGTCCTTAAGAAAAAAAAAATCCTAAACTCTTGGTAGCCCAAGCCCAAGCCAAGGCAAACCCAATCTCAATGGCTCACCAATTTCTCAATCTAACCCCAAAAAAGCCCTAGCCCCAGCAATAAGCATCTCCTTCGTCTCCTTCGTCTCATCTCTCTGCTCACTATCGCGATCTCAAGCTTTCTCCCTCTCTCGTCTCGGGTCTCGCTCTCAACGTTTTCGTCGCTCTCCGTGTCGTCAGTCGTCACCATCTCGCACTCAGTCGCACTCGCACGCCTTCCCTGAGCTCGTTGTCGCCGGCGGCAGAAGCACCCAGACCCGGACTGGTCGTTGTCGTCGTCGCTCCATGGCTCCTCACCGTCTCGCACTTAGTCGTGCGCCTTCTCGCGCTTGTCGTTTCCGGCGGCAAAAGTAGCCGGTCCCGAGATTGATCATCGTTGTCGTCTTCATACTTTGAATCTCGCCGTCAGCTTCTTCCCTGCCCTCAGATTCCTTTGCCCAACCAGAAACTGGTCCCCGATTTGGTGATTTTCAATAAATTCCTCTGGTCTTTTTTTTTTTCCATTTTTGTTGCCCTAATTCATCACTGCACTTTGATTTGAATTTGTTGCTGAAAATATAACTGAACTAGTTTTTATTTTTGCTGAAAATCATCATAGTCGTGAATTTGTTAGTATTTATTACCACCGAACCTTGAATAATTTGTTGAGCTAGTTTCTTTGTTGCTTAAAATCATCACTAAGATGAATTTTGTACTGATTATCATCAATGAAGCTTGAATTTGTTGCTGTCATGCTCAAATAATTACTTAGCTAAATGTTTTTGTTGCTGGAAATGTGAGTTGAATATATTAGTGATTGCACCTTGAATTTGTTGTTGTCTTGCTAAATAATCACTTAGTACATGAAAATGAATGTTAAAGGGAGATCGCTGCCAGAAATTAATATTTCTCCTTTTTTCGATGATTTACTGTGTAATATCATGCTTACTTATGCTTAGAGCAGGACAGATTTGTATGGTTGTTCATTTTTTTCGATAATTTGCTATTTGTTACATGTCTTTGGTTGCTACAAACATGAGCTAAATACATATGATTCATTGGTTAAAACATTTTCTTATTTTTTCTAAGCTTCCTCTAGTCTTTACGGCGATTGTTTACACTTTTGTAGTCTATATTTGTATCCCATTGATGCCGGTCTTTCCTGGTATTTATTGTTTGCTTTTGACATGTGTTCTAAGTCTAAGTTTTGATCTTCATCTTAAACAGAGATCCTGCAAATGTCTATTAGTTTTTAACCTGATTGCTTATAATTCTTAGCATAATATACCTCTCAAATCTATAAGCTGCTGTTCCGTTGCACAAAGTTTGTTGTAGTTCTTTTTGTACAACTTTTCGTAGGACTTAATAGTCTTTTCTTGGTCATGTAGGACTAATACTATAATGGTCTGAGGTTCTGTAGGTAGTTCTTATCAAATTCCTTATATATAATAACACAAACTATAGTCAGTTAGATGAAAATCAAGACTTAGAACTATTTAAGTAGCTATATAGTCACTTCAAACTAATTGTTCATTGAACTGAATGTGGAATCCAATTGTTAACAATTTCTGCCTTTACCAAGTTTGAATTAATTTATGGTACCTATATGCTTGTTGAACTATCGACATCTCCAATTTTCCAGGGCCATTATGTCTATAATAACTTACAACGGCCAGTTCAAAGAATACAACTTAAGCCTTGATGCCCACAATGATCTAACTTGGTCTCTAGGACGTGAATTCAATCTTTTGACAGTGACTCTGGACAAGGCTGTCATTTCATGAGTGGCAAATAGTGGATGCATGTTAGCATGATATAGTTAGAAAAACTTGAACTACCCTTGCCGCTCTTTTTCTATCCAAGGAAACAATCTACATTTGCTGACATGACTGTCATAACATATATGGAGGAATTATCGTTGTAAATTTGTTCTATTTTTCCTCCCCAAAAATGTATATTCTCATTTTTCTGAGATACAACTCGGTCGCAGCTGATGATATGTTGTATTTACGGAGTATAAAATTATATATAATAAAGAATTTTACTGGCCTCAATTAACGAAATATGGCGAAAGTGCCTCCATTCAATATGAGTATAGTTATTTGGTTACATCTTGTGGTTAATGTTGTTAGCCTCTTGTCTAAAACTCTAATGTAAAGCTTTGAATCTTTTAATTTGTTAAATCATGTAAAGGGAAATCAATTCAGTCAGTTATAAGATTTCAAGTGTGATTAAACAAAAAGGTGTACGGTGTATTGACGTTTTCTCAAGAATCGCGTTTAGAAAAAAAAAGGAGCGCTTACAAAATTAGAGATTGCTTTATTTTATACGAAAGTAAAAGTGTAAAACTCAAGACTAAAATACAATTAATTCTCATAATAACTGGAAATTACCTGAAAATTACAGAGCGATCGCATCCGTTTTAAATATTTTTGTTGTTACCTAACTAGATGTACACTCGAACAATACAAAAACCTAGTAGTCATTTATTTTTAAAGGAAACTTATTGATACAATGACCAATATCCGACTACACAGGGAAATTTTTATTTTAATGTAAGTATAAAGTTTTTTAAGATTAAAAAAAATTATTGATTAATGCAATAATGAAGAATTAAAAATAAAATCATATCATATCTAACACATTAGGAAATAAAATATCGGTACAACTATATCACAATTGTCTTCTATTCCTGCTATAATGAAAACCACTTTTAAGTGGCCCTGAATTTTTTATGGCATAACTATAACGTTCCATCACGATAAATGAAATGGCCACACACAGTTTCAGTATATTTCTTACTGACCCTCTAAGATAATTCAAATCTATACATATATTATATATTGTCCAAAATATTGTATAACTATGTTTCAATTTAATTATGTGCCTAGCACAACTAACAAAATTCAATTGCAACTTGAAGAGAGGATGCAAGTGAGGAGAGCAAAAAATGGGATCCATGAGGTTGATGGAAAAGACAAGAAAGCTATAGACATAGCATTGATTAGTATATATTCAGAGTAACTTAATATCACATAAGATAAATCAAATTCTATGAATCCATAGGAGATAATTTCATGTGACTTTGTTAAATTCAATTGGATCAATTGGACTAGTTATAACATCTTTAAATTTAACATTTTATACGAAAAATATTTTAGTTTAATAATTTAAACCAATCAAACCTTTTCATTAAACAAAAAAATCAGTCATTTTTAATGTAAGAATCTTTTTTTTTATCTAATGATTTTGCTAGTGTATATATCAATTTTGTGTTGTTTTACTTAAATCATGGATTATTAATTGAGATCCTTAATTACTTTTTTTTCTTTGAACGATGATCAATCTTTAAGAATGAAATCACATAGTTTTTATGTCAAATTTTTCTTTCCTTTTTCTAATGATATCATCAATTTTAACTATATATGAAATGAAAAATATATATAACTTTTCTTTATAAAAATGACCAATATCCGACTACAAGTGAAAATTTTTATTTTAATGTAAGTATAAATTTTTTTAAGATTAAAAAAAATTATTGATTAATGCAATAATGAAGAACTAAGAATAAAATCATATAATATCTAATACATTAGGAAAAAAAATATCGGTATAACTATGTAAATTACATTAATCACGATGTAAGACCCAGAATTTTTGAAAAGTCTTATTATGATCAAGTCTCAAATCATATAGTTATTTATAGCCTTAATTTCAGAAATTATTTTATTAAAGATAATTAAGGCAAGTTTTGATTTATTGGATTTGAGATAAGTTATGATTATTATCCAATTTTATAATTATTGGATTATTTTCTA
Organism: Arachis ipaensis; assembly: GCF_059453495.1. Lineage (NCBI taxonomy): Eukaryota > Viridiplantae > Streptophyta > Magnoliopsida > Fabales > Fabaceae > Arachis > Arachis ipaensis. The sequence continues at coordinate 120,489,875 of NC_142442.1, read as the reverse complement.
TATTTAAAGTATAAGGTTGATAGTTATGAAATAATAAGGATTTTATATGATTTGGATTAGATAAATAATATTTTAAATATTATTACTGCTATTTTGGAAAATGAAGAAATTAAGTATACTATTTCTAATTTTTAGATTTGGGCATTTTATTGAAAATAATTTGTGAAATTGGTGAGCAAATAGTATTTTCTATATATAATTAGTGTTGGATTTAATTTAGGTTTCAATTACTATATTATTCCCAATTTTAAGTGAAATTACCAATTTACCCCTAACCCTAATTTCACTCAACACCTTAACCTCTCTAGCCCTAGCAGCCGCCACTGAAACCTTCTCCCAAAAAATCCAGTAGCAGCTGTGGCACACAAACACGGTTTCCCCCCTTTTCCCATGGAAGAAACGAAACAAAATCAAGAGAGAGGGAATAGCGTGCGACAGGGAGAAGGAAGAGAGGAGAGAGAGAGACGCCGTCATCCTCGTCGCCGGAACCGCAAGGAGCGTCGCCGCCGAGCCCGTCACCGTGTCGTTGTCTTCATCGACGCCAGCTGAAGAGAGATGCGACGGAGAGAGAGAAAGGGCCCGCGGAAGAGAAGTGTCGCCGTTCCCTGAGGCAGCACCGTCGTCGCTGTCCATGGTGACCCACGAGCCGAGAGTGCGAGCGCGGGTGGAGGGCGGCACTGTTGTTGCCGCCGTTTCTCCCAACGGCGCTGCTATCACCGCCGTGAATCGCGATCCGGAGAGGGAGGAGATGCGAGCCATGGCCGGAGGGGAGAAGACGCCATATCTGGAAGCCGCCGTCGTCCTCTCTGCGCCACCGTCGTCCTTGCCACAGGGTCAGCCGCTGTCATGTATGGCAGAGCCAGAAAGAGAGAGTTCAGGAGCAGAGCAAGAAAGAGAGAGATTTTAGGCTGAGCTGGGAGTCCAACCACCGTGTCCAGCCGCCGTTTGTGTCGCCGGTGCCGCCTCCGCCGGAGCTGCCGCCTCCGCCGGAGCTGCCGCCATCAGAAAGGGGTTCAGTGCCGCCGCAGGTGTCGCTGCCAGAGAAGGGAGCTGCATCTCTGTGATTCCGACCGCCAGGAGTGGTTTTGTGACGTTAGGGACCACCGCCGGAGCTTCTGGCTACTGCTACCGTCGCCGGAAAAGGTTGCCGGTAAGGGTTTTAATTGTGGTTTCTATCTTTTTTGAATTCCGGGAATACTATAGTCGCTGCGTGTTGGTTTCAGATGTCGTGATCGGAATTTGTCGCCGCAGCCGCTTGAGGTGGCTGCCGGGCTGTTGCCGAGCCAGCCCGGAGAACGCCGCTGTTTCGGTTCAGCCGCTCTTTCTTAGTTTCGGTAAGTATTTATGTTTCGGAAAGCCACGCGTTAGTATTCTGTTGTGTTCGGTTAAGGAATATGAGTTTTGATAACGTGGGGTTGAGTCCTGATTATTATATGTTGCGAATAGTGTTGCGATGGTTATTGCGAAAGTGGCTGGGAGCTGAGGTTTTGGTTGCCGTCAGTTCGGGTTGAGGCGGAAAGGACTTGATGAGGCGTTTAGGTTATGGAATTGCGTTTTGAGGTAGGGGCGCTTTTCAAAAACTATGTTTTATGTATTGGAATTATTACATATGGATACTGATGTGAGACAATTGGTATTTGGTGATTGTATCTGCCTTGTGTGTTATTTGATTGTCTCGAATGGTTATGGATGTTTGTTTGGATGAATTATTGTGCGGCTTGTGAAATATAATGTTTTGAAGTTGATTCTTTAAAGATTTGAAATCTGAGTTTGATCCGTTGAGGATTGATTTGAATTGAGTCAATTATTTTGATAATGTGAAAAGTCGGACGCACTTTTGAATTCAGCCTGGTTTACTTTAATTGACTTAGTTTTGGACAAATGATTTGTTATTGAGCCGTTTCTTTAAAGCTTTGGAAATGAGTTAAATCGGTTGAAATTGATTTGATTTTGAAATAGTTTTCTTGAGATATGCCGCTGAGGCGACTGTTGGATTTAGCTTGCCTTGAATTGATTTCTGGTTTTGAGCTGTTGAAAAGGAATGAGAAACGGTTTAGTTGGGACCCGAACCGGGTGGCAAAAGTCCAAGTTTTAGGGGAGGTGCTGCCGAAATTTCTACAAAATTCTAGTATTGTTTGTAAAGTTATTTAAAAAGGGTTGGATTTGAGAAATTATATTAATTGATTTATTAAGAGAATATTTATGTTTTCAAGCTTAATTTATTTAATGAACTTTATGCGTTGAGTTCGGCTTATTTAAAAACGAACTATTTGTACAGTTTGAATCACTGAAGGAAAGAATGATGCTCTAATATTGATTTCAATATAAAAAGGAGCTTTTAGTGATTTTAAAGGAATTTAGACTTTTGATTGAGTAATCAAGTTTGAGGCATTTTGGAAGAGTTAGGAAAATGGGTTCCAAAAAGAAACCTGAAAGTGGTTTGATTCAAATGAACCGGTTCCATTTCAAATGAGTTAATTTTTGGACCGGGTTGGAACTTGTGATTTTGTATGATCGGTTTCATAATAAATTCAGTTTTATTTACTTGAACCGGGAATCTATGATTTTAAAAGTTTCAATGAATTTTAAGAAATTTATATAAGTTGACCTTCCCTAAAGACTTGGGACTCTGCCAAGAAACTTTTGTTATGAAATCCCATTGTTGTATGGGTGATTTTGAATACTTTGAAATAAATCCTTAACTTGTCATGGTTATGGAAGTTTTGGAAAGAGAATGCCGAGAGTGGCTTTGTTTTAAAAAGGGAACTCACTTTGAGTAAATTTGGCTTATGAGCCTGAGATGATTTGAGAAATGAGATCTTTAAAGCCAAGGCTAAAAAGAGTTGAAATTTGATTTCAAAGTGAAATGGCTTGAGAAAAGTTATTTATGGCTTAAATGTCGGTTTTATGAATTTGATGATGTTGAATGGTGGAAATGTTGTTTTATTGTGAGCCGGAATGGCCGTGTACGCTATTGAACTATGGCTGATTGCCGAATGAGTTGTGAGCCGTATGGCTGATTATGAATTATGAACTTAAACCGAAGTGCTGTATTTATTGATAAATTGGCTGGTTCTGGATTGAACCGTGAGCCGGATGGCTGAGATGGATGGTGATCCATGGTTGAGTACAAATGCATGTATGCAATCGAATGAATTATGAATTTAAGCCGGATGGCTGAGATGAATGTTGTATGCGAGTATGCTTGTGTTTTCTCTCTGGTTGTAAGGGTGACAAGGCACCGATACCCTCTAATGGCGACAGGGCGCAGATACCCTCTAATGGCGACAGGGCGCAGATACCCTCTAATGATAATAAAGCGCAACAGAGAGACTGTGTCCGGGTTAGCTACCGGACACGTCAGGTTGGCTTGGTAACCGACAGATGATATCATCAGCCACTAGGGACAGGCATGCATCATATGCATTTGTGTGACATTGGTTGGGTGTGCATATTATACTTGGTTTGCCTATGTGATTAATTGCTAATTGTTCTACTTGTAATAACTGTTTGTTTGTGCTTGAACTTCCTATCTGTGTTTGCATCTGGGACTCTGTTGGATTGTGGTGATTGGTTGTTAGTTGGATTGTTTGGGCCTAGGGCCGTGGTTGGAAAGAGATGAACTGACGGTTGATTTCGGTTTTGTGTTTCTGGTTTGGAATAAATTATGAAAGGCTATTTTGGTTCCGCATAGATAAACCGTTTTGAAAGGCTTTTGAGTTTTTGAGAATTGAACGGTTCTTCTTCCCGAAAAGATTTCCGACTTTACTTTTATTGTAAACTGTTGTTTTTGAGAAGAGGCATAAGACGGTTATGAATCACTGGTGCGGTTATCTTCACGTATCCTATTACAGTAATTCCCAAAAACCCTCTACTGAGAACCCTTTCGAGGATGATGTTCTCACCCCCCTACATTTTTCCCCTTTCAGGATATGGGCGCAGAAGTTACGAAGAGTTTATTTAGTTGTTGAGATGCTCTGTATTGTTTTAGTTATGGTTTATTGAACCCTCGCCATTATCTTGATATATTCTGTAAGAGGGATAGAAATTTGTATTGGTTAATGCTTGTAAAGTTATTTATATATATATTTATGTATATATATATGGATGTACTCTTTATGAGTTATTGTAAGTTGTATGGCATTTATAGATGTATGATATCGGATGAAAGTATTTTTGGATCGGTATTTCGGTTTAAAGATTTAAACAGGCTCATATTTTAGTATTAAATAGTATAAGTGTCTTCGTAATGTCCGAGCTATCAGAGTCGCGCAGCCGGAAGTGTGAGCTTTGGTAGTTAGGGTGTTACACACAAGATTTTGAAGCATGAATAAAATTTAAAATATTATTCTATTCTCAAAATTCAATCTAAAAATTATGTTTAATAAATTAATTCACTTAATTAGAGTATATTCATTAGAATTATTTTTGTAACAATAGCTAATGAAAATAAATTTATTCAGGATCAAGTTTAAAATAAAATAATAGTAATTAATGTGAATTTAATCAAGTATTAAAATAAAATAATGATAAACAATTGTTGTATTAATAATTTAATATAGTGGCATCCTGAATTTGATTTGTTTATAGATTTATAACTGAGTCAAGGAAGAACGATAGCCAACTCGAACTTACCTCGTTAACAGTTTGATAAGTTAAAGTGATGATGTTGATGGCAGATTTTGAACTTTAATTTGAACTTATATATTAATGTGAATTTAATATGGTACTGAAAGAAAATTAAGATTTTTTTTATGACATAAAAGATAGCCAAAGTAAGAAAAAGAGAAAACAAAAATTTCATATCTAGGACGAAGACTGGAAGACTGAGACTCAGTATCATATTTGTTAGTTCAGAAACTAGTACTAAAATTTTAGTCTCTGTTCCCAAAATTTTAGAAGTACCTCCAAAAAGTGGGGACAGGAGATTGAAATTTGGTGGGACGAAGACTGAAACTTTAATAACATTTTACACCTAAAATATCATCATTTCAATTAATTAATTTCAAGTTTACTCTGTGTACAAATTAAATTAAAGCTTTATTCTTATTTTAGTCTCTGTCTTCCACTTTACACCAAATACAATACTGAGACTTATTTCAATCTCGGCCTTTCAGTCTCTGTCTCTCAATCTCAGTCTCTCAGTCTCTGTCGCTCTTCCAAACGCTACCTAACATAAGCGCTGACGAAAACAATGATGAATATTATCTTATCCGCACTGTCATCGCATCGGATAAGATCCACACTCTAAAAGGATCGGTGTGGTTGTAGGACGTGGCAAATTTTCTGTTGGTCTAGGATGGATACCAATCTAGAGATACCATTTTATCAATACTCTAAAAATATATTTGTCTCTTGAATATGATAGAAAAATAGAAAAAAAAGGTTTAAAATAAAGAAATAAATAAAAAATAACCTAAAAATATAATTTTTTACAAAAAAGATTAATATATATATATATATATATATATAAATAAAAATAAAAATAAAAATTTAAAATATGAGATTTTATTAATAGTTATAATATTATATTCTTTTAAAAAAAAGGTAATACGTCTGGGTTTGGTTTCTATAATTATGATTTTTACTTGTTAGCATTCTCTACATCATATCTTAATGACATCAATACATGTTCAAAATATAACCATTCAAGATTTTTATTTCTCGACTGTATGACTGAAGTTAGAGTTTTTATCCATTTCTATCACTGGATTAAAAAATTGTGTAAAATTGAATTTAAAAAAATATAATAAAAGACTATCAGAGATATTTAATTATCAAAAAAACCTTTAATATAAAAATTATTAAGTGAGAATAGTTTTTATAATATTTATAAAAATTAATTTTTTAAAATTTCAAATGTATTTGTAAACTATAGCCCACTTATTATTATTATTATTATTATTATTATTATTATTATTATTATTATTATTATTATTATTATTATTATTATTATTATTATTATTATTATTATTATTATAAGTTAATGTTGCCAATTTTTTTGTAAGGATTTATACATATTTTTAAGTTGATTTGATTATAGGATTTTACAATGTCAGACATAATTAGTATGTTATAATTGAATTGAGTTCTTTTCATAATTTTCTAAAAATAATAAATAAAAATATATAATTTAGATGTAAATTTTGAATAAAAAAAATACTTATTTATTAATATGTATTCGTTATATTTATTCATTAGTATTTAACTCTAAATTATAATTAAGAAAATATTAATTGCTATGTTCGATTATCTAAACCGATCAGTCGCGGATAGGTTTAATTACTCTATTGGTCCCTATAGTTTCGTGAAATTTTCAATTAGGTCCCAATTCTTTTTTTCTTTTCAATTGGGTCCCTGCACTCATTTTTTTTCAATTAAGTCCCTCTTAGTAGTGATTGACTTAATTTTATAGGGACCCAACTAAAAAAAGAATTGGTATAGGGACTTAAATAAAAGGAAAAAAAGTGTAGGGACCCAATTAAAAAAAAATTTAGTGCAAGGACTCAATTAAGAGGAAAAAAAGTATAAGGACCTAATTGAAAATTTTGCGAAACTATAGAGACCAATAGAGTAATTAAACCTCACAGATATGTACCTGCAGATCTGATCTGCAGGTCCACATATTCACACACCTAATAAATGAAGAGTAAATTATTTGTTCAATTATAGTATAATTTATATTTAGTATAATTTGTAATAAATTAGAATATTATCTTTCTCCGAATAATATAAGAGTTTATATATCTTGTACTCATATTAAAGTTACAAAATTAGAAAGAAAATCAAAAGAATATTATATCTAATAATTAATTTGTTTAGATATCCAAATATCAAATAATTTAATATAATATTAATTATTTAATATTAATATATGAATTGGTAGTATAATTGATAAATAAGTAAGACTATTTAATTTATTTAATATTAACTATATAACTTGATTTATTTAAAATTATAAGTCTTAAATGTTCTAATATTTTCATTCTTTTATCATTATATTTATTTATTAGCATTTAATTTTAAATTATAATAGAATTGTCTTAATTTAATTTTAAAATAAATGTATAAATAAAAAAAATGCATTAGTTATTTGGGAAATTATGAAACCCTACTAGCTACTAAGCTCTTTGTTTTCATCGACGACTGTTTCATTTCTTCATTTCTACTTTCACATTTTCCTCTTTTCCTTCCCCTCCCATCCACTTCTCAGATCTCTGAATCCCCAATCTACTTGACCATCACCACTGCCGTTTTCTCTTATCCGGTCTCGCATTCCCAATGCCTCCCCTACAATAAATCCAATTTCCGCAGCTGCTGTCAGCAGTGCTGCACTTTTAGAAAGGGCCCCATCTGTGGTAGCTATGGATGGACTGCACCATTTTTCTTGCAGTTCCTCTTTTGAAATTTATTTATTTATTTATGTAGATTTTTGAAGCTACCTGAGAATGTACGAGTAACTAAGGTATGTTCTTTACCTTAGGCATACAATATTAGAAGTTTAGTGAAACTTTAGTTGTTTTATAAATCATTTTAATACCTGGATATATTTCCCTTTTTTATAAAAAAAATTTTAGTATGAAGAGAAGAAAGGAAAAATAAAAGAAAAATAAACCTCACATGCAATTTCCTGGATAAGTGCTATCTTTGGTGGATAATGTTAAGCCCTCCCTCGAGTTTCCTTCTTCTAACCCCCTTACCTTTTTCAAACTAAGTAATTTGATCATCTCTATCCCTATTATGACAGATGTCAAGGTTGATATACACTAATTCAGATTCTGGCATTAGCTTCAAATGCCATTCATCTGCAACCTTTCTTGCTTTCCATCCTCAGGATAACAATATCATTGCTATAGGCATGGATGATTTTTCAATTTAGATATATAATGTCCGTGTAGATGAGGTATGATTGCTGTTCATAAACTGTTTCTGCTAACTTATGATTTGTGTAATTTGGTGTTTATGCATAGCTTTCTTATTTGCAGGTTAAAAGTAAACTCAAAGGCCACACTAAAAGAATCACAGGTCTTGCTTTCTCTCATGTATTGAATGTCCTAGTTTCTTCTGGGGCAGATGCTCAGGTAATAGTCGTTCTGTGTAGATTTGCCTCCACAATCTGTTGATTAATTTTGCCTCCAGAATCTGTTAATGCCTTGTTTGATGGATGTTTTATCTAAGTTTGCAAGACATTCCTTTCCTTGCATTATTAATTTGTTTTAGTTATAATTTTGGAAATACAGAACATTTTATAGGTACAAATTTCATGTAGAATTGTTTAATTTATAATCGTTATTCATTCTCTATTGGAAGCAAGCAACTTGATACTCTGCTTTGAAGTCCTTCAAAGTCCACAATAGTTATATATGTGCTGCAAGAGACTTATGTGAAGATAATTGAGTGAAGATATTCCAAATTGTTTCGGTAACAGCTTTTCAGGCTGCCTTGAGCTTCCAATTCTAAGCTTTTGAGTTTCATTGTTTTCACTCTAAAATGTCTGTTGAATTTAGAAGTTAATTATCATTGACAAACATTGGATTGAAGTAAATTATCATTCTGTATTATCTGTGTATTGTGTTTCATCAAAAAGAAAGTTTTGATGAAAGCAACAATGCACCAATTAGAATGCAGCAAGGAGTCTCCCAATGACGAGGATTGAATACAGCAAGAATGCAACATTACAGCCTTCTATAAGTAGTTGAAGCTCTGAAGAAGTAAAGAACAAGTAAAGAACAAGTACAAGTAAAGAAGAAGCTTTGTAAGCCATTAGAGATAAGATTTTGATTTTGATTTTGTTTTTGCGTGTTGAAGCTCTAAAGGAGTGGCTGCATTTTATAGTACAATTACTTTGGTGTAACTATGGCGGTGAGTTAAATGTTTCTCGTGGAATGCAATGGCAGTTGCCAACGATTGTGTGATGGATGGAGCCTCTTTGTCTTTGGTAGTTGTTATTTGGTTAAAATGGTTAGTGTTATATGGCCTTAACTTGTATTACCTGCTATTTTTGGAAGATATTCACCAATGTCATAGTGGCTACTAAATGTAACATTCACATGGCTGAGTTGTGTGCTGTAAAATATCAAGAAAACTCTGAATCTTGTACCTCCGGGTACAAATCTAGTTGTGAAAATGGTGAAAAAATAGTGTTCAAACAACAGCTGGAATTATGTAAATCATGCACATATGCAGAAACAATCTTTTTATAAAAATACCGAGTGAAGAGTACTGTTATTTGAACATCTAAAATTTAGTGAAGCTTTCAATGTACCTAGATGATTAATCCAATATTGAGTTCATATTAATACTCAGTTTTGTGTAAAACAGTGTCATGCAGCATTTCATTTAAAAAAAAAACACAAGAATAGCATTATGTTGTTGCTGAATTCATTTCGTTTAGTGACATAACTTGAGCCTAGTTTTTTACACTTGAGTAACTAAATAAAAGAGCATCAAAACCACTGAAAGATTTTCCTCCTTGAATTCCCTGTTTTGACAAAGGTATTACAATTTTATAATGTTCTCATCAAACCAATAAATATTCTATGAGGCTTGCTTTTGCTTTTCCTCAGAAAATCTAGGAAGTTGGACCAATGAGTTTTCTCGGGTGACACCTTCCAAACCCGACCAATTTTGATCTTCAGCTGCTACTGCTGCTGAAGCTCCATCCTCATCCTCAACTTCGTCGGAAAAACCTTTGCTTTTTATGTTTGCCGTTACATTTTTCTGAATGTGCCAACCACATAATTGGTGAGTTGCATTTGGGAAGATTTCTTGAATTGCTGCCTTCATTGCCTCATCACCATCTGTGACCACAACACTAGGAGACTTGTTCAGCATGACATCTAGAAAGTTTTGCAACAACCACGTATATGTTACCGTTTGTTCGTTCTCTATCAAGGCAAAGACAAATATGCATGTTTGACGGTGATGGTTACAACTCGAGAAGATAACCAACGGTCTTCTGTACTTATTTTTCCGATAGGTTGTATCAAATGCAAGCACATCTCCAAAGCACTAATAATCCGCCCTACAAATGCCATCTGCCCAAAATAAATTCGCCAGCCGACTTTCATCAGTAGCACTGTACCTTGCCATGGCCATGGGGTCAACATCGGCTTTTCCAAGTAGATAGCTAATTGTTGCATTAGAATCCCCACCAATGAGCTTTGCACGACGAGTTCTTTCAATGTGGTTATCCAGATCCTTCTTTGTGAACCCGACATTAGCATAACCCCTGGCTTGGCCTACCATTAGTCCCATTATCTTAGCGCTTGGAAGACCATTATCGTGCATGGTGTTTGCCTGAGCTTTTTGAGCCTCATTCATCCCACAGTGGTTTGGAATTAGGTGTACCAAGCATTGGGGGACAAGATCGTGGTTGTGCTTCTCAACTAATTTTTTAACTCTCCAAGCTGAAGTTTTGGTGTCAAAGTACACCGCAAGCATGGCTTCACAACCCGTATGAGTCAGCGCTTTATGCTCCCTCTTCCTGTTCAAATTAGAGATGTATTTATCGGCTCTCTTTCCTTCCTTGTTGCAAAAAAAAATTGCCTTCTGCGTTGTGTTCCATCTTTTCCACGCGCTGTATCACCCTTGCGAACTCCGAACCCGACACACCTTGCATAACGCACATACAAGTGATAAGCTGCATCCGATGTTTCAAATGTCTGGTTTATAATATCATCGGCCGTCACAACAACACACTTGCTACTGCTGCAACCGCAATCACAAGTGCAATTTACATTCTCTTCCACATCGGTCATCAAGCAATCTTCAACATTCTCTTCTGAATTGAGTGGTTCTGAATCAACATCCATTGCACCCAGACTCGTTTTCTTTCTAATTCTATATATGTAAAAAAGTGAAAATTTTACCCCCTAAACAAGAACAGGTAGTAGTTGGAGATACACATAATTTTCTACTTCTTCAAGACACCTTAGAATTGTATTTTGCAGACCTCAGTATATTTAATAGATTCAAATTCAACTCTAGTATTTTATCCAATATATTTCAAATAATTTGATTAAGAGCATAATCTTAATTCAGATACAAAATAAATACCGAAAAAAATGACAAGTCTAAATCAACAAAATATACTTTAAATTTAGGTTAAATTTCAACTCCGTCTAAGTTTTGCACACCCTTACCAAGTTACCAAGGTTTCTCAAACCAAACAAACATCTAAGTAATCATTTATGACATGTTTATATTTTTTGATTCAAGTGTTGTGTGAGACTGTGAGTATTATTGTTCTTCTTCCTGCCACTAGAGAATTATGTATATTATTATTGCTAAGTTGTAAACTTGATGTACCCTTAATTATATGATTATAAATAAATGAAGAGTTATTTACACTATCAATTTAAAATACCAGCTTAAATTAGATGGTTGCACACTAAATTAACAAAAAAGTCAAGCTTAGGCACTAATTTAATTGCAGAAATATCATTTCTTCAAAAGTAAACACTAACACGTCCAATGTCATTTACAGTTTCATTTAATTAAGAAAAATGAAATTGGTCAACCAAACATGGCAAGCACTTAACCCAAACATGCAAATATGAATTTAACATAAGTGAAATGTGAAATGGAGAAGGAAATGAAAGAAGGTTGACAGGAAAGCATGAAACAGCCAGCATAGACACATTCTCTTGGGTATTGCTTGAAATTACCTATTGCTTAAAATTCGAATTTAAAATTTAGAGTTCAACAGAACTCCTACATTCTTGATCTATTTCGTCAGAACAAATGATCATTTGTGCTATATATATATAAAAGGAAATGAGATTTTTTTTATTATCTTCTTCGTTTTTATTTATATTTGTTGGTTTCTTTCTTGACTCATCTATCTACCCTTTTGAGTTTTAAGGTATGTGTAACTGTGTCCACAACAATGTTATACACTATACTTATTTTTTCAGTTTGTGATCAGACACGCAGGTCAATGCTTAATTGTTATTGTTAATGGATAATCTTAAGAGTAATTGTAAAGCTTTAAATGATAATAAACTTTTCCATCAACGTATAAGTTTTGTTAGCACACAATGCAATTGAGCTTAACCCTTGATATTATTAATTTATTTTTTGGTTTCAATGAACCTAAATAAACCCTTTTATTGGTATAACTTTCTTTTTCTCTATACATATGTACACACTCAGAAGTTATTCATATTCATACTTCATTTATACACTGCTTTTGACAGAGAATTGAAGGATGGCAAAAAAACAAAAGGGTCCTGCAATAGGGATCGATCTTGGAACTTTATTGTTAAAGCTTAAGACAGTAATAAAGCAAGAATTTTATCTTCTATGGAAACGTCCTAATAGCATTGAACTTGCAGGGAGTCGCTAACCGTGGTTGCTCAATTCGTGTGGGAAGAGACACAGAAAAGAATGGCAAAGGTAAGTTTCCAGTAAAATTGCAGTAGGTTGAGTTGAAGGAATTGTAACATTAGACTACCTATTCCTTCTTTAGAATATTTGCTTTGCTAAATGATAATGTATCAACTTGAATTTACTAATGCTAATGCCACATATACTGCTATGAAAAAATGCTATGCATCCCTTGTTTATTTGCCCAAAATCACCCCGTTAAGTAGGTAGTCTATAAAAATATAAAATCCTAAATTTTTGTTGCATCTTTCTAGCACTTTAAATTCGGACAAGAACTCTAGCTATGTAACATTGTTTTTCTGGTATTACTTTTCTCAATTGAATTTTACTTCATTTCCTTTTCCGTTCCAATTTTACCTCTGCAATTATATTTTTTTATATTACTGTTTCCCTTTCATCACTACTTCTTATTTCAAAATCAATTTCAATTTTAGTTACCAGTTTTTTGCATAACCCATTTAATTCTGTTTGATACCAATTATACAATTATTAATAAAATAGTAAAAAATCCCAATTTTGGCTTCAATCATTCATATAGTTCATCTTTTTATAAATATCCATGTGCCCATATTGGTGATCTTCACTCAATGTGATTATTTTTGACAAAAAAATCAAACACAGCAACCAAACACAAAACAGACGAAGAGAAAAATTTGTTGAAAACTCACCAGATTGGGACCAGGTTGTGCGAAGGAGGCCGAGGAGTTGCTAAAGGCGAGGAGGAAGTCGGGGACTTGCTGCTTCTGTCTCGGCGTCGACGGGCGCAATGACGGCGCGAGACTGACTACGAGGCAGTGACAAGACACGGAGCGGCGACGACGTCCAGGTCCAGGAGCTGCTGCTACTGCCGCCAGTGACGACGACGGCAAGGAAGGCACGCGAGATCGGAGCCGGGAGAGACCGACGACAAGCTTGTCGTATGATGCTGATAGAAGGAGAAAACTTGGGTCAATGAGATATGAGAGATGAGAGAGCTTCTGTGAAAGTGACGTTGAGGGAGGAAAAGGGATTATGAAACGATGTAGTTTGGTGGACTGAAGAAAAGGGCAAAAAAGGAAAAGATTCGGACCGGTTTATTTAAACCAGCTAGGTCGAACCGGATTTAAAGTATCTGGTTTAAAAATAAATTTTATTAACCGATTTTATAAAACACCAATCATAAAGTGACATGTCAGCAACTTTAAAAAAAGTTGTTTTTGTCAACTTTATGTGAGTCTCCCCCTTGTGCAAAATAACCACAAAGTTGAAAATGCGTAAAGATTAAAAATTTTTTCAATGATGCATAATAAAATTTATTGTGCAACATTTAAAAATGAACAAGAACCTCACCTATAAATAGTGAGGTTCCTTCGGTTTATTTTCATCAAACACAAGTAAGAGAAAAATAGATGTGTGAATACTTCTCAAAAAATTATAGTGTGTAGGTTTATGTATAGGAGATATTTTTGGATATTATCTCTATTATTCCTTGGTACTATAATTATCATAAAATTATAGTATTTAAATAGGAAAGAGATCTCACTGAAAAATAATATATGTACATCTTGAATGTGTAAGAGTGTGGAGAGGATATTGTATGATTATCCAAAAATATAGTAAAATTTTTGTTAAGATCGTCTAACTCGTAATTGTTATACGATTTTTGAGTTTTTCATGTTAAATATTTGTGCAAGTTATTATTTATGTAAAAGTATTGGTACAGTATTATTTGCATATATTGTACAGTACTATTTACAGAGACATATATTGATGTCCATATTATACTGTACACGTGTATGATTACTGTTGATCTATACGACTATTATTCATTTGTACGGTTAGTATTTACAAATAAATTTTTATTTTTATTTTTACATTGCGCTGTGCTCGTTGGCAAATTTAATTCTACAAAGACTTCTTAATTTATCGTCACATTTAGACTCCTTATAATTAAAACTATATATTCTATTTATCCTAATAAGTGGTACCATAGACTGTAGCTTAGGTGGACTTCTGGTTAAGGTGGAGCCTAAGGCTAGTGTAAAGTTTAATTCTAAGTATGTTATGTAGTTGCAGTGTTACTTGATCTTCCACATCAGAAAAAAATTATTCTTGGTTGTTCATCAGTTAACCTTGGGTATTGGAGGAAGTATCACTACAATAAATAAGGATTTTTGTAACGGTTAAAAATTATTGTCGTAGATTAGAATATCGTTGATAAAACTTTAGTCAACGCTTTGGCAACACTTTTTGACCTGTGGTATATATATTCGTTACCAATGCTAATAGACAACGGTTTTTTATATAAGGCAATAGCAACAAAAAAAATCGTTGCCTTTGTTATCTTAATAGACAACGGTTTTTACAATAATTTTTAAATAATAATTTTTAATGTTGTCAGTCATTATGCAATGGTTTACAATTATAACACGATAGGCAACGACTTTACATCATTGTAGCTTTGTTACTAGTTTGGAGAATGGTTTGAAAATCGTTGCCTTTTATTTTTTTTTTTTAAACAACGATTTTAATACCATTGCTATTTTGTAGTTACCTTTGACAATAATTTTAACGTCATTATTTTTTGTGACTTTTGACAATAATTTTTTGTAATTATATATTTTTTTATTTCCAATGGTTTTCTAATGTTGCATTGAAATTACTATTTCAACTATTTTTTTAATTTAGTGTCAATAAATAACCTTAAATATTTGAATTAAATTTCTAAAGAAAACTAATAGCACATTTACTATCAAATTCAATTTATAAAGTATTCTATAAGATCACACACATTACATCATCATTACAAAATACCATATACTAGTCTAAATCATAACAACCTCTAACTATTTTTTTTGAAAGTAAAATAGCTCAACACACTGGAGTGGATCAAACAGTATCAAACAAAACAAAAATACAGGCAACCCCAACAAACTCCTAGACCAAAGAAACAAAATCCCCACGTCATCTCCGGCATAGCCATCAACAACCCTAGAGATGCACACCTCTCCACTCGTTGCAGCTAAGGATGGTCATTGTGATGATATCTTCTACGCCTTTCATTTGGTTCTGAAATATCCTCCTATTTCGCTCCATCCAAATGTGCCAAATGATCGCACAGAAACACCTCAAACGCTGCTGTCGATCTTCTTTTCTTCGCGGCTCATCTGTCCAACTCAGGAAATGGTCCTTCACTAACTCCAGGAAATCCCAGAGCCGGCCAAACATAGATATCCATGCACTCCGCACCTGCCTAGCAAAATCACAGCCAAGAAACAAGTGATGGATCTACTCAACATCCTTATTACATAAAACACAGCTCTTATCATCCTGGCTAATAATCCCGATCCGACTTAGCCGTTCTTTGGTATTCACCCTGCCTACCAGGACAAACCAAGCAAACAGCTCCATCCTTGGTGGAACCAAACCTTTCCAGATGGTCTTTGTGAAGCTGTAACTGGTTACATCCTCTGATAGCATTCCTTCTTGTAGTACCTGCACAAAAGAGTTAGTCAAAAAAATACCAAGTCTATCATATTTCTACACAACTCTATTCTCCCTATTATTCGCTAGCCTCACAGGTCTCAAAGCCTCATGTAGCTGACTCAGAAGGTCTAACTCCCACTGAAAGAGCTCACGCCTCCATTGGAAGTTCCAAACCCACTCTAGCCCATTCAAAAACCCACAATCCCCAATAACTGAACCCACTCTAACTATATCGTCAATGCAAAATATTCAATAACAAAAAGGAAGTAATTAATTAAGTAGCATATAGGTTTATCATCATGTCCACAACATCATAACTTTTACTCTCTAGTATTTAATCTTCAAATTTTGTAACATTAATTAAGTTCTTTTTCCCTTTCAAAATGATTTTTCTGTGAACAAAAAAAATAGTAAATCAAATATGAAACTACACATTTTTAATGCTAATAATACTTGCTAAGAAAAAAAAAGCAGAAGAAGCTTAGTTGCATACTTGCATTAGTCAACAAACCAAGTTATAACTTATGAGAATGAGATTAGGTGCATGCTTTAAGACATACAATACAAATCACTAGAAAAAATGGGCAAGTGTTTATGCATGAAAACAAGGGTGCTGCTTATATTTAGTTATAAGGTGTCAAAACATATTTAAAGTTAACAGCTACTAGAGGTTTATGATAACAAGGTTGATATTAAAGCACAAAATATCTTACATTCAAGGAACAAGAATAAAGTCCCAAATACTCAACCAAGCACACCAGACTAAAAAATTATTTTCTTAACTTGTAGAGTTCTTTTTCTTTGACGAAGATAATACGCGTAATATTAAATCAGAGCCAATATTACATTCTTTAATCATAGTAGACTGAATTATATTAAGAACCTTTTCCATCCAATTAAAATCAACATTACAAGCATATTTAGCCAGCATATGTGTAGCACAATTTCCAGCTTTTTAAGATGTGTGAAAGAGTAATTCTAGAGTTGGTCTCCCAATTAAATGCAATCACTATCTATAGATTGATGAGCAAACTGAGTAATTCAAAGGAAATGGTCATTCTCTCAGTCCATATCTAAGTGGCATCCAGTTTTTCTGAATGAAGTTTAAGAAAGGGAAAAAAATACATCAATATGGAGGAAAATTTCCGACTCAGGGAACATTTCCTGCGGCCAAACCTGCCTTATCAAGCTTGGGAAAAAGGAAAAAAGAGCCTAAGAAAAAGGAAGAGCAAAACTCAGAGAAGCCCTGAAGATACCACAACTATACTCCCCTCCGAGTCTCTCTAGTGGATGTCTATAGAGAGATAGGCCACATGGAGAAGCTTCCACCTCCTCGTCCGATCAAACATAAGAAGGTAGGAAGTCGGACAGAATATTGTGAGTATCAATGAATGTTACGACTTGAAGAATGTTATAGAAAATTTGGCCAGAGAAGGCCGGCTAGACAGATACTTGGCTGACAGATTGGGCGACCCGAGAAAGAGATAGAGGGAGGAAGAGGAAAGACGACAAGAGCATCCACCTCAGACCCGCCCAGAGCAACATATACACATGATCAATGGGGGATTTGCCAGAGGAGAAATGTCAAAATTGTAACACCCTACCACACTGAACTTTACGCTTAAGTCGTAAAATAGAGGTGGAGTGGTATTATGACCTCTAAAATAAAATGTGTACATATAATAGCAGAAGGATTATAATATACTAGGAGCCTTGAAGAATAGAGGAAATAAAAATTGCGAATTAAAAGCGCAATGCTTAAGAAACGAGTTATCTTGCATACTAAGAAAGCTATAGCTGTTAAGTATAAAGTAACCAAAAACAGAAACAAAGGGTCAAAGATAAAAAGTAATAAGCTCCTAACTCAGCCCGCGAAGTCAAGACTGGCCGGAAAATATGCACACACATATATATACATATCCAAAACCCAAATATACATAAACAAAATCCTGTCTCTCCATAAACCTCTAAGAGGATCAAAAAGAACAAGTTATGCAGAGAGAAAGCTAAGTGTGTGTGTATATATATATATCTCACTGTACAACAAAATAACACAGTAACCACTTCGCTTCAGGAGTCCAGACGCCTAACAAGATGTCTCTTGACCTGCATCTGAAAAACAACAACATAGTATGGGGTGAGAACCAGAGGTTCTCAGTATGGTAAAGGTGCCACACACATAAGATATAAGGTCTTGGGAATGCCAGAGGCAATCCTAAAACGCCGACACTCAGATTATAGAGCTTAAAGTATTAAATAGAAGTCATAAAAGGTGGTTTTCTAAGAGTATCTAACCCTAACTTAACTTAACCTTAAAATCTAAGTCCCATACTGCCATTCCTCCATACTTCCATCTCCGTCAGCATTTCACAGACAAATAAATAGATAAAGGCAAGCACAAGAAGGTTACAAATACTGTAGGTAACAAATATACATTTAACATGGCAAGTACACTTAGGCACACCCAATTAATGCACAAATAAGTAATTCAAGTAGTATGCATATTATGCATGCATGTTCTATGGCTGATGAGGCTCATTTGTCGGTTACCCAGCCAACTTGACAAGTTCAAAAACCTTAGACTGTCCCTCGACGTGCATCCCCAAGAGTCTATGCATAGCTTTTTCTCAAATAATCAATATTGCTCAATGGGGGTTAACATTCCCGGTAATTTATAAGTGCCCGGTCACCCTTACGTCGTAGGGTCAACAAAGTATCAAGTTTTTAACCTGGTACATGTGGTGGTAAGCTACGGTACTTTACTCAGGAAAATCTCGTATCTCAGATCATTTAATCATTCAAGCCAAGTATCATATATGATCATTCATTTAATTATCAAGCCAAGTATCATTCATAATCATCCGTAACATTTCATAATCAATTCATCATTTTCTTTTTGGCTTTACTTCACCTCCAAGTTATCTCCATTTCCTAGCTTCATCTGACTGTCAGGCTTAACACCACTTTTTATGACTAAAGGAATGAAAATAGAGGTTTAGATATTTGAAATAAGGTTTTAAAACTCAAAAATCATGTTTGCTAGAACAGGTGCCACGCGCACGCGTGGCTCCCGCGTACGCGTTGGAGTGTGAAGATGCAGCTCGTGCGCTCGTCCCTTGTCATGCGTATGAGTAGGAAAAACTTCATGTCACGCGTGCGCGTGGGTCACGCGTACGTGTGGATATGCTTGTTAGCTCCTTACGCGTACGCATAGGACCAGTCACGTACGCATCGCCAAAACCCATGCCACGCGTGCGCGTGGGCCACGTGTACGCATGGATGTACGTTCTTCAAAAAAGGAATCAATCAGAGAGCTGCATAACTAGAGAAATACCACCTGCATATTAACAAATTCCACACCAAAATTTCAGACGGGCATAATTCAGTCGTTTTAAATCGTTTTTCTTCCGTTATTCGAACGGCATAAACTTCATGAACCCAATTTTCATTTAAAATAAATTGGAATCAATTTGGGATTCCAGAAGCCAAGTTATAGCCTACCGAAGTTTGGCCCAAAACCAAAGTATTGCAAATTCTTTAAACCTCATGTTCATTCAAAGTTTCCATTCCATTCAATATTAAACATGTCAATACCAATACAATTGCCAACAACAAACCTCAACAAAACTCTACACCATTCCATTAACCACCATTCAATAACACTAAACAATCTCATTTCTCAACAATTCCATCAAGCTTCCATTCAATATTCTTGTAAACATATAATCAACAAGTCAACCATATTTCTTTCTAACATCAATATAAGTAACAATCTCCACCACATAATCAAATCACCAGTTATCCAACAAACACTAACCAAACATGTTCATCAATAAATTACTAAACATTCAATATACACATGCATTCCAACTTATCCTATGGTCATCTAGCCTAAGTTTTCACAGAACATTATATATTAAATGCAAGAAACCTAAACCATACCTTGGCCGATTCCCCACGTAACGATCAAGGAAATTTAAATAAAACCAACACAGCCCCAAAACATCAACTAAACAACTTCCTCCAAGTTCCGGTATTCACAATTTCAAGCTCCAATTATTTATTCACAACCTAATACACATTCAGAATACATATATACCCAATTTAATTCCCAAAGCTCAAATTTAGTGAAATTAAAATAGAATTATGGTATCCTTACCTTACCCAAGCTTCGCATAAGTAAGAGTGAACGTTTTTCTCAAGCTAATTGGATCCTAAAACATCAAAAATAAAAAAAATTCAACATCTCTTCCAATTTTCAAAAAATTGGGGGAAAGGAGTATCTGGGAGTGATTAATAACTTACCAATGAAATTGTTCCAATAGAAACGTAGAGCTCGACACGGTGGTCGCGTGGCCACAAACGGTGCGACGATCGGAGTTCGGACGGAGAAGTTACGGCGAGTTGAAGGTTGTCGTAAGGGTCGAAAACGTTTTCTCGTTCTCCCCTTCCCTCTGCTCGCTGGAACGTGTACTTGGGAAGAAAGGGGAAATTTTTGGGTTTCATTTAATGTCCTTTTGGGCTGGTTTGGGTCCACAGGCCCGGTTCAACCGGTTCGGCCTGTTTAGTCTAATCTTTGACCGATTTCTTCAAAATTAGTGTTAAAATTTTCGTTTCAATGAGCTCTATCCTAATTTGTTATAATATTCACATTTCTAATCTTCCTTATTAAAAACTAATTTATTGACTAACTATCTACTAATTTAACGGGGTTTACAAAAATCATCACGGAAAAGGCATCTCAAAGAGGTATACCAAGTCGGGGAGGAAAATAGACTGCCCGACTTACCTACCATTTCGTTCACTAAAGAAGACGCTCAAGGGATAACACCTGGGCATGATGATCTCGTGGTGATAACAATGATCCTCACAAATGTAAACCTCCATAGAACCCTGATAGACCAGGGCAGCTCGGCAGACATCCTATTCAAACCCGCCTTCGACAAACTCAGGTTGGAAGAAAAATACCTAAAGGTCTATCCAGACAACCTCTTTAGACTAGGGGATACTCCAATCCGACCTCTTGGGTATATCTCCTTATACACCACTTTTGGAAAGGGAACAATGTCGAAGAAATTGAGTGTCGATTACATCGTGGTCGACGTAACATCGGCATATAATGCCTTAATAGGTCAGACCACCTTGAATCGATTTCCAGCTGTTGTCTCAACACCTCACCTATGTATGAAGTTCTCCACAATGGAAGGAATTGCCACTATTAAGGGGGACCAAAAGCTAGCATGTAAATGCTACAATGAAAGCCTTAAATTTAAAAGGCAACCTGCGGAGCAAAAAGGTCAACACAATTGAACCGGGGGGGGGTATCCGAATTTGAGAAGAACTGCGCTCCCAACCTAGAGGCAAGGTAAAGGAGTACAAATCGGAGACCACCCTGACAAAATAACAAATATCGGGGCTAATCTGGAGGAAAACCTAAAGGAACAGCTTGTTGATCTACTAAGAAAGAACTCCAACCTCTTCGCCTGGAAAGCCTCTGACATGCCCGGCATAGATCCCTACCTGATGTCCCAAAACTTGTAGTATGTCCGGGCTCCCGACCTATTCAACAAAAGCATCGAAAGCTCAAACCAGAAAGGACATAGGTCATGGAGGAACAAGTGCAGGCCTTGCTAGAGGCAGGGTTCATAAGGGAGGTAAAATATCTATTGTGGCTAGCTAACATTGTTTTGGTGAAAAAACAAAATAGAAAATAGAGGATGTGTGCAGATTACACCGACCTCAACAAAGCTTATCCTAAGGATCCATATCCCCTCCTTAGTATTGATGCTCTGGTCGACTCAGCCTCAGGCTATAGATATCTGTCATTCATGGACGCTTACTCGGGATACAACCAAATCCTGATGGACAAGCCAAATTAGGAAAAGACCTCGTTCATAACTCCAAAGGCTAACTATTGCTATATAGTAATGCCTTTTGGGTTAAAGAACGCAGGGGATACATACCAGCGACTAATGAACAAAGTATTTTTCTCCCACTTGGAAAAAATTATGGAGGTATACGTAGATGACATGCTCATCAAGACCAAAGAGAACGCAACACTGTTGTCCGATCTCTCCGAGGTGTTCTCCATAATAAGGAAGCATGAAATGAGGTTGAACCCCTCAAAATGCACCTTCCCAGTAGAAGTAGAAAAGTTCTTGGGCTTCATGTTAACTCAAAGAGGTATAGAAGCAAATCCAGACAAGTGTCAGGCTATACTCAACATGAAGAGCCCGACTTGTGTTAAAGCGGTCCAACAATTAAATGGAAGATTGGCAGCCCTATCCAGATTCCAACTCGAATCAACTCTGAAATCACTTCCCTTTTACTCAATCCTAAGAAAAGGAAAGAAATTTGAGTGGACCCCAAAATGTGAGCAAGCCTTTCAGGACTTCAAGGCATTTCTGGGACGGCCCCCTATACTTACCCGACCTATCAAAGAGGAAGAGCTCGTGCTGTACTTGGCAATAGGAAGCTAAGCTATAGCTTCAACCCTGATCTGAGAAGATAAAAAGGGACAGCAACCTATCTATTTCATCAGCAAAGCCCTACAAGGGGTAGAGTTGAACTATCAAAGAATAGAAAAGTTTGCTTATGCCCTTATCCTCACATCTCAAAGACTCCGACCTTACTTTCAGGCTCATACCATCAAAGTCCACACTAATCAACCAATGAAACACATTTTACAAAAGACGGACTTGGCATGGAGGATGCTACAATGGGATGTGGAACTGTCCAAGTTCGACCTAAAGTATAAAGCTCAGACCGCAGTTAAGTTGTAATACCTTGCTGACTTTATCGCTGAGTACACCAAAAGTCCAGGAGATCCAGCTACATGGAGCCTATATGTAGGTGGGTCATCAAATAAATCTGGAAATAGGGCAGGTGTTATTTTAGAAAGCAACCAAGGAACTCGGATAGAACTCTCCCTAAGGTTTGAGTTTCCTACTTCTAACAACCAAGTAGAGTACGAGGCCTTACTTGCTGGCTTGAAGCTGGCCAAAGAAGTAGGGGCGGAAAGATTGATGGTGTTCAGTGATTTGCAAGTAATAACTTCGCAAATTAACAGCACCTATCAACCAAAAGACCCCATTATAAAGAAGTACTTGGATGAAGCCCGAGAACAACTGACACACTTTGCAGAAGGAGAGGTCCGACATATAGCTCAGGATCCAATGCCCGAGCTGATGCCCTCTCCAAATTAGCCAGCATCAAGCCAGGGGGCAACAATAGAAGTCTTATTCAGGAGACTCTGCAAACACCATCAATATCAAAAGAGGAGGATAGTTCAGAGGTATTGACCATATCCAATCAAAACCTAGGATGGATGACTCATATAATCAACTACCTTAAATTTGATGTCCTCCCCAAGAATGAAAAAGAAGCCAGAAGGCTTGTAAAAGAGGCGCAAAATTATACATTGGTCCACAATATTCTATACAAAAGAGGGATCTCAACACTCCTCTTGAAATGTGTCCCGATCTCTAATACAAAGAAAGTCTTAAAGGATGTGCACAGTGACATATGTGGAAATCACTTGGGAGCTCGGTCACTGGCAAAAAAAGTGATCTGAGCCGACTTCTTCTAGCTGACCTTACAATAGGAAGCGACTGAGTTCGTTAAGAAGTGTCCACCTTGACAGAAACATGCCAACTTCCATGTTGCGCCACCTGAGAAACTTATTAGCGTTACCTCACCATGGCCATTTCTAAAATGGAATCTCGATATGCTCGAATCATTTTTACAAGCACCAGGACAAGTCAAATACCTCATAGTAGGGATTAACTACTTCACTAAATGAATCGAGGTAGAGCCTTTAGCAACTATAACCGCCCAGAGAAGTAAAAAATTCATTGTATAAGAACATTGTCACAAGGTTTGGAGTTTCTCACTCCATCACCACGGACAATGGGACTCAATTCAATGACTCAACCTTTAGGAATCTGGTGGCCGACCTAAAAATAAAACACCAGTTCACATCAGTAGAGCACCCCCAGGCCAATGGACAGGTAGAAGCTGCCAACAAAGTCATACTGGGTGGGTTAAAGCGCCGACTATAAGACGCGAAACGGGCTTGGGCTGACGGGTTCCCTCAAGTCTTGTGGGCATATCGGACCACCCCGTATTCTACAATAGGGGAGTCACCTTTCTGACTTGTTTACGGAATGGAAGAAATGATCCCCATAGAAGTAGCTGAAGAATCACCCAAAGTCATATTCTACAACGAAAGAGCTAACTCCCAGGCACAAAAAGAAGAGCTCGATCTCCTCTCTGAAGTCCGAAAAAGAGCTCAAATTAAGGAGGAAGTCCTAAAGCAAAGGATGGCTCTAAGATACAACCAAAAGGTGATCAAGAGGAGCTTCGCCACCAACGACCTCATCTTGATCCGAAATGACATTGGAGTACAAAAATCAGGAGAAGGAACGCTTGCTGCTAATTGGAAGGGACCTTACAAAATAGTTGAGGTCTTAGGCAAATGTTACTACAAAGTGTCCAACCTCCAAGGGTGGGAGCTCCCGAGGTCTTGACACGCATGTAATCTAAGAAAGTATTATAGCTAGACAGCGAAACCTTGTGCATCGGTGTACTCTTTTTCCCAATTTTAGGGTATTTTAATGAGGCATCAGCATAGAGACTAGGAGTACTCAAGCCCCTAATACGTAGATTTACTTAAAGGAATTTCTTTACTATTAATAAAATTTCTACTTCTTTCTTTAAAGGTTTCCTATTAAAAATACATTAATTTAAGCTCAACAAACCACAAAAGTCATTACCCAACATAAGATGGTCAGCAAGATGAAGTGACGAGGTACAAATTAATGTAAGAACTTATATAAACAACTACTGAAAACGGCCTCAATTGTTAGGCCAGGTAAAAAACGAGCTGTAAAAGTAACTTAATAAAGACCGACTACTCGAAGCCGGAATTAGGAAAGGAAACTCATAAAAGAACTACTCATTTGACAAAGTTGCTAAGATTCAAAATCAGGAAAACTATATTCGACTTCAAAAACCTAGCTCCATTTCAAAAGCAGAAGTGTTATTTGAGATATAAAGAAAATAACTTGAATAGTACTTTATAAAAGTTGTGGAAGCAACTAAAACAAAAGGTAAAGTGTTCAAGAAATTACCAAATATTACAAAAGAAAGTAAAGTGTTATAAGACCCAGCTCGGGTCATTCTAAATATCTAAAACAAAAACAAAGAGAATTTAAGGTTTCTCGCTGAAGAGCGAAATTCTCGCGCGATCTAGAATTTTCACGAATAAATTTCCGTTGTAAGTATAGCTTCTAGACCGACAATAATTCCTTTCTTACAAAAGTTTGGCTGTCACAAGTAACAAAATCCAATAAAATTTATAACCGAAGTATTTAAACCTCGGGTCGTCTTCTCAAGGAATTGCAGGGAGGTATGATTTATTATTGGTTATGGAAAATTGTATATTTTTGGGTTTTTTAAAATAAGGAACAAGTAATTTAAATGGCAAGAAAAATAAATTAATAAATTATAAAGAAAAATCTCTTGGCAAGGTATAAGGACTGGAAATCCTATTCTAGTTATCTTTATCAGGTGTGATGAGAATTGTTGTTGCTCCCACTTAGTTAACCCTTACTTTATAAAGGAAAGTCAAGCGGACTAATTAAGTTAATCCTCAAGTCCTAGCCAACTCCTGTGGAGAGACCAGTTTTAGAGCGATCCAAATCAATCAGCAACTCCAATTTCAATCAATAGCTGAGTTTGATAACTCAAGTGTTACCAATCACTTAACCAAAGCCAAAGGGAAAATAAATCTAACTTAAATTGAAAGCAATCATAAACAGAATAAAACAATCATTAATCTGAAATACCTCAATTAATATTAAATAGAATATTCAAATCTTGACATGAAAAGGTTTGTAGGATAAATTGGAACATTAACAAGTAAAAGCATTGGAATAAATAAAAATAGAAGAGCGACATAAATTAAAAGAACATTGAACCTGGCATTGAAGTAAAGTAGCCTAAACCTAATAGAAATCCTAAATCCTAATCCTAACAGAGAGGAGAGAGCCTCTCCCTCTAAAAGCTACATCTAAAAACCTAAAATTATCAATATTGTATTTGTTACTAAGTTGTTATTTGATTCCCCCATTCTCTGGCTTATATTCTGTGTTTCTAGATTTGGAATTGGGCCAAAAAAGGGTGCAGAAATCGCTAGGGGCGTTTTCTGCAGATTCTTGTACGTGGCATCTGTCACGCGTTCGCGTGGGTCACGCGTTCGCATCATTTGCGTTCTGCTCAAGGCACACGTCCGCGTCGTCCACGCGTTTGTGTCGATGCCATTTCGCGCTAGGCACGCGTTCGCATCGTCCATGCGTTCGCGTCGCTGCCTTTTCTTCAAAACTCCATTTTTGTGCTTTCCTTCTATTTTTGTATGTTTCCTTTTTGTCCTTTAAGCCATTCCTGCCCTATGAGACCTGAAAATACTTAACACACAAATTACGGCATCAAATGGTAATAAAGGATAATTAAAATTAATATTTTTAAAGTATAGGAAACATGTTTTACATATATCATAAAATAAGGAAGGGAAAGTAAAACCATGCAATTTACATGAATAAGTGGGTGAAGGATTGAATAAATAACTTAAATTGGGCACAAAATACATCATAAAATATGGGTTCATCACTCGCCAAGCAGCGGGTTGAGATCCTCGCCCGTAGCAGCATCTTTTCCCTTGACAGGAGGGGTCGGAGGATGCATAAAGATCGGCACGGTTGGGATAGACGTAGATGGTGAAGAAGAGGCCTCCACATTGACAATCTCGGGTTGGACCTCGGACGGTGCAGAAGCTTGACCGACTTGGGGAGCAGAAATCTTCGAGTCGAGAGGAGGCCCCTCATCCTCATCAGGGGCCGGCACAATCTTTCCGTCAACAACAATGTTATCTTGACTAAGTTGGGAAAGGTCTAGGTCGGGGGCAAGGACTTGGACTTGAGCCTTTAAATTTTCAAACATCTCATCCATCCCCCTGACAACATTCTCCTAAAGGGCCGCATACTCCTCCCGAGCTGCTTTCAATTCATCCTTGAGGTCAATAAGCTCCCCGTAAGTCCTAGTGTAACTTTCCTCGGCCTTATTCTTCATCCCCTCTGCCATCAATGCTGCCGCCTCAGCCTTTATTGCTCGAGAATGAGCTTTCTCCAAGTCAGACTTCAGCTTGGCGTTCTCCTCCTCTAACTCCTCCTTCAAGCCATTTAACCTTTCCACTTTAGCTCAGGAAGAGTCAAGGAAAGCCTGAATAGCACGGACATGAGTCTTTCCCAGCTTCTTAGCCAAAGCAGTACTCACCCCGCCATACGGATACAATTACGGGTCATATGGTGGAGGTGATTCTAGATAGCCACGTCATCCATAGCTATTTGACTATGGGGCAAGATGTTCTTTTCACTCTAAACGAACCCGTCAAAATCCTTATCATTAATGCCCGACTCCCTAGTAGTTTTCTATTTTTTGGGAGGAGGCCCTGGCGGTAACGGGGAAGATGAAGCACCCGAGCTCTTAGAAGATGGGTCAGAAGGTATCAACCAAACGGAAGGAGTTGGGATGACCTTTTTCTGGGCTATGGGGCCAGGGTCCGACTTCTTAAGGGAAGGTCGGGAAGAAGCACCCCTAGCCTCCTTATCTTGAAAGCCCCCGAGCCACAACCGTTTTTCGGGTTTGACGCAAGTATTTCATGGACGAAGTTTTAGAAGCCATTGTCTCTGTAAAAAAACAAGAGGCATATTAGAACAACAAATACAATTTGAGAAATCATAAAGGCTAGAGGTCGGAAGACTACCTAGCTTGGACCGAAGCTGACTGGGGTCCCCTAAGAACCTCTTGGTGTCTAAATGAGGAGCCCGACCCCAACACTCTTGCAACACGTCCACAAAACGTCTTTCAACCTCATCT
The DNA here is from genome assembly GCF_059453495.1 of Arachis ipaensis. Classification (NCBI taxonomy): domain Eukaryota; kingdom Viridiplantae; phylum Streptophyta; class Magnoliopsida; order Fabales; family Fabaceae; genus Arachis; species Arachis ipaensis. The sequence goes on along the minus strand of NC_142442.1, from coordinate 120,462,086 downwards.
AACCTATCCACAATATACTTGGCTATAACAGGCTCCTCTTGGCAATAAAAGGGAAAGGAGGGTTCGTCATTCTCATCTAAATAAAAAGGTTGGACACCTACAGATCGGTCCTTAAAAAAAGTAATTTTTGAAGTCATGGAAAGGCTCATCAAAAACAGAAAAAATCTTTCTACCGTAAACAGCTCGGAAAGAAAACCAAGAATCCTTCCGCTTTAATGTCCCGGGTGTGGTTAGCACAAACAAATAAAAGAAAACCGAGGCAGAAGGTTGGACCTCGAGTTCTCGGCAGAGGAGTTGAAAAATTTTCAGAAAAGCCCAAGAATTTGGGTGCAATTGGGTGGGAGCAACATTACAAGACCAGAGGATATTCGACTCAAAATCCGAGAAGGGAAGAGAAATGCCCAGCTTAGAAAAAAAACAATCGTAAGCGTAAAAGAAAAGACGCTCCGAGTTATCTAAAGGAGGGAAACAAACCATCTCCTCAGGGTCGAGTACTACCAACTCATAATTCCTCTTGTCCTCTCTATTCTCACAAATATTATGATGGCTACAGAAGGTATCACAGTATTTCCTATCTACTACCGAAACACAAGAAAGAACAATGGTATCTACCCAAGTTAGAATGCTAGGGGGAACCTTAGTAAACATACCGAGAACAGCAAAACAAGACATAAAGTCTATACCTATAAATGCAAAGTAAAGAAGTCGTTACTGATAGAGCTCGGACACCATCCAATATAGGTCGGGCAAAAGCAAACAAACCAATCAACACAGTTCTACGACTCTTCTATACACAGAAGGACTCGAAATGGCGCCCCTCATATTCCATCAGTAACCACAACATCATATAGCAGGGACACCATTAGGGGTAACATAAATGTAATTGATAAACCAAAACGATTACAGTATTTAGCAATTCCAGAAAAGCAATTCAAGACAACAAAAAGGAAAAACTTCAGGCTATGTAACAGTAGCCAAACAAAAGGAAAATTCCTAGAAAAAAGCAACATCATCAAAGATCCAAGTACCCAACAGTAACCCATTGTCAACAATCAGAGGTCATTCAAGAATAGCCACAAGAACAAACAAACAATGCAAGACTATTAAAAATGATGAGACACTAACCTCAAAGGGGGTTTGAAATGAAGAGGGGCACATCAAGCAGCAAGACACGAACAATCCTCTTCAAAGAACTCTTCCGAGAAGAACGAGATTAGGAGAACCTTGAAAAATGGAGTCTCAAAGTAAGACGAAGGAAAAGAAAGGATCTTTTCTTCACAATGATAGCAAATGAAAAGACTTTCAGAAATAGGAAAAAGGAGAAGAAGAAAGGCCACGGTGCTTTTATAAGAAACAAAGAGTAACGTGCCTATTTACTCCTCTTTAAAACATGCGCACAATTCAAGAAAACTGCCGTGCCAACTTAGCCCCTCATTTAAAGGGAGGCACCATTCAAATTTTCAAGTACGTTGAGTACTTGATCTTTGGAAAGACGGGGCACCCGACGTCTAAGCAAAAATTACGAAATGCTTGAGCTCGACCTATAAAAGGCTCAAGACTCAAGCAGGGGCACTGCTCATACTCTGCCCTAATAAGCAAAGCCAGGTCAAACAAACAAAAAGGTCCACCAAGAAAAATGGCCTCTACAAACATACCCGGCCTCTTTAAAGAGGTCAGATACCGACAAAAGAGCCCAGCTCTACATGTCCAAAGCAGGTAACTGCCTCCGCCAATCTCTCCTACAATTTCTATCTTTACTAAAAGATAGATTCCAACAAACTTCCAAGATAAAGGAAACAGTTATCCATCAGAAATGATGGAACTACTCTAACAAAGGTGGTTATCGACCCCACTATAAGTACACTGACATCCCTCAAGTATAATTCACATTCTAATCTACTAAAAGCCTGCCTACAGCCCTTGCTAACTTAAACATCGGAGTCTCTTGTAGGTACCACCTCCAACTCCTCACGAAAAACTCGAACTGACGGTATCTCAACATCAACAAATCAGATGCTGCCATACAAAGAGATCCGAACCTCACGTCCCGTCCCAATTCAATGTTTTAAGTAACATTTGCAACAATTTTTATTCTTTTAACAATTATCACCATCATCATGTAAACAAAATTTTGAACTAAATCATTACCAAAAATAAAATATATTTCATCATTAAAAATATAATTATACTAAATATATAATAAAATTAATTATTAAAGTAAAATATATGATAAAATTTAAAATATATATTAAAAATAAATTAAATATATATATTTATTATAAATATATAATGATTGATTTTGACGTATAAATAATATTTTTACAAAAACTACTATAAAAAATTGAATCACAGAATATTGGATTGTTTACACGAAAATGTTACATGGTACGATTTAGTTATTAATTTATTATAATGAAAAGGAAAAAGTAAAAGAAATAAACAAGTATCTGCCAAGAAAGAAGAATGTAACGTAATCCCATTTTTCCATGCGGTCTGTTATACTAATTAGTTATTATTATGCTTTTATTTCTACCGTCTTAAAAAGGAACTAAAACCCTTGTAAACACTAAACAGCATTTCAACTTTTCCGAGTGTATATTGGGGTTTTGTGTTCTGTGATAGTGTGATGTGAGCTAAGAGCTCTTAAGTCTTACACACAAAGAAGAAAGAAAATACCAAAAACTCACAACAAGACGACGATAGACTGTGTCAGTGGTGGTGCCGCCGCTGCCATGGGTGCTCTTGCCACTCTGCCTCCTTGGATTTCCGAGGACGACCCTCTCCTCAAGAACGCCGTTGAGGTTCTCTCTCTCTTTCCAATTCACTCTTAGCTTTCGACTTCAACCTCTATTCCTAATCTTTTGTTGCCTTTGCATCCGCATGTCTGCTTAATTTGCCATCTACCTAATGTGCTTTAGCGCCTTTTCTGATGAATATTAGTTGCACTGTTAGGTAAAATTGGCGCGTACGTTAAAAGCCAGGAACGTGTGTCTTAGAGGCTTCTTAGGTTGGGATCAACGAGTTATATTCATTGCACATTCATGCTATTTATCATATTAAATGTGGATTATTTGAGGTCTTGGGGATAGTAGACACTCGTATCATGGGGCAAATGTGTTAGTCCTTCACATATTGAAGAGTGAATCTGTTTGTGTACGATTCTGAATGTTGTGGTTTATGTATGTCAAGGGGCAATTGCTCTGAATTGGATAGATGTTTGTTCTTGCCGTCTGGTTTGAGTTTCGAAGGGGGACTCCATGTTTAGTCTTTGACTTGTCTATTTGCAGGCCGGTGCTTCTTTAGAGTCACTAGCAAAAGGTGCGGTGCAGTTTTCTCGAAGATATAGTTTTAGAGAAATACGCGATAGATGGTACTCTATCCTCTATGATCCTATTATTTCTGCGGAAGCATCTGCAGGCATGACAGACTTTGAGATTTCTACTTCACCTCTCCCATCGAAGTTCATCAAGTTTGGAAATACAAGAGAACGCAAAATTGATTCTGCAAAAAGAAAAGCTGAAAGTGTACGGACTTCCTATTATGCTATGCGGAAAAGAATCCGCAATGACGCATTTAATTCCATGGACTTAGGTTTCCTTGTGGATCCTGAAAATGACAATTATGGTGTAAATGGAAGTGAGAGTTTGCCTAAAAACTGTTTGGCCGAAGGTGAAACGTCCAATCATTTTGGTTTCCATGGTTCACATACTGATCCTGCTCAGTATTCTTTTCCTGAAAATATGATGAATGGTGGTGCTATAACGAATGGAGTTACTATCCATGCATATTACACCGGAGCTAAGGATCCAGTTCAAGACAATATACCTGCTGAGCAACAAGATGTACTTAGAGAAGAACCTCAATTTCTTCGAGGTGATGTTTCCAATGGAGCTGCAGAGGAGATGGGTGTTCCAGAAGAACTAGCCATTGATAGCTTCATTGATGACGATAATTTAGAGACCCCATTTGATCAGATCAACAGTGACCCTGGAAACCTGTGTTCTGAGTTTGATGGAAATGATGTATTTGATTCATCTGAAATGGAATGTGGTACATCATTTAATAGCTTACATTTGTCTCCACTCCCGGAAATGCCAGTGTGGAAAACACATGCGAGCATTCAAGAACCTGAAATGCCATGTGGTGATTTTAAGGATTCTATTGCTTGTGGGGAGGCTTACCTGGCAGAACTGTCCAATTCTCTCTTAAACTTCACAAATGAGGAAGAACTCTATCTGATGGATGTTGATGGAAAAGACGGGATTGATAAGTCTTATTATGATGGTCTGAGTTCACTTCTACTAAGTTCTCCTAATGATGTTAGCCAAGATCAGTTGCCTGAAAAGGCTGAGGCAGAGTCTTCAGTGGCCTCACAAGCAAAAGTTTCAAATCTGTCAGTTTCATGTCATGCAAAAGTAGATGATAACAATAGACTACAGTCTAGCGATGCCCAAACAGTTCAGAAATCAGATATCCAAGTATCATCTTCTGTCTCTGTTAAAGATCCTCGTTTTCCTGAACTAATTAATGGAGTTGTATTCTGTGCTCTAAACACTGAAGAACCAGAAGTTCCATGCAATGTTGATGTTTTCTTACTACCCGTGGATGTGCCTCCTTCAACATCTCCATATTCATCTGAATGGGTGTATACAGAATCCAATAAGCCAATTTCATCATATGTTCAGGATTATGGATTTAGTAACCATAAAGCTCTTGAAAGAAGTAGAATGATAAAGGTAGAACAGAAAAAACCCGCAGAATTTCGTGGATCTTCTCAGGTGATGGGATCTCCTCCCTTTCCAGGGGTACAGTGTGAATTTTCGAATTCTCATGCATCACACATAGCGTCCAGGAGTGCTGTGACTGTTTCTGGTGGGTTAGGTGGAAATAAAGCTAGCACAACCAATGCTATCATGCATGCAAACCCAAAGGACACACCTATCAATGTAGGCTTGACACATTGTCTAAATAGTCGTGTGACAAACTCTTATAGTGAGAAACCAACCCTTGGGTCTAATGGCTTCAGAAATCATCCTTATTCTGATGGCTCTGGCATGAAACAGGGAAAAAACTTACCCTTGCCAATTCAAGATCGTCATTGGCAACATGCTGAAGTGGGGTCTTCAGATGTTCCCAAGTCTCATCTGGTGGCAATTCCTCCAACTTTAGATGAAGAGCAATATATGGAGAGTGATGATGATGTTCCTTGTTATTCTGATATAGAGGCAATGGTAAGGCGTGCGGGGCAGACCTTTCAATCAACAGTAACCTTAACCTTGTTTCATAACTGTAGCTATTTTCTGAGTTATTCCTTCATTTCCATCTACAGATACTTGATATGGATCTGGATCCAGATGATCAGGATTTGTTTTATAACGAGGAAGGTATTACAAAGAAGTTACTTTTGTCATTGCTTCTTGCATGATGCTATTTGCATCTTTTATATTTTGTTTATTTGGAGTACAGATAATTAATTAATGTCCCAACTGAATAACATTTCTGTTTTGTGGTGCTTGTCTTATTCTGCCTCATGCCACAGAAGCATGGCTCAGTTACTTGGGATAGTCTCATAAAAAACTCATTTTGCATCCTTATGGTTGCCTATTTTTTATTTAGCTGTTGTCTTAACTTATTATAGTACAGTGATAAAATGTGATAGACCCTTGGGCAGGTGATACTTTTTAATAGTATTTTTTCTTTTTGAAGAAGCTTGCAAAATTTGATGCTTTCCCCTGATGAGTGCCAGTTCACTAGTGACATTTTAGAAACATGCTAGTAGTTATGAGGCATATGGGTGAGCTCTTTGTTGTGCATTATGGACCAGACTTCATGTCATGATGTTTGATGCATGACCATGAGTTCTGCACTTCTGCTACTTGTTTACATAATTTATGGAACTTGGGCAGTATATATGCAGCTTATGTGTGCCTTTGTATGAATATGCTTTCCTTGATCAGCAGATATTCAGTAAATATTCTGTTTTTAAACTCTCCAAGTAGTAGTTTGATTACATTATTTATCATATACATCTAAGATAAATGGTTGGATATTTTTCTTTTGTTGTTGATTTCACTGTGTATTTTCTTTAATAATAGCTTAACAATATTATATTCTGATTGCAATATAGTATCAACATATCAACATGAGGAAACTAAGCGGACTATCATAAGGATGGAACAGGGTGCTCATTCCTATATGCAGAGAGCCATTGCTTTACATGAAGCAATTGCCATTTTATATGGTCGCCATTCAAAGCATTATATTAAGAAAGCCGAGGTATTTTACATGTGTGTGTTTTTTAATTTTGGGTATATATTGAATTTATTTCCACTATAAGAACTGAGACACACAACATGTGTCTATGAACAGATATTTAGTTGCTTTATTCTGATTTTGTTTCTGATTTGAGACAGTGATTTGATTGTAAATTATGGAGTGAACTGTGGTGAAGGTATAATAATTAAAGAATAGTTGGACAGATCTGTTCTGTGCCCTTCAGTGAAATCCATTTCTATGTTTGTGTGCGTGTTAATCTTTGAGCCTTTAAATGTCTAAGCTGTGATGGTTCTTTTTGGAAGTAACACCCACCAAATGATGCGAGGAAAGTAACTAAATTACTATTCTCTAGGAGGCAATTTACCTTTCCATAGAACAACAATCAAGTTAAAGTGTAAGACCTAGGAAAAAGTGATCTTGGCTCTGAAAGAGTTCACTTAGCTTAGCAGAGATCTGGGTTTACAAGTATGTAAAAGAGAGAAGAAAGAAAAGAGGAGGAGGAGGGGGGGGGGGGGGATCAAAATCAAGGAAGTTATAGCTAGTGTACCATTAAGGGACTCCACTTTGAAGATGTAAGGGGGACAGAGAGAGCTTATCCAACTCAGATAGGATAGTAGCGAACCAGAAAAATCCCAGTAGATTAATATGGTGGACGTTGAAAACTTTCCAACAGATAATATGGAATACTCTTATCAAAAGACGAGCATTGTTCTCGTTTTTGGGGCAGAAAGATGCTAACTTGGTTTCGGGCTAATGGAATGACAATTACCATAAGCCTCCAGAAAGAAGACAGGGAGGGGATTGCTTATGAATTTCATTCTTTGAAACTACGCGTTAGGCTAAGAATCCCTCTATTTTTATATCTTTTATGGACACTTCAAAGGGTCTGACATGTGAATTACTATCAAACCATAATGATGATGGAAATTGAATCTAAGACTTGGATAATGCTTTTAGTGATCTCTCAATTTCTCCTGCAGGTTTTACTTGGACGGGCAACAGAAGGTGTTCCAGTAGATATTGACTTGGGCAAAGGAGGTTATGCAAATAAAATATCTCGACACCAGGTTTGTCATATTACCAAATTTGACTTGGTTCATGATGCAAGAATGATTTTGGTGCATTCATATATTTTCTTAAGGACATAGATAGTCTGCTCCTCATTTCAGATTCGTACTATGTTGTGTTTGCATTAGCAAATTAGTTATGATATACTAATCAAGTCAGTATGCTTTATGAAATACATAGAACAATTAGGCACTATTATAGCCTCCACCCCGCCAAAAGAAAAAAAATATCAAAGTTTTGGCTTCAATGTGAAGTCTCTGCCATACAAAAGTTGACCTGTCGACATATAAATGATGTTTCTTCCTTTGCTAACTTTCAGGCAATTATAAAGCTGGACAATGATGGATCTTTCTACATTAAAAACTTTGGCAAGACTTCAATATTGGTGAATAACAAAGAAGTGCAGAGGGGTCAGTCTCAAAGACTATACTCCAATTGTTTGATCGAGGTATGATTCTATAGCCTGTATTTCAGATTTGGTTATTCACTTGAATAACCTCATATCCTCTTTGAAAAAGTTTTCCTGCATGCATGTACACATGCTCTTAGTATTTGTGCATATGGATAAAAGTTTTTTACTAGTTCTCAACCATGCGTTGTCCACAATCAAAATGAGTCTCAGATTTTGATTTTGGAGTTAATAGGTGCTGGATGGTCTGCAAATTCCGTTTTTTTTTTTTTCTAGTTGTTGGTGGAATTAAGTGTCATGGAATCTTTGTGCTACCAATATCCTTAGTAGGAATATAAAAACACAGTTTTTGTTATGAGAATGAGCATGTTATTGTTTGCTCATTTCGATTCCATCCCTGCTTTCTTCCAGTTTACAAAATAATCAAGTATACGTAACTCACTACCAGTATTTTCTAAGTTGAGGGAGATGTAGGCGGTTGGAATTATAAGATGCCCTTTGGATTAGTTATATAAAATAGGAATGAAGTCTTAATTAAATTGCTACAGTTATCTAGAAATATGTGTGAAATAAAATACAATTTGTTTTATTTTGCAGTTGAGGGGGATGTCATTCATATTTGAGACAAATCCTAGTCGTGTGAAGCAGTATCCGGATCAGCATATTACAGACAATTCATAAACCTTGTAGTGTCGAATGTAAATGTTAGCAAGAGATCCACTAGAACAGAAAGTGCTTATTTTTATTGCACTTTCTGAATTTTGGTAAGGAAGCGGTGATGATGTATGTCAATGCTTTTGATGCTATAATGGTGTTTCCATGGGAAATGGGAATGGGCTTCTGCAGCTAAGTGCTCTCCTTCCCCCATGTTTCTCTGCCGACGCAAGTAAATAGTTAATTTAGCAACACTTTTGTATTAAGTCAAATTTAACCCCTAACCTGGAAATGCTTGCTCACTCGCTGATGCTGAATCTGAATCTCATGACTACCTTGCATTACGCAAGGTAGCCACACATTCTTTCCTAGAAACAGCATTCTTAATCTATTTTTAAAATTATTTTTTTAATTAGAAGATAATTAGGAGGATAATTTAAAAATCTAATTATTTATCTTTTATAATTTTTTTTATCTTATTTTCTTACGGGTTGCTTCCACTTAATATATTATTGTGGGTTAAAATCTCAAAATCCGTTAGTTCATCTTTGTAACTAGGCTTTTGAATTCTGTGTTTACAAAAATTCGTACAAGTGATTTGTAAATTACAAAAAATCCCATTTATGAAGGTAGAAATTTACTTATAATCAACTTCATATTGGCACGTGTTATTATTTGATTTTAAAAAAATCAGTTTATTATATATATAAATGGTTTAATTATTGGACTCAACAATTATTTTCTCTCATCTTTGTTATGCTCTTGAAATTCGTTATCTTCCAATTTTTCATAACTAATTTCAAACTTTTAATTGGATATGTTTTTATTCGTATTTTTTAATCAAATTTTTTATTTCAAATGTATTCCTTAATTTTTGGTTTTATTCAATTTTATATGAATGATGAAAATCATTTAATAAATTAGTAATTGTTCATCGTGAGTTTTGTTTTGTTTTATTTTGTTTTGTTTTTTTCAGAATACGAAACTTTACTTTTTTAAACAATCTGTATATATATATTTCATGAGAATTAAATAAATAAAAATAAAAGAAAAATTTGGTCAAGAAAGATGAAGACGTATTAAATTTATCATTTAGGGATAATACGCAGAAAAAATTTTAAAAAGTCTTTAAAAGGTGGTTATTTGATCTATCTAAATCAATTTTTTTAAAAAAATTATTTGTATAAAATAAACCAATTTTTGTAACAAACCAAATAATAACATGTGTCAGTAATCTAAAAACAACATCATATGAAATTGACTGGAGGTAAGTTTTCATTTATCAAAGTATCATCCAGTTGTTTGTAGTATGGTCAAAAGATGTGCGGTATTCTTTTGTCCACCTAGATGAAACCATCCTGGTCTCAAATGTGTCTCTTTTTCTTGCATTCCTTGAATATCACTCGTTTTAATTAGTATTTACTGAAAGGTTGTTGAGATGTATAAGCGTGATAAACACATAGTTGAATGTTGAATAAAAAAAGTAAAATGAATAATTTTGTAGTTAAGTTTTAATGTTGGATTTATTTTCAAGTTAGTATGCAAATGTTTGGAGTGAAAGATGTTGGTAATTGGTAAGGTTGTACATAACAAGTTTCAAAGGAAATTAGGTTTCTTTGATGCATTATTGAAAAAAAAAAGTTAAGATAAAATATATTTTTATTTTTAAGGTTTGTAACTCTTTTTCAAAATATTTTTAACGTTTAATTTTATTTAATTTTATCTTTAACATTTTTTATTTATTCAATTTTATCTCTAACGTTTTCAATGCAAATTGAAAATATTAGAAATAAAATTGAATGAGATTAAATGTTAGAGATATATTTGAATAAAATCACAAACATTAGAGATAAAAAAATATATTTTATCCAAAAGTTAAATTCTAATAAAAATAAACCTCAAATATTTAATACTTTTAAATTCAACAAAAATAGTAAATTAACACGAGAAAAATGATTTCTTTTGGAAGGTTAACGAACTAAAAATGCTCATTCTATTATAAAATGGTTATTATTGTGGATGTCTTATCATGAGTATTATCATACATAATGGAGTATGAAATATTATCAAGTATAGTTGTCCTATCATAATGGAGTATGAAATATTATCAATTAATGAGGCATAGAGGTAAATAATGTCCTACTATTATTTAATTTAAAGACTTTATTTATAAATAGATCCTAAAGAGAATATTTCAATACACCAAGAATAACACATAGAAGAGAATACACATAACTATATTTGAGAAGAATGTTACATATGCAATATTGATGTGAATGTGTTATGTTATATTAGGTAGTGTTTGGTTGATGTCCATGTCTCAACACAATAACACATGTCTTATTTTGTTTAGTAAGACACAAATTTTTAAAGGACATGGGAGGACACAAATGGACACTAAGACACTAAATTTGTATACCTCCAATTTGGTGAGACACTAAGACACAATTTGTGAGACACTAATTTTTTACTCTTTTACCCTTATTCAATTTTTAAATTTTTAGAATTTGTCCTCTTATCTCCCCAAAATTTTCTACAACTAAATTTGTCTTCCTGTTTTCTTCAAGAAAAAAATTGTACATTTAATTTTTTATTTATTTGAATTTTAAAAAATCTTTGATAAATTTTGGGCTTTGCTTTTCTATTTTTTTTAAAAAAAAATTGTATATTTAATATTTGAATGATAATTTAAAATAATATTAAAAGAAATAAAAAATATTGAAAGAAATAAAAATTCAATGGTGATGACATGTAGTGTCTGAGGTGATGGGTGTGCAGTGGTGGTAGTAAAATTTGTGGTTGAATGAAGAGTAATTCAGTCTTTTTCAAATATTTGTGTGTCTTGTTCATTATTTTTGCCAAACACAATACATACACAAAAATATTTTATGTCTATATCTTTAATGTCTGTGTCTTTATGTTTGTGTCTCATCCTACACATCAACCAAACGGAACATTAAGTGACACATATTCAGAATTAAAAACAAAGTTCTCTTATTCTCTCCAATAATTTTTTAGCTATTTATCTTAATTTTACAACACAATTTTTTAGGTAGAAGGATGAGGCTTAAGCCCAAAAAGAGAATACTACAAATTCAAAGAGTTGAGGGGTACACTCATCTATTTTACATCACTTGCTAACAGATCACCTAATAGTGCTGGCGGGTTATCCAAAAATCTAAATTCCAAACTTTGACTAGTGTTGACATTTGCTAGCCAATTAGCGTTAGCATTTGTTTCTTTATTTATGTGTGTGAAAACTTCAACTCCCAAAGTCTATGCGTGAAGGCTTCAACCTCTCGAAGAAGGATGTTAGGTACTGTGTTGTTATCCTTTTTGCATATTTTCTCTTAGACTTTCATAGAATCCATCTCCATTGTTACTCTTATCATCCCTAAATTTCACGCTATTCTCAATCCATGAATTAATCCCTAAAATTCTCTTGTGTGATCGGACATGACCCAGATTAGCTTTAAATCCTCCTATCCACTCCCCTTTATAACTTCGTAATAATCCTCCACACTCTGCTTTCCTTGCCTCCTTTCTTACTGATTCATCAACGTTTTTCTTGGGTGGGAAGACTCTAGATGCTTTTTCGATTACTAGAAATTTTGATATTGTCTAGCATAAGTCTTCTCTTGTGAGTTTCTTTGTTCTCTTTTATGATCTTTCTGATGATGGAAACAACATTTGTTGGCCTAATATATGGTGAGGAGAAGAGTTCCTAATTTCTCCATTGCCATATTCTCTAACAAGTGAAGAAAAATTCATCCCTCCAATCATATGTCTCTGACTTTCTAAGTTTGTTTGTATGGTTGATCTTGATCCAGTCCTAAAACTTATTCCAAAGAAGATTGCTATAGTCGCAGGTTGTACCATATGGATCTAGATTTTTGCTGCCATTGGACAATCCCTCAAGGCATGGGTGATAGTTTCTAATATTCTTTGACGGTGGTGGCAATGAGGATTTGCTCCCATCATCCTAGCTCTTCAATCCGTAGTTAGCAATTTGCCATGAATAGTTCACCGTATAAAAACTTTGACTCTTTTAGGCCTCTCCACTTCCAAATCACTTTCCACACCAAACTTGCTTCCATGTCATTTGCTATTGTTAACCTTTTGTAGGCTGATTGAGGCTACTGTTAGTTCTCCACTTGGTGTATGGTCCCATTGTATAGTATCATGTCCTAGGTCTTCTCTTGGAAGTGGTATTGATCTGATCTTCTCAATGATGTGTTTAGGAATTAACGATCTCAGCATCTCCCAATTCCATTCACCCTCATCATTAGTATAGTCAGCCACTTTCTAATTCCTTTAGTTTAAAGAAACAAGGTTGGTAGCAGTTTCCATTAGGCATGTTTCATTGTGAACCCAAGCATTGTTCTAGAACTCAATTTTCTTCCCATTTTCTATGGCCCATGAGCAATTCTATTTTACCCACGGCAACAATTTTAACAATTCTTTCTATAGTGTGGAGTCACCCAATTTATTGGATATGTTTTGATCCTCTATCAAGTTCACTGGATACCTATGAGAGAATACTTGTGCCCACAGAGCTTGTGACTCTTTACACATCCTCCATAGAACTTTGGAAGAAAAGCCTCATTTATACTCTAAATTCTTTTCATCCCTAACCCCTTTCTATTTCGGTAGAGTTAGAGTGTTCCAGCTAAGATGATGAATTCTTTTACGATCTAGACTTTCAACTATATAAAGTCTCTCTGTGTTTTTCCTAACTGATTGCAAATCCCTTTAGGTAGTTTCAAGTGTTGCATTTTAAAATTCATAATGGGGCTAAGGATAGACTTTGCTAATGTAATCCTCCCTGCTAAGGATAAGCATTCCTTTTCCACCATTGTAGTTTGTTCTCCATCCTTTTAATGATGTTCTTGAACTTCTTGTTATTTCTTCTTTGATTAGTTAAATGAGCTCCAAAGTATCTCCCTAGGTATGGCTTCTCTTAATACCGGCATTTATCACAAATAGCAATTCTATCCTCCCTATTACCTCTAATGTGCATGTAAACATATTATATTTTTGATTGTATCAAAACGATGTCTAAATCTAGATCTTTCTAAAGAATCCATATACCACCACCATAACCATTCGCCTTTCCTATATGATAGAAGTTAAAACCAAAACTTCTAATAGCCTTAACAATTTTATTTCTATTGCACCTTATTTTTTGATGTTTTCGCATCTTTAGTAGTTTTTCTTGCATTATTTTCTTATTTTCTTAGGTTTAATCATAGTTTCTTCCTCTAATCTAATCGCTTTTAAGTATTATTTGCTAATAAAGTATTTTCTAAGAGTTTTCAAGGAAATACAGGATTAAGAGAGAAAAATTAAGTAGCAAAGAAAGCATAATCAAAGGGCAAGGGATAGGGAAAGGCATGCAATCAAAGTACGTAACGTTCAGAACCATACAAACCATGTAGCAGCTAGGCATGTAACACTTAGTGGAGGGCGTGCAACACCCTGGAGCAAGAAGCATGGGGTGTGCAACGCCATGCAGGGCGTGCAACCCCCCATAGAGAGCCAAGAGATGGCGTGTAATGCCTAGTAAAGGGCGTGCAACGCCCAAGCAAGCCCTGGAAAAAGAATCAAGGGCGTGTAACGCCTAGTGGAGGGCGTGCAACGCCCTGGAGGAGAAGCAAAGATGGTGTGCCATGGCAAGGAGGGCATGCAACACACCTTGAGAGGACAAGTGCCATGCCATGCAGGGCGTGCAATGCCCCTAGAGCAAGATGAAGCTGGCATGCCACGCCATAGGAGGCGTGCAACACCTCTGGAGGACACCAGGCATGGCGTGCCAAGCCTTGAAGATAGTTAGGTCCTTGGAGAGCAGCCCAAGCCTGGCGTGTAATGCTACTAAAGGGGCGTGCCATTCCCTGAATTCGACAAAGGTAGCATGCAACGCCCTAATGGGGCGTGCAACGCCAGGCCCAAAAATTAAAGGTGGCGTTTAACACCACTGCTTGGCGTTAAACGCCCAAGCTTAAAGATCAAGCCCAGTTACACACCACCAAGTCCAGTGCAACACCAATGATGAATTCAGCAAGGTCCAACCTCAAAGATGTGATTCCTAATTGAAGATTGAAGAAGATTCTGTTATAATTTGATTTGAATTTGATTTAATTCTATTTTAATTCTTGGATTTGAATAATTAGACATGATCTTATTTTGATTAAGATAAGATTTAGTTTTTGAATTTAAATTAGAAGAACCTTAGGTATAAATAAGTAAATGACATTCATAGAGAGGACATTGAGTTTCCTCCGCATAGTTTCTTTTTGTCAAAGGGTTAGGATCTCTATTTATGTTTCCATGGATTATTACTCTAAGTTTTCTTTTATTTTAAAGTATTGCATCGATCTGTTTCATGATTTAGTTATTCATTCCTCATCCTTAAAAGATTAGTATCCGTTTTAAATTTGTTTATTGCTTTGACAGATCTAATATCCAAATTATGCTTGAAAACTCTTTCACGTGACTTTTTGAATTTGACTAGACATAGTGTTTCAATTAGTATACGACAATACATGATTTTCAATCACTCTAATTTTGATTACATGACATATCATTTGGATTAGAACAACTTTTGAAAATTGTGTCTTCTCATAAGGTTCAACTGGATAGGACTAGCTTGGATACGTGACATATAATCCGACCTAAGGACAACTTTTGAATCTTATGAGGAACTGAATTGGATTTGTACTTAACCTCTTCAATTCACTGATTGACCAAGACATTGGTGGTTGGTTAATTGAGGAGAAACTGAGGAACTAAGACATTGGAAATTAGTTAATTAAGGTTCGTCGTGAAAAGATATCTGCATGCTTTAGAATAGGTAAACAAGGTTTGATTTTTCTAGAGTTTAAACATCTCCGAAACCCTTGACATTCATCATTATTATTCTCTCTCAATCAAGCATATGTTCACTGTCCTCTTTCTAGCATTCAACATTCAAGCATTCTAGGTTTTAGCATTCATCAATCCAGATTTTATTTGATCTAATTAGAAATTTAACTCGATATTTGCTTGCTCAATCCTTTAATCCTCGTGGGAATGATATCCACTCACCGTGGTATTACTTGAATGATCCGGTGCACTTGCTAATATCCGTGAGCTTTAGTTTTTGTTCATCAAGTTTTTGGCCCTGTTACCGGGGAGTAACTAAGATTGGCAACATACATTGGGTTAAATTACTAAATTAGATCCTGTTTTACTCTTTCGTTTTGTTGTTTTGTTTTCATTCCTTTAGCTTTCTTTTTTTTACCACTGGTGCCTTTGATCTATTTCTTTGTGTATGCAAGGGAGTGACAATTCTAAACCTCTTCAGTATGATCCTGAGATTGAATTAACTCTATTCTGATTAAGAAGGCAAGCAAGAACTAGGAAAAAAGAGAAGAAAAAGATGGCCAAGGGACAAAAAATGCAAGGAGAACCCTTGGAGGCTTTACCACACCCACCACTGACAGTTGTGGCAATAGCATAGTGAGACACACTATGGAAGCTAACAATTTCAAGTTGAAACCTTCACCCATCTAATTGGCACGGCAAGACCAATTCATTAGTAATCCTCAAGAAGATCCAAACATGCACATATCTAGCTGGTGCACGAATCCCCACACTTTTATACATCTGTACCAGCAAGTACACTGGGTCGTCCAAGTAATACCTGAGTGAGTCAAGGTCGATCCCACGAAGATTGTGGTTTGAAGCAAGCTATGGTTATCCTGCAGGTCTTAGTCAGGCATATTCAGAAGGTTGTTGGATTGATAGAGTGAAAAAGGTCTAATATAATAGGGTGCTAATACTTTATGAATTAAATGGAATAATAATGGGAATATAGTTGAGGATTGGAGTTGCTTATCCTTTTTGAATTAATTCTGGTATTACTGTCTCCTTTGCCTATGAGTGATTTCTTCTATGGCAGGCTGTATATGATTGACGCCTTTTTTGAGAGGTCATCAATAATCATTCGGATCTGAACCCCATGGTTAGTGCGGATCCATCTCTTTGAGGGTGAAGCTCGTACATTCCATTCTCTTTAATGATCTCACTCAAAGCGCCACAGACAATGTCGAATCTTCCGGATAGGAGGAATGCTGCGTGATGAGCGGATAATTTATACGCTTTTTGGCATTGTTTTTAAGTAGTTTTCAGTATGATTTAGTTAGTTTTTAGTATATTTGTATTAGTTTTTAAATAAAAATCACATTTCTGGACTTTACTATGAGTTTGTGTATTTTTCTGTGATTTCAAGTAATTTATAGCTGAAATTGAGGGACTTGAGCAAAAATCTGATTTAGAGGCTGAAGAAGGACTGCAGATGCTGTTGGATTCTAACCTCCCTGCACTCGAAGTGGATTTTCTAGAGCTACAGAAGCCCAATTGGTGCGCTCTCAATTGCGTTGGAAAGTAGACATCCAGGGATTTCCAGCAATATATAATAGTCCATACTTTTTCCGAGTTTTGACGATACAAACTGGCATTCAAACGCCAACTTCCTGCCCTATTCTGAAGTTAAACGCCAAAAACAGGTTGCAAACCAGAGTTAAATGCCAGAAACAGGCTACAACCTGGCGTTTAACTCCAAAAAGAGTCTCTACACATGAAAGATCAATGCTCAACCCAAGCACACACCAAGTGGGCCCGGAAGTGGATTTCTGCATCAATTACTTATCTTATGTAACCCTAGCTACTAGTTTAGTATAAAAACTACTTTTAGTGATTTATTTCACATCTTTTGATCATCTTTTGAACATCTTTTGGTCATTTTTGAGACTATCTTTGTATCACTTTTGATCATTGATCACGTTTAGGGGGCTGGCCATTCGGCCATGCCTGTACCACTTTCACTTATGTAATTTTCAACGGTGGAGTTTCTACACCTCATAGATTAAGGTGTGGAGCACTGCTGCTCCTCATGAATTAATGCAAAGTACTATTGTTTTTCTATTCAATTCAAGCTTATTCCTATTCTAAGATATTCGCTTGCACTTCAACATGATGAATATGATGATCCGTGACACTCATTACTATTCTCAACCTATGAACGCGTGCCTGACAACCACTTCCGTTCTACCTTAGATCGAGCGTGTATCTCTTAGCTTCCATTCCAAAAGATCAGAGTCTTCGTGGTATAAGCTAGAATTATTAGCGGCCATTCCTGAGATCCGGAAAGTCTAAACCTTGTCTGTGGTATTCCGAGTAGGATATGGGAAGGGATGACTGTGATGAGCTTCAAACTCGCGAGTGTTGGGCGTAGTGACAGACGCAAAAGGATCAATGGATCCTACTCCAACATGATCGAGAACCGACAGATGATTAACCGTGCAGTGACAGTGCATTTGGACCATTTTCACTGAGAGGACGGGAAGTAGCCATTGATAACGGTGATGCCCAACATACAACTTGCCATGGAAAGGAGTATGAATGATTGAATGGAAGCAGTAGGAAAGCAGAGGTTCAGAAAGAACAAAGCATCTCCATACGCTTATCTGAAATCCCACCAATGAATTACATAAGTATCTCTATCTTCTTTTCTGTTTTAATTATATTTTAATTATCAAACTCATGAACATTTGAATTCGCCTGACTGAGATTTACAAGATGACCATAGCTTACTTCAAGCCGACAATCTCCGTGGGATCGACCCTTACTCACGTAAGGTTTATTACTTGGACGACCCAGTGCACTTGCTAGTTAGTTGTGCGGAGTTGTGACAAAGAGCTGAGATTATTTTCGTGCGTACCAAGTTGTTGGCGCCGTTTTAGAGATCACAATTTCGTGCACCAAGTTTTTGGTGCCGTTGCCGGGGATTGTTCGAGTTTGGACAACTGACGGTTCATCTTGTTGCTCAGATTAGGTAATTTTATTTTAATTTTAAAGCTTTTCGTTTTTATTCTTTTTATTTTCAAAAAAAAAAAAAACCAAAAGTTGGATGTTTCTTGTTTGAGTCTAATGTCAATTTTTAAGTTTGGTGTCAATTGCATCTTTTTAATTTTTCTTAAAAATTTTTTGAAAACTTATGCATGATGTTCTTCATGATCTTCAAGTTGTTCTTGATGAATTTCCTTGTTTGATCTTTGCATTTTCATGTTTTGTGTCTTTTCTTATTTTTCATATGTATTTTCAATTTATTAGTGTCTAAACATTGAAAATTTCTAAGTTTGGTGTCTTGCATGTGTTTCTTTTCTTAAAAAAAAAATTTCAAAAACATGTTCTTGATGTTCATCTTGACATTCAAAGTTTTCTTGGTGTTCATCTTGACATCAAAGTGTTCTTGCATATTTTTCTTGTTTTGATTCATAATTTTCATATTTTGAGTCATTTTGATATTTTTCTCTCTCCTCATTAAAAATTCAAAAATAAAAAAAATATCTTTCCCTTATTCTTCTCATAAATTTCGAAAATTTGGATTGACTTAGTCAAAATTTTTTAAAAAACTTAGTTGTTTCTTATGAGTCAAGTCAAAATTTCAATTTAAAAAGGTTCAATCTTTAAATTTTAGAATTATATCTCTTAGTTTCTTGTTAGTCAAGTAATCAACTTTAATTTCAAAATCAAATCTTTTTAAATTTCTTTTTCAAATCTTTTTCAAAATGATCTCCAATCATATCTTTTTCAAAACTTAATTTCAAAATCTTTTCTAACTTCTTATCTTTTCAAAATTGATTTTCAAATTTTTTCAATACCACTTAACTTTTTGTTTGATTTTTAAATTTCTTATCTTTTTCAAAACCATCTAACTATTTTTCTCTCTCCAATTTTCGAAAATCACTAACAATATTTTCAAAAATCTCTTTTTATTTAATTACTTCATTCAGTTTTCAAATTTTATTTTATCTCTTCTTTTAAATTTCGAATTATAACTAATATTTAAAATAAAAACAAAAATATTTTTATTTTATTTTATTTAATTTTCGATTTCTTCCCTTTCTCATCTTCTTCTATTTATTTATTTATCTACTAATATTCCTCTTTTACTCATAATTCGAACCACCTCTTCTCCTCTATGTTCGAGTTCTTTTCTTCTCCTTCTTCTATTCTTCTCTTCTTCTACTCACATAAAGGAATCTCTATACTGTGACATAGATGATTCCTCTTCTTTTCTGTTCTCTTCTTTTTCATATGAGCAGGAACAAGGATAAGAATATTCTTGTTGAAGCTGACCCTGAACTTAAAAGGACTCTGAAGAAGAAGCTAAGGGAAGCTAAGGCACAACTCTCTGGAGAGGACCTGACAGAAATTTTCGAAAAAGAAGGAGACATGGCTGAACCAAATAACAATGGTGGAGATGCAAGGAAGATGCTTGGTGACTTTATTGTACCCTCTTCTAACTTCTATGGAAGAAGCATCTCAATTCCTACAATTGGAGCAAACAACTTTGAGCTTAAGCCTCAATTAGTTTCTCTAATGCATCAGAATTGCAAGTTTCATGGACTTCCAATGGAAGATCCGCATCAGTTTTTAGTTGAATTCTTACAAATCTGTGACACTATCAAGACCAATGGAGTTGATCCCGAGGTCTACAGGCTTATGCTTTTCCCTTTTGCTGTAAGAGACAGAGCTAGAACATGGTTGGATTCACAACCTAAGGAAAGCCTGAACTCTTGGGATAAGCTGGTCAGTGCTTTCCTGGCCAAATTCTTTCCACCTCAAAAGATGAGCAAGCTTAGAGTGAAAATCCAAACCTTCAGATAGAAGGAAGGAGAATCCCTCTATGAAGCTTGGGAAAGATATAAGCAACTGATCAAAAGGTGTCCTACTGACATGCTTCCAGAATGGAGCATCATATGTATATTCTATGATGGTCTGTCTGAGTTGTCAAAAATATCATTGGACCATTCTGCAGGAGGATCTCTTCATCTGAAAACCCCTGCAGAAGCTCAGGAACTCATTAAAATGGTTGCAAATAACCAGTTCATGTACACCTCTGAGAGGAATCCTGTGAACAATGGGATGCCTCAGAAGAAGGGAGTTCTTGAAATTGATACTCTGAATGCTATATTGGCTCAGAACAAAATATTGACTCAGCAAGTCAATATGATTTCTCAGAGTCTGAATGGATTGCAAGCTGCATCCAACAGTACTAAAGAAGCATCTTCTGAAGAAGAAGCTTATGATCCTGAGAACCCTGCAATGGCAGAGGTGAATTACATGGGAGAACCCTATGGAAACACCTATAATCCTTCATGGAGAAATCATCCAAATTTCTCATGGAAGGATCAACAGAAGCCTAATCAAGGCTTTAATAATAATAATGGTGGAAGAAATAGGTTTACCAATAGCAAGCCTTTTCCATCATCTTCTCAGCAACAGACAGAGAATTCTGAACAGAGCCATTCTGGCCTGGCAACCATAGTCTCTGATCTATCCAAGATCACACTAAGTTTCATGAATGAAACAAGGTCCTCTATTAAAAATTTGGAGGCACAGGTGGGTCAGCTGAGTAAGAAGATTACTGAAACTCCTCCCAGTACTCTCCCAAGCAATACAGAAGAAAATCCCAAGAGAGAGTGCAATGCCATAACCATGACTAACATGGCCGAACCTGGAGAGAGTGAGGAGGACGTGAGTCCCAGTAAGAAAAGCCTCATGGGACGTCCTCTGGACAGAAAGGAGTTTTCCTTTGAGGAACCAAAGGAATCTGAGGCTCATACAGAGACCATAGAGATTTCATTGAACTTCCTTCTGCCATTCATGAGCTCTGATGAATATTCTTCCTCTGAAGAGGATGAAGACATCACTGAAGAGCAAGTTGCTAAATATCTAGGAGCAATCATGAAGCTGAATGCCAAGTTATTCGGTACTGAGACTTGGGAGGATGAACCCCCTTTGTTCACCAATGAACTGAGTGCATTAATGAGGCGGACATTACCTCAGAAGAAACCGGATCCCGGAAAATTCTTCATACCTTGTACCATAGGCACCATGACCTTTGAAAAGGCTCTGTGTGACCTGGGGTCAGGGATAAACCTCATGCCACTATCTGTAATGGAGAAACTGAGAATCTTTGAGGTACAAGCTGCAAGAATCTCACTAGAGATGGCAGACAAATCCATGAAACAGGCTTATGGACTAGTAGAGGACGTGCTAGTGAAGGTTGAAAGCCTTTACATCCCTGCTGATTTTATAATCCTAGACACTGGGAATGATGAGGATGAATCCATCATCCTTGGCAGACCCGTCCTACCCCAGCAAAAGCTGTGATTGATGTTGATAAAGGAGAGTTGGTCCTCCAGTTGAATGAGGACTACCTTGTATTCAAGACTCAAGGTTCTCCTTCTGTAACCATGGAGAGGAAGCATGAAAAGCTTCTCTCAATACAGAGTCAAACAAAACCCCCACATTCAAACTCTAAGTTTGGTGTTGTGATGCCCCAACAAGCTCTAAGTTTGGTGTTGAGAGGCCACAACACTGCTCTGATTATCTGTGAGGCTCCATGAGAGCTCATTGTCAAGCTATTGACATTAAAGAAGCGCTTGTTGGGAGGCAACCCAATGTTATTTAATTATATCTATTTATTTTCCCTTGCTATTTTATGTTTTCTTTAGGTTGATGATCATGTGAAGTCACAAAAATAACTAAAAAATAAAAAAAAAAACATAATGAAAAATAGCACTAAAAACAGCTCACCCTGGAGGAAGAGCTTACTGACGTTTAAACGCCAGTAAGAGTAGCAGAATGGGCGTTAAACGCCCAGTCTGGCACCATTCTAGGCGTTTAACGCCAGAACAGAGCATCTACTTGGCGTTTAACGCCAAAAATGGGAGAAAAGCTGGCGTTAAATGCCAGAAACAAGCAGCAACCTGGCGTTTAATGCCAGAAGTGCACTCTAAGGGCGTTTTGATGCCTAAATGGAGCAGGGATGCTAAGTCCTTGACCCCTCAGGATCTGTGGACCCCACAGGATCCCCACCTACCCCACCTCTTCTTCTCTCATCTTCACACCCTTTCATAACACTCTTCCCCAAATACCCTTTACCAATCACCTCCATATCTCTTTCCCAAATACCCTTCACCAATCACATCCATCCACTCTTCCCCAAAAACCCCACCTACCTCCAAATTCAAATCCTTTCCCTCCCAAAACCTAACTCTAATACACGAAACCTAACCCTTCCCCCACTAAAGAACTGAAGATTGACGGTTTAGAATTCAGAATAAATTCCCGTTTCAAGTATAGTTTCTAAATCGAGCAATCAACCTTTCTTACAAATGTTTTGGTTGTCACAAGTAACAAACCCTTTTAAAATTGATAACCGAAGTATTTAACCTCGGGTCGTCTTCTCAAGGAACTGCAGGGAGGTATGTTCTTATTATTGGTTATGAGTTTTGTAAATTGGGGTTTTGAAAGTAAGGAACAGGTAATTTAAATGACAAATAAAATAAATAAATGACTATAAAATAAACTCTTGTCAAGGTATAAAAATTTGGAAGTCCTATCCTAGTTGTCCTTATCAATGGTGATGAGAATTATATTTTGCTCTCCACTAAGTCAACCTCTAACTATGAAGGTAAGTCGAGTGGGTAAATCAATTTGACACCTAAAGTCCTAGTCAATTCCTAAGGAGAGACTAAAGTCATAGGGAATTAAATCAATCAGAAAAGATAATAATTATCAATCACGATGAGTTTGACAACTCAAGATTTACCAATTAATCAACCAAAGCCAAAAGGGGAAAATCTAAATTATTAATATAAATGAAGGAAAGCAATCATGATTTTGAAATACCTCAAATTATATTAAATAGAAAATAAAATCTAAATGTGAATGGTTCATAAGCCAAATTGGCAGCAAAAGTAATTAAAGAAAATCATTAAAGTATCTGAAAGTAAAAGAGGAATATAAAGTAAAAGGAATATTGAACCTGATAAAGAGTTGAAATTAAAAATCCTTTAAGAGGAATCCTAATCCAAAAACCTAAGAGAGAGGAGAGAACCTCTCTCTCTAAAAACTACATCTAAACTATGAAAAGTGAATAATTGAAGACATGATAATGAATGGATGCATTCCCCCACTTCATAACCTCTAATCTGTGCCTTCTGGACTTGGATCTAGGCCAAAAAGGGTTTCAAAAATTGCTGGGAGCATTTTCTGTAATTTCAGGTGCATGGCGTCTGTCACACGTCCGCGTGGGTCACGCGGTCGCGTCATCTGGAGTTTTCCTTATCAAGCTTTCGCTTCGGTCATGCGTCCGCGTCATCTGTGTTCTGCTTAAGGCGTGCGTCTGCGTCAGTCATGCGTTCGCGTCGCTGCCTTTTCGCGCTGGGCATGCGGCCGCGTCGTCCATGCGTTTGCGTCGCTGCCAGTTTCTTCAAAAACTCCATTTCGTGCTTTCTTTCTATTTTTGTATGTTTCTTTTCCATCCTTTAAGTCATTACTGCCTTAGGAGATCTGAAACTACTTAACACACAGTTCACGGCATCGAATGGTAATAAAGGGTAATTAAAATAATTATTTTTTAAAGCATAGGAAACATGTATTTCACATATATCACATAATAAGGAAGGAAAAGTGAAACCATGCAATTTACATGAATAAGTGGGTGAAGGGTTGAATAAATCACTTAAATTGAGCATAATATATATCATAAAATATGGGTTTATCAACCTCCCTACACTTAAACAATAGCATGTCCTCATGCTAAGTCCAAGATAAAGAGTAAGGTAAGGTTAAAGTGGTGGAATCTCATGCAATGCAATCTATCCTGAATGCAAGTACTTAAATGAATCATGCAATTCTAATTGTTATTCACTTGTATATAAAACTTACATGTAGTTAAATTAATTCACATCCTCAAGGAATCATATATGCATAGCCAAACCCTAGATAATGTTAAAGCACTTTTACAATTGAGATGGGTAAAAATATTTTACAAACTTGCAAGATAATTAACAATTCAAGTAGAGATATATGGTGATGAGTTATTGAACCCTCATTGGATTTTGTGTTTACTCTCTAGTCACTCAGTGTTTATTGGGTTAATCACTCTACTCTTCTTTTTATCCTTACTTTCTATAACTTTGTTCTTCATCTAACCAATCAACAATTATAGAATATAGGCATACAAAAATCATGAGGTCTTTTTCAAGGTTATAATGAGGCCAAGGTAAAGGTAAAGGTATATGTATAAGGCTAAGTGAGCTAATTAAGTGAATCCTTGATTAGTCTAAGATCTCACCTAACATACATATTTTGTAATTCCAAGTTTCTTAACCTATTTGCCCAACTTTTCTCACTTTGTATTGCAAGCTCATGCATTAACTTTAATTTTGTCCCATGTGCATTGATTCTTTTTATTTTTGCAATTGGGGAATTTTCGCATCCCCTTAATTAAATACTGAAAATAATTTTTTTTAATGCACATGGTAATTCAATTGTTTTGATTTCACATGAGCATGCTTCCCAATTTTTATTTTGAAACATCTTTATTCTTTTTAACTTTCTACCTTTGTTTCTATCATCCATGTTCCCATAAAGTTCCCCACACTTAAACAATACATAATTTCTATCTTAAGCTAACCAAGGATTCAATTTGGGATTTTTATTTTGTTTTTCTGCTTAAGGCTAGTAATGTGGTTCATAGAACAAGAGGGAATTAAAAAGCTTAAGGGGGCTAACAAGGGTGATGT
The DNA here is from genome assembly GCF_059453495.1 of Arachis ipaensis. Classification (NCBI taxonomy): domain Eukaryota; kingdom Viridiplantae; phylum Streptophyta; class Magnoliopsida; order Fabales; family Fabaceae; genus Arachis; species Arachis ipaensis. The sequence goes on along the minus strand of NC_142442.1, from coordinate 120,437,033 downwards.
AAAATATAGGCTAATTTGGGATAAGTGAGGAAAAATTTGAATGATGGCCTCAATCATCTCTTAGTATGTATCTATACTCTATAATTGGACATATAGATTAAAACAAAGTAAAGAACACCAGAATAAAAAAGAAGGGAAAACACACAGGAATAAAAATTATGGTTTGAATGTAACCATACAATTAAGCTCAAAACTCACAGGCTGTGTGTTCTCTAGCTCAAAAATCATATATCAGTCATACATGTCATGCAAGTAGAAATTAAGAGTTCCCATTATTCTCAATGTAAAATTTTTTTGGGTGGCTTTAAAGTTTTAGTGTTCCTCCTTAATGAAATGTTGTTAACTAACTAACATGTTATGCTCTATATACAAGGTGTGTTGATTGTTTTTGATTATGTTAAAGTCTCTAGTTTACTTTCTTTTTACTTTCAATTTAAACCAAACTATCATATGCTAAAGGGGTAAACTATACTAATTAATCCACATATTCTATAACTAATAAGTTTAGAATTGCAACTAAACTAAATGGCTAAAATATAAACTAAAGTGCAAAATGCGGAAATAAAGTAAAAATACAGCAAAAGAACAATGTATAAGTACTGAAAAATAAAAATAAAGATAAAAATACAGAAAAATAAACAAAATAAGATAGAAAGAGTCTGTAGTGGTTCACCAAAAAGAAATACGCTAGGGATGGCAACCTCCCCACACTTAAAATAAAGCATCGTCCTCGATGCTCATTCAAGCTAGTGTGAAGGAGTGTCATCACTGAAAGGATGGGCTGCTGGAGTCTCGGTGGTGGCCTGAGGATCTGCAGACTGGATGAGGGTAGGAGGATCTGTCTGCTACAGTAGAGGCTTTGACTGGATAGGAATCTCCGAATCTGCAGCCTGAATCTGGTGTGGCACCTCCTGCTGTGGCGCAGCCTGCTTTGGTCCTGCCTGTGCAGCTTGGGTAGGTGTCTCCTCCTCGTGATCGTCCTCCTCCACCTCAGATGTATCAGAAGGGATGTCAGGCTCGGAGGAAATGTCACCGCCGGATCGGATCATCAACTTGACGTGCTCATAACGTCGCTTGTTGCGACGCTCCATACGATCCAAGCGGGCGAATAGTCGATGCACCAAATGGTAAATAGGCTCAGGAGCAGCTGGAGGTGCAGTGGGTAGGGCTGGTGCAGCAGTGGAATAAGAAGGGACAGCTGAAGGCGTGGCTGTCTCATCAGAAGCAGTAAGGAATGGAGGTCTGTAGCCTAAAGCCAGAAACTTCTTGCTGTGAGGAATGATCTTCTTGCAGTTTGCAGCAGTCGGCTTCGCATCAGCATCCTCCTAAGGCATGTCAGCTCGACGGCCTAGCTGGGTAACCAGGTAAGGGAAAGGAAGGGTGCCTCTGACATGGACCCTGGCCATAAAGTGCCGGATGAATCGTGGGAGGTACAGGTCCTTACCCTCCATCACACACCAGAGAAGGGTGATCATAGTGGCAGGCAGCTCTGTCTCATGAGTGCTCAACATAACAAAGTTGCTCAGGATCTGGTGCCAGAGCCGAGCCTCATCATTCAGATACATCAGCTTGATTTCTTTAGGCATTGTGGTGTTCTTACCCATGACCCATAGGACAGTCGGATCAAGGGCTATCCTCTGCTTGACAGCATCCCAGTCAAATCTCAGAAAGTGCATGTCCTCTTCAGCCTTTTGGTAATCGTCAGGCTGATCTGACTTAGGCTGAAGCTGCAGAATATCCTCAATGGCCTCTTCAGTGACCAGTATCTGTTTCCCTTTGAGGTGCACTGCATCCAAGGAAGTCTTGAAATAATTGCAGTAAAACTCTCTTACCCAGGAAGCATTGACCTCTGTCAGGTTTCTCTCCAAGAAGAACCAGCCTCTCTGTTTGATCTGATCGGAGGTGTACTGTTGTAGTTCTTTTGGAATTTTCAAATTCCTCTCCAGGTACAGATTTCTGGAGGTAGCAAACACTGGATATTTCAGCTCACAGTATCGGTTTGCAAACTTAATTGGATCATTGGCAGGGAGGAGCTGGTCAGCCTTCTCCTGCGGGGTAAAGTGCTTTTCCCGCCAGGAGTCATCATGCATAATCTCCAGGATAGACATAGAGGATTCACCTCTTTTCCATTTGCCATTTGTTGCTTTGCCTTTGCCCTTACGCTGAGGGTCAAACATCCTGAAAAACAGAAATCTAAGATATAATAAAAACAGGAAAACAAGTAGGCAAATAACAAGATAAGCACATAGTGGCAAAGGAGCAGTTGAATTATGAAATGAGTTGAATAATTGTGCATTTTGGATTGTTTCAGAGTTAAAAAGCTGAGATGAGAAATTACAATCCAAAATATGTTATAAGTAGAATACCTGTTAATTAGGAGAAACAATAATCATGTCATGAGTTAAAAAAGTTGAAAGAGTTAGTAAAAAAAAAAAACAGAGGGGGAAGTTAGAAAGTGAAAAGTGGTTAAAATTGAAAAAGAGGTTAGAAAGCGAAAATCAGTGAGTTAGTAAAAAGAAAGTCAGAGTAAGTGGCATGATGATCGGTTTCTAAGTTACAAGAATTTCACAATTTTAAGCAACAGTCAACTTATATTCAAGAAAGGAAATCAGGTTGTTGATGATTCATATAGATATAAAAATAGCAAAAAATTAAAATCGAATCATCAAAAGTGCAATTTATTAACCAGGAAATCGAAAGGAATAAGAATGCGGGCCCGTGCATTCATGAAGTGGTTTGGGGAAAGCTAAGTAATGCCAAATTCAAATTGCCAAAACCAAAATATGAATGAAAATCAAAACAATTTACAGAAAATTGGGCAGCATTCCGGCTAAAATTGGATGTTCCCGGGTAATAAACAGCAAGCAGAACAGTTCATATAAATTAAAATAAAGCTGCAATTACATATACGGAATATGAACATGAAAAAGCAGTGTAAAAAGTAGCATGAAACAGTAAAGAACAGCATATGAACATTATTAACATCACAGCAACATCAGAATTGCGAAATTGATAAAACAAGAAGCACGAACAGCGCAATTATCAGGCTTAAATCCACTAACCACATGCTAGCTACCTAACCTCCTAGAATCCACTACAAACATGCATCTCTAACTAGCCTAGTTTGAACATAAACTGAAAAATATGCAAGTAACTACGAATGGGAGAAAAGTGGCGTTCGGCAGAACCTGGTGGTTAGAGGCACAAGAATGGAACTAAGAGAGGTGGTGGGAGTGGGGTGGTGTTGGTGGTGGCGCGGCAGTGACATAGGGCGGTGCAGCGGTGAACCTTGGTGGTGGCAGGGATAGTTTGTTGGTGCTGGGTTAGGGTTGGGGTACAGGGAGGGAAGGGAGAAGTTCGAGGGTTGTGGGGCGGAGGGTGGTTGTGATGGTGCGGTGGTGGTTGTGGGTGGCCAGGAGCAGAGAGGGAGCAGTGGGGGGTTAGGGGGGAGAGAATGGGGCGCGATGGGGGTAGGGTTTCGCGTCACTGGGGGTTAATGAATTTGAATCCACGCGAACGCGTGGGGCACGCAATCGCGTGGCTAGGGTGGAATGAGGTTGACGCGATCGCGTGAGCGACGCGATCGCATGGAATGGAGAAAAGGATGAATGGCGCGGTCGCGTGAGGCATGCGACTGCGTCGCTGGAAATTGTGCTAAACGCACAATTCCAGCATCGTTTCAGCACAACTCTCTGTCTCCATTTAGGGTGTTGTGTAATCCACGCGACGCGAACGCGTCGCTTACGCTTTCGCGTGGGATGGGTGTTTTGCAAGTGACGCCTTCGCGTCAGGGACGCGAACGCGTGGGCCGTTTTGTGCTAAATGCGCACCAGCCACACGATTCCAGCCCAGATTTCTTGGCGTTGGATTTTTACGCTGATTTTCAGATCACGCTTTGCGTGATTGACGCGGACGCGTGGGAGGTGGTTTTCGCAACTGACGCGAACGTGTTAGCAATGCGGTCGCATCGCGCCCTCTTCTCTTTTTTTTATGCAGGTATGCAATTATGCAGTATGTGATGCTAATGCAAATGCTATGAATAACATCCCGGTTCAATAAAAATAATATCACATAAAATCAAACAGTACAAAATAAAAATTGAAGAAGAAACGACCATACCATGGTGGGTTGTCTCCCACCTAGCACTTTTAGTTAAAGTCCTTAAGTTGGACATTGGATGAGCTTCCTGTTATGGCGGCTTATGCTTAAATTTATCCAGAAATCTACATTAATGTTTTGAATGCCAACAGCCTCCGGGGTCCCAAACTAGGCATGTAAAGCTGTTGAGCAGCTTCAAACAGGTTCTCAGGCTCCCGGGGTGATGAATGTCAGAATAGATTCCAGGATCCCAAACTTTGCTTTTAAATCCGCCTTTGTCTTGATCTATATTCTTCGATCCAGGCGGTTTAGAAATTGTATTCTCACCAAGATGACCAAACGTCTTCTGAGATCCATTCAATTGAACTTGATACCAATCCTTGCACTTCGAATTGAAGCGTGGAACCTTATTGAATCTCTTACACCAGCTCTGAGTACGAGCCATTTCCCTCTTACTCTTAAAGTCGCAGAGAGCTCTAAGCTGGCCATCTGTTTCAAGCAAACCATATTCAAGTGGAAAAGTAAAGATAAAGGTTAAGGATTGTACCCACTTGAAGGTTGTATTAGGTGGTAATGGCCTTGGGATAGGTGTTTCCAGTGGTTCTGTAAGTTCTACTCCCTCGTAATCTTCTGTGAATTCCTCCACTTCTTTGCAAACTTCTTCAACTGCAACCACATCTTGATCAAAGTCTTCGATATCTTCCGCATCACTCAAGTCATAAGTTGGAGGTTGAGAAAAATCTACCTCAACATCATCTTCATATTCGCTTGGATAAGGTTCTTCAGTCTCAGAGAATTCACGTGCGGATGCGAGTTCATTACTAGGAGAACTTGACTTGAGACTATCATCATCAAGGAAACTTGCGTCTTGGGTTATTCTGTCTAGTTCTTCATGAAATACCTGCTTTGGGGGTTGTGCACTATCCTCCTTAGCATCAATTGTAACGTCCTTGACGGAATTTTTCACAACTCTGGATTCCCATGGAGGTTCAGCATCTCCTAAATCTTCAATCAGTACTTCTTCTTCTTGGATAATTTGAGCTTCCTCCAATTGTTCCAGAACAAAGTTATGCTCATTACTGCCCATTGGGATTTCTAGTGTCTCCTTCATGCTATGTTTGTCATTAGATTCTCCACATAAGACTATTGGAGTTCCTTGAGTGTCTAAACGTCTGGAAGATAATTGTTTTATTGCTTGCTCCAGCTGATGAAGGATTGTATGAAGTTGATCTACTGTTTCCTTGAGGCGAGCTTGTGATTCTCGAGGTGATGAATATGGACATGGTACATAGGGAAGTGGTGGTGTTTGGGAGTAATTGGATTGGAATTGGGGTAAATGAGGATCATACGGTGGTGAATCGTGAAAAGGAGCTTGTGAGTGTGGTGGTTCAAAGTTATGTTGAGAGGATGGTCTATAGGTACAGGGTGGGGCTTGTTGGTAGTTACAAGGTTGTCCACCATATCTATTAGCTTGGTATGCATTGTAAAGTGGTCCTCGTCTGTGATACTGTGAAGGGTGTTGTTGCCTAAAGGGTTGATCAAGTCCTCGTGGCTCCATCTATCTTTGATTGCTCTGACCTTGATGCATGTTCCTGCTATAACTTTCGTTCCCTTCAACAATATTAGAACCAAACTCAAAGCGAGAGGGGTGAAAATTCATAGTAGCTAATGGAAATAAAAGGAGAAAATGAAAACAAATAAACAAGTAAAAGAAAAATATTTACAATAACCAATAATAAGGCACACGCTTGCAATTCCCCGGTAACGGCGCCATTTTGAAGAACTGAAGATTGACGGTTTAGAATTCAGAATAAATTTCCGTTGCAAGTATAGTTTCTAAATCAAGCAATCAACCTTTCTTACAAATGTTTTGGTTGTCACAAGTAACAAACCCCTTTAAAATTGATAACCGAAGTATTTAACCTCGGGTCGTCTTCTCAAGGAACTGCAGGGAGGTATGTTCTTATTATTGGTTATGAGTTTTGTAAATTGGAGTTTTGAAAGTAAGGAACAAGTAATTTAAATGACAAATAAAATAAATAAATAACTGTAAAATAAACTCTTGGCAAGGTATAAAAATTCGGAAGCCCTATCCTAGTTGTCCTTATCAATGGTGATGAGAATTATATTTTGCTCTCCACTAAGTCAACCTCTAACTATGAAGGTAAGTCGAGTGGGTAAATCAATTTAACACCTAAAGTCCTAGTCAATTCCTAAGGAGAGACTAGAGTTATAGGGAATTAAATCAATCAGCAAAGATAACAATTATCAATCACGATGAGTTTGACAACTCAAGAGTTACCAATTAATCAACCAAAGCCAAAAGGAGAAAATCTAAATTATTAATATAGATGAAGGAAAGCAATCATGATTCTGAAATACCTCAAATTATATTAAATAGAAAATCAAATCTAAACGTGAATGGTTCATAAGCCAAATTGGCAGCAAAAGTAATTAAAGAAAAGCATTAAAGTATCTAAAAGTAAAAGAGAAATATAAATTAAAAGGAATATTGAACCTGATAAAGAGTTGAAATTAAAAATCCTTTAAGAGGAATCATAATCCTAAAACCTAAGAGAGAGGAGATAACCTCTCTCTCTAAAAACTACATCTAAACTATGAAAAGTGAATAATTGAAGACATGATGATGAATGGATGCATTTCCCCACTTCATAACCTCTAATCTGTGCCTTCTGGACTTGGATCTGGGCCAAAAAGGGTTTCAGAAATCGCTGGGAGCATTTTTTGTAATTTCAGGTGCGTGGCGTCTGTCACGCGTCCGCGTGGGTCACGCGTTCGCTTCGGTCATGCGTCCGCGTCATCTGTGTTTTGCTTAAGGTGCGCGTCCGCGTCAGTCACGCGTTCGCATCGTTGCCTTTTTGCGCTGGGCATGCAGCCGCGTCATCCATGCGTTCGCGTCGCTGCCAGTTTCTTCAAAAACTCCATTTCGTGCCTTCTTTCCATTTTTGTATGTTTCTTTTCCATCCTTTAAGTCATTCCTTCCTTAGGAGATCTGAAACTACTTAACACACAGCTCACGGCATCGAATGGTAATAAAGGATAATTAAAATAATTATTTTTTAAAGCATAGGAAACATGTATTTCACATATATCACATAATAAGGAAGGGAAAGTGAAACCATGCAATTTACATGAATAAGTGGGTGAAGGGTTGAATAAATCACTTAAATTGAGCACAATATATACATAAAATATGGGTTTATCACCCACCCCTATATAAACCCCTCAACACTACCTCATTTTCACACATCACAAACACTTCTTTCCCCCCTTGGCCGAATACACACTTACCATCCATCTCCTCCATTTTCTTCTTCTTCTACTATTTTCCTTCTTCTTTTACTTGAGGACGAGCAAACCTTTTAAGTTTGGTGTGGTAAAAGCATTGCTTTTTGTTTTTCCATAACCATTAATGGCACCTAAGGCCAGAGAAACCTCAAGAAAGAGGAAAGGGAAGGCAATTGCTTCCACCTTTGAGTCATGGAAGATGGAGAGATTCATTCCAAAGGTCCATCAAGACCACTTCTATGAAGTTGTGGCCAAGAAAAAGGTGATCCCTGAGGTTCCTTTTAAGCTCAAAAAGGGCGAATATCCAGAGATCCGACAAGAGATTAGAAGAAGAGGATAGGAAGTTCTCTCCAATCCTATTCAACAAGTCGGAATCTTAATGGTTCAAGAGTTCTATGCAAACGCATGGATCACTAGAAACCATGATCAAAGTATGAACCCAAACCCAAAGAATTGGCTTACAATGGTTTGGGGAAAATACTTAGATTTCAGTCCGGAAAATGTAAGGTTGGCATTCAACTTGCCAATGATGCAAGAAAACGCACGCCCCTACACTAGAAGGATCAAAGGTTGAACCAAGTCCTCATGGACATATGTGTGGAAGGAGCTCAATGAAAAATTGACTCAAGAGGCAAGCCGGTTCAATTGAAAAGGCATGACCTTAAGCCTGTGGCTAGAGGATGGTTGGAGTTCATCCAACGCTCTATCATTCCTACTAGCAACCGGTCTGAAGTTACTATATATCGGGCCATCATGATCCATAGTATCATGATTGGGGAGGAAGTGGAAGTTCATGAGATTATACCTCAAGAACTCTACAAGGTGGCTGACAAGTCCTCCACTTTGGCAAGGTTAGCCTTTCCTCACCTCATTTGCCACCTCTGCAATTCGGCTGGAATTGTCATAGAGGGAGACATCCTCATTGAAGAGGACAAGCCCATCACTAAGAAAAGGATGGAGCAAACAAAAGAGCCCACTCATGGACCTCAACAAGAGCATGAGGAAATTCCTCATCAAGAAATCCCTGAGATGCCTCAAGGGATGCACTTTCCTCCACAAAACTATTGGGAGCAAATCAACACCTCTCTAGGAGAATTAATTTCCAACATGGGACAACTAAGGGTGGAGCACCAAGAGCACTCCATCATTCTCCATGAGATTAGAGAAGATCAAAGAACCATGAGGGAGGAGCAACAAAGGCAAGAAAGAGACATAGAGGAGCTCAAGAACACCATTGGTTCTTCAAGAGGAAGAAGACGCCACCCTCACTAAGGTGGACCCATTCCTTAATCTCCTTGTCTATTTAATTTTTCTGTTTTTCAATTTTTGAGCCTTATGTTTTGTTTATGTTTGTGTCTTTACTATATGATCATTAGTGTTTAAGTGTCTATGTCTTAAAACTATGAATGTTCTATGAATCCATTACCTCTCTTAAATGAAAAATATTCTAAAAACAAAAGAACAAGAAGTACATGATTTTGAATTCATCCTTGAAATTAGTTTAATTATTTTGATGTGGTGACAATACTTTTTGTGTTCTGAATGAATGCTTGAACAGTGCATATGTCTTTTGAATTTGCTGTTTATGAATGTTAAAATTGTTGGCTCTTGAAAGAATAATGAAAAAGGAGAAATGTTATTGATAATCTGAAAAATCATAAAATTGATTCTTGAAGCAAGAAAAAATAGTGAATACAAATTTTGCGAAAAAAAAGAGAAGAAAATGACGAAAAAAAATAAAAGAAAAAGAGCAAGCAAGCAGAAAAATCCAGTAACCCTTTAAACCAAAAGGCAAGGGTAAAAAGGATCCAAGGCTTTGAGCATTAATGGATAGGAGGGCCCAAAGGAATAAAATCCTGGCCTAAGCGGCTAAACCAAGCTGTCCCTAACCATGTGCTTGTGGCGTGAAGATGTCAAGTGAAAAGCTTGAGACTGAGCGATTAAAGTCATGATCCAAAGCAAAAAGAGTGTGCTTAAGAACCCTGGACACCTCTAAGCGGGGAATCTAGCAAAGCTGAGTCACAATCTGAAAAGGTTCACCCAGTTATATGTCTGTGGAATTTATGTATCCGGTGGTAATACTAGAAAACAAAGTGCTTAGGGCCACGGCCAAGACTCATAAAGTAGCTGTGTTCAAGAATCAACATACTGAACTAGGAGAATCAATAACACTATCTGAATTCTGAGTTCCTATAGATGCCAATCATTCTGAACTTCAAAGGATAAAGTGAGATGCCAAAACTGTTCAAAGGCAAAAAGCTACTAGTCCCGCTCATCTAATTGGAGCTAAGTTTCATTGATATTTTGAAATTTATAGTATATTCTCTTCTTTTCATCCTATTTGATTTTCAGTTTCTTAGGGACAAGCAACAATTTAAGTTTGGTATTATGATGAGCGGATAATTTATACGTTTTTTGGCATTATTTTTAAGTAGTTTTTAGTATGATTTAGATAGTTTTTAGTATATTTTTTATTAGTTTTTAAATAAAAATCACATTTATGGACTTTACTATGAGTTTGTGTATTTTTTTGTGATTACAGGTAATTTCTGGCTGAAATTGAGGGACTTGAGCAAAAATCTAATTTAGAGGCTGAAGAAGGACTGCAGATGCTGTTGGATTCTGACCTCCCTGCACTTGAAGTAAATTTTCAGGAGCTACAGAAGCTCAATCGGCGCTCTCTCAATTGCGTTGGAAAGTAGACATCCAGGGCTTTCCAGCAATATATAATAGTCTATACTTTGCCCGAGTTTTGATGATGCAAACTGGCGTTCAAACGCCAATTTCCTGCCCTATTCTGAAGTTAAACGCCAGAAACAGGCTACAACCTGGCGTTTAACTCCAAAAAGAGTCTCTACACATGAAAGCTCAATGCTAAGCCCAAGCACACACCAAGTGGACCCGGAAGTGGATTTCTGCATCAATTACTTATCTTATGTAACCCTAGCTACTAGTTTAGTATAAAAACTACTTTTAGTGATTTATTTCACATCTTTTGATCATCTTTTGAACATATTTTGATCATTTTTGAGACTATCTTTGTATCACTTTTGATCATTGATCACGTTTAGGGGGCTGGCCATTCGGCCATGCCTGGACCACTTTCACTTATGTAATTTTCAACGGTGGAGTTTCTACACCTCATAGATTAAGATGTGGAGCTCTGCTGCTCCTCATGAATTAATCCAAAGTACTATTGTTTTTCTATTCAATTCAAGCTTATTCCTATTCTAAGATATTCGCTTTCACTTCAACATGATGAATATGATGATCCGTGACACTCATTACTATTCTCAACCTATGAACGCGTGCCTGACAACCACTTCCGTTCTACCTTAGATCGAGCGTGTATCTCTTAGCTTCCATTCCAAAAGATCGGAGTCTTCGTGGTATAAGCTAGAATTATTGGCGGCTATTCCTGAGATCCAGAAAGTCTAAACCTTGTCTGTGGTATTCCGAGTAGGATCTGGGAAGGGATGACTGTGACGAGCTTCAAACTCACGAGTGTTGGGCGTAGTGACAGACGCAAAAGGATCAATGGATCCTACTCCAACATGATCGAGAATCGACAGATGATTAACCGTACGGTGACAGTGCATTTAGACCATTTTCACTGAGAGGACAGGAAGTAGCCATTGACAACGGTGATGCCCAACATACAGCTTGCCATGGAAAGGAGTATGAATGATTGAATGGAAGCAGTAGGAAAGCAGAGGTTCAGAAAGAACAAAGCATCTCCATACGCTTATCTGAAATCCCACCAATGAATTACATAAGTATCTCTATCTTCTTTTATGTTTTAATTATAATTTAATTATCAAACTCATGAACATTTGAATTTGCCTGACTGAGATTTACAAGATGACCATAGCTTGGTTCAAGCCGACAATCTCCGTGGGATTGACCCTTACTCACGTAAGGTTTATTACTTGGACGACCCAATGCACTTGCTGGTTAGTTGTGCGGAGTTGTGACAAAGAGGTGAGATTATTTTCGTGCATACCAAGTTGTTGGCGCTGTTTTAGAGATCACAATTTCGTGCACCACTACGCCTTTGGTTATAGCCTCTACCACAGAGACCCTAATCTCCCCGTAAATCGGTTGAACTGGTATCTCGAGAAGTCTCCAACGAAGTCGTTGATTAGCCGTCTGAGAGACATATATTCAAGCTGGTGGTTCATCATTGTCCGATGAAAGACGCACTCTAAACCCATGTAGAATGTGATAACCTTATGCCAGTTCAACGCATTCATATTGATGAAGAACGAATATACATCTTAGAATTAATCAAACACGGATCGAAGAAGAAACAGTAATACTTTTATTAATTCATAGGACTCAGCAAGGCTCCTCCCCTCAACCTAGGAGGTTTAGAAACTCATACTGAAAGGAAAATACAATGTAAAACTCGAATATGGTGTATAATTGTCCGAATGATTATGTAAAATAACTCTTAAATAGTAAACTAATGACTAGTAAGGGTAAAACAGTATTTTTAGTGCTAAAATTCACTTCTGGGGCCCACTTGGTGAGTGTTTGGGCTGAGCCTTGATGAGATCCACGTGTTAGGAGGTCTCTGGGGCGTTGAACGCTGGCTAGGAGGTCCTCTCTGGGCATTTGGACGTTGGGCTCTGCTCTTTGGGTGCTGGACGCCTGAAGGGGGCAGGAAGTTGGCATTAGACGCCAGTTTTGAGCCTTCAAATCTGAAGCAAAGTATGGACTATTATATATTGTCAGAGTGTTCCTCCCTCTTGGGCGTTAAACGCCCAGCTAGGGCCTCTTGGCTGGCGTTTAACATCAGGCTTGTGCTCCCTTTAGGGCGTTAAACGCCCAGCCAGGGCCTCCTGGTTGGCGTTTAACGCCAGGCTTGTTGCCTCCATGGGCATTTTAAATGCCCAATTGCCTTCCCTTTCTGGTGTTTAACGCTAGAGAGATCCTTACTCCAGGGTATTCTGTTTGCTGTTTTGCATCATTCTGTCTCTGTTTAAGCATTGTCCATGATCACTAATCATTAAAATTAACTTAAAACATAATGAAAACTAATTGAAAAGAAAATTGATTAAAATAGAAACAACCAGGAAATTAATAATGTATGAGTGAATATTGGGTTGCCTCCCAATAAACGCTTCTTTAATGTCTTTAGCTGGACTTCACTATGCTTAGCTTAGCAACAGTTTCGAACCTCCTGGTTCTATATCTCCTTCAAGGTAATGCTTAACCTTCTGTCTATTGACAGTGAACCTATTTTCAGGGTCTTTACCTTGAAGTTCTATGTGCCCGTAAGATGATACATTTGTAATCACATACGTTCCCTTCCAGCGAGATTTGAGTTTCCCAGGAAATAATTTGAGTCTTGAGTTGAAGAGCAGGACTTTTTGTCCTGGTTCAAAGAATCTAGAAGCTAACTTCCTGTCATGCCACCTTTTTACCTTTTCCTTATAGATCTTTGCATTTTCAAATGCATTTAAGTGGAATTCGTCCAACTCATTTAGTTGGAGAAGCTGTTTCTCTCCTACTGCCTTAGCATCAAGGTTGAGGAATCTAGTAGCCCAATAGGCTTTATGTTCTAGTTCCACTGGCAAATGACAGGACTTTCCATATACCAGCTGGTATGGTGAAGTTCCAATGAGGGTTTTGAAAGCTGTTCTGTATGCCCAAAGAGTGTCATCAAACTTTCTAGCCCAATCCTTTCTAGAGGCACTTACTATCCTCTCTAAGATTCACTTAAGTTCTCTATTTGAGACTTCGGCTTGACTATTTGTCTGGGGATGATATGATGTTGCTACTTTATGGTGAACTCTGTAATAGTTTAAGACAGAATCCAACTGTCTGTTGCAGAAATGAGTACCTCCATCACTAATTAGTGTCCTAAGGACACCAAATCTACTGAAGATGTTCTTTTGGAGGAACTTCATTACTACTCTGGTGTCATTAGTAGGTGTTGCTATTGCTTCAACCCATTTGGACACATAATCTACTGCCACAAGGATGTAGAAGTTTGAGTATGAAGGCGGGAAGGGTCCCATGAAATCTTTGCCCCATACATCAAACAACTTAATCTCTAGGATTTCTTGCTGAGGCATGATGTGACCATGAGGGAGATTGCCAGCCCTTTGGCAACTATCACAGTTATGGACGAACTCTCTAGAATTCTTAAAGAGAGTAGGCCAGTAAAAGCCACTTTGGAGTACCTTGGTGGCTGTTCGCTCACCTCCAAAGTGTCCTCCATAGTCAGAGCCATGGCAATGTCATAGAATTCTCTGTGCTTCTTCTTCAGACACACAGCGTAAGATTATTCCATCCAATCATCTCTTAAAGAGATATGTCTCATCCCATAGGTAATATTTTGCATCATGCATGAGTTTTCGGGCTTGCTGCCTGGTAAATTCCTTGGGAATAAACCTTATAGCCTTGAAATTTACAATGTCTGCAAACCAAGGTACTGTTCGGATGGTATAGAGTTGCTCATCTGGAAAGGATTCGGATATGTCAGTGGAAGGAGAAGAAGTCCCTGCTATTGGCTCAATCTGGAACAAGTGATCAGCCACCTAATTTTCTATCTGTTTTTTGTCTCTAATTTCTATATCAAACTCTTGCAGGAGTAATACTCATCTTATAAGTCGGGGTTTAGAATTCTGCTTGGTGAGCAGATACTTTAGAGCAGCATGGTCAGTATAAATAATGACCTTAGATCCAACTAGGTAGGATCTGAACTTGTCAATGGCATAGACTACTGCAAGTAGCTCCTTTTCTGTAGTAGTGTAGTTTTTCTGTGCATCATTTAATATACGACTAGCATAATAAATGACATGCAGAAGCTTATCATGTCTTTGCCCCAGGACTGCGCCAATTGTGTAAAACCTGGTCAAATTGTAATTAATTAAATAATAAATTAAATAGGAGCGAATATGGTTAGAAAATCTAGCAATCGGAATTTGATAATTTAAATATGATATTTGGACTCAGTGGATTTTTCTGAGTCGAAAAATATAGTTTTCTGCGTAAAAACGTGCACTGAATTTTGACCGACAGTACCGGCTGAGATCTGTCTGGTACTACAGCTGAGAAAATTGATTATAAGTAAATAAGGTTAAGAAATTAGGATTTATAATTAGGGAAGATAGAAATATTTAAAATGTGATTTAAAGCGTTAATCTTAAAGGTTTTGGCCCAAAATTGGGCCAACAGACTAAATCAAGTGAATTGGGCCCAAGTGGACCCAAGCCCAGTATATATAAGCCTTAACTTAAGGCCATTCAACAGCCACAACTCCCATTTAGTGGGCGAGGGCCGAAATTGAGAGAAGAGAGAAGAAAGGAGAAAACCTAATCCTAGTTCCAACTTCAAATCACCATAACTTGAGCTACGAAACTCCGATTGTCGAGCCGTTTGTGGCCACGCGTTGCTCTTCTCATCCTCTACAATTTTATCTAAGTTTTGTGGTGAGTATTTGATGAGCGGATAATTTATACACTTTTTGGCATTATTTTTAGTATATTTTTAGTAGGATCTAGTTACTTTTAGGGATGTTTTTATTAGTTTTTATGTTAAATTCACATTTCTGGACCTTACCATGAGTTTGTGTATTTTTCTATGATTTCAGGTATTTTCTGGCTGAAATTGAGGGACTTGAGCGAAAATCATATTCAGAGGTTGAAGAAGGACTGCTGATGCTGTTGGATTCTGACCTCCCTGCACTCAAAGTGGATTTTCTGGAGCTATAGAACTCCAAATGGTGCGTTCTCAACGGCGTTGGAAAGTAGACATCCAGGGATTTCCAACAATATATAATAGTCCATACTTTGCCCGAGTTTAGATGACACAAAAGGCGTTGAACGCCAGTTCTACGCTGCAGTCTAGAGTTAAACGCCAGAAACACGTCACAAACCAGAGTTGAACGCCAAAAACACGTTACAACTTGGCGTTCAACTCCAAAAGAAGCCTCTGCACGTGTAAACTTCAAGCTCAGCCCAAGCACACACCAAGTGGGCCCCGGAAGTGGATTTATGCATCAATTACTTACTTCTGTAAACCTTAGTAGCTAGTTTAGTATATATATAGAACTTTTTATCATTGTATTCACAGTCTTGGTTACTCCGGTTCCCCTCTGGGGCCGAGACCAATGAACTCCATTATCACTTATGTATTTTCAACGATAGAGTTTCTGCACTCCATAGATTAAGGTGTGGAGCTCTGCTGTTCCTCATGATTTAATGCAAAGTACTACTATTTTCTATTCAATTCAACTTATTCCGCTTCTAAGATATCCATTCGCACCCAAGAACATGATGAATGTGATGATTATGTGACGCTCATCATCATTCTCACTTATGAACGTGTGCCTAATAAACACTTCCGTTCTACATGCAAACAAGCTAGAATGAGTATCTCTTAGATATCTAATACAGAGGACCGAGTCCGAGATATTAGAATCTTCGTGGTATAAGTTAGAACCCATGGATGGCCATTCTTGAGATCCGAAAAATCTAAACCTTGTCTGTGGTATTCTGAGTAGGATCTGGGAAGGGATGGCTGTGACGAACTTCAAACTCGCGAGTGCTGGGCGTAGTGACAGACGCAAAAGGAAGGTGAATCCTATTCCAGTATGATCGATAACCTCAGATGATTAGCCGTGCCATGACAGAGTATTTGGACCTTTTTCACAGAGAGGATGGGATGTAGCCATTGATAACGGTGATGCCCTATATAAAGCTTGCCATGGAAAGGAGTAGGACTGGTTGGATGAAGACAGTAGGAAAGCAGAGGTTCAGAGGAACGAAAGCATCTCTAAACGCTTATCTGAAATTCTCACCAATGAATTACATAAGTATTTCTATCTTTATTTTCTGTTTATTTACTATTATTATTCGAAAACTCCATAACCATTTAATATCCGCCTGACTGAGATTTACAAGATGACCATAGCTTGCTTCATACCAACAATCTCCGTGGGATCGACCCTTACTCACGTAAGGTTTTATTACTTGGACGACCCAGTGCACTTGCTGATTAGTTGTATTGAAGTTGTGACAAATTATGAATTAAGATTAGAGCACCAAGTTTTTGGAGCCATTACCAGGGATCACAATTTCGTACACCAAGGTTTTGGTGCCGTTGCCGGGGATTGTTCGAGTTTGGACAACTGACGGTTCATCTTGTTGCTCAGATTAGGTAATTTTTTTTTGTTTTATTTTAAAAAAAAATTTCTTCAAAAATCTTTCAAAAAAATTTTTTCCCTTTGTTTTCGAAAATTATTTTAAAAATTTTAAGAATGAATTCTAATGTTTCAAAATGGTATGCTGAAGTTTGGCTGGCCATCAAGCTTTAGACTAACCTGGTATGATTCCTGGAATCTTGATTGAGGACTTTGAATTCATTGCTTCCTTTTCTCTATATGTTTTCAAAAAAAATAAAAATATACAAAAATCCAAAAAAATTAATAAAATCATAAAAATAAAAAATATTTTATGTTGTTTGTTTGAGTCTTAAGTCAATTTTTAAGTTTGGTGTCAATTGCATTTTTTTAAAAAAAATTTATGCATTTTTCGAAAATTCATGCATTCATAGTGTTCTTCATGATCTTCAAGTTGTTCTTGGTAAGTATTCTTGTTTGATCTTGATGTTTTCTTATTTTGTGTCTTTTGTTGTTTTTCATGTGCATCTTTGCATTCATAGTGTCTAAAAATTAAAAATTTTTAAGTTTGGTGTCTTGCATGTTTTCTTTTCTGGAAAATTTTTCAAAAATAAGTTCTTGGTGTTCATCTTGACATTCAAAGTGTTCTTGGTATTCATCTTGTCATTCATAGTGTTCTTGCATGCATCACATGTTTTGATCCAAAATTTTCATGCATTGAGTCTTTTTGATGTTTTTCTCTTTCATCATTAAAAATTCAAAAATAAAAAAAAATATCTTTCCCTTTTTCACTCATAAATTTTCAAAAATTTGAGTTGACTTTTTCAAAATTTTTTAAAATTTAGTTGTTCCTTATGAGTCAAATCAAATTTTCAATTTAAAAACCTTATCTTTTTCAAAATCTTTTTCAAAAATCAAATCTTTTTCATTTTTCTTATTTATTTTCGAAAATTTTAAAAATATTTTTCAAAAATCTTTTTCTTAATTTCATCTCATAATTTTCGAAAATATTATCAACAATTAATGTTTTGATTCAAAAATTTTAAGTTTGTTACTTTCTTGTTAAGAAAGATTCAAACTTTAAGTTCTAGAATCATATCTTGTGATTACTTGTGAGTCAAGTCATTAATTTTGATTTTAAAATTCAAATCTTTTTCAAAACTAATTTTAATCATATCTTTCTATCATATCTTTTTAAATCATATCTTTTTCAAAAATTTGATTTTAAAATATCTTTTCTAACTTCTTATCTTCTTATCTTTTCAAAATTGATTTTCAAATCTTTTTCAACTAACTAATTGACTTTTTGTTTATTTCTTATCTTTTTCAAAACCACCTAACTACTCTTCCCTCTCTAATTTTCGAAAATACCTCCCTCTTTTTCAAAAATTCCTTTTAATTAATTAATTGTTTTAAATTTTAATTTTAAATTTTTTACCCTTTAATTTTCGAAAATTATCAACTTCTTTTCAAAAAATTATTTTCAAAAATTTCTCTCTCTCATCTTCTTCTATTTATTTAATTACTTACTAACACTTCTCCTCACCCAAAAATTCGAACCCCTTCTTCTCCTTTGAGTTCGAATTCTTCTCTTCTTCATTCTTTTTCTTCTTTTCTTCTACTCACACAAGGGAACCTCTATACTGTGGTAAAAAGGATCCCTATTATTATTTTCTATTCCCTTCTTTGTCATATGAGCAGGAGCAAGGACAAAAACATTCTTGTTGAAGCAGATCCTGAACCTGAAAGGACTCTAAAAAGGAAACTAAGAGAAGCTAAAATACAACAATCCAGAGACAACCTTACAGGAATTTTCGAACAGGAAGAGGAGATGGCAGCCAAAAATAATAATAATGCAAGGAGGATGCTTGGTGACTTCACTGCACCTAATTCCAATTTACATGGAAGAAGCATCTCCATTCTTGCCATTGGAGCAAACAATTTTGAGCTGAAACCTCAATTAGTTTCTCTGATGCAGCAGAATTGTAAGTTTCATGGACTTCCATCTGAAGATCCTTTTCAGTTCTTAACTGAATTCTTGCAGATCTGTGACACTGTTAAGACCAATGGGGTTGGTCCCGATGTCTACAGGCTTGTGCTTTTCCCGTTTACTGTAAGAGACAGAGCTAGAGTATGGTTGGACTCTCAACCTAAGGATAGCCTGAACTCTTGGGATAAGCTGGTCACGGATTTCTTAGCCAAGTTCTTCCCTCCTCAAAAGCTTAGTAAGCTTAGAGTGGATGTTCAAACCTTCAGACAGAAAGAAGGAGAATCCCTCTATGAAGCTTGGGAGAGATACAAGGAACTGACCAAAAAGTGTCCTTCTGACATGCTTTCAGAATAGACCATCCTGGATATATTCTATGATGGTCTGTCTAAGTTATCAAAGATGTCACTGGACCATTCTGCAGGTGGATCCATTCACCTAAAGAAAACACCTGCAGAAGCTCAGGAACTCATTGACATGGTTGCAAATAACCAGTTCATGTACACTTCTGAGAGGAATCCTGTAAGTAATGGGACGCCTCAGAGGAAGGGAGTTCTTGAAATTGATACTCTGAATGCCATATTGGCTCAGAATAAAATATTGACTCAATTAGTCAATATGATCTCTCGGAGTCTGAATGGATTGAAGGAATCATCCAACAGTACTAAAGAGGCATCTTCTGAAGAAGAAGCTTATGATCCTGAGAACCCTGCAATAGCAGAGGTGAATTACATGGGTGAACCTTATGGAAACACCTATAACCCCTCATGGAAGGATCAACAAATGCCTCAACAAGGCTTTAATAATGGTGGAAGAAACAGGTTTAACAATAGTAAACCTTTTCCATCATCCACTCAGCAACAGACAGAGAATTCTGAGCAGAATCCATCTAGCTTAGCAAATTTAGTCTCTGATCTATCTAAGGCCACTGTGAGTTTCATGAATGAAACAAGGTCTTCCATTAGAAATTTGGAAGCACAAGTGGGCCAGCTGAGTAAGAAGATCACTGAAACTCCTCCTAATACTCTCCCAAGCAATACAGAAGAGAATCCAAAGAGAGAGTGCAAGGCCATTGATATAACCATCATGGCCGAACCTACAGGGGAGGAAGAGGACGTGAATCCCAGTGAGGAAGACCTCCTGGGACGTCCAGTAATCAACAAGGAGTTTTCCTTTGAGGAGCCAAAGAAATCTGAGGCTCATCTAGAGAACATAGAGATTCCATTGAACCTCCTTATGCCCTTCATGAGCTCTGATCAGTATTCTTCTTCTGAAGAGAATGAGGATGTTACTGAAGAGCGAATTGCCAAGTATCTTGGTGCAATCATGAAGCTGAATGACAAATTATTTGGTAATAAGCCTTGGGAAGATGAACCTCCCTTGCTCATCAATGAACTGAGTGATCTAGATCAACTGACATTGCCTCAGAAGAAACAGGATCTTGGAAAGTTCTTAATACCTTGTACCATAGGCACCATGACCTTTGAGAAGGCTCTATGTGACCTTGGGTCAGGGATAAACCTCATGCCACTCTCTGTAATGGAGAAACTGGGAATCCTTGAGGTACAGGCTGCCAATTTCTCATTAGAAATGGCAGAAAAATCTATGAAAATGGCTTATGGACTAGTAGAGGACGTGTTAGTAAAGGTTGAATGCCTTTACATCCCTGCTGATTTCATAATCCTAGATACTGGGAAGGATGAGGATGAATCCATCATCCTTGAAAGACCCTTCCTAGCCACAGCAAGAGCTGTGATTGATGTAGACAGAGGAGAGTTGGTCCTTCAACTAAATGAGGACAACCTTGTGTTTAAAACTCAAGGATCTCTTTCTGTAACAATGGAGAGGAAGCATGAAAAGCTTCTCTCAGTACAGAGTCAACTAAAGCCCCCATAGTCAAACTCTAAGTTTGGTGTTGAGAGGCCTCAGCCAGACTCTAAGTTTGGTGTTGAACTCCCATATCCAAACTCTAAGTTTGGTGTTGGGAGTCTATAAAATTGACCTGATCACCTGTGTGGCTCCATGAGAGCCCACTGTCAAGCTATTGACATTAAAGAAGCGCTTGTTGGGAGGCAACCCAATTTTTATTTATCTAATTTTATTTTTATTTTTATTGTTTTTTCATGTTTTATTAGGTTCATGATCATGTGGAGTCACAAAATAAATACAAAAATTAAAAACAGAATCAAAAACAGCAGAAGAAAAATCACACCCTAGAGGAGGGACTTACTGGCGTTTAAACGCTAGTAAGGAGCATCTGGCTGGCGTTCAACGCCAGAACAGAGCATGGATCTGGCGTTGAACGCCAGAAACATGCTGCATCTGGGTGCTGAACACCCAGAACAAGCATCAATTCGGCGTTTAAATGCCAGAATTGCATGCAAAGGCATTTTTACATGCCTAATTGGTGCAGGGATGTAAATCCTTGACACCTCAGGACCTGTGGACCCCACAGGATCAACTCAGCATCTGTGGACCCCACAGGATCCCCACCTACCTCCACTCATACTCTTCCCTCTTCTCATTCATCCTCTCTTCCCAATAAACATCCTTCCCCAAAACCCTTCACCAATCACCTCAATCTCTCTCTTCCCTATTACCCATTCACCACTCACATCCACCCACTCTTCCCCATAAACCTACCTCATACACCCCACCTACCTTCAAAATTCAAAATCACTTTCCCACCCAAACCCACCTAAATGGCCGAACCTGACCCCTCTCCCTTCACTATATAAACCCCTCCATTCTTCTTCATTTTCACACAACACAACCCTCTCTTCCCCTTCTTGGCCGAAACACAACTGTCTCTCCCTCCCCTCCATATCTTCTTCTTCTTCTTCTTTTCTTTCTTCTCTTGCTCGAGGGCGAGCAATATTCTAAGTTTGGTGTGGGTAAAAGCATAAGCTTTTTATTTTTTCATTACCAGTGATGGCATCTAAGACCGGAGAATCCTCTAGAAAAGGGAAAGGGAAGACAAAAGCTTCCACCTCCGAGTCATGGGAGATGGAAAGATTCATCTCCAAAGCCCATCAAGACCATTTTTATGATGTTGGGCCAAGAAGAAGGTGATCCCCGAGGTCCCTTTCAAACTCAATAAAAATGAGTATCCGGAGATCCGACATGAGATCCAAAGAAGAGGTTGGGAAGTTCTAACAAACCCCATCCACCAAGTCGGAATTCTAATGGTTCAAGAGTTCTATGCTAATGCATGGATCACTAGAAACCATGATCAAAGTAAGAACCCAAACCCAAAGAATTATCTCACCATGGTTCGGGGGAAATACTTAGATTTTAGTCCGAAAAATGTGAGGTTGGCGTTCAACTTGCCAATGATGGAAGAGAACGCACACCCCTACACAAGAAGAGTCAACTTTGATCAAAGGTTGGACCAAGTCCTCATGGACATATGTGTGGAAGGAGCTCAATGGAAGATTAACTCAAAAGGCAAACCGGTTCAACTGAGAAGACTGGACCTTAAGCCCGTAGCTAGAGGATGGTTGGAGTTCATTCAACGCTCAATCATTCCCACTAGCAACCGGTCTGAAGTTACAATAGACCGAGCCATCATGATCCATAGCATCATGATTGGGGAGGAAGTGGAGGTTCATGAGATTATACCTCAAGAACTCTACAAGGTGGCTGACAAGTCCTCCACTATGGCAAAGTTAGCCTTTCCTTACCTCATTTGCCACCTATGCAATTCGGCTGGGATTGACATAGAGGGAGATATCCTCATTGAAGAGGACAAGCCCATCATTAAGAAAAGGATGGAGCAAACAAGAGAGCCTATTCATGGATCTCAAGAGACGCATGAAGAAGCTCATCACCAAGAAATTCCTGAGATGCCTCAAGGGATGCACTTTCCTCCACAGAATTTTTGGGAGCAAATCAACACCTCCCTAGGAGAATTAAGTTCCAACATGGGACAATTAAGGGTGGAACATCAAGATCACTCCATCATCCTCCATAAAATTAGAGAAGATCAAAGAGCAATGAGGGAGGAGCAACAAAGACAAGGAAGAGACATAGAAGAGCTCAAGGACATCATTAGTTCCTCAAGAAGGAAACGCCACCATCACTAAGGTGGACTCATTCCTTGTTCTCAAATTTTCTATTTTTCGTTTTCTTATGTTAAATGTTTATCTATGTTTGTGTCTTTATTACATGATCATTAGTGTCTAAGTGTCTATGCCTTAAAGTAGTGAATATGAATCCATCACCTCTCTTAAATGAAAAATGTTTTTAATTCAAAAGAACAAGAAGTACATGAGTTTCGAATTTATCCTTGAACTTAGTTTAATTATATTGATGTGGTGACAATACTTTTTGTTTTCTGAATGAATGCTTGAACAGTGCATATGTCTTTTGAAGTTGTTGTTTATGAATGTTAAATATGTTGGCTCTTGAAAGAATGATGAAAAGGAGAAATATTATTTGATAATCTAAAAAATCATAAAAATGATTCTTGAAGCAAGAAAAAGCAGTGAATACAAAAGCTTGCAGAAAAAAATAGCGAAAAAAAAAAAGAGAGAGAGAAAGAAAAAGAAAAAGCAAGCAGAAAAAGCCAAAAGCTCTTAAAACCAAAAGGCAAGAGCAAAAAGCCAATAGCCCTTAAAACCAAAAGGCAAGGGTAATAAAAAGGATACAAGGCTTTGAGCATCAGTGGATAGGAGGGCCTAAAGGAATAAAATCCTGGCCTAAGCGGCTAAACCAAGCTGTCCCTAACCATGTGCTTGTGGCGTGAAGGTGTCAAGTGAAAACTTGAGACTGAGCGGTTAAAGTCAAGGTCCAAAGCAAAAGAAGAGTGTGCTTAAGAACCCTGGACACCTCTAATTGGGGACTTTAGCAAAGCTGAGTCATAATCTGAAAAGGTTCACCCAATTATGTGTCTGTGGCATTTATGTATCCGGTGGTAATACTGGAAAACAAAGTGCTTAGGGCCACGGCCAAGACTCATAAAGTAGCTGTATTCAAGAATCAACATACTGAACTAGGAGAATCAATAACACTATCTGAACTCTGAGTTCCTATAGATGCCAATCATTCTGAACTTCAATGGATAAAGTGAGATGCCAAAACTATTCAAGAGGCAAAAAGCTACAAGTCCCGCTCATCTGATTGGAGCTATGTTTCATTGATAGTTTGGAATTTATAGTATATTCTCTTATTTTTATCCTATTTGATTTTCAGTTGCTTGGGGACAAGCAACAATTTAAGTTTGGTGTTGTGATGAGCGGATAATTTATACGCTTTTTGGCATTGTTTTTAGTATGTTTTTAGTAGGATCTAGTTACTTTTAGGGATGTTTTTATTAGTTTTTATGTTAAATTCACATTTCTGGACTTTACTATGAGTTTGTGTGTTTTTCTGTGATTTCAGATATTTTCTGGCTGAAATTGAGGGACTTGAGCAAAAATCAGATTCAGAGGTTGAAGAAGGACTGCTGATGCTGTTGGATTCTGACCTCCCTGCACTCAAAGTGAATTTTCTGGAGCTACAGAACTCCAAATGGCGCGCTCTCAACGGCGTTGGAAAGTAGACATCCAGGGATTTCCAGCAATATATAATAGTCCATACTTTGCCCGATTTTAGACGATGCAAAAAGGCATTGAACGCCAGTTCTACGCTGCAGTCTGGAGTTAAACGCCAGAAACACGTCACAAACCAGAGTTGAACGCCAAAAACACGTTACAACTTGGCGTTCAACTCCAAAAGAAGCCTCTGCACATGTAAACTTCAAGCTCAGCCCAAGCACACACCAAGTGGGCCCCGGAAGTGGATTTATGCATCAATTACTTACTTTTGTAAACCCTAGTAGCTAGTTTAGTATATATATAGAACTTTTTATCATTGTATTCAAAGTCTTGGTTACTTCGGTTCCCCTCTGGGGATGAGACCAATGAACTCCATTATCACTTATGTATTTTCAATGGTAGAGTTTCTGTACTCCATAGATTAAGGTGTGGAGCTCTGCTGTTCCTCATGATTTAATGCAAAGTACTACTGTTTTCTATTCAATTCAACTTATTCCGCTTCTAAGATATCCATTCGCACCCAAGAACATGATGAATGTGATGATTATGTGACGCTCATCATCATTCTCACTTATGAACGCGTGCCTGATAAACACTTCCGTTCTACATGCAAACAAGCTAGAATGAGTATCTCTTAGATATCTAATACAGAGGACCGAGTCCGAGATATTAGAATCTTTGTGGTATAAGTTAGAACCCATGGATGGCCATTCTTGAGATCCGGAAAGTCTAAACCTTGTCTGTGGTATTCCGAGTAGGATCTGGGAAGGGATGGCTGTGACGAACTTCAAATTCGCGAGTGCTGGGCGTAGTGACAGAAGCAAAAGGAGAGTGAATCCTATTCCAGTATGATCGAGAACCTCAGATGATTAGCCGTGCCGTGACAGAGCATTTGGACCTTTTTCACAGAGAGGATGGGATGTAGCCATTGACAACGGTGATGCCCTATATAAAGCTTGCCATGGAAAGGAGTAGGACTGGTTGGATGAAGACAGCAGGAAAGCAGAGGTTCAGAGGAACGAAAGCATCTCTATACGCTTATCTGAAATTCTCACCAATGAATTACATAAGTATTTCTATCTTTATTTTCTGTTTATTTACTATTATTATTCGAAAACTCCATAACCATTTAATATCCGCCTGACTGAGATTTACAAGATGACCATAGCTTACTTCATACCAACAATCTCCGTGGGATCGACCCTTACTTACATAAGGTTTTATTACTTGGACGACCCAGTGCACTTGCTGGTTAGTTGTATCAAAGTTGTGACAAATTATGAATTAAGATTAGAGCACCAATTTTTTGGAGCCATTACCAGGGATCACAATTTTGTACACCAGTATTTCATTCATCTCTTCCCAGTTTTCTAAATTCCCCACCGTTACGCATTTTTGGGTAGTTAGTGTTAAAATCTTGTGATTTTGGTTGTTTAGACATACTCTAACATGGATTCTAAGTGGGTTCTATCCCTATTTCATATGGGCTGAGGTAAGAAGTACTCAAACCCTTGTGATTTATCAATTTCATGAACCCTAGGTTGATTATAAGTGTGATAATTGATTATGTTAGAGTATTGGGTAATTTTGGTGCACAATTGGAAGATTGATATTGCTTGAGGAGCTTTGGTGAGGGTTGGAGCTAAGGATTGGTGGAGACTCTCAAGAAGAAGTTCAATTATTTTGGCTACAAGAGGTACGGTTTAAGTTTCATTTAAGTACCGTGTGGTGTGATGAGAATTCCTAGGCTAGATGCCCCTAAGATTAAGTTTGGATTGTGTGAATGGTTGGCACTAATATGCATAGTTGATATGTAATATAAATTAATGATTGAGTTGAGAATTGTGTGAATTTGTATGTTTGGTGCGTTGAGGATTTGATGAATTGGATAATGAATATTGGTTTGTGGAATATGTATTTAAATTGTGAATTTGGGCCGGAGGCCATGAATCTTGGGCCGGAGGCCAGAAAGAGGTAAGGAAGGTAAGTTGATGTGTGTATTGTGTGATGATATAAGAGATTGGAAGGATCTTTGATATTGAATGTGTGAATAATTGGTTTGATTATTGAATAATCAGGTTTGAGGAATTAAGGTGTGGGATTTGATAGTTTTGGGTGAAATTATGTAGATGAGGTAGGTTTGGTTTTAGTTGAGTGTAATTATGTGAATGTGGTTGGGTTGTGGTCTTTTGGATGAGTGGAAATGAATTTAGCCTGTGAACATTGGAAAAATTGGTGATTTCTATTTTTGGGTAGAAATTGATTTTTGACCAACTTTGGTGGTCCGTAACTCGGTCCACGGAGTTTGGAATTCTTCAAAATTAGATTTTTATGAAAGTTTATTCAACGATCTTTCCAACAGTTCAGAAAATAGATGAAAAAGGAATTTTGTAGAAGAAGTTATGTGTGTTGGAAGTTTGGGGTTTGAAAATGTAATTCTGCAGCTTTTTTAACTTGGTAAAAATTTTGGAATATCGTGCTTCCACGCGCACGTGTGGCCGACGCGCACGCGTCAATCTCGATTTTTACTCACCCATGCGTGCGCCTGGCCGACGCGTACGTATTGCTGCACTGATACGAATGCCTCGTAGAAAATTCAGAGAGTTGTGCGGGTACTGTGCTGGTTTTGTGCGAGAAGCACAAAATGCACCCACACGTATGCGTGGCTGACGCACACGCGTCACTCTGCTTTTCTGATTCCCACATGGGCGCATGGGCGACGCTCACGCGTCACTTTACTTTTTCAGTCTTCCACGCGTGCACGTGGGCGACATGCACGCGTGACCTTGTTTTTGGCAGAAATTGATTTTTGAGTTTTAAAGCTGAATTTCAGACTTCTAAGCCTCCACTTTCATCCTTTAAGCCTTAAATTTTTATAGTATGCCTAGTAATGAAGAGAAGTTAGGACATCTGGTAACTTACGGATGAAGTAAAGTAAGAACGAATGATGAATGATGAGTAATGATAATTGTATGAGTTGCTAAGGATGAAGGTGAAAGTACTGTGTACAGTATGAGCCAGATGGCTGTGATAAGAATTGAATTATGGCTGAGTATGTATATGTATATGATTAATGACTAAATGTGGTAAGGGAATAATGATGGAACGTGTTGAATGTGATGTGTGAACCCGAGGTAGTAGGCAGTGGCGTTGTCCACTTGCTCCGGGTATGAGATGGGAAGAAGGATTATGATAAATGAGTTTAATTATGGAGTTTTGAATGAATGTATGTTTGAGATGCCTAGGTAGTAGCAAGGGTTGTGGTTCATCCTACTTGCTCCAGGTCAGAAATTGTGATGCCTGGGTAGTAGAAGGGTTGTGGTTCGTCCCACTTGCTCCAGGTCAGAGATTGTGACGCCTGGGTAGTAGCGGCAGTAGTGGTGATTCCACTCGCTCCAAGTTGAACTTTTAAACACCTGCCTGGGTAGATGCAGTAGCATTGATTCCACTTGCTCCGGGTTTGGTTTGCAACTCCTGGGGTAGATGTAGTCGTTATCCCCCACTTGCTCCCAGTCGAGGTTGATTTGAGATTTATGAAACTATCTGAGTTTCAAATTTCCTTGGGTAGATGCAGTGGGTCGGCTCCACTTGCTCCAGGTTGAGATCTGAGATTCTGCTGACCCTATATCGTAAGTGTGGCTAGACACTGTGAAAGTTCCGGATGAGCTCGCCTCCGTGAATAAACACCAGTGTGGGTGTTGTGTGATTATGATTATGATTGTGAATAACTCGAGTTGGGGATGCACGACAGAGGGACAGTCCAATGGTTAGCTACCAGGACTTGTCGGGTTGGCTTTATAACTGACAGATGAGACTCATCAGCCATAGGGCATGCATACATCATTTGCATATGTTTGAATTGTTTGGGTTTGCCCATTTATTTGGATTGCTGTATCATATATGCTATGTTACCTGACTATATGCTATCTGTTTTACTTGTACCTTAATTGTGTATTACTTGTCTGTATTGATTGTGTTTGTACAACTGAGAGGTCCTTCATGCTGGTGTCGGTTGACGCTGAGGGCTATTCTTGTTGAGATGGAATAATGATATGATTAATTTAAAATGATGATTACTGACTGTGACAATTTGAGTTCCCTGTGTTGATGCAGTGAAGTGATTTTACTGCTCCAGGTTGATATTGAGATAATTTGAGTTCCCTGGGTAGACGTAGTGAAGTGATTTCACTTGCTCCAGGTGAGAATATGAAGTATTGATATAGAATTGCTGAGACAAAGTAACTGGTGACGGTTTGGCTTATGATTCCAATTCTGATTTGTCGAAGAGTTAGAAAGTTATGAAGCATGAGGAATATGAATAAAATTTAGCATTCCCTTATGAGAGTTGCCTATTTATGGATTAGCGAGAACATAGGATGAATATTTGGTGAAAGGAAGTTTTGGATGCTTAGTGAGTTTTTATTAGAATGCATTGTATTTATTTGGCACTTTTACCATACTGGGAACCCATGGGTCGGGGGTTCTCATTTCGTATATATCTCTTGTTTTTCAGATACAGGTCCAGGTGCTCAGAAGTGAGTTGTGATTCATCTGAGAGATGGCAAAGATCTTTATATTCTCTACTTTATATTTTGCTTAGAATCTCTCCACTTTTATTTGGAAAAGCTCATATTATGTATTGAACTCTTTTGGACTTGCCTATAGAGGCTCTTATGTTTCTTTAGGGAGAGATTAGGAGATACTGTTGTCAACTACTTTTATACTGTACCCTAGCCAGCCTAAACTTCGCGGGTTGCGACTAGTGGCTATTTACTTATGTTATATATCTGTATACTGTCCTTCTCTTATTCTCCTTTATGACTTTATCCTTATAACGCTTTCGATATTATGCTTTATCTTTTAGTTGTCGATGCGTGAGTGATACGATTTCGCGATTTTATTTTTACACTTTTCAGGCTTCTCGATTAATACTCCTTTCAATTTTACTTATAATTATGTATTAAAAATCCACCTAAGAGTCGTACCACCATAATATCATTGACTTATGACTCGAGCATAAGGATTTGAATATTAGGGTGTTACAAATTGCATGATCACTGGCATCACACATTAGTTCAAATGGTAAGTCCCAGTTGGGTGCAGAGATGATAGGAGCAGTGACAAACTTGGCTTTCAGAGTTTCAAAGGTGTGCAGGCATTCTTGGTCAAAGACGAATGGAACATCAGTGGCCAAGAGATTGCACAGGGGTTTTGCGATTTTTGAAAAATCTTTGATGAACCGCTTGTAAAATCCTGCATGTCCTAGGAAACTTCTGATTGCCTTGACATTAGTAGGTGGAGACAAGTGTTCTATCACTTCCACATTAGCTTGATCCACTTCTATCTTCTTATTTGAGATCCGATGTCCAAGAACAATGCCTTCAATTACCATGAAATGGCATTTTTTCCAGTTTAGAACTAGGTTTGTTTCTTTGCATCTTTTCAGAACTCGGGTCAGATGATCAAGACAGGAGTCAAATGAGTCTCTAAAAACAGAGAAGTCATCCATGAATACTTCAAGGAACTTCTCTACCATATCAGAGAGGATGGATAACATACATCATTAAAAGGTGGCAGGTGCGTTGCACAGGCCAAATGGCATTCGCTAGTAGGCAAACACGCCAGATGGGCATGTGAATGCTGTTTTCTCTTGATCCTATGGATCCACTGCTATTTGATTGTACCTGGAATATCCATCCAGGAAATAGTAAAAAGCCTGACCTGCTAGTCTTTCTAGCATCTAGTCTATGAAGGGTAAAGGAATGTGATCTTTCCTGGTGGCATCATTGAGTCTTCTATAGTCAATGCACATACGCCACCCTGTAACTGTCCTTTTCGGGATCAGCTCATTTTTTTCATTTTGAACCACTGTCATGCCTCCCTTCTTAGGAACAACCTGGACAGGGCTCACCCAGGGGCTTTTAGAAATGGGATAAATGATCCAGCCTCCCAGAGCTTAGTGACTTCCTTCTGCACTACTTCCTTCATAGCCGGATTCAATCGCTTCTGTGGTTGTACCACAGGTTTGGCATTATCCTCCAGCAGGATTTTATGCATGCATCGGGATGGGCTAATGCCCTTAAGGTCACTTATAGTCCACCCAAGGGCGGTCCTATGCGTTTTGAGCACCTTAATTAGTGCTTCTTCTTCCTGTAGTTCTAAGGTAGAGCTTATGATCACATGATACGTATCTCCATCTCCCAGAAATGTATATTTCAGGGAGGAAGGTAATGGCTTAAGCTCAAACTTTGGAGGCTTCTCCTTTTCCTCAGAGGTTTCCAGAGGTTCCTCTGAATCAGGCTGGGTATCATCAAGGATATCATTCAGCCCTTTCCTGAGGCTTTCGGCCATGTTGACCTCTTCCACCAGGGAATCAATGAGGTCAATGCTCATGTATTCCTCAGGGATGTCTGGATGCTGCATAGCTTTGACAGCATTTAATACGAACTTTTCCTCATTGACCCTTAGGGTTACTTCCCTTTTTTCAACATCAATGAGGGTCCATCCTATAACTAAGAAGGGTCTCCCTAGGATAAGGAATGCACTCTTATGCCCTTCCATGTCCAACACCACAAAGTCAAGGGAAAAGCAAAGGGTCCAACCCTAATAATCATGTCTTCAATTACTCATGATGGTATCTTAATGGAACCATAAGCAAGTTGAAGGCATATGCGGGTTGGTTTGACTTCATCAGTCAAACACAGCTTCTTTATTAAGGAAGCAGGTATTAGGTTGATGCTTGCTCCAAGGTCATATAGAGTTGTCCTTGTACAAGCATCACCTAGAGTGCATGGTATCATAAAGCTTCCAGGATCCTTAAGTTTCTCTTGTAAGCTATTCTGATTGATTGCACTGCACTCTTCAGTGAGGAGGACTGTTTCTATCTCTTTTCAATCCTTCTTATGACTTAAGATGTCCTTCATGAACTTCGCATAAGATGGTATCTGTTCAAGAGCCTCTGCAAAAGGGATCTTTATCTCTAATGTTCTGAAATAATTCACAAAGCGGGCAAATTGTTTATCTTTTTCCTCTTGACAGAGTTTCTGATGAAACGGCATCTGAGCCTTATACTCATCAACCTTGGTTGATGAAGGCCGAATGCCATGTGAGTTGGAAGGAGGGTTACTAGCTTACTTAGGAGGGTTGTTATCAGTGAGTGACTGACCTCTTTTGCTTGGGCGTTCAACGCCCATGCTGCTGCCCCCTCCCTGGCATTCAACGCCAGGGACACTACCCCCTTGTGGGCGTTCAACGCCAAGGGTGCTGCCTCCTTGGGCGTTTGAACGCCCAGTCTCTTCCCTTTCCTAGCGTTCAATGCCAGGAGTGATACCTCCCTGGGTGTTTGAACGCCCAGAGATATCCTGTGCAGAGACCTGGTTTCCCTTCTTATTGTATTGAGGTTGGGTATTTAAGGATTTCCCACTCCTCAGTTGGATAGCCTGGCGTTCTTCTATTATCTACTTAGATAACTGCTGCCTTGTTTGACTCAGCTGGGCTTCTACATTCCTGTGAGAAGCCTGAGTTTTTTGCAAAGCCTCTTACAGTTCCAATAGTTGCTGGGCAAGGGTGTGCAGTTGCTGAGTCAATGGGCCATCCTGTTCTGGAGGGTTAGGTTCAGTAGCTACTGCCTTAACCTCTCCTATTATAGAAGTCTCAGCAGATGAGTACAGATGCTGATTAGTGGTAATTGTCTCAATAATCTCTTGAGCTTCTCCTATGGTCTTTCTCATGTGTATGAAACCACCAACAGAGTGGTCCAAAGACAATCTAGCCATGTCTGAAAGTTTATAGTAGAAGATGTATAACTGTATCCATTTTGAAAATATTTCAGTGGGATATTTTCTTAACATCCTCCTGTACCTCTCCCAGGCATCATAAAGAGATTCATTATCTCCTTATTTGAAGCCTTGGATGTCCAGCCTCAGCTGGGTCATCTTCCTTGGGGGAAAGTATTGATTTAAAAACTTATCTACTAACTGTTTCCAAGTTTTAAACTAACTTTAGGCTAGTTATCCAACCACCTTTTTGCTTGATCTTTTACAACAAAAGGAAAGAGCAATAATCTGTAGGCATCTTGGTCTATTCCCTCACTGTGTACTGTATCAGCAATCTTTAAGAAATCTGCTAGGAACTCTGTAGGTTCTTCCTGAGGAAGCCCAGAATACTGGCAGTTCTGCTGTACTAGAGTAATGAGTTGAGAGTTGAGTTCAAAGCTACTTGCTCTGATGTGAGGTTTGCTAATACTTCTTCCATAGAAGTCAGCAGTGGAATTTGTGTAAGATCCCAGGGTTCTTCTGAACTCTTCATTCCCATTTGGGTTCATGATGAAGAAAGGTAGAAGAAGAGAAGAAAGAAGAAAGATAGAAGAGGTAGAAGAAGAAATAGCAATGGAAAAGATAAACAGAATTAAAATATTTTTGTTTTTAATTTATTTATTGATTAATTGCGAAAAATAAGATTAATAATTTAAAAAGAATTGAAAATGAAATTATGAAATTCGAAAATAGAAGAGAGAGATGAAAATAATTTTCAAAAAATAAGAAAGAGAAGAATTAGTTAGGAAGTTTTGAAAAAGAAGAGAGAGAAGATATGTAACAAATTGAGAAAAGATTTGAATTTAAGATTTAAAATTTGAAAATTAAAATTTGAAAATTAAAATTTAAAATTTTGAAATTTGAAATTTAAATTTGATTTTTAAACTTTTAATTTGAAATTTGGTTTTTGAAATTTAAATTTGAAATTTTTTGAAATTTAGATTTTTAAATTTTGAAAAAGTTTTGAAATTCGAAAAGATTTTATTTTAAAATTTGAAGTTAGAAAAGATAAGATAAGAAACAAAAAAGATTTTAAAAAGATAAGATTTTGAAATTTGATTTTGAAAAAGATATGATTTTCAACCACTTCCCTAACTAGCCAATCATCATCAAGTACGTTTTCTCCCACCCCCAAGGCACTCCATGCTGCTCATTTCCACCTTGAATGGCCAAAAATAAGAGAGAAAGAAAAGAGAGAAAACTTTAAACACATGAAACTTCAAATCTTGATTTCTTCCAAACTAAAACTCAAATCAAAATTTTAAATCGAATAAAGTGATCCTTTCTTCTTCCTCTTCAAAATCATGTGACATTTCTTGGATCAAAATCAGGTGCTGCTCTCCTTCCTTCTTCAATTTGGTTTCAAGAAAACCTTGTTAAACTTGTGTTTTCTTGATGTTCTTTCATAGATCTCTTGCTTAGCTTTACTTATGGGCCAAGAAATTTCATTTTCTAGCAAGTTTAAGGTGAGGATAATCTTCTTATATGGCTGCTAAAGTTTCGGTTAAGCATGCTTCATGAGATTTAAAGTTTTTCTTGATTGGATTTAAGAGGAAAAAGTGCTCTAAGAACACTTTGAAGGATAGTCGAATTAGGAGCAGCAAATTAAGCTAAGATTTGGTGAAATTAATCTTTATTAATTGTGTTTGAGTTGTGTGATTATTTTATGGTTTAGTTATTCTTGAAATTGATTGTTTATATGAGTGATTCTTGGTGAAATTTTGGTGAAAATTTGATAAAATTCAAGCTATGAATTTTGTTCTTGAGGGTTGCTGGAAATACAAACCCTAGGCCTTAAATTGAGGATAAATTTGTATTGAAATCAAGTGGAAATCATGGGACTTTAGTGGCTACTAATTTAATTTGAATTTTTGGAAAAATTAATTATCGAAAAGATTGAAAAACGGGTCAGAATTAAAGAAAGAATCTGAAGAATTTACGTAGAACACTTTTAGTTTTATCAAAAACAACTCTTTGATCTTGTTAGGGCTCAAAGTAAAAATATTTTTATGTTTTGGGGAGAAAAGTATAAAATACTAAAAGTTTAGAGGGATTAAATTATAAATATCAAAAGTTAAGGGGGTGAAAATATAATTTTTATAAAATTTTTGTGGTCAACTTGTAATTTTTGAATATATATATATAATAAAATATTATTAAAAATATTTAATAATAAAATAATTGCAAAAAGGCAATTTTTTTAAAGCCTTAGGAAGACAACTTTAAGTTGAGAATCTCATAATTACTTTCATAAAACATCTAGGGAGTGGTAAGAATATGTTAAGAAGGCAAAGATGAAAGAAAGATAAAATGTTAAACAAAAGATAAAAATTAAAGAAAAAGAAAGTAAAACTTTAATGTAAAGATAAAAATCAATTAGGAAAGCGAGCTAGATACAATATAGTTAGTACTTGAATTGTGTTTAGGGTTTAAGGGTGAGCAAGGGTAGCGGGTACCTGATTACCCGTCCGAACTCAAACTGAACCAGTTAAATTAGTTTTGAAACCAACGGGTAATCGAGTCCAATCCGAACCAAACCAATGCCTCTCTCTAGTAATTGGTTCGGGTAACAGTTCTGAGGGTGCAGAACCCGAACCAACCCGTGGACCTGACCATATATTAATTAAATAAAAAAAATTTAAATATATATGCCTTTTAATGATGTTGAGTTTCTCACCCAATAACCCTAACACTAGCAGAGGTTTCCCCACCCTATGAAGTAAACCCTAGCAGAGCTTTCTCAAACCTCACCTTACCTGTAAGTGATACTGTTATTGGAAGTACTTCTTCTCCAAGTGCAGCCACTCCCACTGTATTTAATGTGTTTAGATTTTAATATATTTGGTGTTTAACATGTCTAGTTTATTTCTATTGATTTTACATATTTATTGTACTTAAAAAATTTTTAAGATAAAAATTTTGTTTTTTTATTTTTTTTTATGAATTTCTATTTCATCGGGTACTCAATTATCCGAACCGAACCAATTCATTTTTAATCGGTTTGGTTTGGTTCGGGTACATATACAAAAAATGTAAATCCAAACCAAACCGAACTAATTATAATTCAATTGGTTTGGTTCTAATTTCACCATAAACCTTAACCAATCCGACCCGTGCTCACCCTATTAGGGTTAGGTAAAGTATGAAGAATCAAACCGGTTCAGTATAGACTTAATGGACCTATGCTTAGAACAGGTTGGTTATTCATATTGAAACCAAGTAACTACAAAGTAAAGGTTAAAGACATAAACAAAGGAAGAATGTAAGTAAAGAGACACTGAACGAGAGTGTGAGATTGGTGATTAACTGATAACTAAGAAATAAGTTAAAAATGTTGTACATAAGAATGGATTATTGAATTGGGTCTTGGGCCAAACACTGGAACAGATAGAGATGCTTGTAAACTATGGGTCACTTTTTCGCTAGCCCTAGAGATCTTGTAGGTTAGAGTTCACCTACAGAGAGTTGTTATTCCTGTATGTCGAAGTTCACCTATAGTGGATATCAATTGTGTACTTCAAGGTGTTGCTCCTGTAGGCCAACATTCACCTACAGAGAGTTGTTATTCCTGTAAGCCAAAGTTTACTTACAGAGGCACTATTACTGTAGGCTAAAGTTTACCTACAAAAAGTTGCTATTCCTATAAGTCAAAGTTCACTTACAGGGGCACCATTTTTGTAGGCCAAAGTTTACCTACAGAAGGTTGCTGTGTTGGGTTTAGTTCTAGAAAAGCCTTATCCGGCTAAGAATGCTGGGTTACATCGGGGGCGGGTCGAAACTGACAAATGAGCTCATTATCCGCGCTAGGGATAGACATGCATCATCCTTGTATGCGCATTATTCTTTGTTGCATAATCTCTGTGTTTTTGTTTTGTTTCTTGTATTCCTTTATTTGTGTTTTGCTTTCTATTTTCTCTATTTATCTATTTTTTATTTTTCTCTGTTTACTCCTGTTTACTGTAAAATACGTTACTATTTGACGAGTACAACGGAAGCAATTAACATGACTAATTAGTCCGACTTTACTAAGAGCTTTCCAATTCTTATCCCTTTCCTCCCCCTTCAGATGCAGGTAGGAATACTCTCCCGTAATCCGCTAGTTATAACATCCCAGATTTTTAAAAATTAAATAATTAGTTATTTATAAGTTATTATATTATATTGAGATTTTGTTTTAAAAAAAATTATTTTACCAAAAATAATTAATTAAAATTTTATAATTATTAAAATTTAATTAAATTATGACTTATTTTATTAATTTAAATTATTTATTAAAAATTATTTCGATAAACAAAAATTTAAATTAATTTTTATAATTGTTAATATTATTATTATTATTTCCTTAGTTTAACTCATATTTGGCCAAAGCCAATAGCGAAACGAAAAGAAAGAAAGCTTGGCTTATATGAATACGTATATATATTATAAACATGACACATACCCCTTCTTTATTCATTAGTCATCATAATCATCATCTAGCTTCTTTTGGTTTCATTTTTTTTTCATGGTGAAGAGATAGTGACCGAGAGTGAGGGAGAAAACCGTGGAACCCATAAATCTTTTGACTTCAATTACTTTAAATATGTAACTCCAATAAAAAATTTAATCTGGTAAAAGTATTCGTATTTTTCTCTTCTACACATTGGCATTACTTTTATCCGATAGAAATTAACAGTGACGTAGCTCTATTTTCTTTTGAGTTTGGCCAACTGGAGTTTTAAGAGGCATAGACAATTTCTGACATTTTCTTCTTCAGCAGTCCAGTAAAAAAATTTCTCCAGAATTTCCATTGTTTTGGTTTCATACCGAAGTAGGATTTGATAATTTTATAATAATTAAACGTAAATTTGATAAGTGAATGTTGGTTTGATTGATTATTATTTGAATTTGATTAAGTTTATGTTGGATTTTTGTTGAATTATTGTTGTTTGCTTGAGATTTTGGTTTGGCTACGTATAAACAGCCAGCTAGGATGTTTTGATTATTTTGGAGCTGTTGTGATGTGGTATTTCGAGATAAATTTGATTTATCAAAAAAAGAGTTTGAGAAACGATTTCGATGGGACCTGAGAAGGGTGACAAAGTCAGAGTTTTAGAGGAAGTGCTATCGAAATTTTTAGAAGAATTCTGAGAAGTTTTATTTTGGTTAATTTGGATTAAAAGAATTGTTTTATTTAATTTTAATTTATTTAAGAAAAGAATGATATTTAGAAATGGATTTAAAAATGAAATTGAATTTAATTAAGAATTGAGACATCGGGTAAGAAGCAGTGGCGTTGTCCACTTGCTCCGGAGAAGAGATGAGGAAGAATAATGATTAAAACTGAGTTTGAATTATGAAATTTAATGAATATAGTAAAGGAGGCATGATTGTCGTTGATTGATGATGAGTATGTCTGTATTTTTTCTCTGGTTGTAAGGGTGACAGGGCACGTAATCCCTCTAATGGTGATAGAGCACATAATCCCTCTAATGGTGACAGGGCACATATTCCCTCTAATGATGTGACAGGGCACGTAATCCCTCTAATGATATGATAGGGCATTCTCCCTCTAATGGTGACAGGATACATAATCCATCTAATGGTGATAGGGCACATAATCCCTTTAATGGTGACAGGGCACGTATTTCCTCTAATGGTATTAATGCACAATAGAGAGACAGTGTCTGGGTTAGTTACCGGACATGTCGGGTTGGCTATATAACTGACAGATGAGTTTATTAGTCATAGGACAGACATGCATCATACTTGTTTGTGCATATTTGTTTGTGAGTGTGTTTTCTGTGATTGTGCGTGTGATATATGATTGTTTGATTCTGTGTTCTATATTTGTTAAGTCTAAATGTATTCTACTGCTCGTAGCTGTTAGCTATGGTAATAAAATGAACATAACTATATACCCCGACCCTACTAAGAACTCCCCAATTCTTACTCCCTATTTCCACCCCCTTTCAGTTACAGGTGCGAAAGTTTAGTGCGGAGCTACAGGAGCGTAGAAGAATATATTCACGAGTTGATTTGTTAGAATTTACTTTTTCCTCGCCGTTTATTGTTTTAGTTTTTAGAAGGGTAGGATTTGTTTATGAGAATCTTGAAATAAGTCTATGTATTTAATATATATATATATATATATATATATATATATATATATATATATATATATATATATATATATATACCTTTGTGGTAAAGTGGTTTAAAAAATAAAAAATCTTCATTTTCTTAATAAGAGTTTCGATTCGTACTCGCGAAAGCTCAATATTAAATAAATATAGTATTTAATTAAAGGAATAGAGGTAAGTAGCGCTTGAACTTTTAGTACGATTATGAGGTGCTAAAAGTTAGAGTGTTACACTGGTGGTTATTTTGCAAAAGGATTCTACTTTGGGTAGTCTTTTAAGTCTTGAGCGAGATTCATTTTTTATTTATATGTATATACTGTGAGATCAGCCGACATCTACATACCGTTTATCTACAAACTTTAGCCTAGGTCCTCCGTATGATGTTACTGTTATGTGGCTACTCAATGAAGTACTAGTGAGATGCTCTATGACGACGTATGATCGTGCATAGGAGTAGTAGAAGATGTTCCACCTTTTGATAATATTTGACCTGATTTGAGTTTTGAAGATCTAGAATGTACTTTTCCTCACTTTTATAGTTTAGAGAGATTAGATGATTATAGAGTCTAGTCTAGTCTGGGTGCCAACTTAGGAACTTTTTAAACAGGTCAGTGTCTGGGATGTTGTATGTATATAGTTATTATCTAGCTACTTCTAGGGATATTCTAACTAGGATCTATACTCTAATAAAGGCTAAATAACTTAATGTTGTTAACTGCTTGAGATATATATAAGTGTGGTTGTTTATAATTGTGTTATCTGTTATTATTTGCAAATTGATTATGAATAATTCCATTTATAAATCCAAGCAATTAAAAAAAAGACATCGCCAAATAACTATATTTTAACAACGAATCAGACTCATATAGTAAACAATAAATAATAATTAGGAAGACAAGTTGGTAGCACTCAATTTTCAGTATGATCTAGACATATTGAAAATTGGGTTGTTGCATCTTCGGTCCCTTAGAATCAATTTGTGAGTAGGCTTTACATTTATAATTGTTTAATTTTGCATATATAATTATTTTGATATACATTGCTTTAAACGTATAATTATACTTACAAAAATTACTATTAAAATTACTATTAAAGGATTTTAATTTGACTTGAATAATTGATTTATTAGAATTAAATATTTATTCTTGTTAAGCTTGTTTTAATTTGTACATGGGACTTTATGTTTTTATGAGGCTACATAATTTTAAAACTAATTATTTATACTTGCTATTGTTGGAATCCTTTATGATTTAAAAAGTACAATTAAAAATGATTTGTATGAGAAAGTATTGATTCATCTTATTTGAGATTGTGTATTTGAAAGATTAATAGTTTGTTATGTTTTGAATTATATATTTTGAATTGGTTGGGGATACTCGTATTAGAAAATTGTAGTTAACAATGGTCATGACGTTAATTTAGATGCATCTGACTCAGATCTCAGCTAGCATGGGCGTTGCTAGCCTAAGGTGTAGGCCATACGTTGGATCTGTTATTTTGTATGGACACACGAGCAGAAAGGGCTATCCTTAGAGGTGGAGCTGCCCAAGTGTAAATTATTTGATTTGATTTCTGTACTGAGAACTCCCTTATTGATTCACTTATTAGTATCAACTACTATTTTCTAATTAAAATTAGGTTAAGTAGGATTTTGGTCCCTAAGGTATAGGCCGAAAATATTTTTTGTCCCCAACCATTTTTTGCATACAAAATCGTCCCTAAGGTTTAACTTAGTTTTAAAATCGTCCTTCATACTAAAATACCCTTCTCCTTCTTTACCAAAATACTCACTTTTTATTCTTTTTTTCCTTCTTCTCCATTACAGTAGCATCTATTTTTCTTTTTCTTTTTCTTCATCACAGTATTAGCAGAAAAATGAAATCAGAAGCATAGCCAATGTAATAAAAAGGGTTATCTGAGAAAAAAATCAAAATCGTTCCCGACCTTTTTTTGTTATTAAAATCATCCTCAATGTACAAAACGTTATAAAATTGTCTTTTTGTCTATAAATAATATTTTTTGGACAATTTTTCCTTAAACAAAAATGAAAAAACCCTCCCTACCCTTACTACTAACCTCCATGATCATCACCATTGCTACACATCTCTTCCTCCCTTTCTTTGTTGCCATCACCACTTCCACCATAACTAGCACATCTTCTTTCTCTCTATTTTTAATTCATCATTCGAAATCACTACCACCTACCCACTACTCCCAACCCTTTTTTTCACATGAACCATTTTCTTTATACAACAATTCAACAACAACAACAATCACAATAAATCCACAAAAATTTTAACTTAAGGTGATTTTTCAACAGTCACCCCCAAGCCCCACATATCACATAAAAATTCACTTCAACATTCTAAAATAATCAAACTTTAATAGAATGAATTGAAGAAATACAAGTTCAGAAACAAAAAACACCACACCTCAACCGTGGAGGACAAAATTAAAAGGCATCAAACATTGGAGAGGAAATTGATTATCAAGAACATAGACTTAGTGTAGGTCTTGTACCAAGAGAACCCAATCCTAGCCTTCACCAAATGATTCAAATTCAAATCAAACTTCCCTGGGCACAAATGGGTCCTCCACATGCGTCGTTGTAGGTTGATTCCAACTCCAATTTCTCAAGAACAGGCACCTAGCAAAAAGCATCACTATATACTCATAGCACTCAAACAAAACCCTATTCCCAACGTGCAGTACCTTCAGCGAAAGGAAGGACACAGCGAAGGGAGCCCCGAGCTCCGTCGACTAAGTGTAGCACGTTCTCTGGGCCTCTTCGCCGGTGACAACGACAACGACCCCAACGAACAGAATTTCGAGCACCTCGTTACCCCGCGCAACCCAGGCGCCCGACTCCGACCTGTTGCCATCCCCCTAATGAAGCAACTGCTGACGTCTCCTCGCTGTAAAAGGCTGCCCTCTTCTCCGTCATTGCCTCCCTCATCTTCCTTTCCTTTTCCATTTTTTCCCTCTTTTGTTCCTTTTTTTTGTTTCAGTTTGTCTGTTTTAGGTGCAGTGGGGAGGGATGGGGGTGGGACTGGGATAATTAGTAAAATAGAAAAAGGGTATTTGTGTCATTTCAAAATTATTATGTTCAAAGGAACGGTTTTATAATATTTTGTAATGTTGAGAATGATTTTAATAATAAAAAAAGGTCGGGGACGATTTTGATTTTGGCCTCAGAATTTAGGGACGAAAAAAGTACTTAACCCTAAAAAAAATAGCAATAGCAGCAACAATTTCAACTAGCAGCAATAGCAGAAGACAACTTGCAGCAACAGCAGAAGACAAGAAGAGAAGAGAAACTATCACCATCTCTCTCAATCCAAAGAACAACAACAAAGAGAGAAAAAAGCGAAGCAGGAAGCAGGGAGAGGGTGCATTCATGCGGCGCACAACAGGGCAAGGAGGAAGGTTGAGGATGACGACACCGGGACGGTTGGAAAGCCACGCGCCGATACCGGGATGTGCACGGCGGAAGAACGAACAATGGACGTGCCTCTCCACCTTCCTTTCACGCACGGGAGCTATGTGGTAGCTTGAGCAGATCCGTGACAAGGAAGGATGTAGCGGCTGCAGCTGATGGACCGAAGGTACACGGTAGCAAGGAGTCTTGAAACTGGTGACTGGCGCCTTTGCCCCCTTTTGGGTTCGCATAAAGTTGAGGATTAATGGCCTTGGGTTCACCCAATTTCGATTATTAAATCAAATTGAGCAACATGTGATTCGCGGCGGTTGATACACAAAACAGCTGCTATCTTGACCAATCTTCAACGGAGACAACTAACGTTACAACAACTGTAGGTACTCAATCAATTTGCGGCAATTCGAAAAAATGCCGGCAATTTTTCACTGCAATTTTCCGTTTTTCTTGTAGTGTTCACAAATAAAATTGCCTCTCATGATGATGGTCAGTAGTAAAAAATGCAACGATATACGGAGAGAAAACGCTTATATGGAAAAAAAATTTCTTCTTTTTTTTGGTCAACTAACAAAAAAGTCATTTAAAAAAAAACTAATTTGTCGTGTTGCCCCAGTAATGAGCTCCTAAAGTCCTAGTATTTTTTGAAGTTATTATTAGTCAAGACTTAACTCTGTACATTAATCTAATATATTTTTCTAATTCAAATTTTTTCACTACTAAGTGTGTATTTAGATTAAAATTTACAAATGAAAGTTTGAATAAAATTTTGCAAACTTGATTTTGATGGAAAGTAGATTTGTGTTAACATAATTTATGTTTGACAACTTTTTTATCAAAATAAATTATAATAAAATAAATATTATTTGGATTACACTACTCAACATCACTTTTAAATGAAAAGTTACTAAAAAAGACATTAATTTAAATAATTACTATCATTTTAATTTAGATATTTGAATAGATATTAGTAATTAATTTATAAAAAAATTAATATTTACTTACTAAATTAAAAATAAAATATAAAAATTGGTAAAATATACTTTATATCAAAAAATATATATATGAATAAACTAATAGTTTAAGATGTTAATGTAAATAAATAATAAATTAAAATATAAAACACCAATAAAATACATAAAAAATAATATCATATATATAGTCAAATAAAAATAAGTAAAAAATTAAATCAACAAAACCAAATAAAAATAAAAAAGATTTCCTAAAAAATAGACATAGACAACAATTTAATAAATGATAAAAAAGCCCATATGAACTAAGAAACAATAAGAACTTTAATAAACAATAACATATATGAGAAATCAGAATACTAAAAAAATTATAAAAAATATTTATTATATAAATAAAATAAATACAATAAAAATATAAAAGAAAGTACTATAAATTTTATAATGTTAAACAAAAATTTTTTTTATAATTTTTCTAGTATTCTCAATGCTCTTTAATTTAGTATTATTTTGTATTATAAAATTTTTATTATTTATAACTTTATTGTTATTTATGGTTAGTTTTTTATTTATTTTGTTCTTTTTAACGGGATCATCATTTATATTATAGAAAATTTCAATAATAAACATTAGTATATAAGAATTACAAACTCACTGTTACTTGTATATTTTTTATAGAAGAAAATAAAAGGTAGAGTTAATAAGAAAGTGATGGTTCTGATTGAACTTGAGAAGGGGGTTGAATCAAGTTTGCTTAAAATTTACTTTTCAAGCTCTGTTTTAGCGGAAGCAGAAAATGCAGGAGATTTTTTTGTTTAGTCTCATGTGCAGAACAGAAACAGTGAAGGGAGGAAGAGAAAGAGGCCAGCATATATCTTGGTTCAGATTCTTAGTGCAATGAATCCTACGTCCAGTCTCCACCACAAACCATGGTAGAATTTTCACTATAATCCACTTATTACAATCACCAATACTATTGAATTACAACCTAATTCAACTAGTATCTACCACTAAGCTTTCTTCACCAAAGCTCAGTAACCCATAGTGCTATCCCAACTTGGAAGGGAAATCTAAACAGATTCAAACTCCCCAAGTGCTAACTTAACTTGGTAAGGGGAACTAGTCCTAGTTCAACAACTCAAAACACAAAATATCATTGGCTCTTTCATGCATCTTTTTGCCTTTTCTCTCATGACTTTTTCACTCACATTTTCAACCTTTTTCTCAATACAAAAGATGACTCAAGATAGCCAAAACAAATAAAATAAGAAATGAAATTCGAATAGAAGAAAAAGAATTCAACTCAAAGTTGAGA
This sequence comes from Arachis ipaensis, assembly GCF_059453495.1. Lineage (NCBI taxonomy): Eukaryota > Viridiplantae > Streptophyta > Magnoliopsida > Fabales > Fabaceae > Arachis > Arachis ipaensis. Next base: position 120,393,317 of record NC_142442.1, on the reverse strand, counting down.
TGATGTTCTGAATTTTCTTACTCTCTTTTTCTTGTCTTCAAATGTTGGAATGAGGTTGGTTTTATATCTTCAGCTTGCTCTCTAATTTTCCTCTTCTATTTCCTTGTCCCAGCTAACCATTGGAGCTGTCTCTACTAGCATGCAGTCCTTCTTCACCTTGCTCCACTAACTCTGCTGGTTGAGGAGTTCGTCCACCACCTCTGCTGTCCTTGGTTATGCTTTGTTTCTTAGAATGCATTTCTTTTTTTCTCTGCTCCATTACCTCTGCTACTTCTATTCTTTGCAAGTTTGTGTTTTACTCACCCACAATCTGAATGTTGCTTTGCTGATGTCCTTAGGTTAGTGGAGATGTCCTTGTATCCTTATTGCTTTGCCAGAGCCACACATGTCCTTGCTATGTTGTAGCTTCATCTTTGTTCCAGCTGTCTTTCATTTTTCATAATGAAGACAAATGCCCCTTTATCACTTTGCAAATGCAGAGCCTTCTTTCTTTGCACTTTTTTCTGATCGGTGCTTGTTTAAAGGCTTTGGGCTTATACATTGAGTTTATGCATTTAAAGAATACTTTTAGCAACATGTTGGGATGAGAATTGAATAATGGGTTGTTGCTTTGGAGCTGTGACATATGAGGTTGCTGAAGCAACATTAACTTGAGCTGAAACAACATGTAAATGGGCATGCATCACTTAGCACACACATTAAATCAACTTGGGCTTTTAACCCAATAAATGTTTGTCATCATTTGTTTATAAATCCAAAATCAATCTAACTCAACAATCTCTCCCTTGATGACAAACATAATAAAAAAGGATAAATAAAATTGAATTTTAATTTAGAGATGGAGTATGAACAGTTCCCTTTGATGATCAACCGAAATATGTAGTGCTCCCCCTCAATGTCAGCATTTCTCCCCCTTAATCATGGTTTACTTCTTGAGATAGACATAACTTAAAGCAGCCAAACAACCAATACCAAGGCAATACAACACAGCAACAATAATACAAAACATATGATCATTTAACACAAATACCATTATGCAAAAGGTGTAGCAATAGATTAACAAAGAACACATAATGTCTATCATGCAAAGATTATTTCGGGAGATAACAGCATAGCATAAACATTAAACATCAAAGGCTTTAAAGATCTCTTTTCTTTTCTCCCCCTTTTGTCATCAAGGAGGGAAAATAAAAAAATTTGCACAAGAGTGTTAGATTCACAGCAGTAACAGCCATAAGTAGCAATCAAAATAAAAGAAGTAAACTATTTACAGCTATCCAACGCAGGCAGAATAAAGTTTCAAAGGATGCGAATGCGAAGAGTTGGGTATAGGAATGGATAGAAGTGTGTGTGAAACAGTGCATGAAGTGGCGACTTGATATAAACCTAAAGTAGTGCAACGGTCTCAGCTTGAAATTGAGTTGAAAAATGAAAATTTTGAAAAACATTGAATTTCACCACTGTAACCAAATGAACCAAGTTTTCAAAAGATGAAAAGGTTAATTGTTGAAACAATTAAAAATAAGTCCAAGTTAAAATGGAAAACAATTGTTTTAAAATCCAAATTCAAAGTAGGCCAAACACTTTTAGACACAAGTGACTCATCTGAGAGTAGACAAGCAAACACCCTAGGCCCACCAATTCTGATAAGCCTCCAACGAGTCCAAATAGAAGCAAATAAAATTAATGAAGCCACTCATCATCTGCCCAGAATAGTCTCATCTCGGCTTATGAGACAAAATGCTTAAACCAGAATATCAGAGAAATTAAGAAAAATTAGATGAATCAAGAATGCCCAGAGCAGTTTGTAACTTGCAAAACCTCTCTTCTATCAATGGTTTAGTAAAAATATCAGCTAGTTAATCTTCAGATTTACCAAATTGAATATCTAAATTTCCATTTTGCATATGTTCTCTTATAGAATGAAATCTGACTTCAATGTGCTTTGTTCTTAAGTGCAAAACAGGGTTTTTTGAAATATTGATAGCACTCATATTGTCACAACGTAATGGAATATTAGACACTTTCAGTTTAGAATCAGCTAACTGAGTTTTCAACCAAAGTAATTGAGAGCAACAAAAAGAGGCTGCAATATACTCAGCTTCGGTAGTGGATAGTGCCATTGTTGCTTGCTTCTTGCTTGACCATACATTGAGAGACTTGCCAAGGAAGCAACACATGCCACTTGTGCTTCTTCTATCAATTATGTCCCCAGCAAAATCTGTATCACAATAACCCACTAATTGAAAAGAATCAGTTTTGGGATACCATAAACCATAATTAGTGGTACGAAGCACATATCGGATGATCCTTTTGAAAGTTGAGAGATAAGATTCCTTAGGCTTTGATTAGAATCTTGAGCACACACCAATGCTTTGTATGATGTCATGCCTTGAGGAGGTAAGATACATCAAAGAACCAATCATTCTTCTATAACGTGTCTCATCAACATCTCTAGCATGTTCATCTGTGTCAAGCTTGATGTTAGGATGCATAGGGGTTCCTATTGGCTTGGCACACTCCATCCCAAATTTCTTGACAAGTTCCTTTGCATATTTTTCTTGATGCACAAAAATACCTTCTGCAGTTTGCTTGATTTGCAAGACTAGGAAGAAGGTTAATTCTCCCATCATGCTCATATCAAATTCACTTGTCATTAAGTTAGTAAAATCTGCACACAAAGCCTCATCAGCTGAACCAAAAATGATATCATCAACATATACTTGCACAAGAATAAAATTATCATTATAATTCTTAATAAATAAAGTGGTGCTAGTGGCTCCTCTTTGAAAATTATTTTTCAATAAAAATGAGTTAAGCCTCTCATACCAAGCTCTAGGAGCTTGTCTTAAACCATATAAGGCTTTAGCTAGTTTGAAAACATAGTTAGGAAAAGTTTTATTTTCAAACCCAGGTGGTTAAGCCACATAGACCTCTCTATCTATGATACCATTGAGGAATGCACACTTTACGTCCATTTGGAATAGCTTGAAGCTGCAATGATCTGCATATGCTAGGAGTAATCTGATGGCTTCCATTCGAGCTACAGATACAAATGATTTATCGAAATCAATCCCTTCTTCTTTATCATAGCCCTGAGCAACCAATCTTGCTTTGTTTCGGACGATGGTTCTATCTTCACCCAACTTATTTCTAAAAATCCATTTCGTGCCAGTGACTTTCTTTCCATTTGAGTGAGGCACCAATGTCCAAACTTGATTCTTCTCAAACTGCTGCAATTTCTCCTCCATAGCTAATACCCAAGATGGATCAGCAAGAACTTCTTGGATATTTTGAGGTTTAATCTTTGATATAAGATCTAAGTTGTTGGATTCAGCTCTTTTCAAAGATGATCTAGTTGATATTCCTTTAGAGGGATCACCTATAATGAATTCTTCAGGATAATTTCTCAAAAATTTCTATTCCCTAGGCCTTCTGGTTTGAGTTGAGGATTCAGGTTCCTCCTGATCAACAATGGCCTCTGCATCAATATTTTCTGCTGCAACAGGAGATAATTCCAAATTGCCTCCTGCAGAATTGAGATTTTTGCTGCTCGCAGGTGCATTTTCTTGAGAACTTGAATTTTGAGGCACTGACTCAGTATTCTTGGGCAATTCAGCTTCAAAACCTGGACTATCATCAATGCAAACACTAGGAATAGAATTAGACTCACAGAATGTGACATGCATGGTTTCCTCAACAGTTTTGGAGCTCTTATTGTATACTCTATAAGCCTTGCTATTAGTGGAATAACCAAGAAAGATGCCTTCATGTGTTGTGGGATCAAATTTTTCCAAATTTTTTTTGATATTCAGTATAAAACACTTGCAACCAAACACACGAAAGTAATTAAGATTAGGTGGATGTCCTTTTCAAAGTTCATATGGAGTTTTCTTCAAAAACTTTCTTATTAGAGTTCGATTTAAAACATAATAAGAAAGTGATGGTTCTGATTGAACTTGAGAAAGGGGGGGTTGAATCAAGTTTGAATAAAATTTACTTTTCAAGCTCTGTTTTTGCGGAAGCAGAAAATGCAGGAGATTTTTTTTGTTTAGTCTCATGTGCAGAATAGAAACAGGGAAGGGAAGAAGGGAAAGATGTCAGCATATATCCTGGTTCAGATTGTTGGTATAATGAATCTTACGTCCAGTATCCACCACAAACCATGGTAGAATTTTCACTATAATCCACTGATTACAATCACCAATACCATTGAATTACAACCTAATTCAACTAGTATCTACCATAAAGCTTTCTTCACCAAAGCTCAGTAACCCATAGTGCTATCCCAACTTGGAAAGGGAATCTAAACAGATTCAAACTCACGAAGTGCTAACCTAACTTGGCAAGGGGAACTAGTCCTAGTTCAACAACTCAAAACACAAAATATCAGTGGCTCTTTCATGCATCTTTTTGTCTTTTTTCTCATGGCTTTTTCACTCACATTTTCAGCCTTTTTCTCAATACAAAAGATGACTCAAGATAGCCATAACAAATAATAAGAAATGAAGCTCGAATAGAAGAAAAAGAATTCAACTCAAAGTTGAGATGATGCTCTGAATTTTTTTACTCTCTTTTTCTTGTCTTCAAATGTTGGAATGAGGTTGGTTTTATATCTTCAGCTTGCTCTCTAATTTTTCTCTTCCATTTTCTTATCCCAGCTAACAATTGGAGCTGTCTCTGTTGGCATGCAGTCCTTTTTCACCTTGTTCCACTAACTCTGCTGGTTGAGGAACCCGTCCACCACCACTGCTGTCCTTGGTTATGCTTTGTTTCTTTGCATGCATTTCTTTTTTTCTCTGCTCCATTACCTCTACTACTTCTGCTCTTTGTAAGTTTGTGTTTTACTCACCCACAATCTGAATGTTACTTTGCTGATGTCCTTGGGTTAGTGGAGATGTCCTTGTGTCATTATTGCTTTGGCAGAGCCACACCTATCCTTGCTGTGTTGGTGCTTCATCTTTATTCCAGCTGTCTTTCATTTTTCATAATGAAGACAAATGTCCCTTTATCACTTTGCAAATGCAGAGCCTTCTTCCTTTGCACTTTTTGCTGATCGGTGCTTGTTTAAAGGCTTTGGGCTTATACTTTGAGTTTATGCATTTAAAGAATACTTTTAGCAACATGTTGGGTTGAAAATTGAATAATGGGCTGTTACTTTGGAGCTGTGAGATATGAGGTTGCTGAAGCAACATTAACTGGAACTGAAACAACATGTAAATGGGCCTGCATCACTTAGCACACACATTAAATCAACTTGGGCTTTTAACCCAGTAAATGTTTGTCATCATTTGTTTATAAACCCAAAATCAATCTAACTCAACAGAAAGAAATAAATTTTTTATCTAATTTTCAACGGTAACAAACTAACGTAAATATAAACGTACAAGTTACAACTTTTAGCTTCACGTGAACCTGAGAGGTGAAATCACTTTCACATTCAGAGTATAAAAATGTTACCAAACATAAGAAGTAATCGTTCAACAGACTCAAATGTGATTCTCTCTTCCTCAACTCTAAACTAAACACACCCTAAATTATTCTTAATAATTTGTATTTAATAATTTAATACTAAATAAAATAATATAATAAAATTCTCAAAAAAATAAATGGTTTTCTCAACTATTCATAAACAGATAATTTTTTTTCTTTCTTTTATCTACTATATTCTTTAATTTTTTTTTTTACCGCCTACTCTAATGAACATATTTAAAATTTTTTAATTAGTGTAATGATCAAAGTTTAAATAAAGACCATGTGTCAACATTATATTTGCCAAGTTGTTATAGACTTATAGCCACCATAATTATTAAAAAGACTAATATTAGATAATTAATTTTTTTTCAGTTAATATTAACTAATCTTTTTAAAAATATTTTATTTATTTTAAATTTTAAATTCTAAATTATAAAATTTTAATCTTAACTAAATCCTAAATTAAAAACTTAAATATTAAAACTAGTTAACGATAACAAACTAAAAGTTGATTCATGTACTTTTATGGTAGAAAAATATGACCACTTTGAATGCTCTTCTATAATATACATACATATTAGAGTGCCCCTATACATATATAGTTAGATAGATTGTATGTCTTAGTTATTGTTGATCCATTGATCTCCTTGAACTAAGAGACAAGATTAGGATCATCACTTTAGTTAGTCTAGTTTGTTGAGTCATAATTTATGTGATTGCATTGTAAGTATATAGGTATATTATATCTTTAAGAAACTTTGCCTCCTTTTTCAGACAAGTAGCAAAGGCAAAGGCTTTGCATGTGTATATTATTGGGGTTTAGGCTTTGCATTTGTATTATATGATGACTAATTTATTACAGTACGTTTATATTTTCCTTTTACCATTGCAATTAAAAAGCATGATACATTAATGGTCTTGTTGAAGTTGAAATTTTGGTCTTCTCTACATCTCCAAAGCATTAATAACTTTTGTTGGAACTGTTTTATTTATACCATGATTAATTCAGCAAACATAGCCCATCAACAAACGTTCATGAATATTTATAGCTAGTATATCTAAGACTCAGTCATCATCTCGCAACTATTTTTAAGAAATGAAATGGAAGGAAAAGAATCAAGCAGTATAAAAGATTAATAATGATTTTAGTAATGATTAGTAAGTACAATCTAATAAGGATGCTGAAAATAACACAAGGCTTTCTACTAGTTACCTAAACAAACTCAATATAGAAGAATGATTATTATATTGATTCGATCATATAAAAGTTGCATGCATGAAATTAACAGAAAAGGAAGGAAAATGAATAACTAAAAGAAAGTAGAAGGGACGACGATGATTTTAGGGTCGGTAACAGTGAGGTTTGCACATATGGTGACAGTCATAAAGACAAGGTCCTCCGCAATGAAGAGGGCACTCCAATCTCATCCCCTGGCATCGTGTTCTTGCCATGCATTCTGCATACTCTCCAATCCTATAATCTTTCTTATTTTCAGATATGCCCTTCCTCTTCAGCTTATTGCTACCATGCCTTGTTCGTCCCCCTCCACAACCCCATTTCCACCATCCACCACCACCTCCTCCTCCTCCCCATCCCCATCCACTCCCACCCCCTCCTCCTCCTCCTCCTCCTCCTCCTCCACCCCATCCCCATGTATAGCTCCCACCACCGCCTTCACCCCAACCACCTCCACCTCCACCTCCACCTCCACCTCCTCCTCCTCCTCCTCCTCCACCACCACCACCACCGCCTCCACCTCCGCTGCCTCCCCCTCTTCCTCTATAATACCAACTACTACCTTTGACAACTTTGTTCTCGGAACTAGTGTTGTGCTTTCCCTGAGTAGAGTTATTAGTTACGAAAGTGGCATTATTGCTTTGCCTGGGAGCAGTGTCATTTTTTAGCTCGACACCTTTAAGACCCACAAATACAAATAACAGAAAGAGAAGCAGAGGAGAATTTCTCAAAGTGAACGCCATAAGAACAAGAATGTTTTTGCATATGACGGGTGCCGTCTCCTTCAAGCTCATGTGCGTGTATATATAGTAGTAGTCGTAGTTGTGGATGGTGCATGTTGTCCCAATGTGCGTCCCTACCTAACCAGATCTATAACAATTAAGATTAATATATAGTATAAGCACGAAATTAAGGAACATGCCTTTATCCACACTTTGTCCCCACCACTTACTGATAATGACATAAATGCTAAGTGTATAGTAGTAAGTTAGTAAGTAAGTAGTGTGACACTAACATCGGTTGTCCCCATAGCTCTCTCAACAAACCCTGTAGGGACCTGTCTTGGCTTTGTCTATTACCTCATTTTTTAGTGAACTCATTCAAACTAATAAATTTTTATATATCTTACAAGGTGGACTCTAAATCATACTTTTTTCTGCTTAAATTATTGATATTTTAATTTTATTATAAAAAATTTGATTGATCCGATCAAATAAAACTAGGCCATCTACATTTCAAATTAAAAAAATGCTTTTGGCAGCATGCAGTGAACATTGATGAATTACTAAAAGCACTGTAATTTATTATAAATTAAAAGAAGAAAGGTAGAATACCAAACACAAGACGCAGGACCAGATTACTCTTTGTATCAAGCATTATGATTTATGAAACTTTTGCCACAATCTAGCTATATTCAAGCATGACTCTATACTTTATATAAAAGCATGAGTTCAGTCGTCATAGATACTCACCGCGAAGGTAATCACTGTGAGGACCAAATGGTTAGTTTTAAGTCTTATTCAACAGGAAATTGGAACACAGCACAGAAGTTCTCTACCAAAAGTGCTCACTTTCTATCTTATGCCTAATGTTAGTTATGCCATAGCGGGACACTAGGCTTCAATGCCTGGAATTTTGTCTGCTCTCAAGGTCTCTCCTTAATTAATTTTCTCATGAGTTTGACTGTTTGAGAAACATTTACTATAACTACATATATATTCCTTAATTTTCTTTTGTGGTACAAAATATTCCTTTTTTTTTTCAAAATAAAATATTCACGTTAAGAATTATGAATTCAAACAGCTTTTGAATATTGAGCCAAAATATTATTATTGTTAAATTGTTATAGGTTGTTTATTGGACATTCTAGAAGATTTTTGGACCGCTGCAATATTTATTATTTTGTGTCACAGACACAGGTTCTTGATATAAGAGTATGGAAATGTCATATTAAAAAATTTGAAAATGAAACACCCTCTAAATAGATGCAAACAATGTTTGATTCAATTCAAAAAACATGTGACTCGAGAAAGATTTTTTTCAAAAAGAAGAGTAGTATGATGATATGAATATGGGAATGCCAAACTAAAAATAACTTGTGTTAATAACTTAATATTGTTAAATTCGTTTAAGTTATTTATTGGATATTTCAGAAGACTTTAGTAAGCTGTGATACACACTGATACTCATTAGTCGTCTAATACCATTCACATTTCACCATGTTGATTTGGTCAATAAGATTACAATAACTGTATATACGATAGTGGCGAAATTAAATTAGTGAATGATTAACCTCTTGAATCAACTACCTGTACTTACATATTTAACATATTTAAAACAAATTAAATAACATACTTAACACTCCAGGCAATTCACTTAACGCTATCATGCATCACCAATGTGCTGGTTGGTATTTGATAATTGACTAGCATCTCCTTCGTATTTATGTCCAACCCAGCGTCGTAAGTTACTATTGCTTGACCTTTACGCCTACGAATCTATAGAACAACGTATAATACAAGACCTAGTCCTCCTAATGTGGCTTAGTGGGGATGGTTGTGGAAGATCGAAGATGTGTTGCTGCATATACCATCCATACCATATTGGTACCCGAATCACTTGCAACGCACATGCCTCCCACCATCATCCACGTGAAACCCAGTATCAAGCTAAAGAACCACAACAAATAAACTAACTAAATAAAAATCTTAAGTATATCTCTCTAATTAGCACCTTTAGTTGTATTGTATTCCTATAGGTCATAGCTAATTGATATAATATGCCGATCCAGAATTAACATAGGGGATTTGTGAATACAAATCGTAATAATCTCATCATGATCAAATTAAGGCTGGCAAATAGACGACAAATGCTATAAAACAGAGAAATGATGGTACTATGGTAAGACAAACTTCAAAAAGAATAATACATTATGACCATTTTTCAATTGCCTCCTAACCCCCTTTCAATAGGAAGTTCGGGATCTTTTAGCTTCCAATCTTGTCAGCTATCTCCACACACTTAATGACACAACATTATTATTCCTTCTAATCGTACTAACATAACCTGCTCCGATCCACCAACAAACATTGCTAGCCACACCACTCTTTAGTGTTTATCCGTATATAGGGAGTATCCAAGAGAGAAAATTATATTGATATTAGTCTGTTAACAAAGCAGCAGAAGAGTGGAAGAGAAAAAGGAAAGAAAATGCAAGCTAGCTCGCTGTACTCTTCTGCCCCTGGGGGCTTTCAGGTTCATTTCTGAAAATAGAGTTATAATTGTCCAATTCAAGGTACTTAAGTATATTCCGTGTCTCCTGCAGGTAGCTAGCGTGGCCTTCTATCAATTGTGTCACATCAATCTGCAAAGTAACAAAAGAAGATGGCAACTTTAACCAATACAATGTAAAACAGTTCAACCAAATATAGGAATAGGATTGAAAAATCTTACATTCTCCATCCCTGGAACATCAACAGGTTGGATTCCAGCTAGTCCTTGAGAAAGCAAACTATGCACACAAAATTTATTTCAAATATAGGTCTAGTCAAATCTATATAAAAGGACAAGTAGGAACTAACATTTTGCAATATATAGTATGCAGCATAATGAATGGTAATTAGCATGACTTGGCGTAAATCATGTAGAGAACCTGTACCTGGCACGAAAAGTTACACCTAGTGTCCAGTCATTCTTAGAGTAAGCGTTCACAAACCTTCCAGCTACCATCTGCATGTGGGTTGGATCACTGAATACTTAATAAAAAGTTAATAGATGGAGATTTAAAAATAGGTTGTAGGGATGTTATAGCTGGGTACCTTTCTAGCTGCCTCCCAATTTTCATCTTTAATTGAGATGGGTGCTCCAAGGATAACAACCCTTTCCACTAGTCCGGCTGTATAAGTTAGCACAGTATGAAGGTTTCATAAACCAAAAAATAATCTAATTTTCCAATACATAAGAAAACCAAGAGATGATGATATTCCAGACTACCATTGTCTCCTTCGGCCTCAGCCAAACATTGGAGACACTTGAAAATGACGCGGGCTCCCAATGAAAAACCTACTAGTGTCACAGGCCTGGACCATAAATAGAAAGCTACAAAATATATCGGATTATACAATGAGGCAATAGCATAATCAATTTTTTTGCTGTAACATTAGCTGGTGTTACCTGTTTCCCTGCAAGCCTTTCAGCAAGACATCAGCAAGCACCTTACCCGCCTTGTCTGATCTGTTCCAACAAAGAAGATTACCAGGTTAAATATGATGTAAAAATTTTAAAGAATCAAAAGAAGTTAATTCACAATTCACAAGATCAGATCACTAGCGGAAAGTAATTACACCAAGATATTAAGGAGATTTTTTTAACCTAAATAAAAGAAACAATTTCCTCAGGCGAAGACAAATTTATCAAAGAAGATGAATGGACCAGAATAGATCAGTAGATACAGATATGATGAAACCATAATATTGAATCGTTAAGATCATGAGTACCGCTAGAAGCCTATAACTGAAAATTCAAAGCAACTGAGCCTCTGTCCTTGTAAAAATTTTCTAGGCTAACTGTGTGTGCTGTTTTTGAACAGCCATCGCGGCATTTCTATACGCATGAATATATTTTATCTATTGACAGAAGTGTTACAACCAAGAAACATAACCAACCTATCCACTGCAATTGCCCATCTGCTGTCTATAAAATCAAATGCAGTAACTAAAGTTGCAGGCCACGCTAATGCTGACACAAGGGTACTTAATACTGTCAGCATGGCACCATCTTTCATCAACTCAAGCATAATTTCTACAATATTGACCAGTAAATACTTTCAATTAGAATATATCAAATATATTTGACTCTTAAGTAAAAAATAAAATAAAAGACAGGGTTCAACAGAGCTACTTGATCTGATCCAGTCCTGGATGGCAGTGCTTAGTGCAATCAAAATTTGCGACTCATATTGAAGCACATACCTACACAGACAGGATATTAAATACAGCAACTGAAATATTGAAAATGAAACTATTAACTTAAAGCACACGGGATTTTAAATTCCTCTGAAATAACATTTAGTAAAATTAATAGTTAATTAGATTAAAGGTATTGGATATAGAAGGTCATCGTATGCTTTTGCATGTCTATAAACATCTAGTTCTTGTGGAATAATTTTTCCTCACCTCTCCATGTTATTGCAGTAGCCTTCCCAAGGTTCTACAAAATCTTTTTCCTGAAACGCAAGCCCTGAAATGAAGATTCCTACTGCTAGACGCTGAAATTGAAAATTTTAACAATCATAGTCCTGTAGTGATATAAAGTTGAATATCCTGCTTGGTTAAGAGTGATGTAAATTATAAAGACTTTTGGAACTTACACCCTGATGAATGTCTCCAATTTCTTTCAACTCAAATTCCTCAAGACTTCCAATTCTTGTTGCCATCTTACTACCAGTAAGGCCAGCTCCAGCAGCTGAGATACAAAATAATCTTAAAAGCATATCAATTAGCATTTATCTTGCAGTGAAAAACCTGCCAAAGCCTCTACAGCACAATAAGAGGCAGATGTTTTATGAAGTTAAGTAAAGATTGGATATAAGCTTGAGCATTTTGACCGTATTTCTTCCTCACCTCCAAATGATGCAGCAACTGCTACTGATCCAGCAGCAGATCCTGTAGCAGTTGCTGCTGCAGCAAAACCACCAGTTCCAATGGCAGGAACAATAGTGCCCAGTGTAGGAGCCAAAGCAGTTAATCCATGGGCAATTGCTGGGGCAGCCAAGCCTGTCACATTATTCACATCAACACTTAAGAAGCCGATACTATCTCATTCTTGGGTTAGATAAAGATACTTATGAGATACAGATGCAGACATACCACCGGTTATAGCCATTAAGGTTCCTCCTGTTAAAGCAGCTGCTCCAATAATACCTCCACGCTTCCATTTATCCCAGTTGGTTTCTGCTTCTACAGTTTCTTCCTCCTTATCTCCTCCTTTAATCGCTGAATTCATTACTGAATAAACAACCATTGACTCCATTGCTTCCTACAAAACATTATGATTAAGTTTGTGATTAGACAATAGAGTTCTCTCCAACAACCGCTTTGTTAAAACCACCAAACCATAGACATACAGGTATCAAAGCACACAGACCATTTCATTCCACTTGACACCGAGCCATAAAGCAAGCAACCGCAAAGCAACACGGTGACGAGCATCATACCCCTGCCTTGCACGACAGCAGTTCTTGTCATCCTTAGCAATATCTGCTACACAAGCTGAAAGAAGTGCATAAAGAACTGTCACTTTCCTCTGGTAACTGATAAGGGTTGCCTCCTCCAAAGGTTCTTCAAAAACATCATTTTCAAGTGCAAGGGAAGCTTCTTTCTTCTGAGGCACCAGAACTGAGCTCTCGATGGTTTCATGACGTGGCTGAGCAACCACAGCAGATGATTCTGTCGGAGCATTGCTTGAATCTCCTTGGTTTCCATTTTTCAACTCATGGCTTCCACGTTCTGCGCCTGAAGAATCAGCATCAGTTTCCTTGCTTTCAACTGTGATATCAAGAACCTTGGCCAATGCAGCTTCTTTAGCCAGTCTTTCTGAAGAAGCTGCATCACCTTCCTCGGACAGTAGTTTCAAGAACTGAAACAAAGTCATATAACTATCCTTTTTAACATTTCATTTTCAGTAATATTATTATTATTATTATATGAACAAGGAATGAAAATGCCGATTGAGAAAAATCAAACAAAATCAATACAGGCCTTCGCCCTACCTATCACTATAACATGATTTGTGGTTTCTTTCTCTTCATGAATGTTTACCTGTATATCCATTTTGGCATTTTCTTTCTACATAGCGACAAATCGAATTCGTTCTACAAACAAAGAGATAACAACGGATAGTGAAACTGTAGAAGAGAAAAGAATGAATGAGCGACTTACAGCTCCAACGTGATCCCTGACTTGAGGAGAAGAACCAGCAGTTTCCTTTAGGCCACACCACGCTTGGTCATCCACTCCGAGAAACCTGTTAATTTTATCAACCTATCATTGAAATTTCAAAGATTCTTAATGCGTTAACTTTGATGAGATGAGTGGAATTGAATTGATTACCTAAACACTGGGAAGAGCAAACCACGCTTATCGTGGATCCAAAGGTCAGAATCGTCGGAAACAGAAGCCTTGGCGGAGGCGGGGCTAGTAGCATCACCGTCGGCATCGGCGTGAGGAGTATCGGGAGTTTGAGATTGATGGATCTGAGAGTGGTGAAGTGCGAGAGCAAACAGAGCAGCAGCTGCGTATCTCTGAGTAGGCAACAAGATAGAAGAGGTTTCATCCATCGCATTAACCGGTAGTTAGAATTTTCATGGCGAAGGAGAATGAATGAATAGCTATGCTTATTGGATTTTTGTTTGGATGTTGGATCATTAGAACGAAAAATAAAAGAGCTGCGAGCTCCTTTACTTGTTCAAACTTCAAAATCGGAGGGGTTATTTCCTCTCGCGCCAGCGGGAAACGCGACCAACACGTGAAGTACTCTGCTCAATTTATGACTTATATTCTTCAATCAATTTCTTAAATAAATAAAAAAAAAAACACTATGGATATTGGATAGTGAAAAGTATGGTTGATTTCTTTCAACATGGAAAGAAATTTGGAGTTACATGTTGGAATAGATGTGTATGAAGTAATTACACTGGCGTTAGAACAAAATGCAGGTTGTGATATGATTTTTTTTTTCTTTTTCTTAATTCTAAGATTTATTTCAAATTTTTTTTCTATTTTAAAATCTGCAAAATGTAAGTTACGATTTGCTTTTTTTTTTTTTTAATATAAATAGTAGGTTACATTTTGTATTATTAAAGTATTTTAATATAAGAGTTTGTTTATAAATATTATTGTCATTCAACTCTTTTTTGCTTGTGATTTTTTTGTGATAATTAGTAATGTCAAAAAAATTGGGTGAGTAGAGATTGAGACTATGAAAGGTATTGCAAATTTACAAGTATATTATAATAGTGAGATCATATCAAACACATACGAGAGAGTGACTTTTGTGTGTGAATATCCATTTTCTTTTACTAATCTATGTACCATGAGTTTTGTGAAGTTACAAAATGATTTTTGTGAGAACATATAAAGTCACATTTTAAAAAGGGTGAGCAACATTTTATACAGAAATCCTGTACAATTATTTGGTGGGTTAATATAGTTTCAAATAATGCCTATCATTGATGACGCATATATGCAGCATATGTTGTATATTTATCAACAAACTTGATTTCACGTGTTTAAAATAGAGTTGTACGTTGAATTTGAATAGCATATGAGCCTAGACACAGTTGACGAGGAGTTGAATATGGATAAAATCAGGACATAGCTTGGGAAGAAGATAACCACGACAGTAAATAGGAATTCAAAGCCAACCACAAAGTTGATGACAAAAATGACGACGTGAACGAGATAGACAATCTGGCGGTAAAAAATGAAATAGATACAATTGTCAACCAGCATCCCTTCGTTGTTTCATCTTTTATGCGAATTCTAGATCTCGCAGTCATGCATACTCTGAAATTTTCTGAGTATGCAAACATGGGTATGTTATGTTTATTATTCATTAAAGTTACTATTACCATTTTTTTTATTTAATCTTGACTGACTAATTATAGTTCGTATTTGACAGGTGAAGGCAATGTTATGGCAGAAGACTGAGGGTTTAGTATCGGAATAGAATTTGGTTCTAGAGAATCAATGATCTCTACAATCAAAAGCTACACTATCTCTAGAGGAGTCGATTACACTTTGTATGAGTCAGAGCCACATACATTCTATGCAAAATGCAAAGGGTATGACAGAGGATGTGATTGACTTATCCGAGCTAGCTTAATTTGAAAGAAAGATTATTGGGAGCTCAGAAGATACCAAGGGAAGCACATGTGTACCATGGGGACGATTTTACAAGATCATGCTAATTGGACTCAGACATGATTGCAGAATCTATCAGGTCGTTGGTTGAAGCAGACCCGTCACTAAAAGTAAAATCTATTATTATAGATGTTCAATCAAGGTTCAACTACATTATAAGTTATCGCAAGACTTGGTTAGCAAAGCAAAAGTCCGTCGCAAAAATTTTCGATGATTGAAAAGTTTCTTACCAGACTCTGCCAATTTGGTGCAAAGCAATATGTACCAAGATGCCAAGGTCATGCATTCAAATAAAAACTCAGCTTGTTAATCTGAGAGGGAGGAGGTAAATGGTGTGAGAGTTCTCCAACGAGTATTCTAGACTTTCTATTTGTGTATTACAATATTTAGACACTACAAGTATTGGTGCAGGTTGATAGTACACACCTTTACGGAAAATATAAAGGTGAATTTTTTGTTGTAGTTGCACAAGATGGGAACTAAAGCATTGTGCCGTTTGCTTTTGCCATAGTGGAGGGTGAGATGGCAAATGCGTGGGACTCTTTTCTTAATAATTTGCGAAAATATATTGTTACTTGAGATGGCGTGGGTATTATTTTTTACTGCCATAATTCCATCGAGGCAGTAGTAGCTCGTAAAAATAGTGCATGAGCACCGCCAAGAGCATGACACATGTTCTGTATTAGGCACATTGGTTCCAAATTCTTAAGGAGATTCAAGGCTCCATACTTGCATAAGCTCATGGTGAACATAGGTATTTGAAGTTATTGTTTCAGGTTCTATTCTTAATAATTTGTGGAGCCTGCTTATGATAATATGGCTTGTTTTGCAGGTTATTCTAGGACGAAGCAATAGTACAACAGAAATTACCAAAGGCTTAAGCAGCGAGGTGAGGCATATACTCAATAGTGCGATGAGATTGGTGTTGAGAAATGGGTATTATCATTTGATGAGGGTCATCATTGGGGTCACATGATCATGAATCTGATAGAGTGCATAAATTTGGTCCTTAAAGGTGCGTGCAACCTTCTTTTGATGGTCATAGTTAGATCTACTTTCTGCTAGCTAAACGAATTGTTTACTCGCAAGAGTGCTGAGGCTCATGAGTGCATTCGCAATGGATTTACATATTCGGAGTTTGCCACTCGATGAGTTGAAGAAAGTTTTGACGTGTAGGAAACATAGTTATCAACCAGTTTGACAGACGCAATGAGGTGTTTGAGGTTTGTAAAATGCGTGACAATTTGATACACACTGTTAATCTTGCACAACAACTTTGCGATTCTGGTCATTTCCAGATCGAGTGACTTCCAGCGTCTTGACTGTTCGATACACACTAATCGATACACATTGTTCTTGCATGTTGTGCCAACCAGCGTCTTGACTAACAAGTATATGTACATGATGTGTACAAGATGTCATAAATTTGGAAGATCTATAAAGGCGAGTTTGTATCGATGAGTGACCCAGATACGTGGCCTAGATATGATGGTCCAAAGGACATCGCCAATTGGACATTGTGGTGTGCGGCTAAAGGACGACCAAAGTCAACCTGCAACTTGAATGAGATGGATTCGCGGGATATGCGCTTTCCTCGCCGGTGTACTCTCTGTGGAAGAGATGGTCATAGCCGTAGTCGATGTCCTCAGCGCGCTGGTCCGAGTTCTGGTGCAGGTCAATAAGGTCAATAGTGTATGTTTCACCTTTTTATGTAACTTTTTTATGTATTTATGAATGTGAATTCTTTTATGTATGCATTTTTCTTTGTGCTAAAAATATTTAGCAGAAAAGTAGCCAAACATGAGTCTTACAAAATATAAGAAGAAAATATACGACATAAAAATAAATGTACAAAAACCTAAAAAATACAAGACATAAAAGAAACTAAAAAGAATACAAACAATCTATTTCTTTCTGAGCTTGTCCTTGAGAAACTTCTTCCCTTTCTTGGCGAAATAAGATAGAGTATATTTTTTCGGTGGAACAATCTCTGTCTGTAGAAAATATGAATGCCCCTTAGAAGCACCCACATCCTGGCCATTCGCTCCACCATCCCCACAAATCTCCTAAGTAATCACATCTTGACCACTATCTCCATTACCCTCATGAATCCTAAAAGCAGTTATATCTGTAAAACTCGCTCCACCATGGCCATAATCGTGCTGGATATCACCTTCTCTGAACCCCTCTTCTTCCTGTGCACACTTGGTTAAATAAGACAATATCGTATGCGGTGTTTTGAAAGTACATGGTGGCTTAACCCTTTGTGAATGTTGGCTCTGTTTTGATGGTCCATATTAAAGTCACTAGCACAAGGTGAGATGAACCTACGACCAACAGATGATTCAGAAGCAACAGATCTTTCTTAAGAAAAATGAAACAGTGTCTCGGTCTTCCTTAGTACCTGAGACAAGCTGATGTCACCAAATTGGTTCAACAAACTGAAAGATTCTTTTGTTGGAATTACCTATTGTGGTGTGTACGGTTCTACTTGCAGTTGTGGTTGTGGCTCCAGTTTTGGTTTCGGCTCTGGTTCTGGTTCTGCTTGTTGAAGTGGTGGTTGTGGTGGATAAAAATGAAATTGATGTTGTTGATAAATTAAAAACTGATGTTGTTGCCCATAAGATGAAAACTAATGTTATTGCTCATGCTCTGGAAACTATGGTTGTTGCTTATACTCTAGATATTGTGGTTGTTTCTCATAATCCAGAAACTTATAAGATAATAAATTAGGGGACTCTGAACACGTATCATGATGTTGCTACTCATAAACTAGAAACTGATATTGTTTTTCATAATGGCAAAATTGATGTTGTTGCTCATAACGGGAAAACTAGTGCGGTCTAGGTGGTGGCGGGGGTAGTTGTGGTTGATTCGCTCGTGGTTTGCATGCGAAACTCTCTATGACAACCTTAAGTGATTGTCATACTGTTGTGTACCAATTATAGTACACCGAAAGAGGGTGAAAGTCGACAGTTTCGTCTCCTATTTGTAGCGTAGCATAGCGTTGATTGTTCCACATATCGACCCAAATTCTGTTCCTTTCCCTCCAGTCATGGAACTGTGCTCCGATCAACCGCCTGGACTGAGCTTTCCTAATCTGGAATGCTTTCTCTAATGGAAGTTATACAAGTCCAAATTGGTGTCTCACTCGGTCTGTTGGGTACTATTCTATACATTCAAATGACACCAACGAGCACTTTGTGAAGCACACCCACAGTTGTAAGGATAGGTCCTGAGGAACATTAACTCCCATATATAGCCACCATATAAACTACACAACAATAAATACAATGACAATCAGTTAAATTATTAAACATAAAAAATTTCTTAGCAGAAATTGTTAGCACGTACGTTGTTTACACCCATGTGATCTAATTGTTGCCTAAATTGCGTCGTAGACCTTCGAGTTAGCAGAATTGGTCAATTTGTCTGGAAATACAATAGTTCCAAGCAAGAAGAATATGTGAGCCTAGACATACCGCTCGATAGATTCTTGGATATCTAATGATTCAATGTCTCTACGTTGTCGAGCCCATATTAGGTTTACCTTACCTAACGTATGATCGTGCGGATCGGGTTGCCTACCAAAAGTTTCTATATAGGTCTCCACCAAGAACGAGAGACTGCTTTCCATTCTGCCTATCACAGGGTCCCTATTAATTGTTAGGCCAAGAATATGTGTTATGTCTTCTAAAGTGACACTCATTTCGCCAACAGAAAGGTGGAATGTATGAGTTTCCGGTCTCCATCGCTCTACTAAAGCACTCAATAGTGCAGAATGTCCTTTCACTTCACCTAATCGCAAAATATGATGGAACTCGGTTGATGCTAGGACGACTGCTATGATCTCGTTGTACATTTTTTACGGAACAAGTTTTCTGGACAATAAACTCCTGGTAGGCTGTAGTAGAAAAAATAATAATATATTAATACAACAACAACAACAACAACAACAACAACAACAACAACATAATAATAATAATAATAATAATAATAATAATAATAATAATAATAATAATAATAATAATAATAATAATAATAATAATAATAATAATAACCATATAATAATAAGAATGACAACCGTATAATAATAATAATATTCATAATTAAATAATAATCACAAAAATATTCAAAATAATCTAATAATAACTAATAGGAACATTATATAGCAAAAATCTATCAATAACTATAATAACAACAATAAATAAAATTATCTATAACTAAGATTGAAAAATACTTATACATTGAGAATTATTCAGGTGTTTAATAATATATCTATAGCTAATGTAAAATTACGAATCATTTTAACACAATTAAATTTACACTGTATTTCGAGGGTTACATGAAACTGTAGGTCGATCTCGGATGAGATCTGCAGTGGTGGCCGGAGCTATTGTGTCCGACTTGTTAGACCTGGTGGAGCTGGAGATGCTGCTGATCCTTCGTCATCGGAGGGTAGTTGTTCCGGGGGTTACCTGAAACCGGAGGTCGATCTCGGACGAGATCTCCTGTACTGGTTGGTGCTAATGTGTCCGGCCGGTGAGTGGCGGCCGGAGCTGTCGTGTCCGACTTGTGGGACTGGCTGCACTGCTGATCCTTCGTCACCGGAGGGTGAGGGATACCTGCAAGGGATTCCGATGCTTAAGTTAGCAAGGATATTAAGCAGGTTTTTAGTAGAATCAGAGTATGAGTTATACCTGGGTGCTCCAGTGTATTTATAATGGTGTGGAGTGACCTTTCTGGAGATAAGATAGTTATCTTATCTTATCTTATCTTTAAGTGAGGTCATCTTATCTTCTGGGAACCGCCTTTATCCTTGTAGGCTTTGGCTGCCTTTAGATTGGGCTGTGTCCCTTTGTTTGGGCCTGCTTGGGCCTCTTATGGCGATTTGGCCGAGCTCTTTGAGAAGAGGTCGGAAATGGGCCAACCTTCCAAGAGGTCGGACATGGGCCAACCTTTTAAGAGGTCAGATAGTCTGACCTGAAGAGGTCGGTCGACTTGTCGTAAAACATCCCGGGTCGGACAGCTTGACCCAGGGTATGAACAGTAGTGGTACCTGCAAGAGACTTCGATGCTTAAGTTAGCATGGGATTTAAGCAGGTTTTTTATAGAATTAGAGTATGAGTTATACCTGGGTGCTCCAATGTATTTATAGTAGTGTGGAGTGACCTTTCTGGAGATAAAATAGTTATCTTATCTTATCTTATCTTTGAGTGAAGTCATCTTATCTTCTAAGGAGCCGCCTTATCTTTCTAGGCTTTGCCACCTTTGGATTTGGGCTGTGCTCCTTTATTTGGGCCTACTTTGGGCTCTTATAGTGATTTGGCCGAACTCCTTGAGAGGAGGTCAGGTAATCCTGACCTGAAGAGGTCGGTCAACTTGTCTTCAATCAGCCCGGGTCATACAGCTCGACCTAGGGCATGAACAGTGCCCCTGCTTGAGCTCGGTCTTTCTTTTGAGGTCGTGTCTTTGCTAGACTTTGACCCTTTTTGAGGAAGTCGAGCTCGAGCATTTTTGTTCTGTCGATCCCGTTTTGTAGAGCTCTTAATGGGTTTTTGAATGCAGAGCGTTTTGTCTTACTCCTTTTTAATTGCAACACGTGTTTTGCATTCCCTTGGAAACATGCGAAGGTTTAAATACTTCATTAACTCTTCGCCGTTTTCCTTTTATTTCCCTCTTTGTATCTTCATTTGAATTTCAAAGCCTCTCCAGTTTCTTCTTTCACCTTTCTCTTAGACTCCTTGCTGGCGTTTCATTCTTTTGTTCTCAAATCTTTCCATTCTTCACGCTTCCCTCTTTCTTTGCTCAGAAAGCGATTGTTTGGCGTGGTTGCTTTGTCTTTGAGCGTTTATCATCTCCTTTCCACTGCAAGTTGGTTTTTCATCTTCTCTCTCTCTTTTACTTTTCACGCCGTTCTCTTTATTGCTTGTGTTTGTTTGGGGATGAAAAAGTTTTGATCTTTGTTTGGATTTGGAAAGTTTAAATCTTGTCTGCGTCGTTGTGCTTGTAATGCGCGCCTTGAGGGTTTCTTTGATTTGTTGCTTGTTTCTGCCTCTTTTACTTGATTTCTTTATGTGTAGATCTTCTTCTGTTTGTATCTTGGAGTAATGGACTGTGAATTTGAAAAAAGGTTGCATCTTTTTTATGATTTCTACATGCTTGATGTTGATGGTTTGCTGCTTTGTATTGATCGTCATTTGTCAGAGAAGGCTTTTGATCTTCTTTGTGTTTTTAGGACTTAATGCTGCGAGATTTTTATTTTATCTGGATCCTTGATTTGTTATTGCCTCCAAAGGATGCCCTTAGACCTTGGTGTGAGTCCTGGGATTTCCTTTTACTGTTGTTTCTGAGTCTTTTAACATTCGCATGCTATTTGTCCGAGTTATCTCCATACTTGTCCGAGATGTCTCCTATTTTGTCCAAGCTGTTTGATTAGTAACCCTTTTTTCCTTTTTCTCACTGTAGGACTAGTTGACCCATGTCTTCTCGCAAAAATATTGTCGAGATGTCTTCCAAGGTCCTGGATGGCATGCTGACTGGCTGGACTCCCTTGTTTTGATGTGTGTTTCCGTGGTCGATTTTGAGTACTGTGTGCGGCTTAGGAGGCATCATAGGATTTGTAGTAGTAGAGAGCAGGAGAAAAACTACGAGTTGGTAGCGCCTGACCCTGAGGAGAGAGTTTGTTTTCCTTCTCTGACTCGGGGGGAACGTCCCTTCTTTTATGCGTATGATTACTTTTTTAGCCAAATGAACATCACCATTCCTTTTACTTCCTTTGAGACCGACCTGTTGTGGTCCTGCAACGAAGCTCCTTCTCAACTTCACCCGAACTCGTGGGGCTTCATAAAAATCTTCCAACTGTTGTGCCAAGAATTGGATGTCCGACCTTCTCAAACTCTCTTTCTTTACCTTTTTGTTTTGACGAAGCCTGAGGCAGCTAAGAAGAAGGCTTCCTGGATTTCTTTCCGACCTGCCCAGGGAAAGAAAGTTTTTTCTATGTATGACGAGTCTTTTAGGGATTTTAAGAACGTCTATTTCAAGGTCTGAGCTGTTGAAGGAGCTCGGCCTTTCTTCTTGGACCAAAATAATGAACTAGCCTTCCCTTTATGCTGGCAAAAGAATGTGGTAGTGTCTAGGTATACTTGGGAAATGCTAGATGAAATCGAGTAGGCTTTTGTACATGTACTAGAGGAAAATTGGGAGGAGCCTCCCCATCTTGACACGAAGAGATTCTTGGGGGATCCCTCCCTTCTTCAAGTTGATTTGGGTAGCTACCGATTTCTTTTTTAGTCTTGTCTTTTTCCTTTATTTTATCTGTTTATTTTATCAATCCACCTCTTTCTTATTTGCAACTTTGGTTTTGCTGCTTTATTTTTTCAGAGATGGTGAAGACCACTGATTCCATGAAGGCTTTTAAGAGGGCGAGGAAGGCGACTGCGGTCCAGAACATCTCGGCTAAGGGTTCTGGGGAGGAATCTTCAAAGGCTACTCAGAAGAGGTCGACCTCGGATCCTTCTGGGTCGAGAAAAGTCATACCAACTCCCCAGGTTCGCCTGGCTTCTTCGGATCCTCCCCGGTCGACCTCTGGTGCTACTTCTCCTTATGCTACCAGTCCTCCTCCTAAGAAGCAGAAGACTGTGGAGCCCTATGACCTGGATTCCCCTGACTTTGATGCTGTGGGGTTTGTTGACAACCAGATTGTCCCTTATGGCCGACTTCCTATGGATGACGTGTCCATCCAGCACCACCTGGATTTCATCACCAGTAGTAGTGTTCGGATGGCGCACATGGGTGCAGCTTTGTTTTGCTCAATCCAAGACTCTCCCGTCTATGCGACGAAGATTTTTATGCTGGAAGCCAAGTCTGAGTTCGACAGGATTAAGGCTTTGAAGGATGAACTAGATGCTAAAGTGATCAAGCTAGAACTGGATGTTGAGAAGGAAAAGTCCAGGGTTGTTGCTGCGAAAGCTGCTGCGAATCTGGCCGAGGAGATGGCCAAGAAGTCGAAAGAGAGTTATACCCGTACTTATGGTGAGTTGCTGGAGGTCAGGGAGAGGCTTGACTCGGCCCGTGCTGACTATGCTGAGCTTCAGGGCCATCTAGTGGGCAGCGTGACGGATGCATATGAGAACCTAAAAGCTTAGGTCCGAGTTCTTGCTCCCGAGCTCGACCTGAATTTTTTTAGTTTGGATAATATTGTTGAAAATGGTAAGATTGTTCATGCGCCGGATGAAGATGAAGAGGAAGGTCCTCTCCCAGAACCGTCGATCAAAGCTTCTACTGCCGCGACTTCTTCAACTGCTGCTGCTGAGGTCAGCCATCCCGAGTCCGACCCCGATGTCCAAATCTTAAATCGGCGGGATGGGACGGTAGATGCGGTTCCTATAAATATCATTCCTCCCTCAACGACCCAGGGTGCCGCCGCTGAGGAGACCTTGGATCCCTTGTGACTTTTTATGTATTCGTTTAGCCTGGTTTGTGGGATTTTGAACTCTTATTTTTTGTAACTTTGCATGGTGTGTTTTCCGTTTCTGACATTTTGGTTGCTTTTCTTAGCAACTTTATTTTGGAAAAATAAAGAATATCTTTGAACTCTTGGGGTCGACCTTCAGGTGACCTTTTTGAGCTTTTAATGCTTTTAGAATAGCCTTGTTTTCTTTGACGTGCTGGCTGTCTTTTTGCGATTTCTGTAGACCTTCTGTAGGGTGTCGAGATTCGGCTGTCAGACCTCTGTCGATATGATCCTTGGGGCTGACTTGTTTGATGACTATTTTAGTATTCTCATAGAACACTTTTTTTTAAATAATTCTGGTAGCTTTGTCGTGAGGTCGTGGCTTTTTTTGGCTGAGCTGTGTCCCTTTTAGTGCACGCCTTTCGTTGGTCCGACATCCCATGTCGATCCGAGCTGTAGCTTTCGTTGGTCCGACTTCTCTTGTCGGTCCAATCTGTAGCTTTCGTTGGTCAACTTCGCTTGTCGATTCTTCTTAAGTTATTTTTAGTAATCCATTTTTAGTAAGACCTCGTCAGGCCACTTTTTATGGATTACTTTTTATAACTTTGTCGCCTTGGTTTGTGGATCCGATTTTTTAATTTCGGTTCGTCCTAAATTATTTTTAGCAATCCATTTTTATTTAGACCTCGTCAGGCCTCTTTCTATGGATTACTTTTTATAACTTTTGTAGCTTTCATGTCGATTGGTCCGACTTCTTCATGTCGGTCCATTCTAAGTTATTTTTAGCAATCCATTTTTACTCAGACCTCGTCAGGCCTCTTTCTATTGATTACTTTTTATAACTTCTTGCATTAATCCGTTTTTATCGCTTTTTCATCTTGTCGATTTTGTAGAAATCGGGTGGTGAGTTTGGTTCTCACTCAGCCGACCTTTGTCGAGATCGGACGATGAATTCGGTTTTCATCGTGATCGGGCGGTGAATTTGGTTTTCACCTTGCCGACCTGTAGCTTTGTAATCGAACGATGAATTCGATTGTCATCGTGATCGGGCGGTAAATTTGGTTTTCACCTTGCTGACCTGTAGCTTTGTAATCGGACGATGAATTCAATTTTCATCGTGATCGGGCGGTGAATTTGGTTTTCACCTTGCCGACCTGTAGCTTTGTAATCGGGCGATGAATTTTTGCGTTCGGATTAATGCGTCTTGGTAGAGAAACTTTGTAGAGAATCTGGAAAATTTTATTCAAATAGAAAATAGGCATATAGGCAAGAATATATACATGTGGGTGTTTACCTCTCTAAGTCAGGCAATTTTACAGATCTTGGCTTGGTGCCTCGTTAAAAAACCTTTTCAGGAAAAAGAGTGCACCTTGACCTAAGATCTTTATTACCTCCTAACTATAATACCTTCTTAGGTTGCAGGCATGCCACGACCTTAGTAGTTCTCACCCCTCGAGTTCGGACACCTTGTAGTAGCCTTTTCCCAGTACCTCGATAACTCGATAGGGTCCTTTCCAATTAGCTGCGAGTTTTCCTTCTCCTGGCCGACCTGTTCCGATGTTATTTCGGATTAAAATGAGATCGTTGTGGGCGAAACTTCGCTGGACGACTCTTCTGTTGTATCTTAAGGCCATTCGACGTTTTAACGCCTCTTCCCTAATCCGAGCTCTTTCTCAGATTTCTGGAAGTAGGTCGAGCTCTTCCCTTTGATTTTGGGAGTTGGCCTCTTCATTGTAGTAGATCATTCTGGGGGATCCTTCCTTGATTTCTACCGGGATTATTGCCTCCATTCCGTAAGCCAATCGGAAAGGTGATTCCTTTGTGGTGGAGTGTGGAGTTGTTCGATATGCCCATAGGACTTGTGGGAGCTCTTCAGCCCATACTCCCTTTGCGTCCTGTAATCTCCATTTTAATCCAACCAATATGACTTTGTTAGCTGCTTTTGCTTGTCCATTAGCTTGTGGGTATTCTACGGATGTAAATTGATGCTTTATTTTCAAGTTTGCTACCAACTTCCTGAAGCCTGTGTCCGTAAATTGAGTTCTATTGTCTGTGGTGATGGAGTAAGGAACCCCAAACCTTGTAACAATATTCTTGTATAAGAATTTCTGACTTCGTTGAGCAGTGGCATTAGCTAGAGGCTCTGCCTTAATACATTTTGTGAAGTAATCCACCCCTACAATAAGGAACTTGACTTGTCATGATCCTTGGAGAAAGGGTCCAAGGAGGTCGAGTCCCCACTTTGCGAATGGCCAAGGTGATGTTACGCTGATGAGCTCCTCTGGTGGGGCGATGTGGAAGTTAGCATGTTTCTGACATGGTGGGCATGTCTTAACGAACTCGGTTGCTTCTTTTTGCAAAGTCGGCCAAAAGAATCTGGCTCGGAGTACTTTTTTAGAGAGAGCTCGCACTCCCAAATGGTTGCCACATATGCCACTGTGTATTTCTTCCAAAACCTCCTTTGTGTTGGAGGTCGGCACATATTTTAATAGGGGTGTCGAAATTCCCCTTTTGTATAGGGTGTTGTTTATGATGGTGTAGTATTGTGCCTCTCATCTCAACCTCTTCGCCTCCTTCTTATCTGTAGGGAGTGTCTCTGATTTGAGGTAATTGATTATGGGGGTCATCCATCCTTGATCATGACCTGATATGGCTAGGACCTTTTCTTCCTCTGAAATTGATGGGCTTTACAGTATTTCCTAGATAAGACTTCTATTATTGCCCCCTGGTTTGGGGTTGGCTAATTTTGAGAGTGCATCAGCTCGAGCGTTTTGTTCCCGAGGTATATGGCGGACCTCATATTCCCCGAGCTGTTCAAGTTGTTCCCTGGTTTTGTCTAGGTACTTTTTCATGGTAGGGTCCTTAGCTTGGTAGCTCCCCGCTATTTGTGAGGTGACCACTTGTGAATCATTGAAGATGATAAGCTTTTGAACTCCAACCTCTTTGGCCAGCCTCAAACCGGCTAGTAATGCCTCGTATTCGGCCTGATTGTTTGAAGCAGGGAACTCGAACTTTAGGGAGAGTTCGATTTGGGTTCCTTGATCGCTTTCTATTATCACGCCCGCACCACTTTCGGTTTTGTTTGAAGAGCCGTCTACATAGAGATTCCATTTTGTAGGAGTTCCCGGGGTGTCAGTGTACTCAACAATGAAATCGGCCAAATACTGAGACTTTATGGCCGTCCGAGCTTCATATTGAAGATCGAACTCAGATAGCTCGACTGCCCACTGTAGAATTCTTCCAGCTAAGTCTGTCTTCTGTAGAATGCCTTTCATAGGTTGGTTAGTCCGAACCTTGATGGTATGAGCTTGAAAATATGGGCAAAGTCGTCGAGAAGTTAGTATGAGAGCGTAGGCGAACTTTTCTATCTTTTGATAGTTCAGTTCGCCCCCTTGTAGGGCTTTGCAGATGAAGTAGATGGGTTGTTGCCCACTTTCGTCTTCTCTGACTAGTGCTGAGGCTATTGCCCGACTTCCCACTGCGAGGTATAATATGAGTGCTTCTCCTTCCCGTGGTCGAGTAAGAATGGGTGGTTGTCCTAGGAATTTTTTGAAATCCTGGAAAGCTTGCTCGCACTCTGTGGTCCATTCAAACCTCTTTTCCTTCCTTAGTGTGGCGTAAAAGGGGAGAGATCTTATGGCCGATCCGGCTAGGAATATGTACCACTGGCTTAGCATCGTCCTCCAATAGGATCTTGGGCATGCATCTGGCTAGGCTAATGCCCTTAAGATCACTTATGGATCACCCAAGAGCTGTCTTGTGTGTCTTCAGCACCTGAATTAGTGCTTTCTCTTCCTGTGGCTTTAAAGCAGAGCTTATGATTACCGAAAAAGTGTCATCTTCTCCCATAAATGCATATTTCAAGGATGGTGGTAGTGGTTTGAGCTCGGGTTTAGGAGGCTTCTCCTCTTCCTGAGGAGTTTTTAGAGGTTCTTTTGTTTTCTCTGGTTCCTCCAGATCAGGCTGAATATTTTTAAAAATGTCCTCTAGCTCTGATTCGAGACTCTCAGTCATATTGACCTCTTCCACCAGGGAGTCAATAATATCAACGCTCATGCAGTCTTTTGATGTGTCTGGATGCTGCATAGCTTTGACAGCATTCAACTTAAACTTATCCTCATTGACTCTCAGGGTTACCTCCCCTTTTTGGACGTTAATGAGGGTTCGTCCAGTTGCTAGGAAAGGTCTTCCTAGAATGAGAGTTGCACTCTTGTGCTCCTCCATTTCCAGCATTACAAAGTCAGTGGGAAAGGCAAATAGTCCAACCTTGAAAATCATGTCCTCAATTACGCCTGATAGAATTTTAATGGAGCCATCAATAAGTTGGAGACATATTCGGGTTGGTTTGACTTCTTCAGTCAAACCAAGCTTTCTGATAGTGGATGCAGGTATCAGGTTGATACTTGCCCCAAGATCACATAAAGCTATCTTAGTACAAGCACCCTTTAATGTGCATGGTATCATAAAGCTTCCGGGATCTTTAAGCTTCTCTAGTAAGCTTTTTAAAATGACTGCACTGCATTCTTCAGTGAGAAAAACATTTTCAGTCTCCCCCCAATCCTTCTTATGACTTAAGATCTCTTTCATGAACTTAGCATAAGAGGGTATTTGCTCAAGTGCCTCTGCAAACGGAATCTTTATTTCAAGAGTCCTGAGATAGTTTGCAAAGCGGGCAAATTATTTATCCTATTCCGCTTGGTGGAGTTTCTGAGGATAAGGCATCTTGGTTTTATATTCTTCAACCTTAGTTGCTGCAGGTTTATTTCCTACAGAAGTGGTTGGAGATGCTTGCTTAAGGGGATTGTTATCAGCACTTGCAGGTGTCTGATCCCTCATTGGCGTTTGAATGCCAGAACTGGGTACTTTTTGGGCGTTCAACGCCAGATTGCCACCTTTTTCTGGTGTTTGAACGCCAGAATTGGCCATCCACTGGGCGTGCAACGCCAACTTCTGACCCTTTTCTGGCGTTTGAACGCCAGAATCATTCCTCTTTGGGCTCCTACTGTCCTCAGAGAGATTTTGGGCAGTGGTTTGGTCACCCTCTGTCAGATGTTCCTTTCTTGGCTTCCTGCTGCTTTGAGTTGAGACATTCAATGTCTTTCCACTCCTTAAATGAACAGCTTGGCATTCTTCTGTTATCTGTTTAGATAACTGCTATCTTGTCTGATTCAAGTGTTTTTCCATATTCTGGTTAGCATCTTTGGTTTCTTGTAGCATCTCTTTAAATTCTGCTGACTGTTTTATTATAGAAAATAGTTGCTGATTGAGTTCAGCAATTTGTTTTGGAGGACTAAGTTCAGTGGATACTGCCTCAGCCTCTTCTTTCATGGAGGTCTCACCACTTGAGTACAAGTGCTGATTTCTGGCAACTGTATCAATGAGCTCTTGAGCCTCTTCAGTTGTCTTTTTCATATATATAGATCCATCAGCTGAGTGGTGTAGAGACTTCTGGGCCTTTTCTGTAAGCCCATAGTAAAAGATGTCTAACTGCACCCATTCTGAAAATATTTCAAAGGGGCATTTTCTTAGCATCTCTCTGTATCTCTCCTAGGCATTATAAAAAAATTCATTATCCTCTTGTTTAAAGCCTTAGATGTCCAGCCTTAGCTGTGTCATCCTTTTTGGGGGGAAATATTGGTTCAGGAATTTGTCTAATAATTGTTTTCATGTTCTTATGCTTGCTGTGGGTTGGTTATTCAACCACCTCTTAACTTGATCTTTTACAGCAAATTGAAACAGTAATAATCTGTAGACATCCTGATCTACTTCTTTATCACGTACTGTGTCAGCAATTTGTAAGAACTGTGTTAGAAACTCAGTAGGTTCTTCTTGTGGAAGACCGGAATACTGGCAATTTTGCTGCACCATGATAATGAGCTGAGGGTTTAGCTCAAAATTGCTGGTTCTGATGGGGGGTATACAGATACTACTCCCATATGAAGCAGTAGTGGGGTTAGCATATGACCCCAGAGTCCTTCTGGACTGTTCATTTCCATTTAGGTCCATGATGGAGAAAGGGAGATGATGTGGATTGTAAATAAAAATTTTATTCCCCCTTTTTTTTTGAAATTAAAGAAATTAAAATAAAGTAAATAAAAAAATTGATGCAAGTTTCGAAAATTAAGAAAAGAAAAAGAAATAAAAGAAATTAGAAAACTAAATTAATTAATTAATTAAAAAGAATTGAAAATTTGTGGGTGAGGATTTTCAAAAAATGAAGAGAGAGAAAGTGGTTAGGAAGTTTTGAAAAAGATATGTCTTAAAATTAAAGATACTTGTAAGAAAATAAATAAAAGAAAAGATTTGAAAAAGATATGATTTTAAAATTTTAAAGATTGAAACTTTCTTAACAAGAAAACACCAAACTTAAAATTTTTCAATCAAAATAATAAAATAGGACAAGTAATTCGAAAATTATAAAAAAAAAAAGAAAAAAATTTTGAAAATTTTTTTAAAAGATTTTCGGAAAATATAAAAAGAAAATTGAAAAAGAATTTGTTTTGAAAATGATTTAAAAAGATAAATTTTAAAATTGAAATTTTAACTTTACTAACAAAAAACTACCAAATTTTAAAAATTTTGACTAAGTCAACCTAAGGAATTCGAAAATGATGAGTAAATAAAGGAAAAGATATTTTTTTGAATTTAATGAGGAAAGAGAAAAACAATAAAATGACACCAAACATAGAATTTTTAAATCAAAACAAAGAAAACAAACAAGAAAACTTTGAATGTCAAGATGAACACCAAGAACACTTTGAAGATCAAGATGAACACCAAGAACAAATTTTGGAAATCTTTAAGAAAATAAAAACGCAAAGGACACCAAACTTAAAAGATTTTTATATTTTGGACACCAATAATTCGAAAATACACAAGAAAAACAAGGAAAGACACAAAACAAGAGAAACTAAAGATCAAACAAGGAAAATAAACAAGATCAACTTGAAGATCAAGAAAGAACAAGGAACATAAAACTCGAAAATATGGAGAATAAAAAGAACATACAATTCGAAAAATTGAAGGAAAATAAAAACATGCAATTGACACCAAACTTAAAACATGAAACTAAACTCAAACAGAAGACTCAATCATTAGTTTATTGGTTTTTATCTATTTATTAAAAATTTTCGAAAAAAATCTAGAAAAAGAAAACAAGGATTTTAAAATTTTAACAAAAACAATAATAAAAAACTCAAATTTAGTGACTTTAAACCAAAAAGATAATTTTTTCCTAATCTAAGCAACAAGATGAACCGTCAGTTGTCCAAACTCGAACAATCCCCAGCAACGGCGCTAAAAACTTGGTGCACGCATTGCAATCACACCTTTGCAACTCCGCACAACTAACCAGCAAGTGCACTGGGTCGTCCAAGTAATACCTTACGTGAGTAAGGGTCGATCCCACGGATATTGCCGGCTTGAAGCAAACTATGGTTATCTTGTAAATCTTAGTCAGGAGATTAGTGATAAAAATGATTTTGTTTATGAAAAGTAAATAACATGAAATGAATGATACTTGTGATTCAGTAATGAGGAACAGGTTGAGGTTCCAGAGATGCTCTGTCGTCTGAATCTCTGCTTTCCTATTGTCTTCTTCTCCAAACACGCATGGCTTCCTTTCATGGCAAGCTGTATATTGGTGGATCACCGTTGTCAATGGCTACCATCCGTCCTCTCAGTGAAAATGGTCCAGGTACGGTTTCTGTACGGCTAATCAACTGTCAGATCTCTCATCTCGGATGAAAAATACCAGGCACAGCTACCGCACGGCTAATCATATGTTGGTTCTCACTTGTGTCAGAATAGGATCTCTCTATCCTTTT
Source organism: Arachis ipaensis (assembly GCF_059453495.1). Lineage (NCBI taxonomy): Eukaryota > Viridiplantae > Streptophyta > Magnoliopsida > Fabales > Fabaceae > Arachis > Arachis ipaensis. The sequence goes on along the minus strand of NC_142442.1, from coordinate 120,361,403 downwards.
GTACACTGTCACTGCACCCAACATTCGTGAGTTTGAAGCTCGTCACAGTCATTCCATCCCAAATCTTACTCAGAATACCACAGACAAGGTTTAGAATTTCCAGATCTCAGAAATGCTGCCAATTGGTTCTAGCCTCTACTACGAAGGTTCTAATCTCATGGATTTGAATGCTCTGTTGTCAGGAGAGACAAGTCAAATCCGTGGATCAGAGACCCAAGAGATACGCACCCAAGCTGTCACCCAATGACTACATTGAGATCAGATAGAACGTGAGTGGTTGTCAAGCACACGTTCATAAATTTGAGAATGATGATGAGTGTCACGGATCATCATATTCTTTATATTGAAGTACGATTGAGTATCTTAGAATAGAATCAAGCGTGATCGAAAAGAAAACAATAGTAATTGCATTAATCCATTGAGACATAGCAGAGCTCCTCACCCCCACCTATGGGGTTTAGAGACTCATGCCGTAGAAGATACAATATGAGATGTAAAATGTCATAAGTTCCCAAAATGAATCTCTAAAAGTAGTTTTTATACTAAACTAGTAACTTAGGTTTACAGAAAATGAGTAACTAAGTGCAGAGAATGCAGAAATCCACTTTCGGGGCCCACTTGGTATGTGCTTGGGATGAGCATTGAGATTTACACGTGCATAGGCATTTTCTGGAGTTAAACGCCAGCTTGGATGCCAGTTTGGGTGTTTAACTCCAGTTCTGGCGTTTTATGCCAAAAAAGGTCTCTGGCTGGCGTTTAAACGCCAGTTTGGGCCATCAAATCTCGGGCAAAGTATTGACTATTAAACATTGCTGGAAAGTCCAAGATGTCTACTTTGCAACGCAATTGAGAGCGCGCTGAAAGAGCTAGAAGATCGATGGTTTAGAAGTTATAGTAAATACTCGTTGCAAGTATAGTTACTAAACCAAGCAATAAACCTTTCTTGCAAACGTTCTAGTAGTCACAAGTAACAAACCCCTAAATAAATTGTTAACCGAAGTATTCAAACCTCGGGTCGTCTTCTCAAGGAACTGCAGGGAGGTATGTTCTTATTATTGGTTATGGAGATTGTAAATTCGGGGTTTCAAGAATGAGGAACAAATATGACAAATAATTTAAATAGCAATTAAAATAAATAAATAACTGGAAAATAAACTTTTGGCAAGGTATGAGAAATTGGAGGTCCTATCCTAGTTATCCTTATCAATGATGATGAGAATTGAATCTTAATTCCACTTTGTTAGCCTTTACTAAGATAAAGGAAGGTCAAGGGATTAATTGGTTTGATCTTCGGATCCTATTTATTTCCTAAGAAAAGATTGAGATTATTGAAGTTCAATTCAATTAACAAAGATAACAATTATCAATCATGTTGAGTTTGATAACTCCTGAGTTACTAATTTCTTAACCAAAACCAAAAGGGGAAAAAGCAAATCTACTGGAATAAAAATGTCTTCAGAGTAAAAGCAATAATAGCATAAATAAAAGAAAGCAATATTAAACTAAAATACCTCAAATAGCATTAATTCAAAAGAGTAGTTTGTAACATGGAAGAATTCATAAATCAAATTGCAAAGTAAATAATCATCTACAGTAATGGGATGAACAAAAGTAAAAGGGAAGCTTAAAGTAAAGGAACATTAAACCTGGGATCGAGAGTTACTCCTAAAGAGAGAAGTCCTAAATCCTAATCCTAAAAGAGAGAGAGAATCTCTCTCTAAACTAAATCTAAATAATGAAAAGTAACTAATTGGCGAGCTCTCTTTGAATGGATGCATTCCCACACTTTATAACCTCTGGTCTATGCCTTCTGGACTTGGATTTGGGCCAAAAAAGACTTCAGAAATCGCTGGGAGTATTTTCTGTAATTTCTGGTGCGTGGCCTCTGTCATGCGTCCGCATGGGTCACGCGGTCGCGTCATTCGGAGCTTTTCTTGTCACGCGGTCGCGTCAGTCATGCGGCCGCGTCATATGTGTTTTGCTTAAGGCGCGCGGTCGCGTCAGTCATGTGGCCGCATCGCTGTTGATTCGCGCTTGGCATGCGGTTGCGTCGTCCATACGATCGCGTGGATGCCAGTTTCTTTAGAAACTCCGTTTTGTGCTTTCCTTCCATTTGTGTATATTTCCTTTTTCATTCTTTAATTCATTCCTGCCTTAGAAGATCTAAAACTACTCAACATACTAATCACGGCATCGAATGGAAATAAAGGTAATTAAAAATAATTAATTTTAAAGCATAGAAAACATGTTTTTCACATACATCACATAATAAGGAAGAGAAAGTAAAACCATTCAATTAATATGAATAAGTGGGTGAAGGATTGAATAAATCACTCAATTTAAGCACAAAATATATCATAAAATATGGGTTTATCAACCTCCCCACACTTAAACAATAGCATGTCCTCATGCTAAATCCAAGGTAAAAAGTAAGGTTAAAGTGGTGGAATGTCATGCAATGCAATCTAATCTAAATGCAACTACCTAGATGAATGATGCATCATGCAATTCTAATTTTTATTTACTTGAATATAAAGCTTGCATGTAGTTAAATTAATTCACATTCTCAAGGAGTCATGTATATATATAGCCAAGCCTTAGATAGTGATAAAGTGCCTTTACAATTGAGATGGGAGAGAAAAACATTTTAAAAAACTTGCAAGACAACTAACAATTTAAACAGAGATATATGTTAATGAGCTATTGAACCCTCACTAGATTTTGTGTTTACTCTCTAATCACTCAGTGTTTATTGGGTTAATCACTCTATTCTTCTTTTTATTCTTACTTTCTATAACTTTGTTCTTCATCTAACCAATCAACAATTATAGAATATAGACATACCAAAAATCATGAGGTCTTTAATTAAGGTTGTAATGGGGCCAAGGTAAAGGTAAGGGTATATGTATAAGGTTAAGTGAGCTAATAAGTGAATCCTTAATTAGTCTAAGATCTCACCTAACATACATACTTTCTAAAGCAAAGCTGCTTTACCTATTTTTCCATATTTTCCCACTTTGATGTTACATGCTCATGCCTCAATATTTATTTTTATCCCATGTGCATTGCTTTATTTGCATTTGGGGGATCCTTTGGTGTCCCCTTTATTCAAATATTGAAAAATAATTAAAATTTTTTATTTTTTATTTTTTATTTTCTATTTTTTTAATGCACATGGTAATTTAATTTCTTTCACATGAGCATATTTCCCAAAAATTTTTATTTTGAAACATCTTTATTCTTTATTCTCCTCCAGGGTGTGCTATTTTTTATTCTGTTTTTCAGTTTGTTTTTGCTTTTTCAATTGTTTTTGTGACTTCACATGATCATCAACCTACAGAAAACGTGAAATAACAATGGAAAATAGAAATTTAACATAGATAAGTAAAATTGGGTTGCCTCCCAACAAGCGCTTCTTTAATGTCAGTAGCTTGACAGTGGGCTCTCATGGAGTCTCACAGATACTCAGAGCATGATGATGGCCTCTTAACACCAAACTTAGAGTTTGAATGTGGGGATTTTGTTTGACTCTGTATTGAGAGAAGCATTTCATGCTTCTTCTCCTTGGTTACAGAGGGAGATCCTTGAGCTTTAAACACAAGGGAGTCCTCATTCACTTGAAGGACCAATTCTCCTCTGTCAACATCAATCACAGCTTTTGCTGTGGCTAGGAAGGGTCTGCCAAGGATGATGGATTCATCCATACACTTCCCAGTATCTAGGATTATGAAATCAGCAGGGATGTAGTGGTCTTCAACCTTTACCAAGACATCCTCTACAAGTCCATAAGCCTGTTTTCTTGAATTGTCTGCCATCTCTAGTGAGATTCTTGCAGCTTGTACCTCAAGGATCCCTAGCTTCTCCATTACAGAGAAAGGCATGAGGTTTATGCTTGACCCTAGGTCACACAGAGCCTTCTCAAAGGTCACGGTGCCTATGGTACAAGGTATTGAGAACTTTCCAGGATCTTGTCTCTTCAGAGGTAATTTCTGCCTAGTCAAGTCATCCAGTTCTTTGGTGAGCAAGGGGGGTTCATCCTCCCAAGTCTCATTACCAAATAGCTTGGCATTTAGCTTCATGATTGCTCCAAGGTACTTAGCAACTTGTTCTTCAGTAACATCTTCATCCTCTTTAGAGGAAGAATACTCATCAGAGCTCATGAATGGCAAAAGTAAATTCAATGAAATCTCTATGGTTTCAGTGTGAGCCTCAGATTCCCATGGTTCCTCATTAGGGAACTCCTTGGAGGCCAGTGGACGTCTATTGAGGTCTTCCTCAGTGGAGGTCACTGCCTCTTCCTCCTCTCTAGGTTCGGCCGTGTGGGTTATGTTGATGACCTTGCACTCTCCTTTTGGATTCTCTTCTGTATTGCTTGGAAAAGTACTAGGAGGGAGTTCAATAACTTTCTTACTCAGCTGACCCACTTGTGCCTCCAAATTTCTAATGGAGGACCTTGTTTCATTCAAGAAACTTTAAGTGGTTTTAATTAAATCAGAGACTACAGTTGCTAATTCAGAGTGGTTCTGCTTGGAATTCTCTGTTTGTTGCTGAGAAGATGGTGGAAAAGGTTTGCCATTGCTAAACCTATTTCTTCCACCATTATTGTTGTTGAAGCCTTGTTGAGGCCTCTGTTGATCCTTCCATGAGAGGTTTGGAAGATTTCTCTATGAAGGATTATAGGTGTTTCCATAGGATTCTCCCATGTAATTCACCTCTTCTATTGTTGGGTTCTCAGGATCATAAGCTTCTTCTTCAGATGAAGCTTCTTTGGTACTGACTGTTGCTGCTTGCATTCCAGACAGACTCTGAGAAATCATATTGACTTGCTGAGTCAATATTTTGTTTTGAGCCAATATGGCATTCAGAGTATCAATCTCAAGAACTCTTTTCTTCTGACTTGTCCCATTATTCACAGGATTCCTTTCAGAGGTGTACATGAATTGGTTATTTGCAACCATTTCAATGAGTTTCTAAGCTTCTGCAGGTGTCTTCTTCAGATGAAGAGATCCTCCAGCAGAGCTGTCCAATAACATCTTGGACAGTTCAGACAGACCATCATAGAAGATACCTATGATCCTCCATTCTGAAAGCATGTCAGAAGGACACCTTGTGATCAATTTCTTGTATCTTTCCCAAGCTTCATAGAGGGATTCACCTTCCTTCTGTCTGAAGGTTTAGACTTCCACTCTAAGCTTGCTCAATTTTTGAGGTGGAAAGAACTTTGCCAAGAAGGCATTGACTAGCTTTTCCCAAGAGTTCAGGCTTTCTTTAAGTTGTGAATCCAACCATGTTCTAGCTCTGTCTCTTACAGCAAAGGGAAAGAGCATAAGCTTGTAGACCTTGGGATCAACCCCATTGGTCTTGACAGTGTCACAGATTTGCAAGAATTCTGCTAAGAACTGATGAGGATCTTCCAATGGAAGTCCATGAAACTTGAAATTCTGTTGCATCAGAGAAACTAATTGAGGCTTAAGCTCAAAGTTGTTTGCTCCAATGGCAGGGATTGAGATGCTTCTCCCATAGAAGTTGGGAGTAGGTGCAGTAAAGTCACCAAGCACCTTCCTTGCATTGTTGGCATTGTTGTTGTTTTCAGCTGCCATGGCTTCTTCTTGTTTGAAGGTTTCTGTTAGGTCCTCTATAGAGAGTTGTACTTTAGCTTCTTTTAGCTTTCTCTTCAAGGTCCTTTCAGGTTCAGGATCAACTTCAACAAGAATGTCCTTGTCCTTGCTCCTGCTCATATGAAAAGAGAGGAGAAGAAAATATGGAATCCTCTATGTCACAGTATAGAGATTCCTTGAGGTGTCAGAGGAAAATAAAAATAGAAGGATGAGGTAAAAAAGAGAGAATTTGAACTTATCAAAAGGGACAGAGTTCGAATTGTTGATAATGGAGAAGTGTTAGTCCTTTAAATAGAAGGATTTGGGAAGAGGGGAAGAATTTTCGAAATTAAAGTAAAAAGATTTTGAAATAATTAAAAGAAATTTTGAAAATTTGGTAAATGATTTTCGAAAACTAAGATTGGGAAAGAAATTAAGTGATTTTTGGAAAAGATTTTGAAATTAGAAATAAAAAAGATATGATTGAAAATTAATTTTGAAAAATATGTGATTGAAAAGATATGATTGAGAAGATATGATTGAAAATCAAATTAAAAGGAGAAATTTTAAAAATTAAAGTTGATTACTTGACTAACAGGAAATTAAAAGATGTGATTCTAGAATTAAAATTTGATCATTTCTTAATAGGCAAGTAACAACTTGAAAATTTTGATTTAAATCATTAATTGTAGCAAGGATTTTCGAAAATAATAATAATTTAAAAAATGGAAAGAAATTGATTAATTGATTTTGAAAAGATATGATTGAAGAGATATGATTTGAAAAATATTTGATTTTGAAAAATTATGAATATTTGAAAAATATTTGAATTAAAAACAAAATCTTCCCTCTAGTGTCCTCCTGGCGTTAAACACCCAGAATGGCATCCATTCTGGCGTTTAACGCCCAAACTGCTACTTTTTTGGGCGTTTAATGCCCAGCCAGGTACCCTGGCTGGCGTTTAAACGCCAGTTTTCCTTCCTCACTGGGCGTTTTGAACGCCCAACTTTTTCTCTGTAATTCCTCTGCTGCATGTTCTGAATCTTCAATTCTCTGTATTATTGACTTGAAAACACATGGTTGGAAAACTACGATTAAACAAATAATGCATGCAGGACACCAAACTTAGAAGTTTATATACTAAGGACTATAACAATTTGAAAATGCATATGAGAAACAACAAAAGACACAAAATAAGAGAATTTAAAGATCAGAGCAAGGAAATCATCAAGAACAACTTGAAGATCAATGAAGAACATAATGCATGTAATTTTTGAAAATTAGAAGAATTCAATTGACACCAAACTTAAGATTAGACACTAGACTCAAACAAGAAACATAAAATATTTTTGATTTTAAGATTAAAATTTTTTTTTGTAATTTTTTTGAAAATTAAGTGGAAAAAGAGAAAAAAGGACTTCAAAATTATTAATGAGAATTCCAGGAATCATGCAATGTTAGTCTAAAACTCCGGTCCAGGAATTAGACATGGCTTACTAGCCAGCCAAGCTTTCAGTGAAAGCTTCGGTCCAAAACACTAGACATGGCCAATGGCCAGCCAACCTTTAGCAGATCATTACTTTCAACAGCAAGATTGATAGAAATCAACAAGCTCTTGTGATGATAAGTTGAAACCTCGGTCCAAAAGATTAGACATGGCTTCTCAGCCAGCCAGACTTCAACAAATCATCATAAAACTCTAGAATTCATTCTTAAAAGTTTTGAAGAACAAAATAGAAATACAAATTCTTTTTTGAAATTTTTCGAAAATTAAAAGGTAAAAAGCTTAAACATAAAGTAAAATTACCTAATCTGAGCAACAAGATGAACCGTCAATTGTCCAAACTCGAACAATCCCCGGCAACGGCGCCAAAAACTTGGTGCACGAAATTGTGATCATCAATGGCGCCAACATCATGGTACGCACAATTGTAATCTCAACTCTTTATCACAACTCCGCACAACTAACTAGCAACTGCACTGGGTCGTCCAAGTAATAAACCTTACGTGAGTAAGGGTCGATCCGACGGAGATTGTCGGCTTGAAGCAAGTTATGGTCATCTTGTAAATCTCAGTCAGGCGGATTTAAATGGTTATGGAGTTTAAGATAATTAAAATATGAATAAAACATAAAATAAGATAGAGATACTTATGCAATTCATTGGTAAGAGTTTCAGATAAGCGTATGAAGATGCTTTGTTCCTCCTGAACTTCTGCTTTCCTATTGTCTTCATCCAATCATTCATACTCCTTTCCATGGCAAGCTTATGTTGGGTTTCACCGTTGTCAATGGCTACCTCCCGTTCTCTCAGTGAAAATGGTCCAAATGCGCTGTCACCGCACGGCTAATCATCTGTCGGTTCTCGATCATGTTGGAATAGGATCCATTGATCCTTTTGCATCTGTCACTACGCCCAACACTCGCGAGTTTGAAGCTCGTCACAGTCATCCCTTCCCAGATTCTACTCGGAATACCACAGGCAAGGTTTAGACTTTCCGGATCTCAGAAATGCTGCCAATTTATTCTAGCCTATACCACGAAGACTCTGATCTCATGGAATGGAAGGCTCGGTTGTCAGGCGAGGCAACCATGCGTCATGAACCAGAAGGCTAAGAGATACGCACTTAAGCTATTACAAGTAGAACGGAAGTGGTTGTCAGGCACACGTTCATAGGTGAGAATGATGATGAGTGTCACGGATCATCACATTCGTCAGGTTGAAGAACGAGTGGATATCTTAGAACAGAAATAGGCTTGAGTTGAATAGAAAAACAATAGTACTTTGCATTAATTCATGAGGAACAGCAGAGCTCCACACCTTAATCTATGGTGTGTAGAAACTCTACCATTGAAAATACAAAAGTGATAATGGTGATTATTGGCTTCGGCCCCAGAGAGGGAACCAGAAGAACCAAGATCAAAAGCATGATCAAGTGTGTGAAATACAATAGCAAAAGGTCCTATTTGTAGAAAACTAGTAACCTAGGGTTTAAGAAATGAGTAAATGATGCAGAATCCACTTCAGGGCCCACTTGGTGTATGCTTGGGCTGAGCGTTGAAGCTTTCACGTGTAGAGACTTTTCTTGGAGTTAAACGCCAGCTTTTGTGCCAGTTTGGGCGTTTAACTCAAGCTTTTATGCCAGTTCTGGCGTTTTGACGCCAGAATTTCTATGCTGATTTGGAACTTCAGTTTGGGCCATCAAATCTAGAGCAGAGTATGAACTATTATATATTGCTGGAAAGCCCAGGATGTCTACTTTTCAACGCAATTGAGAGTGTACCGATTGGGCTTCTGTAGCACCAGAAAATCCGCTTCGAGTGCAGGGAGGTCAGAATCCAACAGCATCTGCAGTCCTTTTTCAGCCTCTGAATCAGATTTTTGCTCAGGTCCCTCAATTTCAGCCAGAAAATACCTGAAATCACAGAAAAACACACAAACTCATAGTAAAGTCTAAAAATGTGATTTTTATTTAAAAACTAATAAAAATATAATAAAAACTAACTAAAATATACTAAAAACATACTAAAAACAATGTCAAAAAGCGTATAAATTATCCGCTCATCATATTTCCACATAACCATATGGTGAAGCTCTGGTAACTACAAACGGTCCTGACCACTGGGATTTCAGCTTCCTGGGAAAGAATTTGAGCCTTGAATTATATAGAAGCAATCTCTGTCCTAGCTGAAAGACTCTGATGGCAATATTCTTGTCATGCAGTAACTTAGTTCTCTCCTTATAGAGCTTGGCATTCTCATAAGCTGAATATCTGAATTCATTAAGATCATTCAACTGAAGCATTTGCTTAATTCCTGCAGCTTCTGAATCAAGATTCAGGTACCTGATTGCCCAGTAAGCCTTGTGCTCCAACTCAACTGGCAAGTGACAGGCTTTGCCATAGACCAACTGATAAGGCGGACATGCCAATAGGAGTCTTGTAAGTTGTCTGGTATGCCCAGAGAACATCATCAAGCTTCCTAGACCAGTCCTTTCTTGAAATACTGACGGTCTTCTCTAAAATCCTCTTAAGTTCTCTGTTGGAAACTTCAACTTATCCACTTGTCTGAGGGTGATAGGGGGTTTTCACTTTATGACGGACTCCATATCTCTGCAGAAGAGAGTCCAGCTGTCTGTTACAGAAGTGACTTCCTTCATCACTAATGAGTGTCCTTGGGACACCAAACCGGCTAAAGATATATCTCTGAAGGAAGCTCATTACCACCTTGGCATCATTGGTGGGTAGAGCCACAGCTTTCACCCACTTGGACACATAATCAACTGCCACTAGAATATAGTTATTTGAATGTAAGGGTGGGAAAGGTCCCATGAAATCAATACCCCACACATCAAACAACTCAACCTCAAGAATCCCCTGCTGTGGCATTTCATGGTTGGCAGGAAGATTTGTGGCTTTTTCACATCTGTCACAGTGCTTCACAAATGCTCTTGAGTCTCTGAAGAGAGTCAGCCAGTAAAACCCGCTCTGAAGGACCTTTGTAGCTGTCTTTTCACCACCAAAGTGGCTTCCATACTCAGAACCATGACAGTGCCAAAGAATCTGTTATTTTTCTTCATCTGGGACACATCTCTGGATGATACCATCTGAACACCTTTTAAAAAGGTATGGTTCCTCCCAAATGTAGTACTTTGCATCAGTCAATAGCTTCTTTACTTGTTGCCTACTGTACTCCCTTGGAATACAATTTATGGCCTTATAATTTGCAATGTCTGCAAACCATGGAGCCTGCTGAACGAGGAACAATTGCTCATTTGGAAACGTCTCAGTCATAGATGTGGGTGGTTGTACTCCTGCTTCAGGCTCAATTCTGGAGAGATGGTTAGCTACTTGTTTTTCTGACCTTTTTCCTGTCTTTTATCTCAATATCAAACTCCTGAAGGAGAAACACCCATCTGATTAATCTTGGTTTAGAATCCTGTTTGGTTAGAAGGTACTTCAAAGCAGCATGGTCAGCATAAACAATAATCTTAGAACCAAGTAAATAGGACCTAAACTTATCAACAGCATACACAACAGCTAATAATTCCTTTTCTGTAGTTGTGTAATTCTTTTGAGCATCATTTAACACACGACTGCATAGTAAATGACATGTACAAGCTTACCATGCCTCTGTCCTAAAACAGCTCCTATAGCAAAGTCACTGGCATCACACATCAATTCAAATAGTAAATCCCAGTCAGGGGGAGCTATAATGGGAGCAGAGGTAAGGTTTGCTTTCAGAGTTTCAAAAGCATGCAGACAATCAGAATCAAAGACAAAAGGAACATCAGCAGCCAACAGGTTGCTTAAAGGTTTAGCAATTTAAGAAAAATCCTTTATAAATCTTCTATAAAATCTTGCATGACCCAAGAAACTCCTGACTGCCTTAACATTAGTTGGTGGTGGTAATTTTTCAATTACCTCCACCTTTGCTCTATCAACCTCAATTCCCTTACTTGAAATCTGGTGTCCAAGAACAATACCTTCTGTAACCATAAAATGACATTTTTCCCAATTTAAAACAAGGTTTGATTCTTGACACCGTTTCAAAATAAGAGATAAATGCTTAAGGCAGGATTCAAAAGAATTACCAAAGACAGAAAAATCATCCATAAATACCTCAATAAACTTTTCAACCATATCAGAAAAAAATTGAAAGCATACACCTCTGAAAAGTTGCTGGAGCATTGCAAAGTCTAAAAGGCATTCTTCTGTAGGCAAATACTCCAAAGGGGCATGTGAATGCTGTCTTCTCTTGATCTTGAGGGTCCACTACAATTTGGTTATATCCGGAATAGCCATCTAGAAAGCAATAAAATGCATGACCAGCTAACCTCTCAAGCATCTGATCAATGAAAGGCAGGGGGAAGTGATCCTTCCTTGTAGCAGTGTTGAGTCTCTTGTAGTCTATACACATTCTCCATCCTGTAATTGTTCTTGTAGGAATAAGCTCATTCTCTTCATTCTTGATCACTATCATCCCTCCTTTCTTGGGAACTACCTGCACAGGACTTACCCAAGGACTGTCAGAAATAGGGTAAATAATACCTGCTTCCCATAGTTTCATTACCTCTTTTTGGACCACCTCTTTCATAGTTGGATTGAGTCTCCTTTGTGGTTGCATAACTGGTTTGGCATCAGCTTCAAGGAGGATCTTGTGCATGCACTTGGTTGGACTAATCCCCTTCAAGTCACTAATGGTCCACCCAAGAGCTGTTTTATGGCTCCTGAGCACTGAAATAAGCGCCTCTTCCTCTTCAGGCTTTAGGGAAGATCTAATAATCACTGGATAGGAATCATCTTCACCCAAAAACACATACTTCAGAGAAGGAGGTAAAGGTTTGAGCTCAAGCTTGGGGGCTTCCTCCTCTGTCTTAGGCGTGTGAACTAGTGCCTTCTGGGGTGGTGAATCATCAACTTCAACTAACTCATATTTAGAGATAGGATCCAGAATATCATCAAGTACCTCAGCTTCCAGTACTTCTTGAACAAGTGGTTCAACAACATCAATTCTCATACACCCTTCAGAATCATTAGGGTGCTTAAGAGCTTCAAAAACATTAAGGACCACCTATTCTTCATTGACCCTCAGGGTTAATTCACCCTTTTGCACATCAATCAGAGCTCTACCTGTAGCTAAAAAGGGTCTACCAAGAATAATAGAGGATTTTACATCCTCTTCCATGTCTAATATAACAAAATCAGCAGGAAAAATAAATGGTCCTACTTTCACAAGTAAATCCTCAACAACACCCACAGGTAATTTAATAGAAAGATCAGCAGGTTGAAGAGAAATACGAGTGGATTTTACCTCCTCAATTTGAAGCTTTTTCATCACTGAAAGTGGCATGAGATTGATGCTAGCTCCAAGATCACATAAAGCTCTCTGAATTGTGACATCTCCAATGGTGCAAGGAATCACAAAGCTCCCTGGATCTTGCATTTTCTCAGGATGTTTATGTTGAATAATAGCACTATATTCCTTGGTTAACACCACGGTTTCTTGATCCTTCCAATTCCTCTTGTTAGTCAACAATTCTTTCATAAATTTAGCATAGAGAGGCATTTGCTCAAGAGCCTCTACAAAAGGAATGTTGATTTGTAGCTTCTTGAAGACATCTAAAAATTTAGAGAACTACTTTTCTTTGGAAGCCTTCTGAAGTCTTTGAGGATATGGTATTTTTGGCTTGTATTCAGGAGCTTTTGGCAATGTAGGATACGTGTCAAGATGGTCAGGGAATGGGTTATCTAAACGCTTTGGAGGGGCGTGCTCCACTTCTTCCTTCTTCTCCTCTGGAGGTTTCTTCTCAACTAGATCTTCATTGGCCCTTGTCTCAGAGCCAGCTGTTTTACCACTTCTCAATTGAATAACCTTGCGATCTTCTCTTGGGTTCACCACTGTATCACCTGGAAATGTACTTGCAGACTTCTCAGGTATTTGCTTGCTCAGTTGGCCCATTTGCACCTCTAAGTTTCTAATAGAGGCTCTAGTTTCCTGCATAAAACTCCTCATCATCTCCCAATTAGAATCTTCTTGGGATTTAAAGTTTTTCTGCTGAGGTGGTTATTGCTGTTGAGACTGAAATTGGCGGTTATTGTGATTGTTCTGTTGAAAGCCGCCCTGAGAATTATTGTTGAAATTCTGAGGTTTTTGAGGTTGGTCCCTCCATCCAAAATTTGGGTGATTCCTCTACCCCTGATTGTATGTCTTAGAATATGGATCATTGTTGGGATTTCTAGAACCACTCCCCATGTAATTGACCTGTTCAGAAGAGAATTGAGCATAATCATAGTTATCATTTTGCACAAAATTACCTGTTATGTCATAAGAGATCTCTTGAGATGGGTTTTGGGTGTTGATAGCTGAGACTTGCATTCCACCCATCTGTTGAGTAAGTAGACTTATTTGCTGAGACATAAGCTTATTCTGAGCAAGAAGAGCATTAAGAGCTTCTACTTCCATAACACCCTTCTTCTGAGGGGCCTCAGAGTTCACAGGATTTCTGTTAGATGAGTATAGATATTGGTTACTAGCAACCAATTCAATCAGCTCAATAGTTTCCTCCGGTGTCTTCTTCTTGTGTAATGAGCCACCTGCAGAATTATCTAAGCACATCTTGGACATTTCACCTAAGCCTTCATAAAAGATATCTAGTTGGGTCCATTTAGAGAACATGTCCGGAGGGCATTGCCTAATCAGTAGCTTGTACCTCTCCCAAGCTTCATAAAGAGTTCCACCATCCCTCTGCCTGAAGGTCTGAACCTCCACCCTAAGCTTAGTTAGCTTCTTTGGTGGGAAAAATTTAGTAAGAAACTCAGTAACAACCTTGTCCCAAGTATTTAAACTCTCCTTGGGTTGGGAATCTAGCCATAGCTTTTCTCCATCCCTCAGAGCAAACGGGAAGAGCATGAGTTTGTACACCTCTGGGTTCACTCCATTTGTCTTCACAGTATCACAAATCTGCAGAAAATTAGAAATAAACTGATTTGGGTCTTCGTGAGAAGACCATGATACTGGTAGTTTTATTGTACCAGGGTGACTAATTGTGGCTTCAGCTCAAAGTTGTTTGCAGTTATAGGAGGCACCACAATGCTTTTACCATAAAGATCTGCAGTAGGAGCAGAGTAAGAGCCAAGCACTCTCCTTTGTTGATCATCCCCATTCGGATTTGCCACATTGGCATTAACAGCATTATTGTGATCCATAGTGGATTCTGCAGGCTTGCAAAGTATTGCTTGTTGTAAACGTCACCTACAAGTCCTTTCAGGTTCTGGATCAAAGTCTAATAGAGGTTCCTTGTTTCTGTTCCTGCGCATAAACAAACAGAAAACAAGAAAAAATGGGATTCTCTACGTCAGAGTGTAGAGAATTCCCAGTGATGTATCCCGTGTAAAATAATAAAATAAAAATACTAAATAAAATAAATAAATAAATTTCGCAAATAATAACTAAAATTAAACAGAAATTTTCGAAAATTAACAGGAAAAATAACCAAGAAAATTAAAATAAAGTTAACTAGGTGACACCAAACTTAAATTCAGAAATTAAGGAAAAATATTAGTGCTATTTTAAAAAAACAATTTCGAAAATAATAAACAAAATTTAATTAAAATCAAAACTAAAATGCCTAATCTAAGCAATCAAGCAACTAATAGTTGTTAATCACTATCAATCCCTGGAAACGGTGCCAAAAATTTGGTGCGGATTTTCTAACCATAAACTAACCGGCAAGTGCACCGGGTCGTACCAAGTAATACCTCAGGTGAGTGAAGGTCGATCCCACGAGGATTGATGGATCAAGCAACAATGGTTGATTGATGAGCTTAGTCAGGCAAGCAGAAAGGAGTGTTTGAATGTTCAAGGAGCATTAAACAATCGTACAAAAATTAAAATAGTAAAGTAAATGAGTTGGTAATAAAATATGGAGAAGACAGTTAAGGTTTTAGAGTTATCTATTTTTCCAGATTAACTTTTCTTACTAACTATTTTAATTATGCAGGATTTAATTCATGGCAAACTATATGTGACTAGACCCTAATTCCTTAGACCTTTCTAGTCTCTTCTAAAATTCATCAACTGCCAATTCCTTGGTCAATTAATTCTAATTAGAGGGTGATGATCAAATTCCAGTTTATATGCCACAAAAACTCTAATTACCCAAAAGTAAAAGGATTATATGTCACGTATCCCGTTAAATCCAGATAATTAAAATTTAGGAGAAAATATTTTCAAACTGTTGTTCAAGTAAAGAGCTTTTCCAAGTTATACAAGAACTCAAATAGAAAGAGGGTCATACTTTCGTTCCACCCAAATTCATAAAATAAAGAGCGAAAACAATTCTTAAATTATAAATCCATACATGAATTAAAATAGAAAAAGCAATAAAATCAATCCATACAAATAGACAGAGCTCCTAACCTTAACAATGGAGGATTAGTTGCTCATGGTTCAGAGAAAAATAAGGATTATAAATTGGAATGGAATAATGTTGTTCTGGAACCCCCCTGTTGGAATCCTCTTTTATATCTAATCCTAATTAATTTAAAAACTATCTTCTAAAACTAAAATAATATCTTTTTCTAAAAATAATATTTGAATTTAAATTAGAATTAATTAACAAGTCTTCAGTTGATGGGTGGGGACCACTCGTTTTGTCCATTCTGCAGCTTCTAATATGTGTTTTCTGGGCTGAAAACTGAGTCAAAACAGCCCAAAAATTGTCCCAGCGTTTTTCTGCATTTTCTGCACGTGGCGCATGTCACGCGTACATGTCGCTGAGCAAACTTCAAATCACGCGTACGCGTCAATCACGCGCACGTGTCGCCATGGAAAGCTCCAAATCACGCACATGCGTCAGTCACGCGTACGCGTCGCTCCTCGCTAGTCAGCTTCCAAAAACTTTTCTTTCTCTGCAGAAACTCTATCAAATCCATCCGAATGCTACCTAAAATAAACAAAAATGCACAAGACTCTAAGTAGCATCCATAGTGTCTAAAAGATAATTAATTCTTGATAAAACTTAACAAATTACATGCAAATTCACTAGGAAAAGATAGAAAAGATGCTCATGCATCAGGCATCCTGTTTTCCAAATCAGAGTTGTGATCGTTGTCAATGTCGTCCGCCATGATGATGGGATGACTTTCACGTTCCCCGACAATGGCGCCAATGTTCAGAGGGTTACCTGAAACTGTAGGTCGATCTCGGATGAGATCTGCGGTGGTGGCCGGAGCTGTCGTGTCTGACTTGTTGGACCTGGTGGAGCTGAAGATGCTGCTGATCCTTCGTCACCGGAGGGTGGTGGTACCTGCAAGAGACTCCGATACTTAAGTTAGCATGGGCTTTAAGCAGGTTTTTTGTAGAATTAGAGTATGAGTTATACCTGGGTGCTTCAGTGTATTTATAGTAGTGTGGAGTGACCTTTCTGGAGATAAGATAGTTATCTTATCTTATCTTATCTTTGAGAGAAGTCATCTTATCTTCTAGGGAGCCGCCTTATCTTTCTAGGCTTTGTCGCCTTTAGATTTGGGCTGTGCTCCTTTATTTGGGCCTACTTTGGGCTCTCATGGCGATTTGGCCGAACTCCTTGAGAGGAGGTTGGATAATCCTGAGTTGAAGAGGTCGGTCGACTTGTCTTCAATCAGCTCGGGTCATACAGCTCGACCCAGGGCATGAAAATACTGTAAAAAAAGAGTTTCTCATAACTCTCAGTGAATTTCTCTCCTCAAACACAATTCTCATTTATTTTATTTCTTCTCCTCACTAAAGAGCTAAAGAACACTTCACCAACTTTAACAAAATACATGTTTCGAATATGTAATATATCTCTCTTACTTGTCAAAGATGACTTGTAATTTGCTCTGCGCTCCCTGCAAAATGCTGTGTTTTGCTTAGTCCAAAAAAAAAGTGGTCAACGGAGCAGAACTTGTCTACATGTAGGACATATGTTTTGACACATGTTTCCATGCCCTGCTGAAACGCAGGTTGCGTTTTGCAAAAGGCTTTAACTTTTTTTTTCTTTTCTTTTTGACAAATGCAAGACATGTTGCAGGTTTGCAAGTTCATATCCATATTTTTGTACAACACACTATGATACAATATATTTAAATTACACCATTCTTTAATCTATTTATAAATTAATTTGTGAAAAAATATATTCAATGTATTTCTGGATTAATTTTTTTTACAAAAAACATTTTTAAAAAGATATAGTTTTATTCAATTTTTATTATGCTTAGATACATCTTTTAAAAATTACTTTTATTAAAAAATAAATTATTTATTTTTAATTTTTAAAAACCAATAATATTTTATTTTTAAAAATAATAAAAACAAAAAAGGTGTTTTACTATAATTAATAGTTATACAAGAAAAAGAAAATTATCCTTTTCTAAAATTAATAATTATAATTTATACACTTATTCCTAATTTTTCTCTTCTCTCTATATTTATATTCATAATTTTCCTCAAAGTCTTTTACACTCGTCATCATTTTAATTTATGGCAAAAAAACTTTTCAAAACTGGGCTCCACTAGTAGTATTTTTCTCCTTTTTAAATTAAATTATAAAGCTTTATATTTTTATTATTTATAGTCAATTATTATGAACTATACTTCAATTTTAGAGTTTTTACATCTATGTTTTCAATTTTTTTTTTATTTGTGGAATGATGAATGTCGTACATTTTTTTCACATATTGATTCCGTTTCTCAGCACTAAAAATGTAAGTTAGCAGCATTTATGAGTTCAAAAAAGCCAGGATAAAAGAAAGAAAATATAAACAAAACACTGACAGAAAAGATTTTTGTTTTCTTTGTTTTAATAAAACTATAAAAGTTTAATATTTGAAAATATTTTCTTATTAAAAAATATTTTTTTATAAAAAATAAGTATTTTTTAAAAGCCAATTTAAATCGATCCTTATTAACCGAAGTATTGAACTCACTATTTTTGTTATTAGGTATGCTATATATATAAGTCTTTTTGGTTTACAAGTCCTACAAGTTGGCCCAAGCCCAACAAAACACACGCGCATTATACTCTCCACATTCGAGAGTACATTCACACGCATTACTCAAACTCCTCGCGAAAACTAGACGAAATCAAGAAGAAAACATCCAAATCTCCATAAAAAACACCAAAAAGAACGAAGAAACATTACTGAAGGTACTGTTTCACTGTTCTTCTAGGTTTTTCAGATTTCTATTTTTCATTTCGAAGACGAAGCATTATATCGTAGTATTTCTCTCTCTATTTCACTGATCTTGGTTTAGGTTTGATATTAATTAATGTTCTGATGAAATAGTTCAAGTCGTTTATGCTGTTTTACATACTTCTAGTGAATGATTTAACGTGTGTTTTTGTCTATTTTTGTGCTTTTTTGCATGTTTTAGAAGTGAGTTTGTATACATATAAACTCTGTATTGAATTTCTAGTGAAATTATTTTTGGGTGTATATGGCCGATTTTTTGGTGTATATGTCCAAATTCGAATGTGACTGGTGCTTCTAGTGGAATTTTAAACTTAAATATCATTCTGAACTTATATAATGTCATGTAATCCAAAGAAAATAGAGGTGTATCGAGCTGAATATATATATATATATATATATATATATATATTAAGAGTATCAAAGTGTAACTGGTGCTGTTGTACCTTTGCTTGACCTTGTAGTATCATTGTATGCATGTTTGATTGAGTTGAATATCATTTTGAACTCATTTAATTTCGTATAATCGAAAGAATAACACATGTGTATAGGACTAGATTTGGGTGTATGAAACTGGTATTTGGGTATACGTAGTTGGTACTTGGCTGTATGTGTCTGTTACTTGCCTGGTATTTTTATCTTTGACAATATTTCTTATTTCTTACAGTAAAAATGACAACCAAGGACCAAGGTGAAAAAAAAAATACAATGTCAGCACATACACACACACACACACACATCTTAGAACAAATCAATTATTCCTAATGTAAATATGGCTTATTTAAATAACTCTCATTTTACTTTGTTTACAGCAAACCAAAGACTTGAAATATGCCACAAGACTATCGAGTGAAAAGTTTGAAAAGATGAGTGAGTGATAAACCACTATTTCATGGTTTATCTTGTGCTCAATTAAGTGGTTTTTATCAACTCTTTACCCACTTATTCATACTATTCGCATGTTTTACGTTTTCCTTCCTGATTTTGTGCTATGATTGAAAACATGCTTCTTTGGCTTTTAAATTACTAACTTTAATCCTCTCTTATTATCATTCGATGCCGTGATATGTGTGTTAAGTGATTTCAGAGATTACAGGGCAGGAATGACTCAGAGGATGGAAAGGAAGCATGCAAAAGTGGAAGGAATACAAGAAGTTGAAGAAATTGCTAAGCTGTCCAGCCTGACCTCTTCGCACTCAAACAGTCATAACTTGAGCTACAGAGGTCCAAATGATGCGGTTTTAGTTGTGTTGGAAAGCTAAAGTCCGGGGCTTCAATTTAATATATAATTTGCCATAGTTTCCTCAACGCCAGGCGATGCGAACGCGTGGATCACGCGGACGCATAACCTGGCAGAAACGCAATCCACGCAAACGCGTGGACGACGCTTCCGCGTCACTTTCCCGCGACCTGTACGTACCAGAATACGCTGGGGATGATTTCTGGGCTGTTTTTGACCCAGTTTTCGGCCCGAAAAACACAGATTAGAGGCTATAAAGTGGAGAAATGCATCCATTCATAATAATAAGATCATAATTCATAATTTTTAGTTTTAGATGTAGTTTTTAGAGAGAGAGATTCTCTCCTCTGTCTTAGGATTTAGTTTTAGGATTTAGGATTATTTCTTCTTCATCACAGGTTCAATGTTCTTTTAATTTATTTTTCTACTTTTATTTTATTGCTTTAATTAATATTTATCTTTTCAATTTAGCTTATAAACCTTTCCATATTAGATTTGAATTTATGTTTAAATGTAGTTTGATGTGTTTCAAATTTATGATTGCTTTATTCTATTTATGATGTCTTCAATTTAATTTAGAATTTTTCCTTTTGGATTTGGTTAAATAATTAGTGACGCTTGAGTTATCAAACTCGAGGTGTTGACTGAAAATTAGAATTCTTCAAGAATTAATTCAAGTTCCAATAACTCTAGCCTTTCCCAAGGAAAGACTAGGACCTGAGGATTCAAATCAATTCATCCACTTAATTTACCTTCATAGTTAGAGGTTAACAAAGTGGGAGAAAAATCCAATTCTCATCACAATCGATAAGGATAACTAGG
The DNA here is from genome assembly GCF_059453495.1 of Arachis ipaensis. Lineage (NCBI taxonomy): Eukaryota > Viridiplantae > Streptophyta > Magnoliopsida > Fabales > Fabaceae > Arachis > Arachis ipaensis. The sequence goes on along the minus strand of NC_142442.1, from coordinate 120,341,033 downwards.
ATAGGACTTCCAGTTCTTATACCTTGCCAATAGTTTTATTAGATATTAATTTATTAATTCCTACAATTTATTTTCCTTGCTATTTAAATTACCTGTTCCTCACTTTCAAAACCCCCACTTTACAAGACTCATAACCAATAATAAGAACACCTCCCTGCAATTTCTTGAGAAGACGACCCGAGGTTTAAATACTTCGGTTATCAATTTAAAAAGGGGTTTGTTACTTGTGACAACCAAAACGTTTGTAAGAAAGGACTTTTGTTGGTTTAGAAGCTATACCTGCAACGAGGATTTATCTGCGAATTTCTAGACCACGCAAAAGTTCTCTCTTTAAAATGGCGCCGTTGCCGGGGAATTACAAACGTGTGCCTTATTATTGGTTATTGTAAATATTTGCTTTTTACCTGTTTATTTGTTTTTATTTTTGTTTTTATTTTTGCTTTTTCGTAAATTAAGAGGTTATTGGTTTTTATTTAGTTATTAAAAATTTTTCAAAAAATTTATTCTTGGTGTTCATCTTGATCTTCAAGTTGTTCTTCGTGTTCATCTTGACCTTCAAGTTGTTCTTAGTTGTTTTCTTCGTTTTGATCTAAAAATTTTAAGTTTGGTGTCATTTTATTGTTTTCTCTTTCCCAATTAATTTCAAAAATTCAAAATTTAAAACTCAAAATTCAAATTTCAAATTTCAATTTTCAAAATTGAAATTAAAAATTTTTAAATTCAAATTTCAAAATTTCAAATTTCAATTTTCAAAATTCAAATTTAAAAAGTTCAAATCTCAAATTTCAAAATTTAAAATTTCAAAATTTAAATCTTTTTCAAAAAAATCATATCTTTTTCAAAATCTTATCTTATCTTATTTCAAAAATCAAATTTCAATATTTAAATTTCAAAATTCAAATTTCAAAAATTTAAAATTCAAAATTTTAAATTTCAGAGTTCAAAATTTAATTTTCAAATTTCAAAATTTAATTTTCAAATTTCAAAATTTAAATTTCAATAACCTTTTAATTTCAATTTGTTTTTATTTTTGTTTTTAAATTTTTATTTGCTATCATGAGTTCTCACCCCCATCGCTATAAGTTTGGTTACAATTATGTTGCAGGAAGAAGAAATTACAATGAGAACAGGCATCAAGGTTGGAACAATCAAATATGGGAGGAGTCACAAGGATTTGATCAACCCCCTTGGCGACAACCACCTCCAATGGACTATCAACAACCACCACCATATGTCTGTGAACCCTTTCCTCAACATGACTTTGGACCACCATACTCACAAGTCCCTTTCCGCCATTCACCTCCATATGACCCTAACCCTCAACCACCATACCAACCACCTTATGAGCCATATGAACCATATATACCCAATTCCAACCCAATTACTCCCAAGAACCACCACCTCCATATATACCATGTCCATATCCATCTACCCAAGAGCCATATGATCCTGATCATGCAATCCAAGCGGAACAAGAATCAAGGGATCATCTCAAGGAAGCAGTGGATCGATTTCATGCAACTCTATATCAACTAAATCAAGCAATAAGTCGATTAGCTTCCCAACGCTCGGACACTAAAAGTGCTCCCATGGCTACATGTGGAGAATCAATAAAAGAGCGTAGCATAAAGGAGACACTAGAAACTCCAATGGACAATGAGGAACATACCTTTGTATTGGAACAAGTGGAGGAAACCGTAAGAGCTGAAAAAGAGGAAGTGATTGAAGACTTAGAAAATGCGGAACCTCTATGGAAAATTCAAATCATAGAACCTCCTTCCAAGACGGTTGCATTTGATGTTGAGGAGGGTGTACAACCTCCAAGGCATGTCATGATTAAGGACTTGGAAGAGGTCGATCAAGAGATGGAAATTCAAGAAGAAGAAGCACAGCCTCCCTTGCCCTTGGTGAGCAATGAAGAAGAGATTGAATTGGAAGAAAGCTACCAAGAGGAAGAGGTTAAAATTGAAGAAGCTTGCAAAAAGGTGGAAGTTGTCAAAGAAGAGCACAAGGGAGTGGAGCTGGAAATCACCTTGCCAAAGTTGTTGGAGACCCCTCCCTCTAAGTTGCCATCATCCTTCACAACATTCAAGTGGGTGAAATTCATATCCCTTAGCTTTCTAATTCCACTTGAATATGGGCTACTGGAGACGGATGGTCAACTTAGAGCTCTTTGTGGCATTAAGAGTAAGAGGAAGATGGTCGGTGGTAAGAATTATCCTGCAAGGTTCATTATGGTTGGAAGCTTTAAGTTTAAATGCAAAGGTTGGTGTAAAGCTCAACTAAATGGGTCTAGGAAGTTGTTTGGCCGCTTTAGTGAGAATTCAGATTGCTTGCTACCCGGATGGAATCATAATGATCAACAAGAAGACGGGTGCAAAAGTAAGATTTGGGACCCCAGAATTCATTCTGGTAATCAACACTCTTGGGGCCTTGTCACTTGCTTTAACTTACTTGAAGGCTTTCTGCGCCTAGTTTGGGATCCCGGAGGCTGTTGGCATTCCAAATATTGGTGGAGATTTCTAGATGAATTCAAGCACAAGCCGCCATGACAAGGAGCTCAGAAAATGTCCAACTTAAGGACTTTAACTAAAAGTGCTAGGTGGGAGACAACCCACCATGGTATGATCGTTTCTTTTTCAATTTTAATTTTATTTCGTTTTGTTTATTTTAGAGTTTTATTTTATTTTATTTTATTTCATTGAACCTGGAATTACTCATAACATTCATATCATTTTGCATTCTGCATATTGCATTAAAAAAATATTGCACGCGACGCGCCCGCGTTGCCAGTGCATTGGAAAGAAAAGAAAATTGAACAGAGAGTCACGCGAGAGCGTGGCTAGAGGCGTGCCTATGGCACAAATTAACCCACGCGACCGCGTCGCTGACGCGTCTGCGTCATTTGCGAAAAATGCCTCCCACGCGTCCGCATCACCCACGCGAACGCGTGGCCCTGTGAAATCGACGTAAAGAGGTGTATGGCAGAAAGTTATGATGGAGTGGGGCTGGAACCATGCTAGCAGCACAAGCCATACCACGCGAACGCGTGCCCCACGCGTTCGCGTCATTTTTAAAAGAAAGACCATTCATGCGATCGCGTCAACCACGCGACCGCGTCAACCACGCAACCGCGTCACCCAGATTTTTGGCAAAAATGCATTTCAAACAGAGAGTTGTGCGAATGCGAGGCTGCACTCGCGCCACTAGCACAAATCGAGTCAAGCGATCGCGTGACCCACGCGTCCGCGTCACCTGACCTTATCGCGCACCACGCGACCGCGTCACTCACGCGTCCGCATCGCCTGGGCTGCACAACTTATCCAGATCAGCGCCAATTATCTTGTCTTTTCTTTTCTAATCCTAATCTCTTCTATCTTTTCTTTCTTCTTCTTTCTTTCTTACTTTATTTCTTTCACTTCTCATTCTTTTTCACCTTCATTTTATTTTACTTAATTCATTTGCATATTTCATTCATTGCATCTTAATTTTGTGCATATTTTCTTTTCTAAATTCATTATTTTTCCATTGGTGTTAAATTTTCTTATTCAACTGTTACATCTTTTCTTGAATTATTCTGGTGCTTCATGACTTGTTTTATTCTGATTGGGTATTATCAATTATATGTCAATGCTAATTTTTATAATACTGGTATTTCTTTTGCATTGACATGAATTTATATTGTCTTTTATTACCCACACTTCTCCCTCATTGTTGCAAAATTTTGCACCACTGGTATGCCATGTGCTTCTATTGTTTTCTCACTTGCATGTTGTAGCTACCATGTAATTGAGACTCTCATTATTTGGCATTAACCAACCCATGTTTTAATTGTTTTTTATCTTTGTTTTAGGTTACTTTTCTTCCCTTTTTCTTTCAGGATGGCCACCAGGAAGAGAATCGGAAGACGTTTACATGGGAGAGACAAACAAGTTCCTACGCACATTCCTTGATGAGAAAAGCGTCAGTTGAAGCAACCCGTCCATTTGTACATCTTAGCATGCACCGAGGACGGTGCAATCTTTAAGTGTGGGGAGATCGATACCGATCTCCATGGGTTAGCTACTCTTCTATCTCAACATCAATGGTTTATTTTCCTTGTTAGTTGTTGCATTTGCATGTTTGATTGCATGATTATTTGATTTTGTGCATATTTTACCACTTGGTTGAAGAAATATTTTCTTTTTCAAAAAAAACTTTTAGAACATTTCACTAATTTGAATAAAATTTAATGTTACACTTTTTTGAAGAAATATTATACTGGAATATGGTTTAGAGCTCGAACACACAAAACCTGTGAGATTTTTGAGCCTATTTGAATTGGTTGCATTTTACCAACCAATATTTTATTTTTTGTGTGTGTTTTTCTCTCTAAAATTGTGATCTTTGTCTTGCTTAATTCTATATTTCCATGTTTGATGTATGCATACACTTACATGATTGAGGCCTTTGTTTCACTGAGCTTACATACCCATATGGCCTTACCCTTTCATTATTCTTTGCAAACCAATGTTGAACCTATTATACCCCTTTGTTCTTTACTTTAGCACATCATTAACTCTAAGCGGAAAATAATAATGTCCTTAATTTGAATCCTTGGTTAGCTTAGACTAGTGAGAGTGCTCATGAATGGGAAAAGTTGAATTTGGAAATATTTGGTTTGAGAATTGAGTATGTTAGAATTTTCTGAAAATGTGAAAAAAATGTTTAGGACATGATTCATGCATCCAATAATTTAATCATATGCATTGAGAAAAATAAAAGAAAAGAAAAAAATATATATATATATAAAAAGTGAGAAAAAGAAAAGAAAAAAAAGAACAATTAAGCAAAAAGGGGACAAAATGCCCCGAAGTAAGTGGTGAAAGCAATGCATATGTACTGTACTTGAAATTAGAATGGATAGTTAGATGTGGTATTATGATTACATGGATTGTCTAAAATTAGGTGGAAAGTTTAAGTTAATTAAGGATTCAGATTATAGTCCACTTGGCCAAATACAATCCTACCTTGACCCTAACCCCATTACAACCCTTAAAAGACCTCTTGATATGTGTATCTGTGTATTAAATTTATGTTGATTGTTAGATGAAGAGCAAGTCTTAGAAAGCAAGGTTAGTGGAGAATTGAGAGAATCGAACCTAAAACACTTGAGTGATTAGAGTGCATACACTCCCAGTGAGGGTTCGATGCTCGATTCTTTGTTCCCGGCTTTCATGAGCTATTTTCTTCTACAAGCCTATTTGTACTTCAATTTTATGATTTGAATTAGTAAAATCTAGTTCATCTTTATTCTTGGAGAATTTATTTACTTTTAAACTAAGTAGAAAAAAGCATTCTTCATGTAGTTGCATTCATATAGATAGGTTGCATTTCATACTTTCTACCACTCCTCTACACTCTCTTATAGCTTCTCTTGAGCTTAGCATGAGGACATGCTAATGTTTAAGTGTGGGGAGGTTGATAAACTACTATTTCATGGTTTATCTTGTGCTCAATTGAGTGGTTTTTATCAACTCTTTACCCACTTATTCATACTATTCGCATGTTTTACGTTTTCCTTCTTGATTTTGTGCTATGATTGAAAACATGCTTCTTTGGCCTTTAAATTACTAACTTTAATCCTCTCTTATTATCATTCGATGCCGTGATATGTGTGTTAAGTGATTTCAGATATTACAGGGCAGGATGACTCAGAGGATGGAAAGGAAGCATGCAAAAGTGGAAGGAATACAAGAAGTTGAAGAAATTGCTAAGCTGTCCAGCCTGACCTCTTCGCACTCAAACGGTCATAACTTGAGCTACATAGGTCCAAATGATGCGGTTTTAGTTGCATTGGAAAGCTAACGTCTGGGGCTTCGATTTGATATATAATTTGCTATAGCTTCCTGGTGCACGAAAATTACTTCACACTATGTAATTCCGCACAACTAACCAGCAAGTGCACTGGGTCGTCCAAGTAATACCTTACGTGAGTAAGGGTCGAATCCCATGGAGATTATTGGCTTGAAGCAATCTATGGTTATCTTGTAACTCTTAGTCAGGAAAACAATTCACTTATCAAATTGAATTATGAAAAATAAAAGAGTATGAAATAAATACTTATTATGCAGTAATGGAGAATATGTTAGGGTTTTGGAGATGCTTTGTCTTCTGAATTTTAGCTTTTCTCTTGTATTCCTCTTCCCTCATGCATGCAAAAGTGCAAAGTTCCTTCCATGGCAAGCTCTATGTAAGGTGTCACTGTTGTCAATGGCTACTTCCCATCTCCTCAGTGAAAATGGTCCAAATGCTCTGTGGTGCACGAAATTGTGATCTCAGGCAACGGCGCCAGAAACTCTGTACGCACGTCTTAATAAATCATTTTTCATTCACAACTTCGATACAACTAACCAGCAAGTGCACTGGGTCGTCCAAGTAATAAACCTTACATGAGTAAGGGTCGATCCCACGGAGATTGTTGGTATGAAGCAAGCTATGGTCACCTTGTAAATCTCAGTCAGGCGGATAATAATAGATTATGGAGTTTTCGAAAATAATACTTATTAAACAGAAAATAAAGATAGAAATACTTATGTATATCACTGGTGAGAATTTCAGATAAAGGTATAGAGATGCTTTCGTCCCTCTAAACTTCTGCTTTCCTGCTGTCTTCATCCAATTAATCCTACTCCTTTCTATGGCTGGCTTTATGTAAGGACATCACCATTGTCAATGGCTACTTTTGATCCTCTCTGGAAAATAGTCCGATGCGCTGTCACTGCATGGCTAATCGTCTGGAGGCATCACCGTTGTCAATGGCTGCATCCCATCCTCTTGTGAAAATGGTCCAAATGCTCTGTCACAGCACGACTAATCATCTGAGGTTCTCGATCATACTGGAATAGGGTTCACCCTCCTTTTGCGTCTGTCACTATGCCCAGCACTCGCGAGTTTGAAGTTCGTCACAGTCATTCAATCCCAGAGTCCTACTCGGAATACCACAGACAAGGTTTAGACTTTCCGGACTCTCATGAATGCCGCCATCAATCTAGCTTATACCACGAAGATTCTGATTAAGAGATCCAAGAGATACTCATTCAATCTAAGGTAGAACGGAAGTGATTGTCAGGCACGCGTTCATAGGGAATGATGATGATTGTCACGTTCATCACATTCAGGTTGAAGTGCGAATGAATATCTTAGAAGCGGAATAAGTTGAATTGAATAGAAAACAGTAGTACTTTGCATAAATCTTTGAGGAACAGCAGAGCTCCACACCTTAATCTATGGAGTGTAGAAACTCTACCGTAGAAAATACATAAGTGAAAGGTTCAGGCATGGCCGAATGGCCAGCCTCCAAAACATGATCACAGGATCAAAAATACAATCCAGGATGTCAAATACAATAGTAAGAGGTCCTATTTATACTAAACTAGTTACGAGGGTTTACAGAAGTAAGTAATTGATGCATAAATCCACTTTCGGGGCCCACTTGGTGTGTGCTTGGGCTGAGCTTGAATGTTACACGTGTAGAGGTCAATCTTGGAGTTGAACGCCAGTTTGTAACGTATTTCTGGCGTTCAACTCTAGCTTGTGACGTGTTTCTGGCGTTTAACTCCAGATAGCAGCGTAGAACTGGCGTTCAACGCCATTTTACGTCATCTAAAATCGGCCAAAGTATGGACTATTATATATTGCTGGAAAGCCCTGGATGTCTAATTTCCAACGCAATTGAAAGCGCGCCATTTTGAGTTATGTAGCTCCAGAAAATCCACTTTGAGTGAAAGGAGGTCAGAATCCAACAGCATCAGCAGTCCTTCTTCAACCTCTGAATCTGATTTTTGCTCAAGTCCCTCAATTTCAGCCAGAAAATACCTGAAATCACAGAAAAATACACAAACTCATAGTAAAGTCCAGAAATGTGAATTTAACATAAAAACTAATGAAAACATCCCTAAAAGTAACTAGATTCTACTAAAAACAATGCCAAAAAGCATATAAATTATCCGCTCATCACAACACCAAACTTAAATTGTTGCTTGTCCCCAAGCAACTGAAAATCAAGTAGGATAAAAAGAAGAGAATATACTATAAATTCCAAACTATCAATGAGACATAGCTCCAATCAGATGAGCGGGACTTGTAGCTTTTTGCCTCTTGAATAGTTTTGGCATCTCACTTTATCCATTGAGGTTCAGAATGATTGGCATCTATAGGAACTCAGAGTTCAGATAGTGTTATTGACTCTCCTAGTTCAGTATGATTATTCTTGAACACAGCTACTTTATGAGTCTTGGCCGTGGCCCTAACCACTTTGTTTTCCAGTATTACCACCGGATACATAAATGCCACAGACACATAACTGGGTGAACCTTTTCAGATTGTGACTCAGCTTTGCTAAAGTCCCCAATTAGAGGTGTCCAGGGTTCTTAAGCACACTCTTTTTTTTTGCTTTGGACCTTGACTTTAACCGCTCAGTCTCAAGTTTTCACTTGACACCTTCACGCCACAAGCACATGATTAGGGACAGCTTGGTTTAGCCGCTTAGGCCAGGATTTTATTCCTTTAGGCCCTCCTATCCACTGATGCTCAAAGCCTTGGGATCCTTTTTATTTACCCTTGCCTTTTGGTTTTAAGGGTTATTGGCTTTTTGCTCTTGCCTCTTGGTTTTAAGAGCTTTTGGCTTTTTCTGCTTGCTTTTTCTCTTTTTTTTTTTTGCCCCTTTTTTTTCTGCAAGCTTTGTTCTTTGCTGCCTTTTCTTGCTTCAAGAATCATTTTTATGATTTTTCAGATTATCAAATAACATGTCTCCTTGTCATCATTCTTTCAAGAGCCAACATATTTAACATTCTTAAACAACAACTTCAAAAGACACATGCACTGTTCAAGCATTCATTCAGAAAACAAGAAGCATTGTCACCACATCAATATAATTAAACTAAGTTCAAGGATAAATTCGAAACTCATGTACTTCTTGTTCTTTTGAATTAAAACATTTTTCATTTAAGAGAGGTGATGGATTCATAGGACATTCATAACTTTAAGACATAGTTACTAACTACTAATGATCATGTAATAAGACACAAACTTAGATAAGCACTTGACATAGAAAACGAAAAACAGAGAATGTAAGAACAAGGAATGAGTCCACCTTAGTGATGGTAGAGTTTCCTTCTTGAGGAACCAATGATGTCCTTGAGCTCTTCTATGTCTCTTCCTTGTCTTTTTTGCTCCTCCCTCATTGCTTTTTGATCTTCTCTTATTTCATGAAGGATGATGGAGTGCTCTTGATGTTCCACCCTTAATTGTCCCATGTTGGAACTTAATTCTCCTAGGGAGGTGTTGATTTGATCCCAATAGTTTTGTGGAGGAAAATGCATTTGAGGCATCTCCGGGATCTCATGGTGATGAGCTTCATGCGTCTCTTGAGATCCATGAATGGGCTCTCTTGCTTGCTCCATCCTTTTCTTAGTGATGGGCTTCTCTTCCTCAATGGGCGTGTCTCCTTCTATGAAAGCTCCAGCTGAGTAACATAGATGGAAAATAAGATGAGGAAAAGCTAGCCTTGCCCCAGGGGAGGGCTTTTCGGCTATTTTGTAGAGTTCAAGAGAGATGACTTCATGAACTTCTACTTCCTCTCCAATCATGATGCTATGAATCATGATGGCCCGATCCACAGTAACTTCAGATCGGTTGCTAGTGGGGATGATGGAGCGTTGGATGAATTCCAACCATCCTCTAGCTACAGGCTTGAGGTCCAGTCTTCTTAATTGAACCGGCTTGCCTTTGGAGTCAATCTTCCATTGAGCTCCTTCCACACATATGTCCATGAGGACTTGGTCCAACCTTTGATTAAAGTTGACCCTTCTAGTGTAGGGGCGTGCATCTCCTTGCATCATAGGCAAGTTGAACGCCAACCACAAATTTTCCAGATTAAAATCTAAGTATTTCCCCCGAACCTTGGTGAGATAATTCTTTGGATTCGAGTTCTTACTTTGATCATGGTTCCTAGTGATCCATGCATTGGCATAGAACTCTTGAACCATTAGGATGCCGACTTGTTGGATGGGGTTTGTTAGAACTTCCTAACCTCTTCTTTGGATTTCATGTCGGATCTCCGGATACTCATTTCTCTTGAGTTTGAAAGGGACCTCAGGGATCACCTTCTTCTTGGCCACAACATCATAGAAGTAGTCTTGATGGGCTTTGGAGATGAACCTTTCCATCTCCCATGACTCGGAGGTGGAAGTTTTTGTCTTCCCTTTCCCTTTTCTAGAGGATTCTCAGGTCTTAGGTGCCATCAATGGTAATGAAAAAGCAAAAAACTTATGCTTTTACCATACCAAACTTAGAATATTGCTCGCCCTCGAGCAAGAGAAGAAAGAATAGATGAAGAAGAAGAAGAAAATATGGAGGAGAAGAGGGAGAAGTGTATTCGGCCAAGAAGAGAAGAGAGGGTTGTGTGGTGTGAAAATGAGGAAGAATGGAGGGCTATATATAGGGAAGGGAAGGGGGGTAAGGTTCGGCCATAAGGGTGGGTTTTGGGTGGGAAAATGATTTTGAATTTTGAAGGTAGGTGGGGTTTATGAGGTAGGTTTATGGGGAAGAGTGGATGGATGTGAGTGGTGAAGTGGTGATAGGGAAGAGAGATTGAGGTGATTGGTAAAGAGTTTTGGGGAAGAGTGTTTATGAGATTGTGTGAAAGAGGGGTGAGAAGAAGTGAGTGGAGGTAGGTGGGGATCCTGTGAGGTCCACAGATCTTGAGGTGATCCTGTAGGGTCCACAGATCCTGAGGTGTTCAAGGATTTACAACCTTACACCAAATTGGGCATGCAAAATGCCCTTGCACACAACTCTGGGCGTTCAGCGCCAGATTGGTGCTTGTTCTGGGCGTTGAACGCCCATTTGTTGCCCATTTCTGGCGTTGAACGCCAGAACCATGCTTGTTCTGGGCGTTCAGCGCCAGCTCTTCTCCAGGATGCAATTCTGGCGTTCAAACGCCCAGATGCTGCCCATTTTGGGCGTTCAGCGCCAGAACCATGCTCTGTTCTGGCGTTGAACGCCAGCTAGATGCTTCTTACTGGCGTTTAAACGCCAGTAAGGTCTTCCTCCAGGGTGTGATTTTTCTTCTGCTGTTTTTGATTCCGTTTTCAACTTTTATATTTATTTTGTGACTCCACATGATCATGAACCTAATAAAACATGAAAAACAATGAAAATAAAAATTAGATAAATAAAAATTGGGTTGCCTCCCAACAAGCGCTTCTTTAATATCAATAGCTTGACAGTGGGCTCTCATGGAGCCTCACAGATGTTCAGAGCATTGTTGAGACTTCCCAACACCAAACTTAGAGTTTGGCTGTGGGGGCTCTGGTTGACTCTGTTTTGAGAGAAGCTTTTTATGCTTCCTCTCCATGTTTACAGAAGGGTAACCTTGAGTTGTAAACACAAGGGAGTCCTCATTCAATTGAAGGACTAATTCACCTCTGTCAACATCAATTACAGCTCTTGCTGTGGCTAGGAAGGGTCTTCCAAGGATGATAGATTCATCCTCATCCTTCCCAGTATCCAGGACTATGAAATCAGCAGGGGTGTAAAGGCCTTCAACCTTTACTAACACGTCCTCTACTTGTCCATAAGCCTGTTTTCTTGAACTGTCTGCCATCTCTAATGAGATTTTAGTAGCTTGCACCCCAAAGATTCCCAGTTTCTCTATTACAGAGAGGGGCATGAGGTTTATCCCTGAACCAAGGTCACACAGAGCCTTGTCAAAGATCATGTTGCCTATGGTACAAGGTATTATGAACTTTCCAGGATCCTGTTTCTTCTGAGGCAATGTCAGTTGATCCAGATCACTCAGTTCATTAGTGAACAAGGGAGTTTCATCTTCCCAAGTCTCAATACCAAATAATTTGGCATTCAGCTTCATGATTGCACCAAGGTACTTGGTAACTTGCTCTTCAGTAACATCCTCATTCTCTTCAGAAGAGGAATACTCATCAGAGCTCATGAATGGCATAAGGAGGTTTAATGGAATCTCTATGGTCTCTAGATGAGCCTCAGATTCCTTTGGTTCCTCAAAGGGAAACTCCTTATTGATCACTGGGCATCCCAGGAGGTCTTCCTCCTTGGGATTCACGTCATCTCCTTCCCTTACAGGTTCGGCCATGGTGATTAATTCAATGGCCTTGCACTCTCCTTTTGGATTTTCTTCTGTATTGCTTGGGAGAGTACTAGGAGGAATTTCAGTGATCCTTTTACTCAGCTGGCCCACTTGTGCTTCCAAATTTCTAATGGAGGACCTTGTTTCATTCATGAAACTCACAGTGTCCTTTGATAGATCAGAGACTAAATTTGCTAAATTAGAAGTATTTTGTTCAGAGTTCTCTGTCTGTTGCTGAATGGATGATGGAAAAGGCTTGCTATTGCTAAACCTGTTTCTTTCATCATTATTAAAGCTTTGTTGAGGCTTTTGTTGATCCTTCTACGAGAAATTTGGATGATTTCTCCATGATGAGTTATAGGTGTTTCCATAAGGTTCACCTAAGTAATTTACCTCTGCTATTGCAGGGTTCTCAAGATCATAGGCCTCTTCTTCAGAAGATGCCTCTTGAGTACTGTTGGATGCAGCTTGCATTCCATTAAGACTCTGAGAAATCATATTGACTTGCTGAGTCAATATTTTATTCTGAGCCAATATAGCATTTAGAGTATCAATTTCAAGAACTCCCTTCTTCATAGGCGTCCCATTACTCACAGGATTCCTCTCAGAAGTGTACATGAACTGGTTATTAGCAACCATGTCAATGAGTTCTTGAGCTTCTGCAGGCATTTTCTTTAGGTGAATGGATCCACCTGCAGAAGTATCCAATGACATCTTAGCTAATTCAGACAGACCATTATAGAATATATCCAGGATGGTCCATTCTGAAAGCATATCAGAAGGACACTTTTTGGTCAGTCCTTTGTATCTCTCCCAAGCTTCATAGAGGGATTCATCTTCTTTCTGTCTGAAGGTCTGAACATCCACTCTAAGCTTACTCAGCTTTTGAAGAGGAAAGAACTTGGCTAAGAAAGCCTTGACCAGCTTATCCCATGAGTTCATGCTATCTTTAGGTTGAGAGTCCAACCATACTCTAGCTCTGTCTCTTACAGCAAAAGGAAAAAGCATGAGCCTGTAGACTTCAGGATCTACTCCATTAGTCTTAACAGTATCACATATCTGCAAGAATTCAGTTAAGAACTGAAAAGGATCTTCAGATGGAAGTCCATGAAACTTGCAGTTCTGCTGCATCAGAGAAACTAATTGAGGTTTCAGCTCAAAATTGTTTGCTCCAATGGCAGGAATGGAGATGCTTCTTCCATGTAAATTGGAATTAGGTGCAGTAAAGTCACCAAGCATCCTCCTTGCATTATTATTATTTTCGGCTGCCATCTCCTCTTCCTGTTCGAAAATTTCTGAAAGGTGCTTGCTGGATTGTTGTAATTTAGCTTCTCTTAGTTTCCTCTTCAGAGTCCTTTCAGGTTCTGGATCTGCTTCAACAAGAATATTCTTGTCCTTGCTCCTGCTCATATGAAAAAGAGGGACAAAATAATAATAATAATAATAATAGGGGTCCTTTTTACCACAGTATAGAGGTCCCTGTCTGAGTAGAAGAAAAGAAGAAGAAAAAATTCGAACACAGAGAGAGAGGGGTTCGAATTTTTTTGGTGAGTGAGGAAGAGATGTTAGTAAATAAATAAATAAAATAGAAGGAGATGAGAGAGAAAGAGGGTTTTCGAAAATGATTTTTGAAAAAGAGTTAGTGATTTTCGAAAATAGTTTTTGAAAAAGGTTAGTAATTTTCGAAAATTTTAAAATCAAAAATTAAAATAATTAGTTAATTAAAAAGAAATTTTGAAAAAGAGGGAGATATTTTCAAAAATTAGAGAGAGAGAGAGAGTTAGTTAGGTAGTTTTGAAAAAGATAAGAAACAAACAAAAAGTTAGTTAGTTAGTTGAAACAAATTTGAAAATCAATTTTGAAAAGATAAGAAGATAGGAAGTTAGAAAAGATATTTTGAAATCAAATTTTTGAAAAAGATAAGATAAGAAGATATTTTTGAAAAGATATGATTGAAATTAGTTTTGAAAAAGATTTGATTTTTAAAATCACAATTAATGACTTGATTCACAAGAAATCACAAAATATGATTCTAGAACTCAAAGTTTGAATCTTTCTTAACAAGCAAGTAACAAACTTGAAATTTTTGAATCAAAACATTAATTGATGATGTTATTTTCGAAAATTATGTGATAAAGATAAGAAAAAGATTTTTGAAAAATATTTTTAAAATTTTCGAAAATAACTAAGAAAAATGAAAAAGATTTGATTTTTGAAAAAGATTTTGAAAAAGATAAGATTTTTAAATTGAAAATTTGATTTGACTCATAAAAACAATTGAATTTTAAAAATTTTTGAAAAAGTCAACTCAAATTTTCAAATTTGATGAGAGAAAAAGGAAAAGATATTTTTTTTTATTTTTGAATTTTTTATGATGAGAGATAAAAACATGAAAATGATGCAATGCATGAAAATTTTTTGGATCAAAGTATGTGATGAATGCAAGAACACTATGAATTTCAAGATGAACACCAAGAATACTATGAAGATCATGATGAACATCAAGAACATATTTTTGAAAAATTTTTAATGCAAAGAAAACATGCAAGACACCAAACTTAAAAATTTTTTATGTATAGACACTATGGATGCAAGAATGCATATGAAAAACAAGAAAAGACACAAATCTTGAAAACATCAAAATCAAACAAGAAGACTTACCAAGAACAACTTGAAGATCATGAAGAACACTATGAATGCATGAATTTTTCGAAAAATGCAAGATGAATATGCAATTGACACCAAACTTTTCAACTTGACTCAAGATTCAAACAAGAAACATGAAATATTTTTTTTTATTTTTATGATTTTATAATTTTTTGTATTCTCTTTAAATTTTTTTTTTCGAAAATCATTTGAAAAAGAAAAATAAGGATTCCAAAATTTTTAATATGAATTCCAGGAATCTTGCACTCTTATTCTAAAGCTCCAATCTGAGGGTTAGGCATAGCTTAATAGCCAGCCAAGCTTTAGTATGTAACTCAGACATGCCACAGCTGACATACCCATTCGAAGCCCCTATCCAAAAGAATTAGACATGGCTTTACAGCCAGCCAGGCTTCAACATGCTTCATGAAACTCTAGAATTCATTCTTAAAAATTCTGAAGAAAAATATATTTTTGAAAACATTTATTTTAAAATTTTTTCAAAAATAAAGGAGAAAATTTTTGAAAGATTTTTGAAAAATTCTTGAAAATAAAACAAAAAAAGAAAATTACCTAATCTGAGCAACACGATGAACCGTCAGTTGTCCAAACTCGAACAATCCCTGGCAACGGCGCCAAAAACTTGGTGCACGAAATTGTGATCTCAGGCAACGGCGCCAGAAACTCTGTACGCACGTCTTAATAAATCGTTTTTCATTCACAACTTCGATACAACTAACCAGCAAGTGCACTAGGTCGTCCAAGTAATAAACCTTACGTGAGTAAGGGTCGATCCCACGGAGATTGTTGGTATGAAGCAAGCTATGGTCACCTTGTAAATCTCAGTCAGGCGGATAATAATTGATTATGGAGTTTTCAAAAAAAATACTTATTAAACAGAAAATAAAGATAGAAATACTTATGTATATCACTGGTGAGAATTTCAGATAAAGGTATAGAGATGCTTTCGTCCCTCTAAACTTCTGCTTTCCTGCTGTCTTCATCCAATCAATCCTACTCCTTTCTATGGCTGGCTTTATGTAAGGACATCACCATTGTCAATGGCTACTTTTGATCCTCTCTGGAAAATGATCCGATGCGCTGTCACTGCATGGCTAATCGTCTGGAGGCATCACCGTTGTCAATGGCTGCATCCCATTCTCTTGTGAAAATGGTCCAAATGCTCTGTCACAGCACGGCTAATCATCTGAGGTTCTCGATCATACTGGAATAGGGTTCACCCTCCTTTTGCGTCTGTCACTACGCCCAGCACTCGCGAGTTTGAAGTTCGTCACAGTCATTCAATCCCAGAGTCCTACTCGGAATACCACAGACAAGGTTTATACTTTCCGGACTCTCATGAATGCCACCATCAATCTAGCTTATACCACGAAGATTCTGATTAAGAGATCCAAGAGATACTCATTCAATCTAAGGTGGAACGGAAGTGGTTGTCAGGCATGCGTTCATAGGGAATGATGATGATTGTCACGTTCATCACATTCAGGTTGAAGTGCGAATGAATATCTTAGGTGCAGAATAAGTTGAATTGAATAGAAAACAGTAGTACTTTGCATAAATCTTTGAGGAACAGCAGAGCTCCATACCTTAATCTATGAAGTGTAGAAACTCTACCGTAGAAAATACATAAGTGAAAGGTTTAGGCATGGCCGAATGGCCAGCCTCCAAAACGTGATCACAGGATCAAAAATACAATCCAGGATGTCAATTACAATAGTAAGAGGTCCTATTTATACTAAACTAGTTACTAGGGTTTACAGAAGTAAGTAATTGATGCATAAATCCACTTCTGGGGCCCACTTGGTGTGTGCTTGGGCTGAGCTTGAATGTTACACGTGTAGCAGTCAATCTTGGAGTTGAACGCCAGTTTGTAACGTATTTCTGGCGTTCAACTCTGGCTTGTGACGTGTTTCTGGCGTTTAACTCCAGACAGCAGCGTAGAACTGGCGTTCAACGCCCTTTTACGTCATCTAAACTCGGCCAAAGTATGGACTATTATATATTGCTGGAAAGCCCTGGATGTCTACTTTCCAACGCAATTGGAAGCGCGCCATTTTGAGTTCTGTAGCTCCAGAAAATCCACTTTGAGTGTAGGGAGGTCAGAATCCAACAGCATCAGCAGTCCTTCTTCAACCTCTGAATCTGATTTTTGCTCAAGTCCCTCAATTTCAGCCAGAAAATACCTGAAATCACAGAAAAACACACAAACTCATAGTAAAGTCCAGAAATGTGAATTTAACATAAAAACTAATGAAAACATCCCTAAAAGTAACTAGATTCTACTAAAAACATACTAAAAACAATGCCAAAAAGCATATAAATTATCCGCTCATCACTCTGTCACAGCACGGCTAATCATCTAGAGGTTCTCGATCATACTGGAATAGGATTTACTATCCTTTTGCGTCTGTCACTACGCCCAGTACTCGCGAGTTTGAAGCTCGTCACAGTCATCCAATCCCAGAATCCTACTCGGAATACCACAGACAAGGTTTAGACTTTCCGGATTCTCCTGAATGACGCCATCAATTCTAGCTTATACCACGAAGATTCTGATTATGGAATCTAAGAGATACTCATTCAATTTAATATAGAACAGAGGTGGTTGTCATGCACACGTTCATGGGTTGAGGAAGGTGATGAGTGTCACGGATCATCACCTTCTCCATAATTAAGCGTGAATGAATATCTTAGATAGGAACACGCATGTTTGAATGGAAAATAGAAGTACTTGCATTAATTCATCGAGACGCTGTGATGAGCGGATAATTTATACGCTTTTTGGCATTGTTTTTAGTATGTTTTTAGTAGAATCTAGTTACTTTTAGGGATGTTTTCTTTAGTTTTTATGTTAAATTCACATTTCTGGACTTTACTATGAGTTTGTGTGTTTTTCTGTGATTTCAGGTATTTTCTGGCTGAAATTGAGGGACTTGAGCAAAAATCAGATTCAGAGGTTGAAGAAGGACTGCTGATGCTGTTGGATTCTGACCTCCCTGCACTCAAAAGTGGATTTTCTGGAGCTACAAAACTCAAAATGGCACGCTTCCAATTGCGTTGGAAATTAGACATCCAGGGCTTTCCAGCAATATATAATAGTCCATACTTTGTCCGAGTTTAGACGACGTAAAAGGGCGTTGAACGCCAGTTCTACGCTGCTGTCTAGAGTTAAACGCCAGAAACACGTCACAAGCCAGAGTTGAACGCCAGAAATATGTTACAAACTGGCGTTCAACTCCAAGATTGACCTCTACACGTGTAACATTCAAGCTCAGCCCAAGCACACACCAAGTGGGCCCCGGAAGTGGATTTATGCATCAATTACTTACTTCTGTAAACCCTAGTAACTAGTTTAGTATAAATAGGACTTTTTACTATTGTATTAGACATCTTTGATCAGTTTTATGCTATCTTAGACTTTCATGGGGGCTGGCCATTCGGCCATGCCTGGACCATTATCATTCATGTATTTTCATATGGTAGTGTTTCTGCACTCCATAGATTAAGGTGTGGAGCTCTGCTGTTCCTCAAAGATTAATGCAAAGTACTACTGTTTTTCTATTCAATTCAACTTATTCCGCTTCTAAGATATTCATTCGAACTTCAACTTGAATGTGATGAACGTGACAATCATCATCATTCCCCCACGAACGCGTGCCTGACAACCACTTCTGTTCCACCTTAGATTGAATGAGTATCTCTTGGATCTCTTAAGCAGAATCTTCGTGCTATAAGCTAGATTGATGGCGGCATTCATGAGAGCCCGGAAAGTCTAAACCTTGTCTGTGATATTCCGAGTAGGACTCTGGGATTGAATGACTGTGACGAACTTCAAACTCGCAAGTGCTGGGCGTAGTGACAGACGCAAAAGGAGGGTGAATCCTATTCCAGTGTGATCGAGAACCTCAAATGATTAGCCGTGCTGTGACAGAGCATTTGGACCATTTTCACAAAAGGATGGGATGCAGCCATTGACAAGGGTGATGCCTCCAGACGATTAGCCATGCAGTGACAGCGCATCGGACCATTTTCCAGAGAGGATTAAAAGTAGCCATTGACAACGGTGATGTCCTTACATAAAGCCAGCCATGGAAAGGAGTAGGATTGATTGGATGAAGACAGCAGGAAAGCAGAGGTTCAGAGGAACGAAAGCATCTCTATGCGCTTATCTGAAATTCTCACCAATGATATACATAAGTGTTTCTATCCTTATTTTCTATCTATTTATTATTTATGTTCGAAAACTCAATAACTATTTTATATCCGCCTGACTGAGATCTACAAGGTGACCATAGCTTGCTTCATACCAACAATCTCCGTGGGATCGACCCTTACTCACGTAAGGTTTATTACTTGGACGACCCAGTGCACTTGCTGGTTAGTTGTATCGAAGTTGTGAATGAAAAACAATTTATTAAGACGTGCGTATAGAGTTTTTGGCGCCGTTGCCTGAGATCACAATTTCGTGCACCAAGTTTTTGGCGCCGTTGCCGGGGATTGTTCGAGTTTGGACAACTGACAGTTCATCTTGTTGCTCAGATTAGGTAATTTTCTTTTTGTTTTATTTTCAGAAATTTTTCAAAAAAATCTTTCAAAAATTTCTCATCTATTTTTCGAAAAAAAAAAAGTTTTCAAAAACTATATTTTTTTTTTTCAGAATTTTTAAGAATGAATTCTAGTGTTTCATGATGATTTGTTGAATCCTGGCTGGCTGTGAAGCCATGTCCAAATTCCTTTGGACTGAGGATTCAACTAATCACTTCAATGCATGTAATAGCATACTAAAGCTTGGCTGGCTATTAAGCCATGCCTAACCCTCAGATTGGAGCTTTAGACTAAAGAGCACAAGATTCCTGGAATTCATATTAAAAATTTTGGAATCCTTATTTTTCTTTTTCACATTAATTTTCGAAAAAAAAATACAAAAAAATTATAAAATCATAAAAATAAAAAATATTTTGTGTTTCTTGTTTGAGTCTTGAGTCAGATTTTAAGTTTGGTGTCAATTGCATGTTCATCTTGCATTTTTTCGAAAAATTCATGCATTCATAGTGTTCTTCATGATCTTCAAGTTGTTCTTGGTAAGTCTTCTTGTTTGATCTTGATGTTTTCTTGTTTTGTGTTGTATGGTGTTTTTCATATGCATTCTTGAATTCTTATTGCCTGAGCATTAAAGATTTCTAAGTTTGGTGTCTTGCATGTTTTCTTTGCATCAAAAATTTTTCAAAAATATGTTCTTGATGTTCATCGTGACATTCAAAGTGTTCTTGGTGTTCATCTTGACATTCATAGTGTTCTTGCATACATTCATTGTTTTGATCCATAACTTTCATGCATTGCATCATTTTCATGTTTTTCTCTCTCATCATTAAAAATTCAAAAATAAAAAAAATATCCTTCCCTTTTTCTTCTCATAAATTCAAAAATTTGAGTTGACTTTTTCAAAACTTTTTAAAAATTTAGTTGTATCTTATGAGTCAAATCAAATTTTCAATTTAAAAATCTTATCTTTTTCAAAATCTTTTTCAAAAATCAAATCTTTCTCATTTTTTTTAGTTATTTTCGAAAATTTTAAAAATAGTTTTCAAAAATCTTTTTCTTATCTTTATCACATAATTTTCGAAAATAACATCATCAATTAATGTTTTGATTCAAAAATTTCAAGTTTGTTACTTACTTGTTAAGAAAGATTCAAACTTTAAGTTCTAGAATCATATCCTGTGATTTCTTGTGAATCAAGTCATTAATTGTGATTTTAAAAAAATCAAATCTTTTTCAAAACTAATTTCAATCATATCTTTTCAAAAATATCTCTTTATCTTATCTTTTTCAAAATTTGATTTTAAAATATCCTTTCTAACTTCTTATCTTCTTATCTTTTCAATATTGATTTTCAAATTTGTTTCAACTAACTACCTAACTTTTTGTTTGTTTCTTATCTTTTCAAAACTACCTAACTAACTCTCTCTCTCTCTCTCATTTTCGAAAATATCTTCCCTCTTTTTCAAAATTTCTTTTTTTTAATTGACTAATTATTTTCATTTTTTGATTTTAATTTTCGAAAATTACTAACCTTTTTCAAAAACTATTTTCGAAAATCACTAACTCTTTTTCAAAAATTATTTTCGAAAATTCTCTCTCTCTCTCTCATCTCCTTCTATTTATTTATTCATCTACTAACACTTCATCTCACCCAAATTCGAACCCCCTCTTCCATCTGTGTTCGAATTTTCTCTTCTTCCCTTCTTTACATTACATTCTTTTCTTCTTCTACTCACACAGGGGAACCTCTATACTTGGGCAAAAAGTATTCCTATTATTATTATTTTTCTGTTCTCTCTTTTTCATATGAGCAGGAGCAAGGACAATAATATTCTTGTTGAAGCAGATCCAGAACCTGAAAGGACTCTGAAGAGGAAACTAAGAGAAGCTAAATTACAACAATCCAGCAAGCACCTTTCAAAAATTTTCGAACAGGAAGAGGAGATGGCAGCCGAAAATAATAATAATGCAAGGAGGATGCTTAGTGACTTTACTGCACCTAATTCCAATTTACATGGAAGAAGCATCTCCATCCTTACCATTGGAGCAAACAATTTTGAGCTGAAACCTCAATTAGTTTCTCTGATGCAGCAAAACTGCAAGTTTCATGGACTTTCATCTGAAGATCCTTTTCAGTTCTTAACAAAATTTTTGCAGATCTGTGATACTGTTAAGACTAATGGAGTAGATCCTGAAGTCTACAGGCTCATGCTTTTCCCTTTTGCTGTAAGAGACAGAGCTAGAATATGGTTGGACTCTCAACCTAAGGATAGCCTGAACTCTTGGGATAAGCTGGTCAAGGCTTTCTTAGCCAAGTTCTTTCCTCCTCAAAAGCTGAGTAAGCTTAGAGTGGATGTTCAAACCTTCAGACAGAAAGAAGGTGAATCCCTCTATGAAGCTTGGGAGAGATACAAAGAACTGACCAAAAAGTGTCCTTTTGACATGCTTTCAGAATGGACCATCCTGGATATATTTTATGATGGTCTTTCTGAATTAGCTAAAATGTCATTGGATACTTCTGCAGGTGGATCCATTCACCTAAAGAAAACGCCTGCAGAAGCTCAATAACTCATTGAGATGGTTGCTAATAACCAGTTCATGTACACTTCTGAGAGGAATCCTGTGAGTAATGGGACACCTCAGAAGAAGGGAGTTCTTGAAATTGATACTCTGAATGCCATATTGGCTCAGAACAAAATATTGACTCAGCAAGTCAATATGATTTCTCAGAGTCTGAATGGAATGCAAGCTGCATCCAACAGTACTCAAGAGGCGCCTTCTGAAGAATAGGCCTATGATCCTGAGAACCCTGCAATAGCAGAGGTAAATTACTTAGGTGAACCTTATGGAAACACCTATAACTCATGATGGAGAAATCATCCAAATTTCTCATGGAAGGATCAACAAAAGCCTCAACAAGGCTTTAATAATGGTGGAAGAAACAGGTTTAGCAATAGCAGGCCTTTCCATCATCCACTCAACAACAGACAGAGAACTCTGAACAAAATACCTCTAATTTAGCAAACTTAGTCTCTGATCTATCTAAGGCCACTGTGAGTTTCATGAATGAAACAAGATCCTCTATTAGAAATTTGGAAGCACAAGTGGGCCAGCTGAGTAAAAGAGTCACTGAAATCCCTCCTAGTACTCTCCCAAGCAATACAGAAGAAAATCCAAAAGGAGAGTGCAAGGCCATTGATATAACCATCATGGCCGAATCCAAAGAGGAAGGGGAGGACGTGAATCCCAGTGAGGAAGACCTCTTGGGACGTCCAGTGATCAATAAGGAGTTTCCCTTTGAGGAACCAAAGGAATCTGAGGCTCATCTAGAGACCATAGAGATTCCATTAAACCTCCTTATGCCATTCATGAGTTCTGATGAGTATTCCTCTTCTGAAGAGAATGAGGATGTTACTGAGGAGCAAGTTACCAAGTACCTTGGTGCAATCATGAAGCTAAATGCCAAATTATTTGGTATTGAGACTTGGGAAGATGAACCTCCCTTGTTCACCAATGAACTGAGTGATCTGGATCAACTGACATTGCCTCATAAGAAACAGGATCCTGGAAAGTTCCTAATACCTTGTACCATAGGCACCATGATCTTTGAAAAAGCTCTGTGTGATCTTGGTTCAGGGATAAACCTCATGCCCCTCTCTGTAATAGAGAAACTGGGAATCTTTGGGGTGCAAGCTACTAAAATCTCATTAGAGATGGCAGACAATTCAAGAAAACAGGCTTATGGACAAGTAGAGGATGTGTTAGTAAAGGTTGGAGGCCTTTACATCCCTGCTGATTTCATAGTCCTAGATACTGTGATTGATGTTGACAGAGGTGAACTAGTCCTTCAATTAAATGAGGACTCCCTTGTGTTTAAAACTCGAGGTCATCCTTCTGTAAACATGGAGAGGAAGCATAAAAAGCTTCTCTCAAAACAGAGTCAACCAGTGCCCCCCACAGTCAAACTCTAAGTTTGGTGTTGGGAGGCCACAACCAAACTCTAAGTTTGGTGTTGAACTCCCATATCCAAACTCTAAGTTTGGTGTTGGGAAGTCTCAACAATGCTCTGAACATCTGTGAGGCTCCATGAGAGCCCACTGTCAAGCTATTGACATTAAAGAAGCGCTTGTTGGGAGGCAACCCAATTTTTATTTATCTAATTTTATTGTTCTTTCATGTTTTATTAGGTTCATGATCATGTGGAGTCACAAAATAAATATAAAAATTGAAAACGGAATCAAAAACAGCAGAAGAAAAATCACACCCTGGAGGAGGATCTCACTGGCATTTAAACGCCAGTAAGAAGCATCTGGCTAGCGTTCAACGCCAGAACAGAGCATGGTTCTGGCGCTGAACGCCCAAAATGGGCAGCATCTGGGCATTTGAACGCCAGAATTGCACCTTGGAGAAGAGCTGGCGCTGAACGCCCAGAACAAGCATGGTTCTGGCGTTCAACGCCAGAAATGGGCAACAAATGGGCGTTCAACACCCAGAACAAGCACCAATCTGGCGCTGAACGCCCAGAGTTGTGTGCAAGGGCATTTTGCTTGCCCAATTTGGTGCAAGGTTGTAAATCCTTGAACACCTCAGGATCTGTGGACCCCACAGGATCCCCACCTACCTCCACTCACTTCTTCTTATCCCCCCTTCACACAATCCCATAAATACTCTTCCCCAAAACTCTTCACCAATCACCTCAATCTCTCTTCCCTATCACCACTTCACCATTCACATCCATCCATTCTTCCCCATAAACCTACCTTATAAACCCCACCTACCTTCAAAAATTCAAAATCAATTTCCCACCCAAAACCCACCCTTATGGCCGAACCTTACCCCCCCTCCCTTCCCTATATATAGCCCTCTATTCTTCCTTATTTTCACACAACACAACCCTCTCTTCTCTTCTTGGCCGAATACACCCCTCCCCACTCTCCTCCATATTTTCTTCTTCTTCTTCTTCATCTATTCTTTCTTCTCTTGCTCGAGGGTGAGCAATATTCTAAGTTTGGTGTGGTAAAAGCATAAGCTTTTTGTTTTTCCATTACCATTGATGGCACCCAAGACCGGAGAATCCTCTAGAAAAGGGAAAGGGAAGACAAAAGCTTCCACCTCCGAGTCATGGGAGATGGAAAGATTCATCTCCAAAGCTCATCAAGACCACTTCTATGATGTTGTGGCCAAGAAGAAGGTGATCCCCGAGGTCCCTTTCAAGCTCAAGAAGAATGAGTATCCGGAGATCCGACATGAAATCCAAAGAAGAGGTTCGGAAGTTCTAACAAACCCCATCCAACAAATCGGCATCCTAATGGTTCAAGAGTTCTATGCCAATGCATGGATCACTAGGAACCATGATCAAAGTAAGAACCCAAACCCAAAGAATTATATTACAATGGTTCGGGGGAAATACTTAGATTTTAGTCCGGAGAATGTGAGATTGGCGTTTAACTTGCCTATGATGCAAGGAGATGCACGCCCCTACACTAGAAGGGTCAACTTTAATCAAAGGTTGGACCAAGTCCTCATGGACATATGTGTGGAAGGAGCTCAATAGAAGATTGACTCCAAAGGCAAGCCGGTTCAATTAAGAAGACTGGACCTCAAGCCTGTGGCTAGAGGATGGTTGGAGTTCATCCAACGCTCCATCATCCCCACTAGCAACCGATCTGAAGTTACTGTGGATCGGGCCATCATGATTCATAGCATCATGATTGGAGAGGAAGTAGAAGTTCATGAAGTCATCTCCCTTGAATTCTACAAAATATCCGAAAAGCTCTCTCCTGGGGCAAGGCTAGCTTTTCCTCATCTTATTTGCCATCTATGTTACTCAGCTGGAGCTTTCATAGAAGGAGACATTCCCATTGAGGAAGAGAATCCCATCACTAAGAAGAGGATGGAGCAAGCAAGAGAGCCCATTCATGGATCTCAAGAGACGCATGAAGCTCATCACCATGAGATCCCGGAGATGCCTCAAATGCATTTTTCTCCACAAAACTATTGGGAGCAAATCAACACCTCCCTAGGAGAATTAAGTTCCAACATGGGACAATTAAGGGTGGAACATCAAGAGCACTCCATCATCCTTCATGAAATAAGAGAAGATCAAAAAGCAAAGAGGGAGGAGCAACAAAGACAAGGAAGAGACATAGAAGAGCTCAAGGACATCATTGGTTCCTCAAGAAGGAACCGCCACCATCACTAAGGTGGATTCATTCCTTGTTCTTACATTCTCTGTTTTTCGTTTTCTCTATGATAAGTGCTTATCTATGTTTGTGTTTTATTACATGATCATTAGTATTTAGTAACTTTGTCTTAAAGTTATGAATGTCCTATGAATCCATCACCTCTCTTAAATGAAAAATGTTTTAATTCAAAAGAACAAGAAGTACATGAGTTTCGAATTTATCCTTGAACTTAGTTTAATTATATTGATGTGGTGACAATGCTTCTTGTTTTCTGAATGAATGCTTGAACAGTGCATATGTCTTTTGAAGTTGTTGTTTAAGAATGTTAAATATGTTGGCTCTTGAAAGAATGATGACAAGGAGACATGTTATTTGATAATCTGAAAAATCATAAAAATGATTCTTGAAGCAAGAAAAAGCAGCAAAGAACAAAGCTTGCAGAAAAAAAAAAAAGAAGAAAAAGCAAGCAGAAAAAGCCAAAAGCTCTTAAAACCAAGAGGCAAGAGCAAAAAGCCAATAACCCTTAAAACCAAAAGGCAAGGGTAATAAAAAGGATCCCAAGGCTTTGAGCATCAGTGGATAGGAGGGCCTAAAGGAATAAAATCCTAGCCTAAGCGGCTAAACCAAGCTGTCCCTAACCATGTGCTTGTGGTGTGAAGGTGTCAAGTGAAAACTTGAGACTGAGCGGTTAAAGTCAAGGTCCAAAGCAAAAAAAGAGTGTGCTTAAGAACCCTGGACACCTCTAATTGGGGACTTTAGCAAAGCTGAGTCACAATCTGAAAAGGTTCACCCAATTATGTGTCTGTGGCATTTATGTATCCGGTGATAATACTGGAAAACAAAGTGCTTAGGGCCACGACCAAGACTCATAAAGTAGCTGTGTTCAAGAATCATCATACTGAACTAGGAGAATCAATAACACTATCTGAACTCTGAGTTCCTATAGATGCCAATCATTCTGAACCTCAATGGATAAAGTGAGATGCCAAAACTATTCAAGAGGCAAAAAGCTACAAGTCCCGCTCATCTGATTGGAGCTATGTTTCATTGATAGTTTGGAATTTATAGTATATTCTCTTCTTTTTATCCTATTTGATTTTCAGTTGCTTGGGGACAAGCAACAATTTCAGTTTGGTGTTGTGATGAGCGGATAATTTATACGCTTTTTGGCATTATTTTTAGTATGTTTTTAGTAGAATCTAGTTACTTTTAGGGATGTTTTCTTTAGTTTTTATGTTAAATTCACATTTCTGGACTTTACTATGAGTTTGTGTGTTTTTTTGTGATTTCAGGTATTTTCTGGCTGAAATTAAGGGACTTGAGCAAAAATCAGATTCAGAGGTTGAAGAAGGACTGCTGATGCTGTTGGATTCTGACCTCCTTGCACTCAAAGTGGATTTTCTGGAGCTACAGAACTCAAAATGGTGCGCTTCCAATTGCGTTGGAAATTAGACATCCAGGGCTTTCCAGAAATATATAATAGTCCATACTTTGGCCGATTTTAGACGACGTAAAAGGGCGTTGAACACCAGTTCTACGCTGCTATCTGGAGTTAAACGCCAGAAACACGTCACAAGCCAGAGTTGAACGCCAGAAATACGTTACAAACTGGCGTTCAACTCCAAGATTGACCTCTACACGTGTAACATTCAAGCTCAGCCCAAGCACACACCAAGTGGGTCCCAGAAGTGGATTTATGCATCAATTACTTACTTTTGTAAACCCTAGTAACTAGTTTAGTATAAATAGGACTTTTTACTATTGTATTAGACATCTTTGATCAATTTTATGCTATCTTAGACTTTCATGGGGGCTGGCCATTCAGCCATGCCTGGACCATTATCACTCATGTATTTTCATATGGTAGAGTTTCTGCACTCCATAGATTAAGGTGTGGAGCTCTGCTATTCCTCAAAGATTAATGCAAAGTACTACTGTTTTTCTATTCAATTCAACTTATTCCGCTTCTAAGATATTCATTCGCACTTCAACTTGAATGTGATGAACGTGACAATTATCATCATTCCCCCATGAATGCGTGCCTGATAACCACTTCCGTTCCACCTTAGATTGAATGAGTATCTCTTGGATCTCTTAAGCAGAATCTTCGTGGTATAAGCTAGATTGATGGCGGCATTCATGAGAGCCTGGAAAGTCTAAACCTTGTCTGTGGTATTCCGAGTAGGACTCTGGGATTGAATGACTGTGACAAACTTCAAACTCGCGAGTGCTGGGCGTAGTGACAGACGCAAAAGGAGGGTGAATCCTATTCCAGTGTGATCGAGAACCTCAGATGATTAGCCGTGCTGTGACAGAGCATTTGGACCATTTTCACAAGAGGATGGGATGCAGCCATTGACAAGGGTGATGCCTCCAGACGATTAGCCATGCAGTGACAGCGCATCGGACCATTTTCCAGAGAGGATTAAAAGTAGCCATTGACAACGGTGATGTCCTTACATAAAGCCAGCCATGGAAAGGAGTAGGATTGATTGGATGAAGACAGCAGGAAAGCAGAGGTTCAGAGGAACGAAAGCATCTCTATGCACTTATCTGATATTCTCACCAATGATATACATAAGTGTTTCTATCCATATTTTCTATCTATTTATTATTTATGTTCGAAAACTCCATAACTATTTTATATCCGCCTGACTGAGATCTACAAGGTGACCATAGCTTGCTTCATACCAACAATCTCCGTGGGATCGACCCTTACTCACGTAAGGTTTATTACTTGGACGACCCAGTGCACTTGCTGGTTAGTTGTATCGAAGTTGTGAATGAAAAACAATTTATTAAGACGTGCGTACAGAGTTTTTGGCGCCGTTGCCTGAGATCACAATTTCGTGCACCACGCTGCAGAGCTCCTCACCCCCAACAATGGGGTTTAGAGACTCATGCTATCAAAAGGTACAAATTTCAGATCTAAAATGTCATGAGATACAAAATAAATCTCTAAAAGTTGTTTAAATACTAAACTAGTAACCTAGGTTTACAGAAAATGAGTAAACTATGATAGATAGTGCAGAAATCCACTTCTGGGGCCCACTTGGTGTGTGCTGGGGCTGAGACTAAAGCTTCTCACGTGTCTGGGCTGTTTTGGGCGTTCAACGCCAGGTTTTAACCTGTTTCTGGCGTTGAACTCCAACTTGTAACCTGTTTCTGGCGCTGGACACCAGACTGCAACATGGAACTGGCGTTGAACGCCATTTTACGTCATCTATCTTTGAGCAAAGTATAGACTATTATATATTGCTGGAAAGCCCTGGATGTCTACTTTCCAACGCAATTCGAAGCGCGCCAATTGGACTCCTGTAGCTCGAGAAAATTCATTCCGAGTGCAGAGAGGTCAGAATCCAACAGTATCAGCAATCCTTTTTCAGCCCGAATCAGATTTTTGCTCAGCTCCCTCAATTCCAGCCAGAAAATACCTGAAATTACAGAAAAGCACACAAACTCATAGTAAATTCCAGAAATATGAATTTTTCCTAGAAACTAATGAAAATATACTAAAAACTTAATTAAAACATCCTAAAAACTACATGAAATTAACCCCAAAAAGCGTATAAAATATCCGCTCATCACAACACCAAACTTAAACTGTTGCTTGTCCCCAAGCAACTAGACAAATAAAATAGAATACAAATAAGTCACAAAGCAATAATATCTCCGAATTTTTGAGTGAAGCTCAGATTCTAATTAAATGAGCGGGACTAGTAGCTTTTTGCTTCCGAACAATTTTGGCATCTCGCTTTATCCATTGAAGCTCAGAATGATTGGCATCTATAGGAACTTAGAATTCAGATAGTGTTATTGATTCTCCTAGTTCAGTATGTTGATTCTTAAATACAGCTACTTTTATGAGTCTTGACCGTGGCCCTAAGCACTTTGTTTTCCAGTATTACCACCGGATACATAAATGCCACAGACACATAATTGGGTGAACCTTTTCAGATTGTGACTCAGCTTTGCTAAAGTCCCCAATTAGAGGTGTCCAGGGTTCTTAAGCACACTCTTCTTTTTGCTTTGGACCTTGACTTTAACTGCTCAGTCTCAAGTTTTCACTTGACACCTTCACGCCACAAGCACATGGTTAGGGACAGCTTGGTTTAGCCGCTTAGACCAGGATTTGATTCCCTTAGGCCCTCCTATCCACTGATGCTCAAAGTCTTGGATCCTTTTTACTACCCTTGCCTTTTGGTTTTAAGGGTTATTGGCTTTTTTTGCTTGCTTTTTTTTTTGCAAGCTTTGTATTCACTGTTTTTTCTTGCTTCAAGAATCATTTTTATGATTTTTCAGATTATCAATAACATGTCTCATGTTCATTATTCTTTCAAGAGCCAACATATTTAACATTCAAGAACATCAAATTCCAAAGACATATGCTCTGTTCAGGCATTCATTCAGAAGGCAGAAAGCATTGTCACCACATGTAAACAATTAGAATTTGTTTTATTAAAAATTCGAAATATATTGCCTCCTTATTCTAAAGAAAATCTTCTATTTTATTCATGTTTAATGATGATGAGAAAAATAAATTATAGCTTAATTGGAGATAAAATAACTACTAATTACCACTATAACTTCTAAGGTAAAACTAAAAATAAGAACAATTATCACAGAGTTAAGGTTAAGATTAGAGCTCAACAACCTTGAGTTTGGGATGTGGATGTTCCTCTAGTCTGTGGAGTGCTTGGTCCTTCAAGAGATAACTTCTGACGCTTTAGTTCCTTTAAGTCACGCCCTTGCTCTTCTTGTTCCTTGAGCAGTTTGCAGAGCATACTGTTTTGATTTTGCTGTTTTTCCTTTATTTGGTCCATAGATTCTTGCAACTTGGTGACAGATGCTTCAAGATGTTCCCAATATTCAAATTGAGGAACTTCCGGGAGGAATTCTTGCGCCCTCCTCTTGATGGGGTCATCCTACATTTGTTGTTTTTCCATTGTGGTTTTAGTGATTGGTTGCTCCACTGAGATGTACTCCGTTATTCCCATCCTTACTCCAGCATCTTTGCAGAGCATAGAGATTAGGCTTGGATAAGCCAACCTGGCATCTTTGGAGTTCTTGTTTGCAAGTATGTAAAATTCAGATGGAATCAGTTGATGAACTTTCACTTCTTTTCCCAACATAATGCAATGGATCATCACTGCTCTTTTGACGGTGACTTCAGAACGGTTGCTAGTGGGCAATATAGAACGCCCAATGAAGTCCAGCCATCCTCTGGCGACTGGTTTGAGATCTTCTCTCTTGAGTTGATTTGGAACACCCTTGCTGCTGGTGGTCCACCTGGCTCCAGGGATGCATATATCCTCTAGAATCTTATCCAGGCCCTTGTTTGTTCTCATCATTCTCCTATTGAAAGAGTCTGGGTCATCTTTCAGCTGAGGTAGCTTAAAGATCTCCCTGATTTTGTCAGAGTGGATGTGAACAATCTTTCCTCTGACCATAGTCTGATAGTCATAGAGGGCAGTTCCAGATATTCTCTGTCTGTCTATTTGCCACAGATTAGCGTAGAACTCCTGAACCATATTCCTTCCCACTTTTGTTTCAGGATTAGCTAGGACTTCCCAGTTCCTGTTTCGAATCTGCTCTTGGATCTCCGGATATTCATCTTCCTTCAGATCGAACTTGACTTCCGGGATCACTGATCTTAGACCCATTATTTTGTAGTAATGGTCTGAATATTCTTTGGTTAAGAACTTCCCTTGATTCCAAAGTGGTTTTGGAATACTCTCTTTCTTGCCTCTTGGAGTGGTTTGTTTTCCTTTAGGAGCCATGATCTTAGTGGGTATAATTTAGTGATCACGAATAAACACACCAAACTTAGAGGTTTGCTTGTCCTCAAGCAAAAGAAAAGAAAGGAGAGGGATAGAAGGAGAGCTAGTGTCGAATGGTGGATGAGAGGAGGGAGGCCGAATGTGGATTTAAAAGGGAGGGGGTGGGTTTTTGAAAATTTTAAAAAAAAGATAAGATAGAAGATATGATTTAAAAAGAAATAAGTATGATATGAAAAGATGTGATTTAAAATTGAAAAGATATGAAAGATATTTGAAAAAGATAAATTTGGATTCTGAAAAAGATAATGTGGAGATTTGAAAAAGATATTGATGAGTTGAAAGGATTTTAGAAGGAAAAGAGATAGATTTTTGTTTTGGAAATTTTTGAAAAAGAGTTGGATTGGATTGAAAAAGAATTTGTATTTATGGATTAAGATACATTTGATATTTTTAAAGTATGATTTTTAGAAATTAGGGATTTTAGAAATCAGGGTTTGTAACATGTTTATGCAAGAAATCATGAATTGAAACATGAAAATTAAAATTAAAATGAAAAATATGAAGTAAAAACGAATTTACCTCCTCCCCACCATCCTGGCGTTAAACGCCCAAACGCTGCATGTTTTGGGTGTTTAACGCCCAATTGCTGCTTCTCCTGGGCGTTCAACGCCCAGCTGTTGCTTCTTTCTGGCGTTGAACGCCAGGAACTCCTTTGTCACTAGGCATTTTTCTGAATGCCCAGGACGCTGTAAATCTGGCGTTAAACGCCCAGATAGCTATCCTTACTGGCGTTCAACGCCCAGTGGATGCTTCTTTTGGGCGTTGAACGCCCAAAACAGACTTTTACTGGCGTTTTCTTGCCAGTGAGCTCTCTTTCTCTGTTTTGTGTGCTGAATCCTTCTGTAACCCTGTGAACTTATACAATTGACTCTTTACCTTAGTAGCAATGAACTTTATATAAACAAATAAAATCAAGAATAGGGCAAAATAACAGAAAAAGTCTTCCCAATGGCTGGGTTGCCTCCTAGCAAGCACTTCTTTATTGTCTTTAGCTGGACCTTGCTGAGCTTTTAATCTAGCTTCATCCTTGAGCACTCTTGCTCAACATTGCCTTCAAGATAGTGCTTGATTCTCTGTCCATTAAAAATGAACTTCTTATTAGAATCAATGTCTTGAAGCTCCACATGACCATATGGTGATACACTTGTAATCATATATGGTCCCTCCACCGGAATTTCAGTTTTCCTGGGAATAGCCTGAGCCTAGAGTTAAACAACAGAACCTTTTGTCCTGGTTCAAAGATTCTAGATGACAGCTTTCTGTCATGCCACCTTTTAGATTTCTCTTTATAAAGCTTGGCATTTTCGAAAGCAGTGAATCTGAATTCCTCTAGCTCATTCAGCTGGAGCAATCTTTTTTCTCCAGCTAATTTGGCATCAAAGTTTGGGAATCTGGTTGCCCAGTAGGCCTTATGTTCTAAATCCACGGGCAGGTGACAAGCCTTACCATACACAAGTTGGTACGGAGAGGTCCCTATAGGAGTCTTGAATGCTGTTCTGTAAGCCCACAGAGCATCATCCAAGCTTCGTGCCCAATCCTTTCTACGGGTACTTACAGTTCGTTCCAGGATTCTTTTCAGTTCTCTGTTAGAAACTTCAGCTTGCCCATTTGTCTGTGGATGATATGGAGTCGCCACCTTGTGGCGAATCCCATACCGGACCATGGCAGAGTAAAGCTGTTTGTTGCAGAAGTGAGTGCCCCCATCACTGATTAGTACCCTAGGGACACCAAACCTGCTGAATATATATTTCTGGAGGAACTTCAGCACTGTTTTAGTATCATTGGTGGGTGTGGCAATGGCCTCTACTCATTTTGATACATAGTCAACTGCCACCAGAATATAAGTGTTTGAGTATGATGGTGGGAAAGGCCCCATGAAATCAATTCCCCATACATCAAACAACTCAATCTCCAAGATTCTTTATTGAGGCATGGCGTAACTATGAGGCAAATTACCAGCTCTCTGGCAACTGTCACAGTTACGTACAAACTCTCGGGAATCTTTGTAGAGTGTAGGCCAGTAGAAACCACATTGGAGGACCTTGGTGGCTGTTCGCTCACCTCCGAAATGACCTCCATATTGTGACCCATGGCAATGCCATAAGATGCTCTGTGCTTCTTCTCTAGGCACACACCTACGGATTATTCCGTCTGCACATCTCTTAAAGAGATAGGGTTCATTCCACAAGTAGTACTTTGCATCAGAAATTAATTTTTTCTTTTGTTGCCTGCTGTACGCCTTGGGTATGAACCTTGCAGCTTTATAGTTTGCAATGTCTGCAAACCATGGTGTTTCCTAAATGGCGAACAAATGTTCATTCGGAAAGGTTTTAGAGATCTCAATAGAGGGAGAGGGCGTCCCTTCTACTGGCTCTATTCGGGACAGATGATCAGCCACTTGGTTTTCTGTCCCTTTTCTGTCTCTTATTTCTATATCAAACTCTTGCAGAAGCAACACCCATCTTATGAGCCTGGGTTTTGAATCCTGCTTTGTGAGTAGATATTTAAGAGCAGCATGATCTGTGTACACAATCACTTTTGATCCTACTAAGTATAATCTAAACTTGTTAATGGCATAGACCACTGCAAGCAATTCCTTTTCTGTGGTTGTGTAATTTTTCTGGGCATCATTTAAAACACGGCTAGCATAATAAATGACATGCAGAAGTTTGTCATGCCTCTGCCCCAGTACTGCACCAATGGCATGATCACTGGCATCACACATTAATTCGAATGGTAATGTCCAGTCTGGTGCAGAGATAACTGGTGCTGTGACCAGCTTAGCTTTCAGAGTTTCAAATGCCTGCAGGCACTCTGTGTCAAACAAAAATGGCGTGTCAGCAGCTAGCAGGTTGCTTAGAGGTTTTGCAATTTTTGAAAAATCCTTTATAAACCTCCTATAAAATCCTGCATGCCCCAGAAAGCTTCTGATTGCCTTAACATTGGCAGATGGTAGTAATTTTTCAATTACCTCTATTTTATCTTGATCTACCTCTATTCCCTTGTTTAAAATTTTATGCCCAAGGACAATCCCTTCAGTCACCATAAAGTGACATTTTTTCCAGTTTAAAACCAGGTTGGTCTCTTGGCATCTTTTCAAAACCAGTGTCAGGTGATCAAGACAGGAGCTGAATGAGTCTCCATATACTGAGAAGTCATCCATGAAGACTTCCAGAAATTTTTCCACCATATCAGAGAAAATAGAGAGCATGCATCTCTGAAAGGTTGCAGGTGCATTACACAGCCCAAATGGCATCCTTTTATAAGCAAATACTCCAGATGGACATGTGAATGCTGTTTTCTCTTGATCCTGGGGATCTACTGCAATTTGGTTGTAGCCTGAATAGTCGTCCAAAAAGCAGTAATAATCATGACCTGCTAGTCTCTCTAGCATCTGGTCTATGAATGGTAAAGGAAAATGATCCTTCCTGGTGGCTGTATTGAGCCTTCTGTAGTCAATACACATGCGCCACCCTGTAACTGTTCTTGTAGGAACCAGTTCATTTTTTTCATTATGAACCACTGTCATGCCTCCCTTTTTGGGGACAACTTGAACAGGGCTCACTCAGGGGCTATCAGAAATAGGATAAATAATCCCAGCCTCCAGTAATTTGGTGACCTCTTTCTGCACCACTTCCTTCATTGCAGGATTTAGCCGCCTCTGTGGTTGAACCACTGGCTTAGCATTGTCCTCCAATAAGATCTTGTGCATGTATCTAGCTGGGCTTATGCCCTTAAGGTCACTTATGGGCCAACCAAGAGCTGTCTTGTGTGTCCTTAGCACTTGAATTAGTGCTTCCTCTTCCTGTGGATTTAAAGCAGAGCTTATGATCACTGGAAAAGTATTACCTTCTCCCAGAAATGCATATTTCAGGGATGGTGGTAATGGTTTGAGCTCAGGTTTAGGAGGTTTTTCCTCTTCCTGAGGAAATTTCAGAGACTCTTTCAATTCCTCTGAATCCTCTAGATCAGGCAGAACATCTTTAAAGATGTTTTCCAGCTCTGATTCGAGACTCTCAGCCATGTTAATCTCCTCCACCAAAGAGTCAATAAGATCAACTTTCATACAGTCTTTTGGTGTGTCTGGATGCTGCATGGCATTGACAGCATTCAACTTAAACTCATCCTCATTGACTCTCAGGGTGACTTCCCCCTTTTGAACATCAATGAGAGTTCGTCCAGTTGCTAGGAAAGGTCTTCCTAGAATGAGAGTAGCACTCTTGTGCTCCTCCATCTCCAGCATTACGAAGTCAGTGGGAAAGGCGAATGGCCCAACCCTGACAATCATGTCCTCAATCACGCCTGATGGGTATTTAATGGAGCCATCAGCAAGTTGGAGACATATCCAGGTTGGTTTAACTTCTTCAGTTAAACCAAGCTTTCTGATAGTGGATGCAGGTATTAGGTTGATGCTTGCCCCAAGATCACATAAGGCTATCTTGGTGCAATTATCCTCTAATATGCATGGTATCAGAAAGCTTCTGGGATCTTTAAGCTTTTCAGGGAAGCTTTTCAGAATGACTGCACTGCATTCTTCAGTGAGGAGAACTTTTTCAGTTTCTCTCCAATCCTTCTTATGACTTAAGATCTCTTTCATGAACTTGGCATAAGAAGGTATTTGCTCAAGTGCTTCTGCAAACGGAATCTTTATTTCAAGAGTCCTGAGATAATCTACAAAGCGAGCAAATTGCTTATCATACTCCTCTTGGCGGAGTTTTTGAGGATAAGGTATCTTGGCTTTATATTCCTCAACTTTGGTTGCTGCAGGTTTATTTCCTACAGAAGTGGTTGAAGAAGCCCTTTTAGAGGGGTTGTCATCAGCACTTGTGTGTGTTTGATCCCTCACTGGCAATTGAGTGCCAGGGTTGGAAGCTGGAGTGACGTTAGATGCCAACTCCTCAGCTGTTCCTGGCGTCTGAACGCCAGAACTGTGCTTCCTTTGGGCGTTCAACGCCAGTTCCTTGCTTGTTTTTGGCGTTGAACGCCAGTCCTGAGCATGGTTTGGGCGTTCAGCACCAGCCTTCCACCCAATTTCTAGCGTTTTAGTGCCAGAATTATTTTTCCCTGGGCTCTTACTGTCCTCAGATGGAATTTGGGTAGTTTGCTCATTTCTTGGCTTCCTGCTGCCTTGAGGTGGGGTATTTAATGTTTTTCCACTTCTTAATTGAACTGCTTGACATTATTCTGTTATTTGTTTTGATAGCTGCTGCTTTGTTTGCTTTAATTGTTCTTCCATATTTATATTAGCCATCCTTGTCTCTTGTAGTCTCTCCTTGAATTCGGCTAACTGTTTTGTTAGAAAATCCAATCGCTGATTGAATTCAGTAGCTTGTTCAGCAGGACTGAGTTCAGTAGTCACTGTTTTAGCCTCTTCTTTCATGGAAGGTTCACTGCTTAGGTACAGATGCTGATTTCTGGCAACTGTATCAATGAGCTCTTGAGCTTCTTCAATTGTCTTTCTCATGTGGATAGATCCACCAGCTGAGTAGTCTAGAGATATCTGAGCTCTTTCTGTAAGCCCATAATAGAAGATGTCTAGCTGAACCCACTCTGAAAACATTTCATAGGGGAATTTTCTTAGCATCTCTCTGTATCTCTCCCAGGCATCATAAAGAGATTCATTATCTCCTTGTTTAAAGCCTTGGATGTCCAGCCTTAGCTGTGTCATCCGTTTTGGAGGAAAGTATTGATTCAGGAATTTTTCTGACAGCTGTTTCCATGTCCTTATGCTAGCCTTAGGTTGGTTATTTAACCACCTCTTAGCTTGATCTTTTACAGCAAATGGAAACAGTAATAATCTGTAGACATCCTGATCTACTTCCTTATCATGTACTGTGTCAGCAATTTGTAAAAACTGTGACAGAAACTCTGTAGGTTCATTCTGTGGAAGACCGGAATACTGGCAACTTTGCTGCACCATGATAATGAGCTGAGGATTCAACTCAAAGCTACTGACTCCGATGGAGGGTATACAGATACTACTCCCATATGAATCAGTAGTGGGGTTAGCATATGACCCCAGAGTCCTTCTGGACTGTTCATTTCCACTTAGATCCATGATGGAGAAAGGGAGATGATGTGGCTTTATTTTATTTATTTTATTATATTAAAAAATTCGAAATAATAAAACTATAATAAAAAAAATTGAAAATATTTTAAGAGGATTTTCGAAAAAAATGAAGAGAGAGAATAAGTGGTTAGGAGGTTTTGAAAAAGATATGATTTTTTTAAAAACTTGACAACTAAGATATGATAAGATAAAATTTTTGAAATTGAAATCTGAATTTTTATGAAGAATTTCGAAATATTAGCTTAAAAATAGTTAGAAAAGATATTTTTTTGAATTTAATAAGGAAAGAGAAAAACAATAAAAAGCACAAGATTTAAAATTTTTAAATCTAATGCTCCTTGTTTTCGAAATTTTTGGAGGCCAAGGAACACCAAACTTAAAAATTTTAAGATCAAGACACAAGGAAAACTCAAGAACACTTTGAAGAATCACAAGAACCACAAGAACATGAAGGTAGAACACCAAACTTAAAATTTTT
Organism: Arachis ipaensis; assembly: GCF_059453495.1. Lineage (NCBI taxonomy): Eukaryota > Viridiplantae > Streptophyta > Magnoliopsida > Fabales > Fabaceae > Arachis > Arachis ipaensis. The sequence continues at coordinate 120,303,106 of NC_142442.1, read as the reverse complement.
AGCAAACCAAACTAAAATTTTTGAAAATTATAGAAAGATTAACAAGAAAACACCAAACTTAAAGTTTGGCACAAGATTTAATCAAAGAAAAATTATTTTTGAAAAAAAAAAGATTTTAACAAGAAGATACCCAATTACCAAGAACATAGACCAACGCTCTAGCCAATTGGGCAGTAAATGTAACACTTGTTTTGAAGAAGTATTTTTAATAACTAAAAAAAAACTCAATTATTAGTTAAAAAAAATTTTGAAAAATTTAAAAAAAAAAGAGAAAATAAGGATTTAAAAAAATAATTTCAACCAAAAATAATAATAGAAGATTCTAAACCAAAAAGAAAAATTTTTCCTAATCTAAGCAACAAAATAAACCGTCAGTTGTCCAAACTCGAACAATCCCCGACAACGGCGCCAAAAACTTGGTGCATGAAAATTACTTCACACTATGTAATTCCGCACAACTAACCAGCAAGTGCACTGGGTCGTCCAAGTAATACCTTACGTGAGTAAGGGTCGAATCCCACAGAGATTGTTGGCTTGAAGCAATCTATGGTTATCTTGTAACTCTTAGTCAGGAAAACAATTCACTTATCAAATTGAATTACGAAAAATAAGAGAGTATGAAATAAATACATATTATGCAGTAATGGAGAATATGTTGGGGTTTTGGAGATGCTTTGTCTTCTGAATGTTAGCTTTTCTCTTGTATTCCTCTTCCCTCATGCATCCAAAAGTGCAAAGTTCCTTCCATCGCAAGCTCTATGTAAGGTGTCATCGTTGTCAATGGCTACTTCCCATCTCCTCAGTGAAAATGGTCCAAATGCTCTGTCACAGCACGGCTAATCATCTAGAGGTTCTCGATCACACTGGAATAGGATTTACTATCCTTTTGCGTCTGTCACTACGCCCAGTACTCGCGAGTTTGAAGCCTGTCACAGTCATCCAATCCCAGAATCCTACTCGGAATACCACAGACAAGGTTTAGACTTTCCAGATTCTCCTGAATGACGCCATCAATTCTAGCTTATACCACGAAGATTCTGATTATGGAATCTAAGAGATACTCATTCAATCTAATATAGAACAGAGGTGGTTGTCATGCACACGTTCATGGGTTGAGGAAGGTGATGAGTGTCACGGATCATCACCTTCTCCATAATTATGTGCGAATGAATATCTTAGATAGGAACACGCATGTTTGAATGGAAAATAGAAGTACTTGCATTAATTCATCGAGACGCTGCAGAGCTCCTCACCCCCAACAATGGGGTTTAGAGACTCATGCTGCCAAAAGGTACAAATTTCAGATCTAAAATGTCATGAGATACAAAATAAATCTCTAAAAGTTGTTTAAATACTAAACTAGTAACCTAGGTTTACAGAAAATGAGTAAACTATGATAGATAGTGCAGAAATCCACTTATGGGGCCCACTTGGTGTGTGCTGGGGCTGAGACTAAAGCTTCTCACGTGCCTAGGCTGTTCTGGGCGTTCAACGCCAGGTTGTAACCTGTTTCTGGCGTTGAACTCCAACTTGTAACCTGTTTCTGGCGCTGGATGCCAGACTGCAACATAGAACTGGCGTTGAACGCCAGTTTACGTCATCTATCCTTGAGTAAAGTATGGACTATTATATATTGCTGGAAAGCCCTAGATGTCTACTTTCCAACGCAATTAGAAGCGCGCCAATTGGACTCCTGTAGCTCCAGAAAATCCATTCCGAGTGCAGAGAGGTCAGAATCCAACAGCATCAGCAATCCTTTTTCAGCCCGAATCAGATTTTTGCTCAGCTCCCTCAATTTCAGCCAGAAAATACCTGAAATTACAGAAAAGCACACAAACTCATAGTAAATTCTAGAAATATGAATTTTTCCTAGAAACTAATGAAAATATACTAAAAACTTAACTAAAACATCCTAAAAACTACATGAAATTAACCCCAAAAAGCGTATAAAATATCCGCTCATCACTTCCCCGACGCCAGGCGACGCGAACATGTGGATTACACGGACGCGTAACCTGGCAGAAACGCAATCCACGCAAACGCGTGGATGACGCTTCTGTGTCACTTTTCCGCGACCTGTACGTACCAGAATACACTGGGGGTGATTTCTGGGCTGTTTTTGACCCAGTTTTCAGCCCGAAAAACACAGATTAGAGGCTATAAAGTGGAGGAATGCATCCATTCATAATAATAAGCTCATAATTCATAATTTTTAGTTTTAGATGTAGTTTTTAGAGAGAGAGGTTCTCTCCTCTCTCTTAGGATTTAGTTTTAGGATTTAGGATTATTTCTTCTTCATCACAGGTTCAATGTTCCTTTAATTTATTTTTCTACTTTTATTTTATTGCTTTAATTGATATTTATCTTTTCAATTTAGCTTATAAACCTTTCCATGTTAGATTTGAATTTATGTTTAAACGTAGTTTGATGTGTTTCAAATTTATGATTGCTTTATTCTATTTATGATGTCTTCAATTTAATTTAGAAATTTTCCTTTTGGATTTGGTTAAATAATTGGTGACGCTTGAGTTATCAAACTCGAGGTATTGACTGAAAATTGGAATTCTTCAAGAATTCATTCGAGTTCCAATAACTCTAGCCTTTCCCAAGGAAAGACTAGGACCTGAGGATTCAAATCAATTCATCCACTTAATTTACCTTCATAGTTAGAGGTTAACAAAGTGGGAGAAAAATCCAATTCTCATCACAATCGATAAGAATAACTAGGATAGGACTTCCAGTTCTTATACCTTGCCAAGAGTTTTATTAGATATTAATTTATTAATTCCTGCAATTTATTTTCCTTGCTATTTAAATTACCTGTTCCTCACTTTCAAAACCCCCAATTTACAAGACTCATAACCAATAATAAGAACACCTCCCTACAATTCCTTGAGAAGACGACCCGAGGTTTAAATACTTCGGTTATCAATTTAAAAAGGGGTTTGTTACTTGTGACAACCAAAACGTTTGTAAGAAAGGACTTTTGTTGGTTTAGAAACTATATCTGCAATGAGGGTTTATCTGTGAATTTCTAGACCACGCAAAAGTTTTCTCTTCAGTGAGCCAAAGAAAGAAATCATTCGCGAATTAGGATTTGGTGGCCTCATACACATCCCGCCAATGAATGTGCCACACAAACTGTTAAAGGAGTTGGCTAACTCCTTTACTTTGGGGAAAAAATAAACTGGACACAAGCTATGGTTCGTTTAAGGTTAAACCCAAAACAATAGGGAATGTCCTTGGCCTCAATGCAGAAAACCTCTATACTTGTATTCTCTTTAATATCTTATTCTGATCTCATGTAATGAAGCAATAAATTTAGGTGTATATGAGTGATATTTGGGTGTATTTCAAGTGATTTAGAGTGTAAATTGTTTTCTTTTTTATAGATCTATTTCCCGATAAAGTGAGTTTTAAGGATCTTTTTGAAGAGAACAAGGTCATTTTTAGAAGATTCCAGGGGAAGATATTAAAGAATTTGACTGATGAGATGATGAATATCGGTGTTGAGAATGACCAAGATCGTCTGATTTTCAAGAGGGTTTTCATACTCTATATCCAGATGGCGTTCTTGTTGCCAACAATGATAAAAAAGTATCTCCTGTCCACCTAGCTCCAATTTTTTGTATGGACAACATAACTGAAGGCAATTGGGGCGCCCATGTGCTCAATTTCATCGTGAAAGGCATAAGCAATTACTGTTTGAAAAAGAAAAAATTGATTGACGGATGCCTCTATGCCTTGATGATAATCTATTTTCATCTAACAAAACACGCAAACAAGAAGGCAGAAGCAATCCCTGGACCTCCCTGGGTTAGCCACTCGAATAGAGAGCTACTAGTTGCAAGGATCAGAGCAGAGATTAATGGTCATATGGTAAATGAACAGAATACTCCTCTCTAATTTGGGTATATTTATCTAATATTTAGGTGTATATGAAGATTATTTGGGTGTATCTCATCTGAATTGATGTATAATTGGTTTTAAATGTTTCAAGGCATTGTCAAAAAGGCAGAAGTGAAAAAGAAGTTGCAGAAATGAACGAAAAAGAAAAGAAAGAAAAAAAAGAAAAAAAAAACAAAAAAGAAAAAGCCAAGTTCATCCGAGAGTGATTCCTCGGAGAGTGAACCTAATTTTTTTCTCTGAGTTTGAGTTTGAATAAGACTCAGAGGAAACAACAAAAAGAAGAAAACAACCCAGCACGATATCTAAAAAGTAAGTAATATTTTTGGGTGTATTTTCTCATTTTTAGGGTGTTTTATTCTAACAATTGTTTGCTCTCCAGAATCGTATCCAGAAAAAGGAAGCAGATTTTGCAGGATTCCACTACAGAAAGTGAAACTGAATCCGATGATGAGTAAGATTCTAAAAATATCATTGAATTGCTTTCTTTTCTGTTTATTATTTGAATAGTTCAATTTTATTAACAGAGTGTTTCTCATTAACTTTCAGAAGTGAAGAATCATCACCAATAAAAAAACCAAAAACAAAGAAAAAATTCAAACTACACCCAAAAAGTATGCACTGCTTTCGATAGTATTTTATCATCAATTTTGTTGTATTTTTCTAATTCATACTTTTTTTATTTTCAGGACGCAATCCAAAAAGACAAAGCACATTGTTAAGGATTCGTCTTCTGAAGAACAAATTTAGTCCTATGACGGGTAAGATACTTTATAAAGCTATCTTACCATTTATCATCAAAATTATATTTATTAACATGTTCTTTTGCATATACTGTCAGATCTGAACTTGGAATTGAATTATTACAAGAATTCTTAAGAGAATCAGAAAAGAAGAAAACCAATGAAAAGCTGCTGCATAGGGATTTGTTATATTTGGGTGTATATTACCGATTTTAAGGTGTTTTGGTTGCTAATAATTATTTTTGCTTTCCCAGGAAGAAGGGAGCTCGGCTGCGATCAACAGAAGGTCACTATGACTCATCCGAAACATGAGAACCTTTATTTGATAAAATCTTGATATCCTGATTTGTTAACTGTATAGTATTTTTACTGAAAGATGTTTATTCTATGTTTAGATTGCCGGAGGTGAACATAGTAACCGAGAATGATACTTTGTTTCAAGGACAAACGGATCAAAGCAGCATAAACAAACCCACGGATAACATGTAATTTCTGTTTCTAATATCGGTTGCTTAATTCCTTTTTTACCATCTGCTTCTAATTTTGTATATATTTTTTTAGAAAAAAGCCCTTTAATGTTTTATTCAAGAAAAAAAGGCAGGAAAAAAAAAAGAAAAATCTGCAACTATGTAAGTTCTCAAAAAACAATGTCTATGTTTCTTTTCAATGCTTCAGGTGTATTTTGACTTTATTTGAGTAGATTTCAGGTTGAGTCTGGTAGAAGAATCATCCAGTGACCCAGCTCAACAGAAGATGATGGTTGTTCGAATGGATACACATTCGCAATCTGAACCGCTTTCAATGTGAGTTTTACAACTAAATTTCAACCTTCTAATCATTAATTTTAAGGGGATTTCTTAAATTTTTCTTTTTGTCTTGTTTAGAGTTCCGATTCAAGTTTACGTGCCTCCGTCTCAGACAACAGCACCAAGCCCTGTGCCAGCAATTGAACCATCCCCCCCCCAAGTCTCTGAGAGAGAAAATTAGTGAAGAAAGAACTAAAAGGTAAGAAATAATATTCGGGTGTATTCGATTATTATTTGGGTGTATGTTTTCCTTATTTGGGTGTATAGTTTCCTTATTTGGGTGTATTCGTTTTGTCTAACCTTGTAGCACTCCACAACCCCAAAAACTTGATGAAAGCACACCCACGGTGCCACCAATTCCATCTAAAGTGTAAGTTCATCACAATATAAGTTTATGTAAGTTCATTCGTCTATTCTTATTCTTATAGTATCTTATATGTCAACACGCAGTAATCCACCCCATGAAGCCACTGCTGCAGTGATGATAATGGCCTGCACAGCATCCTACGTACCTAAAGAAGTTTCGATGCCATCATTTAGCCTTGGTTTCACTGATTCAAGTCAAGAAGAAACACTGAACCAAGAGGGGGAACCGGGATCTCAAAAGGGGAAAAGTCCTAAAACACCAAAACTAATCGAACAATTAGAGGAGTTGGTGGAGAAAATTGCAAATAGTGGGGTAAAGGCAGCAATGGATTTTGCAGAGGGTAAAAGTCCCCCGATCGAAAAGCAGCCTGCCGGGAAAATTTTTGAAAAGTGTGAAACTCTCGCAAGGAGCAAGGAAATGTCGGGTGACATGAAAGAAAAGTGCTACCTGTGGGCGACACGTGTAAATACATATGGGGATGGAAGCACTAATGAGTATGATTCGGTGTGCATCCTCAATGCCCAACAGCAGTGGGATTTGTCTTCTCGGTCAGAGATATTTTTTATTTCCATTTTTCCTCTCTGCTATATGTAATCAATTGATTCTTAATTTCGTTTCCCTTCTTATTTGTGCTCCGAACTCTTGTAGAAAAATCTGCAGCCTTCGCATAATCCTTGTAGAATTTTGCAGCATCTTCAAGGGTGTTAAAAGTCATTCCAACTTTAGGAACAAACTGCTAATCAACAACACAGAGGGGCTGCAAAATACACCAAAAAATACATCATATTAAAAACAAGTATATACTATAGAATGGAAATAACAATCATAAAAAATAACAGAAACTAGATTCATGAATCATCATTAAACAGAAACTAAAACAATTCAACTAAAAGAATAAGACAATTCACCCTCCGTCAGATGAAAAGTCATAAACTGTAAATACACCCAAACTTTCCTAAAATACATCCATATATTCCTGATCTACACCCGAACGTCAACAATTCAACTAAAGAATAAGAAAAAGTCATAAACTGTAAAATACACCCAAACTTTCCTAAAATACACCCAAATATTCCTGATCTACACCCGAACTTCTGATATAAAATGCACAAAATTCATTAGAACTAGTACATTAGATTCAATACAAACAAGGAACAATTAACAGCAAATTTCACAAGCAATGTTCACGCATTATTCAGCTACACAATCATAAACTACTAACTGGATCAAATTCAGATTCAATAATTAAATGAAACTAAATCACATCTCAAGAACTTCATTGGATTCAAATTCAAAATCCGCTTCGCTCTAGTTCAGCTGATAATCTGAAGTTGAATCATCCATTATCTTCAAAACGATTTCAGAGCTTGATTTCAGAAACAATGAAAATCGAGAAAAACAAAGAAAGAACACAGAGAGAAACGCACGTAAATGACGAAGGAGATGAAGGTTGTGGTAGGCTTAGAGAAGAGGGGTTGAATCTATGCCTTCCTTTTAAGTTGCTGTTATTATCCTTTTAAAACAAACTTTCAATTCTGATTCTGTTTGTACTCAGCAGCGGAAATTTATGAGACAATTTATTTTTGTATCATGAATATCAGAAAACAGAACACAGCAGATAAGAGAAAAGCTAACACCAGCATGTATCCTGGTTCGGTTACCTTATTCTATGCAACCTACGTCCAGTCTCCTCCACAACTATGGAAGAATTTCACTATAGTTAACAGTATTACATACACCAATTTTACAGGATTGACCCAATCCTTTCACACTCAAGTTCTAACCTAACTTGACATTGGCTATGCTAATAACTAACTATTCACTCTTAGTGCTAACTAAGAAAGGGATACCTTACAGGTACAAGATACAAGACATAAACATACCTAAAGAAATCAGAAAATAACTTTAGGCTTTTCTCTCAAGTGTTTCACTCAGCCTTTTTTCACTCATGGCTTTTACTTGAGCTTTCTCACAATGCCTTTTCTCACAAGAAATTACAGAGAGATTGACTTCATCAACAGCCTCTGTGCTATGTGAAAACCAGATTAGCAAGCCTCTGATTTAGTTCTTCATACTGGCGAAATGCACCTTTGATTAGGATACATTGTCCAGTTAGTTGAACTTCTTCAAAGAGCTCTCTCAGAACAAAACCTCTATTCACTGGTTTTCTCTCCTTAATTTATGAATGAGCAGCAAGCCTCTTTTATCTCCTTGCATGTTGCTGAGTTCTTCTTCCAAGGTCAACACCTTGAGCCTTGAGCTTCACCAATCCACAGATTCACTTTTTCTTATTAAACCTTAGAGTAGAAACTTTGCTTTTGACTTCTTCATCTTGACCGAAAGCCATAAACCAGTAACCATAGAAATCTTCTCATGGTCAACTTGATCTTAGCCATTGAGAAACTACTTGGTCCCCAATTATCACTTGTGATCGTAGATGTAAAGCAGAATATGGCAGAGAACAACTTTCCCTTGAATGCCATTTTCTGATAGAGCAGAGAGTTGGGAAGAAGAGAAGAAGATATGATGCATGCAAGATGAGATGGATTACCTTTAACCTAAGCTTGATTTGGTTTGAATTTTCTGTTTTAGCTTCTGTGTTTCAAGCTTAAACTTTCTCTCTCTTGCTTCTTTGGTTACTAGCTTAGGGAAGAAGCTCTTTCTCTCTTTCTCTTTCTTACTTTTCTGAAGCTTTGATTTGACTTGCTCAGAGAGGAGAGTAACGTTGCTTTTGGTAAGGCAAGATGGAGGGAATTGAAATTCACTTTGGGCTTGGATCGGTTTGGTTCATGTAATCTGTTTGGCCCATCCAATTCCTTTGGCTTCTTTATTTGCTTTTTCTTGGGCTTCTGATTTTTGCTTTTAGCCCATTTTTCTTGCTAATTGTTTTGCATTTCATTTGGGCTGCTTAATATTGAATTAAGATCTGCAACACATAATAAATAATTGGTAATAAGTAATTATAATTAAACAACACTAATCATTTATTTTGCCCAAAAATAATGTTTGTCATCACTAAATATTTTAGTTAATTTCTTAACTCAACAGGAGAAGGCAGAGAGAAACACACGTAAACGATGAAGGAGAAGGCAAAGAGAAACGCACGAACGAGATCGAAGAAAGAAGGCAAGAAATTCGAAAAAGAAAACAAAATCCTTTTAAAAAAAAAAAGTTATATATTCGCGCGTTGATTGATTTAAATATCTGTTAAGGAGGCGCGTGAAACATACATGCCATAAGAGCACGTTTGAGGGAAAGTCAATTTGAGGACTTGTAAAACTTGTAACTCAATTTTACTTGTTTGCGGAGATTAATCCTTTTGTTATATGTTTTCCTTAAAAAACAATGATAAATCAATAAGGCATGAGTCTACGACAGTATAAACATTTTTCTAAATAGATCTAATCTCTTTAATATACTAAAAATGAATTTCATTCAAATTTTTAGTATAAAGTGTTATATTCTTATAATTTTTATTTTCATCCAAAAATAAATTTTATTATTACTAATTATTATCTTATTCATATTCCTAATTTTCTAATATTTAATTATTTATTTTAACCCAACAAATTTATTTTCTATTGTAACTCAATAAATTTATAATCATTAAAAAAAGCATAATTATAACTAATAGTTTATGAAATAGATTAATAAAAAAGGAAAATAGATGATATATGCTAAAAGTAAAAATATACATTGCTAGTATAATACTATTTGATTGTATGGTTTGACAAAAAAATACATTATCAAAATCGTGTTCGATGTTTGAGAATGCTAACTAAAGTTTTTCTACTTTTTGTATTTAGCAAAATATTTATATATTTGACCCAAAATTTTGTAGAAAATTTTGGATAATTATTTTTAAAATACACATAAAAAATCGGATTAAAATTCAATCCCTATCCTTGCTTAAAAAAAATCACGTGAAGAACTTAATTTTTAAATTACTTTTTGAGAATATATTTAATGTTATTAAAAGTGGAGAGTATTTTTATCTGTATTCTAAAAGATCGAAAATATATATGATGTTGTTACTTTTTTATTAAACAAATACTTATACAGGTCTTTTATATATTATTTATTACACTTAAAAAGTTATAATTTATATAATTAACATAATAATTTTAAGTTAACAAATTAAAAATAAAAAATTTTCTTTTGCACAGTACCGCTATTGTTAAACTTGTTGAGATGAAAATTTCAGTGCGAATAAAAGAGATGGAGCCAGAAATGATCTATCAAATATGGAATTGGCCGAAAATTCCTAATTGCCTTATAGTCTTTACGAATTAGACAACACATATTTTTAGCTATTCACATCATTATTCATACTAGTAAGTTCATGCCATGAAACATTTTTTATGATTTTATTGTATGTGCACATGCTAAACTGGGTGGTTTTATTAACTTCTACGATTTTCGTTGCACAGAAAAAAACTTAGCAAGAGAGATCACTGGTGTTTCGCTGGCTAGTTGAGACTGCGTTTTATAATTTTATTCTTTTACAAATTAAATCGTTAAGAAATTCACTAAATATAGCTATGTATGAATAAATAAATAAGGGAAAGTATGAGGAGCCAATTGAATATTTATACCATGTGTACAATGGAAGTTTAGAGAGTATTAGAGATATAATCATTAGTGTTACCTTTTTCCATCAGCTGAAGCTTTTGGGATGAGTGGTATCTTGCATGGTATTAGAACGCTAGATCCGAAAGGTCAAGAGTTCGAAATAGCCCATTGTACACATTGTACAAATAGTCCATTGTCTCCCTAGCGGGATCCAATAAATAATTGTAGACAGATAGAATAATTGGGAATTGTACATATATAATTAATCAACTATGTAACATGTACGTTAAAATCAACCATCAAAATTAGTCACTAATATAAAATACATATAAAATACAAAATACACATTGAAAATAAACTAAACGACATATGTATTTATATACAAATATATGGTGACTAATTTTAATGACTAATTTTAGTAACTAATTTTAAAGTACAAATAGCATTTTTGATAGTCATACGACATTTGTACACAAAGGTGAATATTTGTAACAAGTAAACATTAAGAACTTCTGATCTCATGTATACCCACTAATTATATTGATTCATCAGAATAATGATAAATTGATAATGATATTCTCAATTTCGTTCATGAAATGAACAAACAAAGTAGACTTCTTTAAAATTATTAATATTATTATCAAAGTCAAACTAAAGATGATAAAAGTGCGTGCTAGTTCATGTACATCAAAAGTTAAAAGAGTAGCGTGCTTGGAAACTAATAAAAACATACATTACCAATTAAGGTAGCTAGTGACGATGGTTGGAAATAAAATTAAAAAAGCATGACTCTCATCATGATCATGGTTTCTCTCCTGGATGAGGAACCGGAGCGGATTTACCTCCTCCACTGTAAACTGGAGCAGGATCCCAAATGTTATAGTCTTGTTCCACATAAAATTCATCTTCACCTTGGTTCATGTTGTCCTTTACTGGCCGAGCATTACAAGGTAGTGACGACGGGCATGGCATCCATGGTGTAGAAGACATTGCAGATGTTGCTACCATCACAACCACCACTATCTTTCTTAACATTATCAAAAGTGATGAGTTCATGATTTTGGTTTGAATGTTAATTTTGTGCGTTACATAGTCTGAGTCATTTATAAATAAAGATATATATGTAGCTTTTGCGTGACCCTTATAAAGTTCAATATTATTAGTACATTATCAATATCCAATTTATCATTATCTTATAATTGTGAAATACCAGTTGATTTCAACGTCAGTGTTTAAGTTGAGGTTTCCCTCTTGTTCACACCAAATTAATGACGATGTATCATGTTTCTTGCATTTGCTCCAAATCAAACATTTCATTGGTGCAGAAGAAAATTGTTAAGCCATTAAAAAAAGGGCTTAATGACATACACCGTGTAGTTCTCACGTCCTGTATATATATAGTATGGCGGTAATACTAGGAAAACAAAAAAAAAAAAGAGAATTTTTTTATTTAGTATTTATTAATAGTTATAATTTACAATAATTAATGAATTAATAAATGTTAAATAAAAAAATTAATTAATTATTTTTTGTTATTAAATATTTTTCATAGTATGGTGTATTTTCCATAGTATGGCAGTAACACATAAACTCATTATTATTATTATTATTATCACTAGTGTAAAATTTGGACTACGCACTCTCGGGTCGTATACATATATAATCTATTTTATTGTATTTATATATAATTTATTTATAAAAAGATTAATATATTTAAGATTTAATGTATATATATCAACTATGTTATCTTGTTTATATATATGTGTTGGATCCTTTTTTCTCATATCAAAAACATAAATAAATTTTCATATACATATTTAAATATCAGTTTGCAAGTTAAGGAATATGCCGTTGGATTGTGCATTTAAGTTTTAACAAAAGAAATAAAAAAAATTTTACTTCTTCAACTATCTCCGTTTCCAAAAACAGCCACATCCTCTTACATAAATACAGAAAAGGTTCTTCCTTTCAAAAAACAACTAACCTCATGACAAATTTAAATACATAATGCATGAATATGGAAGTTTATACATGTATTAATCTTTTTCTTTATCTTATAATTACCGTATTGATCTAATAGTCATTGTTTTTTAATCCCAACTGTATTTTGAAACAGACAAAGCGCAGAAAAAATTATGTTTATCAATTTATGTTCTCAAGTTCTTAGGGTACAAACCTTTTTTTCTTATGGTAAAAATTGTTTCTTAATCTCATATAGACCAACAAATTTGTTTTTTCACATATATGCTAATAAAAGTTGTAATTATGTTCTCATATGCACTCTGCTTTTGTGACAATTTTTCTATGACAATTTTCTACTATGGTATGACTACAAAAAAATAATAAACACATATGCTTTAGAAATATTAAATTATGTTTAAGATTTATTAAGCTAATCATACTAAAATATTTTATTTAGTTGCTTCAACTCCATTTCTAAATAAAACTTAGTATTCGATCAACTTAAAAGTTATTGCAACTCCTTTCACAACTTTTTAAAATGCTAATTATAAACTAAAGCTAAGAAATTTTTTGAAATTTTCATCCACTGAGGTACTGAATTTATGCTAAAAACGGGGATACTACATTTCTCACAACCTCAAGCAAGTACTATAATAAAAAGAAACACATAGTAAAAACAAAATGGAAAAAGTTTGGTAACCAAAATTTTTCAGCCATAATCAGCCAAAATTTTTCATATTTTACTTTATTTATATCACTTAATAACAGTTTTATTTTTTACTTCATTCTCTTATCATTCTACTTATCACCGTACTTATCATATCTGCTTATTAATGATATTAATTAGAAAAGCATATCCCTTTTTATTAGGCACTATTATAATCAATACTTAATATTCCTTTTTATGATTTGATTTTTATATATAAAAATACAATAAAGATTAATAATAATTATATTTAAGAACGGTAATTATAATATCAATTACATTAAATAATTACAATTGATTCTTTGTTTGTTATGGTATTTATCATCAATTATTGGAGATATGAAACATGAAACCTATCCTAATATATACTTTATGTTAATTCAATCATATTCATTTTCACAAGAATAACACCATTGCAAGCACAATAGTGTATAAGCCAAGAAATTTTACAAGAAATTGTTTTTATCACTGTAATTTGTATGGCAATTGATATCGACCTTAATACAGTACCTATGGCAGAAGGTGCTGAAGAATTTGAACAACAGACGGACTCACCCAATGTAATTGTTGCCAGTCAATCAATTTCTGAGAATATGAAAAACTACACTAGCTCTGATGAGGTATGGTAATAACTCGAATTTTTTTTATGTATTTTTTAGCACTTTATTTATATGCGTAACATTTTTTTATCATTATTTGTTTGCTATCTATCTCAAAAAAAATAAATTTCGCATCGGCAAATAAGTTTTAGCATCATCACAAACAATATAACCAAGACTATCATATATCATCACGCTTTCGTACACATAGCATTCATTGATATTTTAATTAATTTAGAATTTCATTCAATTCTCAAATTTTAAATTTTACGTTTAATTTTGCTAAAGAATTACAAAATAATTTTTTAAATCAAAATTCGAGTTAATAAAAATATTGATAAACAACTTTAGACTTATTCTATAATCTAACTGTTTAAAATAAAATGCTTTTCAGAGAAAATTTATTTGGAAGATTTTAAAACAAAATCTAGAGAAATAGAAGCTATGATCCCTACTATATCTTCCGTCTTATTCCTCTTTCATTTTCATAAATATGCCTTTTTTGTGGTTTATGCCTTTGATAATTGGTATCTTTTATTATTATTATTATTATTATTGGAATACATAAGCAACCATTGCACCTGTTCTCGAAAAGAAACGTTAGGACATGAATGTTTTCATCCTCTTGTCTATGTTTTAATTTAAATGAGAGATAAATCGTAGAAATAAGTATTTTGATGACCAATAATTTTTTTATAATATTTAATTATAAATTACTTAAAATATAATAGAGAATGTAAATAAAAAAAATAAAAAATATATGTAAATAAAAAAATAATTACATGAAGTTAACATCCACGTTAACATACATAATAAAACGAAATTAGCACCTAAACGAAATTAACATCCAATGCAGTCGTTTTGTGAACCTTGGCTACATTTTCTGTTTAAATAAATTGGAAGATAAACAACTATAAGTGATAATTAAAAAGGTCACCTAGCACAAATATAATCCGACCAAGTAAATATAGTACACCCAAATATAGTACAGAATGGACAATAACATCCGTAATTCCAATCAGTTAACATCCATAAAACCACACGGATAACATCATGTGTCTTATATACATAACATCCAACTTAATAAGACAAGATTTAGCTATTCGAAATACTACTTAAAGTTACTAGTATTGGCATTACTTAACGGGAGAGGACACATAGTCATCAAATTTATTATGTTATGGAATGAATGCTAAAACACAAAAAGAGGTATTTATATGTGTAAGGTATATTGCCATGCTCAAAATAAGTATCTCCAACAGTTTTTAAAATATAGATTTACCAGCTACAGCATCAATATCATACTTCTAAAATTAGATAAATAATTAATTACTCTATACATGGTAAAACTTTATATACGATTAAAAAGACGCAAAATCTAAAAGATATCTATACTATAATAATATTAAAAAAACGCAGGTTAGAGCAACAAAAGTTTATAACAAAACTAATAAATCATTGAATTGCCTTTCTTGGAAGGTTGTTGATCAAATTCAGCAAGTAATGCATGACCAGCCGATATGTCGGTCTCGTTTTCATCTACCGTGGGAGCTTCTTTACAAGTCCTTCTATTAGACTTTATTTTTTTCTTAATGCATCCTCTCTTTGATACGCGGTTGTGCTTTTTCGGTGACCTAGACATCTTTCCAATTAAATTTAGAAGCCCCTACAGTGGACAACGTATAAGTTTTATTTACATTAGAGCTTAAAAGCAGTGATCCGATTAACATATCTTTCACACTTATCACTATTAAAATATTATATATATATATCGTATGCCTCACTGAGTGAGATGTGCTTTTCTCTTCATCCATCTTCTTCAGATCAACAAGCGATCAGTCTCTAATCCACGGTTCTCTCCCATTATATCATCCTAAATCTCCATGCTTGTTAGCATGGAGATATATAATCTGAAAGTTATAGTAATTGCTATAAACAATGTATACTATAAAATAACAAACAACAAATCAAAGGTTAAGGATATACGGCTCACCAGTAATGCGAACATACATCCATCCACTGTCTTCTTCCCTACCTCCTGAAACCTCAGAACTTCCTCAATTAAAAAATCATAAATGTACCTCGCCCAATACATCTTCCTTGGGTTCGATACATCAATGGCAGCCTGTATATGTATGTCTGAAACAGTGGCCTTTGGTGAGGGAAAGAAGAAACACTTTGCTATCAACATGATGAACTGTCTCCGGAAGTTGATTCTATCGACATCGGACTGCATCAAGCATGTGATAACATCCCTTTTCAAATCTACTTGTTTCTTTCCTGTGAAGCTATTAACAAGTCGGTGCTCTGCTGCTGTTTCTGGACTTTTGAAACTATTCCCTATCAAGCACAAGCAGTCCAAATCTTTAATGGCTAATTTAACCGAAAACATATACTCAACGAAAGTACTGTGGATAATTTTTTTTCCTTTTCTCCCTATTTTATTTGTGAATTGCGTACCATGATTCGGTAGTCCAAAACACCGCGCAATTGATTCAACTAATATGGGAATTTTTCTTGTTTCGACGACCAAAGACTTCTCATCCCGACTATATGATGATGCTAATGCAATCATCATATCTTGGTTGACAGCCCATTCAGGCACATATTGCAGCCAGCCAAGTCCCATGTTCTGCACCTCCATTAGTTTCTCTCTGCCCGCGCCTGAGTCTAATTGCTTCATAACTGAAGCCACGCAACATGGCGAGCACCTAAATACCAGTGTTTTC
This sequence comes from Arachis ipaensis, assembly GCF_059453495.1. Taxonomy (NCBI): domain Eukaryota; kingdom Viridiplantae; phylum Streptophyta; class Magnoliopsida; order Fabales; family Fabaceae; genus Arachis; species Arachis ipaensis. The sequence goes on along the minus strand of NC_142442.1, from coordinate 120,286,716 downwards.
TACACAAAAATTCATAATCAGCACAAAGTGACAACGAAGGAGATTGTCGGTTTTAACATTTACTATCAAAACACAATATCCCAAATTTGCAGTTAATTCACCGCTAACCATCCAAGGTACCTTTTTTGGTCTACCAGTTTTTTTTTTTTTTGCGATCCTCTTTCGGGATTGTTATTCTTTTGTGTCACTTTTTTGCTCCTGGTACGAGCCATAGCTACTTCTTATTTTTTGAACACCTGTTCACAAGCAACTGGTATATATACTCAAATAACCCACTTAAATTAATTATTAACATACCATCATGTTTATCAATAGCATAGATACGCTAACAACTTTACTTAGTTGAATATAAAAATCATGAATATTTACTATGTGTCCATGATTGTTATTATTACTTCACTATAAAAAATTAATTAATATTAACTGAAAAAAAATTGACTCCATAATATTATTTTTGTTTATAATTTATTAGATATAATGACACTTCAAACCTGCTCTTTTGCATACAAACAAATTTAATAGCTGTATTTTTTTTTTTCAAATTCTAATGTATAGAATTGAGAAGAACACAATCTAGGTGTATGATGAATATATAAGGCACAAATCATTAATTATTAAACTTATGATAGGGAGTTTTAAATTTTCTTGACAAAATCTAAGTTATCTGTCCTAGCTAGTACTTAAAATAAATCTCAGATTCAAGTTTAAATGTTTTAAAATTAAAGCTAAGTAAGTATAACAATACAAGGGTTAAAGTTAATCAAAAATAAAAAAATGAATAAAAAATAATAAAAAGTAGGAACGAAAGTAGAGTAACTGACATCATGTAAATTATTATAGAGAGTAAATAAACTTTATTTTATTTCAGAGCGTGTAATTATATATTTTGAGTATATATATATATAACTAAAAGTAATTTGTGTTATTTAATTTGAACGGTCCCAAATTTCACAACTCATACTTTCATATAGGAAAATGAACAATGTTATACGTACCATTTACAAGTACTGTATTTTTTTTTTTGTATATTTCTTTTTATAATAATTTTTTGTAATTTTTGGGTAAGGAATGGATGGAGGTGCAGAAATGTTTGTTGAGAATTATAAGTTAGAAAAAGTGATTGGACTTGGAGAGTTTTGGTAAGGTTAGAATTGCTCAACATTTACCAACCGATCATAAAGTTGCTATCAAGATCCTTAACCGTCACAAGATCAACCAAATCAAAATGGAACTAACTAATCAAAATTTAGTGAATTAATTTGTTTAACTACATACCATTACTTAAATAGTCATATATATATGTATGTTCAGTTTTTTAACAATCACTAATAAAGATAAAGCATTTCACACTAAAAAATTTCATGCAAAATTTCAACTCAACATTTTATAAAGTTAAAGCAATTCAAACTAAAAAAATCAAGTCATAACATCTCTATTGAACCGTATCTAGAAGGATTTTTTTCCTTCACATGAATAAAAAAAATAATAATTTGCCAATAACTTTAAGTACTCCTAATGTACTTCCACCATAGTTAACTACCATAATTAGTCAACTACTAAAAAATACATAATCTAAATGACACACATGATAAAAAAAAACCCTTTTTTGATGCCTTTTCTTCATCTCCAGCCCAAAATGCCATCTTTGCAAGTTTTTTCCTTTTCCCAAACCCATCAAAGTGAGATAAAGAATAAAAATTTCATCGTTAACATCGACTCCAACCACATACAACAACTGATAATGGAGCCCCAATATGCCAATTAATCGAAACACAATTAATAGAAAGATAAAACTATATAACATACCTATAGGAGTTGGAGACAAGGCTATGAGATGCTCGACTTTTTCAATGGAGACTTTCGAAATATGGAGGCAACTTGAACGAAATGGCTGCTTCATATTTATCACATTATTAATTACTTGAAAGAAAGCACAACACCAAGTACGAAAAATAGCAACTCAAACCACATAACATATAAAAATTCAAGGAACCATAACACACCAGAAAATTAATGTCTACTTATCACGGTTTGACTTAGCCTGAGTCTTATCGGCTGATTTTGATGCTTAATCACAATGCACCCAAACAAGTTCATAGCATTTTTTTTCAATTGTTTAAAAAATATATTCATAGAAAATGGGGAATTGAAATATTGATATAAAGTCTTTTAATAAATAGATTGTCATATTGGATAACATCATGAAGGACACACCAAATTTCATTGAATAATGAGAGGGAAATAAGAATGATTATCATATGAAAGTATTAATAATGAGCAAAGAGAGAAGTCACATTAAGACAAACACAACGAAGACAGTGTTCAAAAGCATGATCATGTAATATTTCAAACGGCCGCAATAGTTCAAAAAAAAATGACTCAATGAGTTTCAATATACAGAAAAAGCTTTCAGATAATCAAAGTCCAAAGCCCAAAAAGAGAAACCAAGCGAGTGAGAAAAGGGTTTTACTTACCGTAGAAAAACGCGAGTGAATGCAAATATGGTGAGATGAAAGTGTGAAAGTGAGAAGTGGGATTTGCGTTGTGCGAGAATCGCGTAGAAGAAAAAGGGATCAGAGGACGAAACGCGTAATGGCGTGTTATTATAGAACAGAGGCGTCGGAAAACAACAAAAAAACACCCATTTTCTGCTACCTTCCCTTCATCTCTACTCCCAAAACGTGACCTTTCTCCAACTATTCCCCTTTCTCTTTTCCCAAACCCATCAACACGAGATAAAAATCAAAACTTTCATCCTTAACATCAACTCCAACCACATGCAACAACAGATAATGTACTCTCAACATGCCAATTAACGGAAAAATGAAACTAAATAACATACCTATAGGAATCGGATACAGTGCTATGGAATGCTCTGATGACGAAGCTGCTGATTTTCTCCTCTCTGCATCTTTTCGTTTTCCTGGTTCCTGGGTTTATGGAAGGAATGAAATGGGAGATAAAAGTTTTGATCTTTCATTCTATGTAATTTCTTCGTGTATTAGGATGTTAATTTACTGGACTGAAATTGTATTTTATTATAATTAAATGTAGATGAGAGATTTTTAGGGATTTGATTGAGATGAAACAGAAATTAATTTTGAGAATGAAATTAATTACTATATGAATGAAGAAGAAGGAACGGTGATAAGTATGTTATTGATAAGCAAGTGGAGTACACTCTCTTATCATGAGAATGACATTTAGTTTGTACTATATCTATAATATACTCTTTTTTTTGGCTACGTAGCACTCCCCAAACAAAATATTTTTAAATGTTAAAATATTTTGTGTAACACTAACTTGATCACGTTTAGATTTTTGCATAATTCACACTTTATCACTTAAGTTCTCTTGTTTTCAACTTTAACACTCAGGTTTGCATAAAATCTCTCCTAGAACGAATGATTTGCTCGAAAAATATCATGTTCTATTATCTTATACTGCACTTTACTTTCAACTTCAAATCTTCTTGTTTGATTTTTAGATTGGTTATCGTGTTCGTGAGTTCCTGTAGTGCCTCCTTAGCAAGAGAGAGATTTACTTCTAATATTTACATTGTAAATCTTGCAGCCTGAAATTGAACATAAATGCATAATAACTTGAGTTAAAAATAATTCAATATTTCTTTTTGAAGTTCAAACAAATATGTCCTAAATCTTATCCCTGTATGAAGTGAGTCATGACATCAAGGGCACATAAATCTTGTCCCTAAAAAATGTTTGTTTTACATGTAGTGACCTATTTTTAAATTAGTTAACTAAAAAATATTTATTTTACAAAATAGCGAAAAGGAAACATATATAATTTTCAAGTTATGACTTACAGAAAATAGTAAAGAACATGGTTCAATAATTAAAAAAACTGCCAACGAACATAACATAAAACTACAGCAGTGGTATATGTTGAGTTAATAGAAATCACAATACAAAATAAAAATTGAAAAGCTACATTCATCAAGCATATATAGTAGAAGAAAAAGAAAATTAAAGATGATAATTTACGAACTACTATTATTATTATTGCTGCATATTCACAAAATATTGCATGGAATACATGACTTTAACCGTTAGGATTATCTATGTGCCCTTGAGTTTTCAATATTTATATATGGTAGGAAACTCATTTTTAAAGGAAACTCAAAAACAAATATACAAAAGTTAGTTATGGAAGGAAAAGAAAGAACAAAAATAGTTAAATACATATAAACTTAGTTAAATTTTAAAGAGTGTCATCCAAGAATTAAACTGAACATTTAAAGAAGAGACAAAAATGATATAATATAAACAAAAAAAAAAGGGTAAAAAATAGCGATTAAGCAGATGAATCATTTATACCGCTTTGGCAGGAGCAACTTTAGCCAAAGCACCTTGCAGCAAATTTCACACCTTGAGCTTTGTCAGGAAAGTTGTTCCTTAAAAAAGGAAAGTTTTCAAATTACTTAGCAAAACCAAAAGCAAATCCAAATTTAAAGTAACGAAAAAAATCTATAAAAGTCAAAGCTACTAAATTATATAAGATGTCAACAGACAACAATAACTATGTTTATTTTAAGTGTGATGCTGTTTTACACCTCTGAACAACATTTTATGTTTAGAAAAGAAAAAGAAAAGAAAAAGGCTATAGCCTCTGAAAAAACCATTGTTGTTATAAATATATAGCTTCTACTAAATTTCTTTAAATTATATAAAAAAAAAAAACAACTTCAAGAGCGGGAGCATTTCTAAGAGAAACAACTCTGACTTCAAGAGCAGTAGCATCTTCAACTTTCTGCTATTGCTCTTGGACTTCTAATAGTCCAGGAAATTGCTCCATGGTTTGGTTTGTTTTAAACCATCTCATCAAAGTATCACATGATTAAGTTTTAGATAAAAAACAAACTGCTCCATGTTCATTAAAATTTTTACAAAAATAACATAAACCTTCAAGATATGATAATCAAATACTTTAACATTGTAATTTGCATTACTATATACCTAAACAAAAAGAACAAAGAATTTTTTTTTGCATTATTTGATGATCTTCATTGTTCCAAAATTATCTCTTATAGAATTTCTAAAACCAAATCTTTTTTACTGAAATGAATTCTAACTGATAAATTAAGAACTCAAAACATCTTTCGAGAAAATTTATATTGGCATATGTGAAGTGTTAGTGGTGAGAGGATTGACGTACCAAATGAAAGAATCCTTAACAATATGATGATGGGTGCAAATTCAGAACACATTAATATATTTTAGTGTTGGATCCAATTAATTAAAACAAAATGGATATAACATACAAATGTTTATTCTTTCTTCTCTATATGTTATAGATTAAGGGTTGCTGAATACAAGTATCAAACCCAAATAAATATTATTAAATTTTCTCATGAACTCTATGATGATGAGGATGGAAGTACCGGTAAAATTGAAAAGGTTATCAATCATGTCAAATGAGGCATAAAATGTAGAATGTCAATTTCTTTATATAGAATCAATATCCACCATCTTAGGCAGCAATCTTTTCATTCCTCTAATAACAACATAAATGCAAATGGCAACAAAAAGAAATTATAAAGGATAGTGTTACCTGGAGGACATTGTTGGCATAATCAAATACTCCATCGGAGACCACAACAAAGAATTATAGAGACTAAAATTTTACTTAGCTTGCAATTGCAGGTCAATCACCACCTCAGATGTTCTTTAAGAAATGACATAAAATATGAAAACAGGAAAAAAAATCAACAATATAGTTAATAGAAGACAAACACGGTAAGCTATCCAACAACAAAGGGAATAAATATTAAATAAACAGTTATCAAATGAACAAATTAAATTTTATCCATATACCATTATCTGTTTGAGCTTTTTCTTTCTTAATTTCATGTTCTAATCTCCTTTTAATCAAAGGATTTTTAAGTCACAAACTTATAGGAGGAACAAAAATCGCATCAAAGATCATATATAAATTTTGAAAAACAGTATGTTCATACTTACGCTTCTATCTCATAATTTTTAAAGGCAGAGAAAGAACAAAGGAAAGAAAGTGTTGCAGCCGTAGTGGTGTGTTCATTTCTTATAACTAGTTACCTTAGGAAGAAGAATATTACACGCATACTCTAGTACTGCTCTCAATGAGTTTTGCATTAGACATCAAAAGACCATCCCCAACAATCTGCACAACATTGCAATGAGCACAAAACTCATCAAACAGTTGGATTTGAGATCACTTGTGTAAGACCCCAAATTTTAAAAAGTTATTAATAAATTATTTATGATTTATTATATTTAGTTAATATTATCTTTTTAGAAATTTTTATATATAAGTTGAGTAAATTCTTATTTGTTATTTAGAGTCCTTATAAATGAAAAATAATGAGTATTTTATATGCCTTAATTTTAATATATATTTTTAACCTTATTTTATAAATAAAGAAAAATTAATTTTACTTATCTCTAATTTTTATTAAATTGATATTTAACTGAAAATTATTTAAAGATTGATAATTAAAAGGTATTTTCATTAAAATAGATATTTTATATATATATTTAATTTAATTTTTATGATTATCTTACTTCTTTTTTATTTCATAAAAAATTACCCTAATCTATTAACCCACAAATCCCCAAATAAAAATCCTAAACCTAATTTTGACCTAACCATACCATTTGGTTTCCCTTTCCTCGCCGTAAACCCATTTTTTCCCATTTCCCTTATTCCATCAGTAAACACACACACACACACACATGGGAGAGAGGAAGAGGATCGGAGAAGAGAAGAGGAGGGGGAAGTCCGCGCCGGCACGCTGGGCCTCACTGCCACCGTCGCGTCATCGTCGGACTGTGGAGAGAGAGAGAGAGAGAGAGTTCGCAAAGGGAGCCAGGGGAGAGTGATAAACTACTATTTTATGGTTTATCTTGTGCTCAATTGAGTGGTTTTTATCAAGCCTTTGTACACTTATCCATACAATTTGCATGATTTTACAATTCCTTCCCAATTTTGTTCTATAGTTGAAAACTTGCTTCCTAAGCCTTTAAATTGTGTATTTTAATTCCCCTTTATACCATTCGATGCCGTGATCTGTGCGTTAAGTGTTTTCAGGCTTTATAGGGCAGGAATGACTTAGAGGATGGAGTGGAAGCTTGCAAAAATGGAAGGAGCACAAAAAATAAAGGAGATAACCAGTGAGGATCGATGCGCACGCATGGCTCACGCGTGCACGTGAATTGGAGTTTTGCACGGCGACGCGTGCGCATGTCTGACGCGTACGCGTGACACGCGAAGATGAACATTGACGCGTACGCGTGACTGACACGTACGCGTGACATGCGCCACGTGCAGAAAATGCAGAAGACGCTAGGGGCGATTTTGGGTTGACTTTGGACCCAGTTTTCGGCCCAGAAACACAGACTAGAGCCAGGGGACAAGCAGAGACTCAACACACATTCTCATTCGCATAGTTTTTAGTTTTAGATTGGAATCTTAGTAAAAACACCACTTCCACTAGGTTTCTTCACATTCATAGTTTTAGAGTTTGTGCTTTTGATTTGGATATTGAGAAGAGTCACTACCTCTGTTGAAGTTTCCATTATTCTAGTTTATTTTCTTATTCCTTTACTCTTTTGATTACCTATTAACCCTATTCAGATATGGATGTTTATGATTTTGGGATTTATTAATACAAAGAATTATTTTTACCTTTAATTAATTTTCTACTGTTATTTTATTTGAAATTTCATGTCTTCTTCTCTTTCCCAATTATCGTTTATGAAGATGGCATTCACATCAATGGAGTAGACTCCCAACTTGACTTGGGAGTTAATTAAAAGGAGACCCTTGAGTTGGAATACTCAAGTGTTAATTTTAATTGGAAGTTGTTGGCTAACTCTCTATTTACTAATGCTAATCCTTCCACAGGAGAGGATTAAGACTTGTGAATCAGAGTTAGCTCAATCACTTTACTTTCCTTTATTTAGTAAGGGTTAACTAAGTGAAAACAACAACCTCTTGCTATTACATTTGAGAAAATTCAACAAGGATAGAACTTCCAATTAATCTTCTCCCGGTCAAGGCTTTTTATTTTGATTATATAAATTCTCTTGCTAATTTTCATTGCTTTAATTTACAATCATTTATTTTTCTGTTCTCCAACTCTTAAAATTTCTCGGAAAACTCCTGATTAATAAAATAGCATTCTCTTGTCAACTCGTTGGGAGACGACCTGAGATTTCTACTCCCAGTATTTTATTCTTAAAATTTGTGACAACTCTTTTGAATTGATAAGCGAAATTTTCGTCGGTTAAGAACTGTACTTGCAACGCTGTTCTTATTATAAATTCTTAATCGGCAATTTTTCTCCTCATCAGAGAGAGACGCGAGCGCAAGCCAGGATGCGCGAGAGGGAGTCGCCACTGCTGGGTTGCCGTTCTGCCTTGTCGCACCTTGCCTCCGTCGCCGTTGGAGCTTCGCCGTTCTATTGCCGTCGAAGCCAGGAGCCATCGCCGTCAGTCGCGTCATCGCTGCTGCCACCAGTTTCCGCCATCGTCAAGGTTGGTCGCGGGTAGGAGAGGGGGAAGAAGCCTCCATTGACGCCGAGCCTAACACAGGGGAGAGAAGGAGCCCACGGGAGAGAAGCTCATCGCCGCCGCTGCCATGGCTTCCTCGCCGTCGCCGTTGTTGGGTAGTCACCGGAGGCAGCCGTCGTTGTCAGCACCGCTGTCGGGATTACCGTCGCCTTATTTCGGCATCCTTCCTGAGTACGGTAACTACCCTTTTTCAGAACTCTCGATGTTAATGTTCTGTTAAAGTTTTTTGAAGTGGTTGAGATTTTGGTTACCGTAGGGTCGAGCTCCGAGGTTTGCATGTTGAAATTAAGGTTGCCGTTGAACCACCGGAGTTTCTGGTCGCTGTCAAAGCTGCCGCTGGGTCAGCTCGGGATTGCGGCTGCTCTGTTCTGCTGTTACCGTAAGTGTACTCTATTTCAAACCCTCGTCATTAGTTTTTCGTTATATGTTATTAAGGTTTCCACGATATTTATGTTTGTAGAATTTAGTAACCGAGGTTGCATGTGAAAATTTTTAAAAATAAAGAATTTAAATTAATAAAATAAACCATAATTTATTCATAATAGAAATTACATAAATTAAACTATATAATTCTTCCATTATTAAATTTTAATCTCTATCATGCAAAATATTAAATTATAATAAAATTACATAAGAATCTTAATTAATAAATTTACATTAAGAAAAATGGCGAGGATTAGGATTAAAGTTTGAAGAGTGTGTGTAAATTAGGTTATCTTTTATTAGTGATGGTTAGAATAAGGATTTTTATTTTTCACATTTGTTTTTATTTTTAAATTTTAACTATTTTTATTTATGTTTAACAATTAACTTTTTTCATTTAAAAAATTAATTTTTAGTCAACATTGAAGACTTGATTATTAGTAAAAATTATATATTAATTTTATAAAAAATATAAAATAATATATACTATTTTTAAAAATTAATCATTTAATCTTTAATTTTTATAAAAATAATTATTTAATACAAATAATATTTTAAAAAATTAAATTTTTGAACCAAAATAAAATTATCTTAAAGATTTTAACATTTTAAAATAAATTTTTTTAGTTACAAAACTTCTTGTATTTTGTGACAAACAAATAACTTGTTGCAAATAATATTAAATTTTGTGACAAATTAATTTTTTGTTACAAAATAGTTAGAGTTTTTGAAACAAATGAATATTTTGTTACAAAATATTTTGAACTTTTGCAACAACTTCATCTTTTGTTACAAAATATTATAAAATTTTGCAACAAAACACGATTCGTTACAAAAGCCGATATAATTTGTAACAAAAAAATTAAGTCATTACAAAATAACAAAATGTTTTGTAACAAATTATATTGTTGTTACAAAACATTATTATTATGTAATAATTTTAAATTTGTCACAAAGTTTTGTTACAAATATTCCATTTTTTATAGTGTTTAAAGCTGTTTATGCTGTGGCGAAAGTGTACAGAGCTGTGAATTGAAGCTGCGGTTGGATTCGGGTCGAGAGGAAAGGAATTTGTTGACGTGTTTGGGTTATGGTTTGACTTGTCAAGGTAGGGGTCTTCTTCAGAAAACTATACTTTATAAACTGGAATTATTATATATGGATATTTATGTGAGAAAATGTACTTCTGGTGATTATATATGTCTTATGTATTGCTTGATGGATTTGGATGGATATGAATGCTTGTTTGATTGGATTACTGTTTGGTTTGTGAAACGGACGATTCTTGAAGCATTTCTTTAAAGTTATTTTTTTACAGTTTTGAAATTGAGTTTAATTGGTTGAAACTTGAAAATGAAGTTGCTTCTTGAAATCAGAGAAAACGGCAGAGGATGAACAAGCAGCAACTCGAGACACTGTCAGGGGTATTAAACACCTAGAGAGGGATAGCACTGGCGTCCAACACCCATAAGGGGGCAACACTGGCGTCTAACACCAGGAAAGGACCAGCAGTGGTGTTGAATGCCCAGATAGGGGAGACCATACTTCAGGGAACACCTCTCCTAAGCAAGCTGGTAACCCTTCTTCTAGCACTTTGGACACTCACCATGCGCCACTCGGAACACATGAGTACAAGACCAAGATGCTATTTTCTCAGAAACTCCGTCAAGCAGAAAAAGATAAGTAGTTTGCCCGGTTTGCAAATTACCTCAAGGCACTAGAGATCAAAATCCCATTTGCAGAGGCCCTGGAACAAATACCCACCTATGCCAAGTTTATAAAGGACATATTAAGCCAAAAGAAGGATGGGAGGAAAGTAGAAACAATCTTCCTCACTGAAGAATGCAGTGCAGTCATCCAGAGGACCCTACCAGAGAAACTTCAGGACCTTGGGAGTTTTGTGATGGTTGCACAAGGACAGCCTTATGTGATCTTGGAGCGAGCATCAATCTAATGCCTTCATCACTATTAGAGAAACTCAGAATCCAAAAGACCAAGCCTACCCATATATGCCTTCAGCTTGCTGATGGCTCTATCAAGTTTCCATCAGGAGTGGTCAAAGACATGATTGTGATGGTTGGACCCTTTGCATTTTCCACAAACTTTGTGGTATTAGATATGGAAGAACATAAGAATGCCTACATCATTTTAGGAAGAGCTTTTCTGGCTACAAGAAGGACCCTCATTGATGTGCAACAAGGGAAAGTGACATTGAGAGTTAATGAGGATGAGTTTGTACTGAATGCTGTCAAGGCCATGCAGTACCCTGACACCCCAGAGGAATGCATGAGGATTAATGTCATCGATTCCCTAGTAGAAGAGCTACATGCAATCGAGAGACTCGAGGAGGAGCTAGATGACATCCTTAAAGATGCCAGACCTGACATGTAGGCATCAGATGCGCAAGAGGAGACTTTGAAAGCTCCTAAAGTGGAGGGTAGTCCTCCCAAACTCGAGCTCAAGCCACTGCCATCATCCATGAAATACGTGTTACTAGGAAATGGAGATACTTACCCTATAATCATAAGCTCTACCTTAAAGCCACAAGAAGAAGCGCTGATTCAAGTGCTGGAGACCCACAACACAGCTCTTGGATGGACCATAAGTGACTTAAAAGGAATCGGTCCAACTCAGTGTATACACAAGGTCAGGCTCGAAGAAGATGCTAAACCAGCAGTGCAACCACAAAGGCGACTGAATCCAGCTATGAAGGAAGTAGTTGAAAAATAAGTCACAAAACTATGGGAGGCTGGGATTATCTACCCCATTTCAGATAGTCCCTGGGTAAGCCATGTACAAGTTGTACCCAAGAAAGGAGGGATGACAGTGATCCACAATGAGAAGAATGAACTGATTCCTACAAGAACAGTTATAGGATGGCGTATGTGTATTGATTATAGGAGACTCAACAACGCCACCAGAAAGGATCATTTCTCCTACCTTTCATAGACCAGATGCTGGAGAGACTGGCTGGGCGCGCATTCTACTACTTCCAGGATGACTATTCAGGTTACAATCAGATTGCAGTAGATCCTCAGGATCAGGAGAAGACATGATTCACATGTCCATACAGAGTGTTTGCTTACAGAAGAATGCCATTCGACCTCTATAATGCACCTGAAACCTTTCAAAGGTGCATACTATCCATTTTCTCAGACATGGTTGAGAAATTCCTTGAAGTATTCATGGATGACTTCTCTGTCTTTGATGATTCATTTTATTCCTGCCTTAACCATCTCGCCTTAGTCTTGAAACGATGCTAAGACACAAACCTGGTATTAAACTGGAAAAATTGTCATTTCATGGTAACTGAAGGAATTGTTCTTATACATCAAATTTCAAACAAGGGAATAGAGGTTGATCAAGCTAAGGTGGAAGTAATTGAACGATTACCACCACCTACTAATGTTAAGGCAATTAGAAGTTTCTTGGGACATGCATGATTCTACAGAAAGTTTATAAAATATTTCTCCAAAATTGCAAAGCCCCTGTGCAATCTCTTACCATGGACACTCCTTTTGTTTTTTACAATGATTGCCTGCATGTTTTTGAATCTCTGAAAGGAAAGCTTATCTCTACACTCAACTGGGATCTGCCATTCGAACTAATGTGCGATGCCAGTGATTATGCCATTGGCACATTTTTGGGACAGAGACATGATAAGCTCATGCACATAATTTATTATGCCAGTCGCATTCTAAATGATGCGCAAAGGAACTATACCATCACGGTAAAGGAATTACTTGCAATGGTCTATGCCATTAACAAGTTCAGATCCTGTTTAATAGGTTCTAAAGTCATTATCTACACTGACCATGCTACTCTCAAATACCTTCTATCCAAGCAGGATTCTAAACCAAGATTGATAAGATGGGTACTACTCCTGCAAGAATTTGACATAGCGATCAGAGACAGAAAAGGATCAGAAAATCCTGTAGCTAACCATTTGTCCCAGATTGAACCTGCAGCAGGGATGCCCCCTCCCACTATTGAGGTATCCGATACCTTCTCTGATGAGCAACTCTTTGCAATACGCAAATTACCTTGGTTTACTAGCATTGCAAATTACAAGGCTATAAGGTTCATCCCCAAGGAATACATTAAACAGCAAGTTTGAAAACTCATACATGACGCTAAGTACTACTTATGGGACGAACCATATCTCTTCAAAAGATGCTCGAACGGTATCATCCGCCGTTGTGTGTTAGAGGAAGAAACACAGCAAATTCTCTGGCACTGTCATGGATCAGAGTATGGAGGTCATTTTGGAGGTGAGCGAACAGCCACCAAGGTTCTTCAGAGCGGCTTCTACTGGCCAACGCTCTTCAAGGACTCCCGGGAGTTTGTCCACAACTGTGACAGTTGTCAACGTGCTGGAAATCTCCCTCATAATCGCAAGATGCCACAATAAGAGATCCTGGAAATTGAGTATTTGATGTATGGGGCATAGACTTCATAGGCCCCTTTCCACCTTTCTATTCGAACACATACATCCTTGTGGCAGTAGACTATGTGTCCAAATAGGTTGAGGCAATTGCATCACCCACTAATGATACCCGAGTAGTGATGAAATTCCTCCAGAAATATTTTTTCAGCAGATTCGGCGTCCCAAGGACACTGATTAGTGATGGAGGTAGTCACTTCTGTAACAGACAACTCGACTCCATTCTGCACCGTTATAGCGTTCGCCACAGAGTGGCAACTCCCTACCATGCGTAGACAAATGGACAAGCCGAGGTCTCTAACAGGGAGCTCAAAAGAATCCTGGAGAGAACAGTGAGCACCTCTAGAAAGGATTGGGCAAGGAAGCTTGCTAATGCCCTCTGAGCGTATAGAACAGCTTTCAAGACCCCTATTGGAATGTCACCTTACCAGCTGGTCTATGGCAAAGCATGTCATTTACCAGTAGAACTGGAACACAGGGCTTACTGGGCAAGCAGATTCCTCAACTTTGATGCCAAAGCTGCAAGAGAAAAAAGGTTTCTCCAACTAAATGAGTTGGATGAATACCGACATGCTACATTTGAGAATGCTAAAATTTACAAGGAAAGGGCCAAGAAATGGCATGATAAAAAGATATCTTCCAGAGTCTTCTAGCCTGGCCAGAAGGTTTTACTCTTCAATTCCAAACTCAAGCTCTTCCCTGGGAAGCTCAAGTTGCGGTGGATGGGACCCTATGTGGTCACAGGAGTATCACCATATGGACATGTAGAACTTCAAAGCAGATATTTTGATGAAAGATTCATAGTTAATGGACAGAGGGTCAAGCACTACCTAGGGGATAATAATGAGCAAGACAACTCTACACTGTTGCTAACATGACAACAGTGAGCTCAAGCTAATGATGGTAAAGAAGTGCTTGTTGGGAGGCAACCCAACTATGAGTAGAGTACTATTGTTTTTATTTATTTTGCTTTTATTTTAGTTGATTTCCTTAGTTTTTCTTTGCTTTTTAACGTTTGTGATCATGTGCAGCACTTAGAACAAAGACAGAGATACTTGAGATGGAAAACAGAACACCCTGAAGAGAACCCATTGCTGGCGTTGAACGCCAGACAAGGAGGAAGCTGGGCATTCAATGCTCAACAAGGAAAGTATTGCTGGCGTTGAACACCAAACAAGGAGTGGAATGGCCGTTCAACGCCCATTGAGGATAGACCATTGGCGTTGGACGCTAGATTAGGAGCATTCTGGGCATTCAACGCCCCCTACGGAGTAGCCAGGGCCATCTTTTTATCCCTACTTGGCGTCCAATGCCCAGAACTGGTGTTGAACACCCAGGCAGGGGTAGGCAACTCGAGCTTTATGGCTTCTCAAGCCCATTGTTCCCGTACAAACCCCACATACCCCATAAGGGAACAGTAAGGACTACGTTTTCTTTGCTTGGGGACAAGCAAACTCTTTAAGTTTGGTGTTGCAGAGTGAGCTCTGGGTTTATGTTAAACAAAGGTGGATCATCTTCATCAGCAGCCGCTATAACTGAGATGGTTAAGTTTAATTATCCCTTCCTCTATCTTATTTCCTGTTTTTGATTCTAACTTTTGCATGATCACTCGTAGAACTTCCTTACTTTAGTAGTCTCTTCCTGTGTTATGGCTATAAGATATCCTATGTGTCCATCACCAAGTTTAAAAGAAAAATTTATTTGAAAAAGAAATAGTGAGATACATAAGCTTCAAGTTATATCATGAATTAGTCCAATTATTTTGATGTGGTGGCCCTGCATTTACTTTCTGAATGTATGAATTAACTGTGCATATTTGATATTGGAGTTGAGTATGTTAGCTCTTGAAAGAACAGTGAATTTAGAGAAATATTATTGGTTCTCTAAAAAATTAAAAAGATTGATTCTTGAAGCAAGAAAAAGCAGCAAAAAAAAAGAAAAAAAGAGAAAAAAATAAGAAAAAGAAAAATAAAATAAAAATCAAAAGAAAAGGGTCCAAGGCTTTGAGTATCAATGGTTAGGAGGGTCAAAATTGGCCTAAAAAGTTCAAATGAGCTACTATCCCTAACTAAATGCTTGTGGTGTGAAGGTGTTAAGTAAAAAGTTTGAGACTGAGCAGTTAAAGTCGTGATTCAAAGCAAAAGAGTACGCTTAAGAACTCTGGGCACCACTATCTAGGAATTTAAGCAAAGCTAAATTTGAATCCAAAGGGTTCCCCCAGTTAAGTGCCTGTGGCGTTTATGTATCTGGTGGTAATACGGGAAAACAAAATGCTTAGAATCATGACTAGGCTCAAAAAGGTGCAAAGCACCAAAAGGAAAAGCTGTGTTCAAGAATCAAGAAAAGCTAAAATAAGAGAATCAATAATATCATCCGGATTCTAGTTCCAAGGGATGCCAATATTTCTGAGCTTCAAAGGAAAATGAGATGCCAAAACTGTTCAGAAGTAGAGAGCTAATACTCCCATTCAATATTTGGAACTGAGCTTCATTGATAACTCTGAGACCTATTGTATTTTTCTCTTCCATTAGTCCTATCTTGTTTTTAGTTGCTTGAGGACAAGTGAAAGAGCTGGAAGATCGATGGTTTAGAAGTTATAGTAAATACTCGTTGCAAGTATAGTTACTAAACCAAGCAATCAACCTTTCTTGCAAACGTTTTGGTTGTCACAAGTAACAAACCCCTAAATAAATTGTTAACCGAAGTATTCAAACCTCGGGTCGTCTTCTCAAGGAACTACAGGGAAGTATGTTCTTATTATTGGTTATGGAGATTGTAAATTCGGGGTTTCAAGAATGAGGAACAAATATGACAAATAATTTAAATGCCAGTTAAAATAAATAAATAACTGTAAAGCAAACTTTTGGCAAGGTATGAGAAATTGGAGGTCCTATCCTAGTTATCCTTATCAATGATGATGAGAATTGAATCTTAATTCCACTTTGTTAACCTTTACTAAGATAAAGGAAGGTCAAGGGATTAATTGTTTTGATCTTCGGATCCTATTTATTTCCTGAGAAAAGATTGGGATTATTGAAGTTCAATTCAATTAACAAAGATAAAAATTATCAATCATGTTGAGTTTGATAACTCCTGAGTTACTAATTTCTTAACCAGAACCGAAAGGAGAAAAGTAAATCTACTGGAATAAAAATGTCTTCAGAGTAAAAGCAATAATAGCAAAAATAAAAGAAAGTAATATTAAACTGAAATACCTCAAATAGCATTAATTCAAAAGAGTAATCTATAACATGAAAGAATTCATAAATCAAATTGCAAAGTAAATAATCATCTAAAGTAATGGGATGAACAAAAGTGAAAGGGAAGCTTAAAGTAAAGGAACATTAAACCTGGGATCGAGAGTTACTCCTAAAGAGAGAAATCCTAAATCCTAATCCTAAAAGAGAGAGAGAATCTCTTTCTAAACTAAATCTAAATCATGAAAAGTAACTAATTTGGCGAGCTCTCCCTGAATGGATGCATTCCCTCACTTCATAACCTCTGGTCTATGCCTTCTGGACTTGGATTTGGGCCAAAAAGGGCTTCATAAATCGCTGGGAGCGTTTTCTGCAATTTCTGGTGCGTGGCCTCTGTCACGCGTCCGCGTGGGTCACGCGATCGCGTCATTCGGAGCTTTTCTTGTCACGCGGTCGCGTCAGTCATGCGGCCGTGTCGCTGTTGATTCGCGCTTGGCATGCATCCATGTCGCTCAAGCGATCGCGTGGATGTCAGTTTCTTTAGAAACTCCGTTTTGTGCTTTCCTTCCATCTTTGTATGTTTTCTTTTTCATTCTTTAAGTCATTCCTATCTTAGAAGATCTAAAACTACTCAACACACTAATCACGGCATCGAATGGAAATAAAGGTAATTAAAATAATTGATTTTAAAGCATAAGAAACATGTTTTTCACATACATCACATAATAAGGAAGGGAAAGTAAAACCATGCAATTAATATGAATAAGTGGGTGAAGGATTGAATAAATCACTCAAACTAAGCACAAAATGTATCATAAAATATGGGTTTATCAACCTCCCCACACTTAAACAATAGCATGTCCTCATGCTAAATCCAAGGTAAAAAGTAAGGTTAAAGTGGTGGAATGTCATGCAATGCAATCTAATCTAAATGCAACTACCTAGATGAATGATGCATCATGCAATTCTAATTTTTTTATTCACTTGAATATAAAGCTTGCATGTAGTTAAATTAATTCACATTCTCAAGGAGTCGTGTATATATATAGCCAAACCTTAAATAGTGATAAAGTGCCTTTTCAATTGAGATGGGAGAGAGAAACATTTTAAAAATTTGCAATACAATTAATAATTTAAGCAGAGATATATGTTAATGAGCTATTGAACCCTCACTGGATTTTGTGTTTACTCTCTAATCACTCAGTGTTTATTGGGTTAATTACTCTATTCTTCTTTTTATTCTTTCTTTCTATAACTTTGTTCTTCATCTAACTAATCAACAATTATAGAATATAGACATACCAAAAATCATGAGGTCTTTAATTAAGGTTGTAATGGGGCCGAGGTAAAGGTAAGGGTATATGTATAAGGCTAAGTGAGCTAATAAGTGAATCCTTAATTAGACTAAGATCTCACCTAACATACATATGTTGTAAAGCAAAGCTGCTTTACCTATTTTCCCATATTTTCCCACTTTTGATGTTATATGCTCATGCCTTAATGTTTATTTTCATCCCATGTGCATTGCTTTATTTCATAATTGGGGAGTTCTTTTTTTTGTGTCCCCTTTATTCATAACACATTTTTTTTAATGCACATGGTAATTCAATTATCTTGATTTTACATGAGCATGCTTCCCAAAACTTTTTATTTTGAGTTATTGTAATTCTTTTCTACCCTTTTATTTTTATCGTCCATATTCCCAATAGGTTTTCTCACATTTAAACTATACATTATTTTCTATCTTAAGCTAACCAAGGATTCAACTTGGGATTTTATTTTGTTTTTCTGCTTAAGGCTAGTAATGTGGCTAATAGAATAAAAGGGGATTTAAAGGCTCAAGGAGGCTAACAAGGGTGATGTGAAGGGTAGGCTATTTTGGGATAAGTGAGCTAAAATCAAATAATGGCCTCAATCACTCTCTTGGTATGTATCTACATTCTATAATCGGACATATAGATTAAAACAAAGTAAAGAACACCAGAATATAAAAGAAGGGCGGAACACACAGGAATAAAATATATGGTTTGAATGTAACCATACAATTAAGCTCAAAACTCACAGGCTATGTGTTCTCTAGCTCAAAAGTCATTTATTAGTTATGTATGTCATGCAGGTTTAGTTAAAAATTCCCATTATTCTCAATGTAAAACTTATATTGAATGGCTTTAAAGTTCTAGTGTTTCTCCTTGATGAAATGTTGTTTAATTAACTAACATGTAATGCTATATATGCAAGGTGTGGGTTGTTTTGATTCTGTTAAAGTCTCTAGTTTACTTCCTTTTTTTTTTCACTCTATTCCGAGGTATCTTATACTAAAAAGGGTAAACTATACTAATCAATCCACAATTTCTATAACTAGTAAGTTAGAATTGCAACTAAACTAAGTGGCTAAAATATGAACTAAAAATGCAAAATGCAGAAATAGAGTATAAATACATGAAAATGGCAATGTATAAATACTGAAAAATAGAAATAAAAAGAAAAATACAGAAAAATAGCAAAATAAATAAAAAGAGTATGTAGTGGTTCACCAAAAAAGAACGCCAGAGATGGCGACCTCTCCACACTTAAAATGTAGCATCGTCCCTGATGCTCAGTCAAGCAGGGTGTGAAAGGGTGTCATCACTAGAAGGCTAGGTAGCTAGAGTCTCTGTGGTGGTGATCTGAGGGTCTGACTGAAGAGGGATCTCTGGGTCTACAGCCTGAATCTGAGGCGAAGCCTCCTGAAGGTGTGCTGCCTGCTGGGTGCCTGCCTGCTCTGCCTCGCTCTGTGGATGGGTCTCTGCCTCAGAAACATCTGCCTCCTCCTCAGATGCCTCGGATGGTGTGTCAGGCTCGGAGGGGATGTCGCCAGATTGTATCATCAGCTTCAGGTGCTCATAGCGTCGCTTGTTGCGACGCTCCATCTGGTCAAGCGTCGAAACAGGCGGTGCACTAGATGATAGATGGGCTCTGGGGCAGGTGGAGGTGCAGTGGTGGTGGCAGGTGTAGCTGTGGAGGAAGAGGGGCCGACAGATGGTGTGTCAGTGTCACCAGGAGCAGTGAGGACTGGAGGTCTGTAGCCCAAGGCCAGAAAGTTCCTGCTGTGCGGGATAATCTTCTTGCATTCTGTAGCAAGTTGTCTCTCATCGGTATCCTCCCAAGGCACGTCAGCTCGACAGTCTAGCTGTGTAACCAAATAGGGAAAGGGAAGAGCGCCTCAGACGTGGACCCTGGCCATGTAGAACCGGATAAAGCGTGGCAGGTACAGGTCCTTACCCTCTATCACACACCATAGGAGGGTGATCATAGCGGCAAGTATATCTGTCTCGTGAGTACTCGGCATAATGAAGTTGCTAAGTATCTGATGCCACAGCCGAGCCTCATCATTCAAGTATGCCCGCTTGATTCTCTTGGGCATGGTGGTGTTCTGACCCATAATCCAAGGAACAGTCGAGTCAAGGGCTATCCGGGCATTGACTGCATCCCAATCAAACTTCAGAAAGCGCATGTCTTCCTCAGCTTTCTGATAACCATCTGGCTGATCAGATTTAGGCAGAAGCTTCAAAACATCTTCGATTGCCTCTTCAGTAACCAGAATCTACTTCCCTCTGAGGTTCACTGCATCTAGGGAGGTCTTGAAGTAATTGCAGTAGAATTCTCTAACCCAAGATGCATTGACCTCAGTCAGGGGTCTCTCCAGGAAGAACCAGCCTCTTTATTTGATCTGGTCAGAGGTGTATTGCTGGAGTTCTTCTGGGATCTTCAAGGTCCTTTCCAGGTACAGGTTCCTGGAGTTTGCAAATACTGGATACTTCAGCTCACAGTATCGGTTTGCAAACTTCACTGGGTCATTAGCAGGGAGCAGCTGGTCGGCCTTCTCCTGCGGGGTGAAGTTTTTCTCCTGCCAGGAGGCATCATGCATGAGATCTATAATAGACATAGAGGATTCTCCTCTTTTACGTTTGCCAGTGGTAGCCTTTCCTTTTCCCTTTCTCTGGGAATCTGACATCCTGAAAAACAGAAAACCAGGATATAATAAAAATAGGAAAACAAATAGGCAAATAGTCAAAAGAAACACAAAGTGGCAAAGGAGAATTAGAATGAGGTAAATGAGTTAAGTAAATGTGCATTAAGGATTGTATAGGAGTGAGAAGTTTGAAAGAAAAAATTCACAATCCAAAATGTAATAGAAGGCATGTTAAGTAGGAAAAATTATCAGTATTCCATGGTTAGAGGGTTAAAAGAAAGTGAAAAACCAGAAAAAAGATTTTAAAAGGTTAGTTTGGTTAGAAAAGAAAGAGTTTAGGAAATTAGAATTAGTGAGTTAATGAAAAATAGGTTAAGGTAAGTGGCATAAGGATAAGTTTCTAAGTAACAAGCATTCATAATTAGAAGTGATAGGTAACTCATAACCAAACAAGGAAAACAGGTTGATGATGATTCAAATAGATATGGAAATAGCAAAAATTGGAATCAAACATCAAAAATGCAATATATGAACCAGAAAATCAAAGAGAATAAGAATGCGCGCCCGGCATTCATGAATGGGTTTGGGTAAAGCAGAGGAAAGCAGATTTCAAATGCCAAAACCAAAACATGAATGAAAATATTTTACAGAAATTTGGGCAGCATTCCGGCTAAAATTGGATTGTCCCGGAAAATAAACAGCAGTCAAATAGTTCATATGAATTAAAATTAAAGCTTGCAATTACATATAAGGAATATAATCATGAAAATGCAGTGTAAAGAGCAGCATGAAATAAGAAATCACAGCATATGAAAAAACATCACAGCAACAGCAGAATTGCAAATTTGAGAAAACAGAAACATGAACAGTGCAAGTAAACAGGCCTAAATCCACTAACCACATCCTAGGCTACCTAACAACCTAAAATCCACTACAACATGCATATCTAACTAGCCTAACATGAACATAAACAGAAAATAATGAAATAATGACTAAGGATAGAAGGGCGGCGTTCGTCGGAATCTGGTAGGCCGAATAAGGAGAGTGGGCAGAAAGGTGGCTGGGGGTGGTGGTGACGGCATCTGGCGCAGCGGCTGGCGGTGGTGGCACGGCTGTTCGGGGCAGGGGGAATGGTAGGGGTAATGGGGGTAGGGGGAATAAGGGAAGGGAGGAGTAGGTGGGTGTGTGGCAGATAGGGGGCGCGGCTGGGACGGGCGGCGGCGGTGGGTGGTGGTTGCGAAGGGGGTAGTGGCGGAGAGAGGGGGAAGAAGAAGAAGGAAGAAGAAAGAAGGGGGAGGAGGAAGGGGGGTTGGTGGCGGCGGCGTTTGGGAGGTCGGCGGCGTCTGGGAGGTCAGCGGCGTCTGGGGGTGGCGGTGATGGTGGCTGGATGGTGGTGGTTGGGTTGGAGGGGAAGAGAGGGAGGAGAGGGTTTCAGGGGGGCGCGACTGATAGGATTCGCGTGGTTGGGGGTTATAAATTTGAATCCACGCGGCCGCGTGGGGCACGCGGTCGCGTGGCTAGAGCGAAATGGGGGGTGACGCGATCGCATGGAGGGCAAAAAGATTGAATGACGCGATTGCCTGGCGCATGCGATCGCGTCGCTGGGATTTGTGCTAAATGCACGAATCCAGTGTCGTTTCAGCGCAACTCTCTGTCTCCTTTGGGGTGTTCGTGCAATCCATGCGATGCGGTCGCGTCGCTCACGCGGTCGCGTAGGATTGGTTGTGTGCAAGTGACGCGATCGTGTGGGTGACGCGATCGCGTGGGGCATTTGTGCGAAACGCACAATGGCCGCACGATTCCAGCCTAACTTTCTGGACGTTGGATCTTTACGCCGATCTCCAGGTCACGCGACCGCGTGGATGACGCGGTCGCGTGGGAAGTGTATTTTCGCCATTTGACGCGATCGCATGGATGTTGCGGTCGCGTCGCGCACCCTTTTTTTTATGCACAATGCAGAATGCAATGCTTAATGTGAATGCTATGCATGATTCCAGGTTTAATAGAATAAAATAAAACTCAAAAACAAACAAAACTAAATAAAATTAAAAGTGCAAAAGGAACGATCATACCATGGTGGGTTGTCTCCCACCTAGCACTTTTAGTTAAAGTCCTTAAGTTGGACATTGGAGGGGCTTCCTGTTATAGCGGCTTATGTTTAAATTCATCCAGAAATCTCCACCAATGCTTGGAATGCCAATAGCTTCCGGGGTCCCAAACCAGGCATGTAAAGCTCCTGAGTAGCTTCAAGCAAATTTTTAGGCTCCCAGAATGACGAATGTCAGAATAGATTCCAGGATCCCAAACTTTGCTTTTAAATCCGCCTCCGTCTTGATCTATATTTTTCCATCCGGGCGGTTTAGAAAGCAGATTCTCACCATGGTGACCAAACGTTTTCCGAGATCCATTCAATTGAACACGATACCAATCCGTGCACTTCAAGTTGAAGCGTGGAACCTTATTGGACCTTGTGCACCTGCTCTGAGCACGAGCCATTTTCCTCTTACTCTTAAAGCCGCAGAGAGCTCTAAGCTGGCCATCTGTTTCAAGCAAACCGTATTCAAGTGAAAAAGTAAAGTTAAAGGTTAAGGATTGTACCCACTTGAAGCTTGTATTGGGTGGTAATGGCCTTGGGGTAGGTGTTTCCGGTGGTTCTATAAGTTCTACTCCCTTGTGCTCTTCTGTGAATTCCTCCACTTCCTTGCAAGGTTCTTCAAATGCATCTGTGTCCTGGTCAAAGTCTTCTGTGTCTTCCTCATCACTCGAGTCATAGATTGGAGGTCGAGAGAAATCTACCTCTGCATCATCTTCGTATTCATTTGGGGAAGATTCTTCGATCTCAGAGAATTCACTTGCGGATGCGAGTTCATTACTAAGAGAACTTGACTTGTGACTATCATCATCAAGGAAATTGGTGTCCTGGGTTATTCCGTCTAGTTCTTCATAAACGACTTGCCTTGGGGATTGTGCACTGTCTTCCTTAGCATCAACTGTAATGTCCTTGACGGAGTTCTCCTCAGCTCTGAATTCCCATGGAGGTTCAGCGTCTCCTAGATCTTCAACCAACTCTTCTTCTTGCGTAATGACAGCTTCTTCTACTTGTTCTAGTACGAATTCATTCTCTGTCTTGTCCACTGGAGTTTTTAGTATTTCCTTCATGCTACGCTCTTCGTTAGATTGTCCACATAGGGCTGTGGTTGGTCCTTGGATGTTCGAACGTCTAGAAGCTAATTGAATTACTGCTTGCTCCAGTTGTCGAATGGTTGTTTGAAGTTTATTTACTGTTTCCTTGAGGCGAACCTCTGATTCTCGGGGTGATGGATTTGGACATGATACATAGGAAAGTGGTGGTGCTTGGGAGTGATTGGATTGGAACTGGGGTAAATAGGGATCATGTGGTGGCGAATGGTGAAGAGAGGCTTGTGAGTGTGGTGGTTCGAGGTTATGTTGAGAGGATGGTCTATAGGCACGGGGTGGGGCTTGTTGGTAGTTACAAGGTTGTCCACCATATCTATCAGCTGGGTATGCATTGCAGAATGGTCGTTGTTCATGATATCTTGGAGGGTGTTGTTGCCTAAAGGGTTGATTAGATCCTCTTGGTTCCATTCATCCTTGATTGGTTTGACCTTGATGCATATTCCTACTGTAACTTCTATTTCCTTCAACAAAGTTAGAACCAAACTCAAAGCGAGAAGGGTGAGAGTTCATAGTAGCAAATAAAATTAAAAAAGGAAAAATAGAAATAAATAAATAAATAAGTAAAAAAAATATTTACAATAACCAATAATAAGGCACACGTTAGCAGTTCCCCGGCAACGGCGCCATTTTGAAAGAGCTGGAAGATCGATGGTTTAGAAGTTATAGTAAATACTCGTTGCAAGTATAGTTACTAAACCAAGCAATCAACCTTTCTTGCAAACGTTTTGGTTGTCACAAGTAACAAACCCCTAAATAAATTGTTAACCGAAGTATTCAAACCTCGGGTCGTCTTCTCAAGGAACTGCAGGAAAGTATGTTCTTATTATTGGTTATGGAGATTGTAAATTTGGGGTTTCAAGAATGAGGAACAAATATGACAAATAATTTAAATGGCAGTTAAAATAAATAAATAACTGTAAAGCAAACTTTTGGCAAGGTATGAGAAATTGGAGGTCTATCCTAGTTATCCTTATCAATGATGATGAGAATTGAATCTTAATTCCACTTTGTTAACCTTTACTAAGATAAAGGAAGGTCAAGGGATTAATTGGTTTGATCTTCGGATCCTATTTATTTCCTAAGAAAAGATTGGGATTATTGAAGTTCAATTCAATTAACAAAGATAACAATTATCAATCATGTTGAGTTTGATAACTCCTGAGTTACTAATTTCTTAACCAGAACCGAAAGGAGAAAAGTAAATCTACTGGAACAAAAATGTCTTCAGAGTAAAAGCAATAATAGCATAAATAAAAGAAAGCAATATTAAACTGAAATACCTCAAATAGCATTAATTCAAAAGAGTAATCTATAACATGGAAGAATTCATAAATCAAATTGCAAAGTAAATAATCATCTAAAGTAATGGGATGAACAAAAGTGAAAGGGAAGCTTAAAGTAAAGGAACATTAAACCTGGGATCGAGAGTTACTCCTCAAGAGAGAAATCCTAAATCCTAATCCTAAAAGAGAGAGAGAATATCTCTCTAAACTAAATCTAAATCATGAAAAGTAACTAATTTGGCAAGCTCTCCCTGAATGGATGCATTCCCTCACTTCATAACCTCTGGTCTATGCCTTCTAGACTTGGATTTGGGCCAAAAAGGGCTTCAGAAATCGCTGGGAGCATTTTCTGCAATTTATGGTGCGTGGCCTCTGTCACGCGTCTGCGTGGGTCACGCGGTCGCGTCATTCGGAGTTTTTCTTGTCACGCGGTCGCGTCAGTCATGCGACCGCGTCATATGTGTTTTGCTTAAGGCGAGCGGTCGCGTCAGTCATGCGGCCGCGTCGCTGTTGATTCGCGCTTGGCATGCGTCCGTGTCGCCCATGCGATCGCGTGGATGCCAGTTTCTTTAGGAACTCCGTTTTGTACTTTCCTTCCATCTTTGTATGTTTTCTTTTTCATTCTTTAAGTCATTCCTGCCTTAGAAGATCTGAAACTACTCAACACACTAATCACGACATCGAATGGAAATAAAGGTAATTAAAATAATTGATTTTAAAGCATAGGAAACATGTTTTTCACATACATCACATAATAAGGAAGGGAAAGTAAAACCATGCAATTAATATGAATAAGTGGGTGAAGAATTGAATAAATCACTCAAACTAAGCACAAAATGTATCATAAAATATGGGTTTATCAACAAGCAACAATTTAAGTTTGGTGTTTTGATAATTGGATATTTTATACCCTTTTTTGGTACTATTTTCTTAGTGTTCTTAGGTATATTTTATTAAGTTTTTTTATGTTTTAGTGAAAAATTCACCTTTTGGATGCTACTTTGCATTTTTGGATTTTTATTATGATTTTAGGTGATTTTTGGGTGAAATTGGCAAGTTTTGGAAAAGTCTGATTCAAAGGCAAAAAAAGGACAACAGATGCTGTCAAATTTTGACCTCTTTGCATTCCAACGAGCATATCTTAAGCTACAAAGGTCCAATTGACGCGTTCTCAACGGTGTTGGAAAGCTAACTTCTAGGGATTTCCAGCAATGTATAATAGTCCATACTTTTCTTTGAAGAGGACAGCCCAAAACGGGCATTGAACGCCCAACTTGCCCCCTTTCTGGCGTTCAACGCCACCAAAGGAGCATAAGGCAGCGTGGACAGCCCCCTAATGGGCGTTCAATGTCCATTCCTCAAGTTGGATGCCAAGATCACCCCAAACATTCACCAAGTGGGCCCAAAAGTAGATTTTCGCACCTTTAGCCTAGTTATCTCATTTTTGTACTTTTTAATTACTAGATTATTATATATATGAGGAGATCACCTATGTTTAGGATCTTCTCCACCATATTCGAACTCATCACAGTTTTTCTCTGTAAATTATGAGCAACTAAATCTTCTGAGTTAAGGATAGGAGCTCTGCTCATCCCTATGGATTAATATTATTGCTTTTCTACTATAATACATGTTTGATTCCATTCTATGATGTGTTTTCATTCTTCATCTTTATGAATCTGGGCTAGAACGAGAGTATGACTCCTTATTCTACATGGGCTCTTGCGGATCCTTAGCCGGACCGTATTGAGCTACAGCTTGAGAATACATCACAAGTTCCAAGAGAGTATCTGGGCTAATTGGGATAAGTGAGATAAAATCTCGTTAGTCATGGGTAATTGAGGTCTCTGTGGCGTTAAGGCTAGAATTAAGAGCATCATTCTCCGATCCGGAAGATCTAACCTTGTCTGTGGCATTTTGAGTAGGATCACCAGAGATTGAATTGCGTTCGCTTCACCCTCATTCAGATCGGATGACCATTAACACCTGCGTTTGATTTAGATTAGAGGAGATTAATGACCACTAGCCCCGGCTTTAATCCCTTACAGCCTTGCTATTGAATGAATCACTCATTGTTAAAGTAGTCAGTAAGAAGTATTAATCTGGAAGGATAAGCATCTCCAACGCCTTAACTGATTCTTTATCATTGTTTCTACACCAGTTCGGTATCACTTTATTTATTATTTCATTTTATGCAATTATAACAACAACCATCTTTTCTATTCGCCTGACTAAGTCCTGTAAGATAACCATTGCTTGCTCAATCCGACAATCCTCGTGGGATCGACCCTCACGCACCTAAGGTATTACTTGAACGATCCGGTGCACTTGCTGTTTCAGTTGTGCGAGTTCTAATTTCACGCACCATCCTCTAAAAATGGGTTTCGACCATAGTTTTGGGCATTTTTAATACCAGCAATTTTGTTTAAAAGTATCTTATTCTTCCTAAACAAATTTTCAAACACTTATTTGTTATGCTAATCTTTCAAACTTCTTGTCAATGAACTCAAAGGTATAAGGAGATGTTGGTTTCTTCTCCAAGTTGAATAGAGAAAAGTATAAAATTTAGGGTGTGTTTTTCACATGATTTCATATCTGAATAACTTTTTACCCATATTCATTCTCTCCAGATTAAGATTGACTAGGAGAGGGTGATGATCATAATTACCCTCGACATCACCTCCACTCTAGCATCTCTGAATTCTCTTCTCTAATTTGAGTTGGCTAGAGCGCGATCTAATCTCTTGAAAACTCTATCAAAACCATTCCTTTGAGCTTCCATCCAAGTAAAGCGAGTTCCTACATATCTAAGGTCCATCAACTTACATTCATTTATCTTTTAGAATCGTATACACGCATAGAAATCTGTCAGGACTCCTCCTTTCTTTTCTTGTTCATTTGCAATTCTATTAAAGTCACCAACTAAAATTCACGGGATACTTATATTACTAGCTATATGTTTAAGCTTCTCCCAAAGATTTCTCCTTGACCTCTCCTGAGACAAGAATAGATAGCTAAAAGCTCTCAAGTTCTCTCATTATTCATTGAGATAGTCATATGGACAAATTGATTCTTATATTTAAGGAATCATTGTTCCGTAAAATCTGTATACCTCCACTGTAACTAGTAGCTTCTTCTCTGTAGAAATGCCTAAATCTCAGCAATCTAACCACTTCATTAGCCTTATCACCTCTACATTTGGGTTCAAACTACATAGTAGTAGTAGTAGTAGGATTTTTTTGTCAACAAGTCTCTTTTAAGGTGTGAATTGATGCCTGATTTGCAATCCCGTAGATATTTCAAGCTAGAACAATCATTAAAAACAAAGACAAAATAAAAATTATATTCTACCAAAATAAACCTTACGTGAGTAAGGGTCGATCCCACGGAGATTGTCGGCTTGAAGCAAGCTATGGTCACCTTGTAAATCTCAGTCAGACGGATATAAAATAGTTATGGAGTTTTCGAAAATAAATAATAAATAGATAGAAAATAAGGATAGAAATACTTATGTAATTCATTGGTTAGAATTTCAGATAAGCGTATAGAGATGCTTTCGTTCCTCTGAACCTCTGCTTTCCTGCTGTCTTCATCCAATCAGTCTTACTCCTTTCCATGGCTGCCTTTATGCAAGGGCATCACCGTTGTCAATGGTTACATCCCCTCCTCTTGTGAAAATGGTCCAAATGCTCTATCACAGCACGGCTAATCATCTGAGGTTCTCGATCATGCTGGAATAGGATTCACCCTCCTTTTGCGTCTGTCACTACGCCCAGCACTCGCGAGTTTGAAGCTCATCACAGTCATTCAATCCCAGAATCCTACTCGGAATACCACAGACAAGGTTTAGACTTTCCGGATTCTCATGAATGCCGCCATCAATCTAGCTTATACCACGAAGATTCTGATTAAGAGATCCAAGAGATACTCATTCAATCTAAGGTAGAACGGAAGTGGTTGTCAGGCACGCGTTCATAGGGAATAATGATGATTGTCACGTTCATCACATTCAGGTTGAAGTGCGAATGAATATCTTAGAAGCGGAATAAGTTGAATTGAATAGAAAAACAGTAGTACTTTGCATTAATCTTTGAGAAATAGCAGAGCTCCACACCTTAATCTATGGAGTGTAGAAACTCTACCGTTAAAAATACATAAGTGAAAGGTTCAGGCATGGTCGAATGGCCAGCCCCCAAAACGTGATCACAGGATCAAAAATACAATCCAGGATGATCCGAAGATATCTAATACAATAGTAAGAAATCCTATTTATAATAAACTAGCTACTAGGGTTTACAGAAGTAAGTAATTGATGCATAAATCCACTTCCGGGGCCCACTTGGTGTGTGCTTGGGATGAGCTTGAATGTTACACGTGCAGAGGCTCTTTCTGGAGTTGAACGCCAGGTTGTAACGTATTTCTGGCGTTCAACTCTGGTTTGTGACTTGTTTCTGGCGTTTAACTCCAGACAGCAGCATAGAACTGGCGTTCAACGCCCTTTTACGTCATCTAAACTCGGCCAAAGCATGGACTATTATACATTGCTGAAAAGCCCTGGATGTCTACTTTCCAACGCAATTGGAAGCGCACCATTTTGAGTTCTGTATCTCCAGAAAATCTACTTTGAGTGCAGGGAGGTCAGAATCCAACAGCATCAGCAGTCCTTCTTCAACCTCTGAATCTGATTTTTGCTCAAGTCCCTCAATTTCAGCCAGAAAATACCTGAAATTACAGAAAAACACACAAACTCCTAGTAAAGTCCAGAAATATGAATTTAACATAAAAACTAATGAAAACATCCCTAAAAGTAACTAGATTCTACTAAAAACATACTAAAAACAATGCCAAAAAGCGTATAAATTATCCGCTCATCATGTCTCTCCCTTTTTTGTCATTTTGTACTTTTCTCCTTAGGTCATTCTATAAAAATTCTTGTTCTGTAATACAGCAAATCTAGAATTCGTCCTACTAACGTGTCATTTGCCTCCTCCATTAACATAATTACTTGTATCTTAACCTATTTTCACCTCTTTTCGTCCAAGTGTTTGCCATTGGACCAATATCCATAGTCCATATTTTTCTTTTTTTTTTTCTTTCATGACCTTTTTTCTCTTATCAGTATTTTATTGGATAGAAAAAAAATTTTTCTTTTATCTCTCGTTGTGCCCCTATAGTAGTACCATTTTTTTATAGTTCTAAATCTGAGTCCTTTCCTTTTCAAGGCAGCTCTCTTTCTCATGTTCCACTCTTCCACAAGAGAAACAGACTTGGTGTAGCCCTTCATACTCTATGGAGTGGTTTACTCTATTAATCTCATATTGAGATACCAGAAATTTAGTCAAATCCATTTTTATACAAAATCTTGTAAATTTACCTCTTTAAGACCTCTACTATGCTAGAATCTATCTTTAGTGTTCTTCCAATGATGTTACTAATCTTTTTTGGAATGATCTTATTTTAATACTCAATAGCAAGTCTTGGAAGTTTAACCCAGGTAGCTACATTATCAATGGTTGCAGTAGTTAGGTCAAAATTAGATTTTTAAAGTCTCACCAAGAGATAATATTCTAAGATTTTCCAAAAATTTTCTGTAAGAGAAAAGCCCAAATCTTTCGAGCTAAAGAACCTTACGAGAAAGAACTCACAACCCAAATCAATAACTTTAATACTTTTCATTTTATCCCATAAATTCGT
The DNA here is from genome assembly GCF_059453495.1 of Arachis ipaensis. Classification (NCBI taxonomy): domain Eukaryota; kingdom Viridiplantae; phylum Streptophyta; class Magnoliopsida; order Fabales; family Fabaceae; genus Arachis; species Arachis ipaensis. The sequence goes on along the minus strand of NC_142442.1, from coordinate 120,255,955 downwards.
CAGTCTTTTTTTCATTGGCATTAAAAAAAATTTTCTTCCCATGAGCTTTACAATAAGAGACTCCACCACTCTTTTATAATCTCTTTTAATACTTTTTTCTATGACAAAGTTGTAGAGCACATAGAGTAGTTTTCTTATCACAATCTCTTCATCATTCTTGCTCTCCTCTTCCTTCATTTAAGGAGGGAATTTTTCTCTCTAGGTCGCTCCACCTCCATGGCTGCTTGGTCATTCTTGGTTGTCTTTACTATACTTGTAAATAACTTCTTCCCACATTTCTTGCCACCCTGCTCCTAATTCTCAGCCTTTTCTCACAATCACTTCATTAATATCTGTATCCATGATAATTTCATTATCCACCATCTATTCTTTATGCCTTAGTTGAAGGCCTATATCTTATGAGAACTTTCATGTTTCTCCGATTTTCTTAATCTTCTTTTCAAACCTACTATCCTCTTTTTCTTTCAGTTTCTCTATGGGATCATGGGGTTGAGAGGCTCCCCTTCTCATTGAAAGGTAGCTGAGACGAAGTGCAAAGAAAGGCAACTCAGATAAAAAATAAAAAAAATAAAAAAATTGTCAAAAAATTTAGCTGTATTTTTTACACCAAGTTTTGATGATCTTTTTTTTTTTGAGTTGATGGTGATGCACCACTATTTCGTGGTACATTTTGTACTTAATTGAGTGGATTTTATCCACTAAACTCACACTTGTTCATATAATTCGCATGTTTTACATTTTTCTTCCTAATTTTGTGCTATGATTAAAAACATGTTTTTTTTGTCTTAATTTAGCTAAATTTAATCCTCTCTTATTACCATTTGATACCATAATATGTGTGTTAAGTGTTTTCAGAGATTAAATGGTCTGATACTTAATTTTTTCAACTTTCTGAGCTTGGCTTGAACTATAATGTTTGTCTGATATGCATTTTGATATACTATAGTTGTTGTTCTAAATAGACTGATATTAGACTTGCATAACTAACACACAAATTAAACTAAATATGAATTTTTCAACCCAAGAAAATGTTTGTTAGGATTAATCAAAATTATTATTTTTTAAACTCTTCAACAACAACCACAACAATAACAACAATAATATCATCGTATTTTTTTAAGGTGGGCGACTAATGACAATGATGATGATGATAAAAATCAAATTTTTATCTTTTTATAAATATAAATATTTGTATTTAAAAAATGTGTGATGATGATATCTTTCGAAAAATCTCTACAACCAAACAAAATTTTTAACTAAGTCCAACCAAATAGTTATAACGCATTTTATATCCATGTGTCACTTACTGTGCTTCTCATAATTCTTTTTTCACCCTCTTAACAAGAACCTATGTCACGATTATGAAATTTCGGTATCAAAATTTAAAAACTTCTTATGTCACGGTTAAAAAGTTTCGATGCTATTTTCTAATAAATTTTGCATAACTCAAAGCTTCTCCTCTTCATCATTATCATCATCATCTTCTTTTCTTATTCATCTTTTACTTCTTGTTTCACCTTCTCATAATTTTTTTTGTTTTATCCTCTTAACAAGAACAAAAATAAAAAAAATTAAATAAAAAATAAGAAAAAATATACAATGCTGCAAAACTACCTAGAAAAGGAGGAGAAAAAAAATATAGCAACATTAATAGCAATAAAAGAATGATAATGAAAAAAAAATACGCAAAAAAATAGAGGAACACGAAGATTAAAAAAAAGGTATTTATATTAAAGAGCACAGAATATGGAATGTTCGCGTTAGTAGGGAGTTGAAGCATATCTAACACACTATCACTAATAAAATTAGATCATTTTTATTGAATTTGAGCCAATTTAATTACTAAAAAACTCAGATATGTAATGAGACTGAATATCTTTTTATATTTTCATTTTAATTATGAACTTTTATTTAACTTATCGATTTATTTCATTTAGTCATTCACAGTCGCATTATAACTTATAAGTATATATGTGTCATGAGTTTAACTATAAAGTATGTTATACTTTTCAAATTTTATAGTTGGAATGTTTAGTTTTTTTTTAGGTTAAATTACACAGTTAGTTCCTACATTTTCAGTGAAATTACAAATTGGTCCCTATAGTTTAAAAATTTGTAATTGGATCCCTGAAATAAATTAAAATTTATAATTGGGTCCCTACCGTTCAAACACCGTTTGATTTAACAGAATATTCCTCAGTATATTCGCTATTTTAAGCATGTGAGTTACACGTGTTTAACAGTAAGGACTAATTTGCAATTTTAGTAAAAGTATAGGGACCAACACTATAATTTAACTATTTAAAAATGACAAAAAAATCTCTAACCCATCCCACCCCCTCCTCAGCCTTCTCACTGTCACTTCTCCACTTTCCAAAACAGAGAAAAAATCCCTAACCCATCCCACCCCCTCCCCAGCGTCATGAATTGAAGGAACAACAACAATTCTTTACGCTCATGTCTCCTCTTCCTCTTCATCTTCAACTCCATTTCTCTCTTCCTTTACTTCCTCACATACTCTTTCAATTCTTTACGCTCCAATGCCAACCTTCACAATCAAGTTCCTCTCTTAAGATCACAGCAACAACAACAATCGCACCATCACTCTTCAAAGTCATGGCTAATTCTCCCTTCTTACCTGCTCCTGTGAAGACTACTTCGGGAACGGCTTCGGTGGGGACTCATTGGCGGTGAACACACGGCAAATAACGTTGCTGTGGGGAGCGGCGTCACCGTGGTAGGGGAATTCCTCCCAGCCGAAGGCTTCTATGACATTGTTGAAGTCAGAGGGGCTTTGGATCGGGAAACCTAACTCCATCGTAAACCTCATTTTGTTGAAATCTAAATCTCCAAGAAGAAGGAGAAGTAGAAGGAGGAGAGTGCTGTAGATGCGTTGGCAAAGTGTGCATGGTTGATGTTGTTTGCTTCCTTTCCAGGGAAGACAACCTCTTGTCTCCCTCTCAAGCTCTCAAAGCTTCTCTTTCTGTTATTCTTACTCAACCTTTCTCTCTGCTTCTGCTTGAAATGTTAGACCTCATATTTTTCTTCAATTTTCTGAATCTGAAATTTTAACTCATAGTAGATAAAGTAAATTTAGATTTTAATTACTGAGACTTGTTTACTAGAAGCAATTAATCTGATTCTCCAAGGAGCACAGATTATAGCAGCAACAAGAAAGAATGGGGTGGGGGGAAGGAAACGCGTTTTGGGGGTTGGGGGGAGGGGGAGCCGAAAGAAAACGTGAAGGGGGAGGGGAAGGAGAGGGAAAAGGGGAAATGAAGAGGGGGAAGGGGGGAGAGGGGGAGGGGGACGGCGCTGGCTAAGCTTGGAGGGGGACCCCGCTGACGCTGCTTCTTCCTCTGTGACTGTCTCTGCTTCTTCTTCTGCTTGAGCCTCTGCTTCTTCTTCTGTTACTGCCTCTGCTTTTATTTTTGTGACTGCTCCAATTTCTGATTTTGATTTATTTTTTGATTTTATTGTTGTTGTGTGTTGATTTGGTTGTTGAGTTGAATTTCTGATTGTTTGATTTGTTGAAATGTTATCTTTCTGGGATTGTTGTTGTTGAAGCCCTATTGTTGTTGTTAAAAAAGAATAACAAAAAAATTCTGAAGAGAGGAGGAAGAAAAAAAAAGGAGAAAAAGAGGAAGAAGATGACATTATGGTAAATGTGCTTTTTTTTTACGGTAAACGTTATTGAAGATCTAATTACAAATTTTAATTTACTTCAGGGACCTAATTACAAACTTTTAAATTATAGGGACCAATTTACAATTTTACTGAAAGTGTAGGGACTAACTGTGTAATTTAACCTTTTTTTTAAATATTAAATGAACAAGTGATTTTTATAACCAAGTTTAACTACATTTTTGTTTTTATTATGTCTTTTTCCTTTTCTTCTTTCTCTAACTAAAGTTTTTTATTAACAATTTTTAAATTATTGAATCAATTTGGTTAAATTTAATTACTAAAATAAATTAATAATGTAATAATATCTCATTTTTTAAAATTATTTATTTAAATATTTTAAGTTTTTTTATGTTTGAATTTTAAATTTTTCAAAATATAAAAAGGTACATCTCTTTACAATCTATACTATCTATACTGTGAGATTTATTATTATTCTAGAATATTTTTATAAATTCAATAATAAGAATCAGGTTCAAGAATATAAAAAGTTCTAAAAAACTAATTTAATGATTAAGTATTTTCTTAGATTTTAAAAATATGTTACAAAAAGGACATTTATTTTTCATAACTCATTTTAATATCTAAAACTCAAATTTATGAGGTTAATTATTACATTATATTGTAACGATTATTCTACTATTAAAGGAGAATGTTACAACATTGACTATATATAAACCTAAGAGTATCATATGAAAGGAGACCACAATAAAGCCTCAAACATCTTATGACAAAAGTAGCTCATAAAAAGAACAACTCATATAAGAAAAGCTTGTAACATCATATCCTCATAATATATGCACTATTTTAAATAAGTGCACTCATGTATGATCTATAACTTGAGCATAGGAGGATGGTGGTGACATTGTGTCTCCATCCTACTTTCTAAATTTGGTTCAGATAACTCTTAAAATCGGAAGATCAAAAATATTTTTGAACAATGGCGCCATCTGTAAAGAAACGTTGCTCGTCACATCCTCTTCATTTTGAGTTCTACTCTAAAATTTGAAAATCATAAATTTCAAACCTCCAAATTCTTGAATTTTTTTTATCTTTTATTAAAAAATAAAAATTTTAAAAACAAGAAAACGGATGAATTTCTTAAAATAATTTCAATTATATGAAAAATTATATCATATTATCATATCTCTTTGTATATGAATCTAGAACAATACATGCTTACAAGATGAATAATATACTTAAAGATATAAAAAAATATATATGAATATAAAAGACAAATATTAAAGTACATAATTCAAAAATTTCACAAAAAAGGTAAAAATGTTTATAAATTTCAATTTTTGATTATATTATTATACGTTTTAAAGGCTTATAATTACTTGACCAATTAAATGGTCAATGATTTAGAGGCTTAGTAATAACTTAAAAATTGTGAAGTAAAAAATCAAAAAATAAAAATTTACAAATTTACCACAAAAAGTATTATTTAACATTCAGAAATTAAAATTTATAAAGTCGGAAGATGGAAATTTGTTCTCTACTAAAGAAGAAAAATATTTAAAATCCTAATTAAACTCCTTGAAAGCAACCCACATTTATTCTTAGACACATAAAATTATGATTTATTTATTTAAATTTTTATAGAATGTTTTAGAGCATATTATTATTTAAACAAATAATATGAAAGTTTGTAGTAGAAATAAAAGAATAATCTTTCAACGATTGTTTATTAAAAAAATATTATAAGTCAACTAATCTAAATTAGAAAAATCCATCATTCAATTGTCCTAATAATCGTTTTAAATAGAAAAAAATCTTATTTAGATAGATTGTACTTAAATAAAAAAAAATATTATGTAATTATTTTAAGATAAATAAATTTTTTATTTTAAATTCAATATTTTTATGATTGAGTTACTATTTTAAGCATAATAAATTTAATAATTATTGATTCTAACAACTTAAATTTATTTTGATACGTCTTCATTAGAATTTTAAAAACTTGAATGCTCGAGTTTACAAGTTACAAATTAAAAGGACTCACAATAGGAACTCCATGAAATTAAAAAATTAAAAAATAAAAAAAAAAATCTTACATTTAAGGAATGCAAACATAACTCTTAATTCTAGAATCACAATATGCAAATTTTGATTAAAAAAATCTAACTTCCAAACTCATAAATTGAAGTGGTAACTTATGATTAGGGTTCGAACTTTATAAAAAAAAGTAAGCAAAATAAAAAAATTCCACCTTAAAGGATGAGACACTTGGATTGAGATCTAAAACTCAGAAAATTTTTCTCGAAAGAAAGACATGAGAAGTTTGGGAGCCTGTGCAGGAAAATTTCTATAAGCCCAATACTAAAATCTGGGTTCAAGAGTATAAGAAGTTCTAAAAAATCAGTTTGATGATTAAGTATTCTTTCGAATTTTAAATAATATGTTACAAAGAGGACACTAACTCCTCATAACTCATTCTAATATCTAATAACTCAATTTTATGAGGTTAATTGTTACATTATAACTATTATTCTACTGTTAAAAAAGAATGTTACAACATTAACTGTATATAGGTCTAAGAGCACCATGTAAAGGAAAATCACAATAAGACGTCAAACATCTTATAATAAAAATAGTTCATAAAAAAAACAACCCACGTAAGAGAAGCTTGTATCATCAGAATCTCATAATATATGCACTATTCGATCTAAATACGTGCATTCTCCGATATAATCTCTATTTTAGTTTTTCTTGCGATCTATAATTATTATAACCCATGTCAACTTAAATATCGAAGTTCTTGCAGTTACACTCCCATTATTGGAGATGACGAATTCGAGATATTAAAACTTCGAAGTAGGAGAATAATGACAATATCATGTCTCTAACTTATTTTTTACAATTTTGTTTAGACAACTCTTAAATTCAGAAAAACAAAAATACTTATAAACAATTACTATTTTGATGGCATTAGTGATTTCTTTTTTTTCAAAGTTGGTGGCATTATTGATTACCGTTTAAGAATAGTTAATAATATAGCATATTAATATTTTAAATCTCCATAAGTTACACATTTGAATTTTGAAAATATATCTCATTGTAATTTAATATTAGTATATTACACTTGTTACTATTTAAGATTGTAGATTATTACAGATGTAGATATTTGTATCGGTATCGTATATGTTGATGGAAATTTATTATATGATTATTGGAATATACTAAAATCGTGTATTTAATAAACGTAGCAAACCGTAACATATTATATTATAACAAGTATGTACTACAAAATAATGGAAGATAATAATGTCATTGGTATTTATGCAAATTACTACTACTATTTTTAATTTTAAATTGGCGAGGGCGTAACTAATAACTTGTCGTACGATCAACGATGTGTCAGACTGTCAGCCAGAATATGTTTGAATTTTAGTTATTAATTGGGTTTACTTTCTTTTATCCTTATTTAGACATTGATATGCATGTAAAGCATCCAAAAGGAAGAATTTCAAGCTGCGCTGCATCGAAGAAAATAGAGGAAATGGTGCTTTTGTGAAACCAAAAAACAAGAGCGAGGAAAATAAGGAAAAATAGTTCTTGACTTGAGCGCAGTTATCGCAGCAGAGCCCCACAAATTTTAATTTGCAACGCAACATAAGGTCAAGGAAAACCGGGGTAATAAGGTCAATAACAGGGTGAGGGAAGGACAAAATTGTGAATCAAATCAAATATTCTGTTGTTAACGGACAAAAGGTTTTATTTGGCGCGTTGAAGCAGGATCCGAGAGTTGAGGAAGAAAAGAGGGAATAGGAATACAAACCGTTTTGCCATAAACACCAAAATCTCCACTCCGTTGTCTCTATCTCCGGCCACTCACCGCCGTGAGAGGTTGGAGAAACGGTACGTATCACCTAATACTTTTTCCCCTCCAATAATCCGTTTTTGAATTAATTAATGATCACAGATATAGATATAGATATCATAATCCTTCCTTTTCAAATGCATGCTTCGGCATATTTGATTTGATTTTTCGCGTGTTTGTTTTACGTAGGGGTGAGACGCAAATTTCAGCTGCAAGGAAGAATGAAATATGAGCAGTGAAGCAGATAACGTAACGCTGAAGAAACGTAATGAATCAGGTTGTTGTTGCTGCTACAATTGCAAGTGCATGTGCAAGGTTAACGTTCTGGGTGTTGTGTTAGTGTGTTGAGTGCGATTCGACACAACGCGCGGTGGCGTTGGTGTTGGCGTCTTTCAAATGGCAAAGATGAGAGAGCCGGGGTCCGAGACACCTACCTCAAACTGCGAGGAGGAGAAGATTTTTGTTTCGATTCGAGTAAGGCCTTTGAATGATAGAGAAAGGTGGAGGCGTGATGCGTCCGAATGGGAGTGCATTTCTGGAAACACCATCAGATACAAGAATGGTCCAACAGATGGCTACACTTTTGGTACGAAATACATTATATGTTATATCATTGCCTATGATCCAATATCAAACAATTAATAGATACGAGTCGTAGTTTTAAGCATTTTCTCTTGAATTCTGATTATGACATGTGAAGATTGAATCATTTATTTGAAACAGACAGGGTATATGGGGAGAAGAGCTCCACGCAGCAGGTTTATGAGCAGGGGATCAAGGAAATTGTCCTTTCAGTTGTTAGTGGCATCAATTGTGAGTAGTAACCCTTCTTGATTTAATGTCTTGGATGGTGGATTTTATTCTATTTTTATTATATGAAATCAAATGAATAAATTTCAATTGAATATTTTCTTAGTTTTATTTATAGTTTAATTTATGTATAAATTTGTTAATTTTAAAATTATTAACTTTTAAATTAATTTATATATTTTATAAATTATATATCCATTGAGTCACCAAAAAAGAAAAGTATATATCCATTGTCTAAATCTAGATTGAATGTAATTTTAGGTAGCGTTTTTGCATACGGACAAACAAGCAGTGGGAAGACTTACACCATGAAAGGAATTACTGAATATGCAATAGATGATATATATGACTACATAGAGAGGGTACAAACAAATTCCAGTTATTTTGGTCTCAAATTGATGATTTTATGTTGATGCTACCAAAACATGATATTTTATTGTTGTGTCCCAGCAACATGGGAGAGACTACATTATGAAGTTCTCTGCGATGGAAATATATAATGAAGCAGTTAAAGACCTTCTTACTACAAATTCTCCTCCACTTAGATTGCTTGATGATCCAGAGGTAAATTTACCATGTTTTTTTTTTTTGGACATGTAAGAGTTCCTGGCTTTAGTTCTTTTGACCAGTTGAGAATCTATGTGCCTCAAACAGAAAGGGACTATTGTTGAGAGACTTACAGAGGAGACTCTCACAGAGAGGAGCCACTTGCAGGAACTCCTTTCAACATGTGCAGGTATTGGTGACTTGGTGTCTATTTAGTTTTACACTCTTACCACTTTTGATGCTTTTCAAAGATTTCAACGCACATCTGCAAATATCTTGCAGCTCATAGGACAACGGAAGAAACAGCCATGAATGAGACTAGCTCCAGATCTCATCAAATTCTCCGATTGGTATCCACTTTATTATAAAATTAGTTAATATTTTTTACCAAAATACTCTTATTTTATTCCTAACCTTACCCAAAATGATGAAATTGCAGACAGTTGAAAGTAACCCTACTGATTATGTAGGTGCTACACGTTCTGGTACACTTATAGCCAGTGTGGTATGATTTTTACCCGTTTTCTCCTATACAAGTGTGCGCGCGTGTGAATAGAAAATAAAAATTATTTTCTTTCTACAGAATTTCGTTGATCTTGCCGGGAGCGAGCGTGCTTCTCAAGCATTATCAGCAGGCACAAGATTGAGAGAAGGTAGCCACATAAATCGAAGTTTGCTGACCCTTGGAACTGTAATTCGAAAACTAAGGTATTCTAAAATTCAAAATTTTTGCATCTAGTTGCTCTGTATTATGCTTTAAGTTTGATTGCCCTGAAGTAGTAGAAGAATATTATGATAATTTATTGAAAATGTTGACTGCGTGTTCTGCTTTCTGAAAAGTGTAATTGCCTAATTGGTATGTTAAGGTATTCTAAAGAGCCAAAGTATTTGATGTTGATGTACTGTATCCTAAGCATGCATATTTGTTGACTTAATAGATCTTTATTGCTTCTTCCTACCCACTTGCCAACCTAATCTGAAGTGAAAGTTCCATTTTTTTCAAAAAAAAATCAGAAGAAAAAGAAAGGGGTGATTAAACATTATTTCGCTACTTTCATTTTCAAATAGATTGTCTGAATTCTAAGCCACTATTGTTCATTGCAGCAAGGAAAGAAATGGACACATACCTTACAGAGACTCTAAACTTACTCGTATTCTACAAAATTCTTTAGGCGGCAATGCAAGAACAGCAATAATTTGCACCATTAGTCCGGCGCGAAGCCAGGTTGAGCAATCGAAAAATACCCTACTCTTTGCTGCTACTGCCAAGCAGGTGACTACTAATGCTAAGGTCAATGTGGTCATGTCAGATAAGGTCTTGGTACAACAACTACAGAAAGAGTTGGCTAGAATGGAGAATGAGTTGAAGGGCTTCAGTTCAAATTCTGCTATACTAAAGGAGAGAGAGCTTCTGATTGAACAGGTAAGGGAAGATTCAATAATGTGTATCCTCACTAAGATATTTCAAACTCTTTGTATCCTTTCAAAAAACATACAAACTATAAAAGACAAATATCGTAGAGTACATAATTTGATCTCATTAATTTTTATTCACTTTGTACTTCTTGATTTGAAAATATGCAGATGGAACAGAAGATCAAGGAGTTGACTGAACAACGTGATCTCTTTCAATCTCGTGTTGAAAATTTGCTCCAGACAACTACTCAACTTGAGACTCCTCGTCATCGCAGAAGAACATCCAGTGTGTCTAATTTAACTGCAAAACTTTTACAGCATCAAGACAATATGGAAGACGACTTTCTTTTGGATGGCAGTCCTCCCACATTTGCTGGGCCTGATCCATGTCATGGTTGGGAGGAGATATCTAGGGAAGCCGGTTCTGAAGATAGTATCAGAGAAGTTCAATGTGTTGATACATCCCTTCGTGCTTTGAAAGAAAGTGGAGGAAATACCCCCATGATACAAGTCGCACATGTAGTTACTAAATCATCATCGAGGAATGAGCATAAAGGGTTGGATCATGTTGCTGAACTTAATAGTCAAGATTTTCTGAAGCAAACAGTTCAGGACCCTGAAAAGACCAACGAACCCTGCCATGTTGAGGACCTTTCAGAGTACCCAAATGAGTCCCCATATATTTCTTGCAAGCCCATGTTGGCTGCTCATGCTACTCCAATGTCTCCAGCTGCTCAAATAATCAAAGTGGATTGGGAACCTGCATCACTTCATCATGCCAAAAGGTTGCAGCAAAAGGTTATGTCATACTCATCACCTTCTTGGTTAGGTAAGTTTGACCAGGAATTCGCATCACCTTCTCGATTTGCCGGAGTGCAACAGACACCAACTAGGGTCGAACAGGAATATTCTGATTGCTTGGATTACCTCCCTGAGGAGCCATATAAATCGCCAATGCAAGTTACTACACGAAAATCATCTAGAAAATATTCTCAAATTGGTGAGACCAATACTGCAGTTCCAGTAGAATCCGATGTTGATTCTGATGGAGAGGATACTGCAAGCGTTCTCAATTTCGCTGTAAGAATGAATGAGAAGTCTAGGTCAAAGCTATCGAAGAAGAACTCTAACGATCAATTGGTAAGCACAGAAATAGGTTTTAAGATCCAATTGACAAGCATATAGAGATTATCCCATGTGATCAAGATGCATTCATGTTTTAAACAAGACTATAAACAACATACATGGTTTTTTAATAAGTTAGAATATGATTATAAAAAATTTGCATATTGCATATTTAAGAATGAAAATTATATATATAGAATTTTTACCAAAAAATATTTTGTTAAAAATAACAATTTTATTACTCGGATGTAGTTCTGTTTTCATGTCCAAGACATGCACATGGAGAGTAGAAAATCTTATTCAGTATTTTTTCGACAAAAACTCCCTCAAGTTTTATCCTCTAACAACAAGCATTCTGCATGAAGATTTAATATTTGTATATTTTATTTTAAATGTGTTATAGGTACACGGAAAATCATATGTAGTCAATAAACGTCTAAGCAAAATAAAAGGTATGGGTTTCTATGAATGCGCGGGAGCTATGACACCTTCCAGATTTGAGAGACAGCAGAAAGATATAGTGGAACTTTGGCATGCATGTAATGTACCACTTGTACACAGATCCTATTTTTTCCTTCTCATCAAGGGTGAACTTGCGGATACTGTGTACTTGGACGTTGAGCTCCGACGTTTGTCCTTTCTTCAGCACACATTTTCTACTGGAGCTGACATTACAGGACAAGGTCTAGATGTCACACCTAATTCAAGGTAAAATCTGTGTTTATTAAGTATATTTTTAACATGCAATTCACCCTTCCATCTGCAAGGATGACCAATTCATATTAATGAACAATTTTAACTGTGATTGCCCATATAGTGCAAGACATGTGATCATATGTTTTTGTTTGATAGCCTGAAGGCTCTGAATCGTGAGAGGAAGATGCTAAGCAAGCAGGTGCACAAGAAATTTTCCTATAAGGAAAGACTGCAACTATACCAGAGGTGGGGTATTGATTTGAATACTAAGCACAGAAGCATACAATTGGCATATCTGCTATGGACCAACACAGAGTTGAACCACGCAAGGGAAAGTGCAACACTTGTTGCTAGGCTTGTTGGTTTGATAGACTCGGGTGATGATTCAAAGAAGAGTTTTGGATTTGGCTTCGGCTTCTTGGCCCGACGCAAGAGCAGCACTGTTAAACCCGATAACTGGAAGGAGAATATGACTACCGTTGGATAGAAACATAAGCCAGCATTTTTTTATATTGACATTTAATTCATGTGGTTGATTCAATTTGTATTCTGGTCATCTTCATATTTTACTCGACTTCTAGGTTCTGGTTGTACATTGGAGAGAATTTTAAGATCATAGTGATTGTTTAATTTATTCCATTAATTCAAATAAAACCTTTGCTGTTACATCTCTAAGAAACTCTTTCCGCTCCCACCAGGTCTTTTAACAAGGAGAATACTAGGGGACAATGATTTTGTTGAAAATATGAACAACCACTAATCAAATAAAAACACACTATACCTCTAATTTAATCCTCTAAATTTTAATATTAAAATAACTATTCGTACACTAATAATATATCTATTGTTTAGATTGTTTAATATTTTCATTGTTTACCTATACTTTTCCTTTAACATATTAGTTAAGCCTTTAGGAATCCTTCATGCTTCAAGAGAATGTGTTGATATGCTACGGTTCAGTATGGAGGCGTAAATGTGTTCATTAAATATACATAGATCTTAATACGTTAGATCAATGTTGGTTTAAGGTGGGACCTAATTTTCTTGTGCAATTTAAATAATACAGCTACGCTTGTGTTCCTAGGTATATATATATAACTTATTCAATTTCACCATGTTTAGACAACTTGTCAAACCTAGGCATGCAAGGCCCATGCCTCTATAACTGAAACATTTATTTTATTTGTTTTGCAAGATGGACAAATTAATTTTACTTCACGTTTTTTGTCTAGATTTAATTATACTCATAAATCAAACAAATATTATTTTAATAATCTAGATGTTTGTACCAGGAGCAAGTTCACAAACTACGGGAGTTAGAGATTGAAAAACCTAGCTTCGGCACGTGCATAACTAAGCCGGGAGGGCAACTTGTAAGACACTCTGATACTAAAGTCAGCTAAGTGTTTGAATAGTATATGTGATTTGAAATTTACCTATTGAGTGCCCTTCTCTTTTAATTCTGTCCTTTAGGGCTGCCATTACATGGGATTTATTACCTTTATGTCGTATTCTTAATGTCGCGATATGGTGGTTTCTCGACTTAATGACATTTTCGTTTGTGTTAGAATCGGACACCATCCTATAACGTCAGATTCTCGTTTAATGACTATTTCCTCACGTGACTATTTGTCCAAATAGTGCACCCAACTCGAGTCCCTGGACCTTGGTGCTTTCGTCGAGGATATCCGAGTTTATGAAGTCGGGTTTTCCCTTAAATTGGAGCCTTCAGGCTGCGTTTGGTTATATCTTAGACATAGAGATAGACATTGAGATATACATTAAGAAGATATATATATTTTGTGTTTGGCAAAACAAACATGCAAGACACACAAAATATTAAAATGTCTATAATACCCCTATCTTCTACCTTTGTCATCATCACCACAGTGACCTTTATTCTATCACCATCCATTTTTCTTCTCCACTATCATTCATATAATCAAAAATAAATTATTTAGATATCAGAAGATTTTAATAATTTTACCAACAAATTCAATAATATTAAAATATACAGAGATGAATAATAAAAAAATTGAACTTTTTTTTGGAAAAAAATAGAAAAATGAAGAAAAAGGTATGAAGAAAGAAGAATGGACAGAAAGCAAAATCAGAGAGAGCAGTAGTAGTGGACTGAAGAGGAAGAGGGAGAGAGACGGTGGTGTGAGCCGTGAAGAGGAAAAGAAAGAGAGGTAGCGGCGAGGAGAAAGCGAAGGCGGCAGGGGATCTTAACCAAATAAAGAGGAGGTGTGACAGATCTGGACCAAGGGAGCAAGGGTATCTTCTCTGTGTAAATGGATTCTTCTCTGGCCTCTGAACACATTGGAACCGCATGAGTTCACCGGGGTGGAGCACAACAGCAACGACGGATCTGGACAGGTCTGGATCTAAACAAGTAGTGGAGGAAGAAAGATGAAAAGAGAAGGGTGCAGCGGCAACGGCAGTGACAGTGACGGAGAGAAAAGAAAGTGGCAAAGGAAATAGGGAGAAAGAAGGAGAGAAGAGGAAGAGGGGGGAGCTTTTGAGAAGAAGAACGAGGAAGGAGAATATGAAAAAAGGGGTTAAGATTAAGGAATAAGAATGGTATTTTAAAAAATAATCATGGATAAAAGAGTAAAAAATTGTGTCTCATTTAGTGTGTCTCATCTTTTTTGAAGGATATCAAATACATGTATTTTATGTATGTTTGTGTATTCCCATGTCTTTAAAAAAGCAGTGTCTTAACAACTAAATATTGTACATGTGTACCCATGTCTATGTCTTCTATGGACACGCACATGAAACAAATGCACTCTAAGGAGTTTATTAAGGAAACTGAACTTTCTTTTAGTCTTCTTTAGCGCGGTTATAGTTTTTCTCGTTTTACGAACCGTCAACCCGCTTTCAATTTCTCTCTCCAGCAATGAATACAACATTAACTTAAGATTAAATAATCTTTCACTTTCCCTTTCAACAAAAAAATATTTCACCTTCCTAATCATCTTCCAAACGAGAGTATTTTTTCTTTCTCTCTGTAAACTTCCTCCCGTTCTGTTCTTCTTCGTCGCACTCTCCGTCACACCAGAAGAAACTATTTGTTCTTTTCGGTGCTGTTTGGTCTCCTTCTTTCATTGCACTATCCGTCGAATTAATTTGATAAGGCTAGTGAAGTTTTTATCCTCTATTATTTTGTTGGTGGATTTTCCTCAAGTCTTTTATTGCTTTGTGTATTTTGTTATTCCTGGTACTATTTGTTCAAAACTTCCTTGCATTTTTCTGCATTTGCTATCTTTGATTAGGATCGATGTAGTAGGGACACCACTAATTTAAGTTTTCCCAAACAGTGTGACGATTTTTGTTTTGCCCCCATTTTCCACATTCTTCTGCATTTTCCAAAATTGTGATGAATTTGTATTATCTAAGTAAGCATTAGAATTTTCTGGCCTTTGGTAACATAGTGGTGGTAACGTAGTGGTGGTGTCCCCTGTAGGTTTTTCCGTGATGGCGAGGAAAAATGTCATCGTGAACTGTGGATGCAATGGTGTTGCCAGCTAGCCGAGACCCCAACCTGCCTCTCTTCCGCGAATGAATAGCAAACTTGAGGTGAATATCTATTCCTGGATTTTCGAGGAGGTTAAGGCTACCCCTTCCACCATAATCCAAGAGGAGCTTGACAATTTGAGGGAGGCTAGGATTATATTTAACTCCGACTTGAGCGACTTATACATTTGTTTCGTCCCTAGTCTGGGGACCGGTTATGCCATATCAACGAGCATGCCGACAGTGTTCTAAACTGGTTATGAATGTACGCTACCTTGTTCTTGCGAATTAGGGTTTGGTTGTCTTTTTTCGACTTCCAATTAAGCGTGCTAACTCACTCTAGGTATGCTCCTTCCCAGCTCCATCCAAATAGTTGGGTCATTATTCGTGGTGTTCGAGCTTTTATATTTGTTTTTAGATATCGAGCTCTGTCTTAGAGTCTTCTTTTATTTTTTTTTTACTTTGACTATTCCCTTCAAATCGCAAGGTCGTGGGTTCATCTCCTTCCGAGGTGTCCCAAATAGAAAATTTTTTACTTTGTTTAAAGAGTCATACCATGGGTATAAGAAAAAATTCTTTAAGATTGAAGGGATAGAGGGTACAACCCCTTTTTTCATGACCTTGGAAGGTGGGAAAAATTTAATTTGTATTGGAATTATAATGTTTCCTCCCCAAAAATCCAAGTCGGCAACATTAACGCTTCCGAACTTCGGAGCATCAATTTACTAATGATGTTGTGGAATGAACATCCCCTTGTTTTAAGGGATATATTAATAAATGAGCAAGCTATTCAGACTGCTATCAGTAAGCTTTGTTCTTTTGTACTCATGATTTTGTACATTTGTTTAGTTTCTTGATCTCATGAGTTTCTATTGCTCATGTTTCAGTTAATATGGCTGGGGACTTGTTGCCATTGCCGAGATGAAGAGAAGGTTATCTGCCCAACCTTCTATCAATGTAAGTGGTGACAGAGTCTCCTCCTCCGTCACTATCAATCCCCAACCACAATCTCAGATGATTGAGGAAAGTGGGAAAGGGCAAGATCTTAAGGTCCAGATCCTGGAAGAAGATTCCCCTGCCAACTCTTCAACTAAAAAAAAATTAAAAAGTGTTGGACAAGGTGATGATGTTTTTTGAGTCCCTACCTCCTTTAAGCATGTGCTAGATAAAGGTTTTCGAGCTCCCAACTTCGTGGATCATCATTTCATGGATGAAGACACGAAGGTGGTGCTTGCCAAGATGCCTTTGGAAGACACCTTTCCTTGAGGTCAGAGAATGCTCCTCCGCTCGGCCACTTATGTACGTGATGCCGAGGTAGAAATCTCAAGCCTCCGCTCAGACTTCCTATTAAAGGATAAGGTAATAGCTGATGCCAACGCCCAGATCCAGAAGTTGAATACCTTGGTTACCAGTTTTCAAGAAAAGCAAACCTCCCTTGAAAATGAGCTCAAAGTCCTTAAAGAGACGAAGGCTGCTTCCGATTTAAGGGAAGAAACGTTGAATAAGTAGGTTTCTGAGTTGATAAGAAGGATTGAGGAACTCAAGCTTTCGGTAAAAAAGGTGAAGCAAGCGGCTATGGATGAAGTTTTTTATGCTGAATGCAACATACTTTATCAGATTAAACTGAGGGTTCCCAACTTGAACGTCTTCGAAGTCGATGCCTTCAAGAAGGTAGTGGATGGAAAGGTTGTTTCCATCTAGTAATTTTTATAATATTTGTGTAAGTGTTTAGAACTTGTCACTTAGGAACTTTAGTACTTTTGGTAGTACTCTTCCTATTGTTATCGGGATTTAACTTTATGTGTTTCCATCGTCTTCGAGATTAACTTAACGTTTTTGTCGCTTAATATTTTTGCAACATTGGTTTTCGTCTAGTATTCAAACCGTTATTCTTTCGAGCTTTAATTTCAACTCAAATTCGATTGTCAAGGAGATATTCTGAAATTCTAATATAATTACTTAAACATAATATAAGGTTTTATAGAAGAAACCCACAGTTATTCATAGCATAGATTCGCAAGAAAATCTCACTTTACCAAATACAAGAGAAGCCTAATTAAAAACCTAAGTGTGTAGGAAAAGAGTGACTTTATTCTACTAATAAAAATTTCTTAGCGTAATACCATTTTTTTAAGAGTAATACCTCTTTATGTGAGTTGTATTCCAATTTCTCGGGACCTCATAATCATCCAATGTTTCTAGCTTGTATTCTCCTTTTATCCAATACTTCTTTTTACTTTGAAAGGCCCTTTCCATGTCGGAGCTAGCTTACCTCGCATTCCTGGAGTCCCGGCATCAGCCTATCTTAACACTAGATCCCTAGGTTGGAAACTTCTGGATTGGACCTTGGTATTGTATTTCTTGGCCACCCTTTGCTTCAGAGCCTGCTCAGCTAAGTTAGCCATATTTCTAATTTCATCAATTAGGTTCATGCTTTCATGAGTTCCTGCGATTCCCAGAAGCATTCTTGGACTCGGCTCCCCGAGTTCTACTAGGATTACTGCTTCTTCACCATAAGTGAGTCTGAAATGTATTTTTTATTTTTCTGGTAGATTGGACTATAGTTCCATATGACCATAAAACTGACCATACCTCGTCTACCCAGGAACCCAGACGCTCATCCAATCTCTTTTTTAACCCATTTAAAATCACTTTACTAGCAGCTTCGGCTTGTCCGTTTGCTTATGGGTGTTCAACCGAGGTAAATATTTTACGAATTCCCAAACCAATCAATAGTTTCCAAAATTTCAAATCCGTGAACTGAGTCCCATTATCTGTGACTATAGTTTCAGAAATCCCAAACTTTGCAATGATTTCTCTCCAAACGAACTTCTGGCATTGAGCAGAACTGATACTAGACAGGGGCATGGCTTCAATTTATTTAGTAAAATAATCTATAGCAACTATAAGAAATTTTACCTGGTTCGATCCCTATGGGAAGGGCCCCAATAAATCTAAGCCCCACTTAGCAAATGGTTTTGTCGGGATGACGGACACAAGCTTGTGAGGAAGTGCTTGGTAGAGGTTGCTGTGTAGAAGACATTTGTCACATTTCTTCACATATTCCATGGCATCCTTGAAGAGAATGGGTCAGTAGTATCCTGCTCGAATGACATTTTGAGCTAATGACTTTTCTCGCAAATGATATCCACATCATCTCTCATGAACTTCTTGCAACACATATATTATTTGTTGGTTATTTAAACATTTCAATAATGGTTAGGACACACCCCTTTTATACAGCTACCATTTATCATGGTATACTTGGCTACTTTAAGTCACAACTTCCTTGCTTCTTTAGGATCACCGGGCAAGATCCTGTGTTCTAGATATGTGCATATTGGATCCATCCAAATACTAAGACCAGACGAATGGGAAATCATGACGTCGGGCTTTGTTACAGTAGATTCTATAAGTACCTCTTGTATCAGACTACAATTTCCTATTCTGGGCTTAGTACTTGCTAGTTTGGACAACACATCATCTCGTGTGTTATGTTCCCTAGGTATGTTTAATTAAAAAGAAATAAAAAAATTGTACCTCTTGATGTACTTTTTTCAAGTACTATTGCAATAATGGATCCCGTGCCTAGTATTCTCCATTAACTTGGGATGTCACCAACTGTGAATCACTGAAAATGGTCATTTATGTAGCTCCAACATCCCGAGCTAACGCTAATCCTACAAGCAAATCCTCATACTCAGTCTGATTGTTCGAGATGGGGAAATCAAATTTGATAGAGGCCTCAATCACCATGTCTTTACCCTTGGTTAGGATGAGACCAGCCCCTCCATACCTAAAATTGGGGGTTCCATCCACATGAAGCTCCCATATCGGTATGTTGGAGTTTAGGTGTATCATTTTGGCCAAAAAATCTACCATCGCTTGAGCCTTAATGGCGGATCGTGGTTCATAACGTACATCAAACTGAAATAGTTCTATGGACCAACTCATCATTCAACCTGCCAAGTCAGGTTTTTGTAAAACTTTCTTGATCAGTTGGTCAGTTTGCACTATTACCAAATAACTTTGGAAGTATTGGTACAACCGACGAGCCGATGTGAGTAAAGCAAATGCAAGTTTTTCCATATTTGAATATCGTAGTTTGGGCCCTTGAAGAACTTTACTAACAAAATACACAGGACGTTGGTGCTTATCCTTATCCTCTAAAACCAAAGCCAAAGCCAGAGTCTCTTTGGTCACGGATAGGTACAAGAACAAGGGTTGCCCATGTTCTGGCTTTGCTAAGATAGGAGGAAATGAGAGCAAGTTCTTAAAATATTGAAAAGTTACTTCACATTCCTCTGTCCATGCAAATTCCACATTCTTCCTCATCAATTTAAAAAATGGTTTGGCCTTTACTACAGAAGCCCCTAGGAACCTTGATAATGCGGCCAACTGACCTGTGAGCCTTTGAACCTCTCTAAGATTCTGAGGACTCGACATGTTTATAACTGCTTTGCATTTCTCAGGGTTAGCTTCAATTTCCCTTTGAGTAACCATAAACCCTAAAAATTTACTTCTCCAAACTCCAAATGCACAGTTGCACACTTTTCTGGGTTCAACCTCATCCAGTAAAGTCGGAGGCAGTTAAAAACTTCCTGCAAGTCAGCAATCAGACTGGAATCATCCTTTGTCTTTATCAACATATCGTTGATTTAAACCTCCATATTCTTCCCAATCTTCTGCTTGAAAACTTTTGCCATTAACCTTTGATAAGTTACCCCTACATTTTTTAGACCAAAGGGCACTACAATGTAGTATTAAATTCGCTTAGGGGGTGATCAAAGTTATTTTATCTTCGTCAGCTTTATGCATCGGAATCTAGTTATAACCACTATAGACATCTAAAAAACTTAATATCCGATATCCCGAGTACGAATCAATCATGTTGTCAATGTTAGGTAAAAAAAAGTCTTTTGGGCAAGCTTTATTTAAATCCATGTAATCCACACACATTCACCACTTTCCATTAGACTTTTTCACCATGACCACGTTGGACAACCATGTTGAGTAAGTTAATTCTCGAATAAACCTAACATTCAGTAATCCATGGACTTGCTTTTTAACCTAGATAGCTCAGCCAGGCAACATCTTACGACGTTGCTGAGCAACCGGCTTGAACTCAAGCTTAACAGCCAACTAATAGGACATGAACATTGTGTCTATTCCATGCATATCGGAAGATTTTCAAGCAAATAAATCTATGTTATCTCTCAAGAAATTCTAAAGTTCCGACTTCAAGAGGTAAGGAAATTCCTTGTTGATCATGGTGTACTTCTGTGGTAATTGTCGGGTACATAGTATAAGACCCAAACTTTTTGAAGTTAGATTAAGAACTAGTTTTGATATATTTTAATGGGTTAAAGCTCGATTTTAAAAAATTATTTATTAAGGATGATTGAATCAGGTTTTGATCAATTGAGTTTGAAATAAATTAAGGTCTTATCTAATTTTATAATTATGGAGTATTTTTTTCATTCACAATTTAAAGTTTTAGAAATTTAAAAATAATGAGGTTTTGACTATTCAAATTTGAATAATTGGGAATTTAGTTTGATTTTATGAATTGAAGACAAATTAATTTATTTATCTCTAATTTTAAATTAGAATACTCAATTGAAAATAATTTGCAAGTTAACAAATAAATAGTATTTTTTAAAGATAAGTAAATTGTATTATATTTAGTTTTCAATTACCCTACCCCCAATTCTATTGGAAATACTTATACTACCCTTTTCTCCAAAAATTAAAACCCTAATCCTAATCCTAACATTCCCTCACCCTAAACACATACCCCCTACCGCAGAGAAAAAGAAAAGAAAGGGAGAATCAGAATCGGGGAAGAAAGGAGAGGCGAAGGAAGAGGACGGCACTGACGGGGATGGGTGTCGACGTCGCTGTCACTGTTGCAGAGGGGAGAGGGAGACATGCGAGAGAGACTAAACGCAAGGATGGAGAAGCCTTCATCGTCGCCGTTCTGTCGTGTCCTATTCCGTCATCATCGTCATCGTGAGGTCCGCGTTGCCATCGCCGAGAGGAGCTGCTAAGTGTCACCTTGGTCGCCGTTTCACCATCGCTGTCGCGGAAGAAGAAGGCATGCGAGAGGGAAACAACGCTGAGCCCCCATCACCACTATCGTTCAAGTTACTGGTGTCGAAGGAGAAGCCCGAGGAGAGCAAAATGACGCGACGGGAAAGGAAGGAAGCCACTTGCGTTGCCACCGGAGCCTTTGTCGCCATCAGAAGATGTTGCCGTCACCGTTGGGCTATTCCTTAGTTGCTGGAGTTGTGTCCCGTTTTGATTTCTGCCGCCGCTGCTGAGGCCAGCCATCGTTGTCGAGCTTCTCGCCGCAGTTCTTGCCATTGGGGGGTTACCGTCGGAGCTACTGTATTTCTGTTCTGTCGTTCTTCCTTACTGCAGGTTGAGTTTCGATGATTTCATGTTGAAATTAAGGTTGCGGCTGAACTATCGGAGCTTTTGGTAGTTATCAGAGCTGTTGTCGAGTCAGTTCGAAGGCTACTGCTTCGTTCTTTTGTTGCAGTAAGTTAACCCTGTTCTAAAATTATCACTGCTAGCATTCTGGTTATCTATTGTTGAGAATTTCGCGATGTTAATGTTCTAGGGTCGAGTTCCGGTAATTTCATAGTTGAAATAAAGGTTGTTGCTATTGTTGTGGAAGTAACAAAGTTGTGGATGCAGCTGCCGCTATTGCCGGACGAGGAAAAAAAGCAGTGACGATCCAAGAAAATTTTAGGAATGGGGGCAAAAATATATATACAAAAATAAATTTTGTTAAACATTATTAATTATATGAAGATATAAAAATTTAAAAAGTTAGTGAATATTTTCATTCTTAAAATACTATTTATTATATATAATTTATAAAAATATTTTTTTATTTCTAAAACTTGAACTTAAAACATTTTAATCAAATTATAGATAATTTATTATCCTAACTAATTTTTTATACACATTTAATAATAAAAGACTGAATCAATTAGCACATTAACGCTTAATAATACACTAATATTTATAATTTAAAACTAAAATTATATATAAATACTAGAAAAATTAAATCTGTATATGAAAAGTACGTTTATATAAAATAATAAAAACTTAATTTACTATTCTTTCTTTCTTTCTTTCTTTTCAAAATAATTAAATTTGTTATATATTTTTAATTTAATTTTAATATAATGTTAGATGAAAGATTTTAATCATTTATTTAATTATATATTGTAATTAAAATATTTTTTATTATTTATAAAAACAAAAAATATATTTTAAATTAGTAAATTAATCAACTCATTTTAAAATTTTATATACAACATAAGTACATATAATAGAACAAAAGATAAAAATATAAGTAATAAGGATGAATAAATTGAGAATAAAATAAAATATATAAAATCATGAAGAGAATAAAACATTAGATTGATACGTAAACTATAATAATTTGAATTAAACTTTGCAATTAAAAATATCAAAAAGAGAAACAATGAAATTGGAAGACACATAAAATTATGGAGAGTTATATAAAAAAATAGAGAATTTAAAATTTATCTTTTGGTGAAAAGAAGATGACTATTAGACAAGGAATAGAAAAAGAAAGTTGAAAATATAAAAATAGGAAGAGAGTTTAAGAGAATATAGAAGTGACGGGCAAAAAAGGATTTATTACGTTTAATTATGCAAAGTGCGGCTAATTAAGGTAGAGAATTATTTTGAAATTAAAATATTCTGGGATTGAAAATGAGTTTAGTGAATTAAATCAAATAAATGAATGTCTGTAATGTAAACGATTTTTCGGTTGTGATTGGTTGATTTCTGAATCTGGTAAAAATAATTGAATATGTTAATTTCGATTTCTAGATTGAAATTGATAATTGATTTTGAATGACGAATTTGAAAATGTTGATTTGAAATGCTGATTTTGTTGGGTTGAGGTTGAATTGAGAGAACCCGTGAAGGGTGGTAAACTCCGATGGGAGACTTGTTGATATATCACGGTAAGTGAGGCCACCAAAAGTATGTAGGAGGAAAAATTCCCAACTCGTGGAGTTGGTGGATTTAGGGATGAGGTTTGTCCTGAACTCCCGGTTTTGTTAGGTGACGGCGCCAAATTTTTCCTTTTCATTGAGACCACCTTTGAAACGTCTTCATCTCGCATGTATTCAAGAGATCTGATGAATTTCTTGCATTGACTTCACATCCTTGGAAGTTAAATACCTTCCGAAGTCTCCTTCCAACAAGCCAGCAATCAAGCATAAGGACATGACTGTTGGGGTTTACATGTTTACTTCTAGGAGTGCTTTATTAAAGCAGTCCAGATAATCTCGTATGCTATCCCCTACCCTTTGCTCCATCCCCAGCAAAGAAATTGGGTGCTTAGCCTGAGTTCTCCTAGTACTAAAATGAGCTAAGAATTTAACTTTAATGTTGACAAAGGAGGAAATTGATCCGAAAGGTAGTGTATTAAACCACGCCATAGCTGGTCCTGACAAGGTCACCAGAAAGACTTTACATCGGATCGCGTCACCGACTCCTTCTAAATTCATTCTTGCCTCAAAGCATCAATGTGCTCTTGAGGATCTGTCTTTCCATCATACTTCAAGTCGGTAGGCTTGTCAAAATATTTTGGCAACTGTACCTGAAGGACATGAGAAGCAAATGGGGTTTGCCCCATTATCACGTGTTCTCAGATTTTTCTATGCCTTTTAGGACTTAGACTTCTCTGCGAAATCTGCCGCCTTTTAGACTGGACAGATTGTGACTTTTTCCTTGCCCACCTATCTGCTTCCCGAGAATCGCCACATCGTCGGAGTGACCTCCTTTAATTTCTTCCCTTTGATGTTGTGGTGAACACGAGTCCCACCGATTAAGATCCTGCCCTTGTTCAGAGATTCCGGGGTTACGCTCATCATGTTTCTTGGCTGGGTGACTCCGGGAGCATGATTGCCTAGATAACGAGCGTTCAGCCAACCGCCGTTCTAGTTTCAAATGGTGGCATTCCAATTTTTGTACCCAATGTCGTATTTCCTGCATAGGGTAATGTTAATCATTCCCTAATCTAGTGAAATGGCAAGCTTCCGTGTTACGGGCTTCTGGATTAGATTCCCCTTGGTTCACATACCTAGGGGGAACTTCCTCGTAGCTGGAAGTGACATCGATTTCACGCCCGTCTTTCCGATGTTGATCCTTCAAAGAAGTTTCTAAGTTGACCGTGGAGTGAATTCTGTGTTCAGCCATGATTCTTGGTAAAATAGGATCTCCACAAACGGCGCCAAATATTCGTATATGGAGCGAGTTCACGAATTGAGGGTTAGAGGTCGGAGATCCTATCTTCGGCATGTGCAGAATTAAGCCGAAAGAACAACCTATAAGACACTTCAATACTAAAATTAACTAAATGTTTGAGTAGTATGAGTAATTCGAAATTTACTTATTAAATGTCTTTTCCTTTTATTCCTACCTTTTGGAATTGCTGCTACATAAAATTTATTTTTTTTATGTCGTAATCTTAATGTTGCAATATGGTAATTTTTCATCTTAATATCATTTTCATTTGTGTTAGAATCGGATGCCATTATGTAACATTAAATTTTCGTTTAATGACTATTTTTTCATGTGATTATTTGTCTGGAACGCCAGATATATTTTGTATTTTCATTACAATAATTGTTTTGCACCGTTTTTCATCTTGAATGATAACATTATTATTGATAAACACAATATTATTTAGTTTTTAATGTACAATTTTTTTAATACTAAACTTTAAAAAGTATACCATTATTTCCAATCGAAAATAATAACATGAGTACGATATATTTGAATTGCTTTTGGGAACCAATTTTTTTCTAATGCAATTTAGCCCATTTTTCTCCATCTCCTTCCATTTTCTCTTGTTAACTAAAAAGGAAAAAAACTAATTATTACTCATTAATTTCTGACTAGCTTTGCCAGTGGCAACTCACATACTACGATTAATTAATGATAAAAGGTTAAAAACCAATTCATTGACCTGGGACTTGGGAGTAACGTGATTTGCGAACACCATTTGTTTTGTTTAAAGTAGAGCGGCTCAAAAATTAGAAGTGGCTGCTACACTGCTACTGCCTACCTAGTAGTTTTCTTACATTTGTTATACAAATTTAAGTGGATAATTTTTTAATATAGGAATATTTTTAGAGTAGGTCTAAAATGAGCACAATAATTATATATTTATTGAATATGTCATATTTATATAAATTATTAGATTTTATTAGATAAAAATTAAAAATTAATATAAAAAAAGAGTATTGATGGACTATAAATAAATACAGAATTTTTTAACATATAAATAAATATTTTAAATAATAATATTTTAATACATAATATTTTAAATAACAATGAAATCTTTTATTTTAAATAATTAAATATAAAATATATAAATATAAAAAATATAAATATTCTTTATTTATTAAGATTAGTTATTATGTAATAATTTTTTATAAAATATTAAAAAATTATATTAAAATAATATTTTAAACTGTAACATAAAAATATAAAATAACTAAAATTTTATTTTATATACTTGACAAATAATTAGATTATTATATTCAAAATTTATTAATTAACTATTTTTGTTAAAAATATTATTATATAATATAATTTTTTATCAAAATATTTTAAAAATATAATTTATTTAAAATATAATACATGAAAATATTAATTTTTTTATTTTTAAAAATTTTTTTAAAAAAATAGAATAAATAATATAATTCTAAATACATGCCTATCACATTATATATTTACTTATATTAGTAAGACCTAAACTAATCAATATTACACAATTAAAAATATTAAAATTGTATATAAAGTTAGGCTATTGCAGAAATATAATCACATAAATACACTGTTTTTTTTTATACTTTTTCCAAAATAATATATATATATATACTATCTGAATTAAAATGCAGATAAGTTGTTATATGTAATTACACCTATATATATAGACTTGTCTAAAAAAATTGAAAAAAATAAATTATATTATTTATTTAATTTTTTTAAAAAAATTTGAAAAAACAAAAAAGTTAATATTTCTATGTATTATATATAATTTTTTAAATAAATTTTAATTTTACAAATATTTTGATAAAAATTTATATTATATAATAATATATTTAACAAAATAATTAGTTAATAAATTTTAAATATAATAATTTAATTATTTGTCAATTAATATAAAATAAATTTTAATTATTTTATATTTTTATATTGTAGTTTAAAATATTATTTTAATATAATTTTTTAATATTATAAATATTTTCTTGCATAATAATTAATTCTGAATAAAAAATACTTATATTTTTTGTATTTATCTATTTTATATTTTTTAGAATAAAAAATTTCTACCTTTATATAATGAAATAAGTGATAATCTTCTTAATATATATATATATATATATATATGCTATCTATTAATTTTTTATATATTAAATAATTATAATAATATAATAACATTAAAATCAGATAACATATTAAATTTATTACATTAAAATTAAAAAATTATATATTTTACTCTTGGTTTTAGCAAAATATATTTTTAATAAATTATATATGATAAAAAATATTTTGTAAAAGATATTTGTACACCAATTTTTCATATATATATATATATATATATAAAAGTTTGGTCGAGTTAGAGAATAAAAATTTAACTAAAAAAATAAAAAGATATTTAGAAATAATAAAAAATAAAAAAATTATCTTATTATAAATATTATATATATGAAACTATAAATGTTAAATCTAAAAAATAATTTAAAATTATCATCTACTTAATATTACCACAAAATAAATATGAATAAGAAAAACTAGAAGGAAGAACTAAGAGGTGACATATATATTAGAGAGTTTAAAGAATAAAAGAATATATATCAGTTCTATATCAGTCACTATTACATACACACATATTATACATATATGTAGTTGATACATATTATTTATTTAGTTTTTCTAAAAAATATTAAAAATATACTTCCATGTATTATATTAAATAAATATATTTTGACAAATATTTGATAAAAAATTATATTATATAATAATATTTTTAATAAAAATAATTAGTTAATAAGCATTGAATATAATAGTCTAATTATTTATCAAATAATATAAAATAAAATTTACTTATTTTATATTTTTATGTTATAGTTTAAAATATCATTTTACTATAATTCTTTTATATTATAAAATATTTTTTGCATAATAATTAATTTTAATGAATAAAAAATATTTATATTTTTTGTATTTATATATTTATATTTTTAATTATGTAAGTTTGATTAGTTTAGGTCTTACTAATATAAATAAATATATAATGTGATAAGCATGTATTTAGAATTATATTATTTATTCCATTTTTTTTAAATTGAAAAAAAGTTAATATTTTCATGTATTATATATAATATTTTAAATAAATTATATTTTTAAAATATTTTGATAAAAAATTATATTATATAATAATATCTTTAACAAAAATAGTTAGTTAATAAATTTTGAATATAATAATTTAATAATTTGTCAAGTAATACAAAATAAAATTTTAATTATTTTATATTTTTATGTTATATTTTAAAATATTATTTTAATATAATTTTTTAATATTATAAAAATTTCTTACATAATAATTAATTTTAATAAAAAGATACTCATATTTTTTGTATTTATATATTTTATATTTAATTATTTAAGAATAAAAAATTCTATTACCATTTAAAGAATTATGTATTAAAGTATTATTATTTAAAATATTTATTTATGTACTAAGATATTCTGTATTCATTAGAGTTCATCAATACTCTTCTTTTATTTTAGTCTTTAATTTTTATTTAATAAATTTTAATAGCCTATATAAATATGGCACATCCAATAAACACATAATTATTATGCTGATTTTAGACATACCATTTTATTCTATACCTGTCCAAACCCCCCATTTTTTATTCTGATATTACATAATAATATACATTAAATAGAACGATGTTAAATAGAAATTTGAGAATCGATAATACGCCTTTTATAGAATGCCAATATACTCTTATAAATTGTGTTTATAAATAAAAAATATCTTGTGATTTATAATTTGCCTTTTGCGAATTGTAATTTTTAAATTAAAAAATATTCTTTTTTATAATATACCCTCCACAAATTATTTGTGTCACAAATATTCTCAGAAATTTGTTAAATATTAAATTACATCAACACTAAAACAATATATAAAAAAAATTAGTCACCCAACTCTCTCTCTCTCTCTCTCTCTCTCTCTCTCTCTATTAATTTTTTTTTGGTCCTTTATTATCTCGTATGAGGATTTTCACTTTTTTCAGTCAAAAGTCATGACAGCACCAATGACCATAAACTTAATAACAGCAGAGTACAGAGAAACAGCCACCAAACAATAAATATGGATGGTGGGCCTAACACCAAAAAATACAAATAGATATTAAGATATGAGGAATGCTACACATCAATTTCTATAATTTGTAGCCATTAAATAGTTATTAAAATTATTTTAATAGTGTAAAATTTGTATAAAATTTCATCTAATAACTCACTTTTTTTTGTTGGTTACATGCTGACTAAAATTTAATAAAATTATTGACTTTCTAAACTTTTTTCTTAAGATATATTCACAAGAAATATAATTATATAATAATACCACGGCTCTAAAAGCATAAAGAAACCTTTCTTCGTTCCTTACGGTTACGGATATATAAGATGGTCTTTTCACCCAACATCACATTTTCATAGTAGAAAAAAGGCCAACAAAAGCCTTCTGAGAACCGTTTCGGGAATAGAGCGAGCGAGCAAGCAAAGCAAATTTAACCGAAGCAACGTGAAAAAGAGAAAAGAGCGCACACACTGATATTGTGGTTTGTGGGGAACAGGGAACAAAAATGCAATTAGCAACGCTCCCAAAGTAATAATAAAAGAAATAAAAAATACAAGAGACGCCAGTCTCAGACCTTAGCACTGTATTTTGCTACTGAGTTGCCAGCTCCCACATTGTTCTTCCTTCCAATGGCACTAACAACGGCTACATTCCTCATCTTCACGGCTGTGGCGTACTTCACCACAATAACCATCACCTTAACGTGCGCCCAACAAACTAGGAGCACCGTAACCATCGCCGAGATCGAGGCCTTAACGGCGTTTAAGATGAACCTCCGGGATCCAATGGGCTCCCTTGACGGCTGGGACCCTTCAACGCCGTCAGCGCCGTGCGACTGGCGTGGCGTCCTCTGTTACAATCACCGAGTCTTCGACCTACGCTTACCACGTCTCGAACTCGGTGGCCAACTCACTAACTCGCTCTCCAAACTCACTCAGCTCAGGAGGCTCAGCCTCCACTCCAACAACCTCAACGGTCCTATCCCTCACTCCCTCTCCGACTGTCTCCTCCTCCGCGCAGTCTACCTCCACAACAACTCCCTCTCCGGCCACCTCCCTCCGCCGCTCCTCAACCTCACCAACCTCCAGGTACTTAACCTCGCCCACAACCTCCTCTCCGGAACGCTCATCGGCGACATAACGGACTCGCTCCGGTACCTCGACTTGTCATCCAACACATTCTCCGGCGACATTCCGGCGAACTTCTCCTCCAAATCTCAGCTCCAGCTAATCAACTTGTCCTACAATGGCTTCTCCGGCGGGATTCCGGTCACCATCGGAGCTCTAAAGAAGCTGGAGTATCTCTGGCTTGACTCCAACAACTTGCATGGGACCTTACCTTCAGCTCTCGCAAACTGCACCAACCTCGTCCACGTCAGCGCCGAGAAGAATGCCATCGGAGGGTTAATCCCTTCAACAATGGGGACGATGCCGAAGCTTCAGGTTCTGTCCCTTTCAACGAATAACCTTTCAGGTTCGGTCCCCACTTCGTTGTTGTGCGGTTCTTCGTCCCTTCGAATCGTTAAGCTTGGCTTTAATTTTCTCACGGGAGTTTCCGAGCCGCAAAGTACAAAGAACTGCGTCATCAACAGCGTCTTGGAAGTTTTTGACATTCAACAGAATCACGTTGTTCACGCTGAGTTTCCTTCTTGGTTAACTAGTGCCACGTCACTGAAAGTTCTAGATCTCTCTGGAAACTCGTTTTCCGGCACTCTACCTTCGGATATCGGAAACCTCTTCATGCTGGAGGAACTAAGAGTGGCGAATAATTCTTTACACGGAGAAGTTCCGAGCGGCATTGTGAATTGTAGGTTTTTAAGGGTTCTTGATCTTCAGGGGAACCGATTCTCTGGCTCTATTCCTTCCTTTCTTGCCGAACTTGGTAACTTGAAGATGCTATCACTCGCTGGAAACGTGTTCACCGGTTTTATTCCCGCCAGTTATGGGACACTCTCTGCGCTTGAGACTTTGAATTTAAGCAATAATAATCTGACTGGCACTGTGCCCCCTGAGATAATGCATTTAGGGAATGTGAGTGCTCTGAATCTCAGCAACAACAGATTCTCCAGCCAAGTTTTACCTGATATCATTGGGGACTTGAAAGCTTTGGAGATTCTTAATTTAAGTCGATGTGGATTCTATGGAAAGGTTCCTGCTACGCTAGGAAGCTTGATGAAGCTAACTGTGTTGGATTTGAGCAAGCAGAACCTTTCAGGTGAATTGCCAATTGAACTTTTTGGTCTGCCAAGTTTGCAAGTTGTTGCGTTTCAAGAGAATCAATTGAGTGGTTCTGTTCCCGAGGGTTTCAGCAGCATTGTTAGTCTTCAGTATCTTAATCTCACTCATAATGCATTCTTTGGGGAAATTCCACCAACCTATGGATTCCTGGATTCCTTGAGTGTTCTATCTTTGTCTCACAACAGCATTTCAGGTTCAATACCTCCTGAGATTGGTGATTGTTCTCAACTTCAAGTGTTGGAGCTGCATTTAAATCGTTTGGATGGTAACATTCCTGATGATATCTCGCTCCTTTCACATTTGAAGGAGCTTAATTTGGGACACAATAGATTGAAGGGTGATATACCAAATGAAATATCACAATGTTCTGCTCTGATTTCACTCTTGTTGGATGATAATCAATTCACAGGTCATATACCAGAATCCCTGGCCAAATTATCAAACTTGTCCTCATTGGATCTCTCCTCGAATCAATTGAATGGAGAAATTCCAGTTAGCCTCTCTCAAATTAATGGTTTGAAGAATCTAAATCTGTCCAACAATGAACTTGAGGGTGAGATTCCACAAATGCTTGGTTCAAGATTCAATGACCCTTCCGTGTTTGCAATGAACCAAAACTTATGCGGCAAGCCTCTGCATAGAGAATGCGCAAACGTAAGAAGGAGAAAGAGGAGAAGACTAATAATCTTCATAGGCGTGGCTGTGGCTGGACTAATCATTTTGGCACTGTGTTGTTGCGGCTATGTTTACAGCCTCTGGAGATGGAGAAACAAGCTCCGGCAAGGGGTAACCGGAGAGAAGAAAAGAAGCCCCACAAGCACAAGCACGGGAGGAGAAAGAGGCAGAGGAAGCGGTGAAAATGGAGGACCAAAGCTAGTAATGTTCAACAACAAAATCACATATGCGGAGACATTGGAAGCAACAAGAAACTTTGATGAGGAGAATGTGCTGAGCAGAGGGAGACACGGTCTTGTCTTCAAAGCCTCCTACCAAGACGGCATGGTTCTCTCCATTCGCCGCCTCACTGACGGATCCATCAACGAGGCCACGTTTCGCAAAGAAGCAGAGTCACTAGGAAAAGTAAAGCACCGAAATCTAACTGTTCTTCGTGGATACTACGCAGGAGCACCAGATGTGAGGCTCCTTGTGTATGATTACATGCCAAACGGGAACTTAGGAACATTGCTTCAAGAAGCTTCGCAACAAGACGGACATGTGCTGAATTGGCCAATGCGGCACCTCATTGCACTGGGCATTGCTCGAGGGCTAAGTTTCTTGCACTCGGTGCCAATTGTTCATGGTGATGTGAAGCCTCAAAATGTTCTCTTTGATGCAGATTTCGAGGCCCATTTGTCCGAATTCGGGTTAGAGAGATTAACCATAGCAGGAGCAGCAGCAGCAGAAGCTTCATCGTCTTCAACCCCAGTTGGTAGCTTAGGTTATGTGTCACCGGAAGCAGCATTAACGGGGCAAGCAACGAAGGAAGCAGATGTATACAGCTTTGGGATCGTGTTGTTGGAGATTCTGACTGGGAAGAAACCAGTGATGTTTACGCAAGATGAGGACATAGTGAAGTGGGTGAAGAAGCAGTTACAAAGGGGTCAGATTTCGGAGTTGTTGGAACCTGGTTTGCTTGAGATTGATCCTGAATCTTCCGAGTGGGAAGAGTTCTTGTTGGGTATAAAGGTGGCTCTATTGTGCACATCACCTGACCCTCTTGATCGCCCTTCCATGCCTGACATTGTTTTCATGCTAGAAGGTTGTCGCGTCGGACCCGAAATACCTTCCTCCGCCGATCCTACAACGCTGCCTTCCCCTGCATGATTCTTTTTTAATTATCCAATCAAATCTAATCATTATTCTCGTTAATTGTTGTTGTAGAAATTTGCTTTGTAGTTTCTAATCATTCTTTTTTCTTTGTTGTTCGGTTATTATGATTACGATTGTTGTTCATTTTTATCCGCATGTTGACTTATGGTCAAAGCGGGAGAGAGCCTTATCCCGCCAAAAGGAGAAGCTTTTTTGTATCAAAATATTATTTAAACATTAAAATCAGTTTCTAAAAATAGTTAGCAAATATATTTATATTTAAATATATGTATGATTTAATTTATTTTTAATATGTATTTATATTTTAATATATATTTTATATTAATGATTAATTTTAGTATATATATAATATAATGGATTTTGTATTGTTGTCATGGATTGGAGAAAGCTATGTTGACACGTGTCAATCTGGGAAGCTATTGGAAAGTAACCGTTAATCTAACATGGAGCTTGGCATAATATGGAACAGAAACAGACAAATACTCATCAAAACTGGCGAATGGGACCTCTCAGTTTGTCCAAATCAGATTTTGTTTTTCACTTATTAATTTATTAGTATGATTTTGATTTATTATGGAAAAAAATATATACAGAAAAACCTTGTCCAGTGCAGTAAGTCAGTAACCGTTAATTCCTTTTTTTTTTTATATTTTGTGAAAATTCTGGTTCTAAGAAGTAATTTTCTTATTTTCTAGGAAGCAGCGAGCCAGGGAAAACCTTATTAAATAGTTTAAAAAATGCTATTGAATATTGATAAAGGAACACAGGTATGTGTATATCAAAATTATTTATTAAAATTAATTATCAGTATAAAATATATAATAAAATATAAATATATTGATGATTGATTTTAACAACTAATTTTAATATACAAATAGTAATTTTATAAAATTTTATATTTGGATTCTGAACCTTTTTTAATTATAAATTATATTTATTGAAATACCAGTATATTTGATACATCATACATCTAAAATTCTTCCTGTACTAAAATACTTATATAGAGATAGAGTATTTTTCGCTATTTTCTCTGCGAACCGGTACCACCAACACTTTATATGTGTAATTTTGCCATTTGATATTTGATATTTCACCAACGATCACAAGAATATCATTCAATTCATGTGTTGGAAAAAAAAAAAGAAAAATAGAATAAAAGGGACGACGTCCACGTGAGAAAAAAATTGTAACGTATAAAAAAATTTATACAAAGAGGGAAAAAAATATTCTCTTAAAAATGAAAAAATGTGTGGAAGAATAAAGAGGATTATGTGATTTTGACAGGGGTAGGGCTAGGTTGCACGTGGACTCTAGTGCATAATAGCAGTCATATAATTTTGTGAAGAAATTTTATGTTAGCACGAAAGATATATGCATGTCCACTGTCACAGGCAAAGTCACGGGACCAATAAAATGAAGAATCCAATTCAAGTCACTGACAGATTCGGGTTGTAAACGACAACAGCAACATGTTGTAATTAAAATTAAAATGAATGAATAGTGGGTGGTGCAGGTGCATGCAGGGTGCATGGCATGGCAATGGCCCTGGCCAACAAAAACTAACAGAACTGCGTTAATGTGCTATTGTGAATTCCTCCTTCCTCCTTTTGTTTTCAGGCAGGAAACACCAAACGTCTGATAAAATAATGGCCCACAACTTCAAACCCGGAATTTATTAGCTCATGACATTTTGCAGACTCTACGTATTTAGTTAAGTGTATTGAAAGATTGATAGATTTGTAACCAAAGAAAAGAAGAGTAATATTGATGGGTCGTTGTCACTCTTAACTTCAATTAATGACATCTTACGTAAGATATGATGGCAAAGACTAAACTGAAAACTGGAAAGTGTAGGGAACCAAGCACATTTCATTGTTTTTTTTCCCTCCTCTTACAAGCTTATGTTTGATCTTCAAAAATAATTGCAACAGTGCTCCTCTCTTGAACTCATTTCCTTAGTTAGGAGAAACTCCTTAAATAGGAACTAATGTATTGGATCGCGGAAGCATTATGCTAGTTTAGAATACTTAGGTAGCGTTTGGTGGAGATACAGAGACCGAAAGACTAAGACTGAGAGACAGAGACTAAGAGACAGGGATTGAAATAAATCTCAGTATTCTATTTGGTGCAAAATGGGAGACAGGAATTAAAACAATATTGATACTCTAATTTAATTTACACAAAGGGTAAAATTAGAATTAATTAATTGAAATGAAAGTATTTTAGATATAAAATGTTATTAAAGTTTCAGTCTCCATCTCTAAAAATTTCAGTCTTCTGTGTCCCTACTTTTTGGAGGTACTGAAATACTGAAATTTTAGAGACAAAGACAGAAATTTTAGTACCAGTCTCTGAATTAACAAACACGATACTGAGTCTCAGTCTCTCAGTCTCTGTCTCAGTACCTCAAAACAAACGCTACCTAAAAGTTGATAACCCAATTTATGGATGTTGCAACTCTTGGAATTATTTTGGTTCAATCAATATAATATATGCTTTAAATTGTAAAAGAATGGATCTCTCAACACCTCTGTTCACGTGGTTGAATTGTTTAAATAATAATCATCTGTAAAGAATAACAAAGTTTATCCTAATTTTGCTTTGACAGAACAAATTTACCACATCCACCACATGCATTGGTCCTGTGAAACAACGAAATAAATAATATAGACACGATTGGCACAAAATTGTACTCTATGCAGAGGTTAGCCCTTCAGGAAGAGATTCATTGTCTGTATTAGGTCTAAGAAATTTTCGACAAGCATAAAGCACAGCAGAATGGAAACCACTTGGGTTGTCAATGAACACAAAGTGCCCTCCCTGTAACAAGTAACTATTTTTGTTAATGCCCAACAGTATCATTGAAAAATAGCTTTCAGAAAAATTGGAGAATGTTATACCTGGGGGACCCTAATGATTTCACATGGAACCTTCATATCCTTGCGAGCTTCTTGGGCCCCTTCATAATTCATCCAGTCGTCAAAACCATATATGAATGTGGTGGGTACTTTCCACTCTGAGGCACTGTAACACCAAAGAACTCCAGTTAAAGCATTACCCTTAAGCCTAGTGCACACTAAAACAGGACTTCGCATTTGAACCTAAGATAAATACTCAACAAGACCTTCGTTTAAGGCCATAATCATACACATTATTCTTAGAAAGTTTGGAAATTTACCAACAAATTATCTTGATAATGTCATTATCCCATTTACTCTTTCTTTTCTTCTTTTATGTTTTGTTTTCCCCCTTAGTGTTGTCACAGTGCAAATGTGTTTTTCTTGATGAAACGTATTAGATATATACAATTCATTAGATGCAATTACACACAACCCCCACAGGTAAGCCAGCAGCTTTATCATTTCTAAATAGTAAATATATAGCTAGCTAAAGATGAATAATAAATTATAAACAGGGAGGAGAATGATCATAAAACCTGTGAAAGAGGGGGATCCTAGGAAATGCACCAAATTTAAAAATGTACTTTAAGCACAGCTCCCCACTAGCTTTGGCCGCTGATACATGGTACATATAATCTATAATAGAGAGGAAAATGGAAATTAGAGTTTAGTCTTTATGTGAATTACTTCTAAACCAGATCCACATATCAATGTGTTATCTTGCCATACCTGTGAGCAATCTTGATTCCTCTTCAGTCAGTATTTCCCCTTGTGCACGCGTACCAAACCTCATATCTGTATATCGGCGGACCATATTAGGACCCCAAGGACCTAAACCTCTGCCACAAGAACAGGAATAATATTCTTAAAAGAAGAAGCAACTAAATAAAATAAAAAATGATTAACATATGAAACAAAAACAAGTATTTAAATCAAGGTGTTCCATATCCATACTGCATAATCCCCGAATGTATATGAAGAGAACATAAACTCCTTACAATTAGAGAGCTCCGAGATTTAATAAAGCATGGCAAAGCAACCTAAACTTCCTAAAAGAAAATGTTATGGAACAAAGTGGTTTCACCTGACAATTTTTAGAGGCGTAAAATTAGATTCCCATAGATGGTTCATAACTGCTCCTTTCCACGTTGCTCGAAACTTCATAATGAACTCAGCCTTTGGATCTGATTCTGATGTAAATCCAGCGGGTCCCACCAGAATCAATTGCTTTACATGCTCAGGGTGCTATATAAAAATTTTTGAAACAGACATTAGCAAAGTTAAATAAAGAAGTAAAAAAAAAAAGAGACATGACTGTAGCATTTAAATAAAATGTGGGAAGGGATTCACCTTGAGTGCATATTTGGCAGCAACATAACCACCAAAAGAATGTCCAAGCAGTATAAAATTGCTCAGATTTTTGGCTTTCCTCCATTCTTCAAAAGAATCTATGAACCATGTCTCAGTTTCTGTAGTATCAGCAACAAATCATAAGTTGGTGTTCCATTAACTTTTAAGATAAGTAACTAAGTAAAACCTTTCAATTCCAAATTAACCACAAAATTGCATTTTATCTAGTGACAATATACACATAATACTTAACTAACCTTCAGTGCTCCTACATGTAAAATCAGGTCTGCTTGATCCACCCCAGCTACAATAAACAGATGCAAGACAGCGAGTAAGGGAAAAGTTGTAAACCTCACTTTGACTCTTCCTCTAACCTCAAAATGTATAAAATAAAAATAAGAACAGGTAATAATAGATAATGAAAATAACACCATCACCGTTTCATGTCGTTTTTGCTTAACAAATAGGGTGCAATGTAAAATGCTAAATTAACTGAATTAAGCAGTCTATATTCAATTAGAAATCTATTTTTACATCACAATGGAGCATGAGACCAGGCAAAGCAAGCAATAACTCAGAAATGTAGTTTTAGACCATAAAAGAAAGTCAAACTCACCCAAGTTGATCAACAGCAATGACTCTAAAATGATTTGCAAGAGCATCGAAATTGCGAAAAAAGAAACCCTGGGAAGCTGCATATCCATGGACCATTACAAGCGTAGGGGAGTCATCTTTACTATCAAACGTAATAGTGTTAAGAAACCGTGGCTCGTCGCTTGATGAACGGAACCATCTAACTTTAGAGCCAGGAGGACCAGAGCCAATATTAACATGTTCTTGAACATAGGGAGTCCTGCCAATCAAAATAAAAATGTAACTTTAATGTGTGAATCAGACAGAAAATTTCATACCAGATATATGCTAAGTCAAACAAAAGTCCAAAGGAGCATAAATTTAACGATAGCATCTTCATCTAATGAAAAACAGTTCAGCAATGATTGTCATTTCACCTGAAAATTGATCATGATTTTCAATAAAGTTTGATGGTGCATATTGATATGGTCGTAACTCATAAATCATAAGTCATAACAAATATTATAGTATGCAACCAAATTACTTGATTGAAATTTAGGGTTCGGAATTAGGAGCGTAAAAATAATGAAAGAGGGGAAATATGGATAAAAATACTAACTTGACGAGAGAAAGGAGTCGCTTCTCGGCAGCGATGATGTGTTCCGTTGAAGTCGGAATCCAACGGAGAAGAGAAGGCCACAACCGTCTTGTTTTGGGAGGATACACTGCGACGTCGTTCTTGCTATTCTCTCCGGCCATTTTTGCAGACCAACAGAGCCTAATTGTGTGTTTTAACGAATTAAGAAGTAAGAATCTCCTCAGTCTCTGTTCGAAGCAAGGTAAGGTCGATGATTGATACCTTCGGTTTCAAAATTGATTAAATAATGTCAAAGAGTGCAAAGCAATTAGCGGTTGATTACGCTCCACGCAATGAGGAAAATATATTGAATAGTCTGTCTACAAATTATTTAGCAACTTAGCACTTAGCAGCAACTGGAACGAGCCTTGTATGAATCTTCCCTTTTGAAGGGAAGGCAACAGAAGACTTTTGGGGAGCGTCAAAACATGCTTATTGCTTAACAACTGCTGCTGCTTACGCGCGCAGTGACGCACATTCATGCAGTTCTATTCCCTGCCGGTCAATATCGGCTATTATTCTCATTTCTCAAAAGTTCAAGATTCTGGAAACTGGTTCGAACCGAGAAACGGTGTCTGTAGCGGTTCGGGTAATAGGAAAAACCGCCATCACAAAAAATCGGATTTAAACCGGACAGGAACCAGTCGGTCGAACCGAACCGGTACCTGACCAGTTTTTGAAGAAAAGCTTTGGCACCGTTTTACGCCAATCAGGGGAAAAAAAAACAAAAAAGCCCTAACTCCCAGTCCCCAGTTCCCAGTTCCCTGGCCTCTCTCTCAACTCTAGAAGACCTCCATCTCTGAAGGCAGCAGAGGAAGTTGCAACTTCCATCTTGTCGCCGTTCTTCAACCTGTCCAGCCACCGATGCCGTCCGTGTCGCTCCAACTCGTCGCAACGCCTCTATTCCGCCTATTTTGACGAGCTTCCCCTCTGTTTCGCCGTGCTTCCGCCGCCGTTACGCCGTGCTCCCGCCGCCGTGCAGCCTCTGTTCCGCCGTGCTCCAACCCTCGTCTTCTAGCCTCTGTTCAGCCTCCGTTCCGCCGCTGTTTAGCCATCTCCGTTGAGTTATAAAGCTCCAGCTCCCTCTCCCTCCTCTGTTGATGTTCAGAACGTGTGAAAGTCTCAGGTAAGCTCCAGCTCCCTCTCGCTCCTCTGTTGATTTTCAGTTATTGTTAGTTGGTTGTTGCTTTAATTTGGTTGCTATTCCAGTTCTTGTTTTGTTGTTGGTTTGCTGGATTAACTTGTTTTGATTATAACTTGTTTTGATTATTAACTTGTTTTGTTATATTCTTGATCTTATTAAGTTGTTAATTTGATAAATTGTTGTTGTGGTGCTGTTCTTGACATTTTGATACCTTGTTAATTTGATAAATTATTTTTTATCTTAATCTTATTATTGTCGATTTGATCTTAGTTTATGTTGTTATCTTAATTCATTGTTCTTGACATTGGATTTCTTTATATTGTTTTGATCTTAGTATTAGTTTAGATGATATTTTAGAGTTTATATTAGAATATACTTATGTTTTAAAAAATTAAACTAACGAAATGACTATGAAAAATGAGTTCTGTTTGACAAAAATATCAAATTGTTACTTTTAAAGTTAACTCTGTTAAAAATCCGCTAAAATTTCCAAATTACACTTTTTTATCATCTCCAACCTTTTAACTCCTCCACTCTTGTGATTCCTTCAGCCTCTTCCACCACCATGAAAGATGAATTCTCAATCCATGCTTTTTTCTTCCTCCTTCAAGCTATGCCTCTCCCAACCAAAGATTTTTAGAGCTTCCCTCGGTCCCTCCCAACTCTGATCATGACCACTATGACGATTGAACCCATTTTCAAAAATTACTCTCAACAACCCATAAACCCAAAATCATCATGGAAATCCTCGTCCTATGAATTTCTCTTACCAGAACTAGAGACTATACGCTATAAAAGTTCAAACCCACCCTCCTCTAAATCAATGCACATCTTCAATATCCACAAATTTCACAACCTCAATCACTGCAATCAAAACATTGGGCTCCCAAGTTCAATAAATCCTATGTTTAGCTTATTAGTGATTAATCAACATGCAAGAACTTTTTCACTCTTAATCTAGTCTTCTCATTTTTCAGTAAAAACCAAAGAAATAACACAAGTTGAAAACAATTGAAAAATACAAACTTTCAGCCACCCCATTACCAAAATCAATGGAATAATCTGAACAAGCTGGAACCCTAAGAATCAAGGTTGTCCGCGCGTTCCCCATTTCCAGTGCCGACGTCTCTGACTGGTCGCTGAATGGTGTCTCTGACGGTTCGTGTGCGAAAACTTTGAAGTGTTGTCCGAGATTCTCCCCGGCGGCAGCCGCTCTCCCTTCCCACAGGAGCCAACCTTGTTGTCAAGCCATACCACGTCGAACATCTCGCTCGCCTTGTCCATAGTTTGATGTAGTTCCTCCTCTACTCCAAAAGCTTCGACGAGTCTGCAATCCCGAAGACTACGTGGTAGAGTTGTGTTTGGTCAGCGGTGGTTTGCCAAGATTTGCAACAAGTGAGGGTGGATGTGGGTGTGGGTGAGAGTGGAGAAGGGAGGCTCGTGATAGTTAGAGAAAAGAAAGTGGGATTCTAAACTATGCAATTTGAATATTGAATATGGTTCAACCAAAAAAATAAAAGGAGAAAAGGAGTAATGGCGGTGGAAGAGATTGAAGGAATGAGATGAGTGGAGTAATTAAAAGGTTGAAGATGATTAAAAAAATGGGTAATTTGGAAATTGTAGAGGATTTTTAACATAATTAGCTTTAAATTTAACAATCAAGTATTTTTGTCGAACAGAAAACTTATCTTTCATGGTCATTTTGTTAGTTTAATTTTTTCGTGGTTAATTTTGCCACGGCATAAATCTTTGATGGTTAGAAATACTTATATTTTTTATATTTTATTTATTATTTTATTATAAAATAATTATTTCGATTGAATTATAGTTGAATCAGTAAATTAATAATTAGAATGGTTTAATGATTAATTCGGTTTTCAGAACCTTGCAAAAGTTTCTCGATACTGTTTTTGATTTTTTTTTTTTTTTAGGTTAGATGGATTGTACAGCCTCCCATCCCAGGGATTACATCACAAACTCGAACGCTGTATTTGGTCTTTCTCTATAAACAGGTAAGCACACTAAAATGGGTTGTGTTTATGCTTTTCTTGCTGTTGGGTCAGACTTTGGGCCCAATGTATCTCAGACCCAATCCCAAGTAAAAATTAGTTAATTCCAACACTACTTTTTCCCATGACCATCTCTTTTCTTTTTGTTATATCTTGTCACAGCAAAAACATCCCAGTGGCAGAATGAGCAAGAAGGCGACAGCAGCACCTGATCCGGTGGCGGTGCTACGGGGCCACCGTGCTTCCGTGACGGACATTTGTTTTCATCCCTCTGATCGCATTCTCTTCTCTGGGTAGCTATTTATTCATCCACTCCTTAGTTAACTTGAGTGGCTTCAGCTGAAGATGTTGTTGTTGCAGTTCTGTTGACGGTGAAGTTCGCATTTGGGATACCCTTCAGCATCGAACTCTCTCTTCTTCTTGGTATTCTATCAATCTTTACAAATCATTACTATGTACATCTCTGATTCTGATTCTGGGTTATTTTTGTATGTATTGCAGGATACACAGTGCTGCCCACGGGATTGTTGCTGTCACCACTAGTGCTTCCCTTGGAACCAATAAACTCGTTAGGTGCTCTTCCTCATTGAAACTCTTTCTGTTGCTTCATAGGAATTCATTTCATTCATTCATATGATTTTGTATGCTATGCATGTAGCCAGGGTAGGGATGGAACTGTTAAAGTTTGGGACTTTGCTCATGCTGCTTTGTCTAGGTACTCAACTCACTCACCTTTATTTTCAAATATTCCTCTTTTCTCTTTTCCCTTTTTTTTTTAAATTCATAGAGCTATAGCTTTTTCTGAAATTGTAATATAAGGCTACACAGATGTTCCTGAATAATCACTTCGTGTTACTATTTTTTGGAATTTTCAGGAGTCCACTGCTTACCATCAATACCAACACTTATCACTTTTGCAAGCTTTCCACTGTCAAGTATCCTAAATGTTTCCCTACAAAAGAACTAGGGCGACCTTCTCATATAGAAATTCTTGACGATAGAAGTTCTTCTCAAAGCTCTGAAGGTATGCAAGCATTTGTCTATAATGAATCTTTGATAAATTTGGTGATGCTTTTGCCATTCTGGAACCTATTGTTGGAATTTCTACTATCCTTTTACAATACCAGAACTCTAGAACATTAACACATAGTAAGCTGTGACTTCATTTCTGCTCTAATAAATCAAATTCAAATTCGATTAGATTTGGATTTATTTATTTACTTTCATTTTGAACAATTTCCTGTGTCCTTTAACTTATTCAAAAAGACTTTGGAGATGCTTCCTTGATGAACCAAATTCCTTGTCTTTAGATTCAGTCTCTTTCATTTCCTTTTGTGTTCTCCTAAATGTTTTTCCCTACATTACTTAAATAAACTTTATATTTTATATGTAACATACTAGCATTGAAGAAACCTCATTACGTCACAGAAAATATGTATGCTGACGGGCTACAGTATGTGGCTTTAGCAGGGGAGAACCCTTCTGAGGTTTGTATGTCTTCCTCATATATGTATTACCTTCATTTCCCAAAGTACGTACTTTGATGCTCATTGGTTTTTTACTCTTTGAAGGTCGAAATTTGGGATCTCAAATCAGCTGAAAGATTTGTACGACTCCCTTCAAGCAACCCTAGTAGCTCTTCAGTTTGCAACAAAGATAGAGGTTAGTTTTTGGCCTATATGATTTTTGTGGTTCATCTTTCTGCCATCAATTTTGTAAACACTTATTTCTCAGGCTAGATTGTGCTGTAATATAATTATGATTTTCAATATATGATTCAAGTAAGATGCCGATTAAACTTTGGCATTTTACTAGAGGAAAGTAGACAAGTGCTAAAGCTTTCATCATTGTTTACGTTTTCTCCTGCTAATGTGCTATTGCATCCTTTATTTCCATCATTTTTTGCATATAATTGGTAGTTAAGCCCTTACAGTATTTCTTATGCTTTGCTCTCTCTTTTTTATTCTCATTTTGGATATTAAAACAAACTTTTCTTCTCAGGGATGTGCATGGCACTTCAATTGTTTTTACCATCTGAATCACAGGGATCTCTAAATGTCTTGGCCGGGTATACTCTTGATGCTCTTTCTTCTCTCCCTCTCTGGTTGCATGTGTGTGGTTCTTTCACTAAGTTGTTGGGACTATGTTGAACTCAACGATTAAATTTATGTATTGTTCAAAGCTATGATTTTAAATTGTTATGATCATTGAACCAATGTTGTTTTGCTTTAGAACTATGGAAATTTAAACATTGGATTTCAATTTTTAATTTGCCAAAAATCCAAGTTAACTCCTTTGAAATTGACGACCATCTCATACTTGTATTCCGAATGTTCCTAGTTATGAGGATGGTTCCATGCTTTGGTGGGATGTACGAAATCCTGGAGTTCCAGTAACCGCTGTAAAGCTCCATTCTGAACCAGGTACTTAATTCAGTGTCCTTGTACTCTTCTCTCCTTTGAATTTTGTTTAACAAAGTTTAGTTAATAACTGGTCAATTTTGCAGTTTTGAGCATCTGTATTGATGGGTCATGCAGTGGGGGCATCTCAGGAGCTGCAGATGACAAGATTGTAATGTATAGCTTGGACCACTCTTCGGTAAATTCATTCATTTTCTTATATTTTCTTCTTCTGCTAAAACACATGTTCTACAATCAATTATTCTAAGTAAACTACTTGTAAGTATTAAGTAGCAACACAATGAAATATGGATTTGCTGTTAATGTGATGGTATGTATGATCAGTACAAATATCAGAGTAACTATAATTCGGTCAAGCGGAAATGTGATATTAGAAATGAGATGATGAGATGACACTTCACATGATTGTATTCTATGGTTATTTTCTATGACACTTTCAGTTAGTCTTTCTTTTTCTTATTTATTTGTGTATCATTTTGATTTAAGGGTATATGTGTAATCAAGAAAGAAATCAATTTGGAGCGACCTGGCATATCAGGCACTTCAATTCGTCCTGATGAAAAAATTGCTGCAACTGCCGGTTGGGACCACAGGTTTTGAATTCATTTACTCTTTTCTTTTACTTGATCTATAATT
The DNA here is from genome assembly GCF_059453495.1 of Arachis ipaensis. Lineage (NCBI taxonomy): Eukaryota > Viridiplantae > Streptophyta > Magnoliopsida > Fabales > Fabaceae > Arachis > Arachis ipaensis. The sequence goes on along the minus strand of NC_142442.1, from coordinate 120,211,165 downwards.
TTACTTGTCTTGATATCATTTAAACTCCTCCACGCTCCGAAAATTATTCCATTTTATACAAGCTAAGGATGATTTGTAATAATTTGTTTGCCACATTACTATTCCATATTTTTTATAAAACAATGCTGTTTAATATGTCTTTGACCACTTATTGGCAGAGTAAGGATATATAATTACCGCAAAGGAAATGCTTTAGCAATACTAAAGTATCACCATGCAACGGTATGTCATTGTTGTTTGTTACATTATATATCTGATGCAGATTAGACTATATTTTATTTATTTATTTAACATGCATTTTTTTTATTTGCATGAAATGTCAATGGTGCAGTGCAATGCTGTAACTTACTCATATGATTGTAAGCTTATGGCCTCTGCCTCCGAAGACACAACGGTGGGGCTTTGGGAATTATATCCTCCTCGAACATGAAATAATTTTTATGAATCTATTCGATGCCTGTAATTATATCATGTGAATGAATGAGTGATGCTATCTTAGTAATTTCATTACTATTCTCCACTTATTTATGTTGATAACGTGGACAATAAAAATCAATTATTAATTTAATCCCTATGTATTTATGTATATTTATATATGTTGTTTTACATATTCTCAATATGTATTTTATATTTACATATATTAGGGTGAACATCGAGTCTGGTTCTTGTCCATTCTAAATTAGGACAAGGCGATTTCTGTTAAAACAAGACATCCATGTTGGCCTTTGTCCGTCTCTAAAGTGAGTCATTTTGGTCCCTCCATTGTATCCCTTGACTAAAATTGATGGAAAGATCCTATGTGATAGTTATTGACGTTGATGTGGACATTTATTCAGAGTGAAGTGTCATGTTGGATTAGGAAGAACGGACAGGGTTGATTTGTCCCTCTGCCTCCAAAAATGTTGTCATTTTAGTAACAGCAGAATAAAAACTTAATTTGGATGATTCTTTGCACCCCTAATCTCTTTACTCATTCGTATGTGAAACAACAAAAGGCAAATCCTAGGGCACCATGATTGGGAGTGGAGAACGTTGTTCATCCTCGAACTTGTGAATTGGAGGCAATAATTTGACTTGCAGCATGAACTCTAGTGAGAGTATTGGGGCTCGGAGAAAGAAGAGATGGGTCCTCCCAAAGTGCTATTGCGGATTTCATGCTATTCTATTTATGTTTGGGACTGAAAATAATCTAGATAGGTTATTCTTTCGTTGCCCTTCAAGATATATATATTTATGGTATTAATGTTTTGGTTAGTTCAATTCTGTACTCACTATTAGTCTCACAAAGTTCATTCAAATTGCAGTAGAAGCTCATTGCTCATTCTTTGCTTAGTTAGATGATTATGTTTCTTCATTTAATGAGTATGTTGTTAGATGATTATGTTTCTTCATTTAATGAGTATGTTGTGAAGACAATCTCAAAGGGGGTATTGATGAAGAAGCAGAATCGATTTGAAGACCTAAGTAATGTGGTGAATAATAAGGTGAAAGAACTAGATGATAGGTTGATTGGATTAGAAAATCAATTGGAAAAATGTAGATTAAAAATAGGTGAAAGTACATGTCTGGGTTTAGGATGTAGTGTTTTTGTATTTTTTGGTGGAGTTGTGATTACCTGCTTGTTCACGCCAATTTTGTGGAGAACTTGATGAATAATTTTAGATTAGCCAAGAGTTTTTTGTAATGGGATAAAATCATGTGTTAAACACTCTTGAAGTTAAATGAAAATGAATTATTGTTATTAATGTTCAAAGTTTCTTCGCTGAACTTAATTCAAAATTATGACAGTAAATATTTGTACATGTAGCATGGATTTAACTAATTTCATATAAAGCATACAAGTTCATATGTTATATTCATACTGATACTTAACAAGCTATTTATCTATTCATAGTTTAAATAGCATAGCATGGGCAGCAACATGGCCCTAAATAAAAAAACTAAACAGCCAAAATACCATTGTATCACTTCAAGTCTTAAAGATGCAAATTAGACATCCAAAATACCAAAACAACAATTCACATTTCTATAACCCTATTAACATTATCAATGGTGCTTAAGAAGCCTAAGTCCTGGAGGCCTAAAGTCGGGTGTTGGCGCAAATTTAAGAAGTCGTGATGTAGTAGCCATCGTCTCTGCAGAAATTGCACCATTTGTGTTTCTTGGAGTTGTCATATCAGCTATTAGCCCAGTGCATTAATTCTGTGAGTTGTGAAGCCTCAGGTTTGAAGCTTGTGAAGGTTGAGATTTGAACCATAATGTTGGTACAGGTGCTGGTACAGGTGGGGGTACAATACATGGAGCTATGGGCCTAACAATTTGGTGTTTCTCTCTAAATGGTCTAGGATTGCTATTGGAGTTTTCTCCTACAGCTTGTTACAAGTTTACTAAATTAATTAACTGAATGTGTCTATGAAATTGATATGCAATAATATACAGCATCAAACAGATGTTTTAAAAATGACCCTCTCAGCTTGGGGTGCAAATTGTGACAATGGAATTTCTTCACTCTGAGTTTGGGCCACTGCTCCAACTCTTATAGAATTTTTGGCAATTTCTTCTTGGCTTTTCATGCCCTGGTCTGTGACAAATTAAAGAGTTACAGAGAGCAAACAACAAAATAATATAACATATCTATTCTTATACATTGGACTCACCACGGAATTTAATACTGTCCCTCCTTCAGTGGTATTTTCATTGACATTGGTGGTGTTGCCACCTTCCTGTGCCTACTCAGTATATTTTTGTGATTAAGAGTTTTACAGTAAAGACCTTCCGTTTTCTTGATTAAAATTCCGATTCGTATTCACGAAGGCTCAATATTAAATAAATATAGTATAAAATAAAAAGGGTTAGAGGTAAGTAACACCTAAACTTTTAGTACGATCATGAGGTGCTAAAAGTTAGGGTGTTACATTGGGAGTATCAGTGAATGGAGGGTCGTCATCGTAGATGTAGCCAAGGAGATGGTCGCAAGAGTTGCATATCATCTTGGTCCTATTTCGTTGGATGCCCCATATCATGATTAATTTTTTATACATTAACATCCTTGAACATTCCCTGCAGCACTTACAATTTAGATTCTTCTTTACAAACTATTTTGGAAAGAACAATAACATACAAAAGTATATTTTCAAAAACATCCTCATAAGCCAACCGAATATGGTGCATTGTGAATGCTTTAACTATTAGTTTATTTTGTCCTTAATTAATTTTTGTTACTATTAGTATTGAGAAAATAATAATAAAAAAGCAAATTCTATACATACATTTATTGTACATAATTTGCGGTCTAATCCTATACTTAATAAGCAAGCAATATGACCAGGACTGAAACCAACAACATTTCAAACTAAACCAACAAAGTCATCCTCTTGCACCTTCAAATTATAGTGCAGATTGAAGGTTTCAACTATAAGAATATTAAATTTTTTTCCCTATTATTGTTTGAAATTTTACAGCCTGTTTGGACACCTTTAAATGATGGAATTAGAATTCAATTCCATCAAGAAATGAATTCCTAAAGAAATGGAATTCAATTCCATAGTTTGGAACAACTAACTCATTTAATGAGATAGAATTGAATTCCATTGTTTGAAATGACTTGTTGATGAATTACATTATTTCTCTAAGACATTTTTACCCCTCAATAAATATTAAGTATAATTTTATTTATCAATTAAATTAGATAATATAATTATATAAATCACTTATAAGTAAAATTGGTCTAACACAACCTCACCAGTTAGATCCATCTCACCCATGAAATTATGATAGGGGAAATTTTTTTAAAAATGAGAAATTTAAATTATTTTTAAAAAAAATCAACATCTGATAACTTTTTCATTTTTTTTCTATAATCTTATTTGTGTGTGATTATGACACTCATTTGATATGATCATGTTTTTATTAAAAAACAATAAATTAGAGGATCATAGATCCATTGAGAATGTACAAAATAGTTATAGAGACAAGAAAGGAACAACTTCTCACCATAAGAAAACTACAAGCTACTTCAGAGAAACCAAGAAAAAAAAAAGTGAAAACTGTAAGCAACACATTAACTTAGATGTCCCTTCCACACAATCTTTTTTCCATCCTTCTTTATGAAAGAAACCCCTCCAACATAATCTCACATCAAACAATTGTGAAAGTTCTGAATCATTGGATATATTTTTCACAACATGTGTTGGCTCAATCGACTATTCTGAATCATTGTATAATAATAAAATCTGTAATCAAATAGTGCACATGAATTCTCTTCCACTTAAGTATTCAACCAAGGTCAACAACCTTGACAAATTCTATTGCAACCAAAGCTTTTGTTTATATTTCACTCACAAATCACAAGCATGTTATAATTCATGCAGAGAAGCATGTCCAATTAGTAAGATACCTCATGAGCAGAGTAAATCTCAATGTTAAATCCAGTCTCCTGGCCATTTTCATTGGTTCCAAAGCCCCTGGGTTTTCCAAAATATATACCTGAATAAGCAGAGAGCACGGACAAGAAGATTTAACCCTACGAATCAGGGGACAGCAACTAGAAATTCAGTATAATGAGCGGGGAACCGAAGGAGGACTGACCGCCATTGAGTTCCCTCACAACCATGAGATCAACACCTTCAGCAACCTCTTTCTTAAGGGTTGAAGCATCCACCAACTAGAGGATAACCAGCACAAATTAAAAGGCATGCAGATTATTTCCATGTGAGAAGAAGCAGCAAGAGCTGATTAATACCTGTGGGAAGACAGTGGCTGGTCTGAGATTTGCAAAAACTTGAAGGCCAGGCCGGAGATGAAGCAACCCAGTCTCTGGCTTCAGATGTTTCTCGTTTTTATCCCATTTATAGCCTCCAATGGCACCAAGAAGAACGGCATCGGATTGCTTCGAAACAGAAAGGGTCTCGTTGGGCATGGGGACTCCGGTGGCGTCCAATGCAGCGCCACCCAGAAGCATCTCTCGGAACTCGTATGTGATCCCTGACGCAATAAGGGGGGGAACGGAAGCAGGAGCGGCGGCTGCAGAACACCTTACGGAAGCAGGCCTTGAGGAGGTGGATGAGAAGCGATTGAAGTGCGTGAGGGGCTTCGGAGGATGGAACAACTGCAGAGAAGGCGCCATTATTTTTCTGGGTTTCGAGCTCGACTCTTCTCCCACTCTCTTGATTACGAAGAGATTATGGAATATTATAATTTGGACAGGGGTATTTTTGATATTGCACAGTTTAAGTGAGATTTAGGTGAAAATTGATTTTGAAATCAGATTAAAGTAGATCTAATTTGTAAATGGGGTAAAATAAGAATTGGAATTCTCATCGAAATTAAACTTCATGTTTTTTTCTATTCCAAAACAAGAAATAGAATTCAATTCATTTATAATTTCAAATCAGATGCATTCTAAACAAGGCTGTTATAGACTCGAATTATGTACATACGTTTACCTTTACACATATTTTCCTCTTTGTTTACACATATATATCCCATTAGTCTGGAAAGCTCTAAAGCAGTGAGTTTTCTCATTGGTTTCCTAATATTTGTCCCTACATTGTTTATCTATACCGGTATTGAAGTATCAGTTAATGTTAATTCAAAACATACACAATAGTGTTAGTTGGAGAATAATATCAAATAGATGAAATGCAGAGAAAGAAGAGAGCTTACAAGGATGTTGAGTTTTTCTTGGAATTGAAAACACGCAGAGTCCATCAGCTTCTCCATCTTATGAGGAACAGAGACATCACAAACAGAGCCAATAACCTTAAAACCATAATCATTTTATTAGATAAGAGACTTAGTGTGTGTTTGGATTACAGTTTAAAAACCAGAGTTTACATAAAATTGATTTTGTAAAATTGATTTTGATGATAAGTTAGTTTAGGTTAATGTGATTTATGTTTGGTAATCTTTGTATTAAAATTGATTATAGTAAAATAAATATTGTTTGGATTATACTACTCAAAATTACTTTTAGATAAAAAATTACTAAAATAGACATCAATTTTATATACCTGCAAAATCAGAATACTATAAAAAATATTTATCATATAAATAAAATAAATATAATAAAAAATAAAAATATAAAAGAGAGTACTATAAATTTTATAATGTCACACAAAAAGAAAATATTCTATAATTTTTTTTAGTATCGTCAGTACTCTTTAATTTAGTATTATTTTAGACTATAAATTTTTATTATTCATGACTCTATTGTTACTTATAATTAATTTTTTATTTATTTTGTCATTTTTTTATAGGATCATAATTTATATTATTCAAAATTTTGATAATAAACGTAATATATAATAATTACAATTACAAATTTTACAAATTCAGAATAAAAAATAAAAAAATTAATACAAAACAAAAATAGAGTACATCAAAGAATAGAAAAAAATTATACAGATAAGAAATAATAAAAATTCTATAAAACTAACAACATATATTATATGAACAAAAAAATACCATAAAACGTAAATAAAATTTATATGAATAAAATCAAATAAAAATAAAAAAATTTCAATTTGTTAGTGATTGAAATAAATCTGAACGATTTTGATGAAAAAAATAGAACTAAAAAATTATGAAGAAGTAGGAAGAACTACAAAGAATGACTGTGAAGATAATAGTTACTAGTATCATTTTTATAGAAGAAAATGAAGGGTATGGTTGGTAAAAAAGAAATATTTGAGCTTCTCCTAAACGTGAACGTCAAAACGTGAAACGCAGAAGCTACAAATTTGAGCTTCTCCTAAACGTGGGTTCAGAGGCAGAATCAATTCTGCGTTCACAAAGATAAAAATGGCCAAACATAAGAGTGAAACTTTCAAGAAGCTCAAACGTGCTTCTCTCCGCCCCAACGTGTTTGCCAAACACACCCTTAGTAAGCTCAGCTTCGTTCTTTGCACACGCGTGCACTCTTGCTCCAAACCCAATCAGTTCCTCTATAATGGCATGACTTTTGTTGATGAAAAAGTAAAGTATTGTGTTGTACTAATTTCGGACAAATGATGCAGATTATGAGATTATCAGTTTAATAGAACAGATTAGGTCTCAAACTAAACAAAATCAAAAGCAAAAAAACAACAACACAACAGAAAATGCAGCAGTAACAAGCTAACAACAACAACAACATCACAAAAGATCAATGAAAATCAAAATACACAATAACAAAAAAAGAACCAGCATTCTTTGTTTCTTCCCATTAGAGCATGAACTAGATCTAAAAGTACAAAGAGGAAGAAAAAATCTAAGAAGATTAAGTAGATTACCTATTAGAAGTGACAGAGATGGCAAAACTAAATTGTTGAAGCTTGCTGAAGGCAGCAACAACGGCGTTGCTTTCTGAGGTGAGGAGATGAGCCAGATTGAAAATCATATCCTAGAAGGCAGCGACAATGGTGTTGCTTGCGATAGTGCATAGATGAATGACGGCAGTGAGATGAGCGGTGACAAATCTTCATATCGAAGCCAAATTGTTGAAGCTTACTGAAGGCAACAACAATGGAATTGCTTGTGGCGGCGAGGAGATGAGCTAGATTGAGAACTAGATCCTAGAAGCTCGTTGAAGGCAGCGACAATGGTATTTCTTGCGATGGCGAGGAGATGAACGATGGTGATGAGACGAATGCTGACAAATCTTCAGATTGAAGCCGGATCGTAGAAGCTCACTGAAGGCAGCGACAACGGCATTACTTGCAGCAATGAGGAGATGAGCTGCAACGAAGGAATGAGCGACAGCGAGGAGTTGAATGACAAATCAGTGGAAGATGAACAATTGCAAAAAATTAGGGTTCATCATTGACATCATCCGCACTTTCTCATATGCAACAAGCCAACAATACTAATCACACTCTCATATAGTCATATGCAACATCACTCAAGTTAAGAAATAAAAAAAATTCTATGGAAGTTCCAAACCGCCACAATTAACAAAAGCCACAAAAACCATGAGCATTATGGCATAAGTTAGCGCCACTGAAGTTAACAAACATAATGACAGTTCTTTAAATCTGTCATAAAATTAATGCCATTTTTACCAACATTTTTTGTAGTATTAACTTGTGTGTTCTAGTTTTTATCTATGTTCCACAATTATAGTTTAAGTAAGTTCAAAAGAAAGTTTCAACTCAAATCAAATGGGATGCTCCTATAAAAAAAATTATCTTGGAAGTTTATTATTTTAATCTAGTACCCTAATTTTTTTTTAAAGAGTTGGTTGGATGAAAATTAAAATTCTAAGTTCTTTTTCCTATTCTATACAAATCTCAATCATTTCATGCATATAGAGAAAATTACCAAGATTACATTATCACATGTTCATCTATACACAACTAAAATAACAATAAAAAGATATATACAAACCATGCTAAATAAAAATACAAATAAAGCTCTAAATTATATACAAAACAAGTAAAATACAACTACTAAAAGAAAATTTAAAGTAACCAAATAATTAACAAAAAATCTAAAAGACATAGCAATAAGAAAAATAAAATATGAAAGTGTTTAAAAAAAGCGTCTTTACAACCACAATTGCCGTTCTAAGCCACTCCCACACTTGAATTTTGCACAGTCCTCTGTGGGCTTTCTACGATTAGGAACGCGAAAACTTGAACAAATTACCAACTTCAGCTGGTGGATCTTCATGCTGTTGTGGAGGAGGAAGAGGTTTCTCCCTTCTCTATCTATCGTAGCATTTTTCTTCTTCTACTTTCTTTTTTGCTTATGATAACTCATCCTGAAAAATATAAAAAAGAATATAGTAAGACGAGTAAATTTGAAGACAAGGAATAATATATTGTTGGAATGAGATAATAATCACTAAAATGAAGTGAGTTTATTAGTTTGTGATATTAGGAAAAATAGTATGTGAATTCTAAGTTTGAGTTTTTCTTGTGCAAAAACCACATTTGGATGCTACTTTGAGTTTTTCTTGTGTTTTTATGATTATAGGTGAAATTCGGAGCAGTTTGGAGAAGCGTGGAGTAAGAAAGGAAAATGCTGGCAGCACCCTCCCTGAGCGCTAAACACCCACCTGGCATTTGGCGCCAGTAGGGAGCACAAGCCAGAGACGCACGCTTCCCCCATTGGCGTTCAACGCCCATTCCTGAAGTTGAACGCCAGCAGCAGCCCGTTTCACACCTCTTTGGGCCTCTAAGTAGATTTAACACTTATTAGTTTTATTTTATTTTCTTTTTGTAATATTTATTTACAAATAATATCTTTTAGGTCTAGAATTTATTATGAGGTTAGTATTTAAAGAAAAAGATTAACCCTAATAGGGGGTTCGAACATAATCTTCTTCCTTTCGCACTTTTTAGAACTCTGTTATCTCTGTAAGTTATGAGCAACTAAACCTCCTAGTTAAGGTTATGAGCTCTGTTTATTTCTATGGATTAAGATTATTATTCTTCTATTTTAATTTATGTTTGATTCAATTCTAAGGTGTTGTTTTCGCTTTTAATCTTATGAACTGGGTGGGACGAGAGTATGACCCTTTTCTACATGAGTTCTTGTGATTCTCGAGAGAGTTATCTTGCTTGAACTACAGCTTGAAAACACTCCTCCTAAATTGCTAATAACATTAACTAATTGGGATATGTGACATAAAATCCTGTTAGCTTTGGGTAATTAGGGTTTTTGTGGCGTTAAACCAGTTTTCTAAACTAACCCTCTAATCCGAATTGAGTGACCACAAGAGTGGCGTTTGATGAAGGTTAGGAAAAATTAAACCACTAAGAGATTAGGGTTTAATCACTCATGGTTTGCCATAGAATGAATCATTCATTGTTAAAATAGTTGGTAAGACGTTTTAATCCGAAAAGATAAACATCTCCAAGACCTTAACTGTTTTCTCATTATTGTTTTACACCAAATTCTTATTTGCTTTCTTTATTTGCTATTTTATTGTTTTATGCATTTACAACAACAACTCCCTTTTTACTGTTTGTCTGACTAAGTCTAACAGGATAACCATTGCTTGCTCAGTCCGACAATTCTCGTGAGATCGACCCTTACTCACCTGAGATATTACTTGGATGACCCGGTGCACTTGCCGGTTAAGTTGTGCGAGTTCTAATTTCGCGCACCATGTTTTTGGCGCCGTTGCCGGGGATTGTTTGTGATTGACAACTACCAGTTGTCTTGTTGCTTAGATTAAGTATTTTTTATTAGTTTTTGTTTATTTATTTCTCTTTTTAATTTTCAATTCCCCTTTTGTTTATTCTCCTTAATTTTCAATTTTATCTTATTTATTTTTCTCTTTATTTTCGAATTTTGTTTTAGTTATTTTATTTTCATTTAATTTTGAATTTTAAGTTTGGTGTCCCTTTAGGTCTTGTCTTTTCTTTTCAAAATTTTTTTTATTTATTTTAATTTATTTTCAAAAATCTTTTAGGTTATTTGTTTATCTTTGTTTTTGAATTTTTTTTAGTTAGTTGCTTATTTTACTTTACTTTAGTTCTTTTAGGATATCTCATTGGGAATTCTCTATATTTTGATATAGAGACTCCCACTTTTTCTTTGTTTCTTGTTTATAAGCAAGAACAAGAATAAAGAACCCCTTTTCAAGTTTGATTCTAAACCTGAAAGAACCTTGAGGCGGCATTTACAACAAGCTAAAGCTTACAAAGCCAGAGAAAATCCCAAGAAAACCTTGAGAAGGAAGCTGAACATACCACTATGACAGCTAATGGAGACAATCCGAACGCTGAAGAGCAAGCAAGGAAGGTGCTTGGCTCATACACTGCACTCACATATGACTTCTATGGGCGCAGTATATCTGTACCTGCCATTGGTGCCAACAATTTTGAGTTCAAGCCTCAATTGGTTACTCTGGTGCAACAGAACTGTCAGTTTCATGGAATCCCACAGAAGGATCCCAACAAATTCATATCCGACTTCCTGCAGATCTGTGACATTGTTAAGACGAATGGAGTGAACCCCGAGATTTACAAGCTCATGCTCTTCCCTTTTGCTGTAAGAGACAAAGCAAAGCTGTGGCTGGATTCTCAGCTCAAGGAGAACCTTGACACATGGAATAAGGTGGTCACTGAATTTTTGACCAAGTTTTTTCCACCCCAGAAGTTGAGTAAGTTTAGAGTGGATGTCTAGACCTTCAAACAGAATGGGGGAGAGTCCCTCTATGAGGCCTGGGAGAGATACAAGCAGATGATCAGGAGATGCCCTTCCAACATGGTTTCAGATTGAACCAGGCTGGAGATCTTTTACGATGGCCTCTTTGAGATGGCCAATATGTCACTGGATCACTCCGCAGGTGGTTCACTACACATGAAAAAGATGCTTGAAGAGGCAAACGAGATCATTGAGATGGTTGTCAACAACCAGTACACGTACACTTTCGAGAGGAACCCTGTAAATACTGGGACTACTCAGAAGAGAGGAGTCATAGAGGTGGACACACTGGATATCATTTTGGCACAGAATAAGCTCATGTCCCAGCAGATAAGTATGACTTCTCAACACTTGACCGGAATGCAAGTTTCAGTTGTCAACACAAAATGCATCCTATGACATGACTAGGAGTTTGATTCTTTTTAATAATGTTGGATGTTTCTTCTTTTTAGGTTTTAGATTATTCTATTTCTTAGTTTTAGAATTTTATTTCTTATGTTTTAAAAAATAATATCCAAAATTTAACAGAAAAACATCTAAAATCATTGAAAAAAATTCAAAATCTAACAAAAAATCAAAATCGTTAAAAAGAACATCCAAAATTATAGAAAAAAACATTTGAAACCTCTAACATTTAAACATCCGAAATTTAAAGGTATTGTTTGTTTTCATTTACTTTTTAATGTACATTCCCAGAAAATATCTGAAATCTCTAAAATTTAAACATAAAAAATCTAGGTATAAAAAAAATCCGAGATGATGCCTTCGTTTTTAATAGCTTACTTTCATTTACTTTTAATTATACATTCCTAGAAAAATACCTGAAACATCTGACATTTAAATATATGAAATCCAGAAATAGGAAACATCCAAAATTTTGCCTTTTTTTTTAATATTTTGCTTTCATTTATTTTTAGTCGTACATTTTCAAAAAAAACATTTGAAACCTCTAAAATTTAAATATTTGAAATTCATGTATAAGAAACATCTAAAAATAATGCATTTTTTTTACCATAATTAAAAGACCTTTTATTGCATTCAAATTTTGAAACTTTTTTTTGTTAGGTTTTGAAAGTTCTTTAGAATGATTTTAAATATTTATTTTTATTACGTTCTGAATGTTTTTTTGTTAGATTTTAGATTTTTTTTACAATAATTTTAAATATTTTTTTTGTTTATTTGCGATCCAATTAATAGTTAGTTATTGTTTACTGATACTCGAGTTGGTTAACTGAATTGTTTTTAATCCTTGCACTAAGAATGAGGACGCTCATTAACAAAAAAGATAAAAAATATTTCGACTTTGGGAGAAAACTCGGGTACAAATTCATACTCCCCTGATATTTATCGATACTAGACTTCCCCTTATACAAAATAAATTTAACAAGGTGAGACTTCATGTGCTAGTTAATTTGATTTAATTTCTCGATCATAAACTTAGAAGACAACTGTTACATGATTGAATAACATTTTTCCTGGTATGAATTTAGTCGTGTGTTAATTTCCCCAAGTGCAACAAGCAACTAAAAATTGGGTCGAGGGGAAGGAAAACTCTTGAAGATATAAAACACTTTTCCTTCTATGGTCAGAACTCAGAACTCAGAACCAACACACAAGCACCCGCTTCATGTTGAAGACAGAGACTAAAGCAACACTTGAATACTACAACTCTACTCACGAGTCAGTTGATTTTGCATTCACACCTAAGACCCTACCTGACTTATTGTCATCAGGGTTAAACTCCGGTTCAGATATACTGATTGCCGAACACTCCTCAATCTGATATTCCCTCTCGTCATCCAGTGGTTTCATATACGAGCATGATCGTTCCTCGGTATCTACATTAGGTATAGGCTCATGGCAAGAACCAAACGGCAACTCCATGGATGTAGACCCGGGAGGTTGTGTTCTCATCTGCACCGATCTCAAAAGTGCAGCTCTTCTCAAATCAGCTGAGTGGCATATATCACTTGGAGATGATGGGAATCGGCCCTCAGAATCTGACCCTCGTTGGCGAGGCTGGGAGCATGTGACAGCCAAGACGGTTGAGCTATGCGACGCAATTGAACTACTAGAAGGTGCTGAAGAGGATGCATTCTGTGGTTTTTGGTACCTATATGGAGAAGAAACTGGACTGCTTGGAAGACTGTCCAGTTGGGTCGGGCAAGCGTGCAATGGGGTCTCGCAAAACCTCAAGTCATCTGAGTCTTCTGACATAGGTGAATATTGCCAAGACATATCATCCCTGAAAGTAAATTAAACAAAATTTATTTGAAACATTTGCTAGAAACAGGAGCATTGAACATATTTGCTTATACAAAAGGCTGATTGTAGTTCACTGTTGCTGCAAGAGAGTTGTCATTTTCTATTTTAAAAAATGTCTACTTTTATACCTTTTTAGTTTTTACAGTAAACTACAGAGAACAAAAAAGAACACTGTGGGACAACATCACAAAATAGTAAGACAGAATTAGAGCATCAGGGAATTCGATTCCTTTATATCTGTTGTATTTATTTTCAAGCTAAAAGAGAATCATAAACTAACACACTAGATACGGAAATGCATACATGACATTATACACATGAGGAATTGAGGATGTAGCAATTTTTTAACAAAAATGCTATTCGTACATCAAAATCAGCCACTAAAATCAGCCACTAATGTATTTGTGTATAAATACATGTGTGGTTTAATTTATTTTCAATGTGTATTTATATTCCAACATGTATTTTATACTAGTGGATGATTTTGGTGTACACGTAGCATAGTCGATTTTTTAATCTATAGGATATAACAGAGCAGCCCGGTGCACAAGCATCCCGCGTTAACACAAGGTTCAGGAAAGAGCCGCACCCAAAAGGTATAATGTATGCAGTCTAATCTGATAATTACGTCAGTGACTGTTTCCACGGTTTGAATCCGTAACCTCGAGGTCACATAGAGACAACTCAACCGTTGCTCCAAGGCTATGAAACATGTATTTTGTTATAAATATACCTTTTTGTATGTGTATGCAGTTAAAGTTGTTAGTTTATAAAGCGATTTCAAATTATATAAACAAGAGGAAACATTGCTATAAATATAACTGCAAGATGACTGCACCACAAATAAAGTGTTTACACGACCAAACAACGTCTATGGCCCCAGGCCACATGTGTTGACATGACTAAGTGCTAACGAATCCTAGTAAATAAAACAGATAAAAATGTGTATTTATTTGAATGTAGATAGAATAAGCTCTTGTCTATCTAAGAATGGCAAAGTATTTTGTCATAGTAATTCTTCATTAGAAAAACCGTAAAATTGTTACTAGAGCATGCTCAAAACAATCCATTCATTATGCTAATATGCTCTCTATGAATACTCCGGATTATACACTATAGCTATAGAGTAAACTGCTCTTGAATTGCAGTTCCTACCCATCTATCTTCCCTTCTTGTTTTACACCACAAAGCTACCAAAATGGAAAACTAGAGGCACATAGTAAAAGGGAGTGTTTGACCATGTAAACGAAGGAACTCACATGAACTACAAGATTATGTTTAAGAAATATAAACTGATAAACATGATTAATTATTTTCCAACAAAACAATAACAATTAAAAGTTTGGTAATCCTTTTCTTCTCCAAAATAGAGATTATAGTTCTCACTTCTCAGCACTGAAAAGCACAATAATGTCATGCAGCACCATCGAAAAAGGTCTCCAGGTCTACAGCAACTCTAATGAGTGCTAGGCTCAACTATTTGCAATATCTTTGATGAGCAAGAATGATATATTCAACACATTAACCCCAAATTTCCATGTGTAATGAGGAAGATCACATTTATGGAAGAGCATAATTGACACATAATCAATACTAGCATACACAGCCAAACAATATAAATTAACTGTAACTTGTTTAAAGAGCAAGTAGAAGCTTGCTCATCAATGAAACACTACCAAAAAAAAAAAAAAAAAAAAAAAAAAAACTCATCCATCAAAATAGTTGATGACAACATTCCAAGCTGGGACAATATGGTACCTATATAAGAAAGTGGCCATGATTTTTACCTAAGAGAGAACATGCTTTCAGACCTGGCTGGAGAGTCCATTAGATTATCCGGAAGAGAGTCACCAACCGTCAGTCCATTAAGACTGGATGCCATTATCTGAACAGGAAAACCATCGATTGAGTGACTCTAATTTGATTCTAGTGCATTTCATTGGATTGCAGAGTATAGATGAACAAAAGAAACATCAACGTTGACCACCTCCTGATAACATACATTCTATATGATCCAGGCAAATAATATCTTTCTAACAAAAAGGAATCCCATGAGATTGTGTTTAAGCTCAGTCATGCAAAAATGCACTGTGTAATTTAACCAAATCTAGCAACTTTTAAACAAACAACAAATCCACTAGGAATGGGCTAGTTGAGTTTATTCATGTATTATTACTGAGATTCATAAATACATATAATATCTGCTAACCAATTTGGCAATGCAATCTTATTATTCAAGATAGAAGATGCAAATGATCATCCTATTACAACTGATACAAGCAATAAATCAACAACAATGCTCATAATCTCAACCACTTCCTTATAAAACACCAACAAAAAGGTTAAAATGTATAGTTAAGATAGTGGGGAAAATGTTCTAAAAGTTATGTCAAAGACAGACCACTAAAATAAAACAAAACCATAAAAAAGAAGAAAAAAAGTCGCCAAATTTAAAAACGAAATGGATACCTCGCTAAGGTAACGCTTGTGAGAGCGAAGATTGTCAACATAAACTTCCTCTTCAGGATCTCTGGTGCGCTTTGCACTGGGCGATGATGACCCAGCCACATTAGAATCAGAACCCATTGTTGGGTCCAACTAATCTAAACCTGAAACAACAATTGAAGCCAGATAAGACGAAGAATGACTAAATGGTGAAAGTAGATTAGAAAGAAAAAATGTAGAAAGAATAGTTAGACTTAAATGTAGAAAGAATAGTTAGAAATATTCTTCCAACTAGGATTATAAATTTTTGAGAATGGGTTGTTCTCTCAGAGGTTCTGAAAACCAGACCGGTCATCAAACCACTTTAGTCACTGGTTCACTGGTTTATTGGTCTAACCAGTCAAACCGGTGGTTCAACCGAAAAAACTGTTTTAGAATAAAATAATAAATAAATTATAAAGGGCCAAAGATGAGCATACTCCAAGAACTCCTATTAGATGCAAGAGCATTCAACATTATCATATATTCTCACACACACATACAAAGCCTTAACTCAAAGAACAACGACAGCAAGTGACTTGGAAAGAAAATGTAAACACCGAAACAATCACAAGCATACACAACATGTGAATATTATTATAGCAAACATAATAATAAAATAGCTCTTCTAATGCGTCTCCGAAAATATCCCAAATCAAGAAAACTACATAATCTTGATCCACTTGATTCAGAAAGCTACATATATTAGAAAAATTAAGAATCAACTAAAAGAAAAAGAAAAGGAAGGCCTGGTTGATTCGATTCAATTGCCTGAGATGAAGAATCAAATAGGGCTGAAAAGCTGAGAGTTTAAATGTTAAACCTCAATATTCAAATAACATGACTCCATTATTGTTATTATTACACCCTTCTAATGTCACAAACTCAATATATATTATAGTCCGTTGACACTTGTGTATTCACAACTTGGCCTCATCATTCTGATTCATACCTTAAGTAGAAGAAAAAGTCCCAATCAGCTTTCATTACAATTTTATCCAGAGAGTTGGGGTTTTGGTTCGGAGTTCATGCCGATGATGATGACAAGAGGGATGAATCCGTGAATCAGTAACATAGGCAGTGCAAATTTTAACAAAGCTCATCACAATGATTAACAACAACAAAAAGCACTGAAGGAACAGTGAATCAGTAATATAGGCAGTGCAAATTTTAACAAAGCTCATCACAATGATTAACAACAACAAAAAGCACTTAAAGAACAGTGAATCAGTAACATAGGAAGTGCAGATTTAAAATTTAAAAGTTATCAATTTAAAATTTATCATCAAATACAATCAGTGAGCAAAGCCAATCAATCAAGCACTGACTTTGCATTCTGTTCTGAATCAGTGACTGGGAAGCAACAAATTCAAGTTACAGCAACAAATTTAACAAATCCTAGTAAAGTCCCGATTTACAGCAAAAAGGCAAATTTATTGATTACCAATTCAGCAACATGCAAAAATACAGGGAGAAGGGAAATCTGAAAAAGAGAGAACACTAAACCAAAACATTAACCAGTCGAAAAGTCTAGGGGGCCAGCAATTTTTGTATTTTCTGGCCAGCACTTAACCATCAAAACAAAAACGAGTGATTTCCCACCATTAGATGTAATCTCACACCATTAAAAACACTATTAATGGCCAATTGATGGTTACAAAACACCAAAATTGCTGGCTCCCTAGCATTCCTCTTAACCAATAATCACAAAAACATTAAACCTTCACCCAGCAATTACAAACAAAGCCAGCAATTACAAATATTAGCACATTATAAAACATTCCAAAAGACTAAACCTTCACCCAGCAAAACCAACAACTACAAACAAAGCCATCAGTAAATTTGAACCAAAAAATTAAGAGCCATCGAGACATCAGTAACAGAGCCATCAGTAACAGAGCAAAGAATTGAAAGCAACAGACTAACAGAGCCATCGAGCCATCAGTAAATTTGAAAAAAAAAAATTTACAGCCATCAGCAACCAGCAAATACAAGACAGATCCATCAGCAGCAGGCAATTACAATCTACAAAACATTACAAGAAAAATGGAACAAAAATTGAACAATTTCAGAACTTCAAATGAAGAAGATCACCGAACATTCAGAAATTAGAAGGAAGAAGCGGAGGCGAAGAATTGAAAGCAGGGCCACTAACCTGGGTTCCATGCCGAGAAGCCAGCGAAGATGAAAACGACACGGGGAAGAGGAAGCAGCGGCGCCGCGGAGGACCTGGGGACGGCGGCGGCGATGAAGGGCTAGGGTTTTGCTTTGCTTCAGAGATCTCCAGGGAGTGCAAGAATGATTGGGGAAGAAGGGGAGGTTGGTTCACGAATGGTTCTGCTTCTGTTTTGGTTTTTTTTTTTTCTTTTTTTCCAAATAAACAAAACGGCGTCGTTTTATTCAATTGGTAGTCCCTTTCTTTTCCAAAATAGAGTTTATAGTTCTCACTTCTCAGCACTGAAAAGCACAATAATGTCATGCAGCATCATCGAAAAAGCTTTTCAGATCTACGGCAACTCTAATGAGTGCTAGGCTCAATTATTTGTAATATCTTTAATGAGCAAGAATGATATATTCAACACATTAATCCCAAATTTTCTTGTGTAATGAGAAAGATCACATTTATAGAAGAGCATAATTGTTAATTGACACAAAATCAATACTAATATACACAACCAAACAATATAAATTTATAAATTAGGGTAATGCTATGATACTAAAATGATTTTTTTTAGCAGCTGCTAAAATGCGTTGGACACAATATATAAAATATACGTGTGTTGATTTTGATATGACAGGAGAAACATCAACTGAGCCGAAGTATCAGTGGAAAGAATGTTTGTCAAAGTATAGGGAGATAATTATGTCAAATAGTGTATTAATTTGAGAGTTTAATCTTTTATAAGAATTGGATTAATCTTTTTGTTATCGTTGGACTTTTTTGTTAGTAGATGCATTAGATTGGTAATGTAAAGAATTAATCCAATAATAATAATAATAATAATAATAATGATAATGATATTAAAAAATTATTAAAATTTATTATTTTTTGTCATTATTTAGTTATTAACTCAATTTTTTTAGTTTAGTAATTCAACAATATATTTTATTCTATATTTTTAAACATTGATAAATGATAACTAATTAATAATTAAAAATAATAAATTTTGATAATTCTCTAATATTTTTCTAACAACAACAATAATAATAATTGAAGATGTGGTGAGTGTTAGGACTTCGTCTAAAACAAAATTCACCTCCAAAAATATCCCAACTTCTTTTTGTGAAGTGAGTAAAAAAAAATCTATTATCTCTCCTCCCTTAAAAGAATTTGTCTTCCTGTCTCATTTTTTGTTTTATCATTATTTTTTATGTTATTTTTAATATATAAGTATTTAATGTCTATATAAAAATTTGATTCTAAATATATATTTTTTGAATTTGTAATATAAATAATAATTTTTATATTTTATTATTTTCATTTTTTATAGTCATACAACTATAAATTATTATTATAAACCTTAAATACAAATTTTATTTTAATAAATACATTAAAAATTTTTAATGTATAAATTAAAAGAAAAAATTAATTATAATAAATTTTTTATTTTAATTCATATTTATTTATTATGTATGTATTCGATTCATATGTAAATACTTAAAAATTGAGTTTACCTGATTTGATTTATATAAATCTATTTAGAATATGTATAAAACCAATTTCTATTCAAAAAATCTGTATAATTTTAGTCTCCAATCAATTTATTAATATAAATTATCCTTATTTTTAAATTATATATATATATATAGCGACGGATCCAAAAATCTAAGAGTGGAGAGACCGAAAATTAAAATATTGTATAATCAAATATAATGCTATATATTTGATAATAGATATAACTATAATTAATTTTTTAATTTAAAAAATTAATAAATACTTGTCAAATAAAAAAATTATCTCAATTTTTATAATTTTTTTATGGTTTTATATCTAATAAAATAGAAAATTATATTTTTATAAATATTTTGTTAATTAATTTACTTTATTAAGTATTTATGTGACAATAAGTTATATTTTTATGTTTTATATTATTAAGAATATGGCATAAAATAATATAAGTTAATTGCACTAATAATTTTGTTACGTGAATTTAAAATATATTAAAATATTTTTATATAATAATAGGGTTAAAATTAATTAAAAAAGAATAAAAAAATAACTAAATAAAATTAGAAAAAAATAATATTATTATAAATAATATAAGTATTTTTATATGATTATAAATGTTAAAATTAATCTTAAGAAAAAAATGTAAAAAAAATCCGAATTAAATAAAAAATACAGATAATATAAATATATGTAGAAAAATTTAAACCCTATTACATAAAGAATAATAACTCTTTTTTTTTTACAAAAAATAGACAAACTCGAACCCACAATCTCTTAATTGAGTATAGAGAGACTATGTCATTTAAACTATAGCTTATTAACAAAAATAATAACTCTTTTTACTATCACTATATTATTAAATTTTATTCTATACAAGATATCTATTATAATAGTATATGAGCTTTTAAAATTTATTTTGGAGAAGCAAGGCCACTACTTGCCCCCCTTGAATCCGTCTATATATATATATATATATTAGTTTTATTTTCTTACAAATTCACTATTCTTTTAAACTTTAATGATTCATTAATAAACTATATTAACTGTTTGTCTCTGTTATTCTGTAGTGAATTCTATTTTTGTTTCAACCTTTGTAATGTAGGATGCAGGAACTTGCAAAAGAGTTAAGCATAGTCATACCAGTTAGCTTCTTCGAGGAAGCAAACAAACAACGCACATTATAATTCAATAGCCATAAGTGATGCTGATGGGAGTGATCCTGGGATTTATAGAATGGTAAATGCTATGGTGAGAAAGTGATTTTTTTTCTCAGGTAAAAAAATTGCGTGGTGTAACTCATTGCGTGACACATGGGTTTGCGTGACTACACGCATAGATATTGTCTGCTACCGGTGAATGACAAGACAAGGGATTTGTCTGGAGTGAGTTAATTAGGAGAGTTTAATTATTGTTTTTTTTTGTTTACCCAAACTGTATTCTCTAACCCGACAAGTCAAGAACTAATCCGTCGCGAATTTGAGCTCCATTTAAAAATCTATCGCTGGTCAATGAGTTGTTGCATGCACAAGGTGGAGTTCGAACTACCGACACTTACTTAAACAGACGAGTAAATTGACCACTCGACCAACCAAAATTGGTTAGTTATTGGATTTTTTGGCATTTTGTGGGTAAAATTTTTGTTTTGATTAGGCTTTTTGGCATTTTGTGGGTGCAATTTTTGTTTTGATTAGGTTTTATGTTAGGTTGTTGAGTGAGGAATGAATATTGTAATCTTTTTTATTTTTAAAGTACATCTAATATGTTAAAATTTTGTACAAAAAGAGGGTTTTTTTAGGGCACATTATCAGTAAAAAAATCAAAAACAAAATAAATGAACATATGGAAACAGTTTTTTTAATAAAATGATATTTGATTTTATTTATAGAAAGAGAATTATATAATTTAAAAATAAAATGTGTAAAGAAAATTAAAATAAAAATTATTTCAAATTGAAATTAACATATGAAAATATTTTTTTTATTATTATTTTAAAGATTGATAGAGAGAGAAATAGATTCTAGATAACAATTCTTTTTAATTTATTGTTATACTTTTATTTTTTATATTTTGTTAGCAAAAAATAATATTGTTGTTTATGTCGAAATATACTAATTTAAGGATCACTTAAATAATAGATGAATAAAAAATAACAAGGAATGAGGAGAAGAGTTTATTATTATTATTATTATTATTATTATTATTATTATGGATTGAGGATGTAGGATTTGTGATTTAGAATTTAGAATTAAGTTAGGATTGATGCATTTTGGATTTGGAGTTAGAATTTAGGTATGTTCTTAAAAATTTAAGATTTTGGATGTAAAGTTAGGAATTAGAATTTGTAATTTAGTTTGATTTTTTTAAAATATTTTTATTTTTATTTTAAAAATGTTATTAAACACATAAAAGCAATAAAAAATATAATTTTATCATTTTATTATTTTTACGTTATTTTACAAATTTTAAAATATAAATTTAAAAAATTTAGTTTTTTAAACCTTTAAACGTATAAAATTGTTATGAATTGATTTTTATTATCAATAATATAATTATTTAATTTTTCAAATCAAATTGTTTAACATATTCACTTACCAAATAACGAGCTTTAAAAAATTATGGTTGTGGTAGAGATTCGAAGTCCCTACTCTAGTAACTATTGTTACGTTTATTTATAAGGACAGAATACATAGAAACGCATAAACACAAAGTCATATTTGGTAGATGAGACATATATAAATAGAAATATTGTATCCAGAGATACTGAATTAATATATTTTGTATCCATCTTGACAGGAAAGACACTATAATACTAACGAGAGATACGATTTATTTTTTTTATTATTATTCTTATTAATTTTTCATAATTATACTTTTTATTATTATATTTTTTCCTAAAATTTTTGAATAAAAAAATAAAAATAAATTAAATTTTTATAATTTATTCTAGTTTATCACCAAACAAAATACAAGAATATTAATTTTTGTATCTCTATTCTTTATATCTTATTTTTAATGTCTTATCTTATCTTGTTGTAAGAACTAAACGCAGCCTATTTTGTTATGGGAATGGATAATCTTTTATTTTTTTGTTTTTCTAATTTTAATTCTTTTATTTAATTCTTCCAAATTTCTAGTAATACCACTATGGTAAAAACCAATCACAATGAAAATAAAAAACCCAAACGTCCCTGGCCCAATATCTTCTAAATTAATTACTTAAGCTAAACTAAGGCTAAACTAAACTAATTACCATAGTGTAGCAAAAGCCATCACATGCCAGCAACAAACAAAATATGGTTTATGTCAGCTGCTATTCTGTAGTGTTTGTCTCCAAAAAATATTTATTTAGACAATTGTCAAAATCTTTAGGTGACAGCAATAACATACATGTGTAAAAAAAAGTCAAAAACTTTCATTCTATACCATAGAACTCACCTTTAGTTAATAGTTATTTTACTTAATTAACTATTAAAATTTTTACAAAATTATCGGTTTACCTTTATTTTTTTTTATAAAATTACTATCCTACCCTTTTTCTTTCTTCAACCCCCTTCCTTTTCATCACTATCATCCATCATCAAGCTCCTCTCTCCCCTTTTTCTTATCATCATTATCCACTACCAATCCCTTTCTTCCCTTTTCATCACCATCACCCACCACCAATTCCCTCACTCTGAACCACTCTATTCCACGCCACCATTTCATTGTCGTCGCTTTGCACCCATTACCACAATTAATCCTACAACCCCGTCACTGTCACACCTCTTCAATCGCTGCTATTACCCTCACTAACTACCGCTTCCACCTCCACTTCTTTAAAAATTTCTCTTGCTATCTTTCTCTATCTTCTTTATCATTCTTTCTCTCCCTTTCAATTTTCAATTTTCAATTAGATTCTTTCTCACAATTTCAGTTTATCAATTTATTATTATTCATAATGATGATAATTTTAGGTGCATAATAGTGATGGAAGAGTTAGGATTAAGTACTTGATAGTAGAGATTGAAGATGACAGTAGTGGTAGGTGAGAGGCTGCAAGGGATGGGGTGGAGTGTGATGAGGACGACAATATTGTCCATGGATGAAGGTGCAACAAGTAAAGTGGATTGGTGGCAATGGGATGGGGTTTGATGGTATTAGTAGTAATAGTAATAATAATAATGATGATGATTCCAACCATGGGTGAGCGGTGGTGGATGGGATAATGTGTAGTGACAGTGAGATTGGGTGGAATAGAAGTTGATGATAATGAAAGTGGGTGAGAGCAGCAATATAAGGTGGTGATAGTGGGATAGAATAGAAGAGGATAAGGATGATGCTGATGGTATTTGAGAGAGGAAAAGATGAGGAAATATTAGAAAAATCATAAAAAAAATTAACGAGGTAAATACCAAATTAATACTCAAAAGATTCTGGCATTAATAAAATAGTACCTGACTTTTGTTTTGACAAAATAGTCCCTGAATAATTTTAAAATTTGACAAGCGTGTCCTTAAACTCGTCGGAAGAGAATGCTACTGAATTGGCCACCGTATTTTGCTGAGATTGCAGCCTTATTAATGAATATACCTAGTTGGAATTTTAATTAAACACCCCAATCCAACCTGAAAAATCAAAACACCAAAATCCCCCCCTTTTCTGGAACCCTAGTCCCCTCCCTCTCCAACGCACTCTTTACACCAAGAATTGCCCCAAACTTGAAAAATCTAGCGAAGGATCCCCCTTCTCAATGCACTAGGTTTACCCTTATTTTCCCAAATTCCCTTCCCAACGCACTCTTTCAGAATCATAAACCATACTGATAAATACAAACATAATAATATCAAAATCCATATTCAAATCCAAATCTAATCAAGCAATCAATCTTAGTATCAAAACCACAACATTCATTAAAAAAATTAGAGAAAGAAAATAAAAAATAGAGAAAGACAGATTTATTCCCTAAGAGAATGAAAATAAGAGAAAGATGAAGCGAAAATAGATGATGAAAATCTAAGAATTGAACACCACAAAATAGAGCTCCGAGAAGAGGACGGTGGAGATGCTGGCTAGACGAAGGCAGCGAAGCCCGAAGAGACGACATATTGATTCAATGAGAGAGATGAAATTACGGAGACAAATCGACAACACCAGAGACACAGACCCCCAAAAACGAAATCGAGACGGCAGAGAGACGACACACAGAAGCAGACGCAGAGACAGAGACAGAGAAGGCGAGCCATGGCAGAGCCAAGATGGCAGCTTCAACACAGACAAAGGAAGCACGGAGACGAGGTGCATGGATGACGCGATGTAGATGAAGGCAACAAATGACGCAAGAACTAGCAGACACAGAGGACTCAGCAACGAGACGACGAGACGGCGACCATGCGGTGTCGGCGACAAAGAGTGAGAAGGTTAAGGTGCCGTTTCAGAGTGAGAAAGTGCATTTTGGAAGGGAGGGGATTAGGGTTCAGAGAGAAGGGGTTGGTGTTTTGATTTTTCAGGGTGGAATTTTTAATTAATTACTTAGATATTATACATTAACAAAGCTGCCATATTATCAAAATACAGTGGCCACCTCAACATCATTCTCATCGAAGATGTATTTTGACAAACTTAAGAGTACATTTGGTCAATAACAAAAGTCAGGTACTATTTTGTGAGTGTCAGAATCTTTTAAATAACGATTTAGTATTTATCTCAAATTTTAATAGCTGACTAAAAAAATTAACTATTGACTAACATTTAAATCATTTTGTCAAACAAAATATTTTTTTTGGTTATTTTGTTGTTATCATTTTATGAAGATCATTTTGTCAAAATCAAAATCTTTCCAAAACCAAAATGATTATTTATTCTTTATAATATATTAAAAGAGAGACCAAAAGGGCTTCTCAATGCATTGTTTTGTGAAGCTTATTCTTCATTTTATAGTTTTCTATAAACCAATCATAATAATAGTGAAACCAAACTATCCGTTCACTTATTTGAGGAATGAGAAAATTTTAGATGGCCTTGTCTCTTGCAACGTTTCTCATGTTTGGAAGAGTATCTCAAAGGCTTTTGGTGCTCTTAAAGATGCCTTCTCTTAGTGTGTTGGGTCACTTAATCAATCTTTTTGGTTTGACAATTGGAGTATTGAGGACCCAATTGCTCAAGTTGTCCCTTTTGTACATATATCTGACATCTGATTTAACTATTAGAGACGTTTGAAAATATGGTCAATGAAATCTCCATGATATTTTCTCTAACATTTCAGAAGATGTCAAATAACATTTGAATGCTTATAATCCGGATTTGAATGCTGGAGAGAGTTTGGGTTGGTCGTAGGGTGTGGCATCTTCTAGACTCTACTCAACTAGGAGTGGATACAGTTGGCTAGCCAAAAGAAAGTTTGACTAAAATGAGCGTGATAATTGGTTGTGGGTATGATGACTGCATATTCCTGAGAAGTACAAGTTTTTTATTTGGTTCAGTCTTCATAACGCTATTCCTACGACAGAGTTTCATTTGGGTCGTGGCTTAACTTTATCTAGCACTTGTCATTGGTGTCAGAATGGTTCTGAATCTATTCTTCATTGTCTTCGAGAGTGTCCTAGTGCCAAGGTGTAACACCCTAACTACCAAAGTTCACACTTCCGGCTGCGCGACTCTGATAGCTCGGACATTACGACGACACTTACATTATTTAATACTAAAATATGAACCTGTTTAAAACTTTAAACCGCAATACCGTTTCCAAAAAATACTTTCGTTCGATAACGTACATCCATAAATACCATACAACTTACAAAAACTCATAAAGAGTACATCCATATATATATACATAAATATATATAAATAACTTTACAAGCATTAACCAATACAATTCCTATCCCTCTTACAGATTATATCAAGATAAAGGCGAGGGTACAATAAACCATAACTAAAACAATACAGAGCATCACAACAACAATTAAATAAGCTCTTCGTAACTTCAGCGCCATATCCTGAAAGGGGAAAAATGTAGGGGGGTGAGAACATCATCCTCGAAAGGGTTCTCAGTAGAGGGTTTTTAGGAATTACTGTAATAGGATACTTGAAGATAACCGCATCAGTGATTAATAACCGTCTTTTGCCTCTTTTCAAAAACAACAGTTTCCAATAAAAGTAAAGTCGGGAATCCTTTCTAAAAGAGGAACCATTCAATTCTCAAAAACTCAAAAGCCTTTCAAAACGGTTTATCTATACTGAACAAAATAGCCTTTCATATTTTATTCCAAACCAGAAACACAAAACCGAAATCAACCATCGGTTCATCTCATTCCAACCACGGCCCTAGGCCCAAACAATCCAACCATCAACCAATCACCACAGTCCAACAGAGTCCCAGATGCAAACACAGATAGGAAGTTCAAACACAAACAAACAGTTATTACAAGTAGAACAGTTAGCAATTAATCACATAGGCAAACCAAGTATAATATGCACACCCAACCAATGTCACACAAATGCATATGATGCATGCCTGTCCCTAGTGGCTGATGATATCATCTGTCGGTTATAGAGCCAACCCGACAAGTCCTGGTAGCTAACCATTGGACTGTCCCTCTGTCGTGCATCCCCAACTCGAGTTATACTCATCATAAACTTGATCATAATCATGATCCATATCCATCACCCTCACTGGTGAATATTTACGGGGGCGAGCTCATCCGGGCTTTCACAGTGCCCGGCCACACTTACGACATAGGGTCAAAAGAGCTTCGAGTCTCAACCTGGAGCACGTGGTGGCTAGCCACTGCTTCCTCCCAGGGAAACTCTTATCTCCGATAGTGGAAGTGCAACATTCTCATTTATCAATGATTCAGCATAAACATGCAATCAATCTCATCCATGGATCAACATCCATCTCAGCCATCCGGCTCACGGTTCATTCCAGAACCAGCCAATATTCATATCATACACAGCCATTCTGGCTCACGGTTCAATCCAGAACCAATCAATATGTATAAACATACACAGCCATTCCGGCTCTCAACAAAACAGCACTTCCACATTCAAAATCATCAAATTCATGAAATCGGCATTTAAGCCATAAATCATTTTCTCAATTCATTTTACTTTGAAATCAAGTTTCAACTCTTTTCAGCCTTGGCTTTAAAGATCTCATTTCTCAAATTATCTCAGGCTCATAAGCCACTTTTACTCAAGGTAAATTCCCCTTTTAAAACAATGCCACTCTCGGCATCCTCTTTCCAAAACTTCCATAATCATGGTAAGTTAAAAGCCTCTTTGAGATATTCAAAATCACCCATCCAATAATGGGATTTTATAACAAACGTTCCTTGGCAGAGTCCCAAGTCCTTAGGGAAGGTCAGCTTATATCAATTCCTTAAAATCATAGATTCTCGGTCCAAGTAAATAAAACTGAATTTATTATGAAACCGACCATACAAAATCACAAGTTCCAACCCGGTCCAAAAATAAACTCATTTGAAACAGAACCGGTTCATTTGAATCAAACCACTTTCAGGTTTCTTTTTGGAACCCATTTTTATAACTCTTCCAAAATGCCTCAAGCTTAATTACTCAATCAAAAGTCCAGATTCCTTTGAAATCACTAAAAGACCCTTTTTATATTGAAATCAATAGTAGAGCATCATTCTTTCCTTCAGTGATTCAAACGGTAAAAATAGTTCATTTCTAAATGGGCCGAACTCAACGCATAAAGTTCATTAAATAAATTAATCTTGAAAACATAATTATTCTCTTAATAAATCACATAATACAATTTCCCAATTCCAGCCATTTTTTTTAAATAACTTTTCAAACACGACTAGGATTTTGCAGAAATTTCGGCAGCACCTCCCCTAAAACTTGGACTTTTGCCACCCGGTTCGGGTCCCAACTAAACCGTTTCTCCTTCCTTTTCAACAGCTCAAAACCAGAAATCAATTCAAAAGCAAACTAAATCCAATAGTTGCCTCAGTGGCATATCTCAAGAAAACCATTTCAAAATCAACTCAATATCAACCGATTTAACTCATTTTCAAAGCTTTAAAGAATCGGTTCAGCATTAAATCATTTATCAAAACCAAATCAATTAAAGCGACCCAGGCTGACTTTCAAGAATATTCTATCTTTCACATCATCAAAATAATTGACTCAATTCAAACTAATCCTCAACGGATTAAACTCATATTTCAAATCTTTAAAGAATCAACTTCAGACATTACATTTCACAAAGCCGCACCACAATTCAACCAAACCAACATCCATAGTCATTCGAGTCAATCAAATAATACATAAGGCAGATACAATCACCAAATACACAATATCTCGCACCAGTATCCATATGTAATAATTCCAATACATAAAACACAGTTTTTGGAAAGCGCCCCTACCTCAAAACGCAATTCCATAACCCAAACGCCTCATCAAGTCCTTTCCGCCTCAACCCGAACTGACGGCAACCAAAACCTCAGCTCCAAGCCACTTTCGCAACAGTCTCAACAACTCGAATCGCAACATACAACAACCGAAACTCAATCCTATAGCAATTAACGCCACAAACCTCAGCGTATGATAACAGAACGGTAACTAAAAGGCTTTCAAATCTAAACGCTTACCGAACCGAAAAAGGAACGGCTGAACCGAAGCAGCGGCAGTCTCCGAACCGGTTTGGCGGCAGCCCGGCAGCCACCTCAAGCGGCAGCGGCGACGAATTCTGATCACGATAACTGAAACCAACATGCAGTGACCATAATATTCTCGGAATTCAAAAGGACGGAGGCTAATGACAAGACCCTTACCGGCAGAGTTTTCCGGCGACGGCAGCAAGGGCATTTTCCGGCCGCAAAGGCTTACCGGCACAACTCAACACAGAACCACAAAGAGCGGTGACAACCTCCAACGACTCCGGTGAGTTCCCTCAACGACGGTGATGGCCGAAACCCCGACGGCGCTAACGGCGGCAGGAACAGCGCCGTTGGCTTCGCACAGCACGGATCAGCAGCGGTCCTTGTGCAGTGACACGCGCGACGGGAGGCACGGCCTCCCTCTCCCCGCAGCTCTCTCTCCCGTCTCGTGAACGTGTCCCTCTCGGGATTCAGTTGCTGCAACGCTTCCTCTTTGGCCGCGACTCATGGTGGCGATAGCAGCGCCGTTGGAAGACATGGAAGCAGTGGCGGCGACTAGGACGACGCAACGAGCAGCGGCTCCGAGATCTCCAGCGACAGAATGGGGTGATGGGTGGCAGAATCGCGACCGGGCAGGGATGAACGGGGCAGCTTCGATGGCAGCGCTCCTTGCGTGCGGCAGTCTGGCGGTCACGGCGGCAGTACCCAGCCGGCGGCGCTAAGCCCTTACCCCTCTCCTTCTCTCCTTCTGGATCAGTCTCCATTCCTGATTTCCCATTTCTTTCTTTCATGCTTCTGTGTGTGTGGCATCGCTGAGAGGGTGAGAGGGAAACATGTAGAGGTGTGGCTGCTGGGTTTGGGGGAAGGGGATTTTTCGGCGGCTAGGTTAATAGGTTGGAGGGTGTGTGTGTAAATTAGGGTTAGGGGCAACATAGTAAGTTCACATAAAATTGAGAATAATATAGTAATTGAAACCCAAATTAAATCCAACACTAGATGTATATAGAAAATACTATTTGCTCATCAATTTCACAAATTATTTTCCATAAAATGCCCAAATCAAAATAATTAGAAATAATATAATTAAACCCCTTTATTTTTCCAAAGTAGCAGTATTAATATTTAAAATATTAATTATCTAGTCCAAATCATATAAAATCCTTATTATTTCACAACTATTGACTTTATAATTTGAATATAGGAAATAATCCAATAATTATAAAATTGGATAATAAATCATAACTTGTCTCAAATTAAATAAATCACAACTTGCCTTAATTATCTTTAATAAAATGATTTCCGAAATTAAGGCTATAAATAACTATATGATTTGAGACTTGATCATAATAAGACTTTTCAAAGATTCTGGGTCTTACATTCTACCCATCTTATAAAAATTTTCGCCCTCGAAAATTGATACAAAATGAAAGAAATTCCATAACAGTTCACCCTTGAACACATTTAAGGAAGAAGCAAAAATATCTCATCATATAAACATATATACGATTTTCAAATACTTTGATTGTCATATGCATAAGGGTACAAAGGCAGGGGTGTGATTGCAAAGCAAACGTTACAAGGTAGGCTCAATGCAAAAGATAACATGGGTCAATCATGTGATAGTAGGGCAAAGCATCAAAGGCTATAAAACATGATGGGGTTAAAACGACGTGCTTAGCATCTGCACACTAATCTCATATCAACCTCAAAGTTTCAACTTTCCAACTCCATCAAGCACTTTACAACCTCATAGCCAATCATAAGCCTAACACCCGCAAGCTCGTTTGCAAGGGACAAAACACCCACAATTCATCATAACGTTACACACCTACCGCTTCAACTTCCGTATACCCATATCACGTCTTAAAGAACTAACGCATCGCGTTACTATGTCTACAAGTCGCACGTGATATCAAAACAATTCTCGAGTCTACTCAGAAGGATACCAGATTCAGAAAGGAAAGACATATGCCAAGAGTAATACTCATAGATTTGGGAAAATGTATCCAATCCAGGTAAACAAAGACACTCAACCAATGAAGTTTGCTAGAAATAAATCGATTGACAACTTCAAAGATAACCCTTGTATCAAAGAAATCCAACAGGACCAATAAGAAAAAAAATTCAGCGCACTGTTTTGAAGCAAACTCAAGCTGAGTCGAGGAAGCATGAGGTTTACAGAAGAGGATATTTCAAACCCAAGGCAAAGCTCACAGATCTCAAGAGCATGATTAAAAATACTTCCAAATACATTGTTCATAAAAGAATCGAAAACTTGCAGGAAAATCACCTCGCAGTCTAAAAGAAAAGTTGAGCAACAAACATTCTTCAAGAGAGTAGCAAAAGCATAAATGTGACTTTACTTCAATACAATTTCATGTTGAAGTAGATCATGTAGAGTTTTAAAAACAAAATGCACACAAGTTTGGCTAAGAGCTAAAATATTTCTTCAAATATTTTAGAGAGATAATTAGATGCACAACTTAACCAAAAGCAGTTCATAAAACTCGGGAGAGAAATCAAAGGCTTGTTCAAAAATTCTCAAAGTTCATATTCAAACAAGCGTGTATAACATCCGTAGCAAGGATGAAAGAGAAAATTAAACTCCTTTTAGAAAAGAAACTCCAAGGTAAAAATTTGCACACAATCTGGTAAGGAAGTAAGTGGTGTGTTACAAACAAACCGGTTTCCACTAAACAAGGAAGCTTTCCAAAACTTCATTTAAAATGGCGCATGCCAACTTTAAATTAATTTCGTCAAAATTGGACAATGGTTTTAATCTCAATCAAACAACAGAAAGTAAATTCCGTTTAATATTTCGTCAAGGAGAATTCAAAACTTCTTTAAAAAGTTCAAAACAAGACTCCAAAAGGGTTCTTGAAATCACCATCTCAGAAGAATATTCAAGAAAATTAGCATTGTACTTAAAAGGAGTCAAGCCACACAAGAAGGAATCTTAAATCAAAGTAGTTCAAACAAGATCCAATAGGTATGAGACATCAAACAAGCTTTCAATTGATCCAAAAGAATACAAAAGTTATAGAAAAAGGCAACTTAATCATTAGTAGTTTCTCAAGAATAAATCTTTGACTAAAAACTCTGGTAGAGATAATGAGAGGATAAACGATGCACTATTTTGAAACGAATTAAACTGACCCACATAAGGAATGAGATTCACAAGAGAGGACAAACCAAGATCAATGGTAATGTTCACAAGATGTAAAAGATTAGTTAAAAACAGGGTCACGTATGACATTCATAGAGGTGAAAAGCTTAAGAAGGAACGAGTCCGTTCATAAGAAGAAAGCTATGAGTCCAACATTTTCAAAAGAACAACAATGGCGTAAACCATGTAGTATGCTAAATCAGGGTCAAATCAAAATAAATTAAGTAAGGTTTATCAAATGAAACTCAACTGGGATAAAAGCGAGAAATTCCCTTTCTTTCCAGAATTTTGAAAAATACCCCAAATACACAATCAAATGAAGATGTGCGTTGGCACTATAGTAAAATTACTAGAAAGTCAAATTGTATTTCAAGTAAATGCAGTTCCGCAAACCAGTAAAAGTACAGGTGATGTATTAGAAATAAATAGTTGTTAAACTGTATAAGAAATCTCCAAAGTTCCACATATAGATAAGTGTATATCTAGTCAACAGCAATTTTTATAAAAATCTCAAAATTAGCTGTAATCACTGTCAAATAAGAGGAAAACTGAATCAACAAGTTCTCTAAAAATGAACTCGGAACCCAGAGTTAAAAGTCACAGCACATTAAGACAAGTTCAAGACTATATCAAAGAATACTTGAATCAAGAAGAACTCAAATAGAGAAAGATAGATGCAACAAGGATCTTAAACCAGCATATGCACTTAAGGTCAAACAAGAATGCATATGGATAGAGGAATAGAGTTGAAAAATCAAACTACTTTTCAAAAAGGACTAGCAAACAAGAACTTCAAGTTAGGATATAAAAGAACAGGTCGACTCGAACAGAATTCAAGACACACAACTGAATAGCCTCGAGAAAAAGTTTCTAACTTTTCCAAAACCCGCGATTCGCTTTACTCAAAACTCGGATTTCATCTATGATAAGCCATCAGTGCTTTCATATACATAATTCACTAGTATTAAGCCGGCCAAACTTAATACCAAGAATTATGCAATGCAAGACTAACAGCGTTAATCAATAGACTGTCATGTGCATTAAGCTCTAATTCTCGTCATTCGACAAGACCTAATACATGACAAACGCTCAGAGTATGCAACTGAAGCATAGTTGGTCCATTCCTCAGGCTCTACAGGAAGGACTGCTCTGATACCATAATGTAACACCCTAACTACCAAAGTTCACACTTCCGGCTGCGCGACTCTGATAGCTCGGACATTACGACGACACTTACATTATTTAATACTAAAATATGAACCTGTTTAAAACTTTAAACCGCAATACCGTTTCCAAAAAATACTTTCGTTCGATAACGTACATCCATAAATACCATACAACTTACAAAAACTCATAAAGAGTACATCCATATATATATACATAAATATATATAAATAACTTTACAAGCATTAACCAATACAATTCCTATCCCTCTTACAGATTATATCAAGATAAAGGCGAGGGTACAATAAACCATAACTAAAACAATACAGAGCATCACAACAACAATTAAATAAGCTCTTCGTAACTTCAGCGCCATATCCTGAAAGGGGAAAAATGTAGGGGGGTGAGAACATCATCCTCGAAAGGGTTCTCAGTAGAGGGTTTTTAGGAATTACTGTAATAGGATACTTGAAGATAACTGCATCAGTGATTAATAACCGTCTTTTGCCTCTTTTCAAAAACAACAGTTTCCAATAAAAGTAAAGTCGGGAATCCTTTCTAAAAGAGGAACCATTCAATTCTCAAAAACTCAAAAGCCTTTCAAAATGGTTTATCTATACTGAACAAAATAGCCTTTCATATTTTATTCCAAACCAGAAACACAAAACCGAAATCAACCATCGGTTCATCTCATTCCAACCACGGCCCTAGGCCCAAACAATCCAACCATCAACCAATCACCACAGTCCAACAGAGTCCCAGATGCAAACACAGATAGGAAGTTCAAACACAAACAAACAGTTATTACAAGTAGAACAGTTAGCAATTAATCACATAGGCAAACCAAGTATAATATGCACACCCAACCAATGTCACACAAATGCATATGATGCATGCCTGTCCCTAGTGGCTGATGATATCATCTGTCGGTTATAGAGCCAACCCGACAAGTCCTGGTAGCTAACCATTGGACTGTCCCTCTGTCGTGCATCCCCAACTCAAGTTATACTCATCATAAACTTGATCATAATCATGATCCATATCCATCACCCTCACTGGTGAATATTTACGGGGGCGAGCTCATCCGGGCTTTCACAGTGCCCGGCCACACTTACGACATAGGGTCAAAAGAGCTTCGAGTCTCAACCTGGAGCACGTGGTGGCTAGCCACTGCTTCCTCCCAGGGAAACTCTTATCTCCGATAGTGGAAGTGCAACATTCTCATTTATCAATGATTCAGCATAAACATGCAATCAATCTCATCCATGGATCAACATCCATCTCAGCCATCCGGCTCACGGTTCATTCCAGAACCAGCCAATATTCATATCATACACAGCCATTCTGGCTCACGGTTCAATCCAGAACCAATCAATATGTATAAACATACACAGCCATTCCGGCTCTCAACAAAACAGCACTTCCACATTCAAAATCATCAAATTCATGAAATCGGCATTTAAGCCATAAATCATTTTCTCAATTCATTTTACTTTGAAATCAAGTTTCAACTCTTTTCAGCCTTGGCTTTAAAGATCTCATTTCTCAAATTATCTCAGGCTCATAAGCCACTTTTACTCAAGGTAAATTCCCCTTTTAAAACAATGCCACTCTCGGCATCCTCTTTCCAAAACTTCCATAATCATGGTAAGTTAAAAGCCTCTTTGAGATATTCAAAATCACCCATCCAATAATGGGATTTTATAATAAACGTTCCTTGGCAGAGTCCCAAGTCCTTAGGGAAGGTCAGCTTATATCAATTCCTTAAAATCATAGATTCTCGGTCCAAGTAAATAAAACTGAATTTATTATGAAACCGACCATACAAAATCACAAGTTCCAACCCGGTCCAAAAATAAACTCATTTGAAACAGAACCGGTTCATTTGAATCAAACCACTTTCAGGTTTCTTTTTGGAACCCATTTTTATAACTCTTCCAAAATGCCTCAAGCTTAATTACTCAATCAAAAGTCCAGATTCCTTTGAAATCACTAAAAGACCCTTTTTATATTGAAATCAATAGTAGAGCATCATTCTTTCCTTCAGTGATTCAAACGGTAAAAATAGTTCATTTCTAAATGGGCCGAACTCAACGCATAAAGTTCATTAAATAAATTAAGCTTGAAAACATAATTATTCTCTTAATAAATCACATAATACAATTTCCCAATTCCAGCCATTTTTTTTAAATAACTTTTCAAACACGACTAGGATTTTGCAGAAATTTCGGCAGCACCTCCCCTAAAACTTGGACTTTTGCCACCCGGTTCGGGTCCCAACTAAACCGTTTCTCCTTCCTTTTCAACAGCTCAAAACCAGAAATCAATTCAAAAGCAAACTAAATCCAATAGTTGCCTCAGTGGCATATCTCAAGAAAACCATTTCAAAATCAACTCAATATCAACCGATTTAACTCATTTTCAAAGCTTTAAAGAATCGGTTCAGCATTAAATCATTTATCAAAACCAAATCAATTAAAGCGACCCAGGCTGACTTTCAAGAATATTCTATCTTTCACATCATCAAAATAATTGACTCAATTCAAACTAATCCTCAACGGATTAAACTCATATTTCAAATCTTTAAAGAATCAACTTCAGACATTACATTTCACAAAGCCGCACCACAATTCAACCAAACCAACATCCATAGTCATTCGAGTCAATCAAATAATACATAAGGCAGATACAATCACCAAATACACAATATCTCGCACCAGTATCCATATGTAATAATTCCAATACATAAAACACAGTTTTTGGAAAGCGCCCCTACCTCAAAACGCAATTCCATAACCCAAACGCCTCATCAAGTCCTTTCCGCCTCAACCCGAACTGACGGCAACCAAAACCTCAGCTCCAAGCCACTTTCGCAACAGTCTCAACAACTCGAATCGCAACATACAACAACCGAAACTCAATCCTATAGCAATTAACGCCACAAACCTCAGCGTATGATAACAGAACGGTAACTAAAAGGCTTTCAAATCTAAACGCTTACCGAACCGAAAAAGGAACGGCTGAACCGAAGCAGCGGCAGTCTCCGAACCGGTTTGGCGGCAGCCCGGCAGCCACCTCAAGCGGCAGCGGCGACGAATTCTGATCACGATAACTGAAACCAACATGCAGTGACCATAATATTCTCGGAATTCAAAAGGACGGAGGCTAATGACAAGACCCTTACCGGCAGAGTTTTCCGGCGACGGCAGCAAGGGCATTTTCCGGCCGCAAAGGCTTACCGGCACAACTCAACACAGAACCACAAAGAGCGGTGACAACCTCCAACGACTCCGGTGAGTTCCCTCAACGACGGTGATGGCCGAAACCCCGACGGCGCTAACGGCGGCAGGAACAGCGCCGTTGGCTTCGCACAGCACGGATCAGCAGCGGTCCTTGTGCAGTGACACGCGCGACGGGAGGCACGGCCTCCCTCTCCCCGCAGCTCTCTCTCCCGTCTCGTGAACGTGTCCCTCTCGGGATTCAGTTGCTGCAACGCTTCCTCTTTGGCCGCGACTCATGGTGGCGATAGCAGCGCCGTTGGAAGACATGGAAGCAGTGGCGGCGACTAGGACGACGCAACGAGCAGCGGCTCCGAGATCTCCAGCGACAGAATGGGGTGATGGGTGGCAGAATCGCGACCGGGCAGGGATGAACGGGGCAGCTTCGATGGCAGCGCTCCTTGCGTGCGGCAGTCTGGCGGTCACGGCGGCAGTACCCAGCCGGCGGCGCTAAGCCCTTACCCCTCTCCTTCTCTCCTTCTGGATCAGTCTCCATTCCTGATTTCCCATTTCTTTCTTTCATGCTTCTGTGTGTGTGGCATCGCTGAGAGGGTGAGAGGGAAACATGTAGAGGTGTGGCTGCTGGGTTTGGGGGAAGGGGATTTTTCGGCGGCTAGGTTAATAGGTTGGAGGGTGTGTGTGTAAATTAGGGTTAGGGGCAATATAGTAAGTTCACATAAAATTGAGAATAATATAGTAATTGAAACCCAAATTAAATCCAACACTAGATGTATATAGAAAATACTATTTGCTCATCAATTTCACAAATTATTTTCCATAAAATGCCCAAATCAAAATAATTAGAAATAATATAATTAAACCCCTTTATTTTTCCAAAGTAGCAGTATTAATATTTAAAATATTAATTATCTAGTCCAAATCATATAAAATCCTTATTATTTCACAACTATTGACTTTATAATTTGAATATAGGAAATAATCCAATAATTATAAAATTGGATAATAAATCATAACTTGTCTCAAATTAAATAAATCACAACTTGCCTTAATTATCTTTAATAAAATGATTTCCGAAATTAAGGCTATAAATAACTATATGATTTGAGACTTGATCATAATAAGACTTTTCAAAGATTCTGGGTCTTACACAAGGAGGTCTGGAACCTTTTAGGCCTGTATTCAGATAACTCGGATTTA
Organism: Arachis ipaensis; assembly: GCF_059453495.1. Lineage (NCBI taxonomy): Eukaryota > Viridiplantae > Streptophyta > Magnoliopsida > Fabales > Fabaceae > Arachis > Arachis ipaensis. The sequence continues at coordinate 120,173,242 of NC_142442.1, read as the reverse complement.
TTTTGATTGGGTCTACAGAGGTACAAGGAGTGAAAATATTTTTCTTTTTTTTTGACCATCTGGTGGATTTTGAGAAGCAAGAATCATGACTTATTTAGTACATATGACTCTTAGAGTGCTAGTAAAGTGTTGAGTTTGATTCGTAGTTCAATAAGGGAGTTCCACACTATTTTTGCTATGCATCAATCTTTGTCTCCTCCTTCGCTTTTTTTGCATTGGGTTTCACCTTCAATTCATTCTGTTAAATTAAATTGTGATGCTAGTTGTTTTGCTTATTTTGGCTATAATGGTTTTGGTTGTATCATTCGCAATTCTGATGGATGTTGGTTGAAAGGTTGCACTGGGAAAGTCGAAGTGTGCAGTGTTCTTTTTGTTGAATTGTATGCAATTTGGAGAGGTTTACTTCTAGCTTGGAATAGTGAATTTTGTGAGGTTATTTGTGAAACAGACTGTTTAGAAGCTCTTTTCTTGGTAAACCAAAGAATGCTTGGTAAGGATATTCCATAATGGAATTTGGCAAAGCATATACAGGAGGTTATGAATTGGAATTGGAGAGTATCTATTCTTTTAAATCCGAGGAATGCAAATAGTGCTGCAGATTGTATGGCTAGAGTAGCTGCTTCTGGCGTGAACATTCACTGGAATTGAAGTCAACCATGGAGTGAGTTTCAACATCTAATAGATTTAGATATGAACATAGCCAACTAATTTGGTTTTGTCTCTGTTTTTTTTTCCTTTCTTTTCTATTTAATCAAAAAAAAAAAAACTATCCGTTCACTTGGTAATGCGGGAGAGCTAGAGATTTTTTGTCTTTTTCTTTTTATGTTTTGTATCAGATCAAGAAAAAAAAATATGTTTCCTATAGAAATTCTCAAAATATATAATAACATAGATAAATTTTATTTTCAAAATCCTAAATAAAATCCATCCTTTAGGTAGCATTTGTTTTCGAAGACAGGACACATAAACATGAATAACGAATGTTTAAAACGTGTTTTGAGGCAGAGATATGGATACAAAACACATTGTCTTCAGGATAATATTTTATATTTTTGTGTCTACTCTTTTACGAAGTACAATGATGGACACGGGATTTGAGAAGGTGGACACGAATTTTTTTATCAAAATTTTTTTCTTTTCTATCCATAGATATTTTTTATTATTCTACTATTATCCCTCCTTGTTTTTCCTAATTTTAGCTTATTCTCTACATCGTAGTTCTTCTTTCTCTGCGTTCTTTTTTTTCAGATACTCTCGTTTTTTGGTAGAATTTCTTACTTGACTGGATAATTAATTTATTCTTTTTTATCGTTCATTCTCTTCTCTATGGCATGCGGTATTAATGGAGACTTAATTCACTCTTCTACTTTATGTTACTTTATTTATTATTAATTTTGTTACTTTAATACCATTTTTATCTTATTGGTTCATTGACCAATTCTTCTTGTAATTTTCTGTACTCTTACTTACTCTTATTTTTTATTAAATTAATTTGTACTTGATGTAAAAAATTTAGAATCACATGGCTATTTTAGTCATTTCGTATAATATCATAGTTCTGTTCATATCTATCCAAACATAATACAAGACATTATATTAGTGTCTTGTCCATCATATGCAAACACAATACACAAAAAAATAATTTTTAGTGTCTCTGTCTTAGTGTCATGTTCTGTCTTGTCTCCAAAAATAAACGCAACCTTAAAGTTTACGTCCTGTTATTAACTTTGAAAATAATTTCTTCTAAAATTAAAACAAGCATATTCTAATTCACAACTAAATGTATCTACCAATTCACAACAAAAGCAGCTTAAATTTTTCGTTAAAATTGTACTTCTAACCATAAAATTAAACATTTGCTTAGTCATGAACCTCACAAAATACAAGTAAACTTAACAAACATTAAACTTATTAAACTTTTTAAGAAGTGAATTGAATAAAAGAGAATATATTTTAAGAGTGGGTTTGAAATTCTCTTACTTAAACATCTTCTTATAGACGTCGAAGGAGAGGCTGAAAAGAAATTTTTGGTTGTAGCAGAACTGGACGATGGTGTTGTAGAGCTCGACAGAGGAGTCATTAGCGCCGCCAATAATCTCGTGGATTAGAGTTTCGGCATGGCAGTAGCGGCAGCCAACAATGGTTGTTTGATGACTGTGAGGTAAAAAAGTTGGCAATGTATTTTCTTAATTCTTTTCGATATCTTACTTTATACTATGGACCGACAGAAAATATGGAAGGAAAAATATTAAATAATATAAAATTATACTTTATCAAACTATGTTTATTGAATACTAAAATCAGCTAATTAGTCACTAAGAACAGAATATGCGTTAAAATATAAAATGCATATTAAAAATGAATTAAATTATATATATTTATATATAAATATTTTATAATTGATTTTAATAGTTAATTTTAATATGCAAATAACATTTTTATCAAACTATTGAAAAAAATAGAGAAAATTCACCTCAGTGAGATAAATGTGAATAAAAGTGAAAAAAAGTCAGACAGTTTGTCATAAACCTACAACTTGCATGTACTTGGCCTGTTTGGCCTGGCCTGATAAAATAAATAAATCCAGGTTCAGACTATTTAAAAAGTATAAATTCTTTAATAGACCAAGTCTAAGCTTACAAAATAGTTTGTTAGACTTATCAGGTCAGCCTAAACCTGTAAAGATATATAAAATTTTATAATACCAATAAAAATTTAATAATAAGAGTTTGAACTCGTGTCTTTTATAATATTTTTATCTATTAAATTATTTGTTTTTTTAATTATATATAAATCATTTAATTGATATTTTTAATATTGTATATTGGTATTATTTATTTATTTATTTATTACAAAAATTCAAATTTGTTAACAAACTTTAAGTCAGGCCAAATTTAATAACTGACCAAACTTAGTATTTATTAAAAAAATTATATCAGGTTATAGGTTAGTTTAAGCCAATATATTTTATTAAATCCTAGATTTTTAAAAGTGAATTCTGGCCTGACTTGACTTATTTCTATTTTTAAGCTAGCGTTTGGAAAAGAGATAGAGATTGAGAAACTGAAACTGGGAGATAGAGACTGAAATAAATTTTTGTATTGTATTTGGTCTAAAGTGAAAGACAAAAACTGAAATAAGAATGAAACTCTAATTTAATTTATACAAAGAATAAAGTTAAAATTAATTAATTGAAATGAGAGTATTTTAGGTATAAAATGTTATTAAAGTTTCAGTCTCCATTCAAAAAAATCAGTCATTTAGGTAGCGTTTGATGGAAAGATTGAGACGAAAAGGTTGAGATTGAGAGACAGAGACTAAGAGACAGAGAATGAAATAAATCTTAGTATTCTGTTTGGTGCAAAATGGGAGACAGAAATTGAAACAAGAATGAAACTCTAATTTAATCTGCACAAAGAATAAAATTGGAATTAATTAATTGAAATGAGGGTATTTTAGATATAAAATATTATTAAAGTTTCAGTCTCCATCTCTAAAAATTTTAGTCTCCTGTGTCTCCACTTTTTGAAAATAATGAAATATTGAAATTTTAGAGAAAGAGATAGAAATTTTAGTATTAGTCTCTGAACTAACAAATATGATACTGAGTCTCAGTTTTTCAGTCTCTATTTCAGTACTTCAAAACAAACATTACCTTATATTTCTACTTTTTAGAGATACTAAAATACTAAAATTTTAAAAATAGAAATTAAAATTTTAATATCTATTTCTAAGTCAATAACATAATATTAAATTTTAGTCTTCTAATTTTTATTTCTAATACCTCAAAACAAACTCTAGTTAAATATAAGTGGGTTCGATTCTAGGTTCTTTGGGCTTGTTATCTGGGCGCTATACTTTTCTAAATTCAAGTCCAATAGAAAACATCGTCTAAAAAAATCTAATAAATAAAAAATAGGCTCCAAACAATGTATGACTAAACTAGTGCGTACCTTTGCACAATAGAGAATCATTGGTATGTGATTTATTATAAGAAAGCATAATGCTAATCATGTGGAGTAGAGCAACTGTGGAGCAAAATCCAGTTGTGTAATCATAGTTTATTTTTGGATTGAACATCCACATTATATTAAAATCAAACTTTTTTAAAAATAATTAAAAAAGTTTAGTCAATAAATATATTATTATTATTAAGCAGCTAAGCCAATGAATTATAACTCACCTGACATAGTTTTTCGGTTACTAACCTCTTAACCACCGCAAATTGCCTGAAAATCCTCATAGCTTTATTTCTTGACTTGGACACTCGTTTGGTTCATTAAAAATGTGGAACACATGCATGTACCATTAACTTGGTTCTAAATTAAAAATAAATAAATCAATAGTATATGAAAGCAATAAATTCAAATGTTCCGGTTCTCCAATGTTTACTTTCTTCAAAGTTCAAAGCATATATTTGCTATCTATTTTCCGTTAAGTTTTAAGTTGCATTGTGTTAACAAATAATTGAATAAGACAGTTCAGTCCTTATATTTTAAATATGCAGACAATTCCTTAATTAAACAAAATAAAAAATGAACACCATTTATTTATTTGAAAATTTAGATCCATCCATATGCAAAAACTAGAAGCTCCAATGAGTTGTGTAATGTGTGGTTAAAATGCCAAAAAGAGAAACTTCCAAGAGATTTTATGAAACAGTCCATTCAAAAACGTTAAGTTTTGTGACGGCTATATATTGATAACTATTTAGGGTGTGTTTGGGATTCACGTTGGGGAATAAAAAAGTCCGTTTGAGCATCTTGAACGTTTTATTGTTATGTTTGGTAATTTTTTGGAACTTCTAACACAGAAATGCTTTCACCTCTGAACGTACGTTCATATGAAGCTAAAAATTCAAGCTTCTGCGTTCACGTTGGAAAGGTTAATTACGTTGGAGGAATTAGGTAAGAAATTTATTCCATATCTACCAACTGTATCCTTCATTTCTTCTATAAAAAAGATGCACATAACTACATAATTTTACAGTAGTTTTCTATATGTTCTTTTCTGTATATTTTTCATTCTTTGTTAAAAAATTTTTCTGTTCATATAATATATGTTGTTGGTTGTGATTATTATATACTATATTTGTAAGAATTTTTTTTATTTTTGTTTTTTATTTTTATTGTACTTCTTACTGTACTTTATTTTTGTTTTTATTATATACTAATTATAAATAACAAAAGAGTCATAAATAATAAAAATTTATAGTTCAAAATAATACTAAATTAAAGAGTACTAACGACACTAAAATAAATTATAAAATATTTTTTTTGTTTAATATTATAAAATGTATAGTACTCCCTTTTATATTTTTATTTCTTATTGTTTTTTAGTTCATATGAATTTTTTTTATTATTTATTGTTCTTTATGTTTAATATGTAAAGTGTCTTTTTTATTTTTATTTGATTTTATTTTTTTTATTTTTATTTATTTTTATCATTGACTTTATTATATTATTTTTTATGTGCTAATTTTGTATAAGATATTATTTTTTATATATTTCATTAGTGTTTTATTTTTAATTTAATATTTATTAGTGTTTTTATGTATTAAAATATATTTTATTAATTTTTATATGTTACTTTAATTTAATAAATAAATATTAACTTTATTATAAAATGAATTAATAAGATTTATTCAAATATCTAAAGTAAAATAATAGAATAATATAAAAAATTATTTTAATTGATGTCTCTTTTAGTAATTTTTCATCTAAAAGTGATTTTGAGTAGTATAATTTAAACAATATTTATTTCACTATAATCTATTTTAACATAAAGATTGCCAAACATAAATCACTTTAACACAAACTTACTTTTCATCAAAATCAAGTTTACAAAATCAATTCTATGCAAACTCTCATTTGCAAACTGTAATCCAAACACACGCTTAAACCACTTGGCACCAACTTAGCCATTGAAAACCATTTTCAATGTTCATTTTTCTAACTATATTTATTAAAATAATAAAATTTGATTAATGAGCATCTTGGGTATCCTTTTGAAGGTGTACCTTACTAAATCATGTCACAATTAAGAGTGGGCGAGTGACTATGGGTAGAGTAAGATAAGGGTCGGATCTAACCCAAATTTTATTTATGGGTTAAGATTTTTATATAAATTCAATCTTACTCTATTTACGGGTTGAGATTTTTATATAAACTCAACTCTATTCTATTTGCGAGTTAGTTGATAATATCTTAATTCTAATCCTATTCATTCTTAATTTGCGGGTACTCGATTCTACCCGCAAATTACTAAAAAGATATAATATTATTATATAACTTGATAATAATTTAAAATAGAATTAAATTTTATGTAAAAAAAATGTATTAAATTATTAATTAATGATCTTTTCTTGATGGCTAAAGATTTTTTGCATTTAGTGAGAAGTCTTTGTTTTAACATTTACTTAAAATATATTTTTGAGGAGTGCTAGGGAGCCAGCAACTTTTGTGTTTTGTAACCATCAATTGGCCATCAATAATATTTTTAATGGTGTGAGATTAAATCTAATGGTGTGGGATCATTCAATTTTCTTTTGATGGTTAAATGCTGGCCAACTTTTAAAAAAGTTGTTGGCCTCCTAGACTTTCTCTATATTTTTATCTAAATATATAATATATACATATATAGAATGCGAATAGATCGAGTAGGATTGAAACTCAATTTCGCATCATACCTAACCCGCACAAAAATTCTACCCATATCTTACTCTATCCGCTACAGATCAAATTGACAATTCTACTGACCAAATTAAATTAAGTTAAATACCCACAAATACGATACATATTGGCACTCCTAACCACCATTTTGATTATTTTAGCATTCGAGTATTTAGTTAATAAAAGTAAAATTTTGTTTCAAATGTTAGTTTACTTTCACAATGCAATTTCCAATAACTTTTTCTTGATTAAAATGAAAAGAAAAGAAAAGAAAAGAAAATCAGATCGTGAATAACAAGAAGGGATAATGTCCTTTGACCCCAAAGTGCAGCCTAGCGTTAGGTACTCAGGTATCCACAATCCTAAGTCCAAGTCCTACGTGGACTTGCGTCAGGCATTATCCCTTTCATGCAAATTATCCAAAACTAAAAAAATAATAATCCTTATTATATATTTATATGAGTAGATTTATTTATGATTAAGGAATAAATCTTTAAGTTGATGGAATTGATATCACATTATTAAATAGGGTCACGCTACGGTACATATTTAAATTTACAGATATTTGCTTTCTTTTTAACACGTGTATTTTGTTTTTATGTTGGGAAAGCAGCTTGGCAAACTTCGGTAGTTTAGAAAGTTGGCGGCTTGTTAGATATAAGGAAAGAGAAATTATTCATATTGGACTCATCTTTGTATATGAATTGGTTCTTCACTCCTTGAAACTTTTTTTTTTCTTAACGAGTCCTACAACAAAAATAGAGAAAGAGTCTTAATACCAATAACAATATTAATTAGCTAAGACAAAACAAAATATTAATTAGCTAAAATATGGATTAAATTTTAATTGATATAATTATTTTTTAAAAAAATTATGACATATATGCTTTTTAATTGATGGAAAAAATTAGTAACTAATTTCATATATTATAATCAAAGAGAGCTTTTTCTTATATAATTCAAAAAGATTAAAATACTAAATTGGTTTTCTATATTTGGGTGTAATTTTGTTTGGGTCTTTAAGATTTAAAGTGTCTTACTTGAATCCAAAAAAATTTCATTTAGCTTCAATATAATCCTACTGTGAGGTCAAAGTTAAATAATAAACGGAATGTACTATATAATAGCAATATAAGAATAAGATTGATAACATGGAGAACAAGTACAAGCTCCAGAGTCACAAAATCAACCGTAAATGCATCAATACATTTATTTATCATTCTTCTTACAATTTAAATAAAATTGTTGAGTTAAAAAATTAACTAACATAAATGATGATGACAAACAATAGATTATTGGACTAATTACCTAATTAGTTTTGATTATTTTGGTTGAGTGATGTAGGCCAAAATAAATATACAAAGCTGCAGCCCATTAAGGAACAAACTGAATCTGTTGGTGGGCTAACAATCTAAAGGAAGCCCAAAGGAAACAAGGCAAAGAAATCAAACGGGCTGAACTTGAATAGAATTGATCCAAGCCCGATTTGGTTTCTCTCAAGCAAATCTCTCCAATTTGCTTTCACCAAAAGTAACGTTCACCTTGTGTCACTTCGGAAAGAACACAGAGAAAGAGAGAAAAAGCTTAGCCTTTAAACTGTTCACCAAAGAAAAAAGAAAGAGAAGGATTAAGTAAGAAAGGCAGAGGTCTAATCACCCAAATCAAACCAAATCAAGCTAAGGCAGAAGTTAAAGGTAATTTATTTCCTCTTGCATGCATTGTGCTTTCCTCTACTCTTCTCCAACTCTCTGCCAGTCCAAATTGGGATACATGGGAAAGATGGACTCTGATCAACACTGCTGCATATCTACGGTCAAATTTGTGTCTTGGTGACCAAGTAGTGTGTCAATGGCTAAGATCTGAGTTTACCATTGAAAATATTTATTTTTGTTGTCATGTGACTTTCGGTCAACAAAGAAGGTCAAAACCAAAGTTCCTAAATTGAGGATTAATGGAAGAAAGTGAACGGTTGAGTTGGTGAAGCACACAGCTCGAGGGTTGACCTAGGAGAGAGCAACTCAGTAACATGCAAGGAGATACAAAAGAAGATTTTTCATCCTTCAGAAAGTAAGGAGAGATAACCAGTGTTTTGAAGTTTATGTTCTGAGAAGAGTTCTCTGAAGAAGTTCATCAACTTGGACAGTGCTTCCTAGTCAAAGGAGCATTCCGCCAGAATGAGGAACTAAATTAGAGGCAAGCAAATCTGGTTAATCACATAGCAAAGAGGCTGTTGAAGCATTAATCTCCTTCATGTTTTACAGATTGTATTTTTTTTTCAATGTTTATCTTTTTTGTAATTTCTTGAGGTAAAAGGATGAATGAGAGAGTTCATTAAAAGAGCCTAAGAGTGGAAAAAGGCAGAGAGAAACACTTCAGTGAAAAGCCTAGAGTGATTTCAGATTTCTTTAGGTTGGTCCAATGTCTTGTATCTTGTACATGTGAGGTACCCCTTCCTTAGTTGGGTGAGCACTAAGAGTGAAGAGTTAGGTATTAACATAACTAAGTCAAGTTAGGTTAGAACTTGAGTGTGAAAGGATTGTGTCAATCCTGTGGAATTTGTGTATATAATTCTTTAACTATAGTGGAAATTCCACCACTGTTATGGTGGAGATTGGATGTAGGTTGCATAGCACAAAGCAACCGAACCAGGATACATGATGGTGTCAGCTTCTTTCTTCCCTGCTCTGTTCTGTTTTCTGATATTCATGAGACAAAATGAAATTGTCCCATAAATTTTTCACTGCTGAATTCAAATAGTTTCAGATTGAAAGTTTGTTTTAAAGGGTTAAGGGTTAAGTACGATTTTGGTTCCTAACGTAGAGGCCAAAAATTTATTTCGTCTCCGGCCTTTTTTTCGCCACAAAATGGTCCCCAAGGTTTCAGTTTGTTTTAAAATCGTCCTTTTTTTCAAATTTTTTGTTTTTATTACCAAATTACCCTTAATAAAAAAATAAAAAAAGAAAACGCGTAAAGTAAAGGGGAAAGGGGGAAGGGGTTACGCGAAGGGGGAGAAAGGTGGGGGGGAGGGGGTTCAGGAAGAAGAGGGGGAAAGGTCCTCGCTGTCGCCATCGCTGCCGTTGCTCTTTACCGCCGCCGCCGTTCAACAGCACCAGAATCAGTCACAGTTTCGCTTTCAAATGTCAGGGCCGCCATTGCTCGTCGTCGTTCGGTGGTTGGATCTCGCTGCTGCTCCTTTGGGCTTGGCGGAGGTGCTCGATGGCGGTGGATTCTAGTTTGAGGTAAGAACAGGGGAAGGCTTCGGTGGTGAGATGAGGGAGAAGAAGAGGTCGCGCTGTGATGGTGGCGCTAGGGTAGCGCAAAGAGAGAAGAAGAAAAGGGTTGCGGCGCTTTGATGGCGAATCGGCGCTTTGATGGCAGTTTCGGGTGGCTCGCCAGATTCTTCTTTTATTATTGTTGTTTCTGGTTACTTCTGCTTCTGATTGATTATATTGTTTTATTGTTATTGTTATTGTTGTTGTTGTTGTTGTTCTGTTTCTGTTTCTGCTCCTGCTTCTTCTGTTTCTACTTGATTCCATTGTTGATTCATCGATGATTCATTGTTGTTGTTGTTGTCGTCCTGCTGCTGCTTCTGCTTCTGTTTGATTAATTGTTGTTGTTACTTCTGGTTCTGTTTCTGCTTGTGCTTCTGCTGGTGCTTCTGCATGATTTTGGGAAAGAAGGGGAATGGGCATTTTGGTCCGAATGACGGTTTTAAAACAAACTGAAAATTAGTAAAAGTTATTTTTAGCATAGTTATTAAACTCAGTTTAATTTTGTTAGTCGAATTGGTAAATCCTGTAAGACCCGGTTAATTAATGGCTAATTAACCCATAAATGAGAATTTATTTTAGAAAGCCAAAAATGTCATTTTTATGGCTTAATATGATAGAGGAGATTGAGACGAGAATTTCGGTACCAATTTTATAGAAATCGGACCAAGATTGGACCGAACGGGCCAAACCGGTCCAACCGGACCCAAAGTGGGCCCTTGGCCCAACTAAACTAAACCAAAACCCTAGTTTTCAACACTCTCTCTCCTCCCAACACTCTCATTCACGCTGAAATGGAGTGAGGGAGGGGAAGAACACTCTCTCAAGTTCTATCTCTCACTTGATCTTCAAACCACCATAACTTTTGATCTAGAGCTCCGATTGCCGCACCATTTGCAGCCACGAGTTCACCGCGGAGAGCTCTACAAAACCCATACAATTAATCTTGAGGTAAGCCACGTTTTGCTCTTCGAATTTCCAGCCTTGATTTCGAGTTTCATGAGCAAAAATGTTGAGATTTTGGGCTCTTTGATGTTATAGGACCCAACTCTCTTGAAGGAGAAGGTTAATCTTGTCTCCTTGGACCTTGGGTGTGGTAAGATTCTCAATCCTAGTGTAAATTGTTGTTCTATGATGTTTGGGTATTGAGATGTTGTGTATGGATATGATGATTGTGGCTTAGGTTGTGTATATGTGAATATTGGAGCTTGATTGGTGATTTTGGAAAGTTTGGGAGAGGATTTTGTGTGATAAAATCTGTTCCTGGAGGTGTTGATACGTGGAGAGCTTGTGGACAAGTGGTTTAGAAGTGCTCCGGTTGAGCGTGGAAAATCGGCTAAGGTATGGTTTTGGTTTCCCGTATCTAATATGTAATGTGGTAGGAAATACCTAGGCTAGAAGCCCTAAGATAGGCATTGAATTGATGATGTTGTTGAATGATTGAGATATATGATGTGATCATATATGTGATTATGAATATTGATGCCTTGATTGTGTGATATATGAGAAAATGCATGTTGTGATATATGCTTGATGAATGATTGAGGTTGAATTGATGGGTGGTACCATATTGATGGTGAGTATGATGATAATTATGTATAATGATGGTTGATTGGAAATGGAATTATTGGAAATTGGGATGAGGAAGGATGTATGACATGATATTGTGTTTATCCTTTAGCCATTTGATTGAGAAGTGTTAAAATGGTTGGATGTGGTTTTGGAAACCTTGGTAAAGTGTCAATGTGTGAGTTGAGGATGGCTTGTTGTTGATTTTGGTACATTTTGAATGATTTCAAAGAAAAGGGTTGAAATTGGCATGTTTTGATTGATTTTGAAAAGAGTTGAAAGTGACTTTTGAAAATGGCACTTTGTGGTTTTGTATGAAAACATGGTTTTTGGGCATACTTTGACGGGACATAACCTAGACTACGGATCTCTGATTTGTGCCAAATCTATTTAGAAATGAAATTGGATCCGGGATGTCCATGCCGTTCGAAGAACGGGTGAAAAATGATTTAAAATGAGAGAGTTATGACCGTCGGAAGATTGGGGGTTGAATCTGTGAATTATGCAGCTTTTAACTTAGAAAATTTTTAGCAGAATAACCCTCCGCGCGCAGGCGCACTTGGCGCGTGCGCGCCATTCTTCCAGGAAGCACCATCCACGCGTGCGCGTGGTGTGCGCGGGCGCGTCGATGCGCTGCGCCATATGCCCAGCTATTTTCCAGAGAGTTGTGCCAGAATTGTGCCAGTTTTGTGCCTGGGCGCAAGAGCACCCACGCGTACGCGTGGCTGACGCTTGCGCGCCGTTTGGATATTTTTCAACCGCGCGTTCGCGCGTATGACGCTTGCGCGTCGATGAGTTTTTGGCCATCCGCGTGTGCGCGTGGAGTGCGCATACGCGTGGCCCTGTTTTCATCCCAAAGTTGATTTTTGAGTTTTAAAAGCCAAATTTCATACTTCTAAGCCTCCGATCTCACCACTTATATCTTAAATCATTATGATATGCCTAGCATGAGGAAAAGGGCTAGTGAATGTGGTAACTTGCGAGTGAAGCAAGGGAAAAATGAATGATCAATGAGGATCAAAGATGATTATGTGAGATGCGGAGAATGGCGGTGGAAGTGCTTGTTGTGCCATGGGCCGAAGGGCCGTAATTGTTAATGAATTGGCTGGTTATGGATTTAACCGTGAGCCGGATGGCTAGATTATTGCCGTGTTACGGAGGAGCCATGATTATGGCTAAGTATAAATGCATATATGCTGTTGAATGAATTGTGAATGTTTGCACTTCCACCATCGGAGATGAGGGTTTCCCTGGGAGGAAGCAGTGGCTAGCCACCACGTGCTCCAGGTTGAGACTCAAAGCTCTTTTGACCCTATGTCGTAAGTGTGGCCGGGCACTGTGAAAGGCCCAGATGAGCTCGCCTCCGTAAATATTCACCAGTGAGGGTGATGGATATGGATCATGATTATGATCAAGTTTATGATGAGTATAACTCGAGTTGGGGATGCGCGACAGAGGGACAGTCGAATGGTTAGCTACCAGGACTTGTCGGGTTGGCTCTATAACCGACAGATGATATCATCAGCCACTAGGAACATGCATGCATCATAAGCATACTACATGAATTGTTTGAGATTGCCTATTTGACTGCATATTACTTGCTAATTGTCTAAATACCTTATCTGTTCCTATTTGTAAATCTCTTGTCTGATATAACTGTGTTTGCTATATTATACTCCTGTTGGTGGTTGGGAGGTCTGAAGGAATTGGAAAGGGAAGTATTAGTTAGACTGAAGAATCTTTAGTCAGTTGCCATTTACGGTTTAGTTTGTTTATAAGCTTTGATATTATCTGGAGGAAGTTCTAGGATTGCCTTCGGCTTTCCTCTATTATTATGTATTATATATGTGGAAGCTGTTACTGTGCTGGGGACCTCTGGTTCTCACCCATGCGAATTTTGTGGTTTTCAGATGCAGGACGCGAGGCTTCTCGTTGAGGCATGCTGGGGACTTCTGGATTAGCGAAGATATTTGTTCTCGGGGATCTGTTTTGGATTATATATCTTGTTTAGATACTTTTATCTCTATTAAATAATACAAACTGTGATGACTCCTCTTATAAGAGGTTTTGGAGAATATGTTTCTGTATTTGTATCCCTTTGGGTTTTCCTTGGGGTTTTCCTTATTTTATTATATGTATATATTGCTATGCTCGGACCGGTTATCTTCGCAGCCGGATTTTGAGTCTTGATATTCCTGTTTTTGACACTCTTTATATATATGATCTCGCGTTAGCTTATCCCTATTCGTTACGATATCGATCGGAGTGTTGCGCTTTCGAGTTACGGTTTTTGTTTACCCCTTTTTCTATAAAGGCTCCTAGTTATAATCAATTATTCATACTACTAAACGTACTAAATTTTGGTTTTAGAGGTCGTAATACCTTGCCATCTCTGAATTATGACTTAAGCATAAGACTCTGTATGGTAGGGTGTTACAAATCCAGTTTAGCTTAGTTGATTGAATTGAAAATTCGGTCATAATCTTGTTAGTTGAATTGGTAAATCCAGTTTGACTTAGCGTGTGTTTGGATTGTAATTTGTCAAATTAGAGTTTGAATAAAAGTGATTTTATAGAATTGATTTTGGGTAGAAGTAAGTTTGTGTTAACATGATTTATGTTTGGCAACTCTATACCAAATTTGATTTATGTTTGGTTTTATGAACAAAATCACTTCTGCATTTGTAGAGAAGAAAACTAGCCAAACAAAAAATTGAAGCTTTCAAAAAATTCTAACATGTTTTTTCCCTTCAAACGTGTTTACCAAACACACTCTTTAGTTGATTGAATTGAAAATTCGGTCATCAATCTTTATTGGGTCATTAAAAATAATAACAACATTATCTATTACAACTTAATCTTTCAACAACAACAATAACAATAATAACAACATTAATATTCGAATACAAGAAAAAAAGATTCTTTTTAAAATGTGGGGTTATTTTTACATTATCTATAAGTTAATTTGATTAGTATTTAATTAAGTGAGGTTCTAATACTTTTACACATTCAATTAGCATTAAATATTTTAACTTAAAAAAAATCTAATTTTATATCTACTTGACAATGAATATATAGTGTTTTTGTTAAAAACGAGTCTTTAATTTTTAGTTAGAAACAATCTTCCACCATTAATTAATTTACATACGATTAAAAAAATATTATAAGAGAGTTAAATTGTATTTTTTGGTCTAAGAATCAAAGATAATGTACATTATAAATACATAACTCTCCAATTTTTTATTCCAAATTTTTTCACTCATGTAATTATTTCATTTAATTATAAATAAAAAGAAAAATCAAGTCAATTTCACTACAATCAAACTCAAAGACCATTTATATATAAACATTGCATAATTAGACTCTTCTTATAATTTTTTTAAAATTTTTTAGTCATTTTAATACATGTATTAAGTATATAAACTAGATACTATTAGAATTTAAAAGTATTTAACAGATTAATAGAAAAAATAGTTAAGTAAATATGTAAATAATTGAAAACATAATGCCAATTTTTAAATATACTTCATAATTGACTAAATAAAATATTATTATTATTATTAACAATTTTAAGCAATATATATATGGCATATTATAAATAAATGAATAAATAAATTTGCAAGTAATTAAAAGGGATACTGAATTATGAATAAAGAAATTGTAAGTTGAATTAGAATATGAGCAATACTACATAGTCTCTAACAAATATGATTATTTTTTTATAACAAAAATTTATATCTATATTTACAAACATTTTACACATAAAAGCATATAATTTGTATTTATATTTACTAGAATTTTACATACATAAATCAATACAGTTTGCTCCTATATTTTTTAGAATTTGCATACATAAATTAATAAAATTTATTTGTTAAAATAATTTAATATTTATGCTGACTAAATAATGACCAAAATTACTAAAAGTTGCTAGTTCCCAAAAATTTCTCATAAAATATTAGTTTATAAATGAATTAAAGAAAGTCATGTAACTCTTTTTTCATTTTTGAATTATACAAGAAAAAAGCTCTCTTTAATATATATATTATATAGAATTAATTATCAATTTTTCCATCAATTAAAAAGTACATATGCCATAATTTTTATAAAAAATAATTATATCAATTAAAATTAAATTCATATTTTAGCTAATTAATATTTTTTTGTCTTAGCAAACTAATTTTATTATTGGTATTAAAAGTTTAAAATTCTTTTTTTATTTTTCTTGCAGGACTCATTAAGGATTAAAAAAAAAAAATTAAGAAAGTCAAAGACCAACTTATATATAAAAAGAGGTCCAATGCAACATAAATAGCTTCTCCTTTATTGTATCTAAGCAAGCCAAGCCACCAACTTTCTAGGTCACTGAAGCTAGCCAAATTGCTTCCCCAACATAAAGATAAAATAGTACACGTGTTGCAAGAAAAGTTATGTGATAGGAATATCTGTAAACTAAAATCTGTACACTATAATTCTCCTATTAAATATGCTATTGTTCTATCATTTCAACCGCAAACAGATATAGTAATAATTAGAACATTATAATAAGCTAAGCACAAACAACAAAAAAACCAAATAAATAATATCCACACAATTAACACAACACGATTTATTTAATAATTCTACCGTGTATAATAACTGAAATGGGAGGCAGAGAGGCTGCTGTGAGAGGTGAGTACTCCAGGGGTAGTACGAGAGGAGTACAGTTAACACCAAAGGATCTTAGAATTTGGAATCGGGAGGCATATCATCGTTTGGAAAATGATTCATTCTCTGTGTTTGTGGATAATCTACCGGCTGATATCTCAAGGAGGGAGCTGTATCACTTATTTTGTTGGACGGGAAGAATTAACGACATATATCTTGGCCGAAAACGAAAGAGTGGTGTGATCTATTTATTTGCCTTTGTTCGGTACACGACAAAAGGGGGCGCTCTCAAGGCGATTGCAGAAATGAACCAGTGGAGATTACGGGGGAAGGTAATTACCGTCGGGGAAGCTAAGTATCGAAGACAGTTTCAGATGGGTGGCACAGTGCGTAAGGAAATAACAAGTCCCAATGGCGGTGAAGCAGTGGATTCTTATCAGGGGAATGGGGTGGCTGCGGCCAAAGCTATGAAGGAACAGCCAGTGCGAGACCATAAGAATGCCACAGAGGGGAATGGACCTGTGAAAAGAATTGATGTGCCGGTAGTCGAAGCAAATATGGAATGGTTGGCGAGGAGTTTAGTGGGGCACACGTTACACCCAGTGGACCTCAGATCAGTGAAGACGGTGGTGTCTAAAAATCTGCCCAACATTGTGGATGTTAGGGAGATCGGGCCGTGCAAAGTGCTGGTAATATTTGATACTGTGCAGCATGCGGAGGGAGTGTTTACATTCAAGATGGATAATTTGTTGCAAGTATTCCATAGGATCTCGCGTTGGGAGGAATCGGAACGGTGTATTACTCGACGAGCGTGGCTGGAGTGCTACGGAATTCCTTTACATGCATGGGCGCCGGAAACGTTCAAGAGAATAGGAGGGCAGTGGGGCAACGTGGTCCAGTGTGATGTAATGACGGGGGAAGGAGCATCGTTTGAAGCAGGGAGGATTCAAGTTGAGACGGGGGTATTCGATGTAATCCGAGAATGGATGCAAATTGTTGTTGGGAAGACGGTGTTTGAGATCTTTGTGAAGGAGGTAGAACCATAGGAGGGCGGTGCGGTCAGCATGGGGAGAAGCAGAAGTGTCTATGCGAAGAATGAAGTTTCTGGCACCGCTGGCACGGCCATGAAGAAGGGGGAGGGTAGTTGGGACCCGGCGGCGGAACTGGTTACTGGTAGGCCTACGGAGGCTGAGCACGGTGAGGACAGAATAGTAATCTCTGATGTGTTATTGAATGATGTGGACGTTGCCTTTTTGAAATTCAAAAAGGATACGGTTGTACCGGATTCAGCTAGTACCAAGGACGGTGAAGTAGCGGGTTTGAAGGGATGTGAGATAGTTCATGAGGGGGAGTCGGAGAATACAGTCACGCAAGTATGGGGAGGGAAAGCTGGGACACGGTTGAAGTATTGTAACAGTATGGGCTCGCATTCAATTGGCCCAACACCAACTAAGAACGGAGGGGGGAGGCTGACCGTAAGGGACATGAGTATTGAGAAGGAGCCTGTTGTTGGGCTGGGCCAGGATGGCCTCCTAACTGAAACGGCGTATGGTTTTCTTTCCATTGGAGGCCACGACGGGTCGGGCGGCCTGAGGATCCGGAGGGATCCACGGGAGCTGTTTGAAGCGGCGCCGATGGAAGGTTTGCGAGGGCTGGGGTGCTCACCAGCGGAGAAGGATCCTGAGGCGAGAGGGTTGCCGCTTAAACTCGGGGATCCGTCGGTGGATAAGAACCCGGAACTAGAGGAGATGGTGGGGGGCGGAGGACCGATAGATGGGGTGGGAGTTGAGCTTGATGGGGGAAGGGTTGCGCAGGAGGGGACGGGAATCAGGGCGGCAGTCCACCGGCAGGAGCAAGGGGCGCAGGATGGGATAAGTGAGGTCGGCTTGCACGATGAGGGATCCCAAGCGGGATTGAGCTGCCTAATGGGGAAGGATGGTACCTCGGGAGCACAGGGAAACGCAGTGAGGGACGTCCCGGAGGTGGCTGCCTGTGGCAATGCCCGGGGGGCAGGAGCAGGGGCTAGGCTGGGCACAGTTAGCCATTTAGAAGGCGAGGGGACACAGGAAGAGCAGCGCCAGGAGAATCAAGCAACCTGGGCATTGGCTGTGGAATCAGGAGCGGTTTTATGCGATGAGGAAGAAGATATTATGGCGATTTTGCAAGCACAAAATGAAGAAATAGCAGCTAAGAGAAAACTGGCGAAGCAAAAGGAAAAGGCGAGAAGGAGTCGACCAAAAAATAAAAATAAGGTGAGCAAATCTTTATTTAAATGATTGTGAGCTGTTGGAATATTAGGGGGTGGAGGGGGGACGGTAAATTAAGCATGCTGAAATCTTTGAAAAATAAATATAATTTGAACATGTTGGGATTGCTTGAAACAAAAAAAGAAGTGATTACTAAATATGAGGTCGCAAGGCTTTGGGGATCTAGTACTGCTGGTTGGGAGTTTGTGGAATCTGCAGGAATGGCGGGGGGTCTGCTATTAATTTGGGATGAAGGAGTGTTTCAAGTAGATCAAAGGTATAAAGGTGAGAGGTGGCTGTGTGTTGAAGGCGTTTTAACAAAGACCAACTTCCGATGTGCTTTCTGTTTGGTGTACGGGGCGCATGGGAGGGAGGCAAAGAGGGGGGTGTGGGAGGAACTGAGCTATGTGGCGGGGTTGTGTCAGATTCCTTTCTGTTTTCTCGGAGACTTTAATGAAATTTTACAAGTAGAGGATCGTAAAGGAGCTACTAGCTTGATGGCGTCATCAGAGGAATTTAAGGAATGGGTGCGAGACATGCAGTTGATAGATTTGCCTCTTACTGATAGGAAGTATACATGGTTTAGGGGGCGTTCCTGTAGTCGGATTGATAGGGTGATGGTTAATGTTGAATGGACTGAGGTGTTTCCGGATATTAGGATTAAGGGTGGCCCAAGGGGATTGTCTGATCACTGCCCAGTGATCATGGAACTAACAAGAGTAACGGGGCCCCCTAGACCATTCAGAAGTTTAGATGCCTGGTTTACGCATGAGGGATTTCTGAGAATGGTGAAGGATGAGTGGCGAAGCCTCGGAGAAACGCAGTTCCCGTGCAAGCTGAGGGCTCTAGCAATACAACTGCGACAATGGCACAAGGATAACTTCCGGGACATGGATAAGAGACTCATGAGGTTTGAGGAGGAGCTCACCAAGCTGGACAATTCAGTCAGTGATGGAGTTTATGATGGTACAACGGAGGCTAGAAGGAAGGCGCTTGTGAGCTTTTGTTCAAAATGGTATATTAGAAAGGAAATGCACTGGAAACAGATGTCTCGGTCTAAGCATGCTGCAAACATGGATAGGAATACCAGATACTTTCATAACATTGCTTCGGCCAGAAGACGGAATAACAGGATTGATGCTCTGATGTTACATGGAAGACTTGTGCGGAATCAGGCGAGAATAAAAGGTGCGATTAGAGGGTTCTACAAGGATTTATATCGACAGGAATATGTTCCGAGGATTGGAATCAGAGATGGGTTAGTAAAGTGTATCCATAGGGATGAGGCTGAAGCTTTAGAAGTGATGCCGACGGATGAGGAAATTAAGGAGGCTGTGTGGGACTGCGAATCTTCCAAGGCCCCAGGGAGTGATGGGTTTAACATGAACTTCATAAAGAAATGCTGGGATGACATTGGGCCAGAATTCACTGCTGCGGTAATGGGGTTCTTTCAAAGTGCGAAATTGCCAAAGGATGTCAATGTAACGTGGGTGACACTAGCTCCAAAGTTTGAAGGTGCAAAGGAGGTGAAGGATTTTAGGCCGATTAGTATGGTGGGGTGTGTGTACAAAGTGATTTCGAAAGTGTTGGTGCACAGGATGCGATCTGTGATGTCGGGACTGGTTGGAGAGACTCAGACTGCATTTGTAAAGGGAAGAAAAATTCATGATGGTGCACTCATAGCCTGCGAGACGGTTCATTGGCTGAAGACTCGGAAAAAGTCAGCAGTCATTATCAAACTGGATTTTCAGAAGGCCTATGACAGAGTGAGATGGGATTTTGTTGACATTGTGCTACAGAAAATGGGCTTCGGCCAAAAATGGAGGAGCTGGGTGAAGGAGTGTGTTACTACGGCCACCATGGCAGTCTTGGTAAACGGGGCACCTTCCAAGCCATTCAAGATGGAGAGGGGACTAAGACAAGGGGACCCACTTTCTCCATTGCTATTCGTATTAGTTGTAGATGTGTTGCATAGGATGTTGGGGGAGGCTGTGAGGAATGGCCGCATTGCTCCACTGCTGGTAGGGGGAGATCTTATTGAACTGTCACACCTACAATTTGCAGATGACACTATTTTATTCTGCCCGCCGGAGACTGAAACAATTGTAAACTATAATAGACTGTTACGGTGCTTTGAGTTGATGTCTGGGCTGAGCATTAACTTTGATAAATCGAATCTGATATCGGTGAACTGTGAGCAAGGATGGATTGATCAGGCATGTGGACTGCTGGGATGCCAACAAGCTTCTCTACCGGTTAGATACTTGGGAGTTTCTCTAGGTGCGAATCCGCGCTTGGTGAAGACTTGGAAACCAATCATTGATAAGGTGGAACAGAAGCTGAGTTTGTGGAAAGCCAAGGTTTTGAATAAATCAGGTAAGCTGGTCCTTATCAAATCGGTGCTGAATAGTCTCCCCATCTACTACCTTAGTCTATACAAGATGCCGAAGGCGGTAGCGGACAAGCTGATTGCTTTACAACGGAACTTTATGTGGTGCAGGGAGAACGGGAACTATGGTATACCTATGGTAAAGTGGGAGATAGTTCAGGCTCCAAAAAAGGTTGGGGGATTGGGGGTTGGTGATGCAGTGCTGAGAAACACAGCGCTTCTGTTTAAGTGGTGGTGGAGGTTTTCAAAGGAGGATTGCCCGCTGTGGAAGAAGATTGTGTGTTCGTGTAATAAGTTGAACCCGGATGTCATGTTAGCAACTCAGCCTTACCAGTAAAGGGTGGCCCTTGGAAGGACATATGTCAGCTGAATATAAAAGAACCGCGGATTCGTGATAAAGTGGTAAGTGGACTGGCAATGGAAGTAGGCAATGGTATGCAGACTCGATTTTGGGAAGATAACTGGGTTCAAGGTGGTACTCTGAAAGGAAGTCATCCGAGACTCTACTCTATTTCCAGTCAGCAAGGACTTGTCATCGGGGAGTGTGGTTTTTGGGATGGGCTTGATTGGATTTGGAATTTTCAATGGAGGAGGGCACTGTTCCAATGGGAGCTGGAGCTTGTCAATCAACTGCATGAGAGGTTAAGGCCAGTGAGGTTGTCATCAGGTAGGGAGGACAATGTGGTGTGGAAGTTTGAAAATAAAGGTATTTTCTCTACTAGTTCTGTGATCCAGGCTATACAAGCGGAGACATTATCAGCTGAGATAACGAGTTATAGCTTCACGAGTTCCATTTGGAAAGGTTTCGTTCCTCCGAGAATTGAGCTCTTTGGGTGGTTTGTGCTAGTGGGTAGAGTTAACACCAAGGAGCGGCTGACTAAACTAGGAGTCAACATTCTGGGGGATAGTATGTGTGTACTGTGTACCAAGGAATTAGAATCTGTTGAGCATTTATTCCTTAGGTGTGAGGTAACATGGCAGGTGTGGTGCAAGTGGCTAAGGTTACTAGGAAGGGAGTGGGTGATTCCCGGAACTGTTAAAGAAATGTTTGAGAGTTGGCATGGAATGCATAATAGACAACAGGGGAAGAAGATGTGGATGTCAGTGTTCTTTGCAGTGATTTGGAACATCTGGTTGGAACGGAATGCACGAATCTTCAAGAATGCAAGAGCAAGCCTGGAGGTCATACACACAAGGACGTTGATGAGCTACACGGAATGGAGTGGTGGTGATCCTGGGGGAGGATGAGAGTACTGGGGATAGTAGGGGTTGGTTTATTTGTTGGTAGCTAGTTATGTGTCTTCTTTTTTCTTTTATTTGCTCCACTTTAATGTGTTGAGCTTCCTTTGTTTCAAAAAAAAAAAATTCTACCGTGTATAATATATATAGAATAAAAATCATGATCCTAAATCTTGCTGCTACAAAAGTAATTGATCATTGTTAAATAAAAAGAATAATATATGTTAAATAAAAATCATGATACTTGATTTTCATTTTTACTTTTGCAACAATTGACTAACATTCACTTATATATATACTTTCGGCAACTCATCTGGGGTACAGAAATATTGTGAACCAGTCATGGCAGGTTGGCTACAGAGAGATACATGACTTTCAGAAATGCAGAAAAATTCTTTGAAGTTTAATTCTAAAGTGTTCGACAACATTTTTGTTAGGAAATGCGAATTGGAGAGACAGATTAATTTCCTTCAGAAGAGACTAGAAGTAATGAAAGATTTGTCTATGCGGCAAAAAGAACAACAGTTGATTGAGGAATACGCTTGTGCAGGAGGAACTTCTATGGTTTCAGAAATCCAGAGAGTAGTGGGTAAAATTCGGGGATATAAATACCAAGTTCTTTCATGTTCAGACTCTTGTACGGAGAAAGCATAATAAGATTCATGGTCTCTTTCTTCAAGATGGGGTATGGAAAACGGACCCGGATGTCCTTAGAAGGGAAGCTGAATCCTTTTATAAACGCCTATTCTACCAGTCGGAGGATGTAGACTTAGGTTATCTTGGTGATGTGCCGCTGCCTTCCTTGAATGATGAAGCCTGTTGTAGCCTAACAACGCCAGTTACTCTGGAAGAAATTAAGTCGGCTATTTTCAGTATGCATTCTTTTAAGGCGCTGGACCCTGATGGGTTTCAGGCTTTCCTCTTTAAAGAATACTGGGAGATTGTTGGTTTTGATGTTTGGACTATGGTTCGTCATGCGTTCTCTGGTTCGGATATGGATCCAAGGATGATGGAAACTCTTGTGGTTCTTATTCCGAAGGTAGAAAACCCAGTTTCCATGAAGGATTTCTGACCTATTAGCCTCTGTAATGTGGTTTACAAAGTTATAATGAAGGTCCTAGTCAATAGACTTCGTCCCCATCTCAAATAGATTGTTGGGCCCCTTCAAGGAGGGTTTATCCAGGGGAGAGGAACCCCAGACAACATCATTGTAGCACAAGAGGTTCTCCATTTCATGAAGAAGACAAAGTCAAAGAAAGGCACCCTGGCCTTTAAGATTGATTTGAAGAAAGCGTACGATAGAGTGGATTGGGGATTTCTGAAACAAACCCTTGTGAGTTTTGGCTTTCCTCCTCCGACAGTCAATTTGATTATGCGTTGTGTCACTGCTTCTTCACTGTCTATCCTCTAGAATGGGGATAGATTAAATAGCTTCACTCTGAGCAGGGGTCTTAGACAAGGAGATCCTATATCATCATATCTGTTTGTGTTGTGTATGGAGAGATTGTCCTGTTCTATTAATCAGCAAGTTGATAAGGGCTTGTGGAAGCCGGTTGCGGTTTCTAGAGGGGGTCCAGGAATTTTTCATTTGATGTTTGCCGATGATTTGCTTCTTTTCTGTAAAGCCCAAAAACAGCAAGTTCAAACTGTAATGGTAGCTTTGGAAAATTTCTGCAGAGCCTCTGGGATGAAGGTTAATGTGGAGAAATCTAAAGCGCTATGCTCCAGGAATGTTTCAACGACAAGAAAAGAGATTTTCACCGGAGTGTCCTCCATCAGATTCGTCTAGAACTTGGGCAAGTATTTAGGGGTGAACCTTAATCACTCTCGGGTGACACACGCAACTTTCAACGATGTTCTGAACAAGATTCGGGGAAGGCTAGCCAGCTGGAAAGGGAGATTGCTTAATAAGGCAGGCAGACTTTGTTTGCTCAACTCAGTAGTGACTGCGATTCCTACTTACCGCATGCAAGTATCTCTCTTTCCTAAAGGGGTAACTAATAAGATAGAATCCACGATGCGAAACTTTCTATAGAAGGGTCAAGATGATGGTAGAGGCCTGAATCTAGTTAACTGGAAAGTGTTGGTCACCCCTAAGAAGTTTGGAGGTCTGGGGATTAGAGATCCTTTTTGTGCTAATATTGCTCTTCTTGGAAAGCTAGTTTGGCAACTTTTTCACCATCCTGACAAGCTATGGGTTCAACTGTTGACGGAGAAATACCATTCTTCTAAGGATGATTGTTTCAGTCGGTCTCGAGGAAGGGAATCTTATGTTTGGAAGAGTATATGTCGAGCTTGGGATATTCTAAAGGAAGGTTTTATTTGGTGCATTGGGAATTTTGAACAGAACTTTTGGTTTTCTAAATGGAGAAGAGAGGGACGACTGTGTCAGGAGATGGATTATGTTCACATTTCTGATTCGGATCTCAGGATCTTGGACATTTGATCATCTGGACAGTGGAACCTTGAGAATATCTATTCTCCTCTGAATCATTCTTTGTAGAGCAACATTAGCTCTTACAACCTGGATGTTCAAGCTGGTTCAGAAGTCGGTTGGTGTTGAACTGGTGCGGCTTCAAAGGTTTATGATGCTCATAGTGGTTATTTGTGGCTCAGTAAGAAGATGTTTAGCTAGGAG
Source organism: Arachis ipaensis (assembly GCF_059453495.1). Classification (NCBI taxonomy): domain Eukaryota; kingdom Viridiplantae; phylum Streptophyta; class Magnoliopsida; order Fabales; family Fabaceae; genus Arachis; species Arachis ipaensis. The sequence goes on along the minus strand of NC_142442.1, from coordinate 120,148,575 downwards.
GATAGGGGTAATTAGCTTTGACTTTGGCGTCAACATGTTCTGAAAAAGCACAAATTTTTGGCCTGGTTATGTCTTCAGGAGGCTCTTCCTACTGCTGCATTTCGTTTTAGGAGGGGTATTTCGCACATGGATAGCTGTCCACGATGTTTCTCAAGTCAGGAATCGGTTTTACATTGTATTCGGGATTGTCCAAAAGCCCAACTAGTTTAGCAAACTTTAGGGATCTCCGATCAACCAGTGGATTTGATGAGTTGGTTCTTACATAATAGCAAACAGTGCCCCTTTAGATTCTTTTTTGGTCTCTGGTGGATTTGGCATTCGAGGAATAACGAGATCTTTCATCCTCACGAGCATTGGACCACAGACAAGGTGATTGGTATGGCTTTGTCCTTGGAAAAGGAGCTCCGAAATATTTTTGAGTTGCAACGACTGTCTATCCCCTCCACCATTAGTGGCTTTTGGATTCCCCCTCAGTGGGTACCTTTAAGATTAATTGTGATGTTAGCTATCCTGCTAATGGTGCTCGAGTTCGTTTGCTTGTGTTAGCAGAGATTGGAAGGGAAGGTGGCAACGAGGCTGTCTGGGAACAATTGATAGTCGTAGCATTTTGCAAGGAGAGTTATTTGCTATTTGGAGAGGCTTTCTTTTAGCATGGGACTCGGGACAAAGAGACATTATATGTGAGACAGACTGTGTGGAGGCTTTTACTATTGTCAATAATTTACATAATTGTTCTGAGTTTATTGATCATTTGGTGTTAAAAATCTGAGATATCATGTCTTGAAAATGGTGTGCTGATCTTCGGTTGATCTTGAGAGATACAAATACATTAGCAGACATCATAGCAAAGACTGCAATAAAGACCCTTTCTCCCCAAGTGGAGCTTCCATTGCCTTAGAAAGAATTTGAAAGTAGTATTCAGTGGGACTGCCTTTCTTAAACAATTTTTTGTTTATTTTTTCTCATTTAATTTTTGTTTATTTTCTTTTAAGTATATATATATATATATATGAACCTCACGAGCATGGGTTAATTGTCTATGAAGTCTACAGGAAAAATAATAGATGTGTTAATTGTCTGCCATGAAAAAATTTAGAATTAGATCTAGAATTTTATTTTTGGGACATCCCTCTAAAAGGATTTTTAGTATATTAGTTAATAGTTACTGATTAACAAAGAATTTTTTATGCCGTTTAATTTGTATTTAATCTCTTTTGAGTTTTTTAGCCTTGTTCTTAAAAAAAAAAAACCTATGAAGTACCGTCATTTTAGTTGATTAGTTGCATTTGGGATTTTTTTTATATAAATAAAAAATCATTGTTATTAAAAAAATAAAAAAGTATTATTTATTAAAATATAATATTTTTTTTATATTGCATGTAATTCATCGAATGAATAGGTGAACAAAATTAGTTTTGTTCTTCAAGCATGTAGTTTGCCCCGTGTCTATTATTTGGGTGAGTTACATATAATGTCCCAAAAAAAAATTATATCCTAATATATAATATTCTTTTAATTATTTCTTTTTGAAAATAATATTATTTTATTTATATAAGAAAAAAATCATTGCATTTGTGTATATTTTGAACACTATACTCATATGTTTTTTTTTTAATTATGTCTTAATAAAAATAATTTTTTTGGATATATATAAATAAATCTAAATATAATTACACATTTGTGTCTGTCATTTTTTTAACTTATATCTTGTTAGAAAGGTAAGAGAGAGAGAGCAATAAAAAAAGATTTGTGTCTATTTAAATTGTTGTAGAATAGTACAATATAAAATGATATTTATAAGTACTAAGAATCAAAATAATAAATATTCAAATATACTAAATAATTCTAATGAATGCTAATTGATTTTAATATATTCTAACGTATCTGTTGGTACTATAAAAACACTTGTTCACCAAATATTTTTGTTTTCGCTAATAGTAAATTGAGTTAAAATAGTTTCATAAGAAATAAACTTTTTATGTCAAATTAATTGCTCAATAGACTAAATGGAATAAAATGGAAAAAAATGAAAAAAAAAAAATAGTACCTAATATAATCAATATTTAAAATTTTGTGAATGCTGAAAATTCTCAGCACAGGTGAAGCATGCAAAAGCTTGCAACGAATTGATAAATGGAAAAGGGCCATAAAGATACGATGATGGGGTACAAAACCACCAAACATTCCAACAAGTAAACATATATGTTATAACTGAATTAATAAACGTGGTGTCATTCTCTTGTATGCAGGGATTAAAATATATTTTATTATATTTAATCTATAACTATTAATCTATTATCATATAAAATGATGTTGCTTCATGTGTATAACCAGTCTAATAATGGATCAAACATCAAAAGCATATTCCAATATATTTACGCTTGCCACAATGCAACGTTATTATTAGAATATATTTTCATCATTCAACCAATATCATGTTATTAATGGAATTAGTTCTTTATATGTTAAATCAAAGAGTAGAGTTGATAAAGATCATTCAAGCATTAATAATTTTCAAGAGTGGATTTTTTTGGTGAGACAAAAAATTGGACATATAGTCTGAATTCTGAAAGAGCTTAACAGCAGAAATAATATAAACATTCAACACAAGAATGAAAAAAAATTCTTAAAACAGTATGGCAACTACTATCAACAAATAATATAAATATATCAAGTAAAATAACACAACAAAAATATACTAAGATTTTAACATCAATATTAAATATTGACCATTCATATCAATTGAATTAAATTGGTCTAAAATTTAATAAAAATTATGTTCAGGCCAGGGGTAGCAAATGCTATTGAACTAGCTAATGATTGATTTCTTCCAAGGCTTACATCCCTTGTGAGCAAATCAAGTCAGTAAATTTTTATAATTATTAGAAAGGTAAAAGAGAGCAATAAAAAACGAATATATATCTATTTAGATTGTATATAATGATACAATATAAAAAGATATTTATAGGTATTAAGAAAATTGAAATAATAAAAACGTAATATTATATAATAAACAAGGTTCTGAGAACCGGACTAGTCATCAAACCGTTCTAATAACTGGTTTATTGGTCTAACCGGTCCAACCGTAATTCGACTGAAAAACCGTTTTAGAATAAAATAATAAATAAATTATAAATAAAAATTTTAAAATATAATTATAGAATAATATAAATTTTAAAATATCTTACAAATTTAAAATACTACAACAAGAATTTCAAATTTATCGGCATTTCAGGATTTCAGGATTCATATACAAGACAAGAAGACTAAAATCCCATAAGCATTCTCATACACAGGTGGATAGCAATTAAAATAACAATAGCTGATAAACTCGACTTATATGCCACATCAACTAGGTTGAAACAGCAACATGATTTAGTATGTGAACGTTATTGAGAAAATGAATAAGTTATACATAACCAATTCATCTCAATTGGAAAATGCTTCAAATCCTTTAGTGAAGCTATGCATAACCAATTAATCTCAATTGGAAAATGTTCCAAATCCTATAAATAAACAAGCAACTCTACCACAGTTAACAAGAGGTAAAAAAGAAGAGACAATCAACATATATCACACATTCATTTGTACAACAATTAAAAAGTAGAGGCAGGTACTATAGAAAAATTGGAAACTTGCTGATAAGCATAAATGAAATATAAGTCAACAAATTCATTGAATTTAGATGATAAACATAATAACTACCTAAGTGAAAAATTAATTTAGATTCATACCATGAAATAAGAACAAATTATTATAAATAAAACAAACACTTAAAAAATGAGGCCAATAAAAACCATTCCTAAAACATGAAGCTATGAAAAAGACAAGTATGCAGCAACATAAAACCTCAGCACAAACAACACGGTATAAGTTATCAACAGGTACAAAACCATATTTAAACAGCAGCAGCATTCAACAACAAAGAACAAACATTTAAAAGGAGAAACTAAATTAATCATCAACAATACCATATCTAAACTCGACAATCACCATTCAACAATTACAAAACACTGAAAACAGCAGTACATTATAAAACACTAAACAGCAACACCAGTACGTTATCGAACAGCAACACCATTCAGCAAGGCAGTGATGATGCTAAATTAAATATTAAACACTGAATGAAATTTCATAAATTAAACAGAGCATTAGCAAGGCAGAAATTCAAAAGTTCAAAATAACACTAAATTAAACAGAGCATTAGCGAGGCAGAAAAAGAACATTAGCAACAATATTTGAGCAAAAATTTCAGAAATTAAAAGGAAGAAGAAGAACCAAGCATTCAGTAACCAGAGCCATCAGTAACCAGAGCAAAATTAAAAGGAAGAAGCAAAGCACGACCACTCACCTTCAACAGAGACACAGACGACAACCGACGAGAGACGAGACGACGGCGACAGGTGAGATGACAGCAAACGGCGAGCTGTTCCAACCTCCAAGCCACGAAGAGAGAAGCCAATGGACGACGGGCCGAGCTACCTGGGTTCCGGAGCTGGGGAAGAGGAAGAAGCGGAGACGACGAGAACGGAGAACCTAGGGCAGCGGCGGCAAGGAACCTGAGGAAGAAGCGGCTAGGGTTTCGCTCCAAAGGGGAGGGGGTTTCACGAATGATGGGGGAAGGGGGGGTTCACAAATGGAATGGCCGAATGGCTTCAGAGGCTTGCACATTTGGGTTTTTTCTTTTCAAGTTTTAACACAAAACGACGTCGTTTTCATAGAACCGGCCGATTACTGATCCGGTCCAACCAACCGGTTCTCGGCTGGTTCAGTGGTTTCTAAACGGTTTTTTTATCAGCGGTTATTAGTAACAGACCGGACCGTTTTCATTTCCGGTTCTTGGTTGAACCGATTCGACTGACCGGTCCGATTCGGTTTTTAGAACCATGATAATAAATATTCATATATGTTAAATAATTCTAATGAATGCTAACTGATCCTAATATATTATAACATCACCCCTCAAACAGTCAAACTCAAGTGACAACATGAGTTTGAAACTTATTTAAAACAACGAAATAAAGAAAAAAAAACTGGATAAACTAATAGAACGGGTGCAGACGAAACTGCCGAAAGGTGCAAACGGAATTGCCAGAAGGCGCAGACGGAACTGCCAGAAGGCGCAGACGGAACTGCTGGAAGGAAGCGTAGACGAAACTGCTACAAGAAAAGTACAGACGGAACTATCATAAGGAAAGCGCAGACGAAACTACCGAAAAGATGACAAACTACTACCGAAAAAGTGGTAAACTGCGAATAGATGGTAAAATGCCAAAGGATGACAAATTGTGGGAATGTGACGAAAAATATATGGTTTCTCCATAGGAATTGGTAAGCAACGAATGACAATGGTGTTTGAGTCATTAGACTTAGAACGACACAAGACAGAGAGAATATGCAAATCGGTAAGGTGAAAAAGCATCAAAGGAGTGACAAAAGACAAGGAAAAATAACATAGAGGAAGAGTGTGAAAAACACAGTGATTTTACCAGAAGAAAAATAACATATCCTCTTCAAAAAGGATACCATGAATCTGATACTATATTAAAAAGGATAAGAGAAAGCAATAGAAAAAAGATTTGTGTCAATTCAGGTTGTATAGAATGATACAATATAAAAAGGTATTTACATATACTAAAAGAATCAAAATAATAAAAATGTAATATCCTATAATAAATATTTAATTTAGATATGCTAAATGATTCTAATAAATAGTAATTGATCTTAATATATTCTAACAATAATGAACTTCCATTTCCTTTTAATTAAACTATTGAGAGATTGTATCTCTATAATAATACAAACAAAATTTAACCTTACAAATTAAGGTTAAGTATGATTTTGGTCCTTAAGGTATATGTCAAAAAAATTTTTTGTCCCCAACCTTTTTTTGCATACAAAATCGTCCCTAAACTTCAACGCAGTTTTAAAATTATGTCCTTCGGACCAAAATACCTCTTTTCCTTCTTCTTTGTCACAATATTTCTTCTTCTCCTTCATCAGAAGTAAAAACAGAAGCAGGGCATAACACTGTAACTGAGAAGGTTTCTTCCATTTTTTCGCAAAAGAAATAGCAGAAGGCAATGGGAGTTTTCACTTTCGTGCTGCACAAGTCCGGCGGAGAATGGATGGCGAAGCAGCATAACGGTGACATCGAGGAGTCGTCTTCCGACACCTTTGAAATCCAACGGAAGCTTGTTAAGGCCGTCTGCACGGTCGAATCATCCAGCGCCATTCAATCCTCTTTCTCCATAGTTACCCCTTCCTCTGCTGTTTTCTAGGTACTCTTTCTCGATCTCATTTAGCATCTTCTCGAATGTTCTATTTGAATCAATCAACCTTTATTTTGTTCCTTTTAGCTGGTTTTGATTCTTATAAATTTTTTTTAGAAAAAAATTAATTAGGTTTTTATCATGCTGATTTTCGTTGATGATTTGATAGATTTTGTGAATCGTAGATAAATTGTAAGTTGCATGAAGCATTGATAACTTGTAATTTGATGGATTTTTCTTATGAAGCATTGGTGGACTTTGTTCCTTTGTCCTTTTTTCATTCTCCTGCATAACTGAAAGTTCAATTTGCAATCTGTTCTATGTGCATATGCTTGATGAATAATGTTAGGATGTGAATTTTGCAGAAACAGCGGTGACGAGCATGAATTTCAAATTTGAAATATTAAATTATAATAAATGATGTTGTTGTTCTTGAATTTGAATATTGTGTTGTTGAATATTGAGTATTGTTGTTGGTGGTGCTCCATTAATGATTTTTTTGGATTCTTTTTTCCTTCATTAAAGGCTTCTCTTGTATTTTTCTTTTTTTTATTTCTTTTGTTATGGGTAATTTAGTCCAGAATTTTAAGATGTCAGTCAAAAGGATGATTTTAAAACTACGTTAAAGCTTAGGGACGATTTTGTATGCAAAAAAAGAGTAGGAAAGAAAAAAATTTTTGGCCTATACGTTAGGTACCAAAATCGTACTTAACCCTATAAATTAAAAGCATGCAATCAAAATTTTACTTGATTGAGAATGTGGAAGAAAATGGAGAGAAAAGATGATTTTCATCGAGTAATACACAGTGAGGTATATATATATATATAAGTGAAACTAAAAGTAACTAACTATTGATAGAGAATTGTAACTAACTACTATGTTAGTAAAAAAATGACTAATTAAGTGATTTAATTACATGAATCACTAACTGCTATCTAATTAAGTTAGGTATCCAAAGAGGAGGAGGGAGTTCTACCAATTGTTTCTAGTGAATTTGTAGCTTATTGAACTTTGTTTTCTGTTTTGGTTTATTTTGCTTTTGTTTTCTATTTTATTAAGTCACCTGACAAACTCTTAAAATGCAACCATAAATAAAATATCATTTGGATATATTGTCTGTCATAAATATAATACAAATAAATTCATTGTGTTGTATAAAAAAAGGATAAATGGTTAAATTCGTTTTTGAAAGATAATTCGTTTTTTAAATTAGTCTCTAAATTTTTTTTAATCAAATTCATCTTTCAAAAATTTTAAATTAACCGTGTTAATCTTTCTGTCATTTCCTTTGTTGACGGCGCCAAAATTTGTTAACTAACACACATAGGAGTCTTAATTGACTATTAGCATGATAAATTTATGAAATTAGATCAAACAAAAATCTAGTTGAGGGGAGAACTTGAGGCATTGGAATCTCTCAATTTTGGGTTGATTTGATCTCTTTTCATAAATTTATCATATTAACCGCCAATTAGGATTACTAAATGTGTGTTGTGATGTCACTTAACGTATCACATCAACAAATATTGACGTCGTTAGCAACGGAAGTGACGGAAGAACTAAAATGACTAATTTAAAATCTTTGCAGGATGAATTTGATTAAAAAAATCTTTTGATGCCTAATTTTAAAAAATGCGTCATCTTTCGAGTTTCGATAACTAATTTGATAATTTACTCAGATTCCAATCATATGTTTTTCAAGTTGATACTAATATATGGTGTACCACTACAAATCTCTTGGTTTAACTTGTTAGGTATTAGATGAAAAAAACTAAAAATTTATATAAAATATAAAAAAATAAAATTTTTTTAGAATTATATTTTTTGAATATATAAAAAATATCTCTAAAAAACATCTCAAAAAATTAAAATATTTTTACGGTTCTTGATTGTTGAATTAAAATTAATTAAAATAAAAATGTAAAAATTTAATTTATAGACAAACTTTTTAGTAAACTATTTGTAATGAATTTGTTTCTCTCTTCCGTAAATCAACTAATAATTGCTATTAATTAGGATTTTATCTATTTTTTCTCGTAAAAATAGTATTTGCTTTTTAATTAGAAAAATAGTTTTATTATTTTTACAATCTCCCATTTAAAATTAATTTTGATAAATTTTTAAAATTTATATTGCTCATATATCTAATAGGCTATATGAGGACCTATACCATTCAAACTTTTCAGTGTTGATTAATTTTATCATGACATCTGTTAGGTTATCTTTAGTATGAATCTTTTGCAAATATACGTTATCTTGTTCGATTATTTTCCAAACAAAATAATATTGTACTCAAATGTATTTTGTTCTCGAATAAAAGACAAAATTCTTTACAATGTGCAAGACATTCTGACGGTTACAATATGTAAGAATCTTTTGCTATTTGTGTCTAAATTTCTCGATTAACCTTTGGATCCAAATGGTTACTTGTGTAGGTGCCATAGATTTACATTTTATAGTAGATAGAGCTAATACGGTCTATAACTTAGATATCCAGCTTACAGTTCCTCTTACAAAGTATGAACACATATTCTGTAGTAGATTTTTGTCTAGATATCCAGCTTACAGTTCCTCCTAAAAAGTATGAACATATATTCTGTAGTAAATTTTCGTCTATCAAGAATTCAAGATTACTTGCAAAGTTTGAATCAACATAGACATTGACAATGAGTTCCAATCCTTTAAACATATAATGTAACATTTGAGGTCCCTTTGATTTATCTCAGGATCTTCTTAATAGCATTCCAATGCTCTTCATACGAATCTACTATAAAATATAAATCGACTTACCATTACAACTGCTTGAGCAATATCTGACATACAGTACTCAAGACATTTCCATCTTCTCTGCTTCACTATTAGGGCACATACCTAAGGATAATTTGAAATTCATAGAAAGTAGAGTTGAAATTGTTTTACATTCTTGCATATTGAAACGTTATAAGATCTTTCTCAAATAATTATTTTAGAATAGTCTAATCTTTCTTTTCCTTTTTTTATCTCAGTGAATTTGCATCTCTTTGTTTGTTAGTTCCAAATTTTTCGTATCAAACTCTCTAGACAACTATGCCTTCAATTTTTGAATTTGATCTTTTGTTAAATCTTACCACCAACATATCATTCATATACAACATCAAACTAATAAAATCATTATCACTAACAAAATACCATATGAATATATAACTATAATAACTTTTGCATTGTTAATAAGCTATAATACTCAAAATGTGGTGTCAAATTTATATATAGAAAATATAGCATGAAAGATAAAACATTTGACTTTTAAAATATGTTGCTTTGGATTGATTTGTTAAGTAAGAAATACATTGTTTTGAAATTTTAGGGTTAATTTAGTTTGTTTTGCATTTTTTATATTCACAATAAATAAATAATTAACTCACTTCTCATGTTCTATGTTTTTTAGACATTAAAATGGGCCGGAAAAATCTGACCCACCTAGAGCAGAACCTGCAATACATTCCCAAATTACAGAGAAATAGCCCAACATTTTACTCTCCTAGATTCGAAGATTAGAGAGTTCCACACCTACTGCTCAATTGGCAACAAGGTGACTAACAGGTAAGATTATCTCTTTACTTATCGTGACTGCTATATGCTTCTAATATGCCTCCTTAACTTGAATGAAGACTCTGCCGCCTCCCACTGCTGCTTTCTGCTCATTGTAATGAAGAATGAAGGACTGGTCCATGCCCATCGCTGCCACAGCATGCCTCGCCGCTGCCGTCACCACTTGTTGAACGACTCCCGTTGATCCCCCTACTGCGGGCTCGATAGTCCTGTTTTCTATTTCCGTTGATGTCTCCAACTCTCACTGCTACTCGTCCGTCCCTTACCGCTATTTTTTTTGTTAGGACTGTGGGCCACAAAGGACCCAGACCCAGAAAATAGAAACCCTATTCCCACCTAACTCAATTCACGAACGTCCTGTCCCTGCTCCTGAATCTGATAGTAGTGAGGAACTTTTGTATTCTCCATTGTTGCTAGCTCTTGTGCCTCTGCCAACGAGCAATCATGATGAACAAGCATGGGTGAGAAAGTCACATATACTGCTGTCTTCTAATAAAATCTGTCACGCCAATGATTAAGGTTGTCGTGCCGCGCCGTTGATGAAGGTTGTTGTGCCTTACCGCTATTTGAAATTTTGAATTCTCTCTCTCTTTTTTTTTTTGCAGAGTTTTGGATAATGATAATTGGGTTTATGTTGGGCTAGGCAACTTCAGGCCCGATTGCCCAAAGTGATTCCCTTCTCAATGAGGAACAAGATTACAGCGGGCTTGGCCCAAGTCGTTCGTGTCTCCTCTCCTTATGAGTGTGGCGGGTAGCCCATTGCCAAGGATAATTTCTTGTGTTGCTGTGTTGATCCCATCCATCGCTGCGAACAATGATGTGGATGTCACATCGCTTTTCTCATCTTGTTAGTCCCACTCTTCTCTTCTCTTTTTCTTGTTTTCCCAACTGAACTAAACTAAACGAATCTAGCATGCTAAGCTTGCTCTGGACATTTATTCTCTATAGGTTGCTAGATTCAGTCAACTTCATCCTAAGCATGCTTTTCACCATTACTGCAACTTATCCCATTTCAACCCCTCACAATCACAGGTCTCTTCTCACTCATAAAATTTTTTTCCCCTAATTATAGATTACTTCTACAAAATAATGCATTTCTCGCAGGCTATTTCTATTCTCCCTCCCCAGCTCCATGGACTGTTATATGTGAAGCGGGGACTTTTACCATTTTCTGGGAACCTGTCTCTGACAATGACAACAAAACTCAATTCTCTCGCGACTAGGATCTGTTTACCATGCAATGAAGATTAAATCTGGCGTAGCCATAGCGGTGGAGCTACTTAGTGTCGTAAACCGCCATTTAAAGCTCACGTGTTTCAGACGGAGATGTTACGAACCTACATTACCGACCAACCACAGCCGCGGATCTAACGGGTGGTATGGGCAATGGCCCATCAAGAATTTCATGACATCGTTATATGTTATATGATGGATAAATTTATTTATATTGTGTGCTTGAGTCTTGGTGTACGTTGCTATTATTATTGCAATAAGTCGGTGGTGGATAAATTGGTATGGTGCCTGCCACTACTAGCGACGTCGTTTTATTCCTTCTTGACTCCTGCACGCCTTTTCTCATTGTCTTGGCTGTGATTATGACCTATACCCTTAAGATCCAAAGACACCGTAAGCTATATGCGCTTTTTGCATAACTTCTAATAACCTCTCTACAACTTCAATCTACACTAATGGACCCTTACCCAAAACGGTTATATTTAATTACTCTGTTGATCCCTATAGTTTCGCAAAATTTTCAATTAGATCCCTACATTTTTTTCTTTTAATTAGGTCCCTACACCAAAATTATTTTTTTCAATTAGGTCCTTCTTGATAGTAATTGGCTTAATTGTATAGAGACCCAACTAAAAAAAAAAGTTGGTGCAGGGACCCAAATAAAAGAAAAAAAAGTGTAGGGACCCAATTAAAAAAAAAATAGTGCAAGGACTCAATTAAAAGGAAAAAAAGTATAGGAACCTAATTAAAAATTTTATAAAACTATAAGGATCAACATCGTAATTAAACCAAACGGTTATGCATGAGTAAGATGAATACTAAATTAAATAAAACAATAAAAAGTGAATACAATACACATATATATATATATACAAAATTTTGTCTTACAGTGCGGGGGGCAAATGACTTGTAAGAATGGATGAAATTATCTATATACATATATGGTGAATTCTGTGGTGGCATACAAAACGATGGCTAAGTGTGGAACTAGGTTGACCTACTAATAGAATTGAGACACTTGGCTTAAGAATTATCGAAGAAAACTTTGTTAGATAGAAAAAGGGATTGAAAATAAATAATAATGGCCTTGTGTAGTTTTTAACACAATGATAAAAAAATCAAATTTAATCATTGAAAATAAATAATCAAATTATTCACAATACATAAGGAAAAAAGAAGAAAAAAACAAACAAATTAATGAGGGATGAGATGGAAAATGAAAAGATATTTTGTTAAGTTTCTTAACTGCGACATAGAAATTTCTTGATTTTGACAACAAAATCCTTAAACATAACACATCACAAAATGTTCCAGTTTTTTCTTATTATTTTTTGGAAGAAGACAAACATGACGACGACGTTGAAAAGAATTGTGCAAAGGTATAAAACAAAATGTTAAAAGTGTTTTTTATTTTTATTCAAAAGAAGAATGATGATGACGACAATGATGATGATAGAAGAGGAAAAATGGGAGGAGGTGGAAAAAGACGAGGCAACAATAATGATTATGATGATGTCATAATTGATTATTTGTTTACAATTAGTTAAATAATTCTTATATTGATTATAAATACAAATAATTGAAAGGAAAATAACATTATATTTTCTTCTTAATAATTCATAATTGTGTAGAAAAAAAATATTAACATATCATTAAATAATGTTCATTGTCTTGTATAATTCTTTACGATATCAACATCACAATTTCTTTATCAAATTAACTAATTTGATAATATGAGAAAATCTTACATATTGTTCCGTAATTTAGTCTAAACTAAAACAAAAAATTATTACAGTAGTTAACTTACATTCTTTATGCTACATTCTCATACATAATAAAGTACAAAAATATTAGTTTCTTATAAAATGCAACTTTGGTAAAAATTGTACAATAGTTACGAAAATAATTATTTATTAATATGTTGGATTGTTGCCAACTGCGAAGGATTCGATGTGGGCGAGTAGTGTAAATTATTTTTGATAGAATACTTCAACTCGTGTAAAATGCAATGAAGCCACCCATGTAAAGCTGTAATCTTAGCAATACGAAACTATTCATGTGAAGTAATAAAATCATAAGTGATGCTATGAGTATTAAATCCTGTACTTATCTTCGCAATGGTACTATGGATTTTAAGTTGTCATAGTCTCAATTTACAAGAAATTTCCTATCCCAGTGCTATATGCATTTTATATGAAATATGTTAATGTACAACATGTAATTATGGTAAAATTCTTGGACTTCCTGGAATAAAAAATTATCAATTTGTTAAAAAATTCTTATCCATGTTATCATAGAAGGCAATGGTATCATGGCTTCACCGTCTCCCATAGCATTCCAGCATAGGGTTCAAAGTTTTAATCCATGTCATCATCCTAATCTACAAGGGGGGCCACCACAACATCAATTAGAGGGAATCCGACTAGCCCTACACTCCTACAGGACACATCTGCCCCTTAGGGTAGCATGTGAATACGAACAGACATGTTGACTGTACCAGAAAATTCCTTTATAATGATGTCGTAGAATCTAAGCCCCAACACCCCAAAAATTACTGCATCCACACACCAAAATTTTTTAACTATAAGCCGGCCATGGACTCTGCATTTCACCATCCCTACTATTGTATCTTCAAAGGATGGGTTCCAGGTATATACACCACCCTTGATGACGTTCGAGAGAAAAATGCATGACCTAGAGGAGTCATACTCTACCAATTTCTCCACACTAGCAGAGGCTAAGCATGCTTAGTTATACTATTTCGGACGTGGTGACCAGAACGCTGGTAGAAAGTGCATCGATAGCGACGATGTCTCACCGGGTATTCAGTCAGCAACTCATTGCCACCTTGAGCGTGTGGCCTTATGAATATTATAGGAAAGATATGCAATAGAGCAAAACATTCTAATCCATGAACTTACTCGTAAGTTCCCTTTACCTTTTGGCTTCTTGTTCGAATCAGTTTGCTATGAAAAGTTCTAACATTCCTGATATTTCGTGCTCACTTAAATATACCTCTATGCAACCCACAACCTTATTCCCCCGAAGCCGAACACCAGGCCACTCATAGGCCACACATGAGAAGTCTACTTGTACAAATATGTTGAAAATTAGAAATCTCTAACCCCATATACCGTCCAATAATTAAGTCGATGCACCTGATCGTAGGAGATGTTACGCGTATTTGGTATTGGTGGTCCCACCAGATCAGACGAAAGTATTGGTTGTGCGAGGCTGACTAGATTTCGACCCAAGTCCAGCCATAGAGGATACGCACAACTTTGCATCCAAAGATTGTGCCATCCACTTAACTGTTATGTCGATGACTAAAACCTTGACATCACCCGTCGTTGAAAAAAATGTGTGTTGAGCTCGTTTGAAATGTCAAGTCTTTAGAAGAAAGGCTAAAGAAAGTCACCGAAAGTAGGAATCCATCTGAGCATTCAGAAACATAGTAGCAACAACAACCACCATTGCCTTAGGGTTTAGGGTTTACATACATCATGTGTGCACCCCTTTGCATGTTATCGTCGTCATTGCTCTCATGTTTTAATTATTATGTAATTTTCGTGTGTCAACTACCAAGATCACACACATATCATCCTCCACTTCTATGTCCATAGGACTTGCTCAACACTTCTTGTTACTGTATCTTTATAATGCAACTACAAATAATACATCCATCTGCCTAGAACTTTACAATAATTGGCTAACGAATTAAACTATTTCAAAGAAAGTGTGTATTACAAACTAACGTCTTAAACACATCGATTATTATTACTACTACTACTACTACTACTTGGTAATCGACACCTAAATCCCTTTATAAATACAACTTTTATTATCATCCGTAATTTGTGTAATTGGCAGCCGATGAATTAATTTGACTTGTTCACGTTTAGACGAAACATTACTAATCTTTCCTTAAAAAAGTCGATCCATATTTCTAAATAATGACAACAGTCACTTTGTAAATAATAATTTATGCGTTTATTTTGTGATTCACATAATAATTACACAACTAATTTTTGTTGCTTAAATTTGACCTTCAACAACAGTTTTGCCTATGCTAACATCAGTGTAAAAAGTCTACATTATCCACACTAAACATTATTCACATGAAATACTCATAACATTACCCACATGTTACAATAAATTAATGTTGGATTGTGCTACTACATCTTAGTAATATTTCTTTCATAATACAATTATTCCAAAATCTTACATGAAAAAATGTTAAAAAAAATTCTAAAGTTACCACATCTTCTTCATTGGAGATGTTACATGTTTAATTTAAAGATTGCTTAAACTAAAAGTGTTTTATCAATTTATCCTGTGCATCTTATATTTTTTACACATACACTAATATAAAAAGAAACCAAATAAAACACGATAGAAAAATATGAAACTCATTTTTAATATTGTTATTAACTTCTTAGTTTAAACTCAATACATAAGAACACATTTGAATTTTAAATAAAAGTTTAAATTCAATTGACACCAAACACTATTAAAGCACATGTTAGAAAATTTAAAATAAATTTAGTTGTATTTTAAATTTGTTGCATCAAATTTAGATGTTAAGAGTATAAAAAGCTGTGTTATATGTCTCAGATTATGCATATTAATTGGATAATATTTTTACCATTAAGTATACGTAACGTTGGCATTTTAAAATATAAATAGTCAAATAATTTGTGCAATAAATCAATACAAAGCAAAACATTATAACTAATTAGGTTAGGGGTGTGCATGGCCCGGCCCGGCCCGAAGACCCGACCCGGCCCCGAACACTTTAGGGGCTAATTTGGTATGATTTCACCGGGTCTAGGGCCAGGTAAGGGTCTAAAAAATAGACCCGGTCATTATTTCGGGTCGGGTTTGGGCCATGGCTCGGGTCACCCGAATTCGGCCTGATGACCCGCTCATCATACACAATTAATATTTTGTGTTATTAGTGATGGATGATAGCTATTCTTATGTGGAATTTAAGTATTGTAAACCTTAATATTTTATTTTATTAGTTATTATAAGACTATAAGTTAATGTTTTATGTTTAAAATGTATAAGATTGTGTTATTTGTATTGATTTAAATATTTGGTGTTATTAGACAATATTAGTATTGATTATGGATATGCTTTAATTTTAGAGAAGAGTTGGTTCTTGTTATATTTTTCTAAATGAATTTTACCATGTCAAATAATGGTTGAAGTCTTGAAAATTTGGATATTTTCACATGCTAGCTTATAAGAAAGTATCAAGGTAATGCAATGTTAACAGCCCGGTTTTCACCCGATTTTTACCCGGTATAATCGTAGCCCGAAAGTATATAGGCTTCATCGGGTCTAAGGCCGGGTTGGGTCTAATAAACAAGCCCGGTGTATATTTCAGGTCGGGTCTGGGTCACATCAAACCCGGTTTCACCCGACCCATGCACACCCATAAATTAGGTTAACTGATATAATTAGCATAGACTGTGTAATAGTACGAATAATCATTTAATAACTGCATTCATTTTGATTTGACGGTGCAGATATTGATATTCAACAATGTAAGATGTACTTCATTGAGTCTATTGAATTCTAATTAACATTCATTGAAATTTATTAATAACATCGCGAAAGGAGAACTATGGTAGTTTTTTACTATATTTTTCTGCTTACCAAATATTTAACCTTACTAAAAACAATGTAATTGTTGGTTATTTTGATACCTCCCTCCAATCAATATCTTCTGATCCGTCTTTATTATATTCCCATGTGACACAAATAACTAAAAATAACCCAATTTTCTCTTCATCTTTGATGCAAGACGCTGTCAAAGTATTCTTTACATGCATTTTATCAAGACTCAAAATACATTTTTCTTTAATCATGAAACAAAATTTTAAGCCTATCAATGAACAGATGACCCTTCAAATAAGGCCCAAATCAACCACATCATGTTAGGATTTTCTACAATGAAGACCACATATAGGACTAGTGACCCATGAAGACATTTCGCCGATTACGGTCCCTCAACGCGTGACAGGCAATCCATTCATTTATTTCACATAGCTCTTGACACAGTCTATGCCCCCAAAGACTTGATCTTTATACATACATACCTCAATTCCAATGGCCAAAATAGAATCTCTATACCATTAGGCACTTGTACCTTATAATTATCCTTAAAATAAATTTTGTATTATTAATAAGCTATAATACTTAAAAAATGTGGTGTCAAATTTACATTTAGAAAAGAAAAATGTTACAAGGCATTCAAAATTTATTATTTTTTGTCATCACTTAGTCATCAATGTTTAAAAGTATGGAAAAAAGTATATTGTTGGATTACTAGACTAAAGAAACCAGAATAAATGGACTGAGTTAGTACCTAAGTGATTACCAAAAATAATAAATTTTGATTTTCCGTAGCATTTCTCTTTAGATAATATAACATAAAAGATTTGTCTCTCAAAATATGTTGCTTTGGATTTATTTGTTAAGTTATAAATACATTGTTTTAAATTTGGTTAATTTAATTTGTTTTGCATTTTCTTATACTCACAATAACTAAATTATAAAGTCACATTCCATGTTCTATTTTTTTTTGGCAATGAAATGGGCCAGAAAAAACCTAACCCACCCAAAACAAAACCCATAATGCATTCCCAAAATGCATAGAAAATGTGCATCATCTTCCTCTCCTAGCTTCGAAGATTAGAGAATCCCACACCTACTGCTCAATTGGCAACAAGGTGAATAGCAGGTAAGAGTATGCTTCTAATTTGCCTCTTCAACTTGAAGACTCCGCCGCTTCCTCGATTTGCTTCCAATCTTCCAATCTTCCTTCTAGGCATGGCAGGTAGCCCCTTGCGAAGGTTCATTTCTTGTGTTGTTGTGTTGATCCCAACCATCGCTGCAAACGATTATGTGGAGGTCACCTCGCCTTTCTCATCTTGTCGGTGCTACTTCTCTCTTTTCTGTTTCTTGTTTGTCTAATAGAACTGAACGAAAATAGCGTGCTAAGCTTGCTTTGTATATTTATTCTCTACAGGTTGCTAGATTCACTCAACTTTATCCTAAGCATGCCTCTCACCTTTACTACATCTTATCCCGTTTCAACCCCTCACAAACACAGACTATTTCTAATCCCCCTCCTCAACAAAAACCTATACATACAGGTACACCAAATCATTATATTGGTCACAACGTTTCTAGGAAGGATAAGAAAAAGCATCTCCTCTCTACTGTAAGTATCTATCACCATGCTCAGTCAAGTTTGTCTTTTTTGTTTTTTGAATTGCTTGTTTAAATACCAAATAATGCGATGAGACATAGCTTCTTTATCTGAACAACACTAAGGAAGCGATTTATAGTGCCCTTGAAGCGTGGGTTGTGTGGGAGCAAAACTTTCCTATTGCCTCTTTAAAACTCATATTGAATGCTCTGAGAAGTAATAACAGTGGCATAGGGTTGTTCAGGTATCCTATTAGGCTATCACTACTTGTTTTCTTTCTCGTCTTTGAGAACTTCAACTAGATAGACAGGGAAATCTAGGAATTTCAGTATTCCAATGACCATCGATGTAAGACCCGGTTATTTAATGGCTAATTAACCCATAAATGAGTATTTATTTTAGAAAGCCAAAAATATGATTTTTATGGCTAAATATGATAGAGGAGATTGAGACGAGAATTTCAATACCAATTTTATAGAAATCGGACCAAGATTGGACCGAACGGGCCAAACTGGGCCAACTGGACCCAAAGTGGGCCCTTGGCCCAACTAAACTAAGCCAAAACCCTAGTTTTCAGCACTCTCTCTCCTCATTTGTTACACACACACGCTGAAATGGAGTAAGGGAGGGGAAGAACACTCTCTCAAACTTTTATCTCTCACTTGATCTTTAAACCACCATAACTTTTGATCTAGAGCTCCGATCGCCGCACCGTTTATGGCCACGTGTTTACCACGGAGAGCTCTACAAAACCCATACAATCAATCTTGAGGTAAGCCACGTTTTGCTCTTTGAATGTCCAGCTTTGATTTTGAGTTTCATGAGCAAAAATGTTGAGATTTTGGACTCTTTGATGTTATAGGACCCAACTCTCTTGAAGGAGAAGGTTAATCTTGTCTCCTTGGACCTTGGGTATGGTAAGATTCTCAACTCTAGTGTAATTTGTTGTTCTATGATGTTTGGGTATTGAGATGTTGTGTATGGGTATGATGATTGTGGCTTAGGTTGTGTATGTGTGAATATTGGGGGCTTGATTGAGACCTTGGAAAGCTGGAAAAGGGATTTTTGGTGGTAAAAATCTATTCTTGGAGGTGTTGAGACCTAGAGAACTTGTGGACAAGTGGTTTGGAAGTGCTCCGGTTGAGCTTGAGAAATCGGCTAAGGTATGATCTCGGTTTCTCGTATCTAATATGTAATGTGGTAGGAAATACTTGGGCTAGAGGCCCTAAGATAGGCATTAAATTGATGATGTTGTTGAATAGTTGAGATATATGATGTGATCATATATGTGATTATGAATATTGATGCCTTGATTTTGTGATATATGAGAAAATGCATGTTGTGATATATGCTTGATGAATGATTGAGGTTGAATTGGTGGGTGGTACCATGTTGATGGTGAGTATGATGATGATTATGTATAATGATGGTTGATTGGAAATGGTATTATTGGAAATTGGGATGAGGAAGGATGTATGACATGATATTGTGTTTGTCCTTTAGCCATTTGATTGAGAAGTGTTAAAATGGTTGGATGGTGGTTTTGGAAATTTTAGTAAAGTGTCAATGTGTGAGTTGAGGATGGCTTGATGTTGATTTTGGTACATTTTGATTGATTTCAAAAAGGGTTGAAATTGGCATGTTTTGGTTGATTTTGAAAATAGTTGAAAATGGCTTGTTTTGAAAATGGCACCTTGTGGTTTTGTATGAAAACATAGTTTTTGGGCATATTTTGACGGGACATAACTTGGACTACGGATCCCCATTTTTGTATCAAACTTATTTAGAAATGAAATTGGATCCGGGATGTCCATGCCGTTGGAAGAACGGGCGGAAAACAATTTAAAATGAGAAAGTTATGTCCGTCGGAAGATTGGGGGTTGAATCTGTAAATTCTGCAGCTTTTAACTTAGAAAATTTTTAGCAGAATGACCCTCCATGCGTAGACGCAGTTGGCGCGTATGCGCCGTTCTTCAAGAAGGCACCATCCACGCTTGCACGTGGTGTGCGCGGGCGCGTCGATGCGCTGCACCAAATGCCCAGCCATTTTCCCGAGAGTTGTGCCAGAATTGTGCCAGTTTTGTGCCTGGGGCACAAATGTACCCGCACGTACGCACGGCTGACACGTACGAGTCATTTTGCTATTTTTCAATCCACGCGTCAGCGCGTATGACGCTTGCGCGTCGATGAGTTTTGTGGCCATCCACGCGTGCGCGTAGAGTGCGCGTACGCGTGGCCCTGTTTTCATCTCAAAGTTGATTTTTGAGTTTTAAAAGCCAAATTTCATACTTCTAAGCCTCCGATATCACCACTTATGTCTTAAATCATTATGATATGCCTAGCAATGAGACAAGGAGCTAGTGAATGTGGTAACTTGCGAGTGAAGCAAGGGAAAAATGAGAGACCAATGAGGATCAAAGATGATTATGTGAAATGCGGAGGATGGCGGTGGAAGTGCTTGTTATGCCATGGGCCGAAGGGCCGTAATTGTTAATGAATTGGCTGGTTATGGATTTAACTGTGAGTCAGATGGCTGGATCATTGCCGTGTTACGGCGGAGCCATGATTATGGCTAAGTATAAAAGCATATATGCTGTTGAATGAATTGTGAATGTTTGCACTTCCATTATCGGAGATGAGGGTTTCCCTGGGAGGAAGCAGTGGCTAGCCACCACGTGCTCCAGGTTGAGACTCGAAGCTCTTTTGACCCTATGTCGTCAGGGTGGCCGGGCACTGTGAAAGCCCCGGATGAGCTCACCCCCATAAATATTCACCAGTGAGGGTGATGGATATGGATCATGATTATGATCACGATTTGTTGAGTATAACTCGAGTTGGGGAGACACGACAGAGGGACAATCCAATGGTTAGCTACCAGGAGTTGTCGGGTTGGCTCTATAACCGACAGATGATATCATCAGCCACTAGGGACAAGCATTCATCATATGCATACTATATGAATTGTTTGAAATTGCCTATTTGACTGCATATTACTTGCTAATTGTCTAAATTTCTTATATGTTCCTATTTGTATATCTCTTGTTTGATTTAGATGTGTTTGCTACATTATACTCCTGCTGGTGGTTGGGAGGTCTGAAGAAATTGGAAAGGGAAGTATTAGTTAGACTGAAGGATCTTTAGTCAGTTGCCACTTATGGTTTAGCTTGTTTATAAGCTTTGATATTATCTGGAGGAAGTTCTAGGATTGCCTTCGGCTTTTCTCTATTATTACATGTTATATATGGGGAACTGTTACCATGTTGGGGACCTCTGGTTCTCACCCATGCGGATTTTGTGGTTTTCAGATGCAGGACGCGAGGCTTCTCGTTGAGGCATGCTGGAGACTTCTGGATTAGCGAAGATCCTTGTTCTCGGGACTTTGTTTTGATTTTATGATTTCTCTTAGATACTTTTATTTCCATTGAATAATACAAACTGTGATGACTCCTCTTAGAGGGGATTTTGGAGACTAGGTTCTCTGTTTTTGTGTCCCTTTGGGTTTCCTTTGGGGTTTCCTTATTTTATTATATGTATATATTGCTATACTCGGACCGGTTATATTCGCATCCAGATTTGAGTTTTGATATTCCCGTTTTTGATACTCTTTTGTATATATATAATCTCGCGTTAATTTATCCCTGTTCGTTACGTTATCGATCGGAGTGTTGCGCTTTCGAGTTACGGTTTTTGTTTACCCCTTTTTCTACAAAAGCTCCTAGTTATAATCAATCATTCATACTACTATACGTACTAAATTTTAATTCTAGAGGTCGTAATACCTTGCCATCTCGGAATTATGACTTAAGCATAAGACCCTGTATGGTAGAGTGTTACATTATGGTATCAGAGCAGTTCATTCCTGTAGAGCCTGAGGGACGGACTGACTATGCTTCTGTGCATTCTCTGTATGTGTGTTATGTGCTGTTAGTATATCTACTTGATATAATTGGCATAAACGTTCATGAGCATACATTTGGGACTTAAAAGCACTAAACTTCCGATATTGAGACTGATCAACTTAATATCGATTGTTTGGTGTGTATAGGAACCAGATGGCGCCTCGTGGACGCGGTAGAGGCCGTGGGAGAGGTCATACGAACGCTCGTGCGCCAGGGATTAACCCTAATGACCCGGTGAACTTTATGACTGCATTGGAGAACATGGCTACTGCTATGCAAGCCACTGCTGAGGCTCTTGGTCAACAGATGAACAACCATGGTAATGACAGAGGTGGAGTTCAGGGCCCGATGACACTAGCAAACTTTTTGAAGGTTAATCCACCTAAGTTCAAGGGAACCACTAGCCCGACTGAGGCCGATACATGGTTTCAGGCCATGGAACGAGCACTGCAAGCGCAGGTGGTACCTGAAGGGAAGCGTGTGGAGTTTGCTACCTATTTGCTCACTGGGGAAGCGTCACATTGGTGACAAGGAATCCGATGCCTTCTGCAACAGGGTGACGATTATATCACCTGGGATGTCTTCCAAGAGGAGTTCTATAAGAAGTACTTTCCAACTTCTGCTAGGACGGCCAAGGAGCTTGAATTATTGTAGCTGAAGCAGGGTACTATGTTCGTATCTGAGTATACTGACAAGTTTGAGGAGCTGTTCAGATTCTCTCGTATGTGTCAAGGGACTCCGGTGGAATATGAGGAATGGAAGTGCGTTAAATATGAAGGAGGACTCCGGAGTGATATTTTCAGCTCAGTGGGACCAATGGAGATCAGAACTTTCTCCGAGTTGGTGAACAAGTGTAGAGTTGCTGAAGAGTGCGTGAAGAAGGCAGCTACTGAGAGAGGGAGTCACAAAGGATCATTCCCACAGAACCGAGGGAAGAGCTTTGCACCTAGAGGTCCACCTTTCAAGAGGGGAGGTTTTTTTAGGAGGCCCAACAACAACAACTCCCAAGGGAAAAGGTTTGGGAACCAGCCTCAGAATGATCAAGCTTGTACTAAGTGTGGAAGTCACCATCCGGGAGCACCATGCAAGGCCGGATGGGGTTTGTGCTACAATTATGGAAAGGCGGGGCATAAAGCCGCAAATTGTCCGGAGAAGCAGAAACAAGGTGCTGGGAAAGCACAGCAGACTGGTCGAGTGTTCACCACTTCAACTATAGGTGCTGAGGGATCTGAGGCACTTATCCGAGGTAACTGTGAAATGGCTGGTCAAACTTTAAATGCTTTATTTGATTCGGGAGCGTTGCATTCATTCATTGCATTTGAGAAAGCCCATGAGTTAGGATTGAAGATCGTAACTTTAGGTTATGACCTAAAAGTGTATAATGCTACCCATGAAGCCATAGTAACTAGGCTAGGATGCCCGAAAGTTTCGTTTAGGTTCAAGCTGCATGATTTTGTCCATAATTTAATCTGCTTACCGATGATCGGTCTTGACCTTATCTTGGGATTGGACTGGTTATCTGAGAACCATGTCCTGCTTGATTGTTCTACAAAGTCGGTGTACTTTATGCCGAAAGGTACAGGAGGACCGGTCGTGATGAATAATTATTACTTGAATTCGATGATGGTGAACTGTTCTGGAATCAAATGTCAGGGTATCCTGTTGTTAACCGCGGGTGTTTCGGGTGATGATCAAAGGTTGGAAAAGATTCCGGTGGTGTGTGAGTTTCCGGAAGTGTTTCCCGATGACATTGATGAATTTCCACCTAACCGAGAGGTCGAGTTTGCTATTGAATTGGTGCTTGGGGCGGGACCAATCTCAAGTGCTCCTTATAGAATGTCACCGTTAGAGATGGCCGAGCTAAAGTCTCAGTTAGAGGACTTGTTGGGTAAGAATTTTATCAGACCAAGTGTTTCCCCGTGGGGTGCTCCAGTGTTACTGGTAAAGAAGAAGGACGGGAGTATGTGGCTCTGTGTGGATTACAGGCAGCTGAACAAGGTGACGATAAAGAATAAGTACCCATTGTCGAGAATTGATGATCTCATGGATCAGTTACAAGGATCTGGGGTTTTCTCCAAGATCGATTTGCGATCCGGTTATCACCAGATAAGGGTGAGAGGTGAGGATATCCCTAAGACCACTTTCAGGACTCGTTATGGTCATTACGAGTACACTGTAATGTCCTTTGGGTTGACGAACGCTCCTGCAGTATTTATGGATTACATGAATAGAGTGTTCCGTCCGTTTCTGGATAAATTCGTTGTTGTCTTCATTGACGACATAATGATTTACTCCAAGACTGAAGAAGAGCACGCGGAACACTTGAGGACCGTGTTGCTGATTCTAAAGGAGAAGAAACTCTATGCAAAACTGTCTAAGTGTGAGTTTTGGAAGGATGAGGTAAAGTTTTTGGGTCACGTGGTGAGTAAGAAGGGAATAGCCATAGATCCAGCTAAGGTGGAGGCTGTGATGGATTGGAAGCAACCAACCACAGTAACTGAAATAAGGAGTTTTCTGGGCTTAGCTGGCTATTACCGAAGATTCATCAAAGGCCTTTCGCAATTAGCCTTGCCGTTGAAAAAGTTAACCCGTAAAGACATACCATTTGTTTGGACTCCTGAGTGTGAGGAGAGCTTTCAGGCGTTGAAGAAAAAGTTGACCACTGCACCTGTGTTGGTGTTACCTGAGCCGAACGAACCGTTTGAGGTGTACTGTGATGCCTCACTAAAGGGTCTAGGGTGCGTGCTGATGCAGCATCATAATGTGGTGGCGTATGCCTCACGACAGTTGAGACCTCATGAAGTTAGTTACCCTACGCACGATTTGGGACTCACTGCGGTCGTGTTTGCCTTGAAGGTGTGGAGGCATTACCTCTATGGGGTTAAGTTCCAAGTCTTCTCCGATCACAAGAGCTTGAAATATCTCTTTGATCAGAAAGAGCTTAATATGAGGCAGAGAAGGTGGATGGAATTATTGAAGGACTACGACTTTGAGTTGAATTACCATCCGGAAAAGGCAAATATAGTGGCGGATGCGTTAAGTCGGAAGTCGTTATATGCGGCTTGGATGATGCTTCAAGAGGAGAAGTTGCTCAAGGGATTCGAGAGTCTGAAAATTGGTGCTCGAGAAATATCTCGAACTTTGTGTTTGAGCCGATTAGAAATCTCAAGTGACTTTAAGTCCGAACTCCTAAAGGCTCATGAAAATGATGAAACGTTATGGAAGGTGTTACTGGCTATCGAGCAAGGAAAACAGTGGAGAGTGTCGGAAGAAAAAGATGGGTTATGGAGATTCAAGGGTAGGATCATTGTGCCGGATGTTGGCACTTTGAGGCAAGATATCTTAAAGGTGGCACACAAAAGCGGATTCTCCATTCACTCGGGAAGTACTAAGATGTACCATGATTTAAAGGCGATGTTTTGGTGGCCAGGTATGAAGAATGATGTGGCGGAATATGTTTCAAAGTGCTTAACTTGTCAAAAGGTAAAGATTGAATATCAAAGACCTTCCGGGATGTTGCAACCTTTAGAGGTTCCGCAATGGAAGTGGGAAAGTATTGTAATGGACTTTGTGTCGGGATTGCCAAGGACTAGGACTGATTTTGATGCTATCTGGGTGATTGTGGACCGACTGACGAAGTCAGCTCACTTTTTGCCCATTCGGATGACTTACACCCTTGAGGATCTAGCACGGTTATACATAAAGGAGATTGTGAGACTCCATGGTGTACCTGCTACTATAATCTCTGATAGAGATCCTCGTTTCACTTCGAGGTTCTGGGGTGCATTTCAGAAAGCTTTTGGAACTCGATTAAGCTTGAGTACGGCTTACCATCCTCAAACAGATGGTCAATCCGAGAGGACAATCCAAACACTAGAGGATATGTTGAGACCTTGTGTTTTGGACCAACCGGCGAGTTAGGATTGGTATATGCCGTTAGTGGAGTTTGCATACAATAATAGTTACCATGCGAGTATCGGAATGGCTCCGTATGAGGCATTGTATGGGAGGAAATTTCAATCTCCGCTATGTTGGTATGAAGCTGGAGAGAAAGGCTTGTTGGGGCCGAAGATGATAGCTGAGACCACTGAACAAGTCAAGAAAATCCGAGATAGGATGCTTACGGCGCAGAGTTGCCAGAAGAGTTACGCCGATCAGAGACGGAAGCCCTTGGAATTTGAGGAACGAGATCATATTTTCCTTAAGGTTACTCCAACCACAGGAGTAGGTAGGACAATTAAAGCAAAGAAGTTGAATCCTCGGTACATCGGTCCATTTCAGATCCTGAAAAGGGTTGGACCGGTGGCATATCGGATAGCTCTACCACCTCATCTTTCGAACCTGCACGACGTGTTTCACGTGTCACAGCTTCAGAAGTATACACCTGATGCTAGCCATGTGTTAGAACCTGAATCAGTTCAGTTAAGAGAAGATTTGACGCTTCCAGTGGCTCCAGTCAGAATTGATGATACTAGTATCAAACGGTTGTGTGGAAAAGAGGTTTCATTAGTCAAAGTGGCTTGGAGTCGAGGCGGTGTTGAGGAACACACTTGGGAACTTGAATCGGAGATGCGAACGGATTATCCGCACTTATTCTCAGGTAATTGAATTTGAATTTTGTGGGCAAAATTCCCAATTAGGTGGGTAGAATGTAAGACCCGGTTAATTAATGGCTAATTAACCCATAAATGAGAATTTATTCTAGAAAGCCAAAAATATAATTTTTATGGCTAAATATGATAGAGGAGATTGAGATGAGAATTTCGGTACCAATTTTATAGAAATCGGACCAAGATTAGACCGAACGGGCCAAACCGAGCCAACCGGACCCAAAGTGGGTCCTTGGCCCAACTAAACTAAGCCAAAACCCTAGTTTTTAGCACTCTCTCTCCTCATTTGTTACACACACATGCTGAAATGGAGTAAGGGAGGGGAAGAACACTCTCTCAAACTTCTATCTCTCACTTGATCTTCAAACCACCATAACTTTTAATCTAGAGCTCCGATCACCGCACTGTTTGTGGCCATGCGTTCACCACGGAGAGATCTACAAAACCCATACAATCAATCCTGAGGTAAGCCATGTTTTTCTCTTCAAATGTCCAGCTTTGATTTCGAGTTTCATGAGCAAAAATGTTGAGATTTTGGACTCTTTGATGTTATAGGACCCAACTCTCTTGAAGGAGAAGGTTAATCTTGTCTCCTTGGACCTTGGGTGTGGTAAGATTCTCAACTCTAGTATAATTTGTTGTTCTATGATGTTTGGATATTGAGATGTTGTGTATGGGTATGATGATTGTGGCTTAGGTTGTGTATGTGTGAATATTGGGGGCTTGATTGAGACCTTGGAAAGCTTGAAAAGGGATTTTTGGTGGTAAAAATCTGTTCTTGGAGGTGTTGAGACCTAGAGGACATGTGGACAAGTGGTTTGGAAGTGCTTCAGTTGAGCTTGGAAAATCGGCTAAGATATGGTCTCGGTTTCTCGTATCTAATATGTAATATAGTAGGAAATACTTGGGCTAGAGGCCCTAAGATAGGCATTGAATTGATGATGTTGTTGAATGGTTGAGATATATGATGTGATCATATATGTGATTATGAATATTGATGCCTTGATTGTGTGATATATGAGAAAATACAAGTTGTGATATATGCTTGATGAATGATTGAGGTTGAATTGATGGGTGGTACCATGTTGATGGTGAGTATGATGATGATTATGTATAATGATGGTTGATTGGAAATGGTATTATTGGAAATTGGGATGAAGAAGGATGTATGACATGATGTTGTGTTTGTCCTTTAGCCATTTGATTGAGAAGTGTTAAAATGGCTGGATGGTGGTTTTGAGAATTTTGGTAAAGTGTCAATGTGTGAGTTGAGGATGCTTTGATGTTGATTTTGGTACATTTTGATTGATTTCAAAAAGGGTTGAAATTGGCATGTTTTGGTTGATTTTGAAAATAGTTGAAAATGGCACATTGTGGTTTTGTATGAAAACATGGTTTTTGGGCATATTTTGACGGGACATAACTTGGACTACGGATCCCCGTTTTTGTATCAAACTTATTTAGAAATGAAATTGGATCCGGGATGTCCATGCCATTGGAAGAACGGGCGGAAAACGATTTAAAATGAGAAAGTTATGTCCGTCGGAAGATTGGGGGTTGAATATGAATTCTACAGCTTTTAACTTAGAAAATTTTTAGCAGAATGACCCTCCGCGCGTAGGCGCACTTGGCGCGTAGGCGCCGTTCTTCAAGAAGGCACCATCCACGCTTGCGCGTGGTGTGCGCGGGCGCGTCGATGCGCAACACCAAATGCCTAGCCATTTTCCCGAGAGTTGTGCCATAATTGTGCCAGTTTTGTGCCTGGGGCACAAATGTACCCGCGCGTACGCACGGCTGACGCGTACGCGTCATTTTTCTATTTTTCAATTAGCGCGTCCGCGTGTATGACGCTTGCACGTCGATGAGTTTTGTGGCCATCCACGCGTGCGCGTGGAGTGCGCGTACGCGTGGCCCTGTTTTCATCCCAAAGTTGATTTTTGAGTTTTAAAAGCCAAATTTCATACTTCTAAGCCTCCGATCTCACTACTTATGTCTTAACTCATTATGATATGCCTAGCAATGAGAGAAGGAGCTTGTGAATGTGGTAACTTGCGAGTGAAGCAAGGGAAAAATGAGTGATCAATGAGGATCAAAGATGATTATGTGAAATGCGGAGGATGGCGGTGGAAGTGCTTGTTATGCCATGGGCCGAAGTGCCGTAATTGTTAATGAATTGGCTGGTTATGGATTTAACTGTGAGCCGGATGGCTGGATCATTGCCGTGTTACGGCGGAGCCATGATTATGGCTAGTATAAATGCATATATGCTGTTGAATGAATTGTGAATGTTTGCACTTCCACTATCAGAGATGAGGGTTTCCCTGGGAGGAAGCAGTGGCTAGCCACCACGTGCTCCAGGTTGAGACTCGAAGCTCTTTTGACCCTATGTCGTCAGGGTGGCCGGGCACTGTGAAAGCCCCGGATGAGCTCACCCCCATAAATATTCACCAGTGAGGGTGATGGATATGGATCATGATTATGATCATGATTTGTTGAGTATAACTCGAGTTGGGGAGACACGACAGAGGGACAGTCCAATGGTTAGCTACCAGGACTTGTCGGGTTGGCTCTATAACCGACAGATGATATCATCAGCCACTAGGGACAGGCATTCATCATATGCATACTATATGAATTGTTTGAGATTGCCTATTTGACTGCATATTACTTGCTAATTGTCTAAATGCCTTATCTGCTCCTATTTGTATATCTCTTGTTTGATTTAGCTGTGTTTGCTATATTATACTCCTGCTGGTGGTTGGGAGGTTTGAAGGAATTGGAAAGGGAAGTATTAATTAGACTGAAGGATCTTTAGTCAGTTGCCACTTATGGTTTAGCTTGTTTATAAGCTTTGATATTATCTGGAGGAAGTCCTAGGATTGCCTTCGGCTTTCCTCTATTATTACATGTTATATATGGGGAACTGTTACCATGCTGGGGACCTCTGGTTCTTACCCATGCGGATTTTGTGGTTTTCAGATGCAGGACGCGAGGCTTCTCGTTGAGGCATGCTAGAGACTTCTGGATTAGCGAAGATCCTTGTTCTCGGGACTCTGTTTTGATTTTATGATTTCTCTTAGATACTTTTATCTCCATTGAATAATACAAAATGTGATGACTCCTCTTAGAGGGGATTTTGGAGACTAGGTTCTCTGTTTTTGTGTCCCTTTGGGTTTCCTTTGGGGTTTCCTTATTTTATTATATGTATATATTGCTATGCTCGGACCGGTTATATTCGCATCCAGATTTGAGTTTTGATATTCCCGTTTTTGACACTCTTTTGTATATATATAATCTCGCGTTAATTTATCCTTGTTCGTTACGTTATCGATCGGAGTGTTGCGCTTTCGAGTTACGGTTTTTGTTTACCCCTTTTTCTACAAAGGCTCCTAGTTATAATCAATCATTCATACTACTATACGTACTAAATTTTAATTCTAGAGGTCGTAATACCTTGCCATCTCGGAATTATGACTTAAGCATAAGACCTTGTATGGTAGGGTATTACAATCGACTCTTTTTGTTTGTTAAAATTTCTCATACTCTAGATTTATTATATGTAAAAGCTAATCAATCTTATTGTGTTCCTTTTTTTGCTAATTAAATTACAAGATATCATGATTTATTGCTGATTAAATGAAATTTAGCTTAACCACACTTTTATTCGATAAATTACTCTGTTTCCTTAGGTGATTAAATGGAAGCTAAGTAAGGATCAAGGGAACACAATGGGAACAAATGGTCAATTGATACGACCTTTAGATATGGACCATAGAGTGGAAAAAGCATACACATTCTGGAAGACTAAGTCCAGCCATAGAAGATGTTGCATGACTTTGCATCTGAAGGTTGTGCCAGCTACTTGATCGTTATGTCAATGACTACAACCTCGACATCACCCGTCGTTGGAAAGAGATGTATGTTGAGCTTGCCGGGATGTCAGGTTTTTAGAAGAGAGGCTGAAGGAAGTCACCAAAAGCAGGAATCCATCTGAGCATTCAGGCACAAAGCAGCAACAACTACCACCATTGCCTTAAGGTTTAGGGTTTACGTGCATCACGTGTGCACACCTTTGCATGTTATCGTCGTTTTTGCCCTATGTTCTAACTATTATGTAATTTCCACGTGCCACCTACCGAGAACACACCCATATCGCCCTTAACTTCTATGTCCATAAGACTTGCTCAGCACTTTCGGTTACGGTATCCTGAAAATGCAACTACAAATAATACATCCATCCGCCTAGGACTTTACAACAATTGGCTAACGCATTAAACTCTTTCAAAAAAAAAAAAAGCATGTATTACAGACTAACGTCTTAAACACATTATTTATTATTATTATTATTATTATTATTATTATTATTATTATTATTATTATTATTATTATTATTATTATTATTATTAGGTGATCCATAACTAAATCCCTTCATAAAATATGGCTTTTATTACCTTTCGTAATTTGTGTCCTTGGCATTCGATGAAATAATTTGACTTGTTCACGTTCAGATGAAGCAGTTTTCAATCATGTAATAATTTCAGGAAGGAAATATAAATGCGTGCTATTTTAATGAATAAGTGGGTAAGGATCCTGATAAAACCACACAATTAAACACAATATAAACCATAAAATAGTGGTTTATCAACCTCCCCACACTTAAACATTAGCACGTCCTCATGCTTAATTAAAGGAGATAAAATAAATAAGTATGAACATGTAGAAACTCATGCAATGCAATGCAATCCTATATATATGAATGCAACTATATGATTTTTGCCCACTTGATCAAAAGTAAATAAGCTCTTCAAAACAATTACAAATCAAATTCCACTAATTCTATCATTATACAGTAAGATAGATAAAGGTGTAAGAAGATAGCTCATGAAAGCAGAGAACATGGAAATTCAAGCATTGAACCCTCACTGATGATGTATGTACGCTCTAATCTCTCTAGTGTATAGGGTAATCACTCTATCCTTCTCTAATCATGCTCTCTAACTTTTGTTTTTCTCCTAACCAATCAACAACAGTTAATATACCAATGCAAACATCATGAGGTCTTTTCAAGGTTGTAATGGGGCCAAGGTAGGGGTAGGGATACATATATGGTCAAGTGAGCTTATAAATTGAATCTTTAATTAACCCAAGCTTTAACCCAACCTATATATATATTTAATATAACCTTAGAATTCATACCTAGCTACCCAGAATTCCCTTTTTCATTCCATACTCATGTATCAACTTTTTATTTTAATTTTATCATATGTGCATTGATCTTTGAATTCTTAATTCAACATTGGGGTGATTTTGTCCCCTTATTTATTTATTGATATTGTTTTTTTTTTGGACATAAAAATAAACATAGCTTATCAATGCACATAGATTTTTAATTCTTATAGTTTCACATGAGTAGGTATCCAAATTCCCATTGTATTATCATGACACATTCCCTTAATAACTTTTGTTCCCACAATTTCCCATATTTAACTAGCACACACAATTCTATCTTAAGCTAACCAAAGATTCAATTTGGGATATACAATTATTTTTCCGCTTAAGGCTAGTAATGTGGTGAAATATAGAACAAACGGGATTTAAAGGCTCAAAGTGGTTAACAAAGGTAATTGAAAAGGGTAGGCTTAATTTAGATAAGTGAGTTTAAACAAAAAATGGCCTCAATCATATGCAAGCATACAAATATAATAAATATTGGACATATAGGATAAAACAAAATATAGATTACAATCATAGAGAAGTAAACACACAAGAATAAAATAATTATGGTTAAATAATGTAACCATGCATAAAGGCTCAAATCTTCACAGGTTGTGTGTTTGTTAGCTCAAAAATCATGTTCCAAATACAACTTCAGGCAGATTTATCATAAATTTTATTTTTTTTAAAAAATTAGTGAAATTTTGTTCCAAAGATAGAGTCTTAAAAGAAATTTATTGTCTTTATAATCAAGTAGAACATGCATGCAACTAACCTATTACTATGCAATTTATCCTATTCTATAAAAAAAAGAAAATCTAACTAAAATATCCTAATTTATTGGTGCTAGGGAAGAGAAATTACCTCCGGAAGTCAGGTACTGACCGACCTCCCCACACTTAAGGCTTTGCACCATCTTCGGTGCCATCTGTCAGGAACAGGGGTGGGCTGGTGGCAGTATCTCCACAGTCGGGACCATCATGGCTCCCTGTGCTGGTAAAAGAAGTGGAGTCTGGGGTGTCTGAGTCCTTGAAGTGTCCCTTGAGTAGCTCCTTGAGGTGTTTGAATCGGCGCTCGTTACGGCGCTCTCTTAACTTCGCTTTCTGTTCTTGCCGATCCAACCTTTCGATTATCTGCTGGAGCAGTGCGTCTATTGTAGGTGCTTGTGGTGTTGAAGAAGGAGTATCTTCAATCGGTGCAGTAGGAAGGCTTGTAGTGGCTGCTGGAGGTCTGAGGTATTTCCCGTTAGGGACATACTGATCATCCCGTGGAAGCATGGCTTTGGTGTCCCCAGCTCTGTAGAAGACTCCGGCTGCTGAGACAAGATCAGAGATCAAGGTGGGAAAGGGTAAGTTGCCCGCGATTTGGACGTGTCCCATGGCATTCCGGATATGTCTTGGTAGATTCAGAGGCTGGTGTATAAGGATGCACCATAGTAGAACGGCCATGTCCGCAGTGAAGGAGGACTCGTGAGTGCTCAGAAAGATGTAATGGGACATGATCTGTGCCCATACGCGAGCCTCTAAGGTAAGTGCTGAAGCCGATATTCCCTTAGGGCGGGTACGATGGTATCCGTAGATCCAACGGCTGCCAGGTAGTGCGATAACTCTGAGAACAGCTTCCCAGTCAAATTGTACATCTGGCGCTTGAGTGCGTCTTCTTGAAAGGCGTCCAATCCTTCTGGAATAGGGGGAAAACCTAAAGCTTTTTGAATGGCCTCTTCTGTAATGTGGACTTGCTTCTGACGAACAAAGACAGACTGCAGGGTAGGCAGGTAGAAGTTAGAGTAGAACTCGACTACCCAAGAAAGATTGACCTGCCTTGGCTGTCTCTGTAGGAAACCCCATTGTCTTCGTTCAATTTGTGACTCAACAAAAGTAGTAATATTTGGCGGGAGGATAAGAAGGTGTCCATTGTTGTAGCTCCTTTCAGCCAGGATGGGGAACATCTGCTCACAGTAGCGATTTGGAAATTGCGCAGTGTCCTTTGCTTGAAAGGCTTTCTCCTTTTCATCAACCTTGATGATCCTCTTAACTCTTTTTGTTGAGGGCTTGACTGCAGTTGAAGAAGGCTCTGCCACTAGTGCTCTTTTAGTGCCTCTTCTTGCTGGGGGTTTGGGAGTAGCTTTCTCTTTTCCTTTCTTGGTGGCCATCCTGAAAAAGGGAAGAGAAAGTAAATTAAATTCAAATAGATATATAGCAAGGAAGAGAATGGAAAAGGTGGTGATGGATGCACATAAGGAGGTAACTGACATTAACACACGCTCATGAGTACATGTGAAAAGTCATCAATGGAAAATAGCTAGTGCATATAATGACAAGTGAATGCAAGGTGTTTATTGGCATGCCGGCAAAGGGCATGAGTAGCATAGATCAAGCATCACTTTGTAACAAACCATCACATTTGTATTGACAATTAATTTTAATTAATACAATAGTAGAGGGAGTTTATGAAAAGCAAGCATTGAATAGTAGAATAGAATAATGTAGAGAAGTACATAATGCCATATGGGCTTTTTCACAAACACATAGCATGCATGGTGAATAAGGTATAGAAAGTATTAAAGTGAACATGCAAGCAACCCTTTAAAGAAAATAATATATAATTGCCAAACAATTTGTAATAATCCACAAGTATATAATGAGGAATAATGACTCAAATAAAATTCTAACACCATGTAAAAAGGAAAGAAGAAGAAAGAAAATATTAATAATGAAAAGAAAAAGAAAAGAAAAGAAAATAACATATAAAATAAGAAGAATGGTAGAAAAGGAAAGAGGGAAGAAGAAAATAAAACCTTGTTAATGGAGGTGAGAGAGAGGGAGATAGAAGGAAGAAGGGAGAAGGAAGAAATAAGGAGGGAAAAGAAAAATTAGGATTTGGAGAGGGAAAAGATAGGATATTTTGGCAATTAAGTTGGAGCTGTGCGGCGCAAGCGACGCGGCCGCGTGGGGCACGCGTTCGTGCGATTGCGCTTTAGATCAGGTGACGCGGTCGCGTCGGTCACGCGGTTGCGTGACCCATGTTGTGCTTCTGGCGCGAGTGCAGCCTCGCGCCTGCACAACTCTCTGTTCGAATTGATATATTTGCCAAATTTGGGGTGACACGATCGCGTGGGGCATGCGATCGCGTGAGTGGGCTTCAGAAGGGAACGACGCGGACGTGTGGGTAGAATTGTGCGTTCAACACCAATCCAGCACCACTATCGCACAATAATTCGTTGTGCACCCTTTTTGCGTCAAAAATCAGGGCACGCGACCGCGTGGGTCACGCGGTCGCATGGGAGGCCATTATGCCCATACGACGCGGACGCGTCAGCGACGCGGTCGCGTGGGTCGAATTGTGCCACTGGCACACCTCCAGCCACGCTCCAGCATGACTCTCTGTTCGTTTTTATTTTTCTCCCCTCTCCTTGCGACGCAGACGCGTCGCTGATGCGGTCGCGTCGCGTGGCTTTTTTTTTTTAATAAGAATATGCAAATGCAGATGCACGAAAGTACTGATAAAGAGAAGAGCTATTGAATATGAAAAACTAAAAATAAAGAAAAGAATGATCATACCATGGTGGGTTGTCTCCCACCTAGCACTTTGCTTTAACGTCCGTAAGTTGGACGCTCCACTAGCTCAATCTTCTGCTATGTGGGGATCTTCCAAGAGGAAGATCTCAAGCTCCTTGTTTTTCTGCATCTTCTCGCCATGGTATAGCTTCAGGCGTTGTCCAATAACTTTGATAAGTTCAGAACTTGAAGGATGACTTAGGTGATAAACTCCGTACGGTTCGGCCTTCTCTACTCTGTATGGACCTTCGCATCTTGATCTCAACTTGCCTGGCATGAGCCTCAGTCGAGATTTGTAAAGGAGGACTAAATCTCCAGGTTAGAACTCTTTCCTCTTGATGTGCTGATCATGTGCAGCCTTCATCTTCTCCTTGTATATTCTTGAGTTCTCATAAGCTTCTAGGCGAAGGCTTTCCAGTTCTTGCAGTTGCAACTTCCTTTCAGCTCCGGTGTTCTCCATTCCCATGTTGCACTCCTTGACTGCCCAAAAGGCTTTGTGCTCTACCTCAACAGGGAGATGACAAGCTTTTCCATAAACTAAGCGGAAAGGACTAATCCCAATGGGTGTTTTGTATGCTGTTCTGTATGTCCAGAGTGCATCTTGTAGCCTGGTGCTCCAGTCTTTTCTATGAGGTTTGACTATCTTCT
Source organism: Arachis ipaensis (assembly GCF_059453495.1). Taxonomy (NCBI): domain Eukaryota; kingdom Viridiplantae; phylum Streptophyta; class Magnoliopsida; order Fabales; family Fabaceae; genus Arachis; species Arachis ipaensis. Next base: position 120,112,331 of record NC_142442.1, on the reverse strand, counting down.
GCAAGATACGCTTTATTTCTCTGTTTGACACCTCGGCTTGCCCATTGGTCTGAGGATGGTATGCTGTTGCAACCTTATGAATTATCCCATGCCTCTTCATTAATCCTGTTAGTCTCCTGTTACAAAAATGGGTGCCTTGATCGCTCACGATTGCCCGTGGTGATCCAAAGCGACAAATAATATGGTTTCTCACAAAGGAAACAACAGTGTTAGCATCATCAGTGTAGGTAGAAATTGCTTCCACCCATTTGGAAATGTAATCCACAGCTAACAATATATAAAAATAACCATTAGAATTTGGAAACGGACCCATGAAGTCAATGCCCCAAACATCAAAAATTTCACAGAAAAGCATAATTTGTTGAGGCATCTCATCCCTCCTGGATATATTACCAAATTTTTGGCATGGGATACAGGATTTACAAAACTCAGCAGCATCTATAGAAAGAGTAGGCCACCAGAATCCACAGTTTAAGATCTTTCTAGCTGTTCGTTGAGGGCCAAAATGCCCTCCACTCTCAGATGAGTGACAGGCCTCTAAAATGGACTGGAATTCTGATTGAGATACACAACGTCTAATTACCTGATCAGCACCACATCTCCATAAATATGGGCCATCCCATATATAATATTTAGACTCGCTTTTCAGCTTATCTCTTTGATGCTTAGAAAAGTTTGGAGGAAACGTGCGGCTAACTAGATAATTAGCTACAGGTGCATACCAAGGGAATACCTCAGATACTGTTTGCAGGTTATCAAATGGAAAATTATCATCTATAGGAGTAGAATCATCCTTAATGTGCTCAAGGCGACTCAAGTAGTCTGCCACTAGATTCTGGTTACCACTCCTATCCTTTATTTCTAAATCAAATTCTTGTAATAGCAGTATCCAACGTATAAGCCTTGGTTTGGACTCCTTTTTAGCTAATAGATACTTTAAAGCTGCATGATCTGAATACACTACTACTCTAGTACCAAGTAAATAAGCTCGGAATTTATCCAGAGCAAAAACAATAGCAAGAAGCTCTTTCTCAATAGTAGTATAATTGGACTAGGCAGTGTCTAAAGTCTTAGACGCATAAGCAATAACAAAAGGATCCTTACCTTCATGCTGAGCCAGCGCTGCTCCTACTGCATGGTTGGAAGCATCGCACATGATTTCAAACGGCTGGCTCCAGTCTGGTCCTCTCACAATTGGGGGCTTGAGTCAGGGCGGCCTTCAGCTTATCAAACGCTTGTTTGCAATCCTCACTGAACTCGAACTCAATATCCTTCTGCAGTAATCTGGATAAGGGAAGTGCTACCTTACTAAAGTCCTTAATAAATCTCCTGTAAAAACCTGCATGGCCAAGGAACGAACAGACCTCCCTCACAGAGGAGGGGTAAGGTAAACTAGAAATAACATTCACCTTTGCTGGGTCTACAGAAATGCCATTATTAGATACCACATGTCCTAATACAATCCCTTGTTTTACCATAAAGTGACATTTTTCAAAATTTAATACAAGGTTTGTATTAACACATCTATCTAATACTCTAGATAATCCATCTAAGCAAAGGCTAAAAGAATCACCATAAACGCTAAAATCGTCCATAAAAACCTCCATACAGTCCTCAATAAGATCAGAGAAAAGACTCATCATGCACCTTTGGAAGGTAGCTGGTGCATTGCACAAGCCAAAGGGCATTCTTTTGTAAGCATAAGTCCCAAAAGGACATGTAAAAGTGGTCTTTTCCTAATCCTCAGGAGCTATATGAATCTGGAAATAACCTGTGTAACCATCTAAAAAGCAATAATGTGATTTACCTGACAGGCGATCCAGCATTTGATCAATGAATGGAAGTGGGTAGTGATCCTTACGGGTGGCTTGGTTGAGACGCCTGTAATCAATGCAGACTCTCCAAGCGTTCTGAACTCTAGTTGCTATGAGATCTCCATGCTCATTCTTCACTGTAGTGACTCCAGACTTCTTGGGCACCACTTGCACTGCGCTAACCCATTCACTATCTGAAATGGGATAGATGATACCTGCTTCCAATAGTCTGGTCACTTCCTTTTTGACAACTTCCAAGATAGTGAGATTCAATCTTCTTTGGGGTTGACGGACAGGTCTTGCTCCCTCTTTTAAAAATATTCTGTGCTCACATACTTGAGGGTTGATGCCTACTATGTCTGCCAAACTCCACCCAATTGCCTTCTTGTGCCTCCTTAGTACATCAAGTAACTGCTCTTCTTATTGAGAAGTGAGTTCCCTTGCAATGATAACGGGAAACTTCTGCTCATCTTCAAGATAAGCATATTTGAGATGTGGAGGGAGAGGTTTTAATTCCAACTTCTGATCATGGGCAGGCTCTGGATTGTCTGAAGCTTGTGAAAATGCCGAAGTGCCCTCATTGTCAGTCAAGAGGGTCCCCACACTTGGACCTTGTCCAGTGTGCCTCTCCTCTAATTCTTCCTTGTGAACTTCAGCTACAGTTTCATCTATGACATCACACTGGAAGATAGAATGATCTTCTGGAGGGTTGTTTATGACTCCATTCAAATTGAAGATCACTATTCGGCCATCTATTTCAAAAGAGTATGTTCCTGAAAAAGTATCCAATTTGAATTTTGATGTCTTCAGGAATGGTCTTCCAAGTAGGATTGATGATGGCTTATCTGAGTCATTATGGTGTATCTCCAAGATATAAAAATCAGTGGGAAATGTAAGCCCTTTAATGTTCACTAAAACATCTTCAGCAACTCCAGCCACTGTAATAATACTTTTATCTGCTAACACAAAACGAGCTGCCGACCTTTTTAAGGGAGGGAGCCTCAAAATATCATATATAGACAAAGGCATTATACTAACACATGCTCCTAAATCACACATGCAATCATAAATTACTACTCCACTAATAGTACAACTAACTATACAAGGACCTGGGTCACTGCACTTTTCAGGTAATCCTCCCATTAAAGCAGATATGGAACTACTTAAAAGAATAGTTTCTAATTCATTAATTTTGTCTTTATGTATACATAAATCTTTTAGAAACTTTGCATATTTAGGTACCTGTTGAATAACATCAAAAAGAGGAATAGTTACCTCAACCTTTTTGAATATTTCTACCATTTTGGGATTAGGTTCCAGCTGCTTCCTGGGCTTCCTTGCAAGTTGTGGAAATGGAATGGGAAAGGTGTTTTCTGCAGTGTCTGCGCCTTTTGGTTCTTCCTCCTGTGGTTGGGCTTCTTCTTTTTCAGTTACGTCCTGTATGTCCTCTTCCTCTCCAACATCTTCTATCTCTACTACCTCTTCAGCTGAGGCGTGTTCTGGTAGGCTTGGTTCCTCCTGATTCCTCTCCTGCAGTGTGGTTCCGGACCTTAGGGTGATGGCATTAATGCCTCCCTTTGGATTGGGTAATGGTTGAGAGGGAATTCCAGTAGAACTTGAAGGTTGGTTATTGGAATTTTGCATTGATCCAATCTGTGAGACAAGAGCTTGCAAAGTAGAGGTCAGACCATTCAGACTAGCATTAATGTTATTTTCCATGGTCTGTTGTCTCCGCTCAATAGATTGTAGTAGCTCATCATTAGGAGATGAAGAAGGATAAGTAATTTGAGAGGTCTGCTGTTGGGTATTCTGTGGTCTTTGGGATTGCCTCAGGTGAGGTGCTCTGTAAGGTTGGTTCTGCTGTTTGTTGTTGTTATTATTCCACCTCTGATTTCCCTGATTATCTCTGCCTCCTCTGTTATTGTTGTCCCTCCAATTCTGGTTAGAATTGTCCTGCCATCCATGGTTATGATTTCCACCTTGATTGTACCCTTGGTTGGGGCGGTCATAGAAGTTATGAGTGGATGCCACCATGTTGTCTTCCTGTTGGAGCTACGGGCATTCATTAGTATAATGGCTATAATCAGCACAAATTCGACAAACTCTCGGTGGGACTAACTGTTGGCTTTGCTGTCGTGAAGGAGGTTGAGCTTGCGGGACTTGTTGTTGATTCAATTGCATTTGCTTCAGCAAGTTGGTCATTTCATAGATACTCTGAGCTAGAGCAGCAGTCTCTCTGCTAGAGGATACTTCTGCAACGGCTTTTGAACGGCCTTGTTTCTGCCTGTGGTTCCTAGTAGATTCAGCTAAGTCGCTGATCAATTGCCATGCCTCATTAGTGGTCTTGTACTTCTTCATAGACCCATTGCTAGCACTTTCCAATGTGGTCTTATCTTGGGGCCTCATACCCTATGTGATATAGCTGAGTAACACTATCTTGTCAATCCTGTGGTGGGGGCATGCTTCCAGAAGATTATTGAAGCGCTCCCAGTATTCAAAGAGAGTCTTGTTGTCATCTTGAACAATTGTAGAAATGTCTTTCCTCAGTTTATCAGTAACTTCAGATGGGAAGAATTTCTCCAAAAACTCTTTTCTGAGCGTATCCCAGTTGGATACATTTGCTAGGGGTTGAGTGTAGTACCACTCTCTTGCTTTTCCCTCAAGAGAAAATGGGAAAGCTTTCAGCAAAATTGAAGTTTCATCAGCACCATCATGCCTGACAGTAGAACAGGCTACCTGGAAATCTCTCAGGTGCTTGATAGGCTCTTGAACAGGTAAGCCATGAAACTTGGGCATCAAATTGAGCAGTGCGGTCTTTATTTCAAAATCTGTAGCCACCGCTGGGTGATGCGCTTGAAACGGTTGCATTGTAAAATCAGGGGCTCCTTCCTCCTGGATAGTAACTCTTCTCGCTGCCGCCATGTTACCTGTATGTAAATCAACCGAATCAGTAGAACGGGAGCTGGTTTCTTCCTCAAATGGCGTTTCAAATCTGCCCTCAGAGCGGACTAACCGACGCCGAGCTCGCCTTTTTCGTGAAATAGTCCTTTCAATTTCAGGATCGAATATTAGCAAGCTTGGATCAGGAAGTGAACGCGTCATTTGACGAAAGAAACATGCAGCTCATAGTAGCAAAATAAAATAAAATGCAAATAAATAAATTCTAATTAATAACTTTAGCACTCTATTGCAACTCCCCGGCAACGGCGCCAAAAATTGATGCAGGCAGAAATTGGCGAATTAAAAATTGTTAATTTATATACGTTGCAAGTATAGTTCTTAACTCGCCAGAAATCCGCCTATCAATTTAAAAAGGTGTCACAGAAAATTGAAATTAAAATACTGGGAGTATGAGTCCCAGGTCGTCTCCCAACGAGTTGCAGAAAAGTGTGCTATTTTATTAATCAGATGTTTTCAAAAAGGTTTGAGTTGAGTAAACAGGAAATTAAATTGGTGAATTTGAATAATGTAAATAAAAGCCTTGACTGGGGATTGATTAGTTGGAATCCCTATTATTGTTGGAATGCTCTCAGGATTAATTGACAATTAAAGGTTGTCCTGTTTAGTTATCCTTTACTAGGTAAGGGAAAGTCAAACAAGTTGGAATGCTACGTCTGTTCACAAGTTGCAATCCACTTAATAAAAAGGGATTGGTGTTAGTGACTAGAAGGCAATCCAACCATAAACCCAATTACAATTTTTCTTTCAAGCCTTCCAACTCAAGGGTTCCTTTCAATCAATTCCCCATCAAGTTAGAGAACTACTCACTCATCGTGAATGTAAAATTCATAACATATAAAAAGGAATTAAAGAAAGACATTGTAAATAAAAATCAAAATAGTCAATTAAAAATAAAAGTGATCCTTGTATTAAATAATCCTAAAAATATTCCAATGGTAAAATTAAACAAAGCAAAGAACATGGAAGATTAAAGCCAAGTAAAGAAAACGAACTAGAATGATGAAGTCTTGATGAGGTAATAACTCTTCTCAGTGTTCCAATGCCGAAAAGTAAGAGAAAATTAAATCCTAAGAACTATGAATGTGTAGAGAGAAAACCTAGAGGAGGAGTAAAACTAGATCTAAAACTAAAAACTGTGTAGAATGAATGTCGTGTTTGATTTTTGCATGTTCTCTGGCTCTAGTCTGCTGTTCTGGGCCGAAAACTAGGTCAAAATAGGGTCCAAAATCGCCCCCAGCGAATTCTGCAGATTATGCAGATCGCGCACGTCACGCGATCGCGTCGCTCATGCGGACGCGTCATTCGCGCTGTTCCATGCCGCGCGGTCACATCGTCCACGCCTCCGCGTCGCTTGTGCTTTTCCATTCCGCGCGGTCGCGTGAGCCATGCGGCCGCGTCACTGCGATTTCTCCTCTTCCGCGCGGTCGCGTGAGCCATGCGGCCGCGTCACTTCTCGCTGGTTGTCTCCTCAATTTCTTGTGTTCCTTCCATTTTTGCTAGCTTCCTTTCTAATCTCCAACTAGTTCATGCCCTATAAATCCTGAAACGCTTAACACACATATCACGGCATCGAATGGAATAAAGGAAAAGTAAAATGTATAATTAAAAGTCTCTAGGAAGCAATTTTCAATCATGTAATAATTTCAGGAAAGAAATATAAATGCATGCTATTTTAATGAATAAGTGGGTAAGGATCATGATAAAACCACACAATTAAACACAATATAAACCATAAAATAGTGGTTTATCAAGGGGGAGGAGGGGAAGAAAAGAAAATCGGAGGGAAAGGAGCCGCGCTCCACGCCGTCCGGTCGCACTACCGTCGCACCGTGCTCAGCCCGATACGTGCCCCGCCGCGCCTCGCTGCCAGATCTGTGCCTCACGCCGTCATCCATAGAGCCACGAGCTGCGCCGATCGTCGCCGCTTCGCTATTGCACCACCCCACCACCGCTTCTTCTTTTTCTTCTTCTTCTTCTGTGAACTGAATTTGTTGTGGAGTATTGTTATAAAATTTGTTGTGCATGTTGTTTGAATTTTTTGAATTTTCTATTGATGATGATGATGACCATGAAGAGAGGGGCATGAGGAAGTGGGGTGAGGGGGTGAGGGGCAGTAAGGGGTGGGGGGTTACGGTGAAGGGGTGAGGGGGTGGGTGAGGGGGAGGCAGTGAGGGGTGGGGGTTACGGTGAGGAGGTGAGAGAGTGGGTGAGGGGTTACCAGAGTGGGGTGAGGGAGTTGTGTTTGTGTTTGTGTTTGTGTTTGTGTCTGTGGTGGTGGTGGTGGTAGTGGTGACAGTGCAGGTGGTAGGGTGAGGAAGGTGAAGAGGAGAATGATGATGATGAGGGTATTTTGGTCTAAAAATTCGAGAAAGGATGATTTTAAAGTGTTTTTGAACGTTGGGGAAGATTTTAATAAGAAAAAAAGGTTGGAGACGATTTTGATTTCGACCCCAGACCTTGGGGACGAAAAAAGTATTTATCCCTTACTACTACTACTACTACTACTTGGTGATCGACACCTAAACCCTTTTATAAATACAACTTTTATTACCATCCGTAATTTGTGTGATTGGCAGCCGATGAATTAATTTGACTTGTTCACGTTTAGACGAAACATTACTAATCTAACCTTAAAAAGTCAACCCACATTTATAAACAATGACAGCAGTCACTTTGTATATAATAATTTATGCGTTTATTTTGTGATTCACATAATAATTACACAACTAATTTCGGTTGTTTAAATTTGACCTTCAACAACGATTTTGTTTATGCTAACATTAGTGTAAAAAGTCTACATTATCCCCAGTAAACATTATCCACATAAAATACACGTAACATTATCCACATGTTACAATAACTGAATGTTGGATTGTGCAACTACATCTTAGTAATATTTCTTTCTTAATACAATTATTTCAAACACTTATATAAAAAAATGTTATAAAAATTCTAAAGTTATCACATCTTTTTCATTGGAGATGTTACATGTTTAATTTAAGAGTTGCTTAAACTAAAAGTATTTTATCAATTTACCCTGTGCATCTTATATTTTTTACACAACACTAATATAAAAAGAAACCAAATAAAACACGATAGAAAAATATGAAACTCATTTTTAATAGTTATTAACTTCTTAGTTTAAACTCAATACATAAGCATACATTTAAATTTTAAATAAAAATTTAAATTCAATTGACACCATGCACTATTAAAGCAGGTGTTGAAAAATTTAAATTAAATTTAGTTGCATTTTAAATTCGTTGCATCAAATTTTAGATGTTAAGAGTATAAAAAAAATTTATGTTATGTGTCTCAGATTATGCATATTAACTCGATAATATTTTTACCATTGAGTATAGGTGATGTTGGCATTTAAAAATAAAAATAGTCAAATAAATTGTGCAATAAATCAAAACAAAGCGAAACGTTATGACTAATTAGGTTAACTGATGCAATTAGCATAGACTATGTAATAGTACGAATAATCCTTCAATAATTGCATTCATTTTGATTTGACGGTGCAGATATTGATATTCAACGATGTAAGATGTACTTCATTGAGTCTATTGAATCCTAAATAATAGTAATTGAAATTTTTTAATAACATCGCGAAAGGAAAACTATGGTAGTTTTTTACTATATTCTTCTGCTTACCAAATATTTAACCTTACTAAAAACAATATAATTGTTGGTTATTTTGATACCTCTCTTCAATCAATATCTTCTGATCCGTCTTTATTAAATTTCCATGTGACACAAATAACTAAAAACAATCTAATTTTCTCTTCATCCTTGATGCAAGATGCTGTCAAAGTATTCTTTACATGCATTTTATCAAGACCCAAAATACATTTTTTTTTAATCATGAAGCAAAACTTTAAGCCTATCAATGAACAGATGACCCTTCAGATAACGCCCAAAAAATCAACCACATCATATCAGGATTTTCTACAATGAAGACCACATATAGGTCCAGTGATCCATGAAGACACTTGACCTATTACGGCCCCTCAACGTGTTTTGGATAAGCCATTCATATATTTCACATAGCTTATGACACAATCTGTGCCCCTAGAGAATTGATCTTTGTACATACGTGCCTCAATTCCAACGGCCAAAATAGAATCTCTGTACCATTAGTAATTTGTATCTGATAATTATCCTTAAAATGACTTTTGCATTGTTAATAAGCTATAATACTCAAAATGTGGTGTCAAATTTATATTTAGAAAAAAAAATGTTACAGGGCCAATAACATTTATTTTTTTTGCCATCACCTAGTAATCAATATTTTAAAGTTTGGTAAAAAGTATATTGTTGGATTACTAGACTAAAAAAACTAGAAAAAATGAACTTAGTTGGTGCCTAAGTGATGTCTAAAAATAATAACTTTAGATTTTCTATAGTATTTCTCTTTAGAAAATATAGCATAAAAGATTTGTCTCTCAAAATATGTTGCTTTGGATTGAATTGTTAAGTTAGAAATACATTGTTTTGAATTTGGTTAATTTAATTTGTTTTGCATTTTTTTATACTCATAATGAATAAATTATAAAGTCACATGTTATGTTCTATTTTTTTTACAACGGAATGGGCCGGAAAAAACCTAACCCACCAAGAATAGAACTCGCAATGCATTCCCATATTACATAGAAACAGCGCAACATCTTCCTTTCCTAGCTTCAAATATTAGAGAATTCCACACCTTCTACTCAATTGGCAACAAGGTGACTAGCAGGTAAGAGTATGCTTCTAATCTGCCTCCTCAACTTGAAGACTCTGCCGCTTCCTCAAGTTGGACCGAGCCACTCATAAATTGGACCCGTTTAAACCTGAGTTGACCCGACCGGTTTTCAGCAAAACCGGTGGCCCAACTGGTTTATATGACCCGGACCGGGGGCCATGATATTATTTTTTTTAAAAAAAGAATGGACGGCGCCGTTCCATCCTCCTTCCCCCTTTCCCCTTTTCCCTCTCGAAGCCCTAATTGCTGAAGATCACCCTCAGCCCTCAACGCTCTCTCCTCTCTTGACTCTCTTTCTCAGTTTCTCGCCCCTCTCTCCCATGAGCTCAAGCTCTCGTCAGCTCGTCTCATCTTCGGTCTCTCACCTCTCATCTCCGATCTGTTAAGCTCTCATCAACTCAAGCACTCCCTTCCTTGAGCTCGCTTCGTCGGCGGCAGAAGCAGACGGAACCAGCATCTGGTCCTTCAGATGGTAGTGGTCGTCGTCTTCTTGCTTCTCATTGTCTCGGTCTCGCACCTGGTTGTCGTTGTCACTTTCTGTCGTCACCGTCTCAGCCTGCCTTCCCCGCTATCGTCGCCGCCGCGGGACTGGTCCTCGTCGTCTGTCTTGTCATCGTCTTGCACTTAGACGTGCGCCTTCCCTGCAATCTTCATCGTCGACAGCAGAGGCAGCAGGTCCCAGTGGGCTGGTCTTCATTGTCGTCTTCTTGCTTCTCGCCTTGCCATCAGCTTCTCCCTCGCCGTCAGCTTCCTTTGGGCGACCCGATTTGATGACTTTCAGGAAATTTCCTTGTTCTTTCTGTTTCAATTTTGTTGCTGCATCACTGCACTTTGATTTTGTTGCTGAAAGTAATGTGTTGCTGAAAGTTGAATGTGTTGCTGAAATTTTTTACTGATTATCATGAACCCTTAATTTGTTGTACTTAAAAGGCATAATTTTTTCATAGATTCAGTCCTAACATATTTAATACCAAACATTTCTTATTTTCTATTTTGGTTGAAGATTGTAGTCTTATGAGTTTTTCCAGGGTTGAAATGTGAGAATTTATATGTTGTCAGATTTGAATAGCAAACTGCTTGAGCAAAGACAGAAAGAATTGCTGCAGTTATTATTTTCAATGTGACCCTCAAATTGTAGTCTGTTACTTAAAATTAATAGATATTGTTATTTTAATGGTGGCATGTGTATTTCTTTCTTCAGTTTCAAATTTGGATGCATTGATGCGTCCCAATGAATAAACTATGTATGTCACCTCATAATGCAAACATTCTAGCAGAATATCTGACTTTTATGGCACAAAGAGAATTGAAGATAAACAGTGAATTTTCTATTTTTTTTACTATTATTATTGTTAAGAAAAATAAGATGGGTGGGATTTCTTATCTCTTTGATTTGAAGCATATAGTTTAACAATGTGTTTACTTTTTAGGCTAAGAAAGTGAAGAAAGCTCTTCAGACAGAGTGGCTTAAGTCTCTTCTGAAAAGGACTATTTTTGAATCTTCGTGCAACTCTTCCCCTTCTTAAGAAAGATTAAAACCAATATTGCATAAGCAGTACCGATTCAATTTGCCAAAATTGTGCATCTGGACCCAAACATGTTCTTCATGTGGTGATCACAATCTACATGCATATTTACAAAGATGTTGTTCACATTGATGCTATGAGAGAGTATATTAACTGCTCACAAATTCAGGTATGATATCCTACCTTAATGTAAGTTTCTAACATATTATTTCATGTGTAGTTTTCAAATCTTACGGATGTTATTTCACGTACTATTGGTTACCTTAATTTATGTGTAGAAGTCGTAGCAGGTTTGGCCTTTGATAAATCTTGATTGTCTATCATGTGAAACATAACAAGAAAAAAATATAGCTGACAATATAATGTTGCAGCTTTTGCATTTTGATTATGGGACCGTTGAGGTTTCACCAGGAATCCTGGACTACTGATGATGCAAAAGCTGCTAAAACTTATAATGATATTTTAGACTTCATTTATTTTTTTATTTTTTGCTTCTCTTAACTTTTTCTTCTGAATAAAGAATGCATTGTTTCTTCTTGAACTCATTTGTTGATAAGGTTGAAAGTTGATGAGAAAATCTTCATGAATCCTAGGGGGCCAATGCCAGTTGTTAAGCTTATCTAATTGGGATGAGTAATTGGGGTATAAGTCAACTTTTGTTCTTCATTTTTCCATCAACAATTAATAATTGGCATATTCTTGCTGAAATAATCACTTAGCTTAAGTTTGTTTGTTGCCGACAATCTTCACCGAGTTGATTGAACCTTGAATTTGGTGCTGTTTTTGCTGAATAATCACTTAATTAAATTTTTTTGTTAGCTGAAAGTTGAATTTGTTACTTATTATCATCACTGAAGATTGAATCTATTGTTGTCTTGCTGAAATAATCACTTAGTTAAATTTTTTGTTACTGAAAATCTGTAAATCATCTTTTGAGCTAAATCTTTTGTTGCTAAAAATTATTATAGTTAATTTGTTGTTGAAAATGAGGTTCATGCTCTTAGAATAAAATTTAGTTAAATTGTTGTTCTCATACTTTCTGTTTGTATTATTATGAATTATTCTTGGTATTGATTTGTGAAAGATACACAAATGTAGATAATAGATATAGATGCAAATCGAAATGAAGGAATTGTTGGTCAAGCTTCAAATTTGTCTTATGAAGATATAGATGCCGACTTTCAGATCACCTCTTGGATTTGATTTACTGATTGTGATATCTTTAGTTCTCTCTTGTTCTTTAAAACGAGAAAGTATTTTGTACTTTTGAAGGTGCCTCGAGAGCGACGATGTCCTGTTGGGTATTTATTCAGCAACTCACTGCCACCTCGAGCGTGTGGCCTTACGAGTATTACAAGCAAGATATGCAATGCAGCAAAACATTATGGTCCGTGAACCTACTTGTAAGTTCCCTTTGCCTTTTGGCTTCTTGTTCGAATCAATTTGCTATGGAAAGTTATAACACTCCTGATATTTCACGCTCACGCAAATATACCTTTATGCAGCCCACGGCCTTATCCCCCCAAAGCCGAATAGCAGGCTACTCATAGACCATAGCATGAGAAGTCTACTTGTACAAGTATGTTGGAAATTAGAAATCCTTAACCCCATACACCGTCCAGTCATTAAGTCGACACACCTAATTGTTGGAGGTCTTACACGTATTTGGTATCAGTGGTCCCACCAGATCAGACGGAAGCATTGGTTGTGCGAGGCCAACTAGACTTCGACCCAACTCTAGCCATAGAGGATATGTGCAACTTTTCATCCGAAGCCTTTGCCAGCTACTTAACCGTTATGTCGATGACTAAAACCTCGATATCACCCGTCATTAGAAATAGAGGTGTGTTGAGCTTGCTCGGGATCTCAAGTCTTTAGAAGAGAGGCTAAAGAAAGTCACCGAAAGTAGGAATCCATCTGAGGATTTAGACATACAGTAGAAACAACAACCACCATTGCCTTAGGGGTTAAGGTTTACATGCATCATGTGTGCACCTTTTGCATGTTATTGTCGCCTTTGCCCCCGCATTCTAGTTATTATGTAATTCTCGCGTTCCACCTACCGAGACCACACCCATATCGACCTCCACTTCTATATATGTCCATAAGACTTGCTCAGCATTTCTCGTTACTGTATCCTTATAATGCAACTACAAATAATTCATCCATCTATCTAGAACTTTACAACAATTGGCTAACGCATTAAACTATTTCAAAGAAAGCGTGTGTTACAAACTAACGTCTTAAACACATCGATTATTATTACTACTACTACTACTATTTGGTGATCGACACCTAAATCCTTTTATAAATACAACTTTTATTACCATCCGTAATTTGTGTGATTGGTAGCCAATAAATTAATTTGACTTATTCACGTTTAGACGAAACATTACTAATCTAACCTTAAAAAAGTCAACCCACATTTCTAAACAATGACAACAGTCACTTTGTATATAATAATTTATGCGTTTATTTTGTTATTCACATAATAATTACAGAACTAATTTCGGTTGCTTAAATTTGACCTTCAACAACGATTTTGTTTATGCTAACATTAGTGTAGAAAGTCTACATTATCCACACTAAACATTATCCATATAAAATACACGTAACATTATCCACATGTTACAATAACTGAATGTTGGATTGTGCAACTACATCTTAGTAATATTTCTTTCTTAATACAATTATTTCAAAATCTTATATGAAAAATGTTATAAAAATTCTAAAATTACCACATCTTCATTGGAGATGTTACATGTTTAATTTAAAAGTTGCTTAAACTAGAAGTATTTTATCAATTTACCTTGTGCATCTTATATTTTTTACACATACACTAATATAAAAAGAAACCAAATAAAACATGATAGAAAAATATGAAACTCATTTTTAATAGTTATTAATTTCTTAGTTTAAACTCAATACATAAGCACACATTTAAATTTTAAATAAAAGTTTAAATTCAATTGAAACCATGCACTATTAAAGCACATGTTGGAAAATTTAAAATAAATTTAGTTGCATTTTAAATTCGTTGCATCAAAATTTAGATGTTAAGAGTATAAAAAAATTTTATGTTATGTGTCTCGGATTATGCATATTAACTGGGTAATATTTTTACCATTGAGTATAGGTGATGTTGGCATTTTAAAATAAAAATAGTCAAATAATTTGTGCAATAAATCAAAACAAAGCGAAACATTATGACTAATTAGGTTAACTGATGTAATTAGCATAGACTGTGTAATAGTACGAATAGTCCTTCAATAACTGCATTCATTTTGATTTGACGGTGCAGATATTGATATTCAACGATGTAAGATGTACTTCATTGAGTCTATTGAATCCTAAATAACATTCATTGAAATTTATTAATAACATTGCGAAAGGAAAACTACGGTAGTTTCTTACTATATTCTTCTGCTTACCAAATATTTAACCTTACTAAAAACAATATAATTGGTGGTTATTTTGATACCTCTCTCCAATCAATATCTTCTGATCCATCTTTATTAACTTCCCATGTGACACAAATAACTAAAAATAGCCCAATTTTCTCTTCATCCTTGATGCAAGACGCTGTCAAAGTATTCTTTACATGCATTTTATCAAGACCCAAAATACATTTTTTCTTTAATCATGAAGCAAAACTTTAAGCCTATCAATGAACAGATGACCCTTCAGATAAGGCCCACAAAATCAACTACATCATATCAGGATTTTCTACAATGAAGACCACATATAGGTCCAGTGATCCATGAAGACACTTGACCTATTACGGCCCCTCAACGCGTTTTGGATAAGCCTTTCATATATTTCACATAGCTCCTGACACAACCTATGCCCCTAGAGAATTGATCTTTGTACATACGTGCCTCAATCCCAACGGCCAAAATAAAATCTATGTACCATTAGTAATTTGTATCTAATAATTATCCTTAAAATAACTTTTGCATTGTTAATAAGCTATAATACTCAAAATGTGGTGTCAAATTTATATTTAGAAAAAAAAAATGTTACAGGGCAATAACATTTATTTTTTTTTTTGCCATCACCTAGTAATCAATGTTTTAAAGTATGGTAAAAAGTATATTGTTGGATTACTAGACTAAAAAAACTAGAATAAATGAACTTAGTTGGTGCCTAAGTGATGTCTAAAAATAATAATTTTAGATTTTATGTAGTATTTCTCTTTATAAAATATAGCATAAAAGATTTGTCTCTCAAAATATGTTGCTTTGGATTGAATTGTTAAGTTAGAAATACATTGTTTTGAATTTGGTTAATTTAATTTGTTTTGCATTTTTTTATACTCACCATGAATAAATTATAAAGTCACATGTCATGTTCTATTTTTTTTACAACGGAATGAGCCGGAAAAAACCTAACCCACCTAGAACAGAAACTGCAATGCATTCCCATATTACATAGAAACAGCGCAACATCTTCCTCTCCTAGCTTCAAATATTAGAGAATCTCACACCTTCTACTCAATTGGCAACAAGGTGACTAGCAGGTAAGAGTATGCTTCTAATATGCCTCTTCAACTTGAAGACTCTGCCGTTTCCTCAATTTGCTTCCAATCTTCCTTCTAGGCATGGCGGGTAGCCCCTTGCCAAGGTTCATTTCTTGTGTTGTTGTGTTGATCCCACCCATCGCTGCGAATGATTATGAGGAGGTCACCTCGCTTTTCTCATCTTATCAGTCCCACTCCTCTCTTTCTGTTTCTTGTTTGTCCAACTGAACTAAACAAAACTAGCATGCTAAGCTTGCTTTATATATTTATTCTCTACAGTTTGCTAGATTCACTCAACTTTATCCTAAGCATGCCTCTCACCGTTATTGCATCTTATCGCATTTCAACCCCTCACAATCACAGGCTATTTCTAACCCCCCTCCTTAACAAAAACCTATACATACAGATACACCAAATCATTATATTGGTCACAACGTTTCTAGGAAGGATAAGAACAAGTATCTTCTCTCTACTATAAATATCTATCATCATGCTCAGTCAAGTTCGTCTTTTTTGTTTCTCGAATTGCTTGTTTAAATACCAAATAATGTGATGCGACATAGCTTTTTGATCTGAACGACGCTGAGGAAGCGATTTATGGTCTTGAAGCATGGATTGCATGGGAGAAGAAGTTCCCTATTGCCTTTTTAAAACTCATATTAAACACTCTCGAGAAGTAACAACACTGGCATAGGGTTGTTCAGGTACCCTATTAGGCTATCACCACTTGCTTTCTTTCTCGTCTTTGTGAACTTCAATTTGATAGATAGGAAAATCTAGGAATTTAAATATTCCAATGACCAACTACTCTTTTTGTTTGTTAAAATTCCTCATACTCTAGATTTATTATATGTAGAAGCTGATCAATCTTAGAGTGTTCCTTTTTGCTGATTAAATTACATGATAATATGACATCATGATTATTGCTGATTAAATAGAATTTAACTTCACCTCACTTTTATTCAATCAATTACTCTATTTCTTTAGGTGATTAAATGGATGCTAAGCAAGGGGCAGGGAAACACAATGGGAACATATGGTCAATTGATATGAGCTTTAGATATGGACCATAGAGTGGAAGAAGCGTACGAATTCTAGAAGACCAAGTCCAGCCATAGAATATGCTGCATGACTTTGCATCTGAAGGTTGTGCCAGTTACTTGACCGTTATGTCGATGACTACAACCTCCACATCACCCGTCATTGGAAAGAGCAGTGTGTTGAGCTTGTCGGGATGTCAGGTTTTTAGAAGAGAGGTTGAAGGAAGTCACCGAAAGCAAGAATCCATATGAGCATTCAGGCACACAGTAGCAACAACTACCACCATTGCCTTAGGGTTTAGGGTTTACGTACATCACATGTGCACACCTTTGCATGTTATCATCGCTTTTGCCCCATGTTCTAACTATTATGCAATTCCCACGTGCCACCTACCGAGACCACATCCATATTGCCCTCCACTTCTATGTCCATATGACTTGCTCAGCACTTTGCTGTATCCTAAAAATGCAACTACAAATGATACATCCATCTGCCTAGACTTTACAACAATTGGCTAATAGTAAAAGATTCACTGAAAACTTTTTTCTACTTAAAAATTATTGAATTTTTTATTATCTATCCAAATTATATTATTTTAGCTAAATAAATTTTATCTTTACAATTAACTCAAATATTATAATATTATCTTAATCTTTATAATTTTTCATTTATCTAAATTTATTTTTTTATTTTTAGATTTAATTTCATAAATTTGTGTTAATGTCAAAATATTAAAAAAAATTACAGATTAATGAATTTATTTAAAAAAATAAATTTATTCAAGACAGGACGGCCATGGCACAACGTGAGACAGGGGAGTATGTTGAGGAAACAGAATTAGAGGAGTATAAACGTCGAATTCAAAGGCTACAGAAAATATTGTTTGTGGCAAAATATGAAATTTTAGCCAGACGATGTGATAAATAGAAGACACGCTCATTTATTTTCATTACAATTTAGGTTCGTAGTTAAAATTTGGTGGCTAAGTCCGTTTTTGTGGTATTACATCACCCTCCTGCTTGGTATTTATAGGCATTTTTGTGCAAGCATAAACCGCCATATCCCTCTCGCAGTTTATGCATTTTTTGTGTTCATGAAGAAATCGCTGGAGAGGTACTACAGTTTCTTCTTTATTGTGTTTAAACGTAAATCGCTCTATCATTGTTTTGAAAACCGAACCGGACCGATCGGTTCAATCGGGTTAACCGGGAACCGGTTACTTAACCAGTTCGGATAAGCCTCTAAAACACCTGGCAAAAAACCGATGAAAAACTGGTCGAATCGGCTATTAACCGGTGAATCGGTAGAACCGTCCAGTTTTTTAAAGAGTTTTCGGTTCGAAAATAACCCCCCTCTAAACGGCGTCGTTTTGTTCTTTAAAAAAAAAAGAAGCTAAACGAACGAAGCCCTAAATCTTCCCCGTTAACCCATCTTCAGTTTTCACCAAGGTTCTAAAAACCGGACCGGACCGGCCAGTTCGACCGGGTTAACCGGAAACCGGTCATCTGGCCGGTCCGGTTGATGTTAGAAACTGATCTGCAAAAAACCGGGAAAAACCAAACGAACCGGTGCATAACCAGTGAACCATTTGAACTGTCCGGGTGTTTGAGCATCCCGGTTCGCTGCACTATATATTAAAAAAAAGGCAGATCTCACTTCTCTCTCACACACGAAGGAAACCCTATCAGAATGGCCACCTTCAAGCTCTAGTTCGCGTGCTAGCCCTCGCCACTGTCACTGCCGACAGTGACAGCCCTCTCGAAGGTCTGCTTGGCCCTCTCGAAGGTCAAGCCAGTCGTCATCGTCGGCCCCGATTTGCTGTTTTTTCTGACTTTGTTAAGTTTGGTTCACTTATGGATTTCACCGGTGCACCTCAACTCAGTTCTGGACTTCTCTCATTGCCAATATTCTGAAAACCGGACCGGACTGGCCGGTTGGACCAATTTAACTACGAACCGGTAATACTAACAGTCCGATCAGACATGTAAAACCGGAAATCATAAAACCGGTAAAAAACCGTTGAACCGGATGAGAACCGGCCGGTCAGACCGAATCGGAACCCGGCCGGTTTACACAAAAAAGGGAAGCTCATTCGTTTCTTTCTCCCTTTCTCCCTTTCTTTCTTTGAATCAGAGAAATCACCCAAACCCAACCACAAAACCCTAGCACTGTAAGCCTACACCACCGCCACAAGGAGTGGCATACTGCCGCCGTCTGTCGCATTCAAAGTTCGAAATCCGTCATCTAGCTTCCCTCGTGCTTCAAATCTTCAACCCCTGTTCACTGTCACCGATCGCGGTTGCTTCCTCGAGCTCGGCGTCCGTCGTCTTTGTCTGCTCAGCGCGCTTCCGTCGCCGTTTGTTTTCCGTTCACGTTTGCGTCTTCGTTCGCGTTCTTCGCCATTCGCGTTCGCTCGGCGTTCACCGTTCGCGTTCACTCGCTGTTCACCGTTCGAGTTCGCATTTGTCTGGAAGCCACGTTGCTCTGCTTTAAACTCTGCCACCAACCCGCGCGCTCCACTCAGCCGTCGAACTGCTCTCTTTTGTCCCCGCCGTGGTTCCCTAAACCCGCCACCAGATAATACACTCACAAAACACCAATACTCTTCTTCAAACTCTGCAACTTCTGATTTCTATTACAATAAGTAATTATTTGATTTGGTAGTGGTATGGATTTTTTCATAGACTAAATTAAAGTTACAATAGTTATGTTCTCTTCTCTATCACATTGAAATTAAGCTTTGAATTCTCTTATTTCGTTTTAATTTTACCGCACTCAACATGTTTAATGAAATGCTTTAACCATATTTCTGGTTGGTTTTATAATTTCTAGCTTTTAGAAACTTAGTAAGTTGATTGCATGTGAAATTAGAATAATTGGATCATAGTAATTAGGAAATTTTAGCTGTACAAATAGCATCTTTGCAGAAAACATGTTAGCATGATGATTCCACTTGCATTAGTGTTCTTCTGGTAAATTTTTTTAACTGTTATTATGAACTTGTTAATTTGCTAATGGTTCTTGTGTTCTTCTATTACTTTTATTTTTTTTGTTTTGTTGTGATTTTCTGTTCTTGAGTTTGTTAAGTTGATTTGCTAAATTGTTGGGCTGCTGTTGTTTTAATTTGTCAAATTGTTTGGTTGCTGCGACTTAATTTGTTGGATTTTCTATTTAGGTCTTGTTCTTGTTTATTTGCTAAATTGTTTTTGTGTATTTATTGTTTATTTGCTGGATATTGGTGGTCATTGTCTTTGAGATTATTTACTATGCAGGTTTAGCGTCATCACTGTTTTGGAATGTTTTATAATGTACTAATGTTTGTTGCTGTTTTGTAATTGCTGGTTGCAGGTTTAGTGTGATTATTGGTTAATGTTTTGGTTTAGTGTTCTCTCTTTTCTAGATTTCCCTTCTCCCTGTATTTCTGCATGTTGCTGAATTGGTAATCAATAAATTTGCCTTTTTGCTGTAACTCGGGACTTTACTAGGATTTGTTAAATTTGTTGCTGTAACTTGCATTTGTTGCTGAATTTGTTGCTTCCCAGTCACAAAATTAGAACAGAATGCTCAGTCAGTGTTTGATTGATTGGCTTTGCTCACCGATTGTATTTGATGATAAATTTTAAATTGATAACTTTTAAATTTTAAATTTGCACTGCCCATGTTACTGATTCACTGTTCTTTGAGTGCTTTTTGTTGTTGTTAATCATTGTGATGAGCTTTGTTAAAATTTGCACTGCCTATATTACTGAGTGTTCTTTCAGTGCTTTTTGTTGTTGTTAATCATTGTGGTGAACTTTGTTAAAATTTGCACTGCCTATGTTACTGATTCACGGATTCATCCCTCTTGTCATTATCATTGGCATGAACTCCGAACCAAAGCCCCAACTCTCTGGATAAAATTGTAATGAAAGCTTATTGGGACTTTTTCTTCTACTTAAGGTATGAATCAGAATGATGAGGCCAAGTTGTGAATACACAAGTGTCAACGGACTATAATATATATTGAATTTGTGACATTAGAAGGGTGTAATAATAACAATAATGGAGTCATGTTACTTGAATATTGAGGTTTAACATTTAAACTCTCAGCTTTTCAGCCCTGTTTGATTCTTCATCTCATCTCAGGCAATTGAATCGAATCAACCAGGCCTTCCTTTTCTTTTTCTTTTAGTTGATTCTTAATTTTTCTAATATATGTAACTTTCTGAATCAAGTGGATCAGATTATGTAGTTTTCTTGATTTGGGATATTTTTGAAGACGCATTAGAAGAGCTATTTTATTATTATGTTTGCTATAATAATATTCACATGTTGTGTATGCTTGTGATTGTTTCGGTGTTTACATTTTCTTTCCAAGTCACTTGCTGTGGTTGTTCTCTGAGTTAAGGCTTTGTATGTGTGTGTGAGAATATGTGATAATGTTGAATGTTGTTGCATCTAATAGGAGTTCTTGGAGTACCCTCATCTTTGATCCTTTATATTTTATTTATTATTTTATTCTAAAACGGTTTTTTCGGTTGAACCACCGGTTGGACCGGTTAGACCAATAAACTAGTGAACCAGTGAGTAAAGCGGTATGATGACCGGTCCTGTTTTCAGAACCTTGCTCATCGCCGTCGCTCATGCACGTTTGCTTCTCGTCGGCGTTTTTCTGCTTCGTCTCTGTTCTCTCTCTCTTTCTCAAAGCTCAGTCACTGTCACCGTTGGTAAGCCTCCATCCCTCCACTACTTCTTCAATTTTATTTTTGGGAGTTAATTACTATTTTTCTGGATTTAATTAGGTTGATTGTTGATGTTTTTCTGGGTTAATTAGTTGTTTTCTGAGTTAATTTTCTTCGCTGTTCATTGTTGTTAACAGAGCTAGATTGTTGGTGTTTTGTTCTGACCTCTGCTCTCTGCCACTGTGAGTTCTTGGGTTTTTGAATTATTTTTTTATTTTGTTAATTCACTATATGAATTATTTGTCGGGAGATTGTTAGTTCAATTGTCTTGTTAAATATATGAATCGATGGCTTGATGCAGAGTTCTTCTGCTTTTCAATTTTTTTTATTTTGTTAATTATATGAATTAATCTTTCTATAATTCTGAATTTGCTTAATATAAATTTGATATAAGTTCAATTTTGGATTCTGGATGTTGAATGCTATATAGAATTGATACAATTTTGGGACTCTAGATTTTGAATGCTACATTGACTTTTGCTGAATATAATTCTGGATTTTGAATGCTGTATGAATTGATATAATCCAAGGCAAATATTTTCTCAGTTCGTTCTTTTCTTATATAGAGCCAGACAATGCATATGATGTATCAAGTTGTTGCTAGAGAATTGAATCAAAATTCAGTTTCTGTTCAAAGTTTTGCTTCTGCTGCTTTTTGTTCTGTTATTTTAAATCCTTATATTTCATGTAGGCTTAGAAAAGTTCAGGTACGTGAGGCAACACATTGATGCTCATTTGTGTAAGCAGCATCAAAATGGTCCTTTAATAATCAATTTTCTGTTCATCAAGAACCAATTTTTTTGTTTTTGAGGTCTAATTTTAAGAAGAAATGTAACAGATTGATAGTGAAGAGACAATTTAATGTCCCATATATCTTTGGAACTAATTTGACCAATTTAGTAATATATAAATTGATGATCAATTTGATGTCAAATGCATATTCGACGGACCAAATAAACTTTAATTTTTGAAGGGCTTACTCATGTTTTGAGCTTAATTCCTTTTGTTTATTTATTTATTCTTTTTAAATGTATTACCTTGATGTTATTTACTATGAGGAATTTGTCATCATTAATTTTAAGGGTTAATAATGCTTGCTGTAGAAAAGTTTCATTTTGATTATTTTGGCTGCAAACTTTATACATACAAGTGCATAAAATTCTAACATCCTTACCAAACATAAGTTTATTAATTAAATCGGTTCAACCACGGTTCAACCCCGGTTGAACTATTGAACCATTGAACCAGTCACTTGACCGATTCAATGACCGGTCCGGTTCTCGCAACCTTAGTCTTCACTCTTCACAAACTCATCTCTCCTCTCTTTTGCTGGAACCATAGAAGCTACAACAAGCAACCAATCGAGCAGCTAGCCAGCCACCGGAGCCCGCCGCTACTGCATCCCGCAGCCACCGCATTCTGTAGCGACGGGTTTGAAGGCTGCGTCCTTGTCATCGCCGAGCTCGCCTTCTCTGTGTTCACCGGTGTCGCCTCCTCTGTCGTCGCCGTTGCTCACCTTCCTCCTCGCCGCCGGTGAGTACTGATTGGTGACTACTGAGTTCTTCTGTTCTTCAATCTTTTTGAGTTTTTGTCTTTGTTCTTCTATTCTTCTGTGCTCTGGCCTTTTGTTTCTGTTCTTTTGTTCGTCTGTTCTTTAATTAAATTTTTTATTTTTTATTCATTGAAGAATTTAGGGCAGATTTGAAGTAGGTTGATGTTCTTCAGATGCAGAGTTCTTCTCTTGACATCTTGTTCTATTTTTTAGTTGTTTTTATGTTGTTAATTATATAATTAATCATTCTGTTATTTTAAAAGCATTTAATGTAGGTTCAATTTTAGAATTCTGCTTTGTTGATGTAGGTTCAATTTTTTCAATTCTGCTCTGTTGATGTAGGTTCAATTTTCTCAATATGCGACTTTCTATCTCTGAGTCGAAGCTGAGCCTCTGTTCCATCCTCTTTTCATAGAGTTTCTTGGTGTGCGGCGACCTCTCATTGCCGTCTCTGGTCGTGGCAGCATCATAATACGACAGCAACTCTTTCCTCCCTTCTTCAGGTTTTTGCTCTGTTTTCTCTTGCTGTTTTGTTTAGCTTTAATTTTATAGTTTATTCTACATTAGTTTAGTTGGATTTTTTATTTCCGTTAGTGGATTCTAAGTTGTTGGAATAAGGTAGTTCAGTTTGTAGATTCTAAGTTTGAAATTTCTCGGTTGGCTGTTGCTTTGCTTGCTTATATAAGCTTGGTTACTACTATTTATTATTGTGTTTGGCTGTATTAAGTGTGGAAGTTGTTGAATGGGTAAGCATTGCAGTTGAAGTTTGTTTGTTTATGCTGAATTTGTACATTGCGTGCTAGGTGTTCGATTAAATGCCTCTGTGATGCTGAGTTTGAATTATATGTTGTAGTTACCATATAGTTTGAACCACTCTTTGTTTAGGCAAATTTTTCAAGAATAATGCACTTTGGGTTGTCTCTTGATGCTTGTTTAAGTTATGAAACTCATGTTTATCCATTGCTCATGGTATCTCTTCATGCTTGTGCTTAATGTTATTTTTGTCATGAAAACACCTAAATGAGTGGAATGCTCAAACTTCTTGCAATTTAGGTGATTTCATAGACAGAATGCTTTAATTAATTTTGTGAACTGGTGGTGACTTTTAATGATAAATTATGAATAACTTATTTTGTGAAATTGTTAAATTTTGAATTTTATTAGTTTAGAAATGATTGAATTTAAATTTTTAAAATTATGTATTGGATTTTTTATAATTTTACTCTATATTTAATTAAACTGGTTCAACCACGGTTTAACTCCGGTTGAACCATTAAACCATTGAACCAGTCACTCGATCGGTTCGATGACTGGTCCGATTCTCGCAACCTTGCGCTCTATCCTTCTAGCGGTTTACGTGTGTTCCTAATCTGCTGAACCGCTATCGTGGTTGCTATAATAATATAAAAGTTGCATTTGCGTATATGATCTTTAAAAGTTGTATTCTAGTAATATTGAACTGCAAATAATTTTTTTCGTAACTTGCCCTAAAAAAATGAGTAGCTAATTGATTTAATTACATGAGTCACTAACTGCTAACTAATTAAGTTAGATATCCATGAGAATAATACTACACATCTAAGTATTTTTGTTAACCAAGTCCAACCAAATTAGTTTAATATCAACAAAAATCAATTTGGATAGCAGTTTTATTATTTAACTCGGTTGGACTCATTGTTATCAAATCCGGTTCGACCAGTTATCCGACCACCTGGTTGGATCGAGCCACTAGTTGAACCGATCATATATTGGACCCGTTGAAACCTGGGTTGACTTGGCCGGTTTTCAGCAAAACCGGTGGCCCAACCGGTTTATATGACCCGGACCGGGGGTCATGATATTGTTTTTTTTTTTAAAAAAAGAATGGACGGCGCCGTTCCATCCCCCTCCCCCCTTTCTCCTTTTCCCTCTCTGAAGCCTTAATTGCTGAAGATCACCCCCAGCCCTCAACGCTCTCTCCTCTCTCGACTCTCTTTCTCAGTTTCTCGCCCCTCTCTCCCACAAGCTCAAGCTCTCGTCAGCTCGTCTCATCTCCGATCTCTCACCTCTCATCTCCGTTCTGTTAAGCTCTCGTCAGCTAAAGCACTCCCTTCCCTGTGCTCGCTTCGTCGGCAGCAGAAGCAGACGGAATCGGCATTTGGTCCCTCGGATTGTAGTGGTCGTCGTCGTCTTGCTTCTCACTGTCTCGGTCTCGCACCTGGTTGTCGTTGTCGCTCTCTGTCATCACCGTCTCGGCCCTTCTTCCCCGCTATCATCGCTGCCGCGAAACTGGTCGTCGTCATCTGTCTCGTCATCGTCTTGCACTCAGACGCGCGTCTTCTCTGCAATCTTCGTCGCCGGAAGCAGAGGCAGCAGGTCCCGGTGGGCTGGTCTTCGTTGTCGTCTTCTTGCTTCTCGCCTTGCCATCAGCTTCTCCCTCGCTATCAGCTTCCTTTGGGCAACCCCATTTGGTGACTTTCAGGAAATTCCCCTGTTCTTTCTGTTTCAATTTTGTTGCTGCATCACTGCACTTTGATTTTGTTGCTGAAAGTAATTTGTTGCTGAAAGTTGAATGTGTTGCTGAAATTTTTTACTGATTATCATGAACCTTGAATTTGTTGTACTTAAAAGGTGTAATTTTTTCATAGATTCAGTCCTAACATATTTAATACTAAACATTTCTTATTTTCTATTTTGGTTGAAGATTGTAGTCTTATGAGTTTTCCCAGGGTTGAAATGTGAGAATTTATATGTTTTAGATTTGAATAGCAAACTGCTTGAGCAAAGACAGAAAGAATTGCTGCAGTTATTATTTTCAATGTGACCTTCAAATTGTAGTCTGTTACTTAAAATTAATAGATATTGTTATTTTAATGGCGGCATGTGTATTTCTTTCTTCAGTTTCAAATTTGGATGCATTGATGTGTCCAAATGAATAAACTATGTATGTCACCTCATAATGCAAACATTCTAGCAGGATATATGACTTTTATGGCACAAAGAGAACACAAAGAGAATTGAAGATAAACAGTGAATTTTCTATTTTTTTTACTATTATTATTGTTAAGAAAAATAAGATGGGTGAGATTTCGTATCTCTTTAATTTGAAGCATATAGTTTAACAATGTGTTTACTTTTTAGGCTAAGAAAGTGAAGAAAGCTCTTCAGCCAGAGTGGCTTAAGTCTCTTCTGAAAAGGACTTTTTTTGAATCTTCGTGCAACTCTTCCCCTGCTTAAGAAAGAGTTAAACCAATATTGCATAACCTATACCGATTCAATTTGCCAAAATTGTGCATCTGGACCCAAACATGTTCTTCATGTGGTGATCACAATCTACATGCATATTTACAAAGATGCTATTCACATTGATGCTATGAGAGAGCATATTAACTGCTCACAAATTCAGGTATGATATCCTACCTTAATGTAAGTTTCTAACATATTATTTCATGTGTAGTTTTCGAATCTTACGGATGTTATTTCACATACTATTGGTTACCTAAATTTATGTGTAGAAGTCGTAGCGGGTTTGGCCTTTGATAAATCTTGATTGTCTATCATGTGAAACATAACAAGAAAAAAATATAGCTGACAATATAATGTTGCAGCTTTTGCATTTTGATTATGGGACCGTTGAGGTTTCACCAGGAATCCTGGACTACTGATGATGCAAAAGCTGCTAAAACTTATAATGATATTTTAGACTTTATTTATTTATTTATTTATTTATTACTTCTCTTAACTTTTTCTTCTGAATAAAGAATGCATTATTTCTTCTTGAACTCATTTGTTGATAAGGTTGAAAGTTGATGAGAAAATCTTCATGAATCCTAGGGGGCCAATGCCAGTTGTTAGGCTTATTTAATTGGGATGAGTAATTGGGGTATAAGTCAACTTTTGTTCTTTATTTTTCCATTAACAATTAATAATTGACATATTCTTGCTGAAATAATCACTTAGCTTAAGTTTGTTTGTTGCCGACAATCTTCACTGAGTTGATTGAACCTTGAATTTGGTGCTGTTTTTGCTGAATAATCACTTAATTAAATTTTTTTGTTAGCTGAAAGTTGAATTTGTTACTTATTATCATTACTGAAGATTGAATCTATTTTTGTCTTGCTGAAACAATCACTTAGTTAAATATTTTGTTGCTGAAAATCTGTAAATCATCTTTTGAGCTAAATCTTTTGTTGCTGAAAATTATTATAGTTAATTTGTTGTTGAAAATGAGGTTCATGCTCTTAGAATAAAATTTAGTTAAATTTTTGTTCTCATACTTTCTGTTTGTATTATTATGAATTATTCTTGGTATTGATTTGTGAAAGATACACAAATGTAGATAATAGATATAGATGCAAATCAAAATGAAGGAATTGTTGGTCAAGCTTCAAATTTGTCTTATGAAGATATAGATGCCGACTTTCAGATCACCTCTTGGATTTGATTTACTGATTGTGATATCTTTTGTTCTCTCTTGTTCTTTAATTTGAGAAAGTATTTTGTACTTTTGACTAGTTTATTATCTCTTTTTGCATCATTAGTTATGTCTAAGAATTGATACTTGATTGTTATTAATGTTTGTGAAGACATACATTTTAAGTTTTAACTTTATTTTTATAATTTTATATTTTTATTTAATTATAACCGGGTCAATCGGGTGAATTAGTGACTCACCGGTTGAACTAGTGGCCTGATGACCCAGTTGTATGACTGTGTCAAGTACCAGTTTGGTTCTGATAATTATGGTTGGACTTGGTTTATAAAAAGACTTGGATGTGTATTATTCTATCAATAATGGAGGGGGGGAGGGGGGAAGAGTTTGTTTCTAGTGAATCTGCAGCTTGTTGAACTTTGTTTTCTATTTTGGTATTTTTTGCTTTTGTTTTCTAATTTATTAAGTTACCAGAAAAAACTCTTAAAATGAAACCATAAATAAAATATCATTTGGATATATTGTCTGTCATAAATATAATAGAAATAAATCCATTGTGTTGTATAAAATTCCAGTTATAATAATGAAATCGTTATCACTAGCAAAATATAATATGAATGTACAACTATAATAACTTTTGCATTGTTAATAAGCTATAATACTCAAAATGTGGTGTCAAATTTACATTTAGAAAATATAGAATAAAATATTTGTCTCCAAAAATATGTTGCTTTGGATTGATTTGTTAAGTTACAAATACGTTGTTTTGGGGTTAATATAATTTTTTTTAATATATTCACAATGAAGACATAATTAACTCACATCTCATGTTCTATTTTTTTTTTGGACAATAAATTGGGTCGGAAAAACTTGACCCACCCAGAACGGAACCCGCAATACATTCCCAAATTGCATAGGAACAGCGCAACATCTTCCTCTCCTAGCTTCGAAGATTAGAGTCTCACACCTACTTCTCAATTGGCAACAAGGTGACTAACAGGTAAGAGTATGCTTCCAATTTGCCTCCTTAACTTTAAGACTCTGCTGCTTCCTCAATCTCCTTCCAATCTTCTAATCTTCCTTTCGGGCGTGGCGGGTAGCCCATTGCCAAGGTTCATTTCTTGTGTTGTTGTGTTGATCCCGTCCATCGCTGCAATTGCGAACAATGATGTGGAGGTCAACTCGCTTTTCTCATCTTGTCAGTTCTACTCCTCTCTTCTATGTTTCTTGTTTGTCCAACTGAACTGAACGAAAGCTAAACTTGCTTTGGATATTTGTTCTCTACAGGTTGCTAGATTCACTCAACTTCATCCTAAGCATGCTTCTCACCGTTACTGCAACTTATCCCGTTTCAACCCCTCACAATCACAGGTACTTTTCTCTCTCATCAACAATTTGTCCCCTAACTCTTAAATACTTCTACAAAATAACGCATTTCTCGCAGGCTATTTCTAACCCCCCTCCCCAACAAAAACCTCCACATACAGATGCACCAAATCATTATATTGGCCACAACGTTTCCAGGAAGGATAAAAATAAGTATCTTCTCTCTACTGTAAGTATCTATTATCATGCCCAGTTAAGCTCGTCTTTTTTCTCGAATTGCTTTTTTAAATACCAAATAATGCGATGCGACACAGCTTCTTGATCTGAATGACACTAAGGAAGCGATTTATGGTGCCCTTGATACGTGGGTTGCATGGGAATAGAAATTCCCTATTGCCTCATTGAAACTCATATTGAATGCTCTCGAGAAGCAACAACAGTGGCATAGGATTGTTCAGGTATCCTATCAGGCTATCACTGCTTGCTTTCTTTCTCATCTTTGTGAACTTCAACTAGATAGATAGGGGAATCTAGGAATTTCAATATTCGAATAACCAGCTACTTTTTTTGTTTATTAAAGTTCCTCATACTCTAGATTTATATGTAGAAGCTGATCAATCTTATAGTGTTTCTTCTTTTGCTGATTAAATTACATGATATGATTTGTTGCTGATTAAATGGAATTTAGCTTAACCTCACTTTTATTCAATAAATTACTCTGTTTCTTTAGGTGATTAAATGGATGCTGAGCAAGGGGCAGGGGAACACAATGGGAATATATGGTCAATTGATACGAGCTTTAGATATGGACCATAGAGTGGAAGAAGCGCACAAATTCTGGCAGACCAAAATCGACACTGATTTGCATTCGGTTCCCTGGCAGTTGTGTCATCTCATGATATCTGTATATTACTGAAACAACATGCTGGATGATCTTGTTCGGGTATGTTTTCCAAACTAACCATATACTACAATTTCGTTGTCTTATACTGATGCTCATTTGATCGTTATGGACAATTTGTGCAAATATTCGATTGCAATGTCATTGGATTGACGCATTGACATTTGGATCGTAATTTTGTGTTCTTTCATCAACAGCTTTTTAAGGGATTGGAAGCTTTTGATCGTAAACCTCGAGATAAAAGCATCATTCAGAAAATAACAAATGCATACGAGATGTTGGGCTTACATCAAGAGAAAGAGAGGGTACTGGAGAAATATAGCAATCTCTTCACAGAAGAAGGATCGATTAAGAAAGTTAGGAGGAACTCATCTGAGAAAAAATTAAAAAGGTAGTCTTATTTGTCGTCTTCGCACACAAGTATTTTTGTAGTTGATTGGTTTTGATTTTGGACCTGTATGGCTCCAAAGTACGGCAAGAACTAAATTATTTAGAGCTAATACATCCATATATAACTGGTAGTGTTAAATTTAGGGACAAAAACACTGTACATGTTTCACCGAATTCAAGTCGTGATTGAAGCATTGCCAAAGGGAATTACCATCAACTGAAAAGAAAACATTTATAGAAACAAGTAATCTGAACATCATAAATTTTATTAGTGTAATGAAACAACTATTTATTTTTTCGTGTATGACGAACTTATTACTTTCATGTGCTAATTCACTCAACTTTGTTGTAATTGTATAACTCTGGCATTGAGATCAGAGCAGATGGCAATACAGCTCAGCTTGAGACTTCTCAGTTGACTTGTCACAATATCAGTTCAAATACTTAGAAAAATCTTGTTGAGCTTCTAGAACCAATTCATTGTCATCCCATTCGTCACGGTATGACTCAGGTCGCAGCCTCTTGTTCTTAGATGCAAACTTGTACATTTCCATCCTCTATTCTTCAACACCACGAATCCTACACTGATTAGCAATCCAGCTATCGTATTCCCACTGTCATTACCATATATAATCCCAAATACACAATATATGCTGATATATATTCTTTCCGGTTCACTATTTTCGTTTTGATGTATTTAATCATTATCATTAAAATAGAATTGGTTACGAGTCCATTGAATTATAAATGCAATAGAAAATAAAAAGACAACTGTTACTATGAATTGGGGAAGGGAGTATATGATTTTAGACAAGCTAAAAAATATTAATTGCTTTTAAGTTTCAACTTTAGGAACCACTTGGTAACTGGCCAAATTATCAGTGTAACACTTAGAAGTGCCAGAAGCTTCAAGTGAAGAGTAGAATGCTTCAGGTCTCAGGATCTTGAGTCATTTCTTCTTTGGAAGGAAGTGCAAGGTGATTTGACAAAGCTCCTGCTATCTATTTGGTCTGCAGTTTGAACATAGGGAAGGGAACAACCTTCCAAGGTAACCCAACAAATGAAAGCCATGGGGTCAATGCTGGTGGAAAAACATGCTTGTACAATGTTCTTACAAAGTTGTCATCTACACTTCCCCATTTGTTTCAAGGAATGGGAAATCATACTTGTACCTGCTAAACGAACAAAAATGGTCATCAATCATCAACATTTATTCAGTTCTCTTCTCCAATTGCATGGTCTTGAATAAAACTAAATGGAGAATGCTGAAAATACCCTGTTCAATGTGCTATGATTTTCGCACCAACTCTGTCTCCATCTTTGAAAACCACACGACCATCTTGATGAACACTATTGGTGTACAAAATCACAATCACACTTTTGCAATTCCTCACAACTAACCAGCAAGTGCACTGGGTGGTCCAAGTAATACCTTACGTGAGTAAGGGTCGATCCCACGGAGATTGTTGGCTTGAAGCAAGCTATGGTTATTCTGTAACTCTTAGTCAGGAAATTAGTAATAAAAATGATTGGATTTATGAAGAGTAAATAACATAAAATAAATAATACTTGTTATGCAGTAATGGAGAACAGGTTGAGGTTTTGGAGATGCTCTGTCTTCTGAATTTCTGCTTTCCTACTGTCTTCTTCTTCACGCACGCAGGTCTCCTTCCATGGCAAGCTGTATGTTGGTGGATCACCGTTGTCAATGGCTACCAGCCGTCCTCTCAGTGAAAAGGGTCCATGTACATGGCTAATCATCTGTCGGTTCTCACTAATGTTGGAATAGGATCCATTGATCCTTTTGCACACTGTCACTGCGCCCAGCATTCATGAGTTTGAAGTTCGTCACAGTCATCCCTTCCTGGATCCTACTCGGAATACCACAGACAAGGTTTAGACTTTTCAGATCTCAGGAATGCTGCCAATTGATTCTAGCTTATACCACGAAGACTCTGATCTCACGGATTTGAATGCTCTGTTGTCAGGAGAGGCAGTCAAACTCGTGAACCAGGGACCCAAGAGATATACATTCAATCTAAGGTAGAATGGAAGTGGTTGTCAGGTACGTGTTCATAGATTGAGAATGGTGATGAGTGTTACGGATCATCACATTTATCATGTTGAAGTACGAATGAATATCTTATAATAGAAACAAGCGTGATTGAATGAGAAATAGTAGTAATTGCATTAATCCATCGAGACAGAGCTCCTCACCCCCAACCATGGAGTTTAGAGACTCATGATGTAGAAGATACAAAATTCAGATGTGAAATGTCATTAGGTACATAGTAAGTCTCTAAAAGTAGTTTTTATACTAAACTAGTGATCTAGGTTTACAGAAAATGAGTAAACTAAGATAGATAGTGCAGAAATCTACTTCCGGGGCCCACTTGATGTGTGCTTGGGTTGAGCATTGAGCTTTACACATGTAGAGGCTTCTCTTGGAGTTAAACTCTAGGTTGCAGCCTGTTTGTGGCATTTAACTCTGATTTGTAACTTGTTTCTAGCGTTTAACTTCAGAATATGGCAGGAAGTTGGCGTTTAAATGCCAGTTTGCGTCGTCAAAACTTGGGTAAAGTATGGACTATTATATATTGATGGAAAGCCCTAGATGTCTACTTTCCAACGCAATTCAGAGCGCACCAATTGGGTTTCTATAACTCCAGAAAATCCATTTCGAGTGCAGGGAGGTCAGAATCCAACAGCATCTGCAGTCCTTTTTCAGCCTCTGAATCAGATTTTTGCTCAGGTCCCTCAATTTCAGCCAGAAAATACCTGAAATCACAAAAAAAATACACAAACTCATAGTAAAGTCCAGAAATATTACTTTTGCATAAAAACTAATAAAAAATATACTAAAAAGTAGCTAATCCTACTAAAAACTATATGAAAATACCCCCAAAAAGCGTATAAAACATCCGCTCATCACAACACCAAACTTAAACTATTGCTTGTCCTCAAGCAACTAGATAAATAAAATAGGATAGAAAGAAAATCAAGAGGCAATAACATCTCAGAATTTTATATGAAGCTCAAATTCTCATTAGATGAGCGGGACTAGTAGCTTTTTGTTTCTGAACAGTTTTGGCACCTCAATTTATCCTTTGAAGTTCAGAATGATTGGCATCTATAGGAATTCAGAATTTTGATAGTGTTATTGATTCTCCTAGTTTAGTTTGTTGATTCTTGAACACAGCTACTTTAAGAGTCTTGGTCGTGGCCCTAAGCACTTTGTTTTTCAGTATTACCACCGGATACATAAATGCCACAGATACAAAACTGGGTGAACCTTTTCAGATTGTGACTTAGCTTTGCTAAAGTCCCCATTTAGAGGTGTCCAGAGTTCTTAAGCACACTCTTTTTGCTTTGGACCATGACTTTAACCGCTCAGTCTCAAGTTTTTCACTTGACACCTTCACGCCACAAGCACATGGTTAGGGACAGCTTGGTTTAGCCGCTTAGGCTAGGATTTTATTCCTTTAGGCCCTCCTATCCATTAATGCTCAAAGCCTTGGATCCTTTTTACCCTTGCCTTTTGGTTTAAAGGGCTATTGGCTTTTTCTGCTTACTTTTTCTTTTTCTTTCTTTTTCTTTTATTTTTTGCCATTTTTTTTCGCAAGCTTTGTATTCATTGCTTTTCTTGCTTCAAGAATCAATTTTATAATTTTTCAAATTATCAATAACATTTCTTCTTTTTCATTATTCTTTCAAGAGCCAACAGATTTAACATTCATAAACTTCACTATAAAAAATTATGCACTGTTCAAGCATTCATTCAGAAGACAAAAAGTATTGCCATCACATATAAATAATTTGAATTTTTCTTATTAAGAACTCGAAAATAAAACTGCCTCCTTATTCTAAAAATCTGCTATTTTATTCATGTTTAATGATGATGAGAAAAATAAATTATAGCTTACTTGGAGATAAAAAAAAAATAAAAATAAAAATACTAATTACTATTATTCATGTGACTCCTAACGTAGATCTCTAATAGCAAAAGTTATCACAGAGTTAAGAATAGGGCTCAACAACCTTTATTTTGGGAGATGGATGCTCCTTCAATTTGTGGGGTGTCTGGCCCTTCAAGAGACAGCTTCTGGTGCTTCAGCTCCTGTAGCTCACGCCCTTGATTTTCTTGTTCCTTCAGCAGTTTGCAGAGCATGCTATTTTGAACTTGCTGTTCTTCTTTCAGTTGATCCATAGCTTCTTGCAGCTTGGTGACAGATACTTCTAGGCGGGTCCAGTAGTCAATCTGAGGGATTTTTGGGAGGAACTCCTGTCCCCTCCTTTTGATGGAGTTATCTTGCACTTGTTGTCCTTTCATTGACTTTTTGGTGATTGGGTGCTCGACTGAGATATACTCATCCACTCCCATCTTCACCCCAGCATCTTTACATAGCAGAGAGATTAAGCTTGGGTAAGCCAATTTGGCGTCAGTGGAGTTCTTGTTTGCAATTATGTAAAGCTCACAAGAAATCAGATGATGAATCTCCACTTCGTTTCTCAGCATAATGCAGTGGATCATCACTGCTCTTTTGACAGTGACTTCAGAGCGGTTGCTAGTGGGCAGTATAGAACGCCCAATGAAGTCCAGCCTGCCCCTAGCAAGTAGTTTGAGATCTCCTCTCTTGAGTTGATTCGGAAAACCTTTTGTGTTGGTTATCCACTTGGTTCTAGGGATGCATATGTCCTCTAGAACTTGGTCCAAGCGCTTATCAAATCTCACCATTCTTCTATTAAAGGATTCTGGATCATCTTGTAGTTGAGGAAGCTTGGAGACCTCTCTTATTTTGTCCAGGTGGAAGTAAATAATCTTCCCTCTGACCATGGTTCGAAAGGTATAGAAGGCGGTTCCAGTCATTCTCTGCTTATCTGTTTGTCACAGATTTAAGTAGAATTCCTGAACAATGTTTCTACCCACCTTTGTCTCAAGATTAGCTAGAATTTCCCAGCCCCTGTTTCGAATCTGCTCTTGAATCTCCGGATATTCGTCTTCTTTCAGATCAAAATTAACTTTCGGGATCACTGACCTTAGACCCATTATTTTGTGGTAATGGTCTGCCTGTTTTTTGGTTAAGAACCTCTCTTGATTCCAAAGTGGTTTTGGAGTGTTCTCTTTCTTGCCTCTTGAAGTGGTTTGTTTTCCCTTAGGAGCCATGATCTTAGTGAATCTTAGCTCAGTGATCACGAAAAACACACTAAACTTAGAGGTTTGCTTGTCCTCAAGCAAAAGAAAGGAAAGGAGAAGAATAGAAGGAGAGTCAAATTCGAGTTATGGAGGAGAGGGGGAGGCCGAGTGTAAATTTATAAGGGAGGGGGTGGGTTCGAAAATTTTGAAAAAGATATGATAGAAGATATGATTTGTAAAAGATAAATATGATATGAAAAAGATGAAATTTTAAAATTGAAAAGATATGATGGATTTGAAAAAGATAAATCTGAATTTGAAAAGATAATAGGATGAGTTGAAAAGATATGAGAAGAAATTAAAAAGATAGATGAGTTTTGAAAAAAAAATTGAAAAGAAATTGAAGAAGATTTGAGAAAGATTTTTAGGATTAGAGAAAAATTTAATTTTTATTTGTTTTATTTTTTTGAAATTGAAATTGAAAGATGATAATTTGTAACATGTTTATGCAAGAAATTTGGATGGAATCATGAAAATTTGAAAAAAAAAATTGAGCTGGAAACAAAACTTCCTCCCCTCCACATTCCTGGCGTTAAACGCCCAGAATGGCATCCATTCTGGCATTTAACGCCCATTTGCTGCTTCTTTTGGGCGTTTAACTCCCAGCCAGGTACCCTGGCTGGCGTTAAACGCCAGAAAACCTTTATCACTGGGCGTTTTTCTAAACGCCTAGGATGCTGCAATTCTGGTGTTAAACGCCCAGAATGGTACCCATTCTGGCGTTTAACGCCAAGAAAGGTATCTTTACTGGCATTTTTTGTGCCAGTGGGCTCCTTTTCTCTGCTTTATGCTCTGAATTCTTCTGTAACTTTGTGAACTCCTGCAATTGTTAATTAATCTTGAAGATAATTTATATCAAACTCATATAATTATTATTTGAATAACAAATAAACCTTGCTAATGGTTGGGTTGCCTTCCAGCAAGCGCTTCTTTATTGTCTTTAGCTAGACCTTACTGAGCTTTTAATCTAGTCTCAGCTTTGAGCATTCTTACTCAACATTGCCTTCAAGATAATGCTTGACTCTCTGTCCATTAACAATGAACTTCTTATTAGAATCAATGTCTTGAAGCTCCACATAGCCATATGGTGACACACTTGTAATCACATATGGTCCCCTTCACCGGGATTTCAGTTTCCCGGGGAACAATCTGAGCCTAGAGTTAAACAGTAGAACCTTCTGTCCTGGTTCAAAGACTCTGGATGACAGTTTCTTATCATTCCATCTTTTTGCTTTCTCCTTGTAAATTTTTGCATTTTCGAAAGCATTGAGTCTGAATTCCTCTAGCTCATTTAACTGGAGTAATCTCTTTTCTCCAGCTAACTTAGCATCCAGGTTTAGGAATTTGGTTGCCCAGTAGGCCTTATGCTCCAGTTCCACGGGCAGATGACAGGCCTTGCCATACACAAGCTGGAATAGAGAGGTTCCTATAGGAGTCTTGAATGCTGTTCTGTATGCCCACAGAGCATCATCTAAGCTTTTTGCCCAATCCCTTCTACGGGCAATTACAATCCGTTCCAGGATTATTTTTAGTTCTCTATTAGAGACTTCAGCTTGCCCATTTGTCTGTGGATAATATGGAGTTGCTACTTTGTGGCTAATTCCATATCGAACCATAGCAGAGTAAAGCTGTTTATTGCAGAAATGAGTGCCTCCATCACTGATTAGTACTCTAGGGACACCAAACCTGCTGAAGATATGTTTCTGGAGGAACTTCAGCACTATCTTAGTATCATTAGTGGGTGTTGCAATTACCTCTACCTATTTAGATACATAGTCTACTGCCACCAGAATATACGTGTTTGAGTATGATGGTGGGAAAGGCCCCATGAAGTCAATACCCCATATATCAAACAACTCAATCTCCAAGATCCCTTGTTGAGGCATGGCGTAACCATGAGGCAGATTACCAGCTCTGTGGTAACTATCACAGTTACGTACAAACTCTCGGGAGTCTCTATAGAGAGTAGGCTAGTAGAAGCCACATTGAAGAACCTTGGTGGCTGTTCGCTCACCTCCGAAATGGCCTCCATATTGTGATCCATGGCAGTGCCATAAGATCTTCTGTGCCTCTTCCTTGGGCACACATCTACGGATTATTCCGTCTGCACATCTCTTAAAGAGATATGGTTTATCCCATAAGTAGTACTTTGCATCAGAAATCAATTTCTTTATTTGCTGCCTGTTGTACTCTTTGGGTATGAATCTTACAGCTTTATAGTTTGCAATGTCTGCAAACCATGGTGTTTCCTGAATGGCAAATAATTGCTCATCCGAAAAGGTTTCAAAGATCTCAATAGAGGAGGAGGACGCCCCTTTTACTGGTTCTATCTGGGACAGATGATCAGCCACTTGGTTCTCTGTCCCTTTTCTGTCTCTTATTTCTATATCAAACTCTTGCAGAAGCAACACCCATATTATGAGCCTGGGTTTTGAATCCTGCTTTGTAAGTAGATATTTAAGAGCAGCATGATCAGTGTACACAATCACTTTTGATCCTACTAAGTATGATCTAAACTTGTCAATGGCATAAACCACTGCAAGCAGCTCTTTTTCTGTGGTTGTGTAATTTTTCTGTGCGTTATTTAAAACACGACTAGCATAATAAATGACATGCAAAAGCTTGTTATGCCTCTATCCCAGTACTGCACCAATAGCATGGTCATTGGCATCACACATTAGTTCGAATGGTAATGTCCAGTCTGGTGTAGAAATAACTGGTGCTGTGACCAGCTTAGCTTTCAGAGTTTCAAACACCTGCAGACACTCTGTGTCAAACACAAATGGCGTGTCAGCAGCTAGCAGATTACTCGGAGGTTTTGCAATTTTTGAAAAATCCTTTATAAACCTCCTATAGAATCCTGCATGCCCCAGAAAGCTTCTGATTGCCTTGACATTGGCAGGTGGTGGTAATTTTTCAATTACTTCCACTTTAGCTTGATCCACCTCTATTCCCTTGTTTGAAATTTTATGCCCAAGGAAAATTTCTTCAGTCACCATAAAGTGACATTTTTTCCAGTTTAAAACTAGGTTGGTCTCTTGGCATCTTTTCAGAACAAGTGCTAAATGGTCAAGGCAGGAGCTGAATGAGTCTCCAAATACTGAAAAGTCATCCATGAAGACTTCCAGAAATTTCTCAATCATATCAGAGAAGATAGAGAGCATGCACCTCTGAAAGGTTGCGGGTGCATTGCACAAACCAAAAGGCATCCTTCTGTAGGCAAACACTCCAGAAGGATATGTGAATGTTGTTTTCTCTTGGTCCTAAGGATCTACTGCAATTTGGTTGTAACCTGAATAGCCATCCAAAAAGCAGTAATATTCATGACCTGCTAGTCTCTCTAGCATCTCGTCTATGAATGGTAAAGGAAAGTGATCCTTCATGGTGGCTGTTTTGAGCCTTCTGTAATCAATACACATACGCCACCTCCTTTATGGCTGGATTTAGCCGCCTCTGTGGTTGAACCACTGGCTTAACATCGTCCTCCAATAGGATATTGTGCATGTATCTTGCTGGGCTGATGCCCTTAAGATAACTTATGGACCACCCAAGAGTTGTCTTGTGTGTCCTTAGCACTTGAAGTAGTGCTTTCTCTTCCTATGGATTTAAAGCAGAGCTTATGATCACCGGAAAAGTGTCACCTTCTCCCAGAAATGCATATTTCAGGGATGGTGGTAGTGGTTTGAGCTCGGGTTTAGGGGGTTTCTCCTCTTCCTGAGGAATTCTCAGAGGTTCTTTTATTTCCTCTGATTCTCCCAGATCAGGCTGAACATCTTTAAAGATGTCTTCTAGCTCTGATTTGAGACTCTCATCCATGTTGATATCCTTTACCAGGGAGTCAATAATATCAACACTCATGCAGTCTTTTGATGTGTTTGGATGCTTCATTGCCTCAACAGCATTCAGCCTGAACTCATCCTCATTGACTCTCAAGGTCACTTCCCCTTTTTGGACATCAATGATGGTTCGTCCAGTTGCTAGGAAAGGTCTTTCTAGAATGAGAGTTGCACTCTTGTGCTCCTCCATTTCCAGCACTACAAAGTCAATGGGAAAGGCAAATGGCCCAACCTTGACAATCATATCCTCAATTATGCCTGATGGATATTTGATGGAGCCATCAGCAAGTTGAAGACATATCCGAGTTGGTTTGACCTCTTCAGTCAACCAAGCTTTCTGATAGTGGATGTAGGGATTAGATTGATACTTGCCCCAAAGTCACATAGAGCTGTCTTGGTACAAGTACCCTCTAATGTGCATGGTATCATAAAGCTTCCAGGATCCTTAAGCTTTTCTGGTAAGCTTGTTAGAATGACTGCACTGCATTCTTCAGTGAGAAAAACTTTTTCTGTTTCTCTCCAATCCTTCTTATGACTTAAGATCTCTTTCATGAACTTAGCATAAGAGGGTATTTGCTCAAGTGCCTCTGCAAACGGAATCTTTATTTCAAGAGTCCTGAGATAGTCTGCAAAGCGGGCAAATTGTTTATCCTGTTTCGCTTGGCGGAGTTTCTGAGGATAAGGCATTTTGGCTTTATATTCTTCAACCTTAGTTGCTGTAGGTTTATTTCCTACAGAGGCAGGTTGAGAAGCCTTCTTGAGGGAGTTATTATCAGCACTTGCAGGTGTCTGGTCCCTCATTGGCATTTGAACGCCAAGATTGGACATGGATTAGGCATTTAACGCCAGATTCCTACCCTTTTCTGGCGTTTGAACGCCAGAACTGGACATGGATTGGGCATTTAACGCCAGTTTTTCACCCTTTTCTGGCGTTTGAATGCCAGACTTATTCCTCTCTGGGCTCTTACTGTCTTCAGAGGGATTTTGGGTAGCAGGTTGCTCATCCTCTGGTAGCTGTTCCTTTCTAGGCTTTCTGCTACTTTGAGTTGAGATATTTAATGTTTTTCCACTTCTTAATTGAACTGCTTGGCACTCCTCTGTTATCTATTTTGATAACTGCTATTTTGTCTGATTCATTTGTGATTCCATATCCTTGTTAGCAATTTTGGTTTCTTGTAGCATCTCCTTAAATTCTGCTAACTGCCTTGTTATAGAAGATAGTTGCTGATTGAGTTTAGCAACTTGTTCCTGAGGACTAAAGTCAGTTGATACTACCTTAGCTTCTTCTTTTATGGAGGACTCACTACTTATATACAGATGATGATTTCTAGCAACTGTATCAATAAGCTCCTGAGCCTCTTCAATAGTCTTTCTCATGTATATAGATCCACCAGCGGAGTGGTCTAGAGATATCTAAGCTTTTTCTGTAAGCCCGTAGTAGAAGATGTCTAATTGCACCCACTCTGAAAATATTTCAGAGGGGCATTTCCTTAGCATCCCTCTGTACCTCTCCCAGGCGTTATAAAGGGATTCATCATCCTCTTATTTAAAGTCTTGGATGTCCAGCCTTAGCTGTGTCATCTTTTTTGGAGGAAAATATTGATTCAGTGACTATGTGTATTTAGTTTTTTAAAAAATTAGTTTATAAATTTTAAATTAATGAATATTAATTTAAAATAGACAAAAATTTAGTATAAATTAAATAATTTGAAAATAAATACTCTAAAAAAATTGATATTGTAATTTAAAAATACAATAAATTAGATAGTGTTTAGTTAATGGAAGATCTTACAATTTTTATTCAACTAATGTTTGTTTAGAATTTTTTAAAGTTGATCTTAGTTTGTAATTTTTTAAACTAAAATATAAACCTAATAGTATTATTAGTGTAAAATTAGAAAATTTAAAATAAACAAAGGTAACAAAATGAATTTAAAATTTGAAATTATTAAAAATTTGAAAAAAAAAAATTTAAAAGTATTAATAATTAACATTGTAGAATAAATTTTAAAAACAAGTAATTTTTATTAAACAAACATACTCCTAAAGTTTAAGGATTATTTATTTAGTCTTATTAGTAAAAAATTATAAAATTTAAATAAACAAACCTAGCAGAATAAATTTTAAAATTTGACATCATTAAAGATTTGAAAATAGATAATTTTAAATTTTAATTTTTTTTAAATGTCAAATTTTAGAATTTGAAATCATTAAATCTTTGAAAATAAATAATTTTAAATTTCAGATTTTTTTATTTTGAAAATATTAAAAATTAAGATTGCTGAATAAATATTAAAATAAGTAATTTTAATTAATCAAGTTAAATTAACGTACTACTTTAAAAAATGAGAAGATTAAATTTAAAAAATTGAAATATATGTGGTAGTATGTGTCTAACTGTGTCTTAATAAAAAATAAAAAAAATTATTTGAATACATTTGGATACACCTAAATATCATCACGTGTCAATGTGTCAAACTTTATTCTTAACATGTATTCTTGAAATAAATTTAGAAATAGCGTATATTACTATTTACTAAAATAAAAAATATTTTAAATACTCTCTATAATTAAAATAGGAAACTAAAATCAATTAAAAAATTTTTATATTATATATATATGTGTGTGTGTCTTCGTATCTTATACAATTTTAAAATTCATGTATCTAAATGTTTTATGTCGTGTTATGTTCCATGTTCGTATCCGAATTCTAAGAACCTGAATTCTTGTCTACAAGTAAGGCTTAGTTTAATTCGATGATGATGATGATGATGATGATGATGATGATGATGATGATGATGATGATGATGATGATGATGATGATGATTATTATTATTATTATTATTATTATTATTATTATTATTAGATTGGGAGTAAGCCCAGAGACGGGTTCAGACAGTATCCCAATCCATTTATGTTGGATACATAACCCAGCTGCAAAAAATCTTATTGGCTTGACATAAAAATAGCCCAAATATTTAATCACAACAATTAACACAACATAATACTTATCTCATTAATCTGTCTTACCTGTTATAGTCTGCTATTTCTGCACGCTTTCAGAGTTGAGAAAAACTTAACACATGTCCACCAACCAACTTTTCCACGTTGCTTCAGCAGAAAAATTTTTCCTTTCATCACTATAGCACTGCCCTTATAGAAAATCCCATATTCCAGATGGACCAAGTATCGAGTGTTAAGTTATTTATGCAGAATATAGTATGTGTACAATTGTCCTAACTCATTAAATAATCCCCACATAGGTTACCAGGAAAAGTTCTATTTTAATCCCGGTGATACTGGATTTAAGGTGGGTGCTTGGGATTGCCTATAATAATTTTCTCTGCTTTGAATAAGTTTGGTTTTTGTGATTCTGACGTTAGGATTTTTGTCAGTAAAGAATGTCATAAAAACAGTCGCGTTGTAGATATAGTCTCTAAACCGACAAAAATCCCTTCGTACAAACGTTTTGGTTGTCACAAGTAACAAACCCCTTTTTAAAATTGATAATCTAGTATTCAAACATCGGGTCGTCTTCTCAAGGAATTGCAGGGAGGTATGTTCTTATTATTGGTTATGAGTTTGTAAATTGGGGAAATTTGGAGTTTGGGCAATGGGCACAGGTATATTTTCAAAGCAATAAAAATAAATAAATAACTGTAAACTAAACTCTTGGTAAGTATGAGAACTGGAATTTCTATCCTAGTTATCCTTATCAAGTGTGAAGAGAATTGGGTTATAATCCCACTTGGTCAGCCTTTATTAAACAAAGGAAGGTTAAGTGGACTGATTAGCTTGATTCTCAAGTCCTAGTCAATTCTTGTGGAGAGACTAGTGTTAGAGCAATCCTAGCTAAAGCAAAATCTGCCAATTTCAATCACTTGCTGAGTTTGATAACCCAAGTACTACCAATCACTTGACCAAAGCCAAAAGGGAGAAAAATATCTAAATTAAATTAAAAGCATCAATATAAGCAAAGCAATCTTAAATCTGAAAATACCTCGAATTGCATTAACAAAAGAAATTAAATCTGGCATAGATGTTCATAAATTAAATTGAGAAAATAAATAAAAATAAAGAACCTGGGATTGAGAGTCACTCCTAAAACTAAGAGAAATCCTAAATCCTAATCCTAAGAGAGAGGAGAGAACCTCTCTCTCTAAAAACTACATCTACTCCTAAAATTGTGAATATGAGAGCCTTCCTATGAATGGATGCATTCCCTCACTTTATAGCCTCTAATCTGTGTTTTCTGGGCCGCAAACTGGGTCAAAAACAGTCCAAAATTCGCTGGTTTCGAATTTTGCCACGCTGTTTTTTCGTCACTGCGATGCGGCCGCATGGATCACGTGGTCGCGTCGTCTAGCTTCAGGGAAACTATATCATATTATATATCAAATCGAAGCCCCGGACGTTAGCTTTCCAACGCAACTAAAACCGCGTTATTTGGACCTCTGTAGCTAAAGTTATAGCTGTTTGAGTGCAGAGAGGTCAGGCTGGACAGCTTAGCAATTTCTCCA
The DNA here is from genome assembly GCF_059453495.1 of Arachis ipaensis. Lineage (NCBI taxonomy): Eukaryota > Viridiplantae > Streptophyta > Magnoliopsida > Fabales > Fabaceae > Arachis > Arachis ipaensis. The sequence continues at coordinate 120,068,872 of NC_142442.1, read as the reverse complement.
ACTTCTTGCATTCCTTCCACTTTTGCATACTTTCTTCCCATCCTCCAAGCCATTCCGGCCTTATAATATCTGAAAATACTTAACACACATATCAAGGCATCTAATGGTAATAAGAGAGGATTAATAATAAGCAAATATAAGATCAAAGAAGCATGTTTTCAATCAAAGCACATAATTAGGAAGGCAAATGTAAAACCATGCAAATAGTATGAATAAGTGGGTAAAGAGTTGATAAAATCCACTCAATTGAGCACAAGATAAACCATAAAATAGTGGTTTATCAACCTCCCCACACTTAAATATTAGCATGTCCTCATGCTAAGCTCAAGAGAAGCTATAAAGATGAAGAGGAATGATAGAATGTATGAAATGCAACCTATGAAACACAACTACATGCTAAATGCTTTTACTTACTTGGTTAAGAGTAAATAAGTTCTCCAAGAATAAATATGAACTGGATTTCACTAATTCAAATCATGAAAATGAAGTACAAATAGACTTACAAGAAGAAAATAGCTTACGAAAGCAGGGAACAAGGAATTGAGCATCGAACCCTTACTGGTAGTGTATACACTCTAGTCACTCAAGTGTTTAAGGTTCGATTCTCTCAATTTTCTACTAACCTTGCTTTCTAAGGCTTGCTCTTCATCTAACAATCAACATAATTTTAATGCACAGATACATATATCAAGAGGTCTTTTAAGGGTTGTAATGGGGTTAGGGTCAAGGTAGGATTGTATTTGGCCAAGTGGACTAAAATCTGAATCCTTAATTAACCTAAACTTTCCACCTAACTTTAGACAATCCATGTAATCACAATACAAATTCTAACTATCCATCAACCATGTTTTCCACATTATTGCATGCATTCTAATTCTAAGTACCGTACATATGCATTGCTTTCACTTACTTTGGGGCATTTTGTCCCTTTTTTGCTTAATTGCTCTTTTTCTTTTCTTTTTCTCTTTTTCTTCTTCTTCTCAATGCATATGATTAAATTATTGAATGCATGAAAATGTCCTAAACATTTCTTTCACATTCTCATAAAGATATATAACACCCAATTCTTAAACAAAATATTTCCAAACCCACTTTTCCCCACACTTAATTCATGAGCACTCTCACTAGTCTAAGCTAACCAAGGATTCAAATTAAGGACAATATTGTTTTCTGCTTAGAGTTAATGATGTGCTAAAGTAAAGAACAAAGGGGTAAAATAGGCTCAAATTGGTTTGCAAAGGATAATGAAAGGTAAGGCCATATGGGTATGCAAGCTCAGTGAAACAAAGGCCTCAATCATATAAGTGCATACATACATCAAACCATGGAAATATAGAATTAAGCAAGACAAAGATCACAATTTTACAGAGAATAACACACACCAAAAATAAAATATTGGTTGATAAAATGCAACCAATTAAATAGGCTCAAAAATCTCACTGGTTTTGTGTGTTCGAGCTCTAAACCATGTTCCAAAATAATATTTCTTCAAACAAGTGTAAATTTTTTTTTTTCAAATTAGTGAAATGCTCTAAAAGGTTTCTTGAAAAAGAAAGTATTACTTTAACCAAGTGGTAAAATATGAAAAAATCAAACAAATATGTAAATGCAACAACTAATCTACAAAGAAGATTTAAACATTGGTGTTGAGACAAGAAAGTACTAACCCATGGAGATCAGTATCGACCTCCCCACACTTAAAGATTGCACCGTCCTCGGTGCATGCTAAGATGTGCAAGTGGATGGGGGTTGTGGTTCCTCAGCTGGGGCTCTTTTTTTTTTTCTTTCCTTGCTGTTGATTTGGGAATGGCTTTCTCTTTTCCTTTCTTGGTGGCCATCCTGAAAAAGGGAAGAGAAAGTAAATTAAATTCAAAGAGATATATATAGCAAGGAAGAGAACGGAAAAGGTGGTGATGGATGCACATTAAGATATAACTGACATTATCACATGCTCGCGAGTACATGTGAAAAGCCAACAATGGGAAATAGCTAGTGCATGTAAAGACAAGTGAATGCAAGGTGTTTATTGGCATGCCGGCAAAGGGCATGAGTAGCATAGACCAAGCAATACTTTGTAACAAACCATCACGTTTGTATTGACAATTAATTTCAATTAATACAATAGTAAAGGGAGTTTATGAAAAGCAAGCATTCAGAGTAGTAGGATAAAAGATATTGAAAAGCAGTGCACAATGCCATACGGGCGTTTTCACAAACACATAGCATGCATGGTAAATAATCTAATGAAAATAATAAATTGAACATGCAAGCAACCCTTTAAAAATAAATATATATAATTGTCAAATAATTCCTCTAATAATCCACAAGTAAAATATAGAAATAATGACCCAAATAAATTTCTAACACCAATGAAAATAATGCAATGAATGAAAGTATGTAAATAAATTAAAATAAAATAAAAAGAAAAATAAGAAAGATGAGAAGGGAAAGAAGATAAGAAAGGAAGAAGAAAGAAATAAGAAAAGATAAGAAAAATAAGGATTAGAGAAGAAAAGATAAGAAATTTGGCTGATATGGATAATCTGTGCGCCGCTTGTGACGCGGATGCGTAGGTCACGCGGTCGCGTGGCCTGTTTTGTACGATTGGCGCAAGTGTAGCCTCGCGGTCGCACAACTCTCTGTTCGAAACTCTTTTTGCCAAAATTCTGGGTGACGCGATCGCGTGGTCAATGCGATCGCGTGAGTGGCCATCATGGGGATATGACGCGGACGCGTGGGGCACGCGTTCGCGTGGTGAGGCTTGGGCTTCCAGCACGAGTCCAGCCCAACTCCAGCTCAACTTTCGGCCATGCACTCTTTGACGTCGAAATCCAGGTCACGCGGCCGCGTGGGGCACGCAATCGCGTGGGAGGCCAGTATTCCCCTGCGACGCGGACGCGTCAGTGACGCGGTCGCGTGGGACGAATTGTGCCACTGGCACGCCTCCAGCCTCGCTCCAGCGTGACTCTCTGTTCGTTTTTATTTTCTCTTCTCTCCTTGCGATGCGGATGCGTCGCTGATGCGGTCGCGTCGCGTGGCACTTTTTTTTTTTTTTGATAATCTGAAAAAAAAAAATGCAGAATGCAGTGTTAATATGAATGTGATGCAAAACTCCAGGTTCAATATAATAAAATGAAACTCAAAAACAAATAAAACTAAATAAAAATGAAAAAAGAATGATTATACCATGGTGGGTTGTCTCCCACCTAGCACTTTTAGTTAAAGTCCTTAAGTTGGACATTTGGTGAGCTCCCTGTTATGGTGGCTTATGCTTGTATTCATCCAAGAATCTCCACCAATGTTTGTGATTCCAGTAACCTTCGGGGTCCCAAACTAGGCATGTAAAACCCTTGAGCAGCTTCAAAAAGATTCTTAGGCTCCCGGGGTGTTGGATGTCAGAACAGATTCCAGGATCCCAAACCTTGCTTTTACACCCATTTTTGTCGGGATCTGTATTTTTCCAGCCGGGTGATAAGTAATTTGAATTCTCACTGCAGCTACCAAACAGCTTCCTAGACCCATTCAATTGAGCTCTACACCAACCTTTGCGTTTAAACTTAAAGCTTCCAACCATAATGAACCTTGCAGGACAATTCTTACCACTGGCCATCTTCCTCTTACTCTTAATGTCACAAAGAGCTCTAAGTTGACCATCCATCTCCAGTAGCCCATATTCAAGTGGGATTAAAAAGTTATGGGATATGAATTTTACCCACTTGAATGTTGTGAAGGATGATGGCAACTTAGGGGGAGGGGTTTCCAACAACTTTGGCAAGGTAATTTCAAGCTCCACTCCCTTGTGCTCTTCTTTGACATCTTCTACCTCTTGATTAACCTCTACAAAATCTTCAACCATGATCTGCCTTGGAGGTTGTACGCTCTTCTCAACATCAACATCAAATACCGTAGAAGGAGGCTCTGTGACTAGACTTTCCAATAGAGGTACAGCATCTCTTAAGTCTGCAACTACTTCTTCCTTTTTAATAATTGCTGCTTTGTCCAGTTGTTTAAGTATAAAATCGTACTCATCCTCGATGATTTTCTTTCCATGACAACTCCTTTCAACTACTCTTTCATCTTCAAGGGTCTCTCCTACCTTTACCCGTAGGGCCTCCTCTAGCTCTTTATGAAGTATGGATTCGTGAAGATGATTCCTTCTTTCCTGTTCCATATCAATAGCATAATTGGGATCATCTTGCTCTTGGATTGATGGATGTGGGTGCTCTTCCATGGATGGTGGTGATGGGATAGAGAGATTATTCTGTGGTTGACAAAGAAGTGCACTAGAGCTTGAGGGTTGATTGTTGAAGGTATTTGGTGGTCTGATTTGGGTGAAGAGAGCTTGTATAGTAGAGTTTAGATCGGCAAGTGCTTTCTCCATGGAGGTTTGGGGTGGATCTATGTATGGTTCATTTGGTTCATAAGGTGGTTGGTATGGTGGATGTGGGTTAGGGTCATATGGAGGTGAATGGTGGAAAGGGGCTTGTGAGTTTGGTGGTCCAAAGTTATGTTGAGGAAAGGGTTCATAGGCATATGGTGGTGGTTGTTGATAGTCCATTGGAGGTGGTTGTTGCCATGAGGATTGATCAAGTCCTTGTGGCTCCTCCCATCTTTGATTGTTCCAACCTTGATGCCTGTTCTCATTGTAATTTCTTCTTCCTGCAACATAATTGTAACCAGACTCATAGCCAAAGGGGTGAGAGTTCATAGTAGAAAATAAAAATTAAAAAATAAAAATAAATTGAAATTAAAAGGTTATTTAAATTTTGAATTTGAAAATTAAATTTTGAAATTTGAATTTTAAATTTTTGAAATTTAAAATTTGAAATTTGATTTTTGAAATAAGATAAGATAAGATAAAAATTTTAAAAATAAAAATCTGAATTTTTTTTTCGAAAAAATTAATTAAAAATATTTTAAAACAATAAAATGACACCAAATTTCAAATTTTTAGATCAAAACGAAGAAAACAACTAAGAACAGCTTGAAGATCAAGATGAACACTAAGAATAAATTTTTGAAAATTTTTTTTTATAACTAAATAAAAACAAATAACCTCTTAATTTATGGAAAAGCAAAAAGAAAAATAAAAATAAAAACAAATAAACAAGCAAAAATAAAATATTTACAATAACCAATAATAAGGCACACATTTGCAATTCCCCAGCAACGGCGCCATTTTGACGTTAGGATTTTTGCCAGTAAAGAATGTCATAAAAACAGTCGCGTTGTAGATATAGTCTCTAAACCGACAAAAATCCCTTCGTACAAACGTTTTGTTGTCACAAGTAACAAACCCCTTTTTAAAATTGATAACCGAGTATTCAAACCTCGGGTCGTCTTCTCAAGGAATTGCAGGGAGGTATGTTCTTATTATTGGTTATGAGTTTGTAAATTGGGGAAATTTGGAGTTTGGGCAATGGGCACAGGTATATTTTCAAAGCAATAAAAATAAATAAATAACTGTAAACTAAACTCTTGGCAAGTATGAGAACTGGAATTCCTATCCTAGTTATCCTTATCAAGTGTGAAGAGAATTGGGTTTTAATCCCACTTGGTCAGCCTTTATTAAGCAAAAGAAGGTTAAGTGGACTGATTAGCTTGATTCTCAAGTCCTAGTCAATTCCTGTAGAGAGACTAGTGTTAGAGCAATCCTAGCTAAAGCAAAATCTGCCAATTTCAATCACTTGCTGAGTTTGATAACTCAAGTACTACTAATCACTTGACCAAAGCCAAAAGGGAGAAAAATATCTAAATTAAATTAAAAGCATCAATATAAGCAAAGCAATCTTAAATCTGAAAATACCTCGAATTGCATTAAAAAAAGAAATTAAATCTGGCATAGATGTTCATAAATTAAATTGAGAAAATAAATAAAAATAAAGAACCTGGGATTGAGAGTCACTCCTAAAACTAAGAGAAATCCTAAATCCTAATCCTAAGAGAGAGGAGAGAACCTCTCTCTCTAAAAACTATATCTACTCCTAAAATTGTGAATATGAGAGCCTTCCTATCAATGGATGCATTCTCCCACTTTATAGCCTCTAATCTGTGTTTTCTGGGCCGCAAACTGGGTCAAAAACAGTCCAGAATTTGCTGGTTTCGAATTTTGCCACGCTGTTTTTTCGTCACTACGACGCGGCCGCATGGATCACGCGGTCGCGTCGCCTAGCGTCAGGGAAACTATATCATATTATATATCAAATCGAAGCCCCGGACGTTAGCTTTCCAACGCAACTGGAACCGTGTCATTTGGACCTCTGTAGCTAAAGTTATAGCTGTTTGAGTGCAGAGAGGTCAGGCTGGACAGCTTAGCAATTTCTCCAACTTCTTGCATTCCTTCCACTTTTGCATGCTTTCTTCCCATCCTCCAAGCCATTCCTGCCTTATAATATCTGAAAACACTTAACACACATATCAAGGCATCTAATGGTAATAAGAGAGGATTAATAATAAGCAAATATAAGATCAAAGAAGCATGTTTTCAATCAAAGCACATAATTAGGAAGGCAAATGTAAAACCATGCAAATAGTATGAATAAGTGGGTAAAGAGTTGATAAAATCCACTCAATTGAGTACAAGATAAATCATAAAATAGTGGTTTATCATATTCCTTTTTGTAACTACCGAATATTTTGTAACATTGGTGTTTTGCATAACAGGTTTTTCAGACTAAATTTGCAAAGATTGGAGTTGGTAAGAAATTGTGATTATTGACTGTTTATATTCTGTTCATTTTACGTGTACGCTTCATAGGAAGATTTCTAAGACTTATTGAAGGATTTTGAATCTCTAAAATTTTCTTTCTAAAAATGCTAATTTTTACTTTAGCTTTATACTAGCTATCTAAAACAATATTCAAACTTACATTTTTCATTGTTCTTTCTGATACTAAACTGTGCTGAAGAAATGAATTAGATAATAAAGTTGACAACTCTTATTTCATGTCAGCTATTTGTTGGGACTAGTGGTTTTCTGAAGCAGCACGGGCAATGGCGCTTTAAGGTGCAGAGATTTTATTTTATCCCACTGCTATTGGTTCTGAACCACAAGACCAGGGTCTTGACTCTTGTGACCACTGAAAGCGTGTAATGCAAGGACATGCTGGGGCTAATTTGGTAGAATTTTGTACTACTTAACCACCCAAATTTTAATAATTATAAGGCATGCTGATGAGATGCGTATTCTCCCATCTCTCATTTATGTAATATATGCATGCATTCTATGCTTGCAACTATTTCTCTTTACGACTCCTAATCTTGAAGGTAGTTGTCGCATTGAACCTTTAAAACAAAAGAATCCAATACATGCTTTGCTGAATGTAGGAGAAAAGGAAATTTATTTTTTGATAATCTTTTTTCTGCATGTGAAATTGCAATTTTCCAAGGGCTACTATTTTTTTTACTAGATTAATAAATGCAGGTACCTCTTGTAGCTTCAAATAGGATAGGAAAAGAGGTTATTGAGACTGAGCATGGGAATAGTGATATTACATTTTATGGAAATTCCTTTATAGCAGGTAATCCAGCTCTTCTCTTTTCTGCACATAAAATATCCCACTATGAAAATGTTAATCTTTTTAGCAGCAGGCATAGCTTAGACTACTTGTCATTTTTTGGTTTAATCTTCTCTTTGATCAGGACCAACTGGAAAAATAGTTGCAGCTGCGATGATAAACATGAAGCCGTGCGTTCTTGTTGCTCAATTCGATTTAGATTAGATCAAATCCTAGAGACATTGTTTGGGGGGTATTTCGCGACCGGCGCCCGGAGCTATATAAGGTGCTTTTAACACTTGATGGTCTTGAACAGAAAGAAGGAAAAAATAGAATCTGTTATTGAACTACTCAATTGAGGGTTTATATACATGCACTCTAATGAAGTTAACCAAGCCTGTGACTAATTGAGCCCCAATTCTAACTAATTGGTACAGCTAATTTAATTTCTAACTAACTTTAACTTATGCTACTAATCATATATCTAATTGTCCCCCTCAAGTTGGAGCATACATGTTGTATGTTCCTAACTTAGCCATGAGAAACTGAAACTGAGGTGCAGGGAGTGCTTTGGTGAGAATATCCGCAAGTTGATGCTTGCTTGGAACGTGTACCAGCTTGATAATTCCAGAAGCAACTTTCTCTCGAATAAAGTGGTAGTCGATTTCAATATGTTTGGACCTTTCATGTAACGTTGGATTGGTAGACATCTGAATAGCCGATATGTTATCGCAAAAAAACATAGCTGAGTGGACCTCAATGTGCATGAATTTTAGCAAGGCAACGAGCAAAAGGACATCACAAGCAGCATTTGCCAACGCCCGATATTCAGCCTCAGTCGAGCTTCTGAAAACCACATCTTGTTTCTTACTCTTCCACGATATTAGAGAATCACCCAAAAAGGTACAATACCCAGTGGTGGATCGCCTAGTATCTAAGCAGCCACCCCAATTCGCATCAGTGTACATAGTGAGATTGAATTTGGACTTAGAGGAGAAAGGGAGCCCTTGTCCCGGTGCAGCTTTCAAGTAATGAAGGACCTGATGAGTGGCATTCAAATGGGGAAGGCGCGGATCGGACATAAACTGGGCCAATTTTACTACTGCGAAGGTAATGTCTGGTCTGGAAATTGTTAGATATATGAGGCGGCCAATCAGTCTTCTATAGTGGGATGGGTCAGGTACGGGGTCGCCTTCACCAGCTCAAAGTTTCAGATTTGCATCCATAAGTGTGGTGGCAGGCTTACATCCTAAGTAACATATCTCTTCCAATAACGACAATGCATGCTTTCTTTGAGTAAGCGCGATGCCAGCTTTAGAGTGTGCAAGTTCTAAACCCAGAAAAAACTTGAGGTCACCCAAGATTTTGAGCTTGAAAATTGATTGGAGTTTCAGTTTAACGTTGTCAACCATCTCTTGCTTGGGGGCAGCAATGATGATATCATCCACATAAACAATGAGGAACGTAGTCACATCGCCTTCACCCAAAGCAAATAGAGAGTAATCCTGTTTGCATTGTGTGAATCCGTGGCTGAGGAGAGTGTTACAGAATTTGGTAAACCATTGCCGTGAAGCTTGCCTCAGACCATACAAAGACCTTGTGAGCTTGCAAACTAATCCCCCTTTCCATTGAGGATGGCCCAAGGGTAACTCTATGTAAACTTCTTCATCTAATTCGCCGTTGAGAAATGCATTGTTGATATCTAATTGGAGAAGACTCCAATTCTTGACAGCAGTAATGGTGAGGAGAGTCCTGACTGTGGTGATTTTTGCGACCGGGCTAAAGGTATCCCGAAAGTCGATCCTGGCTTGTTGAGTGTAGCCTTTGGCAACGAGGTGTGCCTTATAGCGCTCCAATGTACCATCAGCCTTTAATTTGGCTTTGTACACCCTCCGACACCCGATCGCATGTTTGGCTTTGGGTAATTCAACCAAAACCCAAGTGTTATTGGCTTTGAGAGCATCTAGCTCTTCTTGCATGGTCTGCCGCCACTCTTTGAACTTGACAGCTTGGTGATAGAACTGAGGTTCATGAATGATGTCCAACTGAGCAATGGAGTTGTGATATTTGGAGCTGAGCTTGTGAGTACTAAGGTGGTTAGTGAGAGGATATGGCGTTGAGGTATGGTACACATAGTCATTTAGATATGATGGTGGCCGAGTGTGTTGGGTAGATCGGCGTAGTGGTGGTGGTTGAGGCTGAGTGTTGGGGACGAAGGAAGGAAAGTTTGGAGAATGGGGTGCGGATGTGGAATTGGTGTGAGGCAAAGGTGGTAAATGTGATGGAATAGGATCTAGAACAGGTTTAGGTAGTGCAAAATCATGAAACATATCTGTGTTGGATTGAAGATGAGGGGATTGGCTAAAGGGCATGACGTTATCATGAAATAGAATGTCTCTAGATATGAAGAACTGTTTCGTGCGAAGATTGTAAAGTTTATATCCTTTATAGCCAATAGGATAGCCAATAAAGACAGAGGGATCAGCTCTTGGGCAAAATTTAGTCCTAGAATTGGGAGTAGTTGCTGCATAGGTAAGGCATCCAAAGCTTCTCAAGGAATCATAGTTGGGTGTCTTGCCAAAAAAGAGTTCAAATGGTGACTTAAAATGTAGAAGTTTGCTAGGAGTTCGGTTGATAATGAAGGTAGCAGTGATGATGCATTCACCCCAAAAGGAAATGGGCACTTTGGATTGGAAAAGTAATACTCTTGCAACATTCAAGAGGTGTTGATGCTTGCGTTCCACAACGGCATTCTGTTGCGGACGATAAGGACATGAGAATTGGTGCAAGACTCCCTGTTGCTGCAGGAATGCATCGAGAGCAAGTTCTTTGGCATTATCCGACCTGAAACACTTAATTCTTTGGCCAAATTGAGTTTCAACCAAGGCAAAAAAATTCTTTAAGCAATCTGTGGCCTCAGACTTGTGAGTTAGCATATAAATCCAGCAAAAGCGAGACGCATTATCAACAATTGTCAAGAACAAACGTTTTCCATTATAAGTTGGGATATGGTAAGGTCCCCAAACATCACAATGTATAAGGTCAAAAACATTAGAGGACATGTTATTATGTGATTCGAAAGGAAGTCTTTTGAATTTTGCTAAGTGAAAAACATCACAAGTGTGATGGCCTGACTTATTTGGTAATTGCAAGATGTTATCTAAATGTTGTAAAACACTAGAAGGAGCATGTCCTAAACGTGCATGCCATAATTGGGATTTGCACAAATTTATTTGATTAAAACTAGTATGAAAGGCCGAATTAGACTGAGTAGAGACATATGATGATAACTTGGTTGGGGTGTCAGCTCTCAGGATATAAAGTCCCTGCTGTAGGCTACCCTTCCCAATCTTCTTCGAACACTTGTTGTCCTGAATAATGAAGTAAGTGTATCCAATAGTCACAGTGAGTGAAGAATTGGAAAGTAAGGCGGACACTGATAGTAAATTGACTCGAAATTCAGGCACATAAAGCACATTGTAGAGTGTAATATTATTATTGATGAAAACTGACCCTATGAACTTCGCAGAAAAAATGTCACCATTTGGTAAAGAAACCGAAAACTTCTTAGAGGTATGAATGGACTCAAAAAGTGATAAATCACAAGCAATATGTATAGTGGCTCCACTATTTAAGATCCAAGCATTATTGGGTAAATTTGACCTTATCATGGATGTGTTGAGAACAATACCTGCTGGGGTTGCGACGCCTGTGGATTCAGGAGTTGGAATTTCCTGAATTTGGTGATGATTGAGTAAGGACAAGAGTTGTTGAACTTGAGCAGAGGTCAGGTTAGGAGTGGCAAGTGTTGATGGTTCCAAATTGACAGACACATTGTGTACGAATGGCCTCGTGCCTCTCCCTTTGCCAAAATTTGGTGGGAATCCGTGGAGCTTATAGCACTTATCGATTGTATGCCCAAGAAGGCCACAATGAGAGCAAAGAGGACGATCTTTCTTGAGTGTGCCTCGGCCACGACCTTGAGGCTGAGTGGCATGAGGATTGCGGGCGAGGAAAGTGACCTGAGGTTGTGGCAGTGAATTCAAGGAAGCTCCTAATGCTCGATGTTTCTCTTCTTGAGTCACCAAAGATAGAACTTGTTAATCGCAGGGAGAGGTTCCATGAGTAGGATTTGGCCCCGAATTTGAGAGTAAGACTCATCTAGTCCCATCAAGAAGTAATGGACATATTTTGCTTGAAGAAATTCTTGCATAGCTCGAGCATCACCACAGTTGCATTGTACGGGTCTGTAGGAGTTCAATTCCTCCCAAAGAACTTTGATCTTGGTAAAGTATTGTGAGATGGTCATCGTGCCTTGGCAGAGATTCATCAAATCACGTTTTAACTCAAAAACATGAGGGCCATTGCCATGCTGGAATCGGTCTTTCAAATCATTCCAAAGTTTAGCAGCCGAATTTGTATACACCAGTGAAGTGGCTAAAGAATTCAGAATCCAAGTGCTCACTACATCATTGACACACTGCCAGTTTTCAAGTTTCTCTGGTTCAGTGGTAGGATCAGGTTGAGGAACAGAACCTGTGATAAAACCAAGCTTTCTCTTGGCATTGAGGGCTTTTCGTATAGCGCGGCTCCATGAATGATAGTTGTCCTCACTGAGTTGTTGAGTGACTAAGATCAAACCTGGTTGATCAGCCAGAGAGAGGTTGTATGGGTCGATCGTCATGGATGAGGCTGAAGAAGCAGCCGAAGACAGTGAAGCAAAAGGCTCCATCAACACGCACGATGAATGTCTTCTCGTCGAGGCTCGTTGATCGAAAATTGCTATTTTGATTCAAGAACAGGGATGAAACAAGCAAGATCTCATCAATCTCTATCGTGTGAGCCAAGAGGAGAGGAAGAAAGAAGAAGATCGAGGGAAGAAGAAGCAGAAATGGCAGAGAGAAGGAGAGAGAGAGTGGACGGTTACGGAAGCTTCAAGAAGGGTTTACTCTTGATACCATATTGAACAAAAAGGAGGAAAAAATGAAACCTGTTATTGAACTACTCAATTGAGGGTTTATATACATGCACTATAATGAAGTTAACCAAGCATGTAACTAATTGAGCCCCAATTCTAACTAATTGGTACAGCTAATTTAATTTCTAACTTTAACTTATGCTACTAATCATATATCTAATAGATGGCACCAATCCTATCCTATGATATATTGACATTTCACTTTGTGATTGGTCAAGAATCATAATTGGAATGTTTCAAGAACATAAGAGTCACTCACAAAGAAGGCAAAGGAACAACTTACAAAATATCGTCTGTCAGATCAATGTAACTCAATAAATGTGGAACTAAAAATACTTGGTGAATAAATTATTCATTTGAATAATTTTGAGCGATGTGTGAACAATTGAACATCACTCCGTGCAATTTTTCTATAGAATCTATTTTAACTGTTCCAGATTTACTATTTATTTTTGCAAGTAATTCAGGGCACTATGATTACTGGTCTTAAAACCTTTTCAGGCATATGTACACAAAAGTGGGAATGTTATTAATTTTTTTAATTATTTATTTATTATAAAAAAAATTTTATTGTAAGTGCATGTAAACGAATAAAAATAAATTTGAATCCATGCAAGAAATCAGTTTTGTGTGGTTAAATCCAAAGGCTAGTAGCTCTTTTCTATAAACTTATTTATTTGAGTTTGAGATTTCGTGTTTCATTTTTATTCTTTTTATTCTTTTTTTTTTACTTTAAACTATATGTATCCAAGATTTTTTTTTTCTCATACACTCTACCATCGTTTTTTTTTTCCTGTTAAAAAAATTATAGAGAACTAACTTTTAGTTTGTCAATATTAACTAATTTTAGGGTTTAATGTTTGTAATTGACTAATGTTGGCTTAAAAAATTAGTTACCTAACATTATTCTTAAAAAAATTATGTTTGATCATTCATGCAAATTTTTTTAGAAATGTAACTTGAATTATGGTCATAAAACTTGTGTTTATTGCCAAAATATTTCTATGTTTTTCATCACAAAATTGTTGTGTTTATTGTCAATAATTATCTTTAAAAAATTTTTGGTTTATTATCACAAAGTTTAGATGTTTATCATAAAATATATAACATGTGCTATCAGAGCAAAATTGTCTTTGTCTGGTCATTTCAAAATTTAATTACTGTGCATTATTTTGATTAATTATTTTCAAAGAAAAATGCATAGTATGAATTTTGGAATAAGTAAAAAAAACCATTGAAATTGAAATTGATGCACCATAAGAAGAGGGAATAATAGAAAATACTCCCAAAAGGAGTTCTCCAAATTTGTTTCTAGTCGTTCTTCATAATGGCATGATTCCGTAATAATTCCGCTAGGTTTTCTCATTTTGAATAAAAAAAATGAAATGGGAAACGAAAAAGTAAAGAAGAACATATATAGCGTGTGTCACTTTCTGTTTTAATGGCTTTTCTGTACTATATTTATATATGGTTCTCTACTATGTTTATATATGGTTTTGTTAGTTCCTTGAACCATTTCTTTTGATTTTTACATTGGGCTTCATTTGAATTGCTATAAAATTGTAAAATTTTTGTTGAGTGAGATTTAAACTTGGATCTTTTAAATATTGTCAAAATATTTAACCATTAGATCATTTTCGTTTTTATCATTATTTATGTCACTGCATTTATTTATTCAATAATGATAATTATATTTGCATGCCATATAAATTTTTTTTACTGCATATCATGTGATTAATATATGATTTATTGAGGAGTAGACACAGCATCTTTGATAATAATTATATTTAAAAAAATCACATAAATATTAATATGATATATTTATAATTGTTGTGAATTATATAATAAACTTATCACAGGAATTTATTATATTATTAACATATAATTAAGTTGAAATAGAAAATATTTTTACTTCTTAATTAGCCTACAGGTATTAAGAAGTAGTATTTTACTTTCTAGTTTCAATACTTTAGTTAATATAGTGAATATTATGTGTATTAAAGTCTTTGTCCACAGGTAGATTTTAATGACACTATGATTCATATTTATTTTGATATGAATTGCATTGTCATGTGTTATCATATGTTATAGATTTTGATGTGCCTATTTAAAGTTGAGTAATGTTAGCATGATCTATTATTTGCAGTAGTAATGATATCTGAAATTGTATTTGAAGTTCATTTGTTAAGTAATGACAACTATAAAGAATGGAAAGATAAAGTTCTCTTTCACTTAGGGTGTGCAGACCTTGACTATGCTCTTCGTAGGGAAGAGCCTCCGGCACCTACTGATGCTAGTTCTCGAGTCGAGGTAGCGTTATACGAACGGTGAGAGAAATCCAACCATTTAAGTATGATGTTCATTAAGTCTCGTATCTCAGCTAGCATCTGAGGTTCAATTTCTGATTGTGGGAATGTCAAGGATTGCATGAAGGCTATTGATGAATAGTTTGAGTCTTCTAGTAAGATACTTGCAAGCATCCTAATGGCACAATTGTCATCCATGAGGCTTACCGGCATAAGAGGTGTGCGTGAACACATAATGAGGTTGAGAGACATTGCAGCACAACTGAAAGTTTTAGAGATTAAGATATCTGACTCATTTCTAGTGCATCTTATTCTGAATTCTCTTTCTGCCCAGTACGGACCATTTAAGATTATAACACACATAAGAAAAAAATGGTCCATTAATGAATTACTGGTGATGTGTGTGCAAAAGGAAGGAAGGCTAATTCAGAAACTTGGTGAAAGTGTACTATTAGTGACAAATAAGGGTGGTAAAAAGCAAGCTCATAAGAAAAAAGAAAAGGGTATTGTATCCCATTCTACGAAGAAAGAAGGTGCACGGTGTTTCTTTTATAAAAAGAAAGGACACATGAAGAAGGAGTGTCCAAAATTTACAGTTTGGCTTGAAAAGAAAGGTACTAACCTTTGTGAACTTATTCCTTCAGTGTGTTTTGAATCTAATTTTGTTGAAATATGTCATGGTACTTGGTGGATTGATTCTGGTGATGAAATTCATATTTCAAATACCATGCAGGGTTTCATAAGAAAAAGGAAACCGATAGAAAGTGAACTGAGCATCTATATGGGCAATCGGATGCGTTCACGTGTGGAAGCTGTTGGAATATTTAAGCTTGTATTAAGTACTGGTTGTATTTTCGATTTAGAAAAAAATTTATATTCCATATTTTTTTAAAAATTTGATTTCTTTATCTAAGCTTGTAAAATAAGGATTATGTATAAATTTTTATGATAATTCTGTTGACATTATTAAAAATTCTAATATTATTGGACGTAGTACTTTAATTGGTGATTTATTTAAAATCTATTTAGCTAATAATGTTCCATCTAGTTTTATGGTTATGCATGATAATGATATGAATGAAAAATTCTTCACGTTGTGGCACCGAAGGTTGAGATACATCTCCATTGAGAGAATGAAGAAATTAGTAAGTGATGGAGTTTTTGAACCTCTAGACTTTACTAATTTTGATACTTGTGGATTGCATTAAGGGGAAGTAAACCAAAAGGTGTAAAAAAGATGCTAAGAGGAGTTCTGACATATTAAAAATAATTCACACTGACATATGTTGTCCTGATATGTCCTTAAGTGGTCAGAAATACTTCATCGCCTCTATTGATGATTATTCATGATATATGTATCTCTATATGCTTCATAATAAATATAAGGCATTGTACGCTTTTAAAGTTTATAGAGTTGAAGTAGAGAAACAATGCGAAAAATAAATTAAGATCGTGAGATCAAATAGAGGTGGAGAATTCTACGAGAGATATATTGAAAGTGGATAAGCACCTGGTCCATTTGCAAAGTATCTTCAAGAGCATGGTATTGTGGCACAATACACCATGCCTGGCAGGCTGGCACACCAGATTAAAATGGTGTAGCTGAAAGAAGAAATAGGACTTTGCTGGATATGGTGAGGAGTATGCTTAGCAACTCCAATCTTCTTTTATCCTTGTGGAGCGAAGCCATTAAGACAGCCGCATATATATTAAATAGAATTCCAACAAAGGCAGTTTCTAAAATGTCATTTGAGCTATGGAAAGGTTGGAAACCTAGTTTGAATCATATACACATTTGGGGTTGTCCTGCTGAAGTTCGGGTTTATAATCCACAAGAAAGAAAGTTGGACCCAAGGACGATAAGTGTCTATTTTATCGGCTATGCAGAAAAGTCTAAGGGTTACAGATTTTATTGTCCCTCCCATTCAAGTAAAATAGTTGAATTTAGAAATGTAAGGTTTTTAGAGCATGATGTGGAAAGTGGGAGAAATCATCCTCTTAAAGTTGTTGAGAATGATAATATTTGTCAAACCTCTCTATGTACAAGAGTGATTATTCAATACAATGCCCATACAGATAGGGTTAATGTAGAACAACCCATTACTGATATTCCACATAATGAAGATAATGTTCAAGTAGATCATATAGTAGAGGATCAAACTCTTCATAATGAAAATGTTGTTCAAGAGCAACTTCAAGAAGAGGGAGAACCTATTATGCCACTACCTTTACAAGAGGTTAATGATGCAGCATTAAGAAGATCAACAAGAATAAGAAAGCCTGCAATTTCTAGTGACTATGTAGAGTATCTTGCTGAGTCTGACTATGATGTTTGTGATGAAAAGAACCCAACGACGTTTTCACAAGTAATGAAAATTTTTAATTCCAATTTATGACTAGATGCTATGAAGGATGAAATGAATTCTATGGAGGATAACCAAGTTTAGGATCTTGTAGAATTACCTGATGGGGAAAAAGGCCATTGGTTGTAAATGGGTCTTTAAGACCAAGAAGGATTCATCAGGAAATATTGAGCGCTACAAGGCTCGATTTGTTGCTAAAGGATTTACTCAAAGGGAAGGAGTTAACTACAGAGAAACCTTTTTTCCTGTTTCAAAGAAAGACTATTTTCGCATCATTATGGCATTGGTAGCACACATTGACATGGGATTGCATCAAATGGATGTGAAAACGGCCTTTCTTAATGGAGATTTGGAAGAAGAGGTCTATATAAGACAACTCGAAGGGTTTATCTCAAGTGCTGGTAATGAGTTAGTTTTGAAGCTTAAGAGAGCAATGTATGGTCTTAAGCAGGCTTTCCGGCAGTGGTATTTAAAGTTTCACAATGTGATTTCTTCATTTGAGTTCATTGAGTAGGGGTGTTCATGGACCGGATCCGATCCGCATATCCGCGGTGTTTTATCCGAATCCAATCCAAAAATTGCGGATATGGATCTGATCCGCAAGGCCTTCGGATCGGATCGGGTCGGATCCGCACATTAATCGGGTCGGATTGTGGATTTTGTGTTAGTATCCGTATATCCGATCCGCATATCCGCGTATCCGCAAAAATAAAGAAATAAATAAGTAAATAATCTTTTTATGTTTTATTTCAACTAATAATTATCATATATGTTGTATTATTTTAATTTATTATTTAAGAAAAGTATGTTTAATATTATTTTAAGAGTAAACATATTTAAAAGAATAGAAAAAATGAATTTTATTGATATTTTTTTAATAAAAATAAGCCTTAAAAAATATTTTTGTGTTTTGCGGATATATCCGATATCCGATCCGATCCGATCCGCAAATGTGCGAATCGAATCGGATCGGATCCAACCTTAAAAATTGCGGATATTGGATCCGATCCGATCCGATGATTTTAATGCGGATCGAATCGAAATTTTGGCCATATCCGATCCGATCCGATCCGCAGACACCCCTATCGTTGAGAATATTTCTGATCAATATATATATCACAAGGTTAGTGGGAGCAAGATCATATTTCTCATTTTATATGTAGATGATATTTTGCTTGCAAAAAATGATTTAGGGTTGTTACATGAAGTGAAACAATTTCTCTCTAGACATTTTGATATGAAAGATATGGGTGATGCATCTTATGTCATTGGCATAAAGATTCATAGAGATAAACATAAAGGAATTTTAGGTTTATCTCAAGAAGCCTATATTAATAAAGTTCTTGAGAAGTTTAAAATGCAAAATTATTCACCAAGTGTTGCACCTAATGTGAAAGGTGACAAATTCTGCTTAGATCAATGTCCCAAAAATAAACTTAAAAAAAACAGATGCAAAATATTCTTTATGCTTCAGCCGTTGGAAGCCTAATGTATGCTCAAGTCTGTACAAGACCTGACATTGCTTTTGCTGTTAGCATATTAGGAAGATATCAAAGTAATCCAGGAATTATCCATTGGAGAGCTACAAAAAAGATCTTAAGGTATCTTCAAGGGACCAAGGATTTCATGCTTACATATGATAATTTAAAAATTGTTGGATATTCAGATTTAGACTTGGCGGAATGTGTTGATTCTAGAAAGTCAACGTTAGGATACATCTTTATGCTTGCTGATGGAGCAGTATCTTGAAAGAGTGCAAAACAATCACTTGTAGCCACTTCTACCATGGAAGCTGAAATATTGCTTGTTTTGAGGCTACTTCACAAGGTGTTTGGTTAAAAAATTTCATCTCTGGGCTTAAAATTATGGATTGTATCTCTAGGCCATTGAGAATATATTATGACAATTCAGTTGCTGTATTTATGGCTAAGAATAATAGAAGTAGTAGTCGAAGTAAGCACATCGATATTAAGTAGTTAGTTAAAGACCGAGTTAGGTCTAATGAGGTATAGTTAGAGCATATTAGTACTAAACAGATGATAGCTGGTCCTTTGACAAAAGGCATGCCACCATGATTGTTTAAGGATCATGTTACTAGTATGGGTTTATGTTCTGTAATGTCACTTATATGACTTATGTTATATTATATGACATATTTGGATGTGAAATTCTTATTTTTGTTTGTTTCTCATTTGGTTGGTATATTTGTACATACATGATTGAAAATGACAAATAAAATTTAGTGAAGGACTTAGAATAAGCATTGGACTTATTCCTACAGAAATACTACATAAAGAGTTTATTCAATTAGGAGATGTTACATTATAATACATAGAAGGTAATACTCGATTAATGAGAACCTACCACTATGATTTGTGTAATTTGTCTTAATTGTTTAAGCATAGTATGTAATTGCAGACTATACGTAACAAATGTTGGACCAAGTGGAAGAATGTTAGAATTTTTATTCTAATTGTGGTCCAATTTGTATTCTAATTGTGGTCCAATTTGTGATTTAAGAATTGGAAGTTCCAAATTAAATCAAAGAATTTATTGACAATGGCTGGAGGTACGTAAATTATTGGTTTTATAAAATATATAATAATAACATCTTAAAGAGCTATACTTTATATTAATTTTTTTAATATCAAAAGTCCTAATAATATTTTTTTTAGATGCTAATGAGTCAAAAAATAATGTTTAATGAATTTTCAAAAATTATTAATGATTTTACTTTAAATTTATAAGTTTGAAAATATATGAATTTTTTAAAATTAAAACAAAAACATAAAATTTAAATTTTTATTTTTATTAGTTTTGATTTTTTTTATATTTTATTAGAATTTAAAGGAGAGTATTTTTTAATTGATATTTTTATTTTAAAGTTAATGAAAAATAATTTAAAAGAAATGTCAACAAACTAATTTATTTTTACTCTTTCAATTTTGTTAGTGCTCGCTAGTCAGCTAAATTGCAATAAAAATAGGCTATTTTTATTTTGCATGCAATGACGCGAAAATTATGTGGTTGCAAAAACTGAGAAATAATACAAAAAATCGATAAATATTCGTATTTTTAGAAAAAGTGATAAATATATAAATTTTTATTTATTAAAAAAAAAGTCAGCAATATATTTTATTTTAATTTTATTTTTATTGTTTGATTTTGATTTTATTTCTGATATTTTAATATATTTCAATTATATTATTAGATTGGATAATATATGACATAATAATTTTATACTGACATGTTAACTAATGACATATCAAGAGTTAAACCCCAAAATGGTCTCTGAGATTGACGTCGTGCATTAAAATCGCTCTTGAAATTCTAATTGCACCAATTACGTCCTTGAGATTGAGAAAAGTGCACCATATTAGTCCCTGACCCATTTTTCCTTAACGACATGATGACATGGCTGGATGACGTGGAAGATAAGTGACACGTGTCACTCTATGATTTGGCCATGTGTAATGATATGATGATGTGGTGACCAGTGACACGTGTCGGAACAGTATTCGTCCACGTGTCATCCATTATGTCATTATTGTAGATGCACCAAATTTGTCCCTCACTTTGTATTAAGTGACTCATTTTAGTCCCTGAAATTGAATGTTGTGCACCAAACTAGTCCCTTCACCAATTTTTTCTCATTTTTTTCTATTAATTCAAAATTCTCAATATTTTTGAATGTATTAATTTCAATTCTATTTTTTCACATGTTATTCAAATAAAAGTACTTTTATAAAATAGTTTTTCCCTTGCAAATATCTTAACCGCCGACTTGGAATTGATGTGAAGGCATTTCAAGCACCTTCACTACTATCTCCAACCTCTTTCAATACTTTTATAAAATATTTTTTTCTCTTGCGGATACCCCTAACCGCCGTCTTGGAGTTGACGTGAAGGTATTTCAAGCTTCCCTCATTACCATTTCCGACCTCTTTCATCTAAACTGCAAAGGTTGGAGATGATAGTGAGAGTGCTTGAAGTACCTTCAATCTAGCTCATTTACACATAACGAAAACGTGTATTTTATAAGAATAAAAAAATGTATATTTTAATTATTGATTTCTTGTTAAAAGCACATATTTTTTATGGAAAAAAAATGTGTCTAATCAATCATATAATTATTTTTTTATAATAACATACTTATATATTACAAAATTTACCAATGTTAAATTATTAAAAAAAATTATATAATTAAAACTAAAATCTTAAAAATTTTTATGAAAGCACCTGTATTTAAACGATATGTGAAAAAATAGAATTAAAATTAGTGTATTTAAGATATTGAAAATTTTAAATCTAAAAAAATGAGAAAAAATTGGTAAAGGGACTAGTTTGGTGCACGACATTCAATTTCAGGGACTAAAATGAGTCACTTAATGCAAACTAAGGGACTAATTTGGTGCATCCACAATAATGACATAATGGATGACACGCGGAAGAATACTGTTGCAACACGTGGCACAAACGGACACGTGGCCAAATAACATTGTGATACGTGGCACAACCATCCATATCAGCATGCCACGTGTCACTGGTCATAACATCATCGTATCATTACACGTGGCTAAATCATAGAGTGACACGTGTCATTTACCGTCCACGTCATCCAGCCATGCCATTACGTCGTTAAGGGAAAATGGGTTAGAGACTAATATAGTGCATTTTTCTCAATCTTAGGGACGTAATTGGTGTAATTAAAATTTCAGAGACAATTTTAATGCACGATGCCAATCTCAAGACCGGACCATTTTAGGATTTAACTCTAGGATAGAGTGTATGAAATAAATCATATCTTCAAAACAAGGATGATGAAAAATGTCATTTACTCTCATTTCAGATGATTTAGTTTTCCGCAACTTAATTGACAAATGACAATTTTAAATGTTGTGACTCATAAAGAAGCAAATAAATAATTTTCAATAACATGCTAATACGTTATATTCTGTTTGAATTTATTTTTATTTTTTTGTAACTGTTTCTATATATATAATTGTTTATAGTCTAATTTTATCATAGGTGACTAATGTTTACTGTGTTAACTTTGAGGGCAATACACGCGTATTCAAGCTTCACAACTTATAATAATATACCATATATATCTATCTAATCTCTCCATCTATTTTTGTCGTATTAAAGTTTGATATTAAATTATTGTTACATGAATTTATGTTATATAGTTAGTTTTTATTGTGTATGTCATATCAATTATTTAATCATTAAAAAAAATTATTACTGAATTATGTCATTCATCTTAAATAGTGATAATAATTAAAAAAATTCTTTTGATAACATGGGTTATATTATGTTTGAACTTGTTTTTATTTTTCTGTAACTGTTTCTATATATATAATTGTTTATAGTTTAATTTTATCATAGGTGGCTAATGCTTACTGTGTTAACTTTGAGGGCAATACACACGTATTCAAACTTCACAGCCTATAATAATATACCATATATATCTATCTAATCTCTTCATCTATTTTTATCGTATTAAAGTTGGATATTAAATTATTGTTACATGAATTTATGTTATATAGTTAATTTTTATTGTGTATGTCATATCAATTATTTAATCATTAAAAAAAATTATTACTGAATTATGTCATTCATCTTAAATAGTGACAATAATTAAAAAAATTCTTTTGTAATATGCATTTTCTTTCTTTACAAGAAAAATATATTTCCTTAATCAATATCCTTAGTTAATTGAATTTATTATGTATCATTAACTATTTTAATTATAAAGTAACGGTTAAAATACAATTAAAATCTATATTAAAATAATAATAATAATTCTCAGTTACAAACCAATAAATTATAATTTAAATAGTATAATTTTTTTATACTCACTTAAAGATCTTACATTTAAATCTCACTTTTAATTTAAAAAAAATTCTCAATTACAAATATTCAAATTATATATTATTACAATCTATTTATATATATAATTAACAGCAATTTTATTACTATTACTTCATTAATCTTATAATCTCTCGCATGAATTATCAAAAACTTAAAAACTTTTCCAACTACTTTAACTTTGACACATGCAACAACATCAAAATTATACCATAAAGCATTATTTGACAAACAAACTAATATTTATATTTGTTTTATAAGTTATATGGTGCTATATATACAAAATAATCAAAATACAACAATACTAACAAATTAGCTAAATAACATTACATACGACAATATTCACTATTAATTATGGTCATTTAATAATATAAAAATTATCTCTTTTTGTGAGTATGTAAAAAATATAATTTACAAATTCAAACATTTCTTAAAACAAATACTTTATATATAAAATTTAAATTGCTAAATCAATTTTTATTATAATTATTATCATAAAATTTATTACAATATATAGAATTTTTATTTTAAGAGTTCTATAGGCATTTACAATTAATTATAAAATAAAAACTTACTTATTTTTTTAATTATCTAAAAAATTATAATATTAATTTCTTTCACGCATTGTGCCTGACTAAATCTAGTATCTTAAATTTTTTTTTTTATATAGAAGACTCGAACCAGTAACCTCTTAAATAAGTACGAAGAGACTATGCTATTTGAACTATAACTCATTGGCAGCATCTTATAATATTAAACAGTAGTATATGATGAGTTTGTATCTGTTCTCAATCACAATTCAAATTTCTTTTTAGGTCATTGAAGAACCCCTTTTTTTTTTCTCACGCGAAACAACTTTAATAACTCTACGTTTGGGCAGCTTCCCTCTGCTTGTGTTTGTCGGTGCTATATAAGAGTCAAGTATTTGACTGATACAATGATAAGTATAGACTTCAACAGAAAGACAAAATCCAAAGAAAATCAATGTTACAGACCAGCCGTTTCTCTTTAATTTCTTTAGTCTCTCAAAATAAAAGACCACAAAATATGGCAATACTTTAGCCTCATTAATTATATGCATGAGACAGGTGTAACCAAGGTGGGAGCGAGCTAAATAAACTCCAATTTGGACAAAGATTAATGTCTGTTTTATAGCATATTCTTATTATAAGTGTTCATATTGTCTACCGGCCAACAAAACCTTTTAGAAATCTTATTGGAAACATCTTAAACTAAACCTTGAGATAGTTGAATGATTAGATTATTGTCTATTTATGTTGAAATTTAAATTCTATTGTAATAGAATGATGCTACAGGACGGATTTAGAAATCTAAAAGTGGAGGAGTCGAAAATTAAAATATTATATAATCAAATATAATGCTATATATTTAATAATAGATATAATTATAATTAATTTTTTAATTTAAAAATTTAATAAATACTTGTTAAATAAAAGAATTATCTAAGTTTTTATAATTTTTTTATAATTTTTTTATGGTTTTATATCTAATAAAATATAAAATTATATATTTTTAAATATTTTGTTAATTAATTTACTTTATTAAGTATTTATGTGAGGGTAAGTTATATTTTTATGTCTTATATCATTAAAAAATATGACATAAAATAATATAAGTTAATTGCACTAACAATTTTGTTACGTAAATTTAAAATATATTAAAGTATTTTTATATAATAATAGGATAAAAATTAATTAAAAAAGAATAAAAAAATAACTAAATAAAATTAGAAAAAAATAATATTATTATAAATAGTATTAAAGTATTTTTATATGATTATAAATGTTAAAATGAATCTTAAGAAAAAAATGTAAAAAAAAATTCGAATTAAATAAAAAATATAAATAATATAAATATATGTAAAAAAATTTAAACCCTATTACATAAAGAATAATAACTCTTTTTTTTAATCAAAAATAGAGAGACTCGAATCCGCGACCTCTTAATTGAGTATGGAGAGACTATGCCATTTAAACTATAACTCATTAATAAGAATAATAACTCTTTTTACTATCACTACATTATTAAATTTTATTCTATACAAGATATCTATTATAATAGTATATGAGCTTTTAAAATTTGTTGGGAGCCAAGGCCACTACTTACCCCCTTAAATCCGTCCCTGATGCTACATATATAAGTGTTTTTATCAAGGTTATGAAAACCGGACCGGTCATCGAACCGGTCAAGCAACTGGTTCAATGGTTCAATGGTCCGATCGGGGTCAAACCGTGATCGAACCGGTTTAATTAAATATACACTAAAATTATATAAAAATTCAATATATAATTTTAAATATACCAAATTAGTCTCAAACAATAGTATTATACTAACTCAAACAATAGTATTATACTAAAAAATTATTGGCTAAGCTATAATATCAATTAGTCTCAAACAATAGTATTATACTAACTCAAACAAAATTAACTCAAACAAAAAGCAGCAATTCAGAAACTAACCATCAACAAATAATTGCAATATTTCTTGCTCCACCTGGCCCTGTTCCTCCAAAGGCTTCCTTTTTTTCTAAATTAGTTGGCTAAGCTACATGCAAAACTAAAGTTTCCTGTTTTATTTTGATTAAAGTTTCAAAACCAAATCTGGCAAATCAATAGATACTATGGGAAAAATAAAACTGCATATCTAATTGAAACAAAATTCTCACGTTTCTACAGCCTTTTCAATATTCTAGATCATGACACCCTTAACTTCAGAGACCTTTTTCTAAACCTTGGCAAGCTTGCTTATCTACTCCAATACTGCATATGCTCCTTGAATTTCAGCCTGCACCATCCAAACAAAACAAAACAACACAATTTACACAAATTCAACCAAATCAACCTCCATAATCAATTAGTCTCAAACAATAGTATTATACTAACTCAAACACAATTAACTCAAATAAAAAGCAGCAATTCAGAAACTAACCATCAACAAAATTAACTCAAACAAGCAGCAGCAATTCAGAATATTAATCCCACGCACCCAGAATCACAAAATCACAAAATCAGTATTATACTAACTCAGTAACTCAAAATAATAAACCCAGCAACTCAGAATCACAGAATCAATATTATTAAAAATAATTGAAAACAAGCAAAAATAAATTGACGTACCGGCAGCGACGAAGAAAGAAAGTGACGGCAATGAGATCTTGGATTTTTTAGTGAGTGACGGATCGGCCATCTTCAACATAAACAATGTAGTGAAAAAGGGAGGAAATCAGAATAAATAAAAATAACAAAAAAAATAAAAAATCAATAACTCGTTCCACCCACAACAGAGGAAACAAATAAAAAACTAAAGTGAAAAAGGGAGGAAATCAGTGAAAATAAAGAAGAGCATGAAGAAGATGTTGAAGAACGGCGAAGATTGAAGAACTCACGGCGACGGCAAAGTCCACGGCGGCAAGGGTACGTTTGCACTACGCACTGAGAGTGGTGCTCAACACAGAGAGAGAGAGAGAGATGGCTCGGAGACAGAGGCGTTTCGATGACGAGAATGAGGCGGCGACGACGACGGAGCAGTCCTTCGCGGCGGCGATGCCAACAGTTCAGACTCGACGTCGAGGGGAGGTGACGATAATATGTGTTGTTGACCTTGAAGAGAGCGACAGAGAGAGATCGCCGAAGAGACGACGACCGGCCGACGGCGACAAGAAGAGTAACGATCCGAAGAGAAGACGACCAACTGACGCGACAAGGAGAAGAACGATGAGAAGAGCGCGACGGTGGATAGTGATGGTGGCTGGGTTTAGGGTTTCTCAGAGACGGAGAGAAAGGGGAGGGGTGGGGGGTGAGAAGAGTGCGATGGTGGAAGAGTGATGGCGGCTAGGTTTAGGATTTCTCAGAGACAGAGAGGGAGAGAAGGGGGAAGGGTGGGGGTGGGGTGGGGGTAGGGGTGGGGTGGGCTGGGCTGGGCTGGGCTGGGTATCTGTTGGGTTGGTTTTTTTTTAATATATATATATTATAAAAAAATCGGTAACCCTGAAAAAACCCGGCCGGTTCCGACGGTTCACTGGTTAACCGCCAGTTCGGCCGATTCTCAGGCCGGTTTTTTGCAAAACAGTTTTACTGCAGAACCGAACCGATTAGATGACCGGTTCTCGGTTAACCCGGTTGAACCGGCCGGTCCGGTTCAGTTTTCAGAACAATGGTCTTTATAACTAAATTTAACTAAATTAGTGTAAGCACGTATATTGAAAAAAGTAAAAAGGACATGATATACATGTCATTTCTCTTCTTTCGCATTTTCTATAGAATATAATTTTTTATTCAAGAATATAAAAACTTATTGATACAACACACAAAATTTTGCACATAACACAAACTTATTAATATAGTATATAAATTTTTGTACATTGCACACAAATTGTATTGCGAATGTATTTTGTTAGTTGGATAAGTCAATATTTTGGGTATGTAGTCCTCCAAAAATTTTGCACTGCACATCAAAATTTATGTGTTATACACTAAGATTTTTGTGTTGTACACAAGCTTATGAAAATTAGACCAGACCAGTTAGTTCAATCGGATTAATAGAGAATCGGTCATCTGGTCGGTCTCTATTTCAAAACCGTCCTGCAAAAAATCAACGAAAATTGATTGAACCAGCGATTAACTTCCGAACCGGCTAGGTTTTAAAAATACCGGTTTTCAAAATCCACCAAAACGGCGTCGTTTTGATGCTGAAAAAAATTAAATAGCTAAAACGCTAAAACCCAAACCTTCCTTCCCTTTCTTCCATCTCTCACTCAAAAAATCCTAATCTATCCCCTGATCCTCTCACTCCTTCTCTTCACTTCGAAGTTCCAATAGCCACTAGCCCACCACCCACTAGCCATCATCTGAAATCCATCACTCACACTCGTCGCTGAGGCATCTTCTTGATGTTCCTCCTCTTCTGGCCGTTGCATGAAGGGCTGTGTCGAGCTCCTGGCGTCGCCGTCGCGAAAGATTATTGCTGGGTCCATTGGTCGTTGTCTGTCCGAGCTCACTTCCTTGTTCGAGCTCTCTCTGGCTTTCTCTGTTTGAGCTCACTTCCATTCTCCATTGCTGTCACTTCCGATTCCGTCGTCGTCACTTCCTTTCTCCCTCGCTGTCGGTACTTCAATTTATTTTTGCTTGTTTTCATTTTTTTAATAATACTAATTATGTGATTTTGAGTTGCTAGGTTTACTATTTTGAGTTGTTGAGTTAGTATAATATTGATTTTGTGATTCTGAGTTGTTGGATTACTATTTTGAGTTGCTGAGTTAGTATAATACTGATTTTGTAATTCTGAGTTACTAGGATTAATATTTTGAATTGCTGCTGCTTGTCTGAGTTAATTTTGTTGATGGTTAATTTTGTTAGTTTCTAATTTTCTAATTTGGAAGATGCAATCACAAAATAATTTGTTATGAATAATTTATTACGTGAAATTGTAAAAATTTAAATTTTATTAATTTACAAATTATTGAATTCAAATATTTAAAATCATATATTAAATTTTTAATAATTTTATTTAATATTTAATTAAAGCGGTTGAACTCCGGTTGAACCATTAAACCAGTAAATCAATTACCTTACCAGTTCATTAATCGATCCGATTCTCGAAACCTTGGTTTTACATTAAAATTTATGTGGGTGTATATTTTATTAGTATATTATACAAATTTTTTCATATATCACGTAAATATTTGCATATAGCACACCAATTTTTACACATAGCATACACATTTTGCTGTGAATGTATTTTGTTTATTGGGTGAGTCAATGTATTGAATATATAGTCCTCCAAAAATTTGTGCTGTATACAAAAATTTATGTGTTGTGCGTATTTTATTGGTTGGGTATCAATATTTTGGATATGTGCTCTTTCAAAAATTTGTGCTGTATATACTAAAATTTGTGTGTTTTAGTTTTCTTAACATTTATGGACAAAGAAAAAGATAAAAACGACGAGGACGATGATAATGATAATAAAAAAGGATTAAAAAAAAAAGAAGGAATTAACAAGAAGAAGAAGAAAAAAAAAAGGTAATGATGGCGATGTCGATGGTGGTGGCAGCGACGGCGTGACAATGACATTAAAAAAATAAGCACGTAAAAAAAGAAGAGATAACGACAATAAAATGTAAAAAAAAAATAAAAAATAAAAAAGATGACAACAATGATAACGAAATATTCATGCGTATACAAAAAGAAGCGTGCAGACTTAGTTAAAAATTTAGTTTTTTTTGGTCGATGGATTAAATAACCGGCCCTTAGATTACACACTCACACACACCACACTCACACACATAATATTCTCTTTTTTTTTTTTTTATCAAATTTGTACTACATGAAACTTGAAATTAAGACCTCTTAGTAAAAAAGAGGACCATATGTCACTCGAGCTAAGGTTCATTGGTGTTAAAAATTTAGTTCAACAAATATTTAGACGTCTAGAATTTCTTGCTGCAATATTATGAGAAATTAAAAAAAAATTATAGTTTGGACTGATCATAAATAATCTAAACTTAAAAATTATGGTCCGCAATCTTCTGCCATCTTTTGGACGGCGATATTTATAGAATGTAAGTAGAAATTAGAATGAGTTTTTTATGCTTGTTTCCAAAATCGGATAAAGGCTCCTGTCCAACTTATTGGGCTGGGCTTATTTTCATTACGCTAAAATTTTAGGTCTTAAGTATTTTGAGCTTCTGACCAAAAAGAAGTATTTTGAGTTCATTTAGAGACAAATAGTTAGTTTATCTGTTATCGAAATGGAGATATGATTTTGAGAAAATAATAAATAAACTTTTGATCTTTTAATTTTAAAAAAATTATTGACTAATTGAAAATATGAAATATTTTTTATTTTTTAAAATACAAATATCTAAATTTCTCTTAAAAAATTATTTGTTTTTATATTAGATAAAGAGAATTAGATGTCTTGTATTTTAAAAGATAATAAATATTTTGATATTTTTAATTATTTAAGAATTTATTTATTTTCAATTTAAAAAATTAGAGACTTATTTTTTTTATTTTGTTATTGACTTATTTATAGTAGTGTATCAGTAGATATTGATTTATTTTTTATTTATTAAATAAAATTTAATTTTAATACACTATATGAGTATAAAATAATAATTATAATTATATTTTAATAATTATTATCTAAAAAAGTGAATGTGATTAAAAGATTTTATAAGATATTTTACATGTATCAAATAAATAAAAATAATAGAGTAAGATTAATTTAAATAGTAAATTGTTTATAATTGAATTAAAAGATTTTGGGTTTAAGTTATAATAAAATAATTCTTTTATAAATTATATATAATAAAAGATATTTAAAAAAAATAATTAAACACCAAACCTTCTCATATTCTCATTATATACGTTAATATAGATATATATATAGAAGTATAAATAGATAGATAGATATATTTTTTTACTATCCTTTTTTCTTAGTTTTTTTAATGTTATTTTAATTTTTTTACGCTTTTAAAATGCATATTTCTATCAAAAAGATATATTCATATGATATCCACCTTCTTATATAACCCGGGAAAAAAAATAGAAAAAACTACAGGATTTTCATGGTAAAAATATGATTAACCTAAAGAGAATTGCGTGAGAGCGAATTAAATATTAACAAAAAGAGAAGTTGACAAACAGATAAACGAACGTGTGTCTATATATATTCCGGATCTGGAATTCTTATACCATGTCCTGAAACCACTCATTCCAAAAGCGTAACTTGACAAGACAATGTAACACTAATAATAATATTTCTAATACTTTCTAAACTTTCATTGTACACATTGTACGCTTAGGTCATTGGCTCTCTATACTTTATATATATATATATATATAGAGAGAGAGAGATAGGCAAGAACGAAATGTTCACATTATAAGTTTGTTATGAATCCTAACATCTACCATTAGAGAAAGGGAAAATATGCAGAGCAGAAGAATGGAATTTCAGAATGAAACAAAAGAAATTAAAACAAACTAATTAATTAATAATTATTAAGCACGGTCGCCACGGATACGCCTGGCAAGCTGAAGGTCCTTGGGCATAATGGTAACTCTCTTGGCGTGGATCGCACACAAGTTTGTGTCCTCAAAGAGTCCCACTAGATAAGCCTCCACTGCCTCCTGAAGTGCAAGAACCGCATGGCTCTGAAACCTCAGGTCCGTCTGCAATGTTAAACAATTTAGTTAAATATATCGAATTATTTAATAATTTTTTGTTGTCATCACCATGTGAAAATAGAAACTTTGAAAAAAAAAATGAAGACCTTGAAGTTCTGAGCGATTTCACGAACGAAACGCTGGAATGGTAACTTGCGAATCAGAAGCTCGGTACTCTTTTGGTATTTTCGTATCTCACTGAAACAAAAAAATGTAGAACTGTTCCATTACAAAATGATGAAATCAAATAACTTGAGAGATAGGAGAAGGTCGTTAATGCATGCAGGAGTGTTACCGTAGGGCAACAGTTCCAGGGCGAAAACGATGCGGCTTCTTCACTCCACCCATTGTTGGAGCAGATTTCTTCGCAGCCTAAAGAGGATTATATAACTTGAAATCACAATGGTAAAACGAAAACAGAAAGGAATAGTTATGAAAACCCTAGGTAGCAGGAAAGTGTGTTTACCTTCCTAGCGAGTTCCTTTCTAGGGGCTTTGCCACCGGTGGACTTGCGAGCAGTTTGCTTCGTGCGAGCCATAGAAGATGAAAACGGGAGAAAACTGAATTTGGAATAATGCGAAAAGAAGAATGATCAAAGGGGGTTTATATAGTGCAAGTGAATGATGAGGTTACGTTGTTGGGTCCTTATGATTTGTGAAAGTGGGCTCCAATCCAAGATTTCAACAGTTATTAACGGAAGTTTATTAATTAAAAAAATAAGATATTTTAAAAATTAGTAAAATTAAGATGGATATTAATAATTCTAATCTGTGTACTTATTCCTCATTGGTTGCTTGTGACCAAACAATATTTTTCATTGGTTGCTTTGTGAACATATGGATTATTACGTGAAAAAACACAAATTAAATAGGACAAAATACCTCAATAAACTAAATGCACATTAATATTATCTGAAGGTGATTGCTACTGTACGATAATAAATTCATACGTACCGATATATTTAAAATATGAACAAGTAATAATAAGTTATGTAAAATTTATTTTTTACATCAGCATTTAATTTTTTTTTTTTAAATATATATTAGATCACCACTTTTACTAATACACCTTTTTAATTAAATAAAATAAAAATATATTTTTTATTTAATTTTATAAAAAGTCTTAACCATCATTCCTTTATTTGATTAGACAAAAATACTCTTTTAAATTAATCAAATTTTAGAATTCAATTAATCCTAATTTTATAATTTCAACTTTCAAAGAATTAAGACAACAAAACAAAAACATATTAAAAAAACAAAAAATTAAAATTGTTCTTCATCTGGGTTAAACATATTAAAAAAAATAAAAAACTAAAATTGTTCTTTATCTGGGTTCAGAAACCCTCTCGTTCACGCCTCTGAAGTATCTTTAGTATTCTTCATCTTCTTCTCTCCTCTTCCTATCCCCTCTCTCTCTGTGCTCGATCTCTATCATCTTTCTCACTGTGCGTCGCACGCAAGATCTCTCCCTCTCTCCTCTCTCGTCTCGCGGCCTTCCCTGGGCTCCTCCTCTCCAGCGACAGAAGCACTCGTCGGATCGTCGTCGCTCGTCGTCTTCTGTTTTCAAGTACTCGCCGTCGCGAGTTGCCGTGGATCGTGGACCGTCGTAGGGTCGTCACTTGCTTCGTCGCTCGTCCTCTTCTGAGCTGGGGTCCTCTTCGTCACCCACTCGCCCTTGGTAAGTCCATGCATCATCACTTCCCCTGTTCTCCCTTTCCCAGATTCCCTTGGTAATTGATGTTGAATTGGTAATCAATTAATTTGTTAGTGATTGAATCTTGAATTTGTTACTGTCTTGCTGAATAATAACCGAGTTTAATTTTTTTTTCTTTGCTAAAAATCATGAGAGTTGAATTTGTTACTGATTATTATCGAACCTTGAATTTGTTGCTGGCTTGCTCAAACACCCCCTATTATCTTTTCTATGCACTACTTGGGTATGTTACAGTTTTCATATGACCGGGCTTACAATTTGTTGCTGTCTTGCTCAAACACCTCCTATTATATTTATCTCTACAATCTTCATATTGTACATTGCTTCATGATTTCAGTTTGTTTTTGCATGATATATTTCAACTGATAGCTTGTTTCCCCTGAATGAATTAAAATAAAAAACTGTAAACTGAACATATACCCATTCCGGGTATTTGGATCAAATAAAAACAAAGAAGCCAAAACCCTTATGATTGGACTAAGAGCAAAAATGTTCATTTGTTTCACATTTTGATAGGAACCTGCGGGTCTTAATACACTGTGATTTGTGGAGTCGTTTTATGTGATTACATTCTATTTTATGTAATCCTTTTACCAAAAAAAGGAAAAAGAATCTGTATCCCTCAACCATTTCTTAATGGATGCAGCGCTTTGACATAGTTAATGGTGTCACTGAAGTTGAAGGAATAGCATAGGAGAAACCTGCAGGTGCTGAAGAGGATGAAGGTACTAATTATAAGATCACACATTTTCTTTAAATAGCATTTCAATTCATTCACTGATAACATTTTGATTTGGTTTTGCAGAAAAAGGAGTACCTAAAATGATCTGAAATTGAAGCTTGTGACATTTAAACATCACTTCCCACATCCTGCTTAACCTGCCATTCAAGCACAAACAGATGAAATACAAGAGAAAAAGCAGTTCTTTTTTTTTCAAAATAAGTAAATGCGCATGCATAAACTAGACTTCTCATTGACTAAGGAAAACATAAGTTTCTTATTGATCCAAAATCATTAAACTGGCATTCAAAGGTTGATAATCATTGGTGCAATAGGAAAATAAGATCCAGCAATCTTATATTATCTATTAGCAAAGTTAAACATAGAAATATAAGTTTAGAAGAGCACAAATGGATTCAAAATCAGATGCACTTTTGGATTTGAAGAGCAAAAAATGACAGGTATACAAGCCAAAACAAAAAGGAGAGGAGAAAAGCAGTGTCCTCACACCAGAACTGTAATGATGGATCTGAACTCTAAAAAATGGATAAAAATTTCAAACAATGGTAATTTTAAATTAGAATGACCATAACCAAAAAAGGCATACAGATTGGTGATTGAATTTTGAGCTTTGTGAGCATTTTTATGTTTATAAATTTATATCCTTTCGCGTAAACATTTTAACAAATGGAGATGATATATCGGCAACATGTACAAAAAATATAACGGAAACCTTTTATAAATATTCTTAAACAATTACTAATCAATATATACATATATAAACCTAGAAGATCTTACCCTTCAATCAACTCCTCAAGCTGTGGCTGAAGCTCTTTGTCCCTTAATTCTTCAATCCTCTTTGATATAGAGTCAATCCTGTGAATCGCAACTCTGATTCTTGAGTGCAGATCCTTGACGACAGCTCGAGTTTTATCAATTGTATGAGTCTTTTCTCCTTTTGATTCCAGGTGCCTCAAGATTTTACACTTCGTGTTATATTCATTCCTGATAATCTTACTAGCCTGTAATTTGAAGAAGCAAAAAATGTCATTGTAACTCAAATGTGGAGATGTTACTACTCTCTAGAGTGTACTAAGTTTTCAACAGAACTACTTTTGGGTCAGTCTAAAGATCAAAAACAAGTATTCTGCAAAATATTATATTTCCAAAGTGGAATAACAGGAAATATACAACATGCTAACATAATTGTTGATGAGCAAGTATATGCTACCTTCACTTCATCATAAAGCTTCCTTTCCCAGGCATATAGCCTATCCAAAGTTGATGCATGGCTTTCGGATATCATACAAGACGTGTCAAAGAGGTTATTTGCAAAGGCCTCTGTATCATCTCTTGAGTTTGCTCCCACAGGGTTTCTGGATGAGGAAGATCGAGATGATGCAGTTCTATGCCAAGTTAAGTACTTAACAGAGTTTTGAGCAGGTTCTGAGAAGATATTTGGAAGGGGGGAATTAGATATCAAATTTCATGCGCAGATTTAAAAAAAAAGGAATGAATATCTAAATTACAAAAAACTAGAGGTGGCATATTCCTTTTCTAAATATCATTTGCAATGGAAGACTTCCAACAATAACTAGATGTCATAATGTAATTTGCATTGCTCCTAGTTCTACAGGCGGCAAATTTGTACTCATGAAAAACCTTGAAAGACTAAGAAGACCGATTCAATCCAACAAGGTTAGCCATGTCTAGAAAACATGAAAGATCAACAGGAAAAAAATGATAGAGAAATTTACCTTCTGGAACTTGAGTAGGGTCATCCCTGCAAAAGAAACATGCTTTCAAGAAAGACGATGCCACATAACTAAAAGAGTATAAAAGAGTATAAAAGAACTAAATTTCAATCACCAAAAGAGTATAAATTCATACATAGTCAAATGGAGACATTAAATAATCCGGCAAACAAATACCAACACAAACATAAACAAAATATAATGTCGTATGTCACTAGATGGTTCATATGCCCACAAGAAAATAATAAAAACAAAAATAATAAAAAATATCCTATATTGTAAATTTAATCCTGTGGAACCAGCCCTAATTTTTATAAATTGATAGCACAAGCACTTGAAAGGGAGATATAATCAGCAATTTAAACATGCATAAATTAAAAATATAATATATAGATTATAACTCTATGGCTTTTTGTTGTTGATGACATCGTTCAAAAGTCCAGCCCGTGTATTGCTATCACTGGGTCCACTAGAATACGACGAGACATGAGAAAACTAAGGATATGATGTAATTCCGGCAGTAGAAGGATATTGGTTGAAGTACGCTATGCCATTTGGAACAGGATGAAAAGGAATAGGGAGGACTCCACCATAAGGTTGATAAGGAAGGACCACTGGATAATGATGCATAGGATATTGTGGCAATCC
Organism: Arachis ipaensis; assembly: GCF_059453495.1. Lineage (NCBI taxonomy): Eukaryota > Viridiplantae > Streptophyta > Magnoliopsida > Fabales > Fabaceae > Arachis > Arachis ipaensis. The sequence goes on along the minus strand of NC_142442.1, from coordinate 120,032,830 downwards.
TGGTATCTTGGTTATGGCTGCATCTGGAACTTCGGTCACTTCTATTCCTGATGTGTTGGTCTTATCTTTTAATGTCTCTTGAGTTATCGTGATTTTTTCGGTCTAAACATAAATCATAATTTTTAAATAATTACGATACAAAATTTTAAAAAAATAAATAAAGAAACTAGTCAGACAAGCTAGAGTCGAGTAAGACTTTTCTCAAAGTGTTGGCCTCACTCACTCTTAAACTCTCAGTTGCACTTATGGTATTGGATTAAAATCATTTAAATTCAAATTAAGACTTTAATTTTCCTTCTTGAATTATCTAATATAAATTATTAGATATGCGAAATGTTACCTTCTGTCGACTTTTTTTGCCATTTGCTCTAATCTTCGGTGTCTCTGTCAATTTAGATACAGACTTTTTGCTTCTACAGCCCTTGAATTTTTTGTAATAGAATAATAAGAAATAATATAAGTACTACGAGAATAATATGTTACAAATTTGAATTGAAATGACAATAAATTTGATAGATGGTATAACATGGACAAGTGCTTACTTTAAAATTATTGTTATTGTGCACGGGTGTATTTTCTACTGATTTTGTGTTCCGAGAGGGAGTCTGTTTATTGGCATCACATTCTTCAACCTGCTAAAAAAAATTTTAAAAATTGCTCAAAATATAACATTATTTAATAGTTCTGCGAAAGACACTAAAATAATAGGTAAGCATAAAGTAACTAATTAAGCAAGGCATTATATTAATACCGTTGGTTCATCTTCGGCATTTGAGTATTCGGCGGGGGAGTCCTCCTTGGCGAGTAATGGACATGTCCTAACGAAATGCCTGCTTGATTTACAATGCGAACATCTACGCCTCTTTTGGCCTTTTGGAACCTTTCTTGGAGCCCCTTTTGACTTCACAACAGCTGGATCACCTATTAGCGCTGACGTGGGGAAAAGCCTCGCTTGTGCATCACCTTTATTTTGCACATTCGAAATTAGCTTAAGTAACTCACCTGAGATTTTCCTATAGTTGGCTGAATTTTTGGAAGAAATATCACAAAGCTTCCAACAAATAGATGCCATTGCACCACATCTAAGTGTGGACACTATATCATCAACGGTGTCTTGCTTGCCAATTGAGCATATAAAATCACTCTTTGCATCTCTTGTCAATCATTTCAGGATAAGAGATGTAGGGATGCATTTTACATTGCGATGCTTCAAGATCCCAAAGATGTGGGAGCATGGTAATCCACGAGTCTCAAATAGCCTGCACTCACACGCAAACAGGTCCTTGTCTTTATTGTAAGATACTTTAAATTCTCATTGCTGATTAAAATACTCACTCGTGTTGTACTCAACAATGTCTCCACTGTTTGGGCATTCAGTCACATTTAAGGCACCTGCTGCTTCTATCTCATCTTTCACAAGTTTGAAAATATTTCTAGTATAAAGTTCAGCAGCTTGTTTCTCAAAACTTTCCAAGCACGTAGTCAAAACAAGAAACTTATAAAAGGTTTCAAAGTCAGCCGTAAGATGGTTGTTTCGGTAATGCCTTAGTACTTCACTAAATTTATGCATGAATTCAAGGAGACTGGTTTTACTGTCAACATAGTTCTTCAATAATGAATGAATTCCCTCACACTGTGATGTAGTTCTTATGCGGCCAAAGAAGTGCTCCCTCAAATATGCGGTACCCCACTTCATTCTGTCATTATAAATGCCCTGAACCCATTCATTCTCGACAAGTCCGTATTTGGATATGATCTCGTTCCATCTCTGTTCAAATATTTGTACGGTAAACTGTCCATACAATAATACACTAAAATCGTCCCAAAAATGCTTGTTTTTTATATTCTGTACCGTATTACGATGGAGATGCCATGCACAAAGGCAGTGTGGTATACAGGGAAATACTTCTAAGATAGCCTCTCTCATAGCACGGTCTCCGTCTGTCACAACGCCTCCGGGTAGTTTTTCTGACATGATTTTCAAAAATTCCTTCAGTGCCCACTTGAAAGTTTCGGACCTTTCATCTGAGAGCAGAGCGCATCCAAAGATAGTTGTCTGACCATGGTGGTTGGTTCCTGAAAATATGACTAAGGGCTTGTTGTATACATTTTTCTTGTAAGTGGTGTCAAAAGCCAGTACATCGCCAAAACATTCGTAATCAACAACGCTTTCTCCATCAGCCCACACCAAATTATCCAACCTACCATCCTTTAAGGTGAACTTTCCTAGAAATAACGGGTCACTATCTGCCTTAGAAAACAGATAGGCCAACGCAGCAAATGCATCACCGTCTTTCACTTTGCCACGCCTAGTCTTACTAATGTGGTTATGTAAGTCTTTTCTGGTAAAATCCACTTTATCATATCTACCTTTTTGGAAAATCATGTAACCCATTATGTGGCAAGTTTTAACACCACATACTCGCAAGCTGTCTGCTTGTGTTTTATCGACCTTATTAAGCCCACGATTCGCGGCAATAAGATGTCTATACTTAGGTGGACACAGTGGATGATTGTGTTCACTCTCAAAGACACTGACTTTTCACTTACCCATTCTATAGTGACGAATGAACCGAATCCTCGCCCTACAGTTGATACGAGTAATTTCCCTATGCTCCCTTTCTCTGAACAATAAATAGCTTTATTATTACCAAACTAATAATGATAAAAATAAATAGCTATATTAACAGTTCTTTCAAAAATTGGTTGTGTTTTTAATTATTATTTACTTTTACATTTACAGATAAGCTATTCTTTCTGTGTAACACTCATTTAAGGAAAGTGTAAAACTATGTATATATAGCGGTAAGCTAAAAATTTAGTTTACAAATTAAAGTGTAGTTATATTTACTTGAGCTCAAGTATCTCTATGCGACACTTCAGCTAAGCCTAAGTTTTTATTATCTCAATGCTTATGTATTTGTTATAAATATCTTGCAAGCAGATGCCAATTACCGAAGTCTCATCATTCTACATTGAACCAATTGAAATTGAAAAGTACCCTTCACCAGAAATTGGTTTCAAAAGAACAATTTGATAATGGAATGGAATAGATTTAGAAAAAGGATAATTTCATATGTTTCTTTCCTCTTGCCCATTTTATGTGTCATTGACAAGATAACACTGTTACCTGATTTTCTATGTGAAAATGAATGCCTCAAAATTTGTAAAGAATTCATGAAACTAGTCACCAGTTAAGGCCCTTGGTTTGTGCTCAATAGTATAAAGTGACATCCTTGTTTGTGAAACTGCTCTGACAAATGCCATATTTACAGTTAAAGTGGGAGCATGCCAATGATCACCAGTGCCAAAGACAATTTTGTTTTTCAATGCCAGCTTCCTTGTGGTTGGGAGGCTCATCATGTGTTCTGAAAGTGTATCAGGAACAACCCTGTGGTGATCCTCGAGTTTGTTATTGCAAATATTATGTTAAGGATTATCAATTTAAAAAATAAAAAAAAAGATAATCAATAAAGAAACTTTCAAGGGTGAACTTCACAACAAATAAAAGGTTAGGAAAAAAGTCCCTTAAAAGTGCCACTGCATAAGTATGTTTCAAACACGCCTAATAATTTCGTAAAATAGATGATGTATCCATGATTAGAAAAATAATACATACTAAAAACAATAATTTTCCATTGCAATTTTTTTCTTTTCCAAATATTGAACTGGGTGAGATGAAGATACTATAGCTCATTAAACTAACCTGAGACAATTTATTAGCTTCTCAGCTGAGTTTCTCATTGGACCTTCCACACATTAATACCAACTCCTTAAATTCCATATTAACACTCACAAATTATTCCTGTCTTCTCATATAAGATTTTACCAAATTGTACATGGATTGGACTTTCAAGTTCGGACATTACCAAATTATTCCTGTCTAACTTTGGTGTTGTACTTTTCTGCCTTCTTTTCAATATTTTGCTGCTATCAACTGTTGCCAGAGTGTTCCCCCTATATTCAGTATGTTTGGGTGCTTCCGTGTTATGCCTTTGACAGGTTTAATTTATTCCCACCAATCTTAGAGTTAATTATCATTTTACAATGTTAAGTATCTTGCTTATGAAAATTATATTGAGGTGCATTCTATGTAACTAGCAGCTTAATGTTTCCAAATTTCAAATGTGCACATAAGAAGGGACACAAGCTTTGTTTCTAGCTTGATTGAATATACCATATAACTTTCTTTCATTTTATCTGCTTTCTCTATCTCCTTTTTCTTTTTTTTAAAAGAAAAAAACAAAGAATCAAGGAAAACTAAAAGCCAATTCGACCTTACTTAACTCAAGAATATTGAAAATAATGCAGCAATTATTATTCGACGTAAAAGGTTTCCAACTTTCCATAGATATTAACTTACAGCATAAAGCTTAGGATCATTTTTGTTACTTATGCTTGATATGTAATAACAATGACAAAGCAAGAAAGAAAGACCAAAATAGGAGAAATAAAGGGATAAGAGTTAGTGTTTGAAGTTCCACAATTGATTTTAAAGAAAGACCAAAAATGTCAATATTCAACAGAGCTAGTCAAATACTCTGTCTAGCTAGAAAATATTATCTTGTTAACTTAACAAAGAAGTGTTTTTTTTGCTGTATTGATAGAATTACTCTACTTAGTATGTCAAAAAATTATTAGTATAAGTTGATAAAAATAATTGAAAACAAAAATCAATATCACATGATAATTCTCAAATGGGTATATTTTTGGACATAATAATAATAATGATAACAATAATAACAGTAATAATTATGAGAAAAAATACTTATTCTTGGATGCAAGAATAACCTTATTTTAGAGATGCAAGGCAATTATGTCAATCACCAAAGTGAAAAGCTGTATAAGACTAAAGAAGAGTGGTTTAGACATTAAATCATAACTAAGTAACTAACAACATTGAATTAGGCAGCAAGAGACAAAGAAAAAGACATCCATGATCAAGCTACCAGTTAGTGTATTCCTGATCAAATGAGTGATAGTATAATCAAACCTTTTGTTGTTTAAGTGGAGATTCTTCGTTCATAGTTCTTCAATTTGGAGGTGTGGTTGTGATCTTAGCTCTCAAGTAGAACTGCCACAAAGTCTGTAAACAAGTATCACTGATTTCATTTTGTTGATGTGTCTATGTCCTTGTACAATGCAAGAGTCGTGTATGTATGCTTCTTAGTGCTTGTAAGTTTTGAGACTTCTTTGTAGCTTTGATTTGAATACTTATTCTTAGGCTGAAAAACAAATTTTGTATTATACTGTAAAATACTGGTTAAGTATCTTGCCTATGAACCGTGAAGGCATGAATATATTAGAATCTAATAAGAAGGCATCTCTATAGGCAAACACTATAGTTGTTGATTCAATAGAAGTGAAGAATCACACACTATTAATCACTCAATTCATTAGGAAACCATGTGTTATTATTATTTTTTATCACAAGTACAAGAACCAGTTTGTAGTAGTGTTAAAAGAGATCATTACGAATTTTGCTACAAATGTTTTACTGCACAACAGCATTGACTGATTAAAATGTTCATCACAAGTACAAGGACCAGCAAATTTGGCCCAAAATTTCTTACATCCCCAACATTCATTCTGGACGTGACTTGTTTTGCACTGCAATACTTGTCTCAAGGTTGCTTGAGTGATAAGCGAAAACGTAATTTACATTGTTTTCTTTCATTCGTGGTGATTGCTATTATAATCTTGCCTAAGAAAAATACTTACTTGGTGATTGCTATGCATGCTACACAAATCTCTCTTGCATTATGCACATGGGCATCAAGTCTTTAATGTGTTGTGAATTGTGATTGTTTATCACTTCATGTCTTATTGATCCTTACTTAGTTCTCTTCATCAAACAAAGCGGTAATAAAGCTTACTGCATTACAACAACAACAACAAAGCCTTGTCCCACTAGGTGGGGTCGGCTACATGAATCAAACGACGCCATTGTGCTCTGTCATGTATCATATCTACAGAGAGACCGTTTACATGTAGGTCTCGTTTGACCACCTCATGGATAGTCTTCTTAGGTCTTCCTCTGCCTTTCGCCCTTTGTCCATCTTCCATCTCATCCACCCTCCTGACTGGATGTTCTATCGGTCTTCTTCTCACATGTCCAAACCACCTGAGACGCGATTCAACCATATTCTCCACAATGGGTGCTACTCCAACTCTCTCCCTTATATCTTCATTCCTTATTTTATCCAATCGCGTATGACCACTCATCCATCTCAACATCTTCATCTCTGCCACACTCAGCTTATGTTCGTGCTCCCCTTTAGCCGCCCAACACTCCGTACCATACAGCATAGCCGGTCTTATAGCGGTGCGATAGAATTACGACACAGTTAAAGCACTGTCGCAGTAAGCAAACTGGAATTCTTCAAGCATTATGTCCAATGCATGTAGTTGTGAGAGACAAGGACCTGATGCAACCATGCTTCAAGACTCAAACCGGTATTCCTATGTACTCTACATCATTTGCATTTTAATGAAAAAGTTATTTACTTATTTAATTTTTTTGCTGTCATAGAACATCACATAAAATTTTGTTTAGTAGTACCATATTTCGAACCAAGACCATTGTTTTGTATAATACGTTTTGGAATCAAAAGCAAAATTAAGGGAAAAGCAAGGAAATTTAAAAATTCATTTCATCCTACAAGATGAGAACCTTTAATAGAAATTACAGATATGTATGTAGACATGTGCCCATATTTACGAAAATCCTCAGTTTAATTTTTGGCCGATCAACCGGTAATGGTCTTTGACTACAATACTTAGGAACAAACCAGAATTAACTCAAGAATAGATCGGAAAAATAAATAGAAGCAGTAAAAAATCAGACAAAAAAAAATCAAGAACAAACCTAAGTCAGAGGATCCATTCTTGATGATGCAGACAGAGAGTGGCAGAGTGCAGGGAGAAGTGGAGGAAGACGCGGTGGCTGCCAGAAAGGGAGAGGCGCTGGACGACGACGGCTGGACGGGGCTCGACGATGGAGGGCGAAGGGGCATTCAAAGAACTTCCATAGAGGAGAAAGACACAACGTTTGCCCAGTTGAGTGATTTAGCCTTCCTTCTTCTTTAGGTTCTTTAAATTCCGTGGGTGGCTAGCTATCGAGATCAATGCAGTCAATTATTGCTAGGGTTTTGCCGTTTTGGTGTGTTTCAGAGAGGAGGGGGCACGAATGATATTAGGAGAAGATGAAGAACATATTAATTTTTTATTTTTTTGATATGTTTTGCTTTGCTTCAGAGGGGAATGAATGACTAGGGAAATTGGAGAAGACGAAGAACGATTGATTTTTTTTATATGTTTTTGTTTTGTTGTTTAAATTAATTAAAACTATAAAATTAAGATTAATTGAATTCTAAAGTTTGATTAATTTAAAAGAGTATTATATAAATTTATCATCGTACCGTAGCAAACACCTTATCTGAATGTCCCAAATCAAAAAATACAACGTCAAAGTCTCAAAACACATTTTTACATAAATTGAATTGATTAAATTTAATTTAATGAAAACGTTATTGAATGAAAACATGGATTCAAATTAAGTGCATAATTAAAATGCTAATAAATCGAATGAATAAGCTTCGATTTACATGTTTGTTTCGTCTCCCGTAATTCGAATCTAATAGATTCGATTTTGGCTATAAAATTTTTGTTTTGAAAAATAATTTATTAAATTAGTTTTTAAAAAACATTTTTAAATAAACTTTTAGTATTTAAAAAGTTATTATTATTATTATTATTATTATTATTATTATTATTATTATTATTATTATTATTATTATTATTATTATTATTATTATTATTATCAATTTTTTATTTATTTTGTCCAAAAAAAAAAGTCAACAATTCATATATAATAATCTTATTATTGAGAGTACTTAAGAAGAGTATTAAAAAAATTCCATAAGTATTTATAACATATACAATAACATATTTTAGTACTCTTTTCAGGTACTCTCAATAACAAAATTATTATGTATGAATTGTTGACTTTTTTAGACAAAGTAAATAAAAAATTGATCATATATAATAATAATAATAATAATAATAATAATAATAATAATAATAATAATAATAATAATAATAATAATAATAATAATAATTGTTCGGTAGGTCAGTTACCGGATGATTCGGGTTTGGATTTCCAGGAAGTGGTAGGGGCTCGTCAGGTCGTGGACTGTCGGGCTGGTGTGTACGAGGTCCCGAGTACTTCGTGTGAAGGGGGGATGCCACCTGCAAAGACACTCCAACGCTCTTGTCAGTAATGTGTAGGCGAAAAGGGGTGATGTGATATGTGACGTACCTTGGGGGAAGAGTAAACCTTCCCCTTATATACTGTCAGAGGTGGGCCCAATGAGGACAGGCCCACTTTTCCGGGACGTGCTCCTACAGCTGTGGATGAGCTGTCTGGGACGCGTTTTTGGGTCGGTTGTGGGGCGCCTCACCCGTGACCGTCCGGGTCAGGTGACGCTCGGGTCGAGCCGATCCGTGGAGGGTTTGGGCCAGGCCGTAACAGTGCCCTCCACGCGCCAGTGATAGTCGTAGGGGCTATTAGTGGCGTGTTATCTCGTGCTCCATTCCTTGTCGTTGGGTCGGCCGCTCGTGGAAGGGACGTGCCCCGTGCGCGCGTGTCTCTTGGTTGCTGAGTTAACCGTTTATTGCTTCGTTCCTTGCGCTGAGCATTAAATGCTCATAATGGGTTGCAAAACCTCGTGCGTAAATACTATTTTTTCCCCCAAGTCTTTCACGCTTCCTGAGTGGCAGTTTCAAATAGTTTCAAAGAGCTATTTTTTACACTTCTGTTTCTTCCATTTCCTTGTTATCTCCCTCTCCTTTTTCAGAAATCCTAGAGTGTTGTTGCAGTATCTTCGAGCATCTTCCCTTCATCCTTCTCAACTTTCGTAACAAATTCAGGTAATCCTCTGACTTCTCTCTTTTCTGCTCTGTTATTGTGTGCTTGTTGTTAGTATTTGTTTGTTCTTGCTGTCTTGCTTGGAATTAGTGGTTATATTGCCTTTTGATGGTAGGTAGACGTGTTAGGGGAGGGGTACCATTCCAGAGTAGATTTTTAGGTGGCTCTCGGGGTAGGTGTAGCTTTGGCCATGCTTGATTAGTTTTTTGAATTTTTCCGGGCTCCCGACCTCATAGACTAATGGAGTGGTACCCCCACTGTAGGTATGCCTCGCGTCGTCTCCCGGACTTCCACCTCCGCGGCGAACTATGACCCCTACGCCTGAGTGACCTCAGACATAAAGGACTCGCCGAACCAGATGGATCTGGAGGAGTTGACGGAGTTCCGGCAAGCCGGATATCTCTGTGGGGGGACAGATGAAGAGACCAATTATGAGACCTTCGTTCCTGTGCCCAACAAGCGTTTGTACGATATTAATTTCCGTTCTCCCCGGGTCGCCGACTGGATTTGGTTTTATAAAGCCATGTTCACCCAGGTCGGCGTCCGTCTGCCGTTCTCTGATTTCTAGATGTCTCTCCTTAACCGGATATCCATGTCGCCGTCGCAACTCCATCCGAACAGCTGGGCTTCTATCCGCTGTTTCGAGATGGTTTGTGAATATCTCGAGCTGCCGGTGTCAGTGGATGTCTTCCTCTTCCTTTTCAACCTTACCAACCCCTCCAAACAAGGGAAGGCGAGGAAAGGGTTTTTGTCTTTCTGGTCTGCACAGAGCCGGGGAATATTTGGCTTGTTCGAGGACTCCTATCATGGGTTCAAGGACAAATTCTTCAAAGTTTGCCCTGCTAAAGGTTGCCACCCCTTTTGGTTATCGTTAGAGGGGGAACGCCTCATCCCGACTTATTGGAGTTTCGGGGCGGGGTCTAACTCTTTCATCAAGGTGACCTATAAGGGAATGTCCTCTGTAAATAAAGGGATAGCCGATGTGTTGTATGCTATTTTTGGGAAGAACCCTGTGAATCCCCACCTCCTCATGGGTGAATGGGAGTCCGCCAGGAATTATATTTGTGAGCTATTCTGCCTTGTGTTTTTTCATTACTTGTTGTTTATTTTGCTTTTCCCGACTTCACGGCTAACGTGTTTGGTTTCCTGTTGTAGTGGAGATGTCTGCTTCGGTAGCTGGGCTTGAAAATTTGGTCAAGACCTTCTTGGAGGATAGCGATGATGAGAAGGCTGACGAGAAGGGTGCCGAGGAACCGGGGGGCCCTTCCGGGGAGAAAGAGGATCAGGCCGTGCCCTCTCCCCAGGACACCAGAATGTCTGAAAAAGATCCAGCCGAGGTGCAGGCTTCTCCCATTCCCGAAGAGGCGGCCACTGCTGGGCACTCGTCTCCTACCCATTAAGAATATGACAATGTGGAACTCATTCATACCCCCCAAGAAGCGGAAGGCATCTGCCAGCCCAGAAGGGACTCTCACCATCATGGAAAGAAATTTTGATGCTACGAATTTCATTGACTCCCAGTTGATCCCTGGGACGGAGGAGCATTTTCTCGGGACCGACCTGGCTGGGCAGGCGAGATGGATGTACCGGACTCTGCTTCGGGGGGCCGTGATAGCTCGAAAGGCTGAGTTTGAGTTGTCGAGAATGCAGGCTCTCCGACGGAAACTCGAATCTTCAGGCAAGGTGAACAACGACTTTAAGGTTCAAGTCGAGCTGCTCCAGAGTCAGTTGTCCGAGATGGGGGAGAAGCTCAAGGCTTCCGAGGAGAGAGCGACATCTGCCGGGGAGAAATTGAAGGCTTCCGACGAGACGGTGGCCCGTTTAGCTGAACGGGAGATGACCCTAGAGAGCCAGCTGAACGTTGCTCAGGGTCGGGTGGTGGCCTTGGAGAAGGAGCGTGACCAGGCCGTCTCATCAGCTAAAGCCGCTAAAGCCGAGGTCGAAGAGCTCAAGAAAAAGCACAAAGCGACCAAGGAGCAAGGGAAGAACGCGATCTTCATGACCGAGGATGCTCTGAAGGCCCAGGTGAAGATCGTGGCTCCTGACTTCGACACATCGGCCATCGGGGTCTTCAAAACGATCCAAGACGGCAAGATTGTCGACATGCCTCGGAAGTGATTTCTTGTAACTTTGATTTGGTGCGGATTTGTTGAACATTTCGTCATGACTTTATAACTTTATGCTTAACTGGTCGCCTGGTCGACTTATCATTATTATCGTTTATCTTGCTTGGTGTTTTATTTTTGTTACCGTCTTTCCGGGGCGGACTTATTGCTTGTGTCTATTTCACCGTTTGCGCTGGTAACCCTTTTGGGGTCATCGTGGTTTTATTTTTGAAACCGTTGTGGTCTTATTATCGCGGCCGTTCGATATGGCTATGGTTCCGTTGGCTTCCCGGGGTGATCAGTCTCGGGTTGCCGTTTACGAGTACGATCTTCGCGGGGTACGCGTTGGGAGATAATAGATGGAAGAATTTGGACAAGTGAGAATTAGTCGTTAGCTAGACAAGTTCATGAGCACAGTAGGCATTTGATAAAAGTAAATAATTGGGAATTAACATTTGATTAAAGTAAACCTCTATCCAGGATTTGATTAAAGTAAACCTCTATCCCGCTCATCAGGCCGCTTGGTCGGGGTGACCAAGCTATGAATAGAACTTCCTCAGGTTGCCTGCGTTCCATGTTCTCGGGATCTCTCTGCCGTCGAGTCTTTCCAGCTTGTAGGCGCCTTTGCCGAGCACTTCTTTGATTCTGTAGGGCCCTTCCCAATTTACCGCCAGCTTTCCTTCCCCTGGGGTCGGTAAACCGACGTCGTTGCGATGCAGGACGAGGTCTCTTTCCTCAAAATCCCTCCTGAGGACTTTAGTGTTGTAGCGCAGGGCTATTCTTTGCTTTAGTGCCATTTCTGACAAGTGGGCCATCTCTCTGGTTTCTTCCACCAGGTCCTTTTCTACCGCTTCGTCTACTCCCGCGATAAGTAACCGTGGACTCGGTTCGCCAATTTCCATGGGTATCACTGCGTCGACCCCGTACGTTAGGCGAAAGGGGGTTTCCCCGGTGGAGCTTTGCTCGGTTGTCCGGTAGGACCAGAGGACCGAAGCGAGCTCGTCGGCCCATGCGCCTTTCTTGCTGTCTAAGCATTTCTTGAGGCCTAGTAAGATGACTTTGTTTGCGGACTCCACTTGTCCGTTTGTCTGGGGATGTTCTACTGAGGAAAACTTTTGTTTTATGCCTAGGCCGGTGAGGAATTCTGTGAACTTCTTGTCAGTGAACTGCGTCCCATTGTCCGAAATGACGACCTCCGGGATACCGAAACGGGTTATCACTTGTCTCCACATGAACTTCCGGCAATTGGATGAGGATATGCTGGCTAGTGGTTCAGCCTCTATCCATTTGGTATAGTAGTCGATGGCGACTATGAGATATTTAACTTGTCCTGGGCCAACTGGGAAAGGTCCTAAGAGGTCGACTCCCCATTGAGCGAAAGGTTGTGTAGACGTCAGTAAAATCAGCTCGGAAGCTGGCACTTTGTGGAAGTTGGCGTTTTCTTGACACTTTACGTATTTCCTGACAAATTCTTTGGAGTCTCTCATCATTGATGGCCAGTAATATCCAGCTCGTATGAGCTTCTTTGCTAGGGCTCTTGCCCCCGATGTGGTGGCCGCAGCATCCCTCGTGGACTTCTCTAAGTACATAGTCTGTCTGGTCGGGGTGTAAGCACTTCAATAGGGGTTGGCTGAGCCCCTTTCTGAACAGTTGCCCTTGTATGATTGCATATCTGGCTGCCTCCCTTCTCAACGTTTTGGTTGCTTTCTCATCGTTGGATAACTTGCCGTGTTCCAGGAAGTTTGTGATGGGGTCTAACCAGGAGGGGTTTGATTCCGTTAAATGGAGGGCAACCGTTGGTTCCTTCACCATGCCCTGGATGAGAGATCGGTTGCCCGTTCCCGGTTTAGTGCTCGCTAGTTTAGATAGGAGGTCTGCCCGTGTGTTCCTTTCTCTTGGAACGTGTTGGATCGTGACCTCTAGGAACTGCCCGGTCAATTCTCTAACTTTTTCCAAATACTTTTGCAGGAGGGGGTCCCTGGCTTGATAGCTTCCGTTTACTTGCAAGGTTACGACCTGTGAATCGCTGCACACTTCCAGCCTTGTTGCCCCGACTTCCCTGGCTAGGTTTAGTCCACCCAAGAGGGCTTCGTATTCCGCTTGATTGTTCGACACAGGAAATTTGAACTTGGTCGATTGCTCGTAAATGACTCCCGCTGGGCTCTCTAAGATGACCCCGGCTCCCCCGGACGTTTGGTTTGAGGCACCGTCTACATGGAGCCTCCACCGTGTGCCCGTTTCCTCGGGGGGATCACCCGTTACCTCTACCAAGAAATCTGCCATCGCCTGCGCCTTGATCGTATGTCGGGGCTCATACTGCAAGTCATATTGGGAGAGCTCAATGGCCCAGGTCATCATCCTCCCAGCCAAATCAGGCTTTTGGAGTACTTGGCGAATTGCTTGGTCCGTTCTCATGACTACACGGTGTCCCTGGAAGTACTGCCTCAACCTTCGGGAGGAGGTTAGGAGTGTTAGCGCCAGTTTTTTCAATTTGCTATACCTCAGCTCTTCTCCTTGTAGAGCCCTGCTTACGAAGTAAATCGGTTACTGAGACTTCCCTTCTTGAGTCATTTCTTCTTTGGAAGGAAGTGCAAGGCGATTTGACAAAGCTCCTGCTATCCATTTGGTCTGCAGTTTGAACATGGAGAAGGGAACAACCTTCCAAGGCAACCCAACAAATGAAAGCCATGGGGCCAGCTGGTGGAAAAATATGCTTGTACAATGTTCTTACATAGTTGTCATCTACACTTCCCCATTTGTTTCAAGGAATGGGAAATCATACTTGTACCTGCTAAACGAACAAAAATGGTCATCAATCATCAACATTTATTCAGTTCTCTTCTCCAATTGCATGGTCTTGAATAAAACTAAATGGAGAATGCTGAAAATACCCTGTTCAATGTGCTATGATTTTCGCACCAACTCTGTCTCCATCTTTGGAAACCACACGACCATCTTGATGAACACTATCAATCTGCATGTGCAACAAATACCAACGCGTAAGATAAACCATTCAAGAGAAAAGTTGTCAAATAAAATGATGGATACTAGTAATCATAATTGAAATGGAAAAACCAGATTAGATTATCCAAAAATGAAGGTGATAATCAACCAAAAAAGAGATAATGGAGGCGATAATGCTAAAAAATATCAAACGTAGAGCAACAACATATTTCTATGAACCAAAGAATTTAAGCCTTGAATCCCAAAAAGGATTATGATATTTTAATGCAGTTAGAGAGTATTAGTAGTATAGTACTGGCCAAAAAATTCTTTTGCAAATAGTCAAAAAGCAAAGGAAGCAGGCACATACTTGATCTTGAAAAGATTCAGGTGTCCTATAATTGTGGCTGTGCATTTGCTTCCCTCGCCATGCAGTAATCCCTGCAAAGATTTTAAATTAAAACATCAAACGAAACAAAATACGAGCATAAATAAATAATGAATTTCATCTCATTCTCCCTCAAGATTTTTGGGGTAGCTTGAATAGCTAAAGGAGATATATCTTGGAAATAATTTTTCTTCACAAATTAAGAAATTATGGATACCCGCTGGCTAATGGGTTGCTGCATGCACAAGGCGGGATTCGAATCCACGACAATTGCTTAAGCGGACGAGTGAGCTGACCACTCGACCAACCCAAATTAGTAAATTTTGTACGAAATTTGTTTTTTATTTAAAAAAAAAAGCCCAAAAGTGGAGCAATCTAATAACTATTTTGACATAGTTTGGTTTTGGGCCAACTCTTGGAGTATAGCCCGTATTTTCCAAGAGTAGATTTGACATTATCACAAATGATTTAGGCCCTAGAAAAACCATTATTATTTCGCGAAATGCTTAATGCTTTCTTTCGAGAAAAAAATAGACAATATACCAAAAAAAAAAGAAATAATAATTAATAGACAAATTTCTCGTAAGTTCCAACACAAATCATAACTCAAGAAATAAAATTATTAAGATTTTAAATTAAGTTTAAAATAAAAGCAGATGCTACCATGCTGAAGGGATTTTGTTTCTGCAGGTGAGGAATAGACGTGGAATGTTTCGGTATTGGACGTGTGTATGGAGGTGTGGGCACGCGCTAAAACACTGGGACGCAGTAGAAGCAGTAGAAGCAGAATCTATCGATAGAAAGTAGAATAATTTAGTGGGATTAATGTGGGTATAATTATTATCATTAAGGTTTTAGACTTTTTTGTGTGTACATGGACCTGTTTTTTGTTTTGGTTTGTAAAATCATGAAGATGATGAGAATGTGTGGCTAGAGTGTTACTAGGATCATCTTTTAGATGGGTTAAAAAAATAAAATTAAAATAAATAGGATTAAGATAATATTCTATTTGTGAGAATTTAGGCAACTGTAAAATTAATTAATAAAGATTTTCATTTCTAAACTAAAAAAAAGTTATTATTATTATTATTATTATTATTATTATTATTATTATTATTATTATTATTGTGGTGGTGGTGTATGATTTATAATTTTTGGTTTAGATTTGAAGGTTTAAGAATTTAGGATTTAGGATTATGGACTAGAATTTATGAGCGAGTTAAAAGGTTTAGGGTATAGTGTTATTTATTTAGTATTTTTTATTTAGTATTAAGTGTTTAGGTTTTGTAGTTTAGGATTTATAATTTAGGTTATGATTGAGGCATTTTGAATTTGTGGTTAGGATTTATAATATATTATTGAGGGGTTTAGGGTTGAGAAGTTATGTGTTAAGGTTTAGGGTTTGTAATTTAGGATTTAGAGTTTATGTTTAAGGGTTTAAGATTTAGGGTTTAGTGATGTGTATTTAGTTTTTTAAAAAATTAGGTTATAACTTTTAAATTAATGAATATTAATTTAAAATAGACAAAAATTTAGTATAAATTAAATAATTTGAAAATAAATACTCTAAAAAAATTGATATTGTAATTTAAAAATACAATAAATTAGATAGTGTTTAGTTAATGGAAGATCTTACAATTTTTATTCAACTAATGTTTGTTTATAATTTTTTTAAAGTTGATCTTAGTTTGTAATTTTTTAAACTAAAATATAAACCTAATAGTATTAGTTAGTGTAAAATTAGAAAATTTAAAATAAACAAAGGTAACAAAATGAATTTAAAATTTGAAATTATTAAAAATTTGAAAAATAAAAAATTTAAAATTTGTAATTTTTGAATTTAAAAGTATTAATAATTAACATTGTAGAATAAATTTTAAAAATAAGTAATTTTAATTAAACAAACATACTCCTAAAGTTTAAGGATTATTTATTTAGTCTTATTAGTAAAAAATTATAAAATTTAAATAAACAAACCTAGCAGAATAAATTTTAAAATTTGACATCATTAAAGATTTGAAAATAGATAATTTTAAATTTTAATTTTTTTAAATGTCAAATTTTAGAACTTGAAATCATTAAATCTTTGAAAATAAATAATTTTAAATTTCATATTTTTTATTTTAAAAATATTGAAAATTAAGATTGCTGAATAAATATTAAAATAAGTAATTTTAATTAATCAAGTTAAACAAACGTACTACTTTAAGAAATGAGAAGTTTAAATTTAAAAAATTGAAATATATGTGGTAGTATGTGTCTAACTGTATCTTAATAAAAAATAAAAAAAATTTTATCCGAACATGTTTGGATACACTTAAATATCATCACGTGTTAATGTGTCAAACTTTATTCTTAACATGTATTCTTGAAATAAATTTAGAAATAGTGTATATTACTATTTACTAAAATAAAAAATATTTTAAATACTCTCTATAATTAAAATAGGAAACTAAAATCAATTAAAATTTTTTTATATTTTATATATATGTGTGTCTTCGTATCTTATAAAATTTTAAAATTCATGTATCTAAGGATGCGTTTGTTTCCGATAACAGGACAGGACAAGACACTGAGAACAGGCTAGGACAAGGCACTGATGGACAGAGACACAAAATTTTGTGTTCTTGTATTCTGTTTGGTAATAAACTAGAACAAGTTATGAAAATCCAATTTATTCTTTTTTTTTTCATTCAAAAACTTTGAGATGAAAAATATAATAATAAAAAATATAATTATGAAAAATTAACAAGAATAATGAAAGAAAAAATAAAAAATAAGTTGTGTCCCTTGTTAGTGTCTCCGTGTCCTTCCTGTTAGGATGGACACAAAATACACTAATTCAGTGTCTCTGAACACATTGTCTCTGTCCATGTCTCCTCTGTAAAACACGATTTTGTGTCTCTGTATCTCTGTCTCAGTGTCATTTCTCTGTAAACAAATGCAGCCTAAATATTTTATGTCGTGTCATGTTCCATGTCCGTATCCGAATTCTAGGAACCTGAATTCTTATCTACAAGTAAGGCTTAGTTTAACTCTATTATTATTATTATTAGGGTTAAGTATGATTTTGGTCCCTAACGTAGGGGCTGAAAATTTATTTCGTCCCTCGCCTTTTTTTCGCTCCAAAATGGTCCCCAAAGTTTCAGTTTGTTTTAAAATCGTCCTTTTTACCAATTATATTTTTTTATTACCAAATTACCCTTTATTAAAAAAATTATAAAATAAAATAAGTATAAAATAAATAAATATAAAAAAAAGAAAGAAAGGGGGATACAGAAGGGGGGGGGGGCGAGAAAGGGGGGAGGGGGGAGGGGGGAGAGAAAGGGGACCCATGCCGCCGCACCGCCGCCGCACCGCTGCCCGTTTCTCCTCCCGCCGCCACACCCACCGCCGCCCTTCTTCTTCTTCTTCTTCTTCTTCTTCTTCTTCTTCCCGCCGCCGCACCCACCGCCGCCTGCCGCCGCTTCTTCTTCTTCTGTGAATTCTGTGAATTGAATTCTTTTTGTGAAATTTCTGGATTTTTTTTTGTGAAATTTGTTGTGGAATATTGTTGTTGCTGAAATTTAAATTTGGAGTATTGTTGTTGCTGATTCTGGATTCTTGATGATGATGATAATTTTCTGAGTTGAGTTTTTGTTTGTCTGAGTTTGAGTTCTGGATCTGAGTTCTGGATCTGAGTTCAGATGAGGATGACGATGATGATGTTGTTTTTTATGAGTTTTGGTTGGTGTGATGGAGATGGGAATGGAGTGGCAGTGGGTGGGGGGTGGTGGTGGTGGTTCTGGTTCTGGTGGTGGTGGTGGGGGTGGTGACATGATTTTGGGGAAGAAGGAATATGGGTATTTTGGTCCGAAGGACCATTTTAAAACAAACTGAAACTTTGGAGACCATTTTGGAGCGAAAAAAAGGCGAGGGACGAAAAAAATTTTCAACCCCTACTTTAGGGACCAAAATCATACTTAACCCTTATTATTATTATTATTATTATTATTATTATTATTATTATTATTATTATTATTATTATTATACCGAAGATAGGAAGACTCAAATCCGCAACCTCTTAAGTGAGTATGAATAGACTATACCATTTCAATTATAACTCGTTGACATTATTATTATTATTATTATTATTATTATTATTATTAGTAGTAGTAGTAGTAGTAGTAGTAGACTGGGAGTAAGCCTAGAGACGGGTTAAGACAGTATCCCAATCCATTTATATTGGATACATAACCCGGCTGCAAAAAATCTTATTGGGTTTGAAATAAAAATAGCCCAAACATTTAATCACAACAATTAACACAACATAATACTTATCTCATTAATCTGTCTTACCTGTTATAGTCTGCTATTTCTGCACGCTTTCAGAGTTAAGAACAACTTAACACATGTCCACCAACCAACTTCTCCAGGTTGCTTCAGCAGAAAAATTTTTCCTTTCATCACTATAGCACTGCCTTTATAGAAAATCCCATATTCCAGATGGACCAAGTATATATCGAGTGTTAAGTTATTTATGCAGAATATAGTATGTGTACAATTGTCCTAACTCATTAAATAATCCCCACATAGGTTATCAGGAAAAGTTCTATTTTAATCCATGTGACACTAGATTTAAGGTGGGTGCTTGAGATTGCCTGTAATAATTTTCTCTGCTTTGAATAAGCTTAGTTTTTGTGATTTCTTTTTGTAACTATCGAATATTTTGTAACATTGGTGTTTTGCATAACAGGTTTTCCAGACTAAATTTGTAAAGATTGGAGTTGGTAAGAAATTGTGATTACTGACTGTTTACATTCTGTTCATTTTACATGTATGCTTCATAGGAAGATTTCTAAAACTTATTGAAGGATTTTGAATCTCTAATTTTTTTTTTAAAAATGCTAATTTTTACTTTAGCTTTATACTAGCTATCTAAAATAATATTCAAAGTTACATTTTTAATTGTTCTTTCTGATACTAAACTGTGCTGAAGGAAGGAATTAGTTAATAAAGTTGACAACTCTTATTTCATGTCAGCTATTTGCTGGGACCAGTGGTTTCCTGAAGCAGCACGGGCTATGACGCTTCAAGGTGCAGAGATTTTATTTTATCCCACTACTATTGGTTCTGAACCACAAGACCAGGGTCTTGACTCTCGTGACCACTGGAAGCGTGTAATGCAAGGACATGCTGGGACTAATTTGGTAGAATTTTGTACTACTTAACCACCCAAATTTTAATAATTATAAGGCATGCTGATGAGATGCGTATTCTCTCATCTCTCATTTATGTAATATATGCATACATTCCATGCTTGCAATTATTTCTCTTTACAACTCCTAATCTTGAAGGTAGTTGTCGCATTGAACCTTTCAAACAAAAGAATCCAATACATGCTTTGCTGAATGTAAGAGAAAAGAAAATCTTTTTTCTGCATGTGAAATTGCAATTTGCCAAGGGCTACTATTTTTTTTACTAGATTAATAAATGCAAGTACCTCTTGTAGCTTCAAATAGGATAGGAAAAGAGGTAATTGAGACTGAGCATGGGAATAGTGAGATTACGTTTTATGGAAACTCCTTTATAGCAGGTAATCCATCTCTTCTCTTTTCTGCACATAAAATATCCCACTATAAAAATATTAATCTTTTTAGCGGTAGGTATAGCTTAGTACTACTTGTCATTTTTTGGTTTAATCTTCTCTTTGATCAGGAGTAACTAGAAAAATAGTTGCAGCTGCGATGATAAACATGAAGCCGTGCGTTCTTGTTGCTCAATTTGATTTGGATTAGATCAAATCCTAGAGACATTGTTGCCCGAAGCTATATAAGGTGCTTTTAACACTTGATGGCACCAATCCTATCCTATGATATATTGACATTTCACTTTGTGATTGCTCAAGAATCATAATTGAGATGCTTCAAGAACATAAGAGTCACTCACAAGGAAGGCAAAGGAACAGCTTACAAAATATCGTCTGTCAGATCAATGTAACTCAATAAATGTGGAACTAAAAATACTTGGCGAATAAATTATTCATTTGAATAATTTTGAGCGATGTGTGAAGAATTGAACATCACTCCGTGCAATTTTTCTATGGAGTCTATTTTAACTGTTTCGGATTTACTATTTATTTTTGCAAGTGATTCAGGGGCACTATGACTACAGGTCTTAAAACATTTTCAGGCATATGTACACAAAAGTGGGAATGTTATTAATTTTTTAATTATTTATTTATTTATTATAAAAAAAAATTATTGTAAGTACTTGTAAACGAATAAAAATAAATTTGAATCCATGCAAGAAATCAGTTTTGTGTGGTTAAATCCAAAGGCTAATAGCTCTTTTCTATACACTTATTTATTTGAGTTTGAGATTTCGTGTTTCATTCTTATTCTTTTTATTCTGTTTTTTTAACTTTAAACTATATGTATCCAAGATTTTTTTTTCTCATACACTCTGCCATCGTTTTTTTTTCTGTTAAAAAAAATTATAGAGAACTAACTTTTAATTTGTCAATATTAACTAATTTTAGGGTTTAATGTTTGTAATTGACTAATGTTGGCTTAAAAAATTAGTTACCTATAGCATTATTCTTAAAAAAATTTGGTTTGATCATTCATGCAAATATTTTTAGAAATGTAACTTGAATTATGGTCATAAAATTTGTGTTTATTGTGAAAATATTTCTATGTTTTTCATCACAAAATTGCTGTATTTATTGTCAATAATTACCTTTAAAAAATTTTTGGTTTATTATCACAAAATTTAGGTGTCTATTATGAAAAAAAATCACAAAATTTAGGTGTTTATTATGAAAAAAAATAAACTGTGTTGTTTTCTTTGTATTTTTCTTCAAAATTTTGTGTGTTTAACAAGTTTCTGTATTTATATATCATCAAACAATTTATGTGTTTACTTCCTAAATTACTCTTAAAAATTTTTTCTTTAAAAAAAAACCTTATGTATATCATTACAAAATTTCTGTATCGTCAATAATTTTATATATTTGTTTTCTGTTTATAATTTGTGTGTTTTTCTTCAAAATTTTGTGCTTATTGTTACAAAGTTTTTGCATCGTCAATCAATTTGTGTTTGCTTCCTATTTAAAATTGATATGTTTATGTATTTTGTGTAAAAAGATTTAAGTATTTTTTATGTTTAAAAACCACATAGAGGAAGAAAAAAAATTAAAAACCAAGAATAAAACAAAATGAGAAGAAGAAACATAAAAGTAGCCAAAGTTGGAACATCTTCTTTTTTTTGTTTTTCACAATATTACCAATCGACAAGTCAATGACTAATCCGCTGCAATTTGTCGTTAGCCGTCACTGTATAAACAAAGCGGCATTTGAACCCCTATCTTTGAGCCGCTTACACCAACCAAGTCATGGAGCCGCTTGATTTTCACGAGCTTGAGGAGATTGCATCTCGTTACAAGTTTTATTGGAAGAACTGATCTTTTGCATTTTTTAATTTTTTTTCTCAGGTTAGGCATGTTAGTGAAATTTCGAAATTTTCCATGCGATTGGCTAATTTCTCAAGAGACTAAATATGACCTTCTAGATGATATATAATATTATTATGAAATATCATATACATGGCATATTGGCATGTGACGTGTCAAATTAAAAAAAATTGAATCACCACTTTATTATTGATCTTAATTAAAAATTAGTCAATTAAATATTTTTATTATAATTAGTAATGATGGACGTTATTATGAACCAAAGAATAAGACCTTTTTATGACAATGATTTTGATATTTTTTTATTTGCTAAATAATTAAATAAACTATTTGAAATATTGATACTTTCATTTAAAATCTTACATGAAATAAGAATAGAGAATAGACTTTAGATTAAGGGTTTTTATTTATTTAAATAAAAATATATTATTTATCAGTTTAAACACATACAAAAAACTTTACTATTTTGTATATTTAGTTGTGTTTTCGCACCCATTAATACGAAAATGGATTTTAGCTTGTTTCCGGCAAAAACATGGCCAAAATAGTTGCGGCCTTTGGAAAGTAGGATTCTGAAAATATGGCAGAAAAAAAGGAAAAATATAAGGTACAGATCAAAGTTTAAAGATATGTTTAAAGATATGCTATGTGGCAAAATATAAACCATACATTCTAAAGCCACACTTTTCATTTAAAACCGTAACTCTTCACAAAAAAAAAGTGTCACCTAATGGAAAAAAGTAAATTAGAAGATTTAAGAGAAGAAATAATTAAATTATCAAAATTAATGATTTTAACCAATGTTAATTGTAATGACACCGAATTCTTAAAATCAATACAAAATGATTTTTCTCAAAATCTTTATTTTACTATAAGTTTTATTGAAGGACTTCAAAAACCTGAAAAAACTTATTTTTCACACGGAATTTCTAAAAAATGCTACCATGGAAATGATTCCCCACATCTTTATCATATTTTTAACCCACAATTAAATTCTATAGTAGATATGCTTGAAGAAATATTAGTATCTATAAAATTTCAAAGAAATAAGGAAAAAGAGAATCCCAAAGAAGAAAAATTTCAAAATATAATCAACATAACAGACTTAAAAGTAAAACCACCATTGAAATTATGAATATTGAAGAAAAATTAGAAGAAGTTACAATGCTTTTTAAACAATTAAAAATGGCTCAAGAAAATAATATTATGGAACATGGTTTTCAAATAGAAGAAGAATTAGTAAATTCTGAAAATATAGAAAACGAAGAACACATTCTAGATTATTCAAGTGACGAAGAACCAGCAATTCCAATACAAGTAAAAAATGAAGCTGGAACATCTAAGGATAATCAATTTCAATGGGAAACAGGTTTTGATAATTATGCTTTTAAAAAAGGGTTTATAAATAAAGATTCAAAATATATAAAAATACCATCAAAATACGTTCCTAAAATCCAGGAAATGGAAGGAGAAAGAATGCTCGATTTAGACTGTAAAAAGAACGAAAAAAAAATTTTCGAAAACTGGTTGAATTCCTTCTTGTTAGAAGCCTTTACTAATCCAAAACTTAGTGAATTGTCTGGAAGAGACATTTGGAATTACATAGGGTTTCATACTAAAGGAACTATAAGAGATTATATGACATCAATAGAAAACCAAATAATAGAAGAATTAGAAACAAAAACAACAGCTTATGATAAGATATTA
Source organism: Arachis ipaensis (assembly GCF_059453495.1). Classification (NCBI taxonomy): domain Eukaryota; kingdom Viridiplantae; phylum Streptophyta; class Magnoliopsida; order Fabales; family Fabaceae; genus Arachis; species Arachis ipaensis. The sequence goes on along the minus strand of NC_142442.1, from coordinate 120,009,305 downwards.
TATATAATGATGATTCTATATAAGGAATTTTTTGGAAAAAATATTATAGATCATAGACAAGAAGTCTATAATAAAGAATATCAAGAAGCAAAAAACCATTTAGCTAATATTCAGATATATGATTTATGTAATGTGGAGTCTTATATATGTGATTATAGAATACATTATTACAAATTAAAAGAAGAAGATAAAAATCATTATCTTAGTATGTATATAACAAAACTTCCATATCCTGCTAATGAATTTATAATGGGAAGATTTATAAGAGAAATAAATAGAGGGACAATTGAAAATAATTTTGGTGGAGCAACCTCTGTAATAAGAGAGGAAATAAAAGAACGTTGTATGCAAGAAGCAACTCAAAAAAGATTTGCAAATATAATTAGAATTTGCTGTCAGGATAATGAAGAGATACCTCAAAAATATGGTCTTAATAAAAATTTTCAAAGAAAAAGAAAATATCAATTTAGAAAAATAAAATACTATCCAAACTGGAGAAAAAAGAGATATTTTAGAAAGGAAAATAACAATAAAAACAAAAGACAAAGAAATAACTATTGCCCGAATAAAAAAGAAAATTGTAAATGTTGGTATTGCCAAGAAGAAGGACACTATGCAAATGAATGCCCGAAAAAGAAGGATAAAAAGGATCTTACTAAACAAATAGAAATTGCTAAGTCTTGTTTCATGGAACCATTAGAAGAGTCTGATGATAACTTAGACTATATTTTTGAATATGTCTCCGAAACAAACTCAGAGACTGAGTAATAATGCTACATTTATTACTATAAAAATAACAGAAAAGTTTATAAATGCTTTCATAGATTCTGGAGCAACACAATGCTTTGCTAGTTCGAATATAAAACTTAATTGGAAAAAATTAAAGAAACCATTACGAGTTAGAATAGCTGACAAATCAATACATAAAATTGACCAAAAAGCAGAAATGGTTGAAATTTTTATTCAAAATTATAGGTTCATTGTTCCATCTATATATATGTTAGATTCTGGAATGGATTTTATCATAGGAAATAACTTTTTAAAGCTATATCATCCATTCAATCAAGAATTAACATATATAGTTTTAAAAGCTCCACACGATTCTTCAATAAATCAAAAATCAAAACGTATAAAAATACCAACTACTACTATAGATAAGATTTTAAAATTTAAAATATTTTCTATATTAGAGACATGTTATTTAAATTTATATTTTCAGATAAATATTCCAAAAAATAATCTTGAAATAAAGATAGAAGAACTTTTGGATGAAATTTGTGCTGAAAATCATTTAGATATTAAAAATACAAATAACGAATTAGTAAGCATTAAATTAAAAGATCCTACAAAAGAGATAAATGTTCCAAATAAAATTCCTTATTCCGCAAGAGATAGAGAAGAGTTCTCATTAGAATGTAGAGATCTTTTGGAAAAAGGAATTATAAGATTAAGTAAAAGTTCTCATGCGGCTCCAGCCTTTTATGTCGAAAACAATAATGAAATTAAAAGGGGAAAACGAAGAATGGTTATTAACTATAAGAAGATGAATGAAGCAACTATTGGTGATGCTCATAAACTTCCAAGAAAAGATTCTATTTTAGAAAAAATCAAAGGAGCAACTTGGTTTTCATCTCTTGATGCAAAATCAGGATATTGGCAACTTCGTTTAGACGAAGAAACAAAGAAATTAACTGCTTTTACTTGCCCAACAAAAGAATCAACAAGTGTGTTGCTCTATGAATGGAATGTATTACCATTCGGATTAAAACAAGCTCCGAGTATTTATCAAAGATTTATGGAAGAAAATCTAAAAGAGTTAAATGAATTTGTTTTAGTATACATTGATGATATACTAATTTTTACAAAACAGGATAAAGAAGATCATCTTCAAAAATTATTAATAGTTTTAGAAAGATGTAAAGAAAAAGGATTAGTTCTTAGCAAAAAGAAAGCAAGAATAGCAAAACAAGAAATAGAGTTTCTTGGATTAATTCTATCTACTCAAGGAAAGCTAAAACTTCAACCAAATGTTCTAGAAAAGGTAAATTTATTTTCTAATAAAATAGAAGATAGAAAACAATTACAAAGATTTTTAGGGTGTATAAATTATATTTCTGATCAAGGATTTTTAAAGAATATAACAGAATACACTAAAAACTTATTTCCAAAAATAAGTACTAAAAAAGAATGGAAATGGGATGAAAAAGATAGTATGCAAATTCAAAGAATTAAAGAATTATGTGAAAAACTTCCAGAACTTTATATTCCAGAAGAAAATGACTACTTAATAGTAGAAACAGATGCTTCAGACATAACCTGGTCAGGATGTCTAAAAGCTAAGAAAGCTATAAAAAGTTTGGAACAAGAAAAAGAATCACTAGATTCTAAATATTCCCCAAAGGAATTACTTTGCAGGTATATTTCAGGGACTTTTACTCCAACAGAACAGAGATATACCACTCATGAAAAGGAAACTCTAGCAGCAATTAAATCTCTTAAGAAATGGAAAATTGATTTACTACCCAGAGAATTTACATTAAGGACAGATTCAAGTTATCTAACAGGTTTCATACGATATAATTTAAAAGTTGATTATAATCATGGACGATTGGTAAGATGGCAATTATTTTTGTTACAATATCCAATAAAAATTGAATATATTAAAGGTGACAAAAATGTTATTGCAGATACATTAACAAGAGAATGGAGTTCGTCTACAACGCATTAGATCAAGAAATTCAAAAATATGAGCAGGAACTCGAAAAATGCAAGCATTGTCAGCAAATAAGGACACAGATCCAATCCCTCAAGAAGGCCATTGAAGCAATGAAATCAACATAACAACCAAAACCATCAGAGTTCAGCCAGCTAAGCATGGTGGACAAATCAGGTGAAGAAAAAATTTTAGAAAATAAAACAATTGCTGAAATCATTAAAAAATCCACCCAAGATAAAAAATATTATGTAATTTATAATGGCCCCATGAAAGGAGTATATGATGCCTGGGAAAAAGCAGCACCATTCACACATCAATCAAGGATAATTCATAAAGGAGGGTTTCTAACACTGGAAGAGGCAAAGGAATCCTTCAGGGAATATGAAGCTCTCCATCCAGAGCAAACCCTAAAAAGAGCAGATAAAGCTCCAATTCAAACCCAGAGAACAGGGATAATAAGAAACATTCCTACAAGGGCTGAAATCAAGGAAAAGAAAAGGGTCTGTAGATCAAATCTCAGAGAAACCCTTAACATAGTCCTGAGTTGGACTGAAGAAAAAAGGGCAATTTTGGGATATTATCCTATTGCCAAAGAACAGCTAACAAAGCTGGTTATATTTCTAGATGCTTCCCCATCCGACACCTATCAGTTTTTCCAATATGGATTAATTGATACAATTTTAATTTTTAATGATCTAAAAATTATTAGTGAGTTTCCTGCAGGATTCGTTGATGCAGTAAAGAGATTTAAAAATATGATTGACAATGTAAATCCAAGGGATATATCCCTAAAATTTACAAACAGTCAACCTATTTTTAATGAAGAAGAAGAATGCTTGGTTCCAGCACACCAAGTAATATTCATGTCCGTCTTTCCAGAAAATTTTCAACCAATTGATCAGATTCAGGATTTAACAATTTACAGTCATGAAGGAAGGCTAGCCAGCACATTAGCAAGGGTCTTTGAAAGAACTCAAAAAATAACGAAGGAATCTCACACAAGGATTAATTATAAAAGTAGAAATACTCTGCTTGTGTCCAGTAAAAGAAATGAAATTGAAGAAAGAGAGATGAGACTCTTGGTGGAATTTGAATCAGTATTCTACAACTTATCTAGACTCTTAGAAAAGCTCCCTGAAGGGATAAAGAGGAATCTCTGCTATTTGATAAAAGACAGAGAAGACCACAAGTGCCAGCTATGTGCCTCAGAGATATCTGAAGAAAGCAATAATAAAACGGAATCAACTCACATGATGAAGGAAGAAGACAATACATCTGAGGGTCACATGATAAAAGAGGAGGACAGTGCATCTGAAGCATCTCTCAACATTATTGCATAGTGACGTAAGCACTTAGGTCATAGAGCACCAACAATGTAGCTGGTGCAAGAGAACAAACAATGACGTAAGCAATGACGTCATAAGAAGGGTAAGGATGGGAATTGTCCATCAAACCCAACTATTATAAATAGGTTGCTTAGGCAATTGTAGAAATCATCAGACAATAGAAATCAGGAGGCTAAGAGTACTCATATGCTAGGAGAGCAAGGAGGAAGCTGCCGAGGCGATTCTATAGTCTGAGGAAGAATTCCCTTAGGGAAAAATAATTCTAAACTCCCCTCTGGAGTTAGTATCTAAAATCTCCCCTCTGGAGATAAAAACATCTTATGTAAAATATACTAAATAAAGGAAGTTTTTCTCCAGAAAGGTACATCTTCATCCTAGTCTTTCAATTATGAATTATTTAGAAAGTTTAGAATTAACAGAAGAATCTGATTATTATAGATTAACTGCTTTATTAGATAATGAAAAACAGGCTGTTCTAAAAACAGAATTAAATCTCAAATCAAATGAAAATTTTAATAAACAAAATCTTTTAAAAGAAGTTTTTAATAGAAAAAATATAATATACTATGGAAAAATTCAACTTGAAGCCCCTATAAAGATAAAATCTGCTAATGGAGAAATTGAAATAGCTTTGATAAATGATGAAGAGTTGAGTAAACAGATTGAGAAAATTAAGGATCAATAAAAAAGATAAAAAATTGGATGGATTCATATTAGTACTATACAAGTCTTAATCAAATCTACATATATGAAAGGAATTAATTCACCAATAAGCTTAGCAATTTGTGACAAAAGAATTACTGATGACCCAATAGATCAAATAATTGGAATTGTTCATGGAAACTTGGCAAATGTAAATGTTAAATTCAATGCCCATCTTGGATATGCTATACCTTTATCAACTGAAAATCTTGGAAGATCTATAAGTTTGGCTTATAAATTTCACAGAAAGAATCTAATGGAACAAGACGATGAACCATTTTCAATTACATATGCAATAAATTATGCTTTAACAAATAGCCATCATAGTATAATATTTAAAAACAGAGAAAGAATTTATGTCGATGAATTATTTCAGAAAATTGTAAAAACAGAAATACCAAAATATAAAGCTATTGAAAACCCAGTTCTATTATTAAAAGAACCATCAGGTGTAAGACCCAGGACTTTGAAAAGTCTTTTTATAATCAAGTTTCAAATCATATAGTTATTTACAGCCTCAATTTCAGAAATTATTTTATTAAAGATAATTAAGGCAAGTTTTGATTTATTGGATTTGAGAGAAGTTATGATTATTATCCAATTTTATAATTATTGGGTTATTTTCTATATTTAAAGTATAAGGTTGATAGTTATGAAATAATAAGGATTTTATATGATTTGGATTAGATAAGTAATATTTTAAATATTATTATTGCTATTTTGGAAAAATGAAGAAATTAAGTATATTATTTCTAATTTTTAGATTTGGGCATTTTATTGAAAATAATTTGTGAAATTGATGAGCAAATAGTATTTTCTATATGTAATTAGTGTTGGATTTAGTTTGGGTTTCAATTACTACATTATTCCCAATTTTATTTGAAATCACCAAAGTACCCTTAATCCTAATTTTCAAATAAGGAAAACCCTAACCCTAAAAACCCTACCCGGTTCCCATGACCCGGTACACACCAGGGTACCTAATGCAGCAGCAGCAGCTACAAGCTGCTTGAAAGAAAGAAAGAAACAAAGAGAGAAAGGGATCTATGGGATGAGAGGCAGGGGGCTGCGGCGGGAGAAGAGGAAGAGAGGGAGGAGGACTTGCCGCCGACTAGCTCGCCGCCGCCTCTGTTCGTCACACCATCACTCCTAGCCGCTCCGTCACCGAGGAGTCGTCGCTATCGAGGGAGCCCAGAGGAGAGAAACTGCGTGGCATTGAGGGAGGAGAGCGCGGGCCAGTGACGCGAGGAGCACGACCCGTTGCGCCGCCGTGTGCTAACGCTGTCGTCCTCACCGTGCCGCCATTACCTTTGCCACCGAGACAGTCGCCATCATTTATGGTAGAGCAGAGAGAGAGAGATTGAGGCGAGCTTTGAGGAAGGAAGATGCGCGAAAATGGAGAAGGAGAATGGCGCCGTCCCTTGTCGCGATCAAAGCTCGCTGCCGCCGCGTTGCTTCGGTCTGTCGCACTGCCACTGTCGTCCGGGGAAGACCGCCGCCACTGCTAGGGTTTGCCACCTCCGTGCCGTTGGGAGGAAGGCCGTCCAGTCACACCGAGCAGGGGAGACAGAGAGAGCTGAGGCCGAGCTGGAGGTCTAACCACCGCAACCAGCCGCCATTCACGTCGCCGGCGTCGCCTCCGTCGGAACTGCCGCTGTCACTACTAGCTTTACTTCCGATGTGGCTGATTATGGGTAAAAAGGGGGCGAAGCTGCCTCTGCTGTCGGAGAACCCTATTGCCATCGCCGGAGAACTCTGCTGGTAAGGGTTTTAATTTGCGGTTTTGGTCATTTTGGATCTTGAGAAGGTTTTAATGCTGCGCGGTTTTTTTTAGTTGATCCACCGGAGCTTCTGGCCACCGCTGGAGCTGTTGCTGCCGTCGGTTCGAAATCGGAACTGCTTCGTGTTGTTATTCCGGTAAGAAATCATGTTTCGAAAAGCCTCGCGTTAGTATTCTGTTGTGCTCGGTTAATGAATATGAGTTTTGATAACGTGGGGTCGAGTCCTAATTATTGTATGTTACGATTAGTGTTGCTATGGTTATTGCGAACATGACTGGGAGCTGAGGTTTTGGTTGCCGTCAGTTCGGGTTGAGGCGGAAAGGACTATGTGAGACGTTTGGATTATGGAATTGCGTTTTGAGGTAGGGGCGCTTTCCGAAAACTACAGTTTATTATTGGAATTATTACATATGGATACTGATGTGAGATATGGTGTAATTAGTGATTGTATCTGCCTTATGTATTATTTGATTGACTCGAACGATTATGGATGTTGGCTTGGCTGAATTGTTGTGTGGCTTGTGAAATGTAATGTTTGAAGTTGATTCTTTAAATATTTGAACTGAGTTTAATCCGTTGAGGATTGGTTTGAATTGAGTCAATTATTTGATGATGTGAAAGATAGAATGCTCTTGAAATCCAGCCTGGGTTGCTTTAATTGCTCTGGTTTTGATAAATGATTTATTGCGGAACCGATTCTTTAAAGCTTTATAAATGAGTTAAATCGGTTGATATTGAGTTGATTTTTGAAATGGTTTTCTTGAGATATGCCAATGAGGCGACTGTTGAATTTAGCTTGATTTTGAATTGATTTTGGATTCTGGACTGTTGAAAAGGATTGTGGGACGGTTTAGTTGGGACCCGAACCGGGTGGCAAAGTCCAAGTTTTAGGGGAGGTGCTGCCGAAATTTCTATAAAATCCGAGTCTTTATTGAATATTGTCTGGAAAAATGATGAGTTAAAGACTTCTACTATTTTACTTGAATTATCAAGAAAAGAATGATTCATGCTTTTGAAATGAATTATTAAAGAGGAAATTGTGATTCAGTCTTGCTTCTTAAGAAAGGCATTGTATCTCTTTCAGAAGAAAGTTATTTAGATGAGACTTGTGTTTTAAAGCTGTTTGGATGTGAAAAGGGTTTATGCCTTTGAATTCGACTTGGGGGTTTTAATTAAAGAAGTTTCAATGACTTTGAAAGAACCTGAGTGTCTATTGACAAGTTTTATTTTGAAATGTTTTGAGAAAGGTTTTGAGTACTCTTTGAATTCTGAATTCTTGCAAGACTAAAACAATTTTTAATAGTTGAAACGTTTTAGAATTTGTCATGGGGGTTAAAGCTGGTTTTGCCTAAGTAAAGGAAACGGCTTTGAAGGAAGTAAATGATTACGTGACTCGGTTTGGCTTAGATCTTATTTTATTACTCAAATCGGAAAGCCAAGGTTTTAACGATTTTAAATGAATATGGCGAAATGAGTTATGCTATTCTCCCCTAAGGACTTGGGACTCTGCCGAGGAACTTTTGTTACAAAAATCCCATTGTTGGATGAGTGATTTTGAATGATTCAAAATGAATCTTTAACTTTCCACGGTTTTGGAAGTTTTGGAAAGAGGAAGCCGAGGGTGGCTTATTTCAAAAAGGGAATTTTCCTTGAGTAAAATTGGCTTATGAGCCTGAGATAATTTGAGAAATGAGATCTTTAAAGCCAAGGCTGAAAAGAGTTGAAACTTGATTTCAAAGTGAAATGAATTGAGAAAATTATTTATGGCTTAAATGCCGATTTCATGAATTTGATGATTTTGAATGTGGAAGTGCTGTTTTATTATGAGCCGGAATGGCTATGTATGATTATGAATATTGACTGGTTCTGGATTGAACCGTGAGCCGGAATGGCTGTGTGTGATTATCAATATTGGCTGGTTCTGGACTGAACCGTAAGCCGGATGGCTGAGATGGATGTTGATCCATGGATGAGAATGAATGCATGTATATGCTGAATTATTGATAATTGTGATTTTTGCACTTCCACTATTGGAGATGAGGGTTTCCCTGGGTAGTAGCAATGGCTAGCCACCATGTGCTCCAGGTTGAGACTCGAAGCTCTGTTAACCCAATGTCGTAAGTGTGGCCGGGCACTGTGAAAGGCCCGGATGAGCTCGCCCCCATAAATATTCACCAGTGATGGTGATGGATAAATATTCACCAGTGAGGGTGATGGATATGGATCATGATTATGATCAAGTTTATGATGAGTATAACTCGAGTTGGGGATGCACGACAGAGGGACAGTCCAATGGTTAGCTACCAGGACTTGTCGGGTTGGCTCTATAACCGACAGATGATATCATCAGCCATTAGGGACAGGCATGCATCATATGCATTTGTGTGACATTGGTTGGGTGTGCATATTATACTTGGTTTGCCTATGTGATTAATTGCTAACTGTTCTACTTGTAATAACTGTTTGTTTGTGCTTGAACTTCCTATCTGTGTTTGCATCTGGGACTCTGTTGGATTGTGGTGATTGGTTGTTGGTTGGATTGTTTGGGCCTAAGGCCGCGGTTGGAATGAGATGAACTGATGGTTGATTTCAGTTTTGTGTTTCTGGTTTGGAATAAAATATGAAAGGCTATTTTGTTTCAGCATAGATAAACCGTTTTGAAAGACTTTTGAGTTTTTGAGAATTGAACGGTTCCTCTTTTAGAAAGGATTTCCGACTTTACTTTTATTGGAAACTGTTGTTTTTGAAAAGAGGCAAAAGATGGTTATTAATCACTGATGCAGTTATCTTCACGTATCCTATTACAGTAATTCCCAAAAACCCTCTACTGAGAACCCTTTCGAGGATGATGTTCTCACCCCCCCTACATTTTTCCCCTTTCAGGATATGGGCGCAGAAGTCACGAAGAGTTTATTTAGTTATTGATATGTTCTGTATTGATGTAGATTATTTATTGTACCCTTGCCTTTATCTTGATATATTCTGTGAGCGGGATAGGGATTGTATTGGTTAATGCTTGTAAATATATTTGTATATATATATATATGTATGTATATATGGATGTACTCTTTATGAGTTTTGTAAGTTGTATGGTATTTATGGATGTACGTTATCGAACGAAAGTATCTTTGGGAGCAGTATTGCGGTTTAAAGTTTTAAACAGGCTCATATTTTAGTATTAATAAATATAAGTGTCATCGTAATGTCCGAACTATCAGAGTCGCGCAGCCGGAAGTGCGAGCTTTGGTAGTTAGGGTGTTACATTATGGTATCAGAGCAGTTCTTCCTGTAGAGCCTGAGGAATGGACTGACTATGCTTCAATTGCATACTCTGAGAGTTTGTCATGTATTAGGTCTTGTTGAATGACGAGGATTAGAGCTTTATGCACATGACGGTCTATTGATTTAACGCTGTTAGTCTTGCATTGCATAATTCCTGAGATTAAGTTTGGCCGGCTTAATACTGGTGAATTATGTATATGAAAGCACTGATGGGTTATCATAGATGAAATACGAGTTTTGAGTAAAGCGAATCGCGGGTTTTGGGAACGTTAGAAACTATTTCTCGAGGCTATTCAGTTGTGTGTCTTGAATTCTGTTCGAGTTGACCTGTTCTTTTGTATCCTAACTTGAAGTCCTTGTTTTCTAATCCTTTGGAAAGTAGTTTGATTTTTCAACTCTATTCCTCTATCGATATGCATTCTTGTTTGACCTTAAGTGCATATGCTGGTTTAAGATCCCTGTTGCATCTATCTTCCTCTGTTTGAGTTCTTCTTGATTCAAGTATTCTTTGATATAGCCTTGAACTTGTCTTAATGTGCTGTGACTTTTAACTCCGGGTTCTGAGCCCATTCTTTGAGAAATTGTTGATTCAGTTTTTCTCTTACTTGACAGTGATCACAGCCAATTTTGAGATTTTATAAATTGCTGTTGATTAGACATATACTTTTCTATATATGAAACTTTGAGATTACTTATACAGTCTAACAACTATTTATTCCTAATACCTCGACCGTACTTTTACTGGTTTACGGAACTGCATTTACTTTGAATTACAATTGACTTTCTAGTAATTTTACTATAGTTCCAATGCACATCTTCATTTGATTATGTATTTGAATATTTTTCAAAATTTTGAAAAGAAAGGATTTACCACTTTTGTCTCGGGTGAGTTTCGTTTGATAAGCTCTACTTAACTTATTTTGAATTGAGTTTGATTTAGCATGCTATATGGTTTATGCCATTGTTGTTATTTTGAAAATGTTGGACTTATGGCCTTCTTCTTATGAACGGATGAAAGTCTTCCTTAAGCCTTCCATCTCCATGAATGTCATACTTGACCTTGTTTTTAATTGATCTTTTACATCTTGTGAATATTGCCATTGATCTTGGTTTGTCCTCTTTTGTGAATCTCATCCTTATATGAGTAAGTTTGATTCGTTTCAAAATAGTGCATCATTTATCCTCTCATTGTCTCTACCAGAGTTTTTAGTCAAAGACTTATCCTTGAGAGATTACTAATGATTGAGTTGTCTTTTCTATGACTTTTGTATTCTTTTGGATCAATTTAAAACTTGTTTGATGTTTCATGTCTAGTGGGTCTTGTTTGAACTACTTTAAATTAAGATCCTTTCTTGCAAGGCTTGACTCCTTTTTAGTACATCTTAAACTTCTTGAATGTTCTTCTGAGATGGTGATTTCAAGAAACACTTTTGGAGTCTTGTTTTGAACTTTCAAAGGAATTTTGAATTCTCTTTGGAAGAATACTAGACGGAATTTATTTTCTGTTGCTTGATTTAGATTGAAACCATTGTTCAATTTTGACGAAGTTAATTTAAAGTTGGGATGCACTAATTTAAATGAAGTTTTGGAAAGTTTCCTTGTTTAGTGGAAACCGATTCGTTTGTAATGCACCATTTGTTTTCTTTACCAATTTACAAGCAAACTTTTACCTCGGACTTTCTTTTCCAAATAAAGCTTAGCTTTGTCTTTCGACCTTGCTAAGATTTTTATACACGCTTGTTTGAATATGGGCTTTGAGAATTTTTGAACAAGCATTTGATTCTCTTTCGAGTTTTATGATTGTTTTTGGTTAGGTTGTGCACCTAATTATCTTTCTAAAATATTTGAGAAAATATTTTAGCTCTTGGCCAAACTTGTGTGCATTTTGTTTTTAAAATTCTACATGATCTGTTTCAACATAAAATTGTATTACAGCAAAGCCACGTTATTGCTTTTGTTATTCTCTTGGAGAATGTTTGTTACTTAACTTTTCTTCTAAATTGCGAAGTGGTTTTTCCGCAAGTTTTGGTTCCTTTATGAACAATGTATTCGGAAGTACCTTTAATCGTGCTCTTGAGTTCTGTGAGCCTTGTCTTGGGTTTGAAATATTCTCTTCTGTAAACCGTATACTTCTTCGACTCAGCTTGAGTTTGTTTCAAACTGATGCGCTGGTTTTCTTCCTATTGATCTTGTTGAACTTTTTGATCCAATGGTTATCTTTGAAGTTGTCAATTGATTTATTTCTAGCACACTTCATTGCTTGAGCGTCTTTGGTTATCTGGAAATTGGATACCTTCCCTTAAACCTGAGTATTACCCTTGACAATTGTCTCTCCGTTCTAAATCTGGTATCCTTCTGAGTAGACTCGAGAATGGTTTTGATATCACGTGCGACTTGTAGACGTAGTAGCGCGATGCGTTAGTTCTTTAATACGTGATATGTGTATACGGAAGTTGAAGCAGTAGGTGTGCAACGTTATGAGTTGTGGGTATTTTGTTCCTTGCGGATGGGTTTGCGGTTGTAAGGCTTGTGATCGAGTATGGGATTGTAAAGTGCTTGATGGAGTTGGAAAGTTGAAACCTTGAGGTTGATATGAGATTAGTGTGCGGATATTGAGCACCTCGTTTTAACTCCATCCTGTTTTATAGCCTTTGATGCCTTGCCCTACTATCACATGATTGACCCATGTTATCTTTTGCATTGAGCCTACCTTGTAACGTTTGCTTTGCAATCACACTCCTACCTTTACATCCTTATGCTTATGACAATCAAAGTATTTGAAAATAGTATATATGATTATATTGAGATATTTTTGCTTCTTCCTTAAATGTGTTCAAGGGTGAACTGTTATGGAATTTCTTTCATTTTGTATCAATTTTCGAGGGCGAAAATTTTTATAAGGTGGGTAGAATGTAAGACCCAAGACTTTGAAAAGTCTTTTTATAATCAAGTTTCAAATCATATAGTTATTTACAGCCTCAATTTCAGAAATTATTTTATTAAAGATAATTAAGGCAAGTTTTGATTTATTGGATTTGAGAGAAGTTATGATTATTATCCAATTTTATAATTATTGGGTTATTTTCTATATTTAAAGTATAAGGTTGATAGTTATGAAATAATAAGGATTTTATATGATTTGGATTAGATAAGTAATATTTTAAATATTATTATTGCTATTTTGGAAAAATGAAGAAATTAAGTATATTATTTCTAATTTTTAGATTTGGGCATTTTATTGAAAATAATTTGTGAAATTGATGAGCAAATAGTATTTTCTATATATAATTAGTGTTGGATTTAGTTTGGGTTTCAATTACTACATTATTCCCAATTTTATTTGAAATCACCAAAGTACCCTTAATCCTAATTTTCAAATAAGGAAAACCCTAACCCTAAAAACCCTACCCGGTTCCCCTGACCCGGTACACACCAGGGTACCTAATGCAGCAGCAGCAGCTACAAGCTGCTTGAAAGAAAGAAAGAAACAAAGAGAGAAAGGGATCTGTGGGATGAGAGGCAGGGGGCTGCGGCGGGAGAAGAGGAAGAGAGGGAGGAGGACTTGCCACCGACTAGCTCGCCGCCGCCTCTGTTCGTCACACCATCACTCCTAGCCGCTCCGTTGCCGAGGAGTCGTCGCTATCGAGGGAGCCCAGAGGAGAGAAACTGCGCGACATTGAGGGAGGAGAGCGCGGGCCAGTGACGCGAGGAGCACGACCCGTTGCGCCGCCGTGTGCTAACGCTGTCGTCCTCACCGTGCCGCCATTACCTTTGCCACCGAGACAGTCGCCGTCATTTATGGTAGAGCAGAGAGAGAGAGATTGAGGCGAGCTTTGAGGAAGGAAGCTGCGCGAAAATGGAGAAGGAGAATGGCGCCGTCCCTTGCCGCGATCAAAGCTCGCTGCCGCCGCGTTGCTCCGGTCTGTCGCACTGCCACTGTCGTCCGGGGAAGACCGCCGCCACTGCTAGGGTTTGCCACCTCCGTGCCGTTGGGAGGAAGGTCGTCCAGTCACACCGAGCAGGGGAGACAGAGAGAGCTGAGGCCGAGCTGGAGGTCCAACCACCGCAACCAGCCGCCATTCACGTCGCCGGCGTCGCCTCTGTCGGAACCGCCGCTGTCACTACTAGCTTTACCTCCGACGTGGCTGATTATGGGTAAAAAGGGGGCGAAGCTGCCTCTGCTGTCGGAGAACCCTATTGCCATCGCCGGAGAACTCTGCTGGTAAGGGTTTTAATTTGCGGTTTTGGTCATTTTGGATCTTGAGAAGGTTTTAATGCTGCGCGGTTTTTTTTAGTTGATCCACCGGAGCTTCTGGCCACCGCTGGAGCTGTTGCTGCCGCCGGTTCGAAATCGGAACTGCTTCGTGTTGTTATTCCGGTAAGAAATCATGTTTCGAAAAGCCTCGCGTTAGTATTCTGTTGTGCTCGGTTAATGAATATGAGTTTTGATAACGTGGGGTCGAGTCCTAATTATTGTATGTTACGATTAGTGTTGCTATGGTTATTGCGAACATGACTGGGAGCTGAGGTTTTGGTTGCCGTCAGTTCGGGTTGAGGCGGAAAGGACTCTGTGAGACGTTTGGATTATGGAATTGCGTTTTGAGGTAGGGGCGCTTTCCGAAAACTACAGTTTATTACTGGAATTATTACATATGGATACTGATGTGAGATATGGTGTAATTAGTGATTGTATCTGCCTTATGTATTATTTGATTGACTCGAACGATTATGGATGTTGGCTTGGCTGAATTGTTGTGTGGCTTGTGAAATGTAATGTTTGAAGTTGATTCTTTAAATATTTGAACTGAGTTTAATCCGTTGAGGATTGGTTTGAATTGAGTCAATTATTTGATGATGTGAAAGATAGAATGCTCTTGAAATCCAGCCTGGGTTGCTTTAATTGCTCTGGTTTTGATAAATGATTTATTGCGGAACCGATTCTTTAAAGCTTTATAAATGAGTTAAATCGGTTGATATTGAGTTGATTTTTGAAATGGTTTCCTTGAGATATGCCAATGAGGCGACTGTTGAATTTAGCTTGATTTTGAATTGATTTTGGATTCTGGACTGTTGAAAAGGATTGTGGGACGGTTTAGTTGGGACCCGAACCGGGTGGCAAAGTCCAAGTTTTAGGGGAGGTGCTGCCGAAATTTCTATAAAATCTGAGTCTTTATTGAATATTGTCTGGAAAAATGATGAGTTAAAGACTTCTACTATTTTACTTGAATTATCAAGAAAAGAATGATTCATGCTTTTGAAATGAATTATTAAAGAGGAAATTGTGATTCAGTCTTGCTTCTTAAGAAAGGCATTGTATCTCTTTCAGAAGAAAGTTATTTAGATGAGACTTGTGTTTTAAAGCTGTTTGGATGTGAAAAGGGTTTATGCCTTTGAATTCGACTTGGGGGTTTTAATTAAAGAAGTTTCAATGACTTTGAAAGAACCTGAGTGTCTATTGACAAGTTTTATTTTGAAATGTTTTGAGAAAGGTTTTGAGTACTCTTTGAATTCTGAATTCTTGCAAGACTAAAACAATTTTTAATAGTTGAAACGTTTTAGAATTTGTCATGGGGGTTAAAGCTGGTTTTGCCTAAGTAAAGGAAACGGCTTTGAAGGAAGTAAATGATTACGTGACTCGGTTTGGCTTAGATCTTATTTTATTACTCAAATCGGAAAGCCAAGGTTTTAACGATTTTAAATGAATATGGCGAAATGAGTTATGCTATTCTCCCCTAAGGACTTGGGACTCTGCCGAGGAACTTTTGTTACAAAAATCCCATTGTTGGATGAGTGATTTTGAATGATTCAAAATGAATCTTTAACTTTCCACGGTTTTGGAAGTTTTGGAAAGAGGAAGCCGAGGGTGGCTTATTTCAAAAATGGAATTTTCCTTGAGTAAAATTGGCTTATGAGCCTGAGATAATTTGAGAAATGAGATCTTTAAAGCCAAGGCTGAAAAGAGTTGAAACTTGATTTCAAAGTGAAATGAATTGAGAAAATTATTTATGGCTTAAATGCCGATTTCATGAATTTGATGATTTTGAATGTGGAAGTGCTGTTTTATTATGAGCCGGAATGGCTATGTATGATTATGAATATTGACTGGTTCTGGATTGAACCGTGAGCCGGAATGGCTGTGTGTGATTATCAATATTGGCTGGTTCTGGACTGAACCGTAAGCCGGATGACTGAGATGGATGTTGATCCATGGATGAGAATGAATGCATGTATATGCTGAATTATTGATAATTGTGATTTTTGCGCTTCCACTATTGGAGATGAGGGTTTCCCTGGGTAGTAGCAATGGCTAGCCACCATGTGCTCCAGGTTGAGACTCGAAGCTCTGTTAACCCAATGTCGTAAGTGTGGCCGGGCACTGTGAAAGGCCCGGATGAGCTCGCCCCCATAAATATTCACCAGTGATGGTGATGGATAAATATTCACCAGTGAGGGTGATGGATATGGATCATGATTATGATCAAGTTTATGATGAGTATAACTCGAGTTGGGGATGCACGACAGAGGGACAGTCCAATGGTTAGCTACCAGGACTTGTCGGGTTGGCTCTATAACCGACAGATGATATCATCAGCCATTAGGGACAGGCATGCATCATATGCATTTGTGTGACATTGGTTGGGTGTGCATATTATACTTGGTTTGCCTATGTGATTAATTGCTAACTGTTCTACTTGTAATAACTGTTTGTTTGTGCTTGAACTTCCTATCTGTGTTTGCATCTGGGACTCTGTTGGATTGTGGTGATTGGTTGTTGGTTGGATTGTTTGGGCCTAGGGCCGCGGTTGGAATGAGATGAACTGATGGTTGATTTCAGTTTTGTGTTTCTGGTTTGGAATAAAATATGAAAGGCTATTTTGTTTCAGCATAGATAAACCGTTTTGAAAGACTTTTGAGTTTTTGAGAATTGAACAGTTCCTCTTTTAGAAAGGATTTCCGACTTTACTTTTATTGGAAACTGTTGTTTTTGAAAAGAGGCAAAAGACGGTTATTAATCACTGATGCGGTTATCTTCACGTATCCTATTACAGTAATTCCCAAAAACCCTCTACTGAGAACCCTTTCGAGGATGATGTTCTCACCCCCCTACATTTTTTCCCTTTCAGGATATGGGCGCAGAAGTCACGAAGAGTTTATTTAGTTATTGATATGTTCTGTATTGATGTAGATTATTTATTGTACCCTCGCCTTTATCTTGATATATTCTGTGAGAGGGATAGGGATTGTATTGGTTAATGCTTGTAAATATATTTGTATATATATATATATATATATATATATATATATATGGATGTACTCTTTATGAGTTTTGTAAGTTGTATGGTATTTATGGATGTACGTTATCGAACGAAAGTATCTTTGGGAGCAGTATTGCGGTTTAAAGTTTTAAACAGGCTCATATTTTAGTATTAATAAATATAAGTGTCGTCGTAATGTCCGAACTATCAGAGTCGCGCAGCCGGAAGTGCGAGCTTTGGTAGTTAGGGTGTTACATTAGGAAAATTAGTTTCATCAAATTTTCAAATAAGAGAATCTAAAATTAATAGCCCTTTAAGTCTATCTAAGTTAAAGATTAAAGAAGAAAATTTTGAAATAAAAGAACTAACAAAAAAGGTCGAAAAATTAAATGAAACCCTAAACACTAAGTTATGACAATAAATAAAGAAAAAATATATGTAACCTATCAAGACAAGAAACAAGAGCTCTTTGAAAGAGAAAATCGGTTGAATTATTTACAGTTTTCTGAAATAAATCAAAGAGCATTTGAAGCTCTAAAAATAATCTATGACAAGTTGAAAAGAGAAGTTGAAGAGCTAGAAAAATTAATAGAATCTCTAGAAAATAGTGATGAATCGATGATAGAATTTGCAGAAATTCTAAGATAAATAATGAAGCATACAAAGATTGAAAGACCAGAAAACAAAATAAAAAGAAAAAGGGCGAAAAAATTAAAAAGTAAAATAAAGGAGTATAAAAGGGAATTAAATAATCTTCAGTTCGAAATTAATGACCTTATAATAAAAAGGATAGAAATAAGAATAAATATAAACAAGTTGGAGTTAAACTTAAAAAATTTATAAATGCCTGGAAAACCATATTATGACTTAAAAGAATTAAAGCTGTTGAAAGAAAAAATGGAGAATGAAGTTGAAAAATTAAAAAGATATTTAGAAACAACAGAAAGTGTAGAAATAAAAGAAGTTTTTGAGGATTTTAGAAATTATATTAAAGAAAAAGACAAACAGATAAAAGACTTTATATACAATAATCCATGAAAAAAAGAATATTATAAACTAAAACAAGATTGAAAAATTATCAGAATTATAAAAACTAGTAATAGTAGAAATGGTCAATACTTTTGATTACGAATTTGCAAATTATAAAGCACCACCAACCGAATCTATACAAATTATAAACTTATTCGAAGCAAAATATGAAGAGTTAATAGAAATTTCGAAAAAGTAATTAAAAGAAAAATCGACTATTAAAAATTGGTATCAGAGCCAAGTTAACGATTAAAGATAACACTTTATCTTTAAGCAATACTTTTAGTGACACGCTTTTTAACCACAAAAAATAAAAATCTGTACATCTACATCTGTACACTAGATGGCCCAAAAAAAATAGCATCTTCGGACAGCATATCTACAAAAACGTGGGTACAAATTTCAAATTCATTGGTAGATTTGAAGTCTGCCAAAAACGAAATAGAAAGTTCAAATTTATCTTTTATGCAGTGCCTGCAAAAGTAACGTTTTTTTGTTTAAATAAAACAGAAAGCCTTAGATTAGTGCTTTAAGCACGATGATATTATATGTAGAAGCGCTTTTTGTAATTAAGATTAACTAAGTTAGTCTAAGTTCAATTAAAAAAAAAATGTGCGTATACCTTATCACTTTTCTTTCTTTACGTATTTGTATTATAGAAATTTTTGTTAGAGAATACAAAAATTTATTAATATAGTATAAAAATTTTTACACATAATAAAAACTTTTTGATATAATATATAATGTTTTGTCTATAACACATAAATATTTATACACAGCACAAATTTTTACAGATAGCATATAAATTTTTGAATAATACTATACATTCAAGTTTTTTTGTTAACTAAGTCTAACCAAATTAGTTTAACATAATAAAAATTAGTTATAGTTAGTATTATTTTAAGTCTTATTATTTAACTTAATTGAACTTGATTCATAAAAAGACTTGAATGTGTAGTATTATTCTTAATTTTTATTGAAAATGTATTTTGTTAATTAGGTGAGTCAATATTTTATATTTGTGGTCTTCCAAAAATTTTTGTATTGCATATAAAAATTTTTGTAATGTGAACCAAAATTTTTCTATTGTACACTAAAATTTATGTACTATACATATTTTGTTAGTTGGAGTCAATGTTTTAGGTATGTGATTTTTTAAAATTTTTTATATTAGACACCAAATTTTTTGTGCTATGAAACAAAATTTCAGTGTTGTATATCAAAATTTATGTGTTTTAATTTTTTGAATATCTATATAAAAAGAAGAAGATGAAAAAGATGACGATGATGATAATAAGAAGCGCGTGAGATACCAAGAAAATTTTGGTTGAATTTGATTAAAAAAAAAGGGGCTTGACGCTTAGGTTTATTGCTTCAAGTATTTTTTTTTTAAATATATAATATTGCTTCCATTTTTTTGCATTAAATAAAATATAATTAGTTAGTCAAGTAACAAATAAGCATTCAATTTGATCCTGTCCAATTTTTTTAAGGATAAGGTGATTTCTGTAAAATATATATATATATATATATCGACTCTTAATAAAATTATTTTAAAATAATATAATTTTTCTGTTAAAAAATTTATTAAATAATAATAAAAATTAATTTAGTCCCTTTTTATATTTTCAAATCAAAATAAGTTAATTTTAAAATGAGGTAATTGGGGTGTGGTTCCACCATTTTGAACGTTATACAATTTTAGAATATTAATGGGAACAAAATTAATTTGCAACAATATAAGCATAAAAAAAAAATGAATGCTCTTAATTTTTTTTTGAAAGGTAACTAACTCTATATGTAGTTAGGTGGTGTCAATTTTTCAAGAAATCTAAATTTTAAATTTTAAAAAACTAGGTTTGCTCTCAAAATACATGCGCTCTCCTATTCCATCCCTTCATGTCGCGACATTCTTCTCCAACTCCTCTCACCTCGACTTCATGGTTCTCCCTCCAACCCTTCTCGCCGCATCGTCGTCCCTTCCTAGTTCGTCTGTTGTCGCCGGCCTGCTGCGCCTTCTCTTCCCAATACTTTTCACAGCGACAGTGCATCCTCTCTTCCAACCCTTCTTGTTGCGAAGCCGCTCCCTCTTCCTCCATATCCTCTTGCCCTGTCGTGACACCTTCCCGTGAAAGTCCTGTTGCCATGACGCTGATGTAGTATTTTCGTCAGTTAGAAATTTCACACAAAATAATTCCATTGATAGTATAGTTTCCAACCAACAAATAATACTCAATCAAAGTTTTAATATGGTTGTCACAAGTACAAACCCCAAAAATAAACCGAAGTATTTAAACCTCGGGTCGTCTCACAAAGAATTGTAATGAAGTGATCAATTATTGGCTATGGAGGAACAAAGGGGTTTGATTTGCAATTGGTAAGAAAATATAAAATCAAGAAAGTAAATAACAATTAACTAATAAAGGAAAGAAAAAGAACTCTTAGCTAAGGCATGGAAATTGAGATTACCATCCTTGTCTACAAACAATATATTGACAATTATGAGGGACCAACCCATCAAGTCTACTTCTATTCTTGAAGTACGTCAAAAGTCTACTTCAACACTTGAAGTACGTCAAATAGGCTTGATCAACATTAATCTATAAGTCCTAACTTAACTACTAATTAACTTAGTAGTAGGATAGCGTTAATAGTTATCAAATTGACCACTAAGGGTTCTCAAATCACCAATTCAATGAGACCCAATGACTCAAGGTCACTCAATTTCCTTAGCCTAGGTCATGAATAAAGAAAACTACTCTAATACTAGTGGAAATATTTTATCAAATACCTAGAGTGCAATAAAAGTAAACATCACAAAATGCAAGAATTAATAAAAGTTATAACTAACAAAAGTAAAAAATCAACAATAGAAAGTGAGGTAAACATCAAGAGACATAGAAATATAAAAATTGTATTAAAAGAAAATTAAAATCCAACAAGGGTTCATAAACATAAAAGAAAACAAAATAAGAAATTAACAAGAGAAGTAGATAAACTAAAGTGCTAGAACAAATAAAAGTAAGGAAAACTAAAATGAAACAAGATTAAAATATAGATCTAAAAGGAATTGAATTAAGAACCCTAAAATCTAGAGAGAGGAGAGAGCCTCTCTCTAGAATTCTACTCTAAAACATGATGAAAACTCTATACTATGATACTCCCCACTTCTCTTGCAATCCTTGGGTTCAAAAGCATCAGAAATGAGTTGGATTTGGGTCTCCTGGAACTCAGAAATCGCCCCAGCGTATTGCCTTTAGTGAAGTCATGTGCCGCTTGTCACGCATACGCATGGGTCACGCGTACGCATCACTGGCAAAATTCCTCTTCACGCGTGCGCGTGGGTGACGTGTGTGCATCGCTGGTAGATCTCCTTCTCACGCGTACACGTGGGTGACGCGTGTGCGTGGCCTTGAGTTCAGCAAATCCTCATTTCTTCATGAATTCTCCATTTTTGCATGCTTTTTCTTCATTCATTCAACCCAATATTTGCCTTCTAATCCTGAAATCACTTATCAAACATATCAAGGCATCGAATGGAATTAAAGTGAATTAAAATTAGCGAATTAAAGGCCTAAAAAGCATGTTTTTACTCTTAAGCACAAGTTAGGAGAAATTCACAAAACCATGCTATTTCATTGAATAAATGTGAGAAAAGTTGATAAAATCCCCTAAATTCAACACAAGATAAACCACAAAATTTGGGTTTATCAAACTTTCCCACACTTAAACTAAGCATGTCCTCATGCTAAATCAAGAATGACTAGAAATGGGATACGAACATTTATTCAATGCAAATAAACTATATGAACCTATCTACATGCATGCAACTAAATACAAAATAATTCTACCTACTTGGTTAAAAGTAAATCAATTCTCCAAGAACGTATGTGAACATGTAGGGCTAAGTAGTATGATTATTCATGAATCCCACCAATTCAAATATAAAAATTGAAGTTCAAATAGACTTGCAAGAAGAAAGCTCATGAAAGTCGGAAACAAGGAATTGAGCGTCGAACCCTCACCGGAAGTGTATCTGCTCTAGTCACTCAAGTGTATAGGGTTGATTCGCTCAATTCTCCTCTAATCATACTTTTCAAGATTTGTTTTTCATCTAACAATCAACAATTATTCAATGCATGCATACATTTATCATGAGGACTTATTCATTATTTGTAATGGGGCTAGGGTAAAGGTAAGAATGTATATATGGCCAAGTAAACTTGAAATTTGAATCTTTGATTAACCTAAGCTCTCACCAAACATATATAACAACCTATACAATTCTAATACGCTACCTAGCTACCCATGATTCCCACTTTTTTTCACATATTCATGCATTCTCTTTAATTCACATTCCATATGCATTGTTATTATTACTTTACTTTGGGGCATTTTGTCCCCTTTTTTATTGCTTTTCTTTTTCTACATTATATTTTTTCTTTTATTTATTATTTTTTTCTTTATCATTTTTTTCTAAAGTATATGCAAACATATCAATACATATAGTTTTACATATTTAATGCTTGAGGATGTACCCAATTGCCAAAATCTTCAACAAAAATACAAAAACACACTTTTACCTCAACCAATGTTCCCAAGTTTTCCATACCCAAATGATACACACCCTCACTAGTCTAAGCTAATCAAAGATCTAAATTAAGGGACATTTATTATTTTTCACTTAGGGGTAGTGATGTGCTAAAATTAAAAACAAAAGGAATTAAATAGGCTCAAAATTGGCTGACAATGGTTGATGAAAGGTAGGCTGTTTGGGTAAGTGAGCTCAATGAAATGATGGCCTCAATCATATAAATTTATTCATACACGAAATAATGGACATAAAGAATCAAACAAATCAAATATTACAATCATAGAAAGAGAATAATACACACAAGAATGAAAATAGTGGTTTTATGATGCAACCTCACAATTAGGCTCAAAACTCACATGCTTATGTGTTCTTAGCTCAAAAACCATGTTCCAAAATTAATCTCTTCAAGCAAGTTCAACAAAAAATTCTTTTCAAATTGGTAGGGTGCGGTCCCCTAAAACAGTTTTCTTGAAAGATAAATCATCACTCTAACCAAGTAGTCCTAACATAAAAAGAAGTGGTGGAATATATACAAATTATAACTATCATGCAATCTATCATGCAATGCAGCGACTAACTAATAAAGATGATTAAGAATTGGTGTTGAAAAAGGAAGTGGTTACCCACGGAGGTCGGTCCTAGACCTCCCCACACTTAGAAGTTTGCACTGTCCTCGGTGCATGCAAAGAAGAGCAAGGTGGATGGGTTGCTACAACTGATGAGCTCCTTCAAAGGATTGTACGGAGGAACTTGTTTGTTGCCCCATTTTAAAGCCTTTCCCTTCCCCTTCGGTGGCCAGCCTAAAAGGAGAGAAAAAGAAGGAAAATTAAGCCCACAACAAAGATATCAAGACAAATAGAACATAGGCGGGGGCTAATACCAAATAAGAGTAGGGTTCTCAACTACATGGTAGCTACAACATATCAATGAGAAAACAATATGAGCTAAGGCATATCAACTAATACTTGATGCAAGAGTAAAATCAAGGCAAAAGTAAATGACATGAAGAAAATACTCGGAAGCATCAAGTTCAAATAGGAATTAACACAAACAAGATTAGTGATAAGCATGAGAGCATTTGGTCCTATTCTAACGCAATGATAATGAGGCACAAGAACGAAGAATAATGAGTTAGGAAGGAATAAAGCACTAATCTTGTGTGTGGAACAAATATTACAATTAATGCTAAACAAGTCACGAAGCACCAAAATAATGCAAGAAATTCTCAACAATTGAGTATGAGAATTCAACACCAATGTTAAAATAAGAAACTTAGAAAAGAAAATAAGAACAAGCTATAAAAAATAAAATTAAAATGCAATGAATGAAAATAAGTGAATGCAACATATAATAAAAAACTGAAAAATAAAAAAATGAGAAGTGAAATTTTGAAGAGAGGGAGAAGAAGAAAGCAAGAAAGGAAGAAGAAAGAAAAAGAAAGGTAGAAAGAAAGAAGAAGGAGAGAAGAAAGAAGAAGAAAGAAGAAAGGAAAAGAAACAGGGGAGAAACAGGGCACGAAGGTGACGCGCGCGCTTTGTCCATGCGTATGCGTCGAAAGCAGGAATGGCAAGTGACGCGTAAGCGTCACCCGATGCAGAAACGAGAGGGTGACGCATACGCGTCATCCACACGTACGCATGGTGCTAAATTGTGCTATTCGCACAAAAGCAGCACTACTCCAGCGCAACTCTCTGATTTTTGTACCAGGAGTCCCAACATAGCATACGACGCGTGTGTGTCGGCCACGCTCATGCGTGGCGCGCCCTTTTTTTATATAGAAGCATAAAACAGAAATAGGGCACTCTCCTAACCTATAAACATTCTAAAGCAACCAAAATTCAAATTTAACAAAAAGTATTTTAGTTTTTGAAAAAATTTCAAAGACAAAACAAACAAAACTTGCACTTCAAGCAAAATGCAATTCAAAACAACTATTCTAATAAAAACATGGATCTAACAAGAAACCTATAAATCAAAGCAATATGTACAAGAGTATAGAAAAAAAATAAAAACTACCTACAATAGCAACTCAATTCATCCATTGATTATATCTATAAGAGAATGGAAAGAGTTTACCATAGTAGGGTGTCTCCCACCTAGCACTTTTAGTTTAAGTCCTTAAGTTGGACAATTGGGAGGCTCCTTGTCAAGGTGTTTTATGCTTGTACTCATCCTTGAACTCCTAAGGATGCTTGCTCCTTAAACGGTTGTCAGAATTTCCAACCGACTTCACCAAGCTTGGATGAAGTTCTTTGATGAGCGGATAATTTATACCCTTTTTGGCATTATTTTTAGGTAGTTTTTAGTATATTTTAGTTACTTTTTATTATATTTTTATTAGTTTTTATTCAAAAATTACATTTTTGGGCTTTACTATGAGTTTGTGTGTTTTTCTGTAATTTCAGGTAATTTCTGGCTGAAATTGAGGGACCTGAGCAAAAATCTGATTCAGAGGCTGAAAAAGGACTGCAGATGCTGTTGGATTCTGACCCTCCTTCACTCAAAATGGATTTTTTGGAGCTACAGAGACCCAATTGGTACACTCTCAATTGCGTTAGAAAGTAGACATCTTGGGCTTTCCAGCAATATATAATAGTTTATACTTTGCCCGAGATTTGATGGCCCAAACCAGCGTTCAAAGTCAGCCTAAAACTTTCTGGCGTAAAATGCCAGAACTGGCACCTTTTTTGGCGTTAAACGCCCATTCTGGCACCTAGGGTGGCGTTTAAAGGCAACTTTGGGCATATGAACGTGAAAGCTTGAAAGCTCAGCCCAGGCACACACCAAGTGGGTCTCAGAAGTGGAATTCTGCACTATCTGCACTTAGTTATTCATTTTCTGTAAACCTAAGTTACTACTTTAGTATAAAAACTACTTTTAGAGATTCATTTCGCAACTTATGACATTTTTACATTTCATATTGTACCTTTGACGGCATGAGTCTCTAAACCCCATAGGTGGGGGTGAGGAGCTCTGATGTGTTTCAATGGATTAATGCAATTACTACTATTTTCTATTCAATTACGCTTGATTCTATTTTAAGATACTCACTTGTACTTCAATATGGAGAATATGATGATCCGTGACACTCATCATTATCCTCAACCCTATGAACGCGTGCCTGACAACCACTCCGTTCTATCTGAGCTCAACGTAGTCATTGGGCGACAGCTTGAGTGCGTATCTCTTGGGTTTCTAATCCACGGACCGAGTCCAGAGGTTAGAACCTTCGTGGTATAGGCTAGAATCAATGGTAGCATTCATGGGATCCGAAAAGTCTAAACCTTGTCTGTGGTATTCCGAGTAGGATCTGGAAGGGGATGACTGTGACGAGCTTCAAACTCGCGAATGTTGGGCGCAGTGACAGTGTGCAAAAGGATAATGATCCTATTCCGATGCTAGTGAGAACCGACAGATGATTAGCCATGCGGTGACAGCGCTTGGTATTTTTCATCTGAGAGGATCATACAGCCTGCTATGGAAGGAGGCCATGCATGTTTGGAGAAGAAGACAGTAGAAAAGTAGAGATTCAGATGACAGAGCATCTCTGGAACCTCAGCCTGTTCCCCATTACTGAATCACAAGTACTGTTTATTTCATGTTATTTATTTTCATAAATATAACCACTATTATCATTAATCTCCTGACTAAGATTTACAAAATAACCATAGCTTGCTTCAAGCCGACAATCTCCGTGGGATCGACCCTTACTCACGTAAGGTATTACTTGGACGACCCAGTGCACTTGCTGGTTAGTTGTGCGAAGTTGTGAAAAGTGTAATCACAATTTCCTGCACCAAGTTTTTGGCGCCGTTGTCGGGGATTGTTCGAGTTTAGACAACTGACGGTTTATTTTGTTGCTTAGATTAGGAAAAATCTATCTTTTTGGTTTAGTGTCACTAAAACTGAGTCTTCTATTATTGTTTTTGGTTAAAAATTTTAAAATCCTTATTTTCTTTTTCTAATTTATTTTCAAAATATTTTTAAAAACCAATAACTTCATAATTTAGTCTTCTATTTGAGTTTAGTTTTATGTTTTAAGTTTGGTATCAATTGCATGATTTTATTTTCCTTTCAAATTTTCAAATTATTAGTGTCAAAAATATAAAAAATTTTAAGTTTGGTGTCCTCTGTGTTTCTATTTTCTTAAAAATTTTTAAAATTTATTCTTGGTGTTCATCTTGATCTTCAAAGTGTTCTTGGTGTTCATCTTGACATTCAAAGTTTTTCTGTTTGCTTTCTTAGTTTTGATCTAAAAATTCTAAGTTTGGTGTCATTTTATTATTTTTCTCTTTCCTCATTAAATTAAAAAATATCTTTTCTATTTATTTAATTGAATTTTCGAAAATTTCATAAAAAAAATTCAGATTTCTATTTTAAAATTTTTATTCTATCTTATCTTAGTTTTAAAATTTCAAAATTCAAAATCTTTTTCAAAAATCATATCTTTTTCAAAATCTTATCTAATTTTATTTCAATCTTCAAAATTTGAAAGTCCTTTATAAAATTTTTTTTCAAAATATTTTTCCTTCTAGACATAATTTTCGAATTACTTGTCCTACTTTATTATTTTGATTGAAAAATTTTAAGTTTGGTGTTTCCTTGTTGAGAAAGTTTCAATCTTCAAATTTTAAAATCATATCCAAAATTTTTCAAATCTTTTTAATTCATCAGCCATTTTAGCATTTGAATTTTATTTATTTATTTTAATCTATTTTATTTTATTTTATTTTATTTTCAAAGCTTATTTTTCTAGTTTCCAATTATTTTAATTTCTTCTCTTTTGAATTTGGTTAGCATTAAATAAATAAAATAAAAACAAAAATATTTTGATTTTTCTTTTACTTTATTTCTATTTTACAATCTACAACATCTCCCTTTCTCCATCATGGATCTAAGTAGAAATGAACAGTCCAGAAGGACTCTGGGGTCATATGTTAACCCCATTAATGCTGCATACGGGAGTAGTATCTGTATACCCCCATCAGAGCAAGCAGTTTTGAGCTAAATCCTCAGCTCATTATGATGGTGCAGCAAAATTGCCAATATTCTGGTCTTCCACAGGAAGAACCTACTGAGTTTCTGGCACAGTTCTTACAAATTGCTGACACAGTACATGATAAAGAAGTGGATCAGGATGTCTACAGATTATTGCTGTTTCCATTTGCTGTAAAAGATCAAGCTAAGAGGTGGTTAAACAACCAACCCACAACAAGCATAAGAACATGAAAACGGTTATCAGACAAATTTCTGAATCAATATTACCCTCCAAAAAGGATGACACAGCTAAGGCTGGACATCTAAGGCTTTAAACAAAAGAATGATGAATCCCTTTATAATGCTTGGGAGAGGTACAGAGGGATGCTAAGGAAATGCCCTCTAAAATGTTTTCAGAGTGGGTACAGTTAGACATCTTCTACTATGGGCTTACAGAAAAAGCTCAAATGTCTCTAGATCACTCAGCTGGTGGATCTATACATATGAGAAAGACAATTGAAGAGGCTCAAGAGCTCATTGATACAGTTGCTAGAAATCAGCATCTGTACTTGAGTAGTGAGTCCTCCCTGAAAGAAGAGGCTAAAGCAGTATCCACTAAACTTAGTCCTCAAGAACAAGTTGCTGAACTCAATCAGCAATTGCTTACTATAACAAAACAGTTTGCAGAATTCAAAGAGATGCTCCAAGAAACTAAAAATGCTAACCAAAATATGGAAGCACAATTGAATCAGACAAGACATCAGCTATCTAAATAGATAACAAAAGAATGCCAAGCTGTTCAATTAAGGAGTGGGAAAACACTGAACGTATCAATCCAAGGTAGCAGGAAGCCAAGAAAGGAACAACTGACAAAGGATAACCAAACCACTACCCAAAATCCCTCTGAGGATAGTAAGAGCCCAGAGAAGAATGATTCTGGCGTTCAAACGCCAGAAAAGGGTGGCAATCTGGTGTTAAACGCCCATGCAGCCCCCAATTCTGGCGTTCAAACACCACAAAGGGGTCAGACACTTGCAAGTGCTGATAACAACCCTCTTAAGCAGGCTTCTCCAACCACTTCTGTAGGAAATAAACCTGCAACAACCAAGGTTGAAGAATATAAAGCCAAGATGCCTTATCCTCAGAAACTCCACTAAGCGGAATAGGATAAACAATTTTCCCGCTTTGCAGACTATCTCAGGACTCTTGAAATAAAGATTTCGTTTGCAGAGGCACTTGAGCAAATACCCTCTTATGCTAAGTTCATGAAAGAGATCTTAAGCCATAAGAAGGATTGGAGAGAAACTGAAAAAGTTTTCCTCACTAAAGAATGCAGTGCAGTCATTCTGAAAAGCTTACCAGAAAAGCTTAAAGATCCTGAAAGCTTTATGATACCATGCACATTAGAGGGTGCTTGTACCAAGACAGCTCTGTGTGACCTTGGGACAAGTATCAACCTAATACATGCATCCACTATCAAAAAGCTTGGTTTGACTGATGAAGTTAAACCAACCCGGATATGCCTCCAACTTGCTGATGGCTCCATTAAAATCCCATTAGGCATAATTGAGGACATGATTGTCAGGGTGCGGCCATTTTCCTTTCCTACTGAATTTGTAGTGCTGGAAATGGAGGAGCACAAGAGTGCAACTCTCATTCTAGGAAGACATTTCCTAGCAACTGGACGAACCCTCATTGATGTCCAAAGAGGAGAGATAACCCTGAGAGTCAATGAGGATGAATTTAAGTTGAATGTTGTCAAAGCTATGCAGCATCCAGACACACCAAAAGACTGCCTGAGTGCAGATGTTATTGAATCTTTGGTGGAAGAGGTCAATATGACTGAGGGTCTCGAATCAGAGCTAGAGGATATTTTTAAGGATGTTCAGCCTGATCTGAAGGAACCAGAGAGAACGGAAGAACCTCTGAAAACTCCTCAGGAAGGGGATAAGCCTCATAAATCTGAGCTCAAACCACTACCACCATCCCTGAAATATGTATTTCTGGGAGAAGGTGACACTTTTTCGGTGATCATAAGCTCTGCTTTAAATCCACAGGAAGAGACAACACTAATTAAGGTGCTAAGGACACACAAGACAGCTCTTGGTTGGTCCATAAGTGATCTTAAGGGCATTAGCCTAGCAAGATGCATGCACAAAATCCTATTGGAGGATGATGCTAAGCCAGTGGTTCAACCACAGAGGCAGCTAAATCCAACCATAAAGGAAGTGGTGCAGAAAGAGGTCACTAAGCTACTAGAGGCTGGGATTATTTATCCTATTTTTGATAGCCCCTGGGTGAGCTCTGTCCAAGTTGTCCCCAAGAAGGGAGGCATGACAGTGGTTCATAATGAAAAAACGAACTGATTTCTTCAAGAACAGTTACAGGGTGGCGTATGTGTATTGATTACAGAAGACTCAATACAGCCACCAGAAAGGATCATTTTCCTTTACCATTCATAGACCAGATGCTAGAGAGACTAGCAGGCCATGAATACTACTGCTTTTTGGATGGCTATTCAGGCTACAACCAAATTGCAGTAGATCCTCAAGACCAGGAGAAAACAGCATTCACATGTCCATCTGGAGTATTTGCCTACAGAAGGATGCCATTTGGTCTGTGCAATGTACCTGCAACCTTTCAGAGGTGCATGCTCTCTATTTTCTCTGATATGGTAGAGAAATTTCTGGAAGTCTTCATGGATGACTTCTCAGTATTTGGAGACTCATTCAGCTCCTGCCTTGATCATCTAGCACTTGTTCTAAAAGGGTGCCAAGAGACTAACCTGGTTTTAAACTGGGAAAAATGTCACTTTATGGTGACTGAAGGAATTGTCCTTGGGCACAAAATTTCAAACAACAGAATAGAGGTGGATCAAGCTAAGGTAGAGGTAATTGAAAAATTACCACCACCTGCCAATGTTAAGGCAATCAGAAGCTTTCTGGGGCATGCAGGATTCTATACGAGGTTTATAAAGAAATTTTCAAAAATTGCAAAATCTCTGAGCAATCTGCTAGCTGCTGACATGCTATTTGTCTTTGACACAGAGTGTCTGCAGGCATTTGAAACTCTGAAAGCTAAACTGGTCACAGCACCAGTTATTTCTGCACCAGACTGGACATTACCATTTGAACTAATGTGTGATGCCAGTGACCATGCCATTGGTGTAGTATTGGGATAGAGGCACAACAAGCTTCTGCACGTCATTTACTATGCCAGCCGTATTCTGAATGACGCACAGAAGAATTACACAACCACAGAAAAAGAGTTACTTGCAGTGGTTTATGCTATTGACAAGTTCAGATCTTATCTAGTAGGATCAAAAGTGATTGTGTACACTGACCATGCTGCTCTAAAATATCTCCTCACAAAGCAGGATTCAAAACCCAGACTCATAAGATGGGTGTTGCTTCTATAAGAGTTTGATATAGAAATAAGAGACAGAAAAGGGACAGAGAACCAAGTAGCAGATCACCTGTCCCGGATAGAACCAGTAGCAGGAGTGCCCCTCCCTCCTATTGAGATCTCTGAAACCTTCCCAGATGAGCAACTCTTTGCCATTCAGGAAGTACCATGGTTTGCGGACATTGCAAATTATAAAGCTGTGAGATTCATACCCAAGGAGTATAGCAAGGTGCAAATGAAAAAATTGATTTCTGATGCAAAATACTACTTATGGGATGAACTATATCTCTTTAAGAGGTGTGCAGACGGAATGATCCGTAGATGTGTGCCTAGAGAAGTGGCACAGAAGATCCTATGGCATTGCCATAGATCACAATATGGAGGACATTTCGGAGGTGAGCGAACATCCACCAAAGTTCTCCAGTGTGGCTTCTACTGGCCTACTCTCTATAGAGACTCCCGAGAGTTTGTACGTAACTGTGACAGTTGCTAGAGAGCTGGTAATCTGTCTCACGGTTATGCCATGCCTCAACAAGGGATCTTAGAGATTGAATTGTTTGATGTATGGGGTATTGACTTCATGGGGCCTTTCCCACTATCATACTCAAACACTTATATTCTAATGGCAGTAGACTATGTATCTAAATGGGTAGAGGCAATTGCCATACCCACTAATGATACTAAGACAGTGATGAAGTTCCTCTAGAAGCATATCTTCAGCAGGTTCGGTGTCCCTAGGATACTGATCAGCGATGGAGGCACTCACTTCTGCAATAAACAGCTTGACTCTGCTCTGGTCCGATATGGAATTAACCATAAAGTGGCAACTCCATATCATCCACAGACAAATGGGCAGGCTAAAGTCTCAAATAGAGAACTAAAACAAATCCTGGAGCGGACTGTAAATGCCTGTAGAAAGGATTGGGCAAGAGGTCTGGATGATGCTCTGTGGGCATACAGAACAGCATTCAAGACTCCTATAGGGACCTCTTCATACCAGCTTGTGTATGGAAAAGCCTGTCATCTTTCAGTGGAACTGGAACACAAGGTCTACTGGGCAACCAGGTTCCTAAACCTTGATACTAAGGTAGCTGGAGAGAGGAGATTACTCCAGTTGAATGAGCTGGAAGAATTCAGACTCAATGCTTTTGAAAATGCAAAAAATTATAAGGAGAAAGCAAAAATATGGCATGACAAAAGGCTGTCATCTAGAGTCTTTGAGACAGGACAGAAGGTCTTGCTGTTTAACTCTAGGCTCAAATTGTTCTCCGGGAAATTGAAATCCCGGTGAAGGGGCCCACATGTGATTACAAGTGTGTCACCATATGGCTATGTAGAACTTCAAGATATTGATTCAGACAAAAAGTTCATTGTTAATGGACAAAGAATCAAACATTATCTTGAAGGCAATGTTGAGCAAGAATGCTCAAAGCTGAGACTAAGTTAAAAGCTCAGTAAAGTCCAGCTAAAGACAGTAAAGAAGCGCTTGCTGGGAGGCAACCCAGCCATTATCAATAATTAGATGTTTGTAACAGTTAGATAAGTTTTTTTAATTTTGTTTTCCTTGTTAATTAATATATTTTCAGTGAAAAAGTCAGGAAAATGGAGGTTTAAGACATAAAACAGAGAAATCACAGAGGAAAGGAGCTCACTGGCGTCAAAACGCCAGTAAAGAGGCAATCTGGGTGTTAAACGCCAGAATGGCTACCATTCTGGGCGTTTAACGCCAGTGAAGGTATCATTCTGGGTGTTAAATGCCAGAATAGGCAGCATTCTGGGCGTTCAGAAAAATGCCCAGTGAAAAAGGATTTCTGGCGTTTAACGCCAGCCAGGGTACCTGGCTGGGCGTTAAACGCCCAAAATGGCCACCAGATGGGCGTTAAACGCTAGAATAGCTAGGGGAGAGGTAATTTCGTTTCAATTCAAATTTTTTTTTTGAATTTTCATGTTTTAAATCAAAATTTTCTACATCCAAACATTACAAACATTCATCTTTTAATTTCCATTCACAAAAATTTATAAACTTATAAATTCTTATTGATTCTCCTTCAAATTCTTTTCAAATCTTTTTCAAAAACTCATTTATCTTTCCAATTTCTTTCCAAATCTTTTCAATTCATTCATATTATCTTTTATTTCTTAGATGCATAAACAAAAAAAATTCAGATTTAGCTTCCTCATATCTTCTTCATATCTTTTAAATTTTGAAAACTATATTCTCTTTTGCATATCATGTTTATCTTGCATCAATCATATCTTTCAATCATATATTTTTCTAAAATTTCGAAACCATACCCTCCCTCCCCTCTATTTATACATTCGGCCATCACCCCTCCTCCATCATTCGAATCATTCTCTCCATCTACTCATCTTCTTTCTTTGCTTTTGCTTGAGGACAAGTAAACCTCTAAGTTTGGTGTGAGTTTCCGTGATCACTGACCAAAATCATGGCCCCTAAAGGGAAACAAACCACTCCAAGAGGCAAGAAAGAAAACAATCCAAAACCACAATGGATCCATGAGAGGTTCTGCACCAAAGAACATGCAGATCATTACTTCAAAATAGTGTGCAGAAGATCAATGATCCTGGAAGTCAAGTTCGATCTGAAAGAAGACGAATATCCGGAGATCCAAGAGCAGATTCGAAATAGAGGCTGGGAAATCCTAGCTAATCCTGAGATGAATGTGGGAAGAAATATGGTCCAGGAATTCTATACAAATCTGTGGCTGACAGATAAGCAAAGAATGGAGGGAACTGCCTTCTACACTTTTCGAACCATGGTCAGAGGGAGGATTATCTACTTTTATCTTGACAAAGTGAGAGAAGTCCTCAAACTTCCTCAACTGCAGGATGATCCAGAATCCTTTAACAGGAGAATGGCTAAAGATAAAAAGTTGGATCAAGTTCTAGAGGACATATGCTTCCCTGAAACCAAGTGGATAACCAATTCAAAAGGTATCCCAAACCAACTGAAGAGAGGAGACCTCAAGCCAGTTGCTAGGGGCTGGCTGGATTTCATTGGGTGATCCATACTTTCCACCAGTAACCGCTCTGAAGTCACTGTCAAAAGAGTAGTGATGATCCACTGTATTATGCTGGGAAAAGAAGTGGAGGTCCATCAATTAATTCCTTGTGAAATTTACACAATTGCAAACAAGGAATCCACTGAGGCCAAATCGGCCTACCCAAGCTTGATCAGTCTGTTATGTAAAGATGCGGGAGTACAAATAGGTGTTGATGAATATATCCCAGTCGAACACCCAATCACCAAAAGGGTGATGGATGGACCTCAAGTTCAAGACAACCTCATCAAGAGGAGGGCACATGAGCTCCTCCCAGAAAATCCTCAATTTGACTATTGGACCCGCTTAGAAGCATCTGTCAACAAGCTGCAAGAATCTATGGATCAACTCAAAGAAGAGCAGTAGAATCAGAACAGCATGCTCTGCAAACTGCTCAGAGAACAAGAGAAGCAAGGGCGTGAGCTACAGGAACTAAAGCGCCAGAAGCTGTCCCTTGAAGAGTTGGATGTCCCACAAATTGAAGGAGCACCTACCCCTTAAAATCAAGGTTGTTGAGTCCTAACTATATGATAACTTTTGTTATTAGAGATCTATTTTAAGAGTTACATGAGCATTAGTATTAGAGTCATTTATTTTTATGTCTTTAATTTCCTTTCTTTTACTATTATTTATTTGCTTTTATGCTTATTTCATGTCTTATTTTTATTTCATAATCAATAAAGTTTAGAGTCTATGTCTTAAAGCTATGAATGTCCTATGAAGCTTCACCTTTCTTAAATGAAAATGTTTTTACTTGCAAAAGAACAAGAAGTACATGGATTTCGAAATTTATCTTGAAATTAGTTTAATTATGTTGATGTGGTGGTGATAAACCCATATTTTATGATGTATTTTGTGCTCAATTTAAGTGATTTACTCAATCCTTCACCCACTTATTCATGTAAATTGCATGGTTTTACTTTTCCTTCCTTACTTTATGATATATGTGAAAACATGTTTTCTTATGCTTTAAAAATATTAATTTTTAATTATCCTTTATTACCATTCGATGTCGTGATTTGTGTGTTAAGTATTTTCAGGTTTTATAGGGCATGAATGGCTTAGAGGACAGAAAGGAAATATACAAAAATGGAAGGAAAGCACAAAAATGGAGTTTTGAAGAAAAGGGCAGCGACGTGAGCGCATGGACGACGCGGCCGCGTGCCTAGCGCGAAAAGGCATCGACGCGCACGCATGACTGACGCGGACGCGTGCCTTAAGCAGAACGCAAATGACGCGTACGCGTGATCGACGCGTACGCGTGACAAGTAAAACTCCCAGATGACGCGAACGCGTGACCCACGCGAACGCGTGACAGACGCCACGTACCAGAATCTACAGAAAACGCCCCCAGCGATTTCTGGACCCTTTTTCGGCCCAATTCTGAATCCAGAAACATAGAATATATGCCAGAGAATGGAGGAATCAAAGGGGGGGGGGACAACTTATCATACATTCATAATTCAGAATTTTAGATTTAGATGTAATTTTTAGAGAGAGAGGTTCTCTCCTCTCTCTTAGGATTGAGGATTAGGATTCCTCTTAAAGGAATTATGATTTCTTCTTCTCAATTTCTAGGTTTAATATTCCTTTTATTTATTTTCTCAATTTAGTTTATGAACTCTTTATGTTTGGATTGATTTTCTTTTATTAATGCAATTTGAGGTATTTCAGAATTATGATTGCTTTCCTTTATTTATCTAAATAATTTAGATTTTTCCCTTTTGGCTTTGGTTGATTAATTGGTAACTCTTGAGTTGTCAAACTCATCGTGATTGATAATTGTTATCTTTGCTGATTAATTTAAATTCCTATAACTCTAGTCTTTCCTTAGGAGTTGACTTGGACTTTAGGTGTTAAATTGATTTATCCACTTGACTTACCTTCATAGTTAGAGGTTGACTTAGTGGGGAGAAAAATATAATTCTCATCACCATTGATAAGGATAACTAGGATAGGACTTCTAATTTTCATACCGTGCTAAGAGTTTTATTAGCTATTGATTTATTAATTCCTGCAATCTATTTTTCTCATTCAAATCTTTTTCAAAAACCCAAAAACACTATTTTCCATAACCAATAATAAATCGTACTTCCCTGCAATTCCTTGAGAAACGACCCGAGGTTTAAATACTTCGATTATAAATTTTTTGGGTTTGCTTAAGTGACAACCAAAACTTTTGTACGAAAGGATTCTCTGTTGGTTTAGAAACTATACTTACAACGCGATAATATTTGTGAAAATTCTTTACCAATAGAAATCAGATCGTCAAAAATGGCGCCGTTGTCGGGGATTTGCAACTGTGTGCCTTATTATTGGTTATTGTAAATATTTTCTTTTACCTGTTTATTTGTTTTTATTTTTAATTTTTATTATTTACTATGAATTCTCACCCCTCTCGCTTTGAGTTTGGTTCTAATATTGTTGAAGGGAATGTAAGCTATAGTAGGAACATGCATCAAGGTCAGAACAGTCAAAGATGGATGGAGCCATGAGGACTTGATCAACCCTTTAGGCAACAACACTCTCCACAGTACCACAGACGACGACCATTCTACAATGCATGCCAAGGCAACAGATATGGTGGATCCCCTTGTAGTTACCAACAAGTCCCACCCTGTGCTATTGAACCATACTCTCAACATAGCTTTGAACCAGTATACTCACAAGCCCCTTACAACCAAACACCCCCTACGACCCTAATCCATATCCACCCCGACTCCAATCCAATTACTCCCAAGAACCACCACATTCTTATGATGAACCATTCCTCCAAAATAATGATCCCTCATATCCATCCCAATCTCCAATGGATGACACCCTTCGTGTTCTTCTTCAAGGACAAGCGAAGATGCAAAGGGACGTACTGGAACTCGTTACTGCCTTAACCGGGGTAGTAAATAAATTAGCCTCCCAACATCTGAGAACTCAAAGTACTCCCATGGCTACATGTGGAGAATCCAAAGAAGAGCGTAGCATGAAGGAGACACTAGAAACTTCAGTGGACAATGAGGAGCATGGCTTTGTATTGGAACAAGTGGAGGAAGCCATAATAGTTACAGAGGAAGAAGTGGTTGAAGATTTAGGAGATGCTGAACATCCATGGGAATCAAGAACCGTAAAGGATTCCGCCGAGAAGTTCAAAATTGATGTCAAGGAGGATAGTGCACAACCCCCAAAGCAGATATTTTATGAAGAACTAGATGGAATAACCCAAGACGCAAGTTTCCCTGATGACGATAATCACAAATCAGGTTCTCTTCTTAATGAACTTGCATTTGCAAGTGAATTCTTTGAGATAGAAGAATCTTCCCCGAGTGAATATGAAGATGATGCTGAGGTAGATTTTCTCAACCTCCAACTTATGACTTGAGTGATGATGAGAAAGAAATCAAGGACTTTGATCAAGACATGGTTGAATTTGAAGAAGTTTGCAAAGAAGTGGAGGAATTTATTGAAGAATACAAGGGAGTAGAGCTTGCAGAACCACTGGAAATACCTACCCCAAGGCCATTACCGCCCAATACAAGCTTCAAGTGGGTACAATCCTTAACCTTTATCTTTACTTTTCCACTTGAATATGGTTTGCTTGAAATAGAGGGCCAGCTTAGAGCTCTTTGCGGCTTTAAGAGTAAGAGGGAAATGGCTCATACTCAGAGCTGGTGTGCAAGATTCAATAAGGTTCCACGCTTCAATTTGAAGTGCAAGGATTGGTATCAAGTTCAATTGAATGGGTCTCGGAAGGCGTTTGGTCATCTTGGTGAGAATACAAATTACGTACCGTCCAACTGGAAAAATGTGGATCAAGGCAAAGACGGTTACAAAAATAAAGTTTGGGACCCCAAAATTCATTCTAACAATCAACATTCCTAGAGCCTAATCACTTGCTTTAACTTGCTTGAGGGCTTTACATGCCTAGTTTGGGACCCCGGAGGCTGTTGGCATTCCAAACACTGGTGGAGATTTTTGGATGAATTCAAGAACAAGCCACCATAGCAGGAAGCTCATCAAATGTCCAACTTAAGGACTTTAACTAAAAGTGCTGGGTGGGAGACAACCCACTATGGTATGATCGTCCTTTTTTCAATTTTATTTCGTTTTGTTTGTTTTTATATTATTTTATTTTCATTGAACCTAGATATTATTCATAGCATTTACATTAGCATTGCATATTGCATACTGCATAATTGCATAAAAAAAAAATCAACCCACGCGAGCGCGCAGGCCACGCGTGGGCGTCGATTGGAAATCGGCGTAATGATACAACGCCCAAAAAGTTGGGCTGGAATCGTACGGTTGGTGTGCGTTTAGCACAAATGGGCCCACGCGTCTGCGTCAACGACGCGAACGCGTCACTTACAATTCACACACACACCACGCGAAAGCGTGGGCGACACGTACACATCACGTGAAAATCTTTGCCCCTATAGAGTGAACAGAGAGTTGCGCCAAAATGACGTTGGAACTGTGCGTCTAGCACAATTTACAGTGACGCGTTCGCATATATCACGCGTCCGCGTCACGTACCTTTTACCTAATTCACGCGATCGCGTCAATGACGCCGCCGCGTCAGTTCCCTTTTGCCCCTATTACGCGATCGCGTGCTCCATGCGTTCACGCGAACCCTAACCATTTCGTGTCCCCCAAAATACCACCCCAACCTCCTCTGCACTCTCTCCTCCTCTCCCCTGCCACCACCGCACCACCCTCACCAAGCCGCCGTTACCATCGCCGACCAACCCTGCCACGCCACCCTTGCCGGAACCTCCCCTCCTTCTTTCTCTTCTTCTTCTCCCCTCCCTTCACCCACTGCCGCCCCATCTCCAAACCGCCACCACCCCGCCACCCGCCCAGAACCGCCGACCACCACCATAGCCCAATACCTTCGCCCTCAATCTTTTTCCTCACCCCTCCCTTAAACCTAACCCAACACCACAAACACAACCCTCCACCACTGCCCCCATCCGAAACACCACCGTGCAGCCACCAGCGCCACTACCCCCCTCTCTATCTCATATTCTGATCTTACCCACACCAGGTTCCACCGAACACTATTCCCTTTACCAGTTCATTAGTTAGTTACTCATATTCTGGATCATGAGGAGGAGACACATGCCCAGACTGAGCAGGCAGGACCAGAGCAGGCTGTGCCACAGCATGAGGAGCCACACCAGATCCAGGCCACAGATCTGGCGATTCCTCTCCAGTCAGAGCATCCGCTGCAGCAGACAGATTCTCCTACACTTATCCAGCCTGCAGACCTTCAGCCTACCACAGAGACACCAGCAGCACATCCTTCCGGAGATGACACTTCTTCACACCCAGCTTGAGTGAGCATCGAGGACGATGCTATTATTTAAGTGTGGGAAGGTTGCCATCTCTGGTGAATCTTTTTGGTGAACCACTTTTTAGACTCTTTTTATTCTATCTTATTTTGTTCATTTTCTGTATTTTTATTTTATTTTTATCTTTCAGTACTTGCACATTGTTCTTTTGCTGTATTTTTACTTTATTTCCGCATTTTGCACTTTAGTTTATATCTTAGATATTTAGCTTAGTTTGCAATTCTAAACTTATTAGTTATAGAATATGTGGATTAATCAGTATAGTTTACCCTTTTAGCATATAATAGTTTGATTTAATTGAAAATAAAAGGAGTAAACTAGAGACTTTAACAGAATCAAAACATCCACACACCTTGTATATATATAGCATTACATGTTAGTTAATTTATACAATATTTTTCAAGGAACAACACTAAGATTTTAAGGGCCACCCTAAGATCCACATTGAGAATAATGGGAACTCTTGATTTCTACTTGCATGACATACATAATTGATATATAATTTTTGAGCCAAAAGAACACACAACCTGTGAGTTTTTGAGCTTGATTGCATGGTTGCATTTAACCATAAATTTCATTCCTGTGTGTTTCGCCCTTCTTTCTTATTCTGGTGTTCTTTACCTTGTTTTAATCTATATGTCTAATATAGAATATAGATACATATCAAGAGGTGATTGAGGCCATCATTTGAATTTTTCCTCACTTATCCCAAATTAGCCTACCTTTTACATCACCCTTGTTAGCTCCCTTGAGCCTTTTAATCCCCTCTTGTTCTATAACCACATTACTAGCCTTAAGCAGAAAAACAAATTAAAAATCCCAAGTGAATCCTTGGTTAGCTTAAGATAGAGATTGTGTATCTACTAAGTGTGGGGAAACATGGGAACATGGGATGATAGAAAAAGTGGGAAATTGAAATTGAATAAGTTATTTGAATATTTGGGAAGCATTCTCATGTGAAATCAAATTAATTAAATTACCATGTGCATTGAAAAAAAAAACTTTTAAGTAATTAAATAAGAGGATACAAAAAAAATTACCCCAATGCAAAATAAAAGAATCAATGCACATGAGACAAAATTCAAAAGTAAATTTAATACAAGAGCATGTAACACAAAAGTGGGAAAAGTTTGGGTAGCTAGGTAAAGCATTTTAAATTATATAAAGTATGTATATGTTAGGTGAAATCTTATACTAATCAAGGATTCACTTTGTTAGCTCACTTAGCCTTATACGTATACTCTTACCTTTACCTTGGCCCCATTACAACCTTGAAAAAGACCTCATGATCTTTGTATGTCTATATTCAATATTTGTTGATTGGTTAGATGAAGAACAAGGTTTTAGAAAGCAAGGATAGAAAAGGAACAGAGTGATTAACCCAATAAACACTGAGTGACTAGAGAGTAAACACAAAATCCAGTGAGGGTTCAATAGCTCATCACCATATATCTCTGCTTAATTGTTAATTGTCTTGCAAGTTTGTGAAATACTTTTACCCATCTCAATTATAAAAGTGCTTTAACATTATCTAAGGTTTGGCTATGTATATATGATTCCTTGAAAATATGAAGCAAACTAACCACATGTAAGCTTTATATATATAGGTGGATAATAATTAGAATTGCATGATTCATGTAGATAGCTTGCATTTAGAATAGGTTGCATTGCATGAGATTCCACCATTCTACCTTCACTTTTTCCCTTGGATTTAGCATGAGGACATGCTATTGTTTAAGTGTGGGGAGGTTGATAAACCCATATTTTATGATGTATTTTGTACTCAATTTAAGTGATTTACTCAATCCTTCACCCACTTATTCATGTAAATTGTATGGTTTTACTTTTCCTTCCTTACTTTATGATATATGTGAAAACATATTTTCTTATGCTTTAAAAATATTAATTTTTAATTATCCTTTATTACCATTCGATGCCGTGATTTGTGTGTTAAGTATTTTCAGGTTTCATAGGGCATGAATGGCTTAGAGGACAGAAAGGAAACATACAAAAATGGAAGGAAAGCACAAAAATGGAGTTTTGA
Source organism: Arachis ipaensis (assembly GCF_059453495.1). Classification (NCBI taxonomy): domain Eukaryota; kingdom Viridiplantae; phylum Streptophyta; class Magnoliopsida; order Fabales; family Fabaceae; genus Arachis; species Arachis ipaensis. Next base: position 119,967,766 of record NC_142442.1, on the reverse strand, counting down.
AGAAAAGGGCAGCGACGCGAGCGCATGGATGACGCGGCCGCGTGCCTAGCGCAAAAAGGCATCGACGCGCACGCGTGACTGACGCGGACGCGCGTGCCTTAAGCAGAACACAAATGACGCATACGCGTGACAAGGAAAACTCCCAGATGACGCGAACGCGTGACCCACGCGAACGCGTGACCCACGCGAACGCGTGACAGACGCCACGTACCAGAATTTGCAAAAAATGCCCCCAGCGATTTCTGGACCCTTTTTCGGCCCTATTATGAATCCGGAAACATAGAATATAAGCCAGAGAATGGAGAAATCAAAGGGGGGGGGACAACTTATCATACATTCACAATTCAGAATTTTAGATTTAAATGTAGTTTTTAGAGAGAGAGGTTCTCTCCTCTCTCTTAGGATTGAGGATTAGGATTCCTCTTAAAGGAATTATGATTTCTTCTTCTCAATTTCCAGGTTTAATATTCCTTTTATTTATTTTTTCAATTTAGTTTATGAACTCTTTATGTTTGGATTGATTTTCTTTTATTAATGCAATTTGAGGTATTTCAGAATTATGATTGCTTTCCTTTATTTATCTAAATAATTTAGATTTTTTCCTTTTGGCTTTGGTTGATTAATTGGTAACTCTTGAGTTGTCAAACTCATCGTGATTGATAATTGTTATCTTTGCTGATTGATTTAAATTCCTATAACTCTAGTCCTTCCTTAGGAGTTGACTAGGACTTTAGGTGTTAAATTGATTTATCCACTTGACTTACCTTCATAGTTAGAGGTTGACTTAGTGGGGAGCAAAATATAATTCTCATCACCATTGATAAGGATAACTAGGATAGGACTTCTAATTTTCATACCGTGTGATGAGCGGATAATTTATACGCTTTTTGGCATTGTTTTTAGTATGTTTTTAATATATTTTAGTTAGTTTTTATTATGTTTTTATTAGTTTTTATTTAAAATTCACTTTTCTGGACTTTACTATGAGTTTGTGTGTTTTTCTGTGATTTCAGGTATTTTCTGGCTGAAATTGAGGGACCTGAGTAAAAATCTGATTCAGAGGCTGAAAAAGGACTGCAGATGCTGTTAGATTCTGACCTCCCTGCACTCAAAGTGGATTTTCTGGAGCTACAAAAACCTAATTGGCACGCTCTCAATTGCGTTGAAAAGTATACATCATGGGCTTTCCAGAAATATATAATAGTCTATACTTTGCCCGAGATTTGATGGCCTAAACTGGCGTTCCAAGTCAGCTCAAGAATTCTGGCGTTTAACTCTAAAACTGGCACAAAATCTGGAGTTAAACGCCCAAACTGGCACAAAAGCTGGCGTTTAACTCCAAGAAAAGTCTCTACACATGGAAACTTCAATGCTTAGCCCAAGCACATACCAAGTGGGTCCGGAAGAAGATTTCTGCATTAAATACTTATTTCTATAAACCCTAGGCTACCAGTTTTCTATAAATAGGACCTTTTGCTATTGTATTTGATCGATCTTTGATAAGTCTTATGCTATCTTAGACACGTTTGGAGGCTGGCCATTCGGCCATGCCTAGACCTTGTTCTTATGTATTTTCAACGGTGGAGTTTCTACACACCATAGATTAAGGTGTGGAGCTCTGCTGTTCTTCAAGAATTAATACAAAGTACTATTGTTTTTCTATTCAACTCAAGTCTATTTCTTCTCCAAGATATTCATTCGTTCTTTAACTTGATGGATGTGATGATCCGTGACACTCATCATCATTCTCACCTATGAACATGTGCCTGACAACCACCTCTGTTCTACTAGCAATGGCTTGAATGCGTATCTCTTGGGTTTCTAATCTAAGATTGGAACCTTTGTGGTATAGGCTAGAATTATTGGTGGTCATTCTTGAGATCCAGAAAATCTAAACCTTGTCTGTGGTATTCCGAGTAAGATCTGGAAAGGGATGACTGTGACGAGCTTCAAACTCACGATTGTGGGGTGTGTGACAGACCCAAAATGATCAATGGATCCTATTCCGACATGATCGAGAACCGACAGATGATTAGCCTTGCGGTGACAGCGCATTTGGAACGTTTTCACTGAGAGGACGGGAAGTAGCCATTGACAACAGTGATGCCCAACATAAAGCTTACCATGAAAAGGAGTATGAATGATTGGAAGAAGGCAATAGAAAAGTAGAGGTTCAGGAGGAACAAAGCATCTTCATACGCTTATCTGAAATTCCAACCAAAGAATTACATAAGTATCTCTATCTTTATTTTATGTTTTATTTATCTTTTAATTATCAATTCTCCATCACCATCTGAATCTGCTTGACTGAGATTTACAAGGTGACCATAGCTTGCTTCAAGCCGACAGTCTCCGTGGGATCGACCCTTACTCACGTAAGGTATTACTTGGACGACCCAGTGCACTTGCTGGTTAGTTGTGCGGAATTGTGACAAAGTGTGATTCATGTTTAAGAGCTCCAAGTCCTTTGGCGCCATTATTGATGATCACAATTTCGCATACCAAGTTTTTGGCGCCGTTGCCGGGGATTGTTCGAGTTTGGACAACTGACGGTTCATCTTGTTGCTTAGATTAGGTACTTTTCAGAATTTTTAAGAATGAATTCTAGAGTTTCAAGGTGATGTTCTTAGCATCACAAAAGCTGATTGATTCTCATCAATTTAGCTGCTGAATGTAATGTCCTGCTGAAGCTTGGCCAAACATGTCTAATCTTTTTAGACTGAAGCTTTAGACTAACATTGCATGATTCATGGAATTATTATTAAAAGTTTTGATTCTCTTTATTTTTTTCCATATAAGTTTCGAAAATCACAAAAAAATTTATAAAATCATAAAAATCAAAAATATTTTATGTTTCTTGTTTGAGTCTAGTATCAATTTTTAAGTTTGGTGTCAATTGCATTCTTCTTGCATTTTTCAAAAACATGCAATATTCATTAATCTTCAAGTTGTTCTTGATGATTTCATTGCTCCGATCTTTAAATTCTCTTGTTTTATATGTTTTATTATTTTTCATATGCATTCTCAATTTCTTAGTGTCTCTTATATGAAAATTCTTAAGTTTGGTGTCTTGCATGCATTGTTTATTTGATCTTAGTTGCATTTTTATTGTTTCTCATCATTAAAAATTCAAATTTTTTTTTTTCAAAACTATGTCTTTTCAAGTAAATAATACAGAGAATTGAAGATTCAAAACATTCAGCAGAGGAATCAAACAGAAAAAGCTGGGCGTTCAAAACGCCCAGTGAAGAAGGAAAACTGGCGTTTAAACGCCAGCCAGGGTACCTGGCTGGACGTTTAACACCAGAAGGACACAAGAGGGAAGATTTTGTTTTTAATTCAAATTTTTTTCAAATCTTCATAATTTTTCAAAATCAAATCTTTTTCAAATCACATCTTTTCAATCATATCTCTTCAAAATCAATTTCTTTCCATTTTTTTTAATTTTCGAAAATCCTTGTTATAATTAAAGATTTACTTCAAAATTTTCAAGTCGTTACTTGTCTATTAAGAAAGGATCAAACTTTAAATTTTAGAATCATATTTTTAATTTCTTGTTAGTCAAGTAATCAACTTTAATTTTAAAAACTTTCTTTTTCTAAATTGATTTTCAATCATATCTTCTCAATCATATCTTCTCAATCACATCTTTTTCAAAATTAACTCTCAATCATATCTTTTTGATTTCTAATTTCAAAATCTTTTTCAAAAATCACTTAATTTCTTTCCCAATTTTAGTTTTCGAAAATCATCAATCAAATTTTCAAAATTTCTTTTAATTATTTCAAAATCTTTTACTTTAATTTCGAAAATTCTTTCCCTCTTCTCACATCCTTCTATTTAAAGGACTAACACTCTTCCTCAAGGTGCAATTCAAACTCCCTCCTTCTTTATATGTTCGAATTCTCTTCTATCTACCTCCTCCTTCTATTCTTCTTTTTCTCTGACACCTCAAGGAATCTCTATACTGTGACATAGAGGATTCCCTACTTTCTTGTTCTCTTCTCTTTCATATGAGCAGGAACAAAGATAAAGGCATACTTGTTCAAGCTGATCCTAAACCTGAAAGGACCTTGAAGAGAAAGCTAAGAGAAGCTAAAGAACATCTCTCTTTAGAGGGCCTAACAGAGCTTTTCAAGGAAGAAGAAACCATGGCAGCCGAAAACAACAATGCCAACAATGCAAGGAAGGTGCTTGGTGACTTTACTGCACCTACTCTCGACTTCTATGGGAGAAGCATCTCAATCCCTGCCATTGGAGCAAACAACTTTGAGCTTAAGCCTCAATTAGTTTCTCTAATGCAACAGAATTGCAAGTTTCATGGACTTCCATTGGAAGATCCTCATCAGTTCTTAGCTGAATTCTTGCAAATCTGTGACACTGTCAAGACCAATGGGGTTGACCCTGAAGTCTACAGACTTATGCTTTTTCTTTTTGCTGTAAGAGACAGAGCTAGGACATGGTTGGACTCACAACCTAAAGAAAGCCTGAACTCTTGGGAAAAGCTAGTCAATGCCTTCTTGGCAAAGTTCTTTCCACCTCAAAAATTGAGCAAGCTTAGAGTGGAAGTCCAAACCTTCAGACAGAAGGAAGGTGAATCCCTCTATGAAGCTTGGAAAAGATACAAGCAATTAATCAGAAGATGTCCTTCTGACATGCTTTCTGAGTGGAGCATCATAGGAATTTTCTATGATGGTCTGTCTGAACTATCCAAGATGTCATTGGATAGCTCTGCTGGAGGATCTCTTCATCTAAAGAAGACGCATGCAGAAGCTCAAGAACTCATTGAAATGGTTGCAAATAACCAATTCATGTACACTTCTGAAAGGAATCCTGTGAATAATGGGACAAATAAGAAGAAAGGAGTTCTTGAGATTGATACTCTGAATGCCATATTGACTCAGAATAAAATATTGACCCAATAAGTCAAAATGATTTCTCAGAGTCTGTCTGAAATGCAAGCAGCAACAGGTAGTACTAAGGAAGCTTCCTCTGAAAAAGAAGCTTATGATCCTGAGAACCCAGCAATGGAAGAGGTGAATTACATGGGAGAACCCTATGGAAACATCTATAATCCTTTATGGAGAAATCATCCAAATCTCTCATGGAAGGATCAACAGAGACCTCAACAAGGTTTCAACAACAATAATGGTAGATGAAACAGGTTTAGCAATAGCAAGCCTTTTCCATCATCTTCTCAGCAACAAACAGAGAATTCTAAACAGAGCCACTCTGATTTAGCAACCATTGTCTCTGATCTAATCAAAACCACTCAAAGTTTCATGACGGAAACAAGATCCTCCATTAGAAATTTGGAGGCACAAGTGGGTCAGCTGAGTAAGAAAATCACTGAACTCCCTCCTAGTACTCTCCCAAGCAATACAGAAGAGAATCCAAAGAGAGAGTGCAAGGCCATAAACACGTCTCACATGGCCGAACCTAGAGAGGAGGAAGAGGCAGTAATCTCTACTGAGGAAGACCTTAATGGACGTCCACTGACCTCCAAGGAGTTCCCTAATGAAGAACCATGGGAATCTGAGGCTCAGACTGAGACCATAGAGATTCCATTGAATCTACTTCTGCCATTCATGAGCTCTGATGAGTATTCTTCCTCTGAAGAGGATGAAGATGTTACTGAAGAGCAAGTTGCTAAGTACCTTGGAGCAATCATGAAGCTAAATGCCAAGTTGTTTGGTAATGATACTTGGGAGGATGAACCTCCATTGCTCATTAAAGAACTGGATAACTTGACTAGGCAGAAATTACCTCTGAAGAGACAAGATCCTGGAAAGTTCTCAATACCTTGTACCATAGGCACCATGACCTTTGAGAAGACTCTGTGTGACCTAGGGTCAAGCATAAACCTCATGCCTCTCTCTGTAATGGAGAAGCTAGGGATCATTGAGGTACAAGCTGCAAGAATCTCACTGGAGATGGCAGACAATTCAAAGAAACAGGCTTATGGACTTGTAGAGGATGTCTTGGTAAAGGTTGAAGACCATTACATCCGTGCTGATTTCATAATCCTAGAGACTGGGAAGTGTATGGATGAATCCATCATTCTTGGCAGACCCTTCCTAGCCACAGCAAAAGCTGTGATTGATGTTGACAGAGGAGAATTGATCATTCAAGTGAATGGAGACTCCCTTGTGTTTAAAGCTCAAGGATATCCCTCTGTCACCATGGAGAGGAAGCATGAAGAGCTTCTCTCAATACAGAGTCAAACAGAGCCCCCACAGTCAAACTCTAAGTTTGGTGTTGGGAGGTTCCAACATTGCTCTGAACATCTGTGAGGCTCCATGAGAGCCCACTGTCAAGCTATTGACATTAAAGAAGCGCTTGTTGGGAGGCAACCCAATCTTTAATTATCTATGTTAAATTTCTATTTTCTTTTGTTATAGGTTGATGATCATGTGAAGTCACAAAAACAATTAAAAAATAAAAAACAGAAGGAAAAACAGAATAAAAAACAGAACACCTTGGAGGAGAAACTTACTGGCATTTAAACGCCAGAAATGGGCACCAGACTGGCGTTTAACGCCAGGAATGGGCAAGAAGCTGGCGTTAAACACCAGAAATGGGCAGCAGCCTGGCGTTTAATGCCAGGATTGACAGCAAAGGGCGTTTTGCACGCCACATGGTGCAGGGATGAGAAATCCTTGACACCTTAGGATATGTGGACCCCACAAGATCCCCACCTACCCCACCTCTCTCTCTCTTCTTCACCCATTCACCAATCACCTCAATACCTCTTCCCCCAAAACCCCTCACCTATCAAATCCCACCATTCTCTTCACCACTCACATCCATCCTTCATAACATTCCACCTACCTCACCATTCACATTCAAACCACTTTCCCACCCAAACCCACCCATAATGGCCGAACCACACCCCCCTCTCCACTCTTATATAAACCCATCTTCACTCTTTCATTTTCACACAACCTAAACACTACCCATCCCCCTTGGCCGAAACACAAAGCCCCCTCCATCTCCTCTATTTCTTCTTCTTCTACTCTCTTCTTTCTTCTTTTGCTCGAGGATGAGCAACCTTCTAAGTTTGGTGTGGTAAAAGCTAAAGCTTTTTTGTTTTTCCGTAACCATTAATGGCACCAAAGGCCGGAGAAACCTCTAGAAAGAGAAAAGGGAAGGCAAAAGCTTCCACCTCCGAGTCATGGGAGATGGAGAGATTCCTCTCAAGGGTGCATCAAGACGACTTCTATGAAGTTATGGCCAAGAAGAAGGTGATCCCCGAGGTCCCTTTTAAGCTCAAAAAGGGTAAATATCCAGAGATCCGACATGAGATCCGAAGAAGAGGTTGGGAAGTTCTCACCAACCCCATTCAACAAGTCGGAATCTTAATGGTTCAAGAGTTTTATGCCAATGCATGGATCACCAAGAACCATGATCAAAGTGTGAACCCGGACCCTAAGAATTGGCTTACAATGGTCCGAGGGAAATACTTAGATTTTAGTCCAGAAAATGTAAGGTTGGCATTCAATTTGCCTATGATGCAAGGAGATGCACACCCATACACTAGAAGGGTCAACTTTGATCAAAGGTTGGACCAAGTCCTCATGGACATATGTGAAGAGGGTGCTCAATGGAAGAGAGATTCAAGAGGGAAGCCAGTTCAACTAAGAAGGCGTGACCTCAAGCCCGTGGTTAGGGGATAGTTGGAGTTTATCCAACGCTCAATCATTCCCACTAGCAACCGGTCTGAAGTTACTATAGACCAAGCCATCATGATTCATAGCTTCATAATTAAAGAGGAAGTAGAAGTTCATGAGGTCATATCCCAAGAACTCTACAAGGTGGCGGACAAGTTCTCTACTGTGGCAAGGTTAGCCTTCCCTCATCTCATTTGTCACCTCTGTAATTCAGCTGGAATTGACATAGAGGAAGACATCCTCATTGATGAGGATAAGCCCATCACTAAGAAAAGGATGGAGCAAACAAGAGATCCCACTCATGGACATGAGGAAATTCCTCACCATGAAATTCCTGAGATGCCTCAAGGGATGCATTTTCCTCCACAAAACTATTGGGAGCAAATCAACACCTCCCTAGGAAATTAAGTTCCAACATGGGACAACTAAGGGTGGAGCACCAAGAGCATTCCATCCTCCTTCATGAAATTAGAGAAGACCAAAGAACCATGAGAGAGGAGCAACAAAGGCAAGGAAGAGACATTGAGGAGCTCAAGCACTCCATAAGATCTTCAAGAGGAAGAACAAGCCACCATCACTAAGGTGGACCCGTTCTTTAATTTCCTCGTTCTTTATTTTCCTGTTTTTCAAATTTTTATATGTTATTTATCTTTGTGTCTTTATTACATGATCATTAGTATCTAAGTGTCTATGCCTTAAAGCTATGAAAATGAATCCATCACCTTTCTTAAATGAAAAATATTTTTAATTGAAAAAGAAAAAGAAGTGCATGAATTTCAAATTTTAAAACAGTTTAATTATCTTGATATGGTGGCAATACTATTGTTTTTCTGAATGAATGCTTGAACAGTGCATATTTTTGAATTTGATTGTTTATGAATGTTAAAATTGTTGGCTCTTGAAAGAATGATGGGAAAAGGAGAAATGTTATCTGATGATATGAAAAATCATAAAATTGATTCTTGAAGCAAGAAAAAGCAGCGAAAAGCTTGCAAAAAAAAAAAGAGGCAAAAAAAAAAAGAGAGAAAAGAAAAAAAAAAGAGAAAAGCAAGCAGAAAAAGCCAATACCCCTTTAAACCAAAAGGCAAGGGTGATAAAAAGGATCCAAGGCTTTGAGCATCAGTGGATAGGAAGGCCCACAGGAATAAAATCCTGGCCTAAGCGGCTAAACCAAGCTGTCCTTAACCATGTGCTTGTGGCGTGAAGGTGTCAAGTGAAAACTTGAGACTGAGCGGTTAAAGTCGAGGTCCAAAGCAAAAAGAAGAGTGTGCTTAAGAACCCTGGACACTTCTAATTGGGGACTCTAGCAAAGCTGAATCACAATCTGAAAAGGTTCACCCAGTTATGTGTCTGTGGCATTTATATATCCGGTGGTAATACTGGAAAACAAAGTGCTTAGGGCCACGACCAAGACTCATAAAGTAGCTGTGTTCAAGAATCAACATACTTAACTAGGAGAATCAATAACACTATCTGGATTCTGAGTTCCTATAGATGCCAATCATTCTGAACTTCAAGGAATAAAGTGAGATGCCAAAACTGTTCAGAAGTAAAAAGCTAAAAGCCCCGCTCATCTAATTAATATTGATCTTCATAGATGTTTTTGAAATTCATTGTATATTCTCTTCTTTTTTATTCTATTTGATTTTCAGTTGCTTGGGGACAAGCAACAATTTAAGTTTGGTGTTGTGATGAGCGGATAATTTATACGCTTTTTGGCATTGTTTTTAGTATGTTTTTAATATATTTTAGTTAGTTTTTATTATGTTTTTATTAGTTTTTATTTAAAATTCACTTTTCTGGACTTTACTATGAGTTTGTGTGTTTTTCTGTGATTTCAGGTATTTTTTGGCTGAAATTGAGGGACCTGAGCAAAAATCTGATTCAGAGGCTAAAAAAGGACTGCAGATGCTGTTGGATTCTGACCTCCCTGCATTCAAAGTGAATTTTCTGGAGCTACAGAAGCCCAATTGGCGCGATCTCAATTGCGTTGGAAAGTAGACATCTTGGGCTTTCCAGAAATATATAATAGTTCATACTTTTCCTGAGATTTGATGGCCCAAACTGGCGTTCCAAGTTAGCTTAAGAATTCTGGTGTTTAACTCCAAAACTGGCACAAAATCTGGAGTTAAACGCCCAAACTGGCTCAAAAGCTGGCGTTTAACTCCAAGAAAAGTCTCTACACATGGAAGCTTCAATGCTTAGCCCAAGCACACACCAAGTGGGCCCAGAAGAAGATTTCTGCATTAAATACTTATTTCTGTAAACCCTAGGCTACCAGTTTTCTATAAATAGGACCTTTTGCTATTGTATTTGATCGATCTTTGATAAGTCTTATGCTATCTTAGACACGTTTGGAGGCTGGCCATTCGGCCATGCCTAGACCTTGTTCTTATGTATTTTCAACGGTGGAGTTTCTACACACCATAGATTAAGGTGTGGAGCTCTGATGTTCTTCAAGAATTAATACAAAGTACTATTATTTTTCTATTCAACTCAAGTATATTTCTTCTCCAAGATATTCATTCGTTCTTTAACTTGATGGATGTGATGATCCGTGACACTCATCATCATTCTCACCTATGAACATGTGCCTGACAACCACCTCTGTTCTACTAGCAATGGCTTGAATGCGTATCTCTTGGGTTTCTAATCTAAGATTGGAACCTTTGTGGTATAGGCTAGAATTATTGGCGGTCATTCTTGAGATCCGAAAAGTCTAAACCTTGTCTGTGGTATTCCGAGTAGGATCTGGGAAGGGATGACTGTGACGAGCTTCAAACTCGCGATTGTGGGGCGTGTGACAGACGCAAAAGGATCAATGGATCCTATTCCGACATGATCGAGAACCGACAGATGATTAGCCGTGCGGTGACAACGTATTTGGAACGTTTTCACTGAGAGGACAGAAAGTAGTCATTGACAACGGTGATGCCCAACATAAAGCTTGCCATGGAAAGGAGTATGAATGATTGGAAGAAGGCAATAGGAAAGCAGAGGTTCAGGAGGAACAAAGCATCTTCATACGCTTATCTGAAATTCCAACCAAAGAATTACATAAGTATCTCTATCTTTATTTTATGTTTTATTTATCTTTTAATTATCAATTCTCCATCACCATCTAAATCCACCTGACTGAGATTTACAAGGTGACCATAGCTTGCTTCAAGCTGACAGTCTCCGTGGGATCGACCCTTACTCACGTAAGGTATTACTTGGACGACCCAGTGCACTTGCTGGTTAGTTGTGCGGAATTGTGACAAAGTGTGATTCATGTTTAAGAGCTCCAAGTCCTTTGGCGCCATTATTGATGATCACAATTTCGCATACCACCGTGCCAAGAGTTTTATTAGCTATTGATTTATTAATTCCTGCAATCTATTTTTCTCATTCAAACCTTTTTCAAAAACTCAAAAACACTGTTTTCCATAACCAATAATAAATCGTACTTTCCTGCAATTCCTTGAGATACGACCCGAGGTTTAAATACTTCGGTTATAAATTTTATTGGGTTTGCTTAAGTGACAACCAAAACTTTTGTACGAAAGGATTCTCTGTTGGTTTAGAAACTATACTTACAATGCGATAATATTTGTAAAAATTCTTTACCAATAGAAATCAGATCGTCAGGTGGCAATACTTTTTGTCTTTCTGAATGAATGCTTGAACAGTGCATATTTTTTATAGTGGAGTTTATGAATGTTAAAATTGTTGGCTCCTGAAAGAATAATGAAAAAGGAGACATGTTATTGATAATCTGAAAAATCATAAAATTGATTCTTGAAGCAAGAAAAAGCAGTAAAAAAAAAAGCAAGCAGAAAAATCCAGTAACCCTTTAAACTAAAAGGCAAGGGTAAAAAGGATCCAAGGCTTTGAGCATTAATGGATAGGAGGGCCTAAAGGAATAAAATCCTGGCCTAAGCGGCTAAATCAAGCTGTCCCTAACCATGTGCTTTTGGTGTGAAGGTGTCAAGCAAAAAGCTTGAGACTGAGCGGTTAAAGTCGTGGTCCAAAGCAAAAAGAGTGTGCTTAAGAGCTCCGGGCACCTCTAGCAAAGATGAGTCACAATCTGAAAAGGTTCACCCAGTTATGTGTATGTGGCATTTATGTATCCGGTGGTAATACTGGAAAACAAAATGCTTAGGGTCACGACCAAGACTCATAAAGTAGCTGTGTTCAAGAATCAACATACTGAACTAGGAGAATCAATAACACTATCTGAATTCTGAGTTCCTTTGGATGCCAATTATTCTGAACTTCACAGGATAAAGTGAGATGCCAAAACTGTTCAGAATCAAAAAGCCATTAGTCCCGCTCATCTAATTAAGACTAATCTTCATTGATGTTTTTGGAATTCATTGTATATTCTCTTCTTTTAATCCTATTTTATTTTTAGTTGCTTGGGGACAAGCAACAATTTAAGTTTGGTGTTGTGATAAGCGGATAATTTATACCATTTTTGGCATTGTTTTTAGGTAGTTTTTAGTATATTTTAGTTACTTTTTATTATATTTTTATTACTTTTTATTCAAAAATCACATTTCTGGGCTTTACTATGAGTTTTTGTGTTTTTCTATAATTTTAGGTAATTTCTGGCTGAAATTGACGGACCTGAGCAAAAATCTGATTCAGAGGCTGAAAAAGGACTGCAGATGCTATTGGAATCTGACCCTCCTGCACTCGAAATGGATTTTCTGGAGCTTCAGAAGCCCAATTGGTACGCTCTCATTTGCGTTGGAAAGTAGACATTCTGAGCTTTCCAGCAATATATAATAGTTTATACTTTGCCCGTAATTTGTTGGCCCAAACCATCATCCAAAGTCAGCCTAAAACTTTCCGGCGTAAAACACCAGAACTGGCATCTTTTTCGGCGTTAAACGCCCATTCTGGCACCTAGGGTGGCGTTTAATGCAACTTTGGGCATCTGAACGTGAAAGCTTGAAAGCTCAGCCAGGCCCACACCAAGTGGATCCCAGAAGTAGAATTCTGCACTATCTGCACTTAGTTATTCATTTTCTGTAAACCTAAGTTACTAGTTTAGTATAAAAATTACTTTTAGAGATTCATTTTGCAAGTTATGAAATTTTTACATTTTATATTGTACCTTTGATGGCATGAGTCTCTAAACCCCATAGATGGGGGTGAGGAGCTCTGCTGTGTTTCAATGGATTAATGCAATTACTACTGTTTTCTATTCAATTACGCTTGATTCTATTCTAAGATACTCACTCGTACTTCAATATGGAGAATATGATGATCCGTGACACTCATCATTATCCTCAACCCTATGAACGCGTGCCTGACAACCACTCCGTTCTGTCTGAGCTCAACGTAGTCATTGGGCGAGAGCTTGAGTGCGTATCTCTTGGGTTTCTAATCCACGGATCGAGTCCGGAGGTTAGAACCTTCGTGGTATAGGCTAGAATGAATGGCAGCATTCATGGGATCTGGAAAGTTTAAATCTTGTCTGTGGTATTTTGAGTAGGATCTGGAAGGGGATGACTGTGACGAGCTTCAAACTTGCAAATGTTGGGCACAGTGATAGTGTGCAAAAAGATAATGATCCTATTCTGACGCTAGTGAGAACCGACAGATGATTAGCCGTGCGGTGACAGCACTTGGTATTTTTCATCCGAGAGGATCATACAACCTTCTATGGAAGGAGGCCATGCGTGTTTGGAGAAGAAGACAGTAAGAAAGTAGAGATTCAGATGACAGAGCATCTCCGGAACCTCAGCCTGTTCCCCATTACTGAATCACAAGTACTGTTTATTTCAGGTTATTTATTTTCATAAATATAACCACTATTATCATTAATCTCCTGAGTAAGATTTACAAAATAACCATAGCTTGCTTCAAGCCAACAATCTCTGTGGGATCGACCCTTACTCACGTAAGGTATTACTTGGACGACCCAGTGCACTTGCTGGTCAGTTGTGCGGAGTTGTGAAAAGTGTAATCACAATTTTGTGTACCATTCTTCCCAAGATATGAGCTCCCAAAATTGGTCTTCATGTTGTGATCCGGGATCTCATATCTTATTTTCACACCCGTCTTCAAGTTGATCACGTTGATTCCCTCCAAGTGGTAGGCAAGCCGAATTCTCACTAAGGCACCAAACTATCCTCCTAGACCCATCCATTTGAGCACTAGTCCAATCCTTGCTCCTTAATTTTGAGCTTCCAAATATAATGAGCCTAGATTTATAACGCCAACCACTAAACATCCTTTTCTTACGCTTCATTCCACAAAGCACCCTAAGTTGGCCATCCGTTTCAAGAAAACCAAATTCAAGTGGGATAATAAAGCTAAGAGTGATGAGTTTTACCTACTCAAATAAAGGATTAGATGTCAACTTAGGTAGAGGAGTTCCCAATGATCTTGATAGAGCACATTCCACTCCCGTCTATCCTCTTCTAGGGGCTTCCACCACTTGTCAAGGTTCTTCAAGCTCTACCTCTTGCCAAACTTCCTCAAGTTCATATTCTTCTTCACCAATGCCCTCTAGTTCTTCCCCATCACCCAAATCATAAATAGGAGGTTGAGTGAAATCTACCTCAACATCAATTCCAAGTTCAATGGGAAAGGATCCATCAAGCTCAAAAGGATCACATGTTGATGCGGAATCATCATAGATAGGGGAACTTGGTGCTTGCCCCATTTCTTCCATTTCTTCAATCACTTTTTGCCTTGGAGGTTGTGCACTATCCTCCTTGACATCACTTTCAAACTCCATGGAAGAAGGCCCTTTAACTTGAGATTCCTCTTTGCACTCAACACCTCCTAAATCTTCAACCACTCCTTCCTCTTGTTAAACAATCTTGGCTTCCTCCTCTTGTCGCACTTCTTGCCTCAACTCTTTTTCTTCCCCTTGAAGCTCCAAATTCTCCTTCTCATTGTGCTCCTCAATTAATCCCCCACATTTAACAATAAGGGTGTCTTGGATAGTTGTGCATAATGAGGCCAATTGGTTCATCACTTCGGTTAAGCTAGCCACCACTTCCCTTTGCTTTTGGCAACGAGTTAGAAGTTCTTGTTGTTCTTGCATAAGGGGTTGGAAAGATTCGTCCAATTAAGGTGGTGGTGGAAGAGAAGGTTCATTGTTTGGAGGAAGAATGTCATAGTTGGAAGGTGGTTCAAATTGGTGAAAGTCTTGAGGTGGTGTATAAGAAAATTGTGGTTCTTGGGAGTATTGGTGTTGGAATGGTAGTGGCTCTAGGTATGGTTCATATGGTGGTTGGTATGGCGGGTATGGGTTAGGATCATATGGGGGTGAATGGTGGTATGAGGCTTGTGAGTGAGGTTGACAACAATGTTGAGGGATTGGTTCATAATTATGTACATTATCGGGGTAGATTGTAGCCATGAGAGATTGGAGGAGGTTGTTGCCATGAAGGTTGACCATAAACATGTGGCTCCTCCCAAATTTGATATCCATTCCCACAATGTGGTTCCTCATTGAAGCTTTTATTCCCTACAACATAATTGTAACTAAACTCATGGCCAAAGTGGTAAGAATTCATGGTGACAAGAGAAAATAAAAATAAATACTAATAAGAACTAATAAAAATTAACTCCTAAAGTAAGCAAAAACTAGCAAAGAAGCATATTCACAATATCAACATATATACAATAGCCAATAACATAACACTATTGCAATTTTCCGGCAACGGTGCCAAAAACTTGATGTAGTATTTTTGTCGGTTAGGAATTTCACACAAAATAATTCTGTTGATAGTATAGTTCCCAACCAACAAATGATACTCAATCAAAGTTTTAATATGGTTGTCACAAGTACAAACCCCAAAAATAAACCTAAGTATTTAAACCTCGGGTCGTTTCACAAAGAATTGCAATGAAGTGATCAATTATTGGCTATGGAGGAACAAGGGGGTTTAATTTGCAATTGGCAAGAAAATATAAAAGCAAGAAATTAAATGGCAATTAACTAATAAAGGAAAGGAAAAGAACTCTTGGCTAAGGCATGGAAATTGAGATCACCATCCTTGTCTACAAACAGTATATTGATAATTACAAGGGACCAACCCATCAAGTCTACTTCAATGCTTGAAGTACGTCAAAAGTCTACTTCAATGCTTGAAGTACATCAAATAGGCTTGATCAACATCAATCCATAAGTCCTAACCTAACTACTAATTAACTTAGTAGTAGGATATCGTTAATGGTTATCAAATTGACCACTAAGGGTTCTCAAATCACCAATTCAATGAGACCCAATGACTCAAGGTCACTCAATTCCCTTAGCCTAGGCCAAGAGTAAAAAAAAAAACTACTCTAATACTAGTGGAAACATTTTATCAAAATACAGGAATTAATAAAATCTATAACTAACAAAAGCAAGAAATCAACAATAGCAAGTGAGGTAAACATCAAGAGACATAGAAATATAAAATTGCATTAAAAGAAAATTAAAATCCAACAAGGGTTCATAAACATAAAAGAAAGCAAAATAAGAAATTAACAAGAGAAGTAGATAAACTAAAGTGCTAGAACAAATAAAAGTAAAGGAAGACTAAAATGAAACAAGATTAAAATATAGATCTAAGAGGAAATGAATTAAGAACCCTAAAATCTAGAGAGAGGAGAGAGCCTCTCTCTCTAGAATTCTACCCTAAAACATGATGAAAACTCTATACTATGACTATTTCCCACTTTCCTTGCAATCTTTGGGTTCAAAAGCATCAGAAATAAGTTGGATTTGGGTCTCCTAGAGCTCAGAAATCATCCCCAGCGTATTGCCTTTAGTGAAGTCACGTGCCGCTTGTCACGCGTACGCATGGGTCACGCGTACGCGTCACTGGAAAAATTCCTCTTCACGCGTGCGCGTGGGTGACGCGTGCGCGTCGCTGGCAGATATCCTTCTTACGCGTACGCGTGGATGACGCGTGCGCGTGGCCTTGAGTTTAGAAAATCTTTATTTCTTCATGAATTCTCCAATTTTTGCATGATTTTTCTTCATTCCTTCAACCCAATCTTTGCCTTCTAATCCTAAAATCACTTAACAAACATATCAAGGCATCGAATGGAATTAAAGTAAATTAAAATTAGCGATTTAAAAGCCTAAAAAGCATGTTTTTACTCTTAAGAATAAATTAGGAGAAATTCACAAAACTATGCTATTTCATTGAATAAATGTGAGAAAATTTGATAAAATCCCCTAAATTCAACACAAGATAAACCACAAAATTGTGGTTTATCAGATGCTATGCCATCGCTCTCTCAAGGTCCTTCTTTTTGTTAGTTTTGGATGATTCTTTTTACTTGTTTTGGATGTTTCTTTCTCCCATATTTTGGATGTGTCTTTTTTATATGTTTTGGATGTTTTCTGTAACACACTTACTACCAGAATGTCACGCTTCTATTTGCGCCACTCTGACAGTGAGGACATTACGACAACATATGTATATTTAATAATAGAATAGGAGACTTAACTCAAAACTGTATCGACTTTTCTTTAAAAAACTAGAAATACTTTTTCTTGAAAACGTACGTACATATATACAAACCATACATACAAACCAATCACAGCACTTTACATACATACATACATACATAATACATATATTCATACATACATACATACATACATATAAGGCTTCTTATACAAGTAACTTACAAATATACCAAACATATATATCTATACAAATCGCGACTCCTATCCCTCTTACAAAAATATATAATAAGACAAGGAAAACCTATAACTAAGATATATACAACACAATCAAATGCATAGAAGAAACTCCTTAAACTCCTTAATGGTGCAGAATTTATAACCCACAAACTAATCGGCAAGTGCACCGGGTCGTACCAAGTAATACCTCAGGTGAGTGAGGGTCGATCCCATGAGGATTGATGGACTAAGCAACAATAGTTGATTAATTTACTTAGTTAGACTAACAGAAAAGAGTGTTTTGGTATTCAAAAGCATTAAATAGTAATTCAAAAATTAAAGACAAGCAAGTAAATAAGTTGAGAATAAAATATCGAGAAACAGTTAAGGCTTCAGAGATGTCTATTTTCCGGATTGACTTTTCTTACTAACTATTTTAATCATGCAAGATTTAATTCATGGCAAACTATATGTGACTAGACCCTAATTCCTTAGACCTTTCTAGTCTTCTCTGATTCTCATCAACTGCCAATTCCTTGGTCAATTAATTCCAATTAGAGGGTGAAGTTCAATTCTAGTTTATATGCCACAGAAACTCTAATTACCCAAATATAAAAGGATTATATGTCACGTATCCCGTTAAGTCCAGATAATTAGAATTTAGGAGAAATTATTTTCAAGCTGTTGTTCAAGTAAAGAGCTTTTCCAAGTTATACAAGAACTTAATTAGAAAGAGGGTCATACTTCTGTTCCACCCAAATTCATAAGATAAAGAACGAAAACAATTCTTGAAATAGAAATCAATACATGAATTAAAATAGAAAAATAATAGTATCAATTCATACAATAGAAAGAGCTCCTAACCTTAACAATGGAGGTTTAGTTGCTCATGGTTCAGAGAGAAAAACTAGGATTCTAAATTGAGCTGAGGTGAAATGAAAAGTTAACTAATGTTGGGATCCTCAAAGGAAGTTTCTTTTCCCTTTTATATCTAATCCTAATAAATTTAAAATCTAATTTCTAAAACTAAAATAATATATTTTCCTATTTAAAAATTAAAGTTCAAATCAGAATTAATTGTAACAATCAGCAGGTCTTCAATTGATGGATGGGAACCACTTGCTTCGAAGGAGCCACGCCTGACTTGGGAAATAACTAGAAGTGTTCGCATGATTTCTCCATTCTGCAGCCTCTAATTTGTGTTTCCTGGGCTGAAAACTGGGTAAAAAATAGCCCAGAAATCGCCCCCAGCATTTTTTGCGTTTTCTGCATGTGGCAAATGTCACGCGTACGCGTCAGTCACGCGTACGCGTCAGTCACGCGTACGCGTCGATGGTCTTCTTTGAGTGTCACGCATACGCGTCAGGTACGCGCGCACGTCATTGTGCAACTTCGCTTTTCATGCGTATGCATCAGGAATGCACACGCGTCGCCATGGAAAGCTCCAAATCACGCACACGTGTCAAGTACGTGCACGTTTCGTTTCTCGCTGTCATCTCCTTTAATTCTTGTGCTGCAGAAACTCCATCAAAAACAGCCGAATGCTACCTAAAATAAACAGAATTGTACAAGACTCAAAGTAGCATCCATAGTGGCTAAAAGATAATTAATTCTTTATTAAACTCAATAAATTGAATGCAAATTCACTAGGAAAAGATAGAAAAGATGCTCACGCATAATAACACCAAACTTGAATTGTTGCTTGTCCTCAAGCAACCAAAACTAATATAGGCTTAGGATGTGAATTTGCATGAGAATGAGAGTTCGATTAAGCTTATGTCTCTTCTTATAGTGGGGTTTACAGCTGCAATCCAGAATAGTTTTGGCATTGGTGCATGAATTGTAAATCACACTTTTCACAACTCGTACCACTAACCAGCAAGTGCACTG
Organism: Arachis ipaensis; assembly: GCF_059453495.1. Classification (NCBI taxonomy): domain Eukaryota; kingdom Viridiplantae; phylum Streptophyta; class Magnoliopsida; order Fabales; family Fabaceae; genus Arachis; species Arachis ipaensis. The sequence goes on along the minus strand of NC_142442.1, from coordinate 119,948,575 downwards.
GGTCGTCCAAGTAATACCTTACGTGAGTAAGGGTCGAATCCCACGGAGATTGTTGGCTTGAAGCAATCTATAGTTATCTTGTAATTCTTAGTCAGGATATCGATTATAATTATCAGTTTGGATTGCGAAAAATAAAAGAGCATGAATTAAATACTTGTTATGCAGTAATGGAGAATATGTTGGAGTTTTGGAGATGCTTTGTCTTCTGAATCTCTGCTTTCCCCCTGTCTTCTTCTTCACGCACGCAAGGCTCCTCCTATGGCAAGCTGTGTGTTGGTGGATCACCGTTGTCAATGACTACCATCCGTCCTCTCAGTGAAAATTGTAAATCATGTTGCTTGTATGCGAAGTTTGTATTCGTAGGTTTTGATGAATGACAAACCAACAAACGACATGAAAGACAAACCAACAAACAACTTGAATGAACAAGCATGTTGAAAGATCAACCAACATTCAACGTTGAGGAATGAAGAGTTGAAAGCAACACAACAACAACAAGAAACTCAAGTCCACAACATTTGAAGACAAGTATAGTGTCTTAGGACTTAGGTAACTTCTTGTTAAGAACCAATTGCTAAATCTCTCAACACACACTCACAAAATGTTTTGATGCACATCTTGTAATTCGATGCTAGCCAAATGGTTTAAAAACTTGTTTTCAAAGGTACAAAAGCATAGGAATTGACTCCAACAAGTTTGAGATCAATCCTAAGTATTTTGAAGTGATTTTAAGCCATTCTTTAAGGTTTGCATCGATGCACACTCATCTTGCATCGATGCAAAGATGTTTGCATCGATGCAACCTAGCTGAAAATTCAAATTTCAGCTTCAAAGACACATTTGCATCGATGCAAAGTGTTATGCATCGATGCAAATGATTCAAAAACATAAAAAACGGCTAGTTTTGACAAAAAGGCTCCATCCCATTAACTCCCCAACGTTTCTAAGGTTTGGGGAGTCTATAAATAGATGGATTGAAGCCTTATTTCATATACGTGAGTATTTGCAAACTATCTTGTTCATATTCTTTCATTCTACACATTTTTAAGGTGTTATAATACACAATTTGAGAGAGCAATATCAATTGGTTCAATAGTGCTAAACTTGTAATCATACACTCTTCTAGAGAGTACTCATTTCGTCTCAACAATTCTTTGAGAATTATTTTCTTGTACACTTTGTAAATTGGAGTGTGATCTCCAAGGTTGAGTCAAGAGTTATAAACACTATAGTCGGTGAGGATACCAAAGAAGTATACTAAGTACTCAAGGAAAATCTTAGAGAAGGTATCTCTAAGTGGAGTGGGTTAGTATACGAGTGGTGATCATATACCGTGAGGTGTTAGAAACTAAGGACTCGGATTGTAAAAGGTTTTACGCGAGCACCTTGAAGCTTGGCAATAGTGGAACTTCTCAATAGCGATTGAGAAAGAAAGTGGACGTAGGACAAGGATTGTGCCGAACCACTCTAAATAGCGTTTGCATCTCTCCAAACTCATCTCTTCAATATTATTGTCTTTTACCTTTGAGCAAATAAATTGTGATCGAAAAGTAGCTTCGTAAGTACTTAAGGAATAGCTTAAGTCTGATTGGTGAAAAGCTTGATCAATTTATTTGAGTTGGTGTCTATTGGAAAGTAAAAGCTCCTTATAAATGCTTAGCAATTGAGTTAAGCTCTTGGAAAAATACTAGTACAATAACACTTTTGTATATTGTCTTTAACTTCCGCAAAAAGATTCATTGTTGTTGCAATACTCAATTCACCCCCCCTCTTGAGTAATTGTGCATAGGTTCTACAAGTGGCATCAGAGCTTAACCCTTTGAAAGACTTAACCGTTTAAGGGAAAAGATCATGGCAAGCACAAGCTTTAACAACAACAACACTAGTGAAGGTAACTCAACCGCTAGACCTCCTCTTTTTAGCGGAACAAATTACTCTTATTGGAAAAATAAGATGAGAATTTGGATCCGTTCTCAAGATGTGAGAATTTGGAAAGTGATTGAGAATGGAAATCACATTCCAACAAAGACAACAAGCGCTAAAGAAGGAGAAGTCTCCGTCTCAAAGCAAGTACCGAAAGGAGAAGATGAATATAGTGACGATGATTGGAAGAAAGTGGCAATGAATGATAAAGCCATCAACTTCATTCATTGTGCACTTAACGAGCATGATTATATGAAGATCTCTACATGTGAAACCGCTAAAGAGATTTGGGATAAACTCCAAATCACTTACGAAGGAACCGACCACGTTAAAGAATCAAAGGTATTTATGTTGGTTCATGAATGGGAAAATTTTAAAATGAAAGATGAAGAGAGCATTGAAGAAGCTCTTGAAAGACTCTCCAAGATCTTCAACAACCTAAGCATGCTTGGCACAAAATACAATGATAAACAAATTGTGACCAAGGTGCTTTGCCTTACACCAAAATGGAACTCCAAAGTGAACGCCATTGTGGAAGGAAGGCTCTATGATCAACTTACATTTGATCAACTACGAGGTAATCTTCTCACCTATGAGATGACTATGCTAAATAGACAAAAAGGTGAAGAAAGCAAGAAGAAAAGTCTCGCCCTTAAAACAACATCACTACAAGAAGAGAGTGATGATAATGAAGAAGAAGGAGATGAAGAATTTGCACTCTTATTAAAAAGATTCAATAAGTTTGCAATGAAGAAAAACTTCAAGAGCAAAACAAAGGTACCAAAATGCTATGAGTGTGGAGAAGTTGGACACATTAAACCCAATTGTCCAAAACTTCAAAAGGAGGACAAAAACAAGAAATTTAAGAAGAAGGAGAAAGCATACATATCATGGGAGAACGAGGATGAATCCGACTCCGATGACGACGAGGTTGCAAATCTTTGCTTAATGGCAAGCGAAGAAAAGGTTAGTGATGACAACTCCACTTCTTTTAATTTACAAGATGAATATGATGCCTTACTTGAGGTGTACACAAAACTTACCCAAGATTATTCTCTCCTAAAGAAAAAGAATATGGATCTTTTAAAACAAAATGAGATGTTGAAAAACGAGAATATCAATCTTGGAAAAGATAAGTGTAGCACAAGTAGTGATCCATACAAATCTTGTAAAATGCATGAAAATGAAATTACAAATCTTAAGAACACTTTAGCTAAGTTCAATGAATCTTCAAAGAACTTAGATAAAATGTTGAAAAACCAAAAGCATGTTCATAATAAGGAAGGTTTAGGTTTTGAAAAAGGAAAATTTAAAAATATTAAAACTCCTATTAGGCAACCGCAAGCCCAAAAGGCAAGCATGCCTAAAAGGAATGAAGCCTTTAAACATCCTCCTCAACATGCTTCATTTAGAAATTATAATCACAATGCATATAGATCAAAAGATGTTGCATTTAGGAAACAACCTAGGCAACCATTTAGAAACATGCATAGGATGCATAATCCAAATGTCATATGTCATTATTGTAATAAAGTAGGTCATATAGCACCCGTATGCTTTACTAGAATTAAACATATAAACTTTCGTAGTCAAGATACGAGATGGGCACTTTATGGGCATTATGCTCATACTAACCATCAAGGACCCAAATTCACTTGGGTACCTAAATCCCAATTTTAATTGTTTTGTAGGTACGTGTTGGAGCTAAGGATACAAATTGGTATGTTGATAGTGGATGCTCCAAACACATGACCGGCGATGAATCAAAGTTCACCGCAATAGAGCCTACAAACGGAGGAAACGTGATCCATAGAGACAACAACACCGGCAAAGTAATCGGCGTTGGAAAAGTTGGTAAAAATTCTTCTACCTCCATAGATAATGTTATACTTGTCAAAGGTCTCAAACATAATCTCATTAGTGTTAGCCAACTTTGTGACAAAGGAAACTTAGTCACCTTTGATTCAAAATGTTGTTTGATAAAAAGGCAAGACACTAATGAAATTGTGCTAATTGGACACCGTGTTGACAATGTATACATGATTAATCTAGATGAAGTTTCCTCAAATGATGTGAAATGCCTTATTAGTAAAAATGATGAAACTTGGTTATGGCATCGTAGAGTAGCTCATGCTAACATGGACCATCTTAGCAAGTTGGTCTCTAAAGAGTTAGTAATTGGCTTACCAAAGCTACGTTTTGAAAAAGACGTCCTTTGCGACGCATGTCAAAAGGGAAAACAAGTAAAGGCCTCTTTTAAATCCAAAAACATTGTTTCAACAACAAGGCCATTACAACTTTTGCACATGGATTTATTTGGTCCTTCCAGGACTATGAGCTTTGGTGGCAATTACTATGCTTTAGTTATTGTTGATGATTACTCTCGATTTACATGGACCTTGTTCCTAGCAAACAAGAGTGATGCATTTCGAGCATTCAAAAGATTAGCCAAAGTTATTCAAAATGAAAAGAATTTGCATATATCATCTATTAGAAGTGATCATGGTGGAGAATTTGAAAACAATCTTTTTGAAACTTTTTGTGAAGAAAATGGCATTGAGCATAATTTTTCCTCTCCTAGAACACCACAACAAAATGGTGTGGTTGAAAGAAAAAATCGTCATTTAGAAGAAATGGCGAGAACTATGCTCAATGAGGCTAATATTCCTAAGTACTTTTGGGCGGATGCGGTTAGTACCGCGTGTTATGTTATGAATAGGATTATCATTCGACCTATTCTTAAGAAAACACCGTACGAATTGTACAAAGGAAGAAAGCCAAATATTTTCCACCTTCACGTCTTTGGCTGTAAATGATTTATTCTAAATAATGGAAAAGATAACTTAGGCAAATTTGATGCTAAGGCTGATGAAGGAATCTTCTTAGGCTACTCTTTAACTAGCAAAGCTTTTAGAGTATATAATAAACGCATCATGACTATGGAAGAAAGTATTCATGTCGCTTTTGATGAAACTAACCGTTTTTGTGCTAGAAAAGATTTTGATGAAAATGTAGAAAACTTTGATTCACTAAATTTGAATGGTGAAGACAAAGAAAAAGATTTAAATGAAGCCTCTACAAGCTCAACAAAGGATAGTGTTCAAGTTGAAGAAATTGAACCATCACAAGCACAAATAAATGCACTTCCAAAGGACTGGCGTACTTCAAAGGATCATCCTCTAGACAACGTCACTGGTGATGTTTCGAAAGGGGTAACAACTCGATCCACTTTTAGAAATTTATTTGCATATAGTGCTTTTGTTTCTCAAATTGAACCATCTACCATTGAGTCCACAATTGATGATGAACATTGGGCTATGGCAATGCAAGAGGAGCTTAACCAATTCAAACGAAATGACGTTTGGGAATTGGTGCCTAAACCAAGTAATCAAACAATTGTAGGAACAAAATGGGTTTTTAGAAATAAACTCGATGAAAATGGTACAATTGTTAGAAACAAAGCTAGATTGGTAGCTAAAGGTTATAATCAAGAGGAAGGCATTGATTATGACGAAACTTATGCTCCCGTAGCTAGATTAGAAGCTATTAGGATGTTACTTGCTTTTGCATCCTCTTATAACTTCAAACTTTATCTAACGGCAAGTAGGCCAGATATCATGTTTAGTGTATGCATGTGTGCGAGATACCAAGCTAATCCTAAGGAATCTCACTTAAGTGCGGTAAAAAGGATTATGAAGTATCTCATAGGAATATTAAATGTTGGATTGTGGTATCCGAAAGGATCCACTTGTGATTTGATTGGTTATTCCGATTCCGATTTTGCCGGTTGCAAATTGGATAGGAAAAGCACTAGCGGCACTTGTCACTTGCTAGGAAACTCTCTTGTTTCATGGCATAGTAAGAAACAAGTAAGTGTAGCCTTATCTACCGCCGAAGCCGAGTATGTAGCCGCCGGTAGTTGTTGCGCCCAAATTTTATGGATGAAACAACAACTTGTGGACTATGGACTCATGCTTGATCACATTCCTATCAAATGTGATAATACTAGTGCAATAAATTTAACCAAGAATCCGGTTCAACATTCAAGAACCAAGCATATTGAGATTAGACATCACTTCATAAGAGACTATGTTGAAAAAGGTGATGTGGTTATTGAATTTGTCGAAACTAGTAAACAACTAGCGGACATCTTCACTAAACCTTTATGTAAAGAAAGTTTTTTTAACATCCGAAATGAACTTGGTATCTTGGATTCTAATCTAATATGATTTGTTTGAATTCATTGTATTTATATTGCTATTTTTGTATCTCTTACTAACTTAAGCATTAGAGATATCCAATTAGCCATTGTTTTGTAGGTTTATGAGTTGATGAATGAGTGATTAATCTTGAGGTAGATTGAAGAATTTGAAGATTATAAACAATGGAGGATCAACAAATTGAAGTTTATAATGGTTTAAGTGAGTATATACATGATGGAACTCAAAGGATTGAAGTAGAGCATGGTAGGCAACTTGAAGCACTTAATCGTCGTGTGTCTCGTGTAGATCATCGCACGGGTCGCTTGGATCGTCGTATTGATGACTTATATGAGCATTTCGGCATCCACCTACCGTATGAAGAGTATACTGATGATGATGAAGACCAAGATTGATTGTCTCCTCTTCATCAAGTCACTTTTTATTGCTTTATGTTTATTTGATTATATGAACTGTTAAACTAACTCCTAGTAAGCTAAGGATTTCTATTATGGTTTAAATACTTTGATATTTCCTTCATCATTTTGTTTAATGATTAATGCTTGTATGCTTATTTGGTGAATAACTCAAAATAGGCTTGGTACCCCTATTTTAAGTTAATGTGCATGCTTTAATATATTTCACTTCTTTAGGGGAAATTATGCATGATTGTTATATATAAAAAGAAATCAAATTCTTTTTGGAAGGGGGAATATCTCATCCTTGAAATTAATAGAGAAATTGAACTTAAAAAAAAAAAATTCATTGTTTTATGCATGCTTCTATGACACATTTCAAACTCCTTTCTTTTTGATAATGTCAAAAGGGGGAAGAGAAGTTTGAGGATATTTGAAATTTTGAACTTTTGAAAAAGAAGAAGTTTGAGGATTTGAAAAGAAGAAATAAGTTTGCGAAACAATGATTTCAAAAAGACTTCCGCTAAGCAAAAACTTTGATATCTAAATCGTTTTCTTTGATAAACGCCCTTTAAGGGAACAAATGCACATATTTAGGGGGAACTCTTGCAAAATTTTTTTTGTGAAGTCTTCTCCAAAGCTTTCTATAAAACAAAGTGCATTATTGTTGCTTTCAAAATCATTTATAAATGCATATCCTCAAAATTGGTTTGTCATTATCAAAAAGGGGGAAATTGTAAATCATGTTGCTTGTATGCGAAGTTTGTATTCGTAGGTTTTGATGAATGACAAACCAACAAACGACATGAAAGACAAACCAACAAACAACTTGAATGAACAAGCATGTTGAAAGATCAACCAACATTCAACGTTGAGGAATGAAGAGTTGAAAGCAACACAACAACAACAAGAAACTCAAGTCCACAACATTTGAAGACAAGTATAGTGTCTTAGGACTTAGGTAACTTCTTGTTAAGAACCAATTGCTAAATCTCTCAACACACACTCACAAAATGTTTTGATGCACATCTTGCAATTCGATGCTAGCCAAATGGTTTAAAAACTTGTTTTCAAAGGTACAAAAGCATAGGAATTGACTCCAACAAGTTTGAGATCAATCCTAAGTATTTTGAAGTGATTTTAAGCCATTCTTTAAGGTTTGCATCGATGCACACTCATCTTGCATCGATGCAAAGCATGCGACGACTTGTTGCATCGATGCAAAGATGTTTGCATCGATGCAACCTAGCTGAAAATATAAATTTCAGCTTCAAAGACACATTTGCATCGATGCAAAGTGTTATGCATCGATGCAAATGATTCAAAAACATAAAAAACGGCTAGTTTTGACAAAAAGGCTCCATCCCATTAACTCTCCAACGTTTCTAAGGTTTGGGGAGTCTATAAATAGATGGATTGAAGCCTTATTTCATATACGTGAGTATTTGCAAACTATCTTGTTCATATTCTTTCATTCTACACATTTTTAAGGTGTTATAATACATAATTTGAGAGAGCAATATCAATTGGTTCAATAGTGCTAAACTTGTAATCATACACTCTTCTAGAGAGTACTCATTTCGTCTCAACAATTCTTTGAGAATTGTTTTCTTGTACACTTTGTAAATTGGAGTGTGATCTCCAAGGTTGAGTCAAGAGTTATAAACACTATAGTCGGTGAGGATACCAAAGAAGTATACTAAGTACTCAAGGCAAATCTTAGAGAAGGTATCTCTAAGTGGAGTGGGTTAGTATACGAGTGGTGATCATATACCGTGAGGTGTTAGAAACTAAGGACTCGGATTGTAAAAGGTTTTGCGCGAGCACCTTGAAGCTTGGCAATAGTGGAACTTCTCAATAGCGATTGAGAAAGAAAGTGGACGTAGGACAAGGATTGTGCAGAACCACTCTAAATAGCGTTTGCATCTCTCCAAACTCATCTCTTCAATATTATTGTCTTTTACCTTTGAGCAAATAAATTGTGATCGAAAAGTAGCTTCGTAAGTACTTAAGGAATAGCTTAAGTCTGATTGGTGAAAAGCTTGATCAATTTATTTGAGTTGGTGTCTATTGGAAAGTAAAAGCTCCTTATAAATGCTTAGCAATTGAGTTAAACTCTTGGAAAAATACTAGTACAATAACACTTTTGTATATTGTCTTTAACTTCCGCAAAAAGATTCATTGTTGTTGCAATACTCAATTCACCCCCCCTCTTGAGTAATTGTGCATAGGTTCTACAAAAATGGTCCAGGTGCGCTGTCACCGCACGGCTAATCATCTGTCGGTTCTCACTCTTGCTGGAATAGGATCCATTGATCCTTTTGCGTCTGTCACTACACCCAACCCTTGTAAGTTTGAAGCTCGTCACAGTCATTCAATCCCTGAATCCTACTCGGAATTACCACAGACAAGGTTTTGACTTTTCGGATTCTCAAGAATGCTGCCAATGGATTCTAGCTTATACCACGAAGATTCTGATTAAGGAATCCAAGAGATACTCATTCAATCGAAGGTAGAACGGAAGTGGTTGTCAGGCACGTGTTCATAGGTTGAGAATGGTGATGAGTTTCACAGATCATCACATCCATCATATTGAAGTGCGAATGAACATCTTAGATAGAAACAAGCATGTTTGAATAGAAAACAGAAATAATTGCATTAATTCATCGAGACACAACAGAGCTCCCCACCCCCAACAATGGAGTTTAGAGACTCATGCCATCAAAGAGTACAAAGTTCAGATCTAAAAATGTCATGAGATGCAAAATAAATCTCTAAAAGTTGTTTAAATACTAAACTAGTGACCTAGGTTTACAGAAAATGAGTAAACTAAGATAGATAGTGGAGAAATCTACTTCTGGGGCCCACTTGGTGTGTGCTGAGGCTGAGACTTGAGTTTTACACATGCCTAGGCTGTTTCTAGAGTTAAACGCCAGGTTGTAACCTGTTTCTGGCATTTAACTCCAACTTGTAACCTGTTTCTGGCGTTTAACGCCAGAATGCAACCTGGAACTGGCGTTGAACGCCAGTTTACGTTATTTATCCTTGAGCAAAGTATGGACTATTATATATTTCTGGAAAGCCCTGGATGTCTACTTTCCAACGCAATTGAGAGCGCACCGATTGGAATCCTATAGCTCCAAAAAATCCATTCCGAGTGCAGGGAGGTCAGAATCCAACAGCATCAGCAGTCCTTTTTTAGCCTGAATCAGATTTTTGCTCAGCTCCCTCAATTTCAGCCAGAAAATACCTGAAATTACAGAAAAATACACAAACTCATAGTAAAGTCCAGAAATGTGATTTTTATTTAAAAAATAATAAAAATATAATAAAAAGTGACTAAAACATATTAAAAACTACCTAAAAACAATGCCAAAAAGCGTATAAATTATCCGCTCATCACAACACCAAACTTAAATTGTTGCTTGTCCCCAAGCAACTAAAAATAAAGTAGGATAAAAGAAGAGAATATACAATGAATTCCAAAAACATCTATGAAGATCAGCCTTAATTAGATGAGCGGGGCTATTAGCTTTTTGCTTCTGAACAGTTTTGGCATCTCACTTTATCCTTTGAAGTTTAGAATGATTGGCATCTATAGGAACTCAGAATTCAGATAGTGTTATTGATTCTCCTAGTTCAGTATGTTGATTCTTGAACACAGCTACTTTATGAGTCTTGGACGTAGCCCTAAGCACTCTGTTTTTCAACATTACCACCGGATACGTACATGCCACAGACACATAACTGGGTGAACCTTTTCAGATTGTGACTCAGCTTTGCTAAAGTCCCCAATTAGAGGTGTCCAGGGTTCTTAAGCACACTCTGTTTTTGCTTTGGACCTCGACTTTAACCGCTCAGTCTCAAGTTTTCACTTGACACCTTTACGCCACAAGCACATGGTTAGGGACAGCTTGGTTTAGCCGCTTAGGCCAGGATTTTATTCCTTTAGGCCCTCCTATCCACTGATGCTCAAAGCCTTGGATCCTTTTTATTACCCTTGCCTTTTGGTTTTAAGGGCTATTGGCTTTTTGCTCTTGCCTTTTGGGTTAAAGAGCTTTTGGCTTTTTCTGCTTGCTTTTTCTTTTTCCTGCTCTCTTTTTTTCACATTTTTTTTCTGCAAACTTTGTTCTTCAATGCTTTTTCTTGCTTCAAGAATCATTTTTATGATTTTTCAGATTATCAAATAACATTTCTCCTTTTTCATCATTCTTTCAAGAGCCAACAATTTTAACATTCATAAACAACAAATTCAAAAGACATATGCACTGTTCAAGCATTCATTCAGAAAACAAAAAGTATTGCCACCACATCAAAATAATTAAACTATTTTAAAATTCAAAATTCATGTACTTCTTTTTCTTTTTTAGAAAATATTTTTTGTTTAAGAAAGGTGATGGATTCATAGGACATTCATATCTTTAAGACATAGACACTTAGATACTAGTGATCATGTAATAAGACCCAAACCTAAATAAAGATAAAGCATAGTAAACGAAAAACAGAAAAATAAAGAACAAAGAAATTAAAGAACGGGTCCACCTTAGTGATGGCGGCTAGTTCTTCCTCTTGAAGATCTTATGGAGTGCTTTAGCTCCTCAATGTCTCTTCCTTGCCTTTGTTGCTCCTCTCTCATAGCTCTTTGATCTTCTCTAATTTTATGGAGGAGGACAGAATGCTCTTGGTGCTCCACCCTTAGTTGTCCTATGTTGGAACTTAATTCTCCTAGGGAGGTGTTAATTTACTCCCAATAGTTTTGTGGAGGAAAGTGCATCCCTTGAGGCATTAGTGGTTATGGAAAAATAAAAAAGCAATGCTTTTTCCACACCAAACTTAAAATATTTGCTCGTCCTCGAGCAAAAGAAGGAGGAAAGGAGGAGAAAGAAGTGTGTATGAAAAGGTGTGGCAGTAGGGGATCTTGTGGGGTCCACAGATCCTGAGGGGTCAAGGACTTATCATCCCTGCTCCATTGAGGCATGCAAAAACGCCCTTAGTGTGCAATCCTGGCGTTTAACACCAGACTGTTGCTTATTTCTGGCGTTAAACGCCAGCTTTTCTCCCTTTCTTGGCGTTAAACGTCAACTTGATGCTCTGTTCTGGCGTTAAACGCCAGTCTGGTGCTTGTTTTTGGCGTTTAACGCCAGCTTGATGCTTCTTTCTGGCGTTAAACGCCAGTCTGATGCTTCTTACTGGCGTTTAAACGCCAGTAAGCTCTTCCTCCAGGGTGAGCTATTTTTAATGCTTTTTTCATTCTGTTTTTTATTTTCCAGTTGTTTTTGTGACTTCACATGATCATCAACCTAAAGAATACATAAAATAGCAATGGAAAATAAATAGATATAATTAAATAACATTGGGTTGCCTCCCAACAAGCGCTTCTTTAATGTTAATAGCTTGACAGTGAGCTCTCATGGAGCCTCACAGATAATCAGAGCAGGGTTGGGGCCTCTCAACACCAAACTTAGAGTTTGGTTGTGGCCTCCCAACACCAAACTTAGAGTTTGAATGTGGGGGTTTTGTTTGACTCTGTATTGAGAGAAGCTTTTCATGCTTCCTCTCCATGGTTACAGAAGGAGAACCTTGAGTCTTATAGTTTGCAATGTCTGTAAACTACAGAGCTTCCCGAATAGCAAATAATTGCTCATCCGGAAAGGTTTCAGAGATCTCAGTAGGAGGGAGGAATGCTCCTGCTACTGGTTCTATCCGGGACAGGTGATCAACTACTTGATTCTCTGTCCCTTTTCTGTCTCTTATTTCTATATCAAACTCTTACAGAAGTAACACCCATCTTATGAGCCTGGACTTTGAATCCTGCTTTGTGAGTAGATATTTAAGAGCAGCATGGTCAGTGTACACAATCACTTTTGATCCTATTAAGTATGATCTAAACTTGTCAATGGCATAAACCACTGCAAGCAGCTCTTTTTCTGTGGTTATGTAATTTTTCTGGGCATCATTTAAAACACAGCTAGCATAATAAATGACATGCAGAAGCTTGTTATACCTCTGTCCCAATACTACACCAATGACATGGTCACTAGCATCACACATTAGTTCCAAAGGTAATGTCCAATCTGGTGCAGAAATAACTGGTGTTGTGACCAGCTTAGCTTTCAGGGTTTCAAACGCTTGCAGACACTCTGTGTCAAATACAAATGGCGTGTCAGCAGCTAGCAGATTGCTCAGAGGTTTTGCAATTTTTGAAAAATCCTTTATAAACCTCCTATAGAATCCTGCATGCCCCAGAAAGCTTCTGATTGCCTTAACATTGGCAGGTGGTGGTAATTTTTCAATTACCTCTACCTTAGCTTGATCCACCTCTATTCTCTTGTTCGAAATCTTGTGCCCAAGGACAATCCCTTCAGTCACCATAAAGTGACATTTTTCCCAGTTTAAAACCAGGTTAGTCTCTTGGCATCTTTTTAGAACCAGTGTCAGGTGATCAAGACAGGAGCTGAATGAGTCTCCATATATTGAGAAGTCATCCATGAAGACTTCTAGAAATTTTTCCACCATATCAGAGAAAATAGAGAGCATGCATCTCTGAAAGGTTGCAGGTGCATTACACAGCCCAAATGGCATCCTTCTATAGGCAAATACTCCAGATGGACATGTGAATGCTATTTTCTCCTGATCCTGGGGATCCACTGCAATTTGGTTGCAGCCTGAATAGCCATCCAAAAAGTAGTAATAATCATGACCTGCTAGTCTTTCTAGCATCTGGTCTATGAATGGTAAAGGAAAATGATCCTTTCTGGTGGCTGTATTGAGCCTTCTGTAGTCAATACACATACGCCACCCTGTAACTGTTCTTGTAGGAACCAGTTTATTTTTTTCATTATGAACCACTGTCATACCTCCCTTCTTAGGGACAACATAGATAGGACTCACCCAGGGGCTATCAGAAATAGGATAAATAATCCCTGCCTCTAGTAACTTAGTGACCTCTTTTTGCACCACCTCCTTCATGGCGGGATTCAGCCGCCTCTGTGGTTGAACCACTGGCTAGCATCATCCTCCAATAGGATCTTGTGCATACATCTGGCTGGGCTAATGCCCTTAAGATCACTTATGGACCACCCAAGAGCTGTCTTGTGTGTCCTTAGCACCTGAATTAGTGCTTTCTCTTCCTGTGGCTCTAAAGCAAAACTTATGATTATAGGAAAAGTGTCACTTTCTCCCAGAAATGCATATTTCAGGGATGGTGGTAATGGTTTGAGCTCGGGTTTAGGAGGTTTCTCCTCTTCCTGAGAAGTTTTCAGAGGATCTTTTATTTCCTCTGGTTCCTCCAGATCAGACTGAACATCTTTAAAAATGTCCTCTAGCTCTGATTCGATACTCTCAGTCATATTGACCTCTTCCACCAGGGAGTCAATAATATCAACGCTCAGGCAGTCGTCTGATGTGTCTGGATATTGCATAGCTTTGACAACATTCAACTTAAACTCATCCTCATTGACTCTCAGGGTTATCTCCCCTTTTTGGACGTCAATGAGGGTTCGTCCAGTTGCTAGGAATGGTCTTCCTAGAATGAGAGTTGTACTCTTGTGCTCCTCCATTTCCAGCACTACAAAGTCAGTAGGGAAGGCAAATGGCCCAACCTTGACAATCATGTCCTCAATTATGCCTGATGGGTATTTAATGGAGCCATCAGCAAGTTGAAGACAGATCCGGGTTGGTTTGACCTCTTCAGTCAAGCCAAGCTTTCTGATAGTGGATACAGGGATTAGGTTGATGCTTGCCCCAAGATCACATAAAGCTGTCTTGGTGCAATTACCCTCTAATATGCATGGTATCATAAAGCTCCCGGGATTTTTAAGCTTTTCTGGGAAGCTTTTCAGAATGACTGCACTGCATTCTTCAGTGAGGAGAAATCTTTCAGTTTCTCTCCAATCCTTCTTATGAATCAAGATATCTTTCATGAACTTGGCATAAGAGGGTATTTGCTTAAGTGCCTCTGCAAACGGAATCTTTATTTCAAGAGTCTTGAGATAGTCTGCAAAGCGGGCAAATTGCTTATCCTGCTCCTCTTGACAGAGTTTTTTAGGATAAGGCATCTTGGCTTTGTATTCCTCAACCTTAGTTACTGCAGGTTTATTTCCTACAGAAGTGGTTGGAGAAGCCTTTTTAGAGGGGTTGTTATCAGCACTTGTGTGTGTCTGATCCCTCACTGGCGTTTGAATGCCAGGGTTGGAAGCTTGATTGGCGTTGGATGCCAACTTCCTACTTGTGTCTGGCATTTAAACGCCAGAACTGAGCTTCCATTGGGCATTTGACGCCAGCTCCTTGCCTGTTCCTGGCATTTGAACGCCAGAACTGCACGTAAACGCCCAACCTTGCATCCTTTTCCGGCGTTTGAACGCCAGAGTTGTTCCTCTCTGGGCCCTTATTGTCCTCAGAGGGATTTTGGATAATATTTTACTCATCCTCTGTCAGTTGTTCTTTTCTTGGCTTTCTGCTGCTCTGAAGTGGGATATTTAATGTTTTCCCACTTCTTAATTGAACTGCCTGGCACTCTTCTGTTATTTGCTTTGATAACTGCTGTTTTGTCTGATTCAATTGTGCCTCCATATTTTTATTAGCATTTTTAGTGTCTTGTAACATCTCCTTGAATTCTGCTAGCTGTTTTGTTAGAAAGCACAATTGTTGATTGAGTTCAGCAACTTGTTCTGGAGGACCAAGTTTAGTAGACACTGCTTTGGCTTCTTCTTTTATGGAGGACTCATTACTTATGTACAGATGCTGGTTTCTAGCAACTATATCAATAAGCTTTTGAGCCTCTTCAATAGTTTTTCTCATGTGTATAGATCTACCAGCTGAGTGGTCTAGGGACATCTGAGCTCCTTCCGTAAGCCCATAGTAGAAGATGTCTAATTGCACCGACTCTGAAAACATTTCAGAGGGGCATTTCCTTAGCATCCCTCTGTACCTCTCCCAGGCATTATAAAGGGCTTCATCATCCTCTTGTTTAAAGCCTTGGATTTCTAGCCTTAGCTGTGTCATCCTTTTTGGAGGGAAATATTGATTCAGGAAATTGTCTGATAACTATTTTCATGTCCTTATGCTTGCTGTGGGCTGGTTATTTAACCACCTTTTAGCTTGATCTTTTACAGTAAATGGAAATAGTAACAGTCTGTATACATCCTGATCTACCTCCTTGTCACGTACTGTGTCAGCAATTTGCAAGAATTGTGCCAGAAACTTAGTAGGTTCTTCCTGTGGAAGACCGGAATACTGGCGATTTTGCTGCACTATGACAATGAGCTGAGGATTTAGCTCAAAACTGCCTGCTTTGATAGGAGGTATACAGATGCTACTCCCATATGCAACAGTAGTGGGGTTAGCATATGACCCCAGAGTCCTTCTGGACTGTTCATTTTCAATTAGGTCCATGATGGAGAAAGGGAGATGATGCAGATTGCAAATAAAATATTTTTTTTTGAAAACCGAAAATAAAATAAAATAAAATAAAATAAATGAAAAATTGACTATAATTTCGAAAATTAGAAGTAAAAGAAATAAAAGAAAATTGAAAACTAAATTAATTAATTAAAAAGATTTGAAAAAGATGTGGGTGAGGATTTTCGAAAAAAATGAAGAGAGAGAAATTGGTTAGGAAATTTTGAAAAAGATATGTCTTAAAATTAAAGATACTTGTAAGAAAATAAAATAAAATAAAATAAAAAGATATGAAAAAGATTTGATTTTAAGATTTGAGATTAGAAAAGATAAGATAAGCTAGGTAAGAGAAGATAAGGAATTTAAATTAAAAAATTTTGAAATTTGAAATTTGAAATTTGAAATTTTAAAAATTGAAATTTGAAAATTGAAATTTGAAAGTTGAAATTTGAAATTTGAAATAAGATAAGATAAAATTTTGAAAAAGATATGATTTTTTTGAAAAAAATTTAAATTTTGAAATTTTTAAAACTAAGATAAGATAAAATAGAAATTTTAAAATAAAAATCTGAATTTTTTTGAAAAAATTTCGAAATATTTGCTCAAAAATAGTTAGAGAAGATATTTTTTTTTATTTTTGAATTTTATGATGAAAAAGAAAAACACACAAAAGACACACAACTTAAAATTTTTAGATCTAATGCTCCTTGTTTTCGAAAATTTTGGAGAGAAAACACCAAGGAACACCAAACTTAAAAATTTTAAGATCAAAACACTTTGAAGACTCACAAGAACAACAAGAACATGAAGAAAGAACACCAAACTTAAAATTTTTAGAAAACCAAAATAAAATTTTTGAAAACTAAAGAGAAGTTAACAGGAGAACACCAAACTTAAAGTTTGGCACAAGATTTATTCAAAGAAAAATTATTTTTGAAAAAGTTTTAAAAAGAAGATGGCCAATTACCAAGAACATAAGCACAACGCTCTAGCCAATTGAGCTATAAATTTAACGTATTTTAATAAGGTATAAAATTTTTGTTTTTTTTTTGGATACTAATAATTCGAAAATGCACAAGAAAAACAAGAAAAATCACAAAACAAGGAAAACTAAAGATCAAACAAGGGAAATAAACAAGAACAACTTGAAGATTAAGAAAGAACAATGAACACAAATTCGAAAATTTAAAAGAAATAAAAAACATGCAATTGACACCAAACTTAAAATATGAAACTAAACTTAAACAGAAAAACTCAATTATCAGTTTATAAAAATTTTCAAAAAATTTAAAAAGAGAAAATAAGGATTTTAAAAAAATTTAAACCAAAAATAATAATAGAAGACTCTAAATCAAAAAGAAAAATTTTTCCTAATCTAAGCAACAAAATAAACTGTCAGTTGTCCAAACTCGAACAATCCCTGGCAACGGCGCCAAAAACTTGGTGCACGAATTGTAAATCACACTTTTCACAACTCGTACCACTAACTAGCAAGTGCACTGGGTCGTCCAAGTAATACCTTACGTGAGTAAGGGTCGAATCCCACGGAGATTGTTGGCTTGAAGCAATCTATAGTTATCTTGTAATTCTTAGTCAGGATATCGATTATAATTATCAGTTTGGATTGCGAAAAATAAAAGAGCATGAATTAAATACTTGTTATGCAGTAATGGAGAATATGTTGGAGTTTTGGAGATGCTTTGTCTTCTGAATCTCTGCTTTCCCCCTGTCTTCTTCTTCACGCACGCAAGGCTCCTCCTATGGCAAGCTGTGTGTTGGTGGATCACCGTTGTCAATGGCTACCATCCGTCCTCTCAGTGAAAATGGTCCAGGTGCGCTGTCACCGCATGGCTAATCATCTGTCGATTCTCACTCATGCTGGAATAGGATCCTTTGATCCTTTTGCGTCTGTCACTACGCCCAAACCTTGTGAGTTTGAAGCTCGTCATAGTCATTCAATCCCTGAATCCTACTCGGAATACCACAGACAAGGTTTAGACTTTCTGGATTCTCAAGAATGCTGCCAATGGATTCTAGCTTATACCACGAAGATTCTGATTAAGGAATCCAAGAGATACTCATTCAATCGAAGGTAGAACGGAAGTGGTTGTCAGGCACGCATTCATAGGTTGAGAATGGTGATGAGTGTCACGGATCATCACATCCATCATATTGAAGTGCGAATGAACATCTTAGATAGAAACAAGCATGTTTGAATAGAAAAGAGAAATAATTGCATTAATTCATCGAGACACAGCAGAGCTCCCCACCCCCAATAATGGAGTTTAGAGACTCATGCCGTCAAAGAGTACAAAGTTCAGATCTAAAAATGTCATGAGATGCAAAATAAATCTCTAAAAGTTGTTTAAATACTAAACTAGTGACCTAGGTTTACAGAAAATGAGTAGACTAAGATAGATAGTGCAGAAATCTACTTCTGGGGCCCACTTGGTGTGTGCTGGGGCTGAGACTTGAGCTTTACACGTGCCTAGGCTGTTTCTAGAGTTAGATGCCAGGTTGTAACCTGTTTCTGGCGTTTAACTCCAACTTGTAACCTGTTTCTGGCGTTAAACGCCAGAATGCAACATGGAACTGGCGTTGAACGCCAGTTTACGTCATCTATCCTTGAGCAAAGTATGGACTATTATATATTTCTGGAAAGCCCTGGATGTCTACTTTCCAACGCAATTGCGAGCGCCTCAATTGGAGTTCTGTAGCTCCAAAAAATCCATTCCGAGTGCAGGGAGGTCAGAATCCAACAGCATCAGCAGTCCTTTTTCAGCCTGAATCAGATTTTTGCTCAGCTCCCTCAATTTCAGCCAGAAAATACCTGAAATTACAGAAAAACATACAAACTCATAGTAAAGTCCAGAAATGTGATTTTTATTTAAAAACTAATAAAAATATAATAAAAAGTGGCTAAAACATATTAAAAACTACCAAAAAACAATGCCAAAAAGCGTATAAATTATCCGCTCATCAGGCATCTCACTCTCCTTTGAATCAGAAGGATGTCACTGCCTTTCGGAATTAGAATCTGGATAATATTATAAATTCTCTGATCTTTTGTAACTCAATTTAACCCTTGAACACAACAATTTTTCTTTGATTCTTTTTTTTCTTTGGTGCTTTGCACCTTGAGCCTAACCATGACTTTAAATATTTTGTCTCAAGCTTCACTTGACACAGAAACACCACAAGCACTTAACTGGGGAACTCTCTTTAAGTTCTGATTTTTCTTTCAGTTGCTCCCAGACAGTGGTGCTCAAAGCCTTTGGCATACTCTGTTAATTGCAATTGATCTCGACTCTAAATGTTTTGTCTCAAGGATTAGTTGACACAAGAACACCACAAGTATGTGACTAAGGAAACAACTCTTTGAGCTTTTAATCATGTCTGACCTCCCTAGTCATTGATGCTTAGAGCCTTGGACCTTGCTTTTATATCTCCCCTTTTTTCTTCAATGCTGTTTCTTTTGCTTCAAGGATTAAACTTTTACTTATTGCAGAGACTTCATAATAGTTCTCTAAATTCCTGTTCCTTGTACATCAATATTCTTTGATTCAAATTTAAACATACACTGTTCATATCATGCATTCAGAGTCACAGAAAATACCACCACATTTGAGTAAATGAGACTACTCTAAAGATTAAACTCAATTTCTCATGCATTACATCCCTTTTTTTTTCTTTCTTTTTGATTTCAAGCTCAATGGGCAATACATGAGACATCTTTCAGAATTAAAGCAACTAACAGAACTAAACTAAAACCTAGGAATTTATCTAATAAAGGATCATGCAATAGACGAGACAAAGTAGCAGAAAATTGGAACATAACATAGAAAAAGCGGGAAGGAATATAGAATGAAAAGAACTCAACCACCTCAGTTATCCTCGTGGCTATTTCTTTCTTCAGGCTGTGCTCCCCCGTGAAGATGATTTGCCTCCCTTTGGTGTCATAAAAATAAACAGAAAATCCATAAGCGAAGCGTCAACACCAAACATAAAGGTTTGCTTGTCCTCAAGCAAAGAAGAACTAAAAACAAAAAGAAATAGTATGAAGAAAGAAGAGGAAAAGGATAAAAGAACAACAAAGAATTAGGATTTGGGAGAGAGAGAAAGAAAATTAAAACTGGGCGGCGAACTAGTGTAGTTGTACGGCGCAGGCGACGCATATGCGTACAGGACGCCTACGCGTACAGCACGCGTATGCGTGGGTCGCGCAATTTTCATAGTGATACGTGAGCGTCAGGCACGCGTACGCGTGCCATTGATTTCTGCGAGTTGCGCGAAGGCGGCCGCGCACACGCACAACTCTCTGTTCGCATGGCCTGGGAACAAAATTTTCATATGACGCGTGCGCGTCATGTACGCGAACGCGTGGATGGCCATTTGTACAAAGGACGCGCACGCGTCAGGGACGCGTATGCGTGATCAAGTTTGTGCCTCTAGCACACTTCCAGCCCCAAGCCATCACAACTCTCTGCCCAAACACTCACTGACGCCGATTTTCAGGGTCACGCGTACGCGTCAAGGACGCGTACGCGTGGATGGCGAAAAATGAAAATGACGCACACGCGTGAGGTACGCGTACACGTGGGCTTGTTTGTGCAAAAGGCATAGTTCCAGTGCCACTCCTGCTCAACTCTCTGTTCACTTTTATTTTTCACGCACACACATATGACGCGTACGCATCAGCGACGCTTGCACGTCGTGTGCTCATTCTTTTTATTTTATATAAGAGTTCGGTTCTTGCTCTAAGATAGTTGCATGATCAGAACACACGTAAAACGAAAGAAAAACAGTAAAAACTCAATAAAAAATCAGATAAATAAGAAAATCACTACTACGAAAAGTAACTAAGGTTACGAAATTATCGGGTTGCCTCCCGACAAGCGCTTCTTTACCGTCACTAGCTTGATGGTCGGCTCCTCTAAGGAGGAGGATTATAGGGGCTCAGCTCTTCACCCCTTACTTTGAACTTCTTTCCTGTGTCTCCATAAATTAGCTCAATATGCTCCAGAAAGAGGATTCTGTTCACTGTATAAATCCATACTGGATTCCTAGTCAACACCACCTTCATTCCTGGGGAGAAACCTTCAGTGGGGATCTTTTTGTTTCTCCATCCCCTGAGTATTTTCTTCTTTTTGGGAATATCCTCCTTGGTGGATGATGCATTCCCAACATCAAACTTAGGTTTGATGTCAGGAGGAATTTTATTGATTGTCACCAAAGGAGGTTTGAGCTGTAGATTCTGCTGTGCATTATCAGGGGGTCTTGAAGGTTTGGATTAATAATCTCAGTCTGCATGCACTTCTCTTCTTCACCTACTGAATGTATATCCTTGAAGACATGAAAGACCAGTTGCTCATTATGCACTCTAATCACCTTCTTCCACATCAATCAGAGCTCTTCCAGTGGCTAGGAATGGTCTTCCTAGAATTATAGAGGCATTTTCATCCTCTCCTGTGTCAAGAATCACAAAATCGGCTGGGAGAAAGAATTTACCCACTTTGACCAAGATATTCTCTACTAATCTGTATACAGGCTTCATAGATTTGTCTGCCATCTGTAATACTATCTTTGTGGGTTGTGCCTCATGGATTTGTAGCTTCTTCATCATAGATAAGGGCATTAGATTTATGCTTGCCCCCAGATCACCTAGGGCTTTCTCAAAAGTTGTGCTCCTAATGGTGCATGGAATTTGAAAGCTCCCTGGATCTGGCATCTTCTTTGGCAAGTTATTCTGAATTATGGCACTACATTCCTTAGTCAGGACCACTGTCTCATCTCCCTTTAAAGGCTTCTTCTTTGACAATAGCTCCTTCATGAACTTGACATAGAGAGGCATTTGTTCCAAAAACTCAGCAAAAAGAATATTGATTTACAACTTTCTGAAGACTTCCAAGAACTTTGAAAACTGCTTGTCCTTGATTTCCTTTTGAAGTCTCTAAGGATAAGTGTCAAGAGAGTCTGGGAATGGGTTGTCTGCACTCTTTGGAGGGACGTGCTCTACTTCTTCCTTCTTCTCTTCTGTAGCTTTCTTTTCAACTAGCTCTTCATTGACCTTGGTCTCAGAGCCAGCTACTTTACCACTTCTCAATTGAATAACCTTGTAATCTTCTTTTTCAACTGGCTCCTCATTAACTTGTGCTTTAATACTTGCCACTTGTCCACTTATCAAGGTGATAGCCTTGCATTCCTCTCTTGGATTTGGAATTGTGTTACCAGGAAGGCTATTAGTGGTCCTCTGATTAATTTCATTAACTCTTGTGGCTATTTGACCCATCTTAATTTCTAAATTCTTGATTGACGCTCTGGTTTCTTGTCTAAAACTTGCCAACATTGCTTCTAAATTATTATTCTGCTGGGGTTGAGAAGTTGCTTGTTGAGATGACTGAAACTGGTGTTTATTAAAATTATTCTGTTGAAAACCACCCTGAGAATTATTATTAAAATTCTATGGCCTCTGAGGTTACTCTCTCTATCCAAAATTTGGGTGATTTTTCCACCTCTGATTGTAGGTCTGAGAATAGGGATCATTATTGGGATTTCTAGGAGCACTCCCATGTAATTGACCTGTTCAGAAGAGAATTGAGCATAATCATAATTATCATTTTGCACAAAATTACCTGTCATATCATAAGAGATCTCTTGAGGTGGATTTTGTGTGTTGATAGCTGAGACTTGCATGCCTCCCATCTGTTGAGTAAGTAGATTTATTTGCTGAGACATAAGCTTGTTTTGAGCAAGAATAGCATTAAGAGCTTCTACTTCTATAACACCCTTCTTCTGAGGAGCCTCAGAGTTCACATGATTTCTGTTATGAGTATAAATATTGGTTGCTAGCCACCAATTCAATAAGCTCAATAGTCTCCTCTGGTGTCTTCTTCTTGTGTAGTGAACCACCTACAGAAGTATCTAAGCTCATCTTGGACATCTCACCCAAGCCTTCATAAAAGATATCTAGTTAGGTCCATTTGGAGAACATGTCCGGAGGGCATTGCCTAGTCAGTAGCTTGTATCTCTCCTAAGCTTCATAAAGAGTTTCACCATCCTTCTGCCTAAAGGTCTGAACCTCCACCCTAAGCTTAGTCAGCTTCTTTGGTGGAAAAAATTTAGTAAGAAACTCAGTAACAACCTTGTCCCAAGTATCCAAACTCTCCCTGGGTTGGGAATCTAGCCATAGCTTTGCTTTATCCCTCAGAGCAAACGGGAAGAGTATGAGTTTGTACACTTCTGGGTTCACTCCATTTGTCTTCACAGTATCACAAATCTGTAGAAAATCATATATAAATTAATTTGGATCTTCGTGAGGCAGTCCATGATACTGACAATTTTGCTGCACCAGGGTGACCAATTGTGGCTTCAACTCAAAGTTGTTCGCAGCTATAGGAGGCACCACAATGCTTTTTCCATAAAGATCTGTAGTAGGGGCAGAATAAGAGCCAAGCACTCTCCTTTGTTGCTCATCCCCATTCAGATTTACCACATTGGCATTAGCAGCATTGTTAGGATCCATAGTGGATTTTGCAGCCTTGTAAAGTCTTGCTTATTATAAACGTCATCTACAACTCCTTTCAGGTTCAGGGTCAAAGTCTAACAGAGGTTCCTTATCCCTGTTCCTGCTCATAAATAGACAGAAGACAAGAAAAGACGGGATTCTTTACGTCAGAGTGCAGAGAACTCCCAGTGAGGTAACCTGTGTAAAATAATAAAATAGAAATACTAAATAATTAAAACTGAAAAATTTTCAAAATTGATAACAGAAATTAGACAAAAAATTTCAAAAATTAACAGGAAAAATAAATAGAAAAATTAGAATAAAATTAACTAGGTAACACCAAACTTAATTTCAGAAATTAAGGAAAAATATTAATACTAATTTTTCGAAATTAATAAAGCAATAAATAAAAATAAAAAAAATCAAAACTAAAACGCCTAATCTAAGCAATCAAACAACTAATAGTTGTTAATCACAGTCAATCTCCGGCAACGGCGCCAAAAACTTGGTGCGGAATTTATAACCCACAAACTAACCGGCAAGTGCACCGGGTCGTACCAAGTAATACCTCAGGTGAGTGAGGGTCGATCCCACGAGGATTGATGGACTAAGCAACAATAGTTGATTAATTTACTTAGTTAGACTAACAGAAAAGAGTGTTTTGGTATTCAAAAGCATTAAACATTAATTCAGAAATTAAAGACAGGCAAGTAAATAAGTTGGGAATAAAATATCGAGAAACAGTTAAGGCTTCAGAGATGTTTATTTTCCGGATTGACTTTTCTTACTAACTATTTTAATCATGCAAGATTTAATTCATGGCAAACTATATGTGACTAGACCCTAATTCCTTAGACCTCTCTAGTCTCCTCTGATTCTCATCAACTGCCAATTCCTTGGTCAATTAATTTCAATTAGAGGGCGAAGTTCAATTCTAGTTTATGCCACAGAAACTCTAATTACCCAAATACAAAAGGATTATATGTCACGTATCCCGTTAAGTCCAGAGAATTAGAATTTAGGAGAAATTGTTTTCAAGCTGTTGTTCAAGTAAAGAGCTTTTCCAAGTTATACAAGAACACAATTAGAAAGAGGGTCATACTTCCGTTCCATCTAAATTCATAAGATAAAGAACGAAAATAATTCTTGAAATAGAAATCAATACATGAATTAAAATAGAAAAATAATAGTATCAATCCATACAATAGATAGAGCTCCTAACCTTAACAATGGAGGTTTAGTTGCTCATGGTTCAGAGAGAAAAACTAGGATTCTAAATTGGGCTGAGATGGAATAAAAAGTTAACTAATGTTGGGATCCTCAAAGGAAGTTTCTTTTCCCTTTTATATCTAATCCTAATAAATTTAAAATCTAATTTCGAAAACTAAAATAATATATTTTCCTATTTAAAAATTAAAGTTCAAATCAGAATTAATTGTAACAATCAGCAGGTCTTCAATTGATGGATGGGGACCACTTGCTTCGTAGGACCCAAGCCTGACTTGGGAAATAACTAGAAGTGTTCGCATGATTCCTCCATTCTGTAGCCTCTAATATGTGTTTCCTGGGCTGAAAATGGGTTAAAAACAGCCCAGAAATCGCCCCCAGCGTTTCCTGCATTTTCTGCACGTGGCGCATGTCACGCGTACGCGTCAGGCACGCGAACGCGTTGCCATGGAAAGCTCCAAATCACGCACACGCGTCAAGTACACGCACGCGTCGTTCCTCGCTGTCATCTCCTTTAATTCTTGTGCTGTAGAAACTCCATCAAATCCAGCCGAATGCTACCTAAAATAAACAGAATTGCACAAGACTCAAAGTAGCATCCATAGTGGTTAGAAGATAATTAATTCTTTATTAAAATCAATAAATTGAATACAAATTCACTAGAAAAAGATAGGAAAGATGCTCACGCATCACTTACCACCTTGCAACCAGAGAGAGACGTGGGAAAAATACTCTTAGAAAAAGTGCCTTACCACCTTTTCCACTTTCAGCATATACAATTAAATGAGAATGTGAAAAAATATTCTGTGGAAGAGTGTCCTATCACCTTCTCCTAGAGGTATTCTCAGGGGGTAATGTTCCGTGGGGTTAGTATTAATTTAATAAAATTCACTTTCGATTCCACCAAGTTTTCCCAAAATAATTTCCAACTTCACTTTTAAGTTAAGACCTTTTCAAAAAAAAAATCTCGAAATCCATTTCATTTTCACCACTTAATCCCAATTATTTAAATTCACTAATTAAATACTTATAAAAATTACGGTAACACCTCCCTGATGAGCGAATATTTTATACGCATTTTAGTATTGTTTTATTAGAGTTTTTAGTCATATTTTATCAAGTTTCAATATGTTTTAGTGTAAAATTCAATTTTTGGTTGCTACTATTAGTTTTGGTATTTTTCTTGTGATTTCAGGTAATTTTTGGGCGAAAACTGCAAGTTTTGGCAAAGTCAGATTCAGAGGCAAAGAAAGGCTAGCAGATGCTGTCAAATCCTGACCTCCGTGCATTCCAATGAGCATATCTTGAGCTACAGAGGTCCAAATGACGCGCTCTCAATGGCGTTGGAAAGCTAACTTCTAGGACTTACCAGAAATATATAATAGTCTACACTTTACTTTGGAATTAATGGCCCAAAACGGGTATTAAACACCCAAATCATCCCCTACCCAGTGTTCAACGCCCCAAAAGGAGCAAGTCCGGCGTTGAACCCCCAAGATGGACCAAATCTGGCATTCAACGCCCCAAGTGGAGTCCCAACACCTGAATTCACCCTAAGTTCTGCGCAAACACTCACCAAGTGGGCTCAGAAAGTAGATTTTCGTACCATGAGTCTAGTTTATCTTATTTTTGTAATCCTTAGACATTAGATTAGTATATATAGACAAGAGTTCACCCTTGTTAGTAACTCTTGACCTTTTACACATTTCATATTTTCTTTCTTCTAAATCATGAGCAACTAAACCTCCTAGGTTAAGGTTAGGAGCTTTGCTGATTCTCATGGATTAATAATATTGCTGTTTCTATTTCAATATATGTTTGATTCCATTCTAAGATGCATTCTCGTTCTTCATCTTTATGAATCTGGGGTGGAACGGGAGTATGACCCTTTTTTCTACATGAGTTCTTGTGAGTCTCGGGAGGGATATCATTGAACTACAAGCTTGAGATTACATATCTTAGACGGCTAATCAACAATCCCATTGGGGACTTGGGAACATCTGTTCAGCCGGGATCTGGGGCGATTAGGGCCTTTGTGGTATAAACTAGAATCATAATTAAAGCTTCATTCTCCGATCCAGAAGATCTGACCTTATCTGTGGCATTTTGAGTAGGATCACCAGAGATTGAATTGCTAGAGCTTCATCCTCGTTCATATTAAATGACCATTGGCGTGGCATTTGTCATGAATCAGAGGAGATTAATGTCAATTGGCATGGCATTAATCACTTACGGTTTTCCATGGAATGAATCACTCATGATTGGAATAAACAGTAAGGAAAGTTAATCCAGAAAGATAAGGCATCTCCGAATCCTTAACTGATTTCTCACTATTGTTTCTCCGCTATTTCGTTATTGCTTTCTTATTTATTTTATGCGCATTCAACAACAACCAATCAACTTTCTATTCGCCTTACTTAGATCTACAGGATAACCACTACTTGCTCAATCCATCTTTTCTCGTGGGATTGACCCTCACTCAGCTGAGGTATTACTTGGACGACCCGGTGCACTTGCCGGTTAAGTTGTGCGGAGTCTAAATTCTGTGCACCAAGTTTTTGGCATCGTTTCCGAGAATTATTTTGTAATTGACAAACTAACGGTTGTTTTGTTCCTTAGATCAGGTACTTTTTACTGTTTTTCTTTTAATTTTGTTTTTTGTTTTCTGTGTTTCGAAAAGTTTTCAAAATTTTTTCTTTAGTTTGAGTGTTATGTCAATTTTTAAGTTTGGTATCCCTTTAGTTTTTTGTTTCTCTTCTTGAGTTTTTTGAAAATTGTTCTTGTTTTTCTTTCTTGGTGTTCGAACTGTTCTTGCTATTTTTTTGTTTGATCTCAAATTTTTAAGTTTAGTGTCTTTTAGTGTTTTCCCTTGTCAAATTTTCGAAATTTAGTGCTTTAATTTAAAAAATTTTTAAGTTTGGTGTCCTATTAGTATCTTTTTGTTATCTTTCCAAATTTAAATTTTCAAAATCTTTGTTTGACTTTCTCTTTTTAAATTCAAAACTTTTTAAAATCAAATCTTCTGCCTTAAATTTTAAATCTTATCCTATCTTGTTTGACTTTTTCCTCTCAATTTTAAATTTTCAAATCTTTGATTGACTCTCTCTCTTTTTAAATTCAAAACTTTTTAAAATCAAATCTTTTATCTTATTTTCAAATCTTTTTAATTAATTGTTTGCTTTATCCTATTTTAATTTTAAGTTTAGTGTTTCATTGGTCTTTCTTTCTTTCAAATTTGAACTTCAAAATCTTTAATTGACTTTCTCTTTTTAATTTTTGAAATTTTTAATTATTCATTTTCTATTTTTTATTTATTTTCAAAATTAATTAAAAAAATAGTTTTAGATATTTTTAATTCTTGTTATTTCTTCATGGGTATCTCACTTGGAGTTCTCTATCCTTTGACATAGAGACTCCCACTTTTCTTTGTCTCTTTCCTGTGCAAGAATACCAAAAATCACTATGGATCCAAATGAGAATGCACAACCCAGAAGAACTTTGGGGTCTTATACAGCTCCTACTCCTGACTTCTATGGAAGGAGCATTAGTACACCTCCTATTGGAGTAGACAATTTTGAGCTCAACCCTTAGTTAATCATCCTGGTACAACTGAACTTCCAGTTTTATGGGCTTCCACAGGAAGACCCCAACAAGTTTATATCAGATTTCTTGCTGATTTGTGATACTGTAAAGACTCATGGAGTGGATCCTGAAGTCTACAAGATGATGCTCTTCCCATTTGCTTTGAGAGATCAAGCAAAAGATTGGTTGGATGTCCAACCAAAGAAGAGCTTGAACACCTGGAGTGAGGTAGTCAGCAAATTTCTAAACAAGTACTTTCCGCCAAGGAAACTAACTAAGCTATGAAGGGATATTCAGACTTTTAAGCAGGTTGAGAGCGAATCTCTCTATGACGCCTGTGAAAGGTACAAGTTGATGTTCAGAAAATGTCCCATTGAAATGTTTACAGAGTGGGTCAAGCTGGATATCTTCTATGACAGACTCTCTGAAAGAGCCAAGGTATTCCTGGATAATTCTGTGGGTGGCTCTTTACATATGAAGAAAACTCTAGAGTAGGCCAACGAACTCGTTGAGATGGTGGCTAACAACCAATACCTATACTCATCAAAGAAGACTTCAATGAAAAGGGAAGACAACGGAGTATCAACCAAATCCGTTATTCATGAACAAAATGAATCTTTAATCCAGCAGCTGAACTTTCTCACACAACAAGTGTTGAGCCTGTAAAGTTCAGTTAACAACCCTCCTCCTCAGGCTCCACTGAACTTTCTTGACCTGGCACCTGCGTTAGCAGAACTTGTAAAGAGCCAGCAAGGCTTTATTCAGGAGATCAAAGCCTCCATAAGGAATATGGAAGCACAGTTGGACCAGGTAGGGTAGCACTTGTTTGCACAGATAAGAGAAGAGTGCTAATCCATCCAGTTGAGGAGTGAAAGGACACTAAACAGCCAGTCTCACGATAGTGAGAAGCAAGGGAGAGAAGGAACATCAGAAAATGGAAAAACAGTATCCCAAGGCATGACCCAGGGCATTAAATGAAAATTTGACAACGGAAAAGGATAAGAAGTTTGCTAGATTTACAGACTACCTCAAGACATTGGAGATCAAAATCCCATTTGCAGAGGTCCTTGAACAAATACCCTCTTATGCCTAGTTTATGAAGGACATATTAAGTTATAAGAAGGACTTGAGGGAAGTAGAGACAGTCTTCCTCACTGAAGAGTGCAGTGCAGTCATCCAGAAGGATCTACTAGAAAAGCTCCAGGATCCTGGAAGCTTTGTAATACCCTACAACCTGGGAGACGCCTGCAAAAGGAAAGCTCTATGTGATCTTGGGGCGAGTATCAATTTGATACCCTCTTCACTGATAGAGAAACTCGAACAGATCCAAGAAGTCAACCCGCATATGCCTTCAACTGGCTGACGGGTTGGCTAAATTTCCATCAGGAGTAATTGAAGACCTGATTGTAAGGGTTGTACCCTTTGCATTCCCTACAGACTCTGTAGTCTTGAATATGGAAGAACACAATAATGTGTCTATTATTCTAGGGAGGCCTTTTCTGGCCACAGGAAGAACCCTCATTGACGTGGAAAAAAGGAGAGTGACCGTGAGAGTCAATGAGGATGAGTTTATACTGGATGCCACCAAGGCCATCCAATACCAGGATATACCAGACAAGTGCATGAAAGTTGATATCATCGATTCCTTGGTGGAAGAGATCCATACGGTTGAAGGCCTAAAGGAGGAGTTGACTGACATCCTCAACGATGTCATCCCTGACCAAGAAACATCAGGAGAGCAAGAGAAGGCCTTAGAAGCTCCCAAGGAGAAGGAGGGACCCTCCAAACTCAAGCTCAAACTACTGCCATCATCCTTGAAATATGTCTTTCTAGGAGATGACGACACCTATCCTGTGATTATAAACTCCACTCTGGAGGCGCGGGAAGAAAGAGCACTGATTTAGGTGCTGAAAGCACACAAGACAGCTCTCAGATGGACCATAAGTGACTTAAAAGACATTAGTATAACCCAATGCATGCACAAGATTAGGCTCGAAGAGGATGCCAAGCCAGTGCTGCAACCACAAAGGCACCTGAGCTAGCTATGAAGGAAGTGGTGTAAAAAGAAGTCACAAAACTGCGGGAGGCTGGGATTATCTATCCTATATTAGATAGTCCATGGGTGAGTCTTGTCCAAGTCGTCCCCAAGAAAGGAGGGATGACAGTCATCCACAATGAGAATAATGAACTAATTCCTACATGAATAGTTACAGGATGGCGTATGTGTATTGACTATATGAGACTCAACAATGCCACAAGAAAGGATCATTTCCCTCTGTCATTCATAGACCAGATGCTAGAGAGACTAGCTGGGCATGCATTCTACTGCTTCCTTGATGGCTATTCAGGCTACAATCAAATTGTAGTAGATCCTCAAGATCAGGAGAAGACAGCATTCACATGCCCATACGGCGTGTTTGCTTATAGAAGAATGTCATTCGGCCTCTATAATGCACCTGCCACCTTTTAAAGGTGCATGCACTCCATATTCTTTGACATGGTTGAGAAATTCCTTAAGGTATTTGACGAACGAAATTCTGCTAGTAAAGAATTTTTATAAAAATAATCGCATTGGTAGTATAGTTTCTAAACCAACAGAGAACCCTTTCGTACAAAAGTTTTGTTTGTCACTTAAGCAAACCCAATAAAATTTATAACCGAAGTATTTAAACCTCGGGTCGTCTTCTCAAGGAATTGCAGGGAAGTATGATTTATTATTGGTTATGGAAAATTGTATATTTTTGGGTTTTTGAAATAATGAACAAGTAATTTAAATGGCAAGAAAAGTAAATTAATAATTATAAAGAAAACTCTTGGCAAGGTATAAGAACTAGAAATGCTATCCTAGTTATCCTTATCAGGTGTGATGAGAATTGTTTATCGCTCCCACTTAGTTAACCCTTACTAAATAAAGGTAAGTCAAATGGACTAATTAACTTGATTCCTCGATCCTAGTCAACTCCTATGGAAAGACTAGCTTTAGAGGGATCCAAATTAATCAGCAATTCACAAATCTCAATCAAACGCTGAGTCTGATAACTCAAGTGTTACCAATTACTTAACCAAAGCCAAAAGGGGAAAATAAATCTAAATTAAATTGAAAGCATCATAAAATAGAATAAAATATTCATTAATCTGAAATACCTCAAATAATATTAAATAGAATAGTCAAATCTTAACATGAAAAGTTCATAAACCAAATTGAAAAGATAAATAACAATTAAAGTAATAGAATAAATAAGGGTAAACTATATTTTTTGTCCTTAAAGTTTGACAAAAGTTTTAAAAATATTCCTAAGTTTTATTTTGTTTTAATTTTGTCCCAAAAGTTTTCGATTTGCATCAAATATACCCCTGGCGACTAATTTTTCAAAAAATTTAAGACTAATTCAACAACAATTTCATAAGAACAACTCTCAATACAAGCAAATCAAGCATAATTTTCATGCATTATTGTTAGATTGATCTTAAATTTTTTTGAAAATTTAGCTGTCGAGGGTATATTTGATGCAAATCGAAAACTTCTAGGACAAAATTGAAACAAAATAAAACTTAGGAGTATTTTTGAAATTTTTGCCAAACTTTAGGGACAAAAAATAAGAGGAATCCTAATTCCTAAAACCTAAGAGAGAGGAGAGAACCTCTCTCTCTAAAAACTACATCTAAATCCTAAAATTTATGTATATGAAGTATGATATTATGAATGGATGGATTCTCCCACTTTATAGCTTCTAATACGTGTTTTCTGGGCCGAAAACTGGGTCAAAAATAGCCCAGAAATCGCTGAGGGCGAAATCTGCCACGCTGGTTTTTCGTCACTGCGATGCATCCGCGTGGAGCACGCATTCGCGTCATCTATCTGTATGGCCACTATAGAAAATTATATATCATTTCGAAGCCCCGGACGTTAGCTTTCCAACGCAACTAAAACCGTGTCATTTGGACCTTTGTAGCTCAAGTTATGACCATTTGAGTGCGAGGAGGTCAGGCTGGATAGCTTAGCAATTTCTTCAACTTCTTGTATTCCTTCCATTTTTGCATGCTTCCTTTCCATGCTCTGAGCGATTCCTGCCCTGTAAACTCTGAAATCACTTAACACACATATCATAGTATCGAATGGTAATAAGAGGGGATTAAACATTGCAAATTAAGATCAAAGAAACATGTTTTCAATCATAGCACAAAATCAGGAAGGAAAACGTAAAACATGCGAATTGTCTGAATAAGTGTGTGAATAATGGATAAAATCCACTAGATTAAGCACATGATAAACCCTAAAAATGGAGTTTATCAACCTCCCCACACTTAAACATTAGCAAGTCCTCATGCTAAGCTCAAGAGAAGCTATAAAGAATGAATGGGGAAAGTAAGAAAGTACGAAATGCAACCTATCTATATGAATGCAACTACATGCAAAATGTTTCTACCTACTTGGTTAAAAGTAAACAAATCTTTTAAGAACAAATATGAACTGGATTTCACTAATTCAAATCATAAAAATGAAGTACAAATAGACTTGCAAGAAGAAGATAGCTCATGAAAGTCGGGAACAAAGAATCGAGCATCGAACCCTCACCGGAAGTGTATACACTTTAATCACTTAAGTGTTTAAGGTTCGACTCTCTCAACTCTCTACTAACCTTGCTTTCTAAGGCTTGCTCTTCTTCTACCAATTAACAAAATTTTAATGCACAAATACACAAATCAAGAGGTCTTTTAAGGGTTGTAATGGGGTTAGGGTCAAGGTAGGATTGTATTTGGTTGAGTGGGCTAAAATCTGAATCCTTAATTAACCTAAACTTTCCACCTAACTTAGACAATCCATGTAATCATAATACAACATCTAACTATCCATTAACCAAGTTTTCCACATATTCATGCATCCTAATTTTGAGTACAGTAGATATGCATTGCTTCCACCATTTACTTTGGGGCATTTTGTCTCCTTTTACTTATTTGCTCTTTTTCTTTTCTTTTTCTCCTTTTTTTTATTTTAATAAAATTCATTTTTCATAATAATTTTTTTTTCTTTTGCTTTTCTTAAGGCATATGATTAAGGTATTGAATGCATGAACAAATTCTCAACATTCTTTCACATCTTCACAAAATTCTAACATACTCAATTCTCAAACCAAATGTTTCCAAACCCAATTTTCCACACTTAATTTATGAGTACTCTCACTAGTCTAAGCTAACCAAGGATTCAAATTAAGGACATTATTGTTTTCCGCTTAGAATTAGTGATGAGCTAAAGTAAAGAATAAAGGGGTATAATAGGCTCAACATTGGTTTGCAAAGGATAATGAAAGGGTAAGGCCATATGGGTATGTAAGCTCAGTGAAACAAGGCCTTAATCATATAAGTGCATGCATACATCAAACAATGAAAATATAGAATTAAGCAAAACAAAGATCACAATTTTAGAGAGAAAAACACACACCAAAAATAAAATATTGGTTGATAAAATGCAACCAATCAAATAAGCTCAAAAATCTCACAAGTTTTGTGTGTTCGAGCTCTAAACTATGTTCAAGTGTAAAATTTCTTCAAACAAGTTTAATAAAAAAGTTTTAATTTAAATTAGTGAAATACTCTAAAAAGTTTCTTGAAAAAGTAAATATGACTTTAACCAAGTGGTGGTAAAATATGCACAAAATCAAATAAATATGCAATCAAACATGCAAATGCAACAACTAACAAGGAAAATAAACCATTGGTGTTGAGATAGAAGAGTAACTAACCCATGGAGATCGGTATCGACCTCCCCACACTTAAAGATTGCACCGTCCTCGGTGCATGCTAAGATGTGCAAGTGGACGGGCTGCTACAACTGATGCTATTCTCTAAAGATTGTGCAGATGGGCTTGTCTGTTGCCCCATATAAAAGTTCTTTTCCTGTCCCTTCTCGGTGGCCATCCTGAAAGAAGAGGAAAAAGAAGAAAAGTAACCCAAAAACAAAGATAGGAAACAATTTAAAATATGGTTGGGTTAATGCCAAATGATGAGGGTCTCAATTATATGGTAGCTACAACATGCAAGTGAGAAAATAGAAGAAGCACATGACAAATCAAGAGTGCAAAAATTTGCAACAATGGAAAAGAGAGTGGGTAATGAAAGACAGTATAAGTTCATGTCAATGCAAAAGTAATACAAGTATCATAAAAGATGAGCATTGACTTAGATAATATTACCCAACAGTGGAAAACAAGTTACTAAGCACCAAAATAATACCAAAAAAGATGTAACAGTTGAATAAGAAAATTTAACATCAGCGGAAAAATAATAAATTTAGGAAAGAAAATAAAAATATGCATAAAATTATAATACAATGAATGAAAGTATGCAGATAAATTAAGTAAAATAGAATGAAAGAGAATAAGGATGAGAAGTTAAAGAAATGAAGAAAAAGAAAGTAAGAAAGGAGGAAGAAAGAGTAAGAAAAGATAGAAGAAAGAAGAAAGAATGATAATAGAAAGATAAGTAGGATTGGAGAAGAAAAGATAGGAATTCTGGCGCTGATCTGGATAAACTGTGCGTTGCATGCGATGCGGACGCGTGGGTCACACGATCGCGTGGCCTGATTTGTGCAATTTGCGTGAGTGCAGCCGTGCGTTCGCGCAACTCTTTGTTTTAAACTCTTTTTGCCAGATTTTTGGGTGACGCAATCGCGTGGGTGACGCGATCGGGTGAATGGCCATAATTTGAAAACGACGCGGCCGCGTGGGGTACGTTGTCGCGTGGTACGGCTTGTGCTTCTAGCATCAATCCAGCCTTACTCCATCATAACTTGCAGCCATACACCTCTTTACGTCGATTTGGCAGGGCCACGCGGCCGCGTGGGTGACGCGGACGCGTTGGCATGTTTTTGCCTAAGGCACGCCTCCAGCCACGCTTTCGTGTGACTCTCTGCTTCTTTTCTTCTTGTTGCGAAGGCACCTATGATGCGGACGCATCAGCGATGCTTACGTGTCGCGTGCGTTTTTTTTATATTATGCAGAATGCAGATGCAAATGCAGACTATATATTGCTATATGCAGAGATTATGAATGAACACTAGTAAAAATAAAATAAAATAAGATTAAGAAATAAAAAAGAATGATTATACCATGGTGGGTTGTCTCCCACCTAGCACTTTTAGTTAAAGTCCTTAAGTTGGACATTTGGTAAGCTCCTTGTCATGGTGGCTTGTGCTTGAACTTGTCTTGAAACTTCCACCAATGCTTGGACTTCCAATAAGCTCTATCAATACCAAGTAAATTTGTCAAGCTTTGATGGAGTTCTTCACAAGCTTTGAGCTCCCAAATTTGATCCTCATATATTCCCGGATCCCAAATCTTGATCCTACACCCGTTTTCAAGTTGATCATCATGATTCCATCCGGGTGGTAAGCAATCGGAATTCTCACCAAGGCATCCAAACAGCCTCCTAGACCCATTCAGTTGTGCTTTATACCAACCTTTGTATTTAAACTTTGAGCCTTTCACCATATTGAATCTTGCATGACAATTCCTACCACTAGCCATCTCCCTCTTACTCGTAAAGCCACAAAGAGCTCGAAGTTGACCATCTGTCTTAAGTAACCTATATTCAAGCGGGAAGGTAAAGGTCAAGGATAAGTATTTTACCCACTTGAATGTTGTATTGGATGGTAATGGCTTTGGGGGAGAGGTCTCCAACAACTTTGGCAAGGTGATTTCAAGCTCTATTCCCTTGTGATCTTCCTTGATAACTTCCACCTCTTTGCAAGCTTCTTCAATTTCCACCTCTTCCTCTTGGTAGCTTTCTTTGAATTCAATATCTTCTTCATTACTCACCAAGGGCATGGGAGGTTCTGCTTCTTCTTCTTTAATCTCCATCTCTTGATTAACCTCTGCAAAGTTTTCAACCATGATATGCCTTGGAGGTTGTACACCATTCTCAACATCAACATCAATCATCTTAGAAGGGAGCTCTATGACTGGACTTTCCCATGGAGGTTCAGCATCTCCTAAGTCTGCAACCACTTCTTCCTCTTTAATAATTGCTTCTTTGTCCAGTTGGTTTAGTATAAAATTGTACTCTTCCTTGATGATTTCCTTTCCATGACAACTCCCTTCAACTACTCCTTCATTTGCAAGGGTCTCTCCTACCTCCACTTTTTGGTCCTCCTCTTTCTCTAAGACAAAACCACACTCCTCCTTGATGTCTTCCTTCACTAATCTTCAACCACTCCTTCGACTTCAAGGGTCTCTACTACCTTCATCTGTAGGGCCTCCTCTAGCTTCTTATGAAGTATGGATTTGCGAAGATGATTCTTTCTTTCTTGATCTATATCAATAGCATAACTGGGATCACCTTACTCTTGGATTGATGGATGTGGGTGCTCTTCCATGGAGGGTGGTGATGGGATGGGAAGATTATTATGTGGTTGAAAAGGAAGCGTACTGAAGCTTGAGGGTTGAATATTGGAGGTAGAGGGTTGGTCCATGCAGGATATAAGATTTTGGAGTGTAGAGGTGAGACCAATGATATTAGAGATGAGTGTGTTGTTATCCAATGGAAGTTGGGGTGGATAGGAGGGTTCATTTGGGAGAGAGAGCTCATAATACGGAGGTGGTTCTTCTTGATAAGGATATGGAGATGGTGGATATTGAGGTGGTGGTTCTGGGTGTGGTTCATGTGGTGGTTAGTGTGGTGGATGTGGGTTAGGGTCATATGGGGGTGTTTGGTGGTAAGGTGCTTGTGAGTATGGTGGTTCAAAGGTATGTTGGGGAGGCAGTTCATAAGCATATGGCGGGGCTTATTGGAAACTACAAGGGGGTCCACTATATTCATCATCTTTGTACGCTCCCTGGAATGGCTCTTGACCATAGTAATTTGGTGGAGATGGTTTGTCACGAAAGGGTCCACCATAACTATTGTCTTGGTATGCATCACAGAATGGTTGTTGGTTATAGCACATTGGAGGGGGTTGTTACCAAGAGGGTTGATCAAATCCTTGTGGCTCCTCCCATCTTTGATTCTTCCAACCTTGATGCCTATTTTCATTATAGTTTTCATTCCTTACAACAACATTAGAACCAAACTTGAAACCAGAGGGATGAGAATTCATAGTAGCTAAAGAAAATAAAAACAAAAACTAATAAAAAAATTAATGAAAATAAACTCCTTAAACTAGAAACACTGACAACAATATAAGATAAAGGTTTGAAAAAGGTTTAAATTTTGAAAAGGGTTGATTTTTAAAATTTTAAATTTAAATTTTGAAATTTTGAATTTTGAATTTTGGAATTTAAATATTAAAATTTGAAATTTGATTTTGAAATAAGATAAGATAAGATTTTGAAAAAGATATGATTTTTGAAAAAGATTTGAATTTTGAAATTTAAAACTAAGATAAGATAACATAAAAATTTTAAAATAAAAATATGAATTTTTTTTCGAAAAAAATCAATTAAAATAAAGAGAAAAGATATTTTTGAATTTAATGAGGAAAGGGAAAAACAATAAAATGACACCCAACTTAAAATTTTTAGATCAAAACGAAGAAAACAACCAAGAACAACTTGAAGGTCAAGATGAACACCAAGAACAACTTGAAGATCAAGAAAGAACAAGGAACATTATTTTCGAAAATTTTAATAACTAAATAAAAACCAAAAACCTCTTAATTTACGAAAAAAGCAAAAATAAAAACAAAAATAAAAACAAATAAACAAGCAAAAAGTAAATATTTACAATAACTAATAATAAGGCACATGTTTGTAATTCCCCAGCAACGGCGCCATTTTGACGAGTGGATTTCTGCTGGTAAAGAATTTTTATAAAAATAATCGCGTTGGTAGTATAGTTTCTAAACCAATAGAGAACCCTTTCGTACAAAAGTTTTGTTTGTCACTTAAGCAAACCCAATAAAATTTATAACCGAAGTATTTAAACCTCGGGTCGTCTTCTCAAGGAATTGCAGGGAAGTATGATTTATTATTGGTTATGGAAAATTGTATATTTTTGGGTTTTTGAAATAATGAACAAGTAATTTAAATGGCAAGAAAAGTAAATTAATAATTATAAAGAAAACTCTTGGCAAGGTATAAGAACTGGAAATTCTATCCTAGTTATCCTTATCAGGTGTGATGAGAATTGTTTATCGCTCCCACTTAGTTAACCCTTACTAAATAAAGGTAAGTCAAATGGACTAATTAACTTGATTCCTCGGTCCTAGTCAACTCCTATGGAAAGACTAGCTTTAGAGGGATCCAAATTAATCAGCAATTCACAAATCTCAATCAAACGCTGAGTCTGATAACTCAAATGTTACCAATTACTTAACCAAAGCTAAAAGGGGAAAATAAATCTAAATTAAATTGAAAGCATCATAAAATAGAATAAAACATTCATTAATCTGAAATACCTCAAATAATATTAAATAGAATAGTCAAATCTTAACATGAAAAGTTCATAAACCAAATTGAAAAGATAAATAACAATTAAAATAATAGAATGAATAAAAGTAAAAAATAAATTAAAGGAACATTGAACCTGTGATTGAAGAAATAACCATAAAATAAGAGGAATCCTAATTCCTAAAACCTAAGAGAGAGGAGAGAACATCTCTCTCTAAAAACTACATCTAAATCCTAAAATTTATGTTAATGAAGTATGATATTATGAATGGATGGATTCCCCCACTTTATAGCCTCTAATCTGTATTTTCTGGGCCGAAAATTGGGTCAAAAACAGCTCAGAAATCGCTGAGGGCGAAATCTGCCACGCTGGTTTTTCGTCACTGCGACGCGTCCGCGTGGAGCACGCGTTCGCGTTGGCTAGCTCTATGGCCACTATAGAAAATTATATATCATTTCGAAGCCCCGGACGTTAGCTTTCCAACAAAACTAAAACCGCGTCATTTGGACCTCTGTAGCTCAAGTTATGACCGTTTGAGTGCGATGAGGTCAGGCTGGACAACTTAGCAATTTCTTCAACTTCTTGTATTCCTTCCATTTTTGCATGCTTCCTTTCCATCCTCTGAGCCATTCCTGCCCTGTAAATTCTGAAATCACTTAAAACACATATCATGGCATCAAATGGTAATAAGAGGGGATTAAACATTGCAAATTAAGATTAAAGAAACATGTTTTCAATCATAGCACAAAATCAGGAAAGAAAACATAAAACATGCGAATTGTCTGAATAAGTGTGAGAATAATGGATAAAATCCACTAGATTAAGCACAGGATAAACCCTAAAAATGGATTTTATCAGTATTCATGGATGATTTCTTTGTCTTTGGGGATTCCTTTTATTCCTGCCTTAACTATCTGGCCCTAGTTCTAAAATGATGCCAAGAAACTAACTTGATTTTAAACTGGGAAAAATGTCACTTCATGGTGACTGAAGGCATTGTTCTTGGACATCAGATTTCAAACAAGGGAATAGAGGTCGATCGGGCCAAGGTGGAAGTCATTAAACAATTACTACCACCTACTAATGTCAAAGCAGTCAGAAGTTTCTTAAGACATGCAGGGTTCTACAGGAGGTTTATTAAAGTCTTCTCCAAAATTGCAAAACCCCTGTGCAATCTCTTAGCCATTGACACTCCTTTTATTTTTAGCAAGGATTTCCTGCATGCCTTCGAAACTCTGAAATCAAAGCTTATCTCTACACCTGTCATTTCTACTCCCAACTGGGACCTACCATTCGAACTAATGTGTGATGTCAGTGATCATGCAATTGGTGCAGTCCTTGGGCAAAGACATGATAAGCTCTTGCACATCATTTATTATACCAGTCGTATTTTAAATGACGCACAAAAGAACTACACTACCATAGAGAAGGAATTACTTGCAGTGGTCTATGCCATTGACAAGTTCTATCCTATTTAATCGGCTCTAAGGTCATTATCTATACTGACCATGCTGCTCTCAAGTACCTTCTCTCGAAGCAGGACTTTAAACCAAGATTGATAAGATGGGTATTACTTCTGCAAGAGTTTGACATAGAGATTAGGGACAGAAAAGGGTCAGAAAATCAAATGGCTGACCACTTATCCTAGATTGAACCTGCAACAGGGACGTCCTCTCCCACTATTGAGATATCTGAGACCTTCCCTAATGAATAACTCTTTGCCACACACAAAGCACCTTGGTTTGTCGACATTGTAAATTACAAGGCGATAAGGTTCATTCCCAAGGAATACAGTAGACAGCAAGTTAGAAAGCTCATTCATGATGCTAAGTACTACTTGTGGGACGAACTATATCTTTTTAAGAGGTGCTCAGATGGTATAATCTGCCGTTGCGTGTCTGAGGAAGAAACAAAGCAAATCTTATGGCATTGGCATAGCTCAGATTATGGAGGTCATTTTGGAGGTGAGCGTACAACCACCAAGGTCTTTCAAAGCGGCTTCTACTGGCTAATGCTCCTCAAAGACTCCTGGGAGTTTGTCCGCAACTGCGACAGTTGTCAACGGGCTGGAAATCTCCCTCACCATCACGAAATGCCTCAACAAGAGATTTTAGAAATGGAGCTGTTTGATGTATGTGGAATAGACTTCATGGGTCCTTTTCCATCTTCATATTCGAACATATACATACTTGTGGCAGTAGACTATATATCTAAATGGGTTGAGGAAATTGCATTACCCACTAATGATACTCGAGTAGTGATGAAGTTCCTCCAGAAATACATATTCAGCAGATTCAGTGTCCTAAGGACACTGATCAGTGATGGAGGCAGTCACTTCTGCAAGAAATAGCTCAACTCCATTCTTTACCGTTATGGCGTTTGCCACAGGGTGGCAACTCCCTACCATCCGCAGACAAATGGACAAGCTGAAGTCTCTAATAGGAAACTCAAGAGAATACTGGAGAGAATAGTGAGCACCTCTAGAAAATATTGGGCAAGGAAGCTTGATGATGCCCTCTGGGCGTATAGAACAGCTTTCAAGACCCTTATTGGGATGTCCCCTTACCAACTGGTTTATGGCAAGGCATGTGATTTACCAGTGGAACTGGAACACAGGTGGTGTGGGAAATTGTGATTCACACTTTTCACAACTCCGCACAACTAACCAGCAAGTGTACTGGGTCGATCCCACGGAGATTGTTGGCTTGAAGCAAGCTATGATCATCTTGTAAATCTCAGTCAGGTGGATTCAAATGGTTATGAGGTTGTGATAATTAAAAGATAAATAAAACATAAAATAAAATAAAGTTACTTATGTAATTCATTGGTGGAAATTTTAGATAAGCGCACGGAGATGCTTTGTTACTTCTGAACTTCTGCTTTCCTATTGTCTTCTTCCAATCATGAGTGCTCCCTTCCATGGCAAGCTGTAGGATTCTCTCAGTGAAAATGGTCCTCTACGGTTTCTGCACGGCTAATCAATTGTCGAATTTCTCGTCTCGGATGAAAAATACCAGGCACAGCTACCACATGGCTAATCATCTGTCGGTTCCCGCTAGTATCGGAATAGGATCCATTGATCCTTTTGTACACTGTCACTGCGCCCAACATTTGCAGGGTTGAAGCTCATCACAGTCATCCTTTCCCAGATCCTACTCGAAATACAACAGACAAGGTTTAGACTTTTCGGATCTCAGGAATGCTGCCAATTGGTTCTAGCCTATACCATGAAGATACTAATCTCATGGACTCGGTCCGTGTATTAGATACCCAAGAGATACGCACTCAAGCTATCGCCCAATGACTACGTTGAGCTCAAATAGAACGGAAGTGGTTGCCAGGAACGCGTTCATAGAGTTGAAAATAATGATGAGTGTCACGGATCATATCATTCTCCAGGTTGAAGAACGAGTGAGTATCTCAGAAATAGAATCAAGCGTGATTGAATAGAAACAGTAGTAATTACATTAATTCATGAAGAACAGCAGAGCTCCACACCTTAATCTATAGGGTGTAGAAACTCCACCGTAGAAAATACATAAGTGAAAAAGGTCTAGGCATGGCCGAATGGCCAGCCTCCAAAACGTGAACAATGGTCTATGATAGCATTCAAAGATGATCAAAAAGACACACAAAATAAATCTCTAAAAGTAGTTTTTATACTAAACTAGTAACCTAGGGTTACAGAAAATGAATAACTAAGTGCAGATAGTGCAGAAATCCACTTCTGGGGCCCACTTGGTGTGTGCTTGGGCTGAGCATTGAAGCTTTTTCGTGCATAGGCTATTCCTGGAGTTAAACGCTAGCTTTGGTGCCAGTTTGGGCGTTTAACTCCAATTCTGGTGCTAGTTTGGGCATTTTACGCCAAGATATTTTAGGCTGACTCTGAACGCCAGTTTGGGCCATCAAATCTCGGGCAAAGTATGGACTATTATAAATTGCTGGAAAGCCCAGGATGTCTACTTTCCAACGCAATTGAGAGCGTGCCAATTGAGCTTCTGTAGCTCCAGAAAATCCATTTCGAATGCAGCAGGGTCAGAATCCAACAGCATCTGTAGTCCTTTTTCAGCCTCTGAATCAGATTTTTGCTCAGGTCCCTCAATTTCAGCCAGAAAATACATGAAATCACAGAAAAACATACAAACTCATAGTAAAGTCCAAAAGAGTGATTTTTGAATAAAAACTAATAAAAATATAATAAAAAGTAATTAAAACATACTAAAAACTATGTAAAAACAATGCCAAAAAGGGTATAAATTATCCGCTCATCAACAGGGCCTATTGGGCGACCAGATTCCTCAACTTAGATGCCAAGGCAGTAGGAGAAAGGAGGTTGCTCCAGTTGAATGAGTTAGATGAATTCTGACATGCTGCATTTGAGAATGCTAAAATTTACAAGGAGAGGGCCAAGAAATGGCATGATAGAAAGATATCTTCCCAAGCCTGGGCAGAAGGTCTTGCTCTTCAATTCCAAACTCAAGCTCTTCCTTAGGAAGCTCAAGTCATGATGGACAGAACCTTATATGATCACTAACATGTCACCTTATGGTCGTATTGAGATCCAAAACAGACACTCTAACGAACGATTCACCGTCAATGGACAGAGAGTCAAGCATTACCTGGGGGATGACATTGAGCAAGATAGCTCTACACTGCTGCTAACATGAAAGCAGTAACGTCAAGCTAATGACATTAAAGAAGCGCTTGTTGGGAGGCAACCCAACCATAAGTATCTTTTAGTTTATTTCAGTTTTATCTCAGTTTAATTTTTTATTTTCAAGGTTTTCCCAGGTTTTCTAACATTTGTGATCATGTGTAGCCATTAGAACAGAAACAGAAACACGTAAGAGAGAAACAGAACACCCTGGAGAGTGCCCCTTACTAGTGTTCAATGCCAAAAGAAGGAAGGAAGCATGGGCGTTCAACGCCCATAAGGGAGGCAGTCTTGGCGTTCAACGCCAACAGGGGACCAAGCCCTCTTTTCTTGGGGACAAGCAAACTTTTTAAGTTTAGTGTTGCAGAGTAAGCTCTGGGATTATATTATCATCGAAGGCACTAAAGGAAGGTGAATCATCTTCATGGAAGATCAGCAACCGCCATAACTGAGGTGGTTAAGTTTCATTATTCCTTCTTTTATCTTATTTCCTGTTTTATATTCTAGCTTTTGCATGATCACTCTTAGGAATTATTTGCTTTAGTAGTTTATTTTCAAAATTTCTATGGGTATAAGATATCCTATGTATCCCTCAT
This sequence comes from Arachis ipaensis, assembly GCF_059453495.1. Classification (NCBI taxonomy): domain Eukaryota; kingdom Viridiplantae; phylum Streptophyta; class Magnoliopsida; order Fabales; family Fabaceae; genus Arachis; species Arachis ipaensis. Next base: position 119,904,692 of record NC_142442.1, on the reverse strand, counting down.
CAAGCTTAAAGAATTTTTTTTTCAAAAAGAAGTAGTAAGATGCACAAGGTCTCAAGTTATATCATGGGTTATTCCAATTATTTTAATGTGGTGGCCTTATATTTATTTTCTGAATGTATGAATTAACTATGCATATTTGATATTGAAGTTGAGCATATTGACTCTTGAAGAACAGTGAATTTAGAGAAGTATTATTGATTCTCTGAAAAATCAATAAAATATTGATTCTTGAAGCAAGAAAAAGTAGCAAAAAGAAAAAGCCAAAAAAAAATAAAAAGAAAAAAAGAGAAAAAGCTCAAAGAAAAAGGCAAAAGAGCAAGGATCCAAGGCTTTGAGAATCAATAGTTAGGAGGGTCAAAAGAAACAAATTCTGACCTAAAAAGTTCAAATGAGTTGCTTCCCCTAACTATATGCTTGTGGTGTGAAGGTGCCAAGTAAAAAGCTTGAGACTTATTGTTAAACTAGGAGAATCAATAATATCATCCGAAATCTAGTTCCAAGGGATGCCAATACTTCTGAGCTTCAAAGGAGAGTGAGATGCCAAAACTGTTCAGAAGTAAAAGGCTAATAGCCCCATTCAAATAATTGGAACCAAGCTTCATTGATAACTTTGAGACTTATTGTATTTTTCTCTTCCACTCATCCCATTTTTTTCTTTGGTTTCTTGGGGACAAGCAACAGTTTCAGTTTGGTGTTCTGATGAGCGGATATTTTATACGCTTTTTGATATTGTTTTATTAGAGTTTTTAGTCATATTTTATCAAGTTTCAATATGTTTTAGTGCAAAATTCAGTTTTTGAATGCTACTATAAGTTTTTGTATTTTTCTTATGATTTCAAGTAATTTCAGTGCAAAAACTGCAAGTTTTGGCAAAGTCAAATTCAGAGGCAAAGAAAGGCTAGCAGATGCTATGAGATCCTGACCTCTGTGCATTCCAATAAGCATATCTTAAGCTACAGAAGTCCAAATGATGCGCTCTCAATGGTGTTGGAAAGCTAACTTCCAGGGCTTACTAGCAATATATAATAGTCTACACTTTACTTTGGAATTAATGGCATAAAATGGGCATTGAATGCCCAAATCATCCCCTATCCGGCGTTCAACGCCCCAAAAGGAGCAATCCCGGCGTTGAGCGACCAAGACGGACCAAATCCGGCGTTGCGCAGAAATCGTGATCGTTCATTCCTTAGTAACGGCACTAAAAACTCAATATGCACGTTCATAATCTTAGTTCTTTGTCACAACTTCGTACAACTAACCAGCAAGTGCACTGGGTCGTCCAAGTAATAAACCTTACGTGAGTAAGGGTCGATCCCACGGAGATTGTCGGCTTGAAGCAAGCTATGGTCACCTTGTAAATCTCAGTCAGGCGGATTCAAATGGTTATGGTGAATTGATAATTAAAATATAAAATAGGATAGAGATACTTATGCAATTCATTGGTGAGAGTTTCAGATAAGCGTATAGAGATGCTTTTGTTCCTTCTGAACCTTTGCTTTCCTGCTGTCTTCATCCAATCATTCCTACTCCTTTCCATGGCAAGCTTTATGTAGGGCATCACCATTGTCAATGGCTACATCCCGTCCTCTCAGTGAAAATGGTCCAAAATGCGCTGTCATCACACGACTAATCATCTGTCGGTTCTCGATCATACTGGAATAGGATTCAGTAATCCTTTTGTGTCTGTCACTACGCCCAGCACTCGCGAGTTTGAAGCTCGTCACAGCCATCCCTTCCCAGATCCTACTCAGAATACCACAGACAAGGTTTAGACTTTCCGGATCTCAAGAATGGCCGCCAATAATTCTAGCCTATACCACGAAGACTCTGATCTCACGATCAGGAGGCTAAGAGATATGCATTCAAGCTTGCTTTCATGTAGAACGCAAGTGTTTGTCAGGCACGCTTTCATAAGTGAGAATGATGATGAGCGTCACATAATCATCACATTCATCATGTTCTTGTGTGCGAATGGATATCTTAGAGAAGAAATAGGCTTGAATTGAATGGAAAAAACAATAGTACTTTGTATTAATTCATGAGGAACAGCAGAGCTCCACACCTTAATCTATGGTGTGTAGAAACTCTACTGTTGAAAATACATAAGTGATAATGGTGTAGGCATGGCCGAATGGCCAGCCTCCATAAAGGTCTAAGATAGCATAAGACTGATCAAAGATCGGATCAAAGACCCTGAATACAATAGTAAAAAGTTCTATTTATACTAAACTAGTTACTAGGGTTACAGAAATAAGTAAATGATGCAGAAATCCACTTCCGGGATCACTTGGTGTGTGCTTGGGCTGAGCATTGAAGCTTTCATGTGTAGAGGTCTTTCTTGGAGTTAAACGCCAGTTTGTAACCTGTTTCTGGCGTTTAACTCTGCTTTGCAACCTTTTTCTGGCGTTTAACTCCAGAATAGGGCAGAAGGCTGGCGTTGAACGCCAGTTTGTGTCATCTAAACTTGGACAAAGTATGGATGATTATATATTGTTGGAAAGCCCTGGATGTCTACTTTCCAAAGAAATTAACAGATCGCCATTTGGACTCCTATAGCTCTAGAAAATCCACTTTGAGTGCAGGGAGGTCAGAATCCAACAGCATCTGCAGTCCTTCTTCAACCTCTGAATCTGATTTTTGCTCAAGTCCCTCAATTTCAGCCAGAAAATACCTGAAATCATAGAAAAACACACAAACTCATAGTAAATTCTAGAAATGTGAATTTTATTTAAAAACTAATAAAAATATAATAAAAACTAACTAAATTATAATAAAAACTATGTAAAAACAATGCCAAAAAGCGTATAAATTATCCGCTCATCACAATACCAAACTTAAATTATTGCTTGTCCCCAAGCAACTGAAAATCAAATAGGATAAAAAGAAGAGAATATACTATAAATTCCAAAATATCAATGAAACTTAGCTCCAATCAGATGAGCGGGACTAGTAGCTTTTTGCCTCTTGAATAGTTTTGGCATCTTACTTTGTCCATTGAAGTTCAAAATGATTGGCATCTATAGGAACTCAGAATTCAGATAGTGTTATTGATTCTCCTAGTTCAGTATGTTGATTCTTGAACACAGCTACTTTATGAGTCTTGGCCATAGCCCTAAGCACTTTGTTTTTCAGTATTACCACCGGATACATAAATGCCACAGACACATAATTGGGTAAACCTTTTTAGATTGTGACTCAGCTTTGCTAGAGTCCCCAATTAGAGGTGTCAAGGGTTCTTAAGCACACTCTTCTTTTTGCTTTGGACCTCGACTTTAACCGCTCAGTCTCAAGTTTTCACTTGACATCTTCACGCCACAAGTACATGGTTAGGGACAGCTTGGTTTAGCCGCTTAGGCTAGGAGTTTATTCCTTTAGGCCCTCCTATCCATTGATGCTCAAAGCCTTGGATCCTTTTTACCCTTACCTTTTGGTTTTAAGGGTTATTGGCTTTTTGCTCTTGCCTTTTGGTTTAAAGAGTTTTTGGCTTTTTCTGCTTGCTTTTTCTTTTTTTTTTTCGCCATTTTTCTTTTCTTTTTTTTTTTTCGCAAGCTTTTGTATTCACTGCTTTTTCTTGCTTCAAGAATCATTTTTATGATTTTTCAGATTATCAAATAACATGTCTCCTTTTTCATCATTCTTTCAAGAGCCAACATATTTAACATTCATAAACAACAATTTCAAAAGACATATGCACTGTTCAAGCATTCATTCAGAGAACAGAAAGTATTGTCACCACATCAAAATAATTAAACTAGTTTCAAGGATGAATTCGAAATCATGTACTTCTTGTTCTTTTGTAAATAAAACATTTTTCATTTAAGAGAGGTGATGGATTCATAGGACATTCATAACTTTAAGGCATAGACACTTAAATACTAATGATCATGTAATAAGACACAAACATAAACATAAAGCATAGTAAACGAAAAAACAGAGAAATAAGAACAAGGAGATTAAGGAACGGGTCCACCTTAGTGAGGGTGGCGTCTTCCTCTTCTTGAAGAACCAATGGTGCTCTTGAGCTCCTCTATGTCTCTTCCTTGTCTTTGTTGCTCCTCCCTCATAGCTCTTTGATCTTCTCTAATCTCATGGAGAATGATGGAGTGCTCTTGGTATTCCACCCTTAGTTGTCCTATGTTGGAACTTAATTCTCCTAGGGAGGTGTTAATTTGCTCCCAATAGTTTTGTGGAGGAAAGTGCATCCCCTGAGGCATCTCAGGGATTTCATGGTGAGGAATTTCCTCATGCTCTTGTTGAGGCCCATGATCTCTTGTTTGCTCCATCCTTTTCTTAGTGATGGGCTTGTCCTCTTCAATGAGGATATCTCCTTCTATGTCAATTCCAGCCGAATTGCAGATGTGACAAATAAGGTGAGAAAATGCTAACCTTGCTAAAGTGGAAGACTTGTCAGCCACCTTATAAAGTTTTTGAGGTATAATCTCATGGACGTCCACTTCCTCCCCAATCATGATACTATGGATCATGATGGCCCGGTCTATAGTAACTTCAGACCGGTTGCTAGTGGGAATGATTGAGCGTTAAATAAACTCCAACCATCCTCTAGCTACAGGCTTAAGGTCCAGTCTTCTCAATTGAACCGGCTTGCCTCTTGAGTCAACTTTCCATTGAGCTCCTTCCACACATATGTCCATGAGGACTTGGTCCAACCTTTGATCAAAGTTGACCCTTCTAGTGTAGGGGCGTGCGTTTTCTTGCATCATTGGCAAGTTGAACGCCAACCTTACATTTTTCGGACTGAAATCTAAGTAATTCCCCCGAACCATTGTAAACCAATTCTTTGGATTCCGGTTCACACTTTGATCATGGTTCCTAGTGATCCATGCGTTTGCATAGAACTCTTGAACCATTAAGATCCCGACTTGTTGAATAGGATTAGAGAGAACTTCCCATCCTCTTCTTCTAATCTCATGTCGGATCTCCGGATACTCATTCTTTTTGAGCTTGGAAGGAACCTCAGAGATCACTTTCTTCTTAGCCACAACTTCATAGAAGTGGTCTTGATGGACCTTTGAGATGAATCTCTCCATCTCCCATGACTCAGAGGTGGAAGCAATTGCCTTCCCTTTCCTCTTTCTTGAGGTTTCTCTGGCCTTAGGTGCCATTAGTGGTTATGGAAAAACAAAAAGCAATACTTTTACCACACCAAACTTAAAATGTTTGCTCGTCCCCAAGCAAAAGAAGAAAGAAAGAAGGAAAAGAAGAAGAAAAATGGAGGAGAGGGAGAGAGGTGTGTATTCGGCCAAGGGGAAGAAGAGATGGTTGTGTTGTGTGAAAATGAAGAAGGAGGAGAGGTTTATATAGGAGTGGGGGAAGGTTTAGGGTTCTGCCATTAGGGTTGGGTTTGGGGGGGAAAAAGAGTTTTGAATTTTTGGAGGTAGGTGGTGTTTTTTGGGGAAAAGAGGATTGATGTGAGTGGTGAAGAGGTGATGGGAAAGAGTGATTGAGGTGATTGGTGAAGGGTCTTTGTGGAAGAGAGTTATGAAAATGTGTGAAGAGGAGAGAAGAAAAGGTGGGGATCCTATGGGGTCCACAGATCCTGAGGGGATCCTGTGAGGTCCACAGATCCAGTGGGTCAAGGACTTAACATCCCTGCTCCAATTAGGCGTGTAAAACGCCCTTAGTATGCATGTCTGGCGTTAAACGCCAGCTTGCTGCTTGTTTCTGGCGTTTAACGCCACTTCCATGCTCTGTTCTGGCGTTAAACGCCAGTCTGGTGCTTGTTTCTGGCGTTTAACGCCAGCTTGATGCTTCTTTCTGGCGTTAAACGCCAGTAAGTTCTTCCTCCAGGGTGAGCTATTTTTAAAGCTGTTTTTCATTCTATTTTTGATTTTTCAGTAGTTTTTGTGACTCCACATGATCATCAACCTAAAAAAAACATAAAATAACAATAGAAAATAAATAGATATAATTAAATAACATTGGGTTGCCTCCCAACAAGCGCTTCTTTAATGTCAATAGCTTGACAATGAGCTCTCATGGAGCCTCACAGATGTTTAGAGCATTGTTGGGACCTCCCAACACCAAACTTAGAGTTTGAATGTGGGGGTTCAACACCAAACTTAGAGTTTGGTTGTGGCCTCCCAACACCAAACTTAAAGTTTGACTGTAGGGGCTTTGGTTGACTCTGCAGTGAGAGAAGCTTTTCATGCTTACTCTCCATGGTTACAGAAGGAGATCCTTGAGTTTTAAACACAAGGTTGTCCTCATTCAGTTGAAGGACCAACTCGCCTCTGTCCACATCAATTACAGCTTTTGTTGTGGCTAGGAAGGGTCTTCCAAGGATGATGGATTCATCCTCATCCTTCCCAGTGTCTAGGATTATGAAATCAGCAGGGATGTAAAGGCCTTCAACCTTTACTAGCACGTCCTCTACTAGTCCATAAGCCTGTTTTCTTAAGTTGTCTGCCATCTCTAATGAGATTCTGGTAGCTTGCACCTCAAAGATCCCAAGTTTCTCCATTACAGAGAGTGGCATTAAGTTTATTCTTGACCCCAGGTCACACAGAGCCTTCTCAAAGGTCATAGTGCCTATGTTACAGGGAATTAGGAATTTACCAGGATCCTGTTTCTTTTGAGGTAGAGTTTGCTGAACCAAGGCATTTAGTTCCTTGATAAGCAATGGAGGTTCATCCTCTCAAGTCTCATTACCAAATAATTTAGCATTCAGCTTCATGATTGCTCCTAAATATTGAGCAACTTGCTCTTCAGTAATGTCTTCATCTTTTTCAGAAGATGAATATTCATCAGAGCTCATGAATGGTAAAAGGAGGTTCAATGGAATCTCTATGGTCTCTAGATGAGCCTCAGATACCTTTGGTTCCTCAAAGGGAAACACCTTATTGGTCACTGAACGTCCCAGGAGGTCTTTCTCACTAGGATTCACGTCCTCTTCCTCCTCTTTGGGTTCGGCCACACCAAGTAAGGTAATGGCCTTGCACTCTCTTTTTGGATTCTCTTCTGTATTGCTTGGGAGAGTACTAGGAGGGGTTTCAGTGACTCTTTTACTCAGCTGGCCCACTTGTGCCTCCAAATTTCTAATGGAGGATCTTGTTTCATTCATGAAACTTAAAGTGGCCTTAGATAGATCAGAGACTATATTTGCTAAGCTAGATGGAGCCTGCTTAGAATTCTCTGTCTGTTGCTGAGTGGATGATGGAAAAGGCTTGCTATTGCTAAACCTGTTTCTTCCACCATTATTAAAGCCTTGTTGAGGCTTTTGTTGATCCTTCCATGAGAAATTTGGATGATTTCTCCATGAGGTATTATAGGTGTTTCCATAGGGTTCCCCCATGTAATTCACCTCTGCTATTGCAGGGTTCTCAGGATCATAAGCTTCTTCTTCAGAAGATGCCTCTTGAGTACTGTTGGATGCAGCTTGCAATCCATTCAGACTCTGAGAAATCATATTGACTTGCTGAGTCAATATTTTATTCTGAGCCAATATGGCATTCAGAGTATCAATTTCAAGAACTCCCTTCCTCTGAGGCATCCCATTACTCACAGGATTCCTTTCAGAAGTGTACATGAACTGGTTATTTGCAGCCATGTCAATGAGTTCCTGAGCTTCTGCAGGCATTTTCTTTAGGTGAATAGATCCACCTGCAGAATGGTCCAATGACATCTTAGATAATTCAGACAGACCATCATAGAATATATCCAGGACGGTCCATTCTGAAAGCATATCAGAAGGACACTTTTTGGTCAGTTGCTTGTATCTCTCCCAAGCTTCATAGAGGGATTCACCTTCTTTTTGTCTGAAGGTTTGAACGTCCACTCTAAGCTTGCTAAGCTTTTGAGGAGGAAAGAACTTGGCTAAGAAAGCCGTGACCGGCTTATCCCAAGAGTTCAGGCTATCTTTAGGTTGAGAGTCCAACCATATTCTAGCTCTGTCTCTTATAGCAAACGGGAAAAGCATAAGCCTGTAGACCTCAGGATTAACCCCATTGGTCTTAACAGTATCACAGATCTGCAAGAATTCAGTTAAGAACTGAAAAGGATCTTCTGATGGAAGTCCATGAAACTTGCAATTCTGTTGCATCAGAGAAACTAATTGAGGCTTTAGCTCAAAATTGTTTGCTCCAATGGCAGGAATTGAGATGCTTCTTCCATGTAAGTTGGAATTTGGTGCAGTAAAGTCTCCAAGAATCTTCCTTGCATTGTTATTATTTTCAGCCATGTCTCCTTCTTTTTCGAAAATTTCTGTCAGATTTTCTCCAAAGAGTTGTGCTTTAGCTTCCCTTAGCTTCCTCTTTAGAGTCCTTTCAGGTTCAGGATCGGCTTCAACAAGAATGTTCTTATCCTTGTTCCTGCTCATATGAAAAAGAAGAGAACAGAAAATAATAGGGATCCTCTTTGCCACAGTAGAGAGGTTCCTTTATGTGAGTAGAAGAGAAGAAAAAGAATTCGAACACAGAAAGAGGGAGAGGGTTCGAATTTTTAAGAAGAGAAGTGTTAGTAGATAAATAAAATAATTAAAAAGAGATGAGGGAGAGAGAATTTCGAAAATTAAATAAAATAAAAATATTTTTGTTTTTATTTTAAAATTAAAGTAAAATTCAAAAATTTTAAAAAGAAAAATGAAATTAAATTAAAATTAAAATTAATTAGTTAATAAAAAGGAATTTTGAAAAAGAGGTTAGTGATTTTCGAAAATTAGAGAGAGAGAGTTAGTTAGGTAGTTTTGAAAAAGATAAGAATCAAACAAAAAGATAAGATTAATTGAAAAAGATTTGAAAATCAAGTTTGAAAAGATAAGAAGTTAGAAAAGATTTTTGAAATTGATTTTGAAAAAGATGTGATTGAAATTTATTTTGAAAAAGATTTGAAAAAGAAATTTAAAAAGATTTGATTTTGAAAATTAAAGTTGATTACTTGACTAACAAGAAACAAAAAGATATGAGTTAAAATTTAAAGATTGAACCTTTCTTAATAGGCAAGTAACACACTTAAAATTTTTGAATCAATCACATTAATTGTTAGCATTAATTTCGAAAATATGAAATAGAAATAAGAAAAAGATTTTGAAAATAAATTTTGAAAATTTCGAAATTATGAAAGAAAAAATGAAAAAGATTTGATTTTTGAAAAATATTTGAAAAAGATAAGGTTTTTAAATTGAAAATTTGACTTGACTCATAAGAAACTATTAAATTTTAAAAAATTTTGAAAAAGTCAACTCAAATTTTCGAAAATTTATGAGAGAATAAGGGAAAGATATTTTTTTGATTTTTGAATTTTTAATGATGGAAGAGAAAAACACAAAAAAAGACACAAGACATAAAAATTATGTAACAAAACAAGAAAAATATGCAAGAACACTTTGAATGTCAAGATGAACACCAAGAACACTTTGAAGATCAAGATGAACATCAAGACTTATTTTTGAAAATTTTTTTAAGAAAAGAAAAACATGCAAGACACCAAACTTAGAAATTTTCAATATTTAGACTTTAATAATTCTAAAATGCATATGAAAAATAAGAAAAGACACAAAACAAGAAAAGTTAAAGATCAAACATATAAAATCATCAAGAACAACTTGAAGATCATGAAGAACACATGCATGAATTTTCAAAAATTTTAAGAAAAGTTAAAAAGATGTAATTGACACCAAACTTAAAATTTGACACTAGACTCAAACAAGAAACACAAAATTATTTTTGGTTTTATGATTTTATTAATTTTTTGGATTTTTTGAAAATTATTTGGAAAAAGAAAAATAAGGATTTCAAAATTTCTAATGAGAATTCCAGGAATCATGCAATGTTAGTCTAAAGCTCCGGTCCATGAATTAGACATGGCTTATTAGCCAGCCAAGCTTTCAGTGAAAGCTCCGGTCCAAAATACTAGACATGGCCAATGGCCAGCCAAGCTTCAGCAGATACAAATCAGGCATATAACAGCTGATTAGATGTGAGTCCACGGACTCTTGTGATGATAAGTTGAAACCTCGGTCCAAAAGAATTAGACATGGCTTCACAGCCAGCCAGATTTCAACAGATCATCATGAAACTCTAGAATTCATTCTTAAAAATTCTGAAGCCATAGAATAATTTATTTTAAAATTTTTTTTGAAAATCTTTTCGAAAATAAAAAATAAAAAGAATAAAAACAAAAAGCTTAAAATAAAATTACCTAATCTGAGCAACAAGATGAACCGTCAGTTGTCCAAACTCGAACAATCCCCGACAACGGCGCCAAAAACTTGGTGCGCAGAAATCGTGATCGTTCATTCCTTGGTAACGGCGCTAAAAACTCAATACGCACGTTCATAATCTTAGTTCTTTGTCACAACTTCGCACAACTAACCATCAAGTGCACTGGGTCGTCCAAGTAATAAACCTTACGTGAGTAAGGGTCGATCCCACGGAGATTGTCAGCTTGAAGCAAGCTATGGTCACCTTGTAAATCTCAGTCAGGCGGATTCAAATGGTTATGGTGAATTGATAATTAAAATATAATAAAATATAATTAAAATATAAAATAGGATAGAGATACTTATGCAATTCATTGGTGAGAGTTTCAGATAAGCGTATAGAGATGCTTTTGTTCCTTCTGAACCTCTACTTTCCTGCTGTCTTCGTCCAATCATTCCTACTCCTTTCCATGGCAAGCTTTATGTAGGGCATCACCGTTGTCAATGGCTACATCCCGTCCTCTCAGTGAAAATGGTCCAAAATACGCTGTCACCGCACGGCTAATCATCTGTCGGTTCTCGATCATACTGGAATAGGATTCAGTAATCCTTTTGCGTCTGTCACTACGCCCAGCACTCGCGAGTTTGAAGCTCGTCACAGCCATCCCTTCCCAGATCCTACTCAGAATACCACAGATAAGGTTTAGACTTTTTGGATCTCAAGAATGGCCGCCAATAATTCTAGCCTATACCACGAAGACTCTGATCTCATGATCAGGAGGCTAACAGATATGCATTCAAGCTTGCTTTCATGTAGAACGGAAGTGTTTGTCAAGCACGCGTTCATAAGTGAGAATGATGATGAGCGTCACATAATCATCACATTCAACATGTTCTTGTGTGCGAATGGATATCTTAGAGAAGAAATAGGCTTGAATTGAATGGAAAAAACAATAGTACTTTGCATTAATTCATGAGGAACAGCAGAGCTCCACACCTTAATCTATGGTGTGTAGAAACTCTACCGTTGAAATACATAAGTGATAATGGTGTAGGCATGGCCGAATGGCCAGCCTTCATAAAGGTCTAAGATAGTATAATATTGATCAAAGATCGGATCAAAGACCCTGAATAGAATAGTAAAAAGTTCTATTTATACTAAACTAGTTACTAGGGTTACAGAAATAAGTAAATGATGCAGAAATCCACTTCCGGGCCCACTTGGTGTGTGCTTGGGCTGAGCATTGAAACTTTCACATGTAGAGGTCTTTCTTGGAGTTAAACGCCAGTTTGTAACCTGTTTCTAGGTTTAACTCTGCTTTGCAACCTGTTTCTGGCGTTTAACTCCAGAATAAGGCAGAAGGCTGGCGTTGAACGCCAGTTTGCATCATCTAAACTTGAGCAAAGCATAGACTATTAAATATTGCTGGAAATCCCTGGATGTCTACTTTCCAACGTAATTGAAAGAGCTCCATTTGGACTCCTGTAGCTCCAGAAAATCCACTTTGAGTGCAGGGAGGTCAGAATCCAACAGCATTTGCAGTCCTTCTTCAACCTCTGAATCTGATTTTTGCTCAAGTCCCTCAATTTCAGCCAGAAAATACCTGAAATCACAGAAAAACACACAAACTCATAGTAAAGTCCAGAAATGTGAATTTTATTTAAAAACTAATAAAAATATAATAAAAACTAACTAAATTATACTAAAAACTATGTAAAAACAATGCCAAAAAGCGTATAAATTATCCGCTCATCAGCGCACCACTCCCCTAAAATTCAAACTTTACCACTCTTCAAGGGTTCCATTGAAACCACATTTATCAAATCCTTTCAATAGTTTTAAGACTAAACCATTTATTGATTTAACATATAGATCAAAATTTTAGAACAAAACTAATTTTTCTCCATCGATGTACACCTCTACTATCTTGCTGATATGATCCTTGAAGATTTTGCTCATCAACCTTTGATAGGTGGCCCCCTGCATTCTTTAGCCCAAATGGCATGACCTTGTAGCAATAGGTCCCTGTTAGTGCTATGAACACCATTTTTTCCTCGTCAAGACGGTGCATCGTGATTTTGTTATACCCCGAGTATGCGTCCATGAAGCTCAGAAATTGGTAGCCCGATGTCGCGTCTACAAGGGCATCGATGTTGGAAAGAGGAAATGAATCTTTTGGACGCGCTTTATTGAGGTCTGAATAGTCAAAGGACATCCTCCACTTCCCATGGGCTTTCCTAACGAGGACCAAGTTTGAGAGCCACGTTGAGTAGTCCAGCTCTCTTATCAAACTGGCTTTCAAGAAGCTGGCCGTCTGCCTGGCTACCTCGTCAGCCCTTTCTGGCGAAATCTTCTTCTTATGCTGTGTGACTGGTTTGGCTTTAGGTTTCACGGCCAAACGGTGGGACATAAAGTCGAGGTCTACCCCTGGCATGTTAGCCAGAGTCCAAGCAAACAGGCCTCCGTTTGCTTTGATGGCCTCGATTTACAAATGTGAACTTGTCTTCTGTGTCCCCTACCGAAAACTTCTCCAGATCCACTTGAGGCTCCGACCTCGTCTTGTCGTCGACTCTCGCATACAAGTCTGCTAGGAACACCCCTGCTATTTCTTTTGACTTCTTTCTTAATGATAGGCTGGCGTTATCGCAAATGACCACCATTTCCAAGTCTCCTTAGACCAGTCCTACAGTTCCACTGTCCGCACAAACATCATTGTAAGGAGCTTCGTGCAGATGACGGCCGACAACTTGTTGATAGTTCTTCTTCCTAAGGTGACGTTGTACGCCATGGAATTCCTCAGAACCATGAACTCTGCCATTGCTGACTTTCTGCTTTTCCCAGATCCAACGCAGATCGGGAGTGTGACTAACTCATCGGGCCTAATGTAGTTATCTCCCAGGCCCACGACCTCGTGCTGATGGCTTTTGAGATCACTCTCTTTGAGCCCCAGGGCGTCGAACACATTACGAAACATGATATTTGAGTCAGCTTCTGTGTCCATGAAGATTCGCTTTACTAGGCCTGTCCAGATTCTCGCCTTAATCACAATTGGCGGGTCCCCGAGGAGGTTTAGACTTTCCGGATCCCAGGAATGCTGCCAATTGGTTCTAGCCTATACCACGAAGATATTAATCTCACGGACTCAGTCCGTGTATTAGATACCCAAGAGATACGCACTCAAGCTGTCGCCCAATGACTACGTTGAGCTCAAATAGAACGGAAGTGGTTGTCAGGCACGCGTTCATAGAGTTGAAAATAATGATGAGTGTTACAGATCATATCATTCTCTAGGTTCAAGAACGAGTGAGTATCTTAGAAATAGAATCAAGCGTGATTGAATAGAAAACAGTAGTAATTGCATTAATTCATGAAGAACAGCAGAGCTCCACACCTTAATCTTTGGGGTGTAGAAATTCCACCGTAGAAAATACATAAGTGAAAGAGGTATAGGTATGGCCGAATGGCCAGTCTCCAAAACATGAACAATGGTCTATGATAGCATTCAAAGATGATAAAAAAGACACACAAAATAAATCTCTAAAAGTAGTTTTTATACTAAACTAGTAACCTAGGGTTACAGAAAATGAATAACTAAGTGCAGATAGTGCAGAAATCTACTTCCGGGGTCCACTTGGTGTGTGCTTGGGCTGAGCATTGAAGCTTTTTCGTGTATAGGCTGTTCCTGGAGTTAAAAGCCAGCTTTGGTGCCAGTTTGGGCGTTTAACTCCAATTCTGGTGCCAGTTTGGGCATTTTACGCAAAGATGTTTTAGGCTGACTTTGAACGCTAGTTTAGGCCATCAAATCTCAGAAAAAGTATAGACTATTATATATTTCTCGAAAGCCCAGGATGTCTACTTTCTAACGCAATTGAGAGCGCACTAATTGGGCTTTTGTAACTCCAGAAAATCCATTTCGAATGCAGCAGGGTCAGAATCCAACAGCATCTGCAGTCCTTTTTCAGCCTCTGAATCAGATTTTTGCTCAGGTCCCTCAATTTCAGCCAGAAAATACCTGAAATCACAAAAAAATACACAAACTCATAGTAAAGTCCAGAAGAGTGATTTTTGAATAAAAATATAATAAAAAGTAATTAAAACATACTAAAAACTATGTAAAAATAATGCCAAAAAGGGTATAAATTATCCGCTCATCACAACACCAAACTTAAATTGTTGCTTGTCTCCAAGCAACTAAAAATAAAATAAGATAAAATAAAGATAATATACAATGAATTCCAAACTCATCAATGAACTTAGTTCTGATTAGATGAGCGGGACTTGTAGCCTTTTTGCTTCTAAACAGTTTTGGCATCTCACTTTATCTTTTGAAGTTCAGAATGATTGGCATCCATAGGAACTTAGAATTCAGATAGTGTTATTGATTCTCCTATTTCAGTATGTTGATTCTTGAACACAGCTACTTTATGAGTCTTGGCCGTGACCCTAAGCATTTTGTTTTCCAGTATTACCACCGGATACATAAATGCCATAGACACATAATTGGGTGAACCTTTTCAGATTGTGACTCAGCTTTGCTAGAGTCCTCAGTTAGAGGTGTCCAGAGCTCTTAAGCACACTCTTTTTGCTTTGGACCACGACTTTAACTGCTCAGTCTCAAGCTTTTCACTTGACACCTTCACGCCACAAGCACATGGTTAGGGACAGCTTGATTTAGCCACTTAGGCCAGAATTTTATTCCTTTGGGCCCTCATATCCATTAATGCTCAAAGCCTTGGATCCTTTTTACCCTTGCCTTTTGGTTTAAAGGGCTATTGGCTTTTTCTGCTTGCTTTTTCTTTTTCTTTTTTTTATTTCACCTTTTTTTTTCTCTTTTTTTTTCTGCAACCTTTTCACTGCTTTTTCTTGCTTCAAGAATCAATTTTATGATTTTTTAGATTATCAATAACATTTCTCCTTTTTCATTATTCTTTCAAGAGCCAACAATTTTAACATTCATAAACAACAAATTAAAAAATATGCACTGTTCAAGTATTCATTCAGAAAACAAAAAGTATTGCCACCACATCAAAATAATTAAACTAATTTCAAGATAGAATTCGAAATCATACACTTCTTGTTCTTTTGCAATTAAAAACATTTTTCATTTAAGAAAAGTAAAGGATTCATAGGACATTCATAGCTTTAAGACATAGACACTAGACACTAATGATCATGTAATAAAGACACAAACATAGATAAAACATAAAGCATAATTTTTGAAAAACAGAAAAATAAGAACAAGGAAATTAAAGAACGGGTCCACCTTAGTGATGGCGGCTAGTTCTTCCTCTTGAAGATCTTATGGAGTGCTTGAGCTCCTCTATGTCTCTTACTTGCCTTTGTTGCTCCTCTCTCATGGCTCTTTGGTGTTCCATCCTTAGTTGTCCCATGTTGGAACATGCATCCTTTGAGGCATCTCAGGAATTTCTAGATGAGGAATTTACTCATGCTCTTGTTGAGGTCCATGAGTGGGCTCTCTTGTTTGCTCCATTCTTCTTCTTAGTTGAACCAGCTTGCCTCTTGAGTCTCTCTTCCATTGAGCTCCTTCCACACAAATGTCCCTAAGGACTTGGTCCAACCTTTGGTCAAAGTTGACCCTTCTAGTGAAAGGGTGAGGATCTCCTTGCATCATTGGCAAGTTGAATGCCAACCTCACATTTTTCGGACTGAAATCCAAGTAATTCCCCTGAACCATTGTGAGCCATTTCTTTGGGTTCGGGTTCACACTTTGATCATGGTTCTTAGTGATCCATGCATTAGCATAGAACTCTTGAACCATTAAGATTCTGACTTGTTGAATGGAGTTGGTGAGAGTTTTCCAACCTCTTCTTTGAATCTCATGTCGGATCTCCGGATATTCACTCTTTTTGAGCTTGAAGGGGACCTCGGGGATCACCTTTTTCTTGGCCACAACTTTATAGAAGTGGTCTTGATGGACCTTTGAGATGAATCTCTCCATCTCCCATGACTCGGAGGTGGAAGCAATTGCCTTCCCTTTTCTCTTTCTAGAGGTTTCTCTGGTCTTAGGTACCATTAATGGTTATGGAAAAACAAAAAGCTTTAGCTTTTCCCACACCAAACTTAGAATGGTTGCTCGTCCTCAAGCAAAAGAAGAAAGAAAGGAGTAGAAGAAGAAGAAATGAAGGAGATGGAGGTGAGGAGAGGGTTCGGCCAAGGGGGTGTATTGTGTATGATGTGTGAAATTGAAGGGAGTGAGGAGGGGTATTTATAGGGTAAGGGAGAGAGGGAATTCGGTTATGAAGGGGTGGGTTTGGGAGGGAAATGGCGTTTAATGCCAGCTCTGCTACCTTTCCTGGTGTTAAACGCCAGTCTGCTGCCCATTTCTGGCGTTTAACGCCAGCCAGACGCCAGATAGCCCTTTCTGGCGTTAAATGCCCAGAGTGCTGCCCATTCTTGCGTTTAACGCCCAGAATGCTGCCAGGCTAGGCATTAAACGCCCATTCTGCTATCCTTACTGGCGTTTAAATGTCAGTAAGCCTGTCCTCCAGGGTGTGCTGTTTTTCATGCTATTTTTCATTTTGCTTTAATTTTGCAGTTATTTTTATGACTTCACATGATCATCAACCTAAGAAAAACATAAAATAACAATGGAAAATAAATGAATATAATTAAATAACATTGGGTTGCCTCCCAACAAGCGCTTCTTTAATGTCAATAGCTTGACAATGAGCTTTTAGAGAGCTTCACATAGACTCAGAGCTTGATGTTGGCCTCCCAACACCAAACTTAGAAGTTGAGTGTGGGGGCTTGATAAACCCATATTTTATGATTCATCTTGTGCTCAATTTGAGTGTTTTTATCAATTCTTCACCCACTTATTCATATGAATTGCATGGTTTTACTTTCCCTTCCTTATTTTATGATATATGAGAAAACATGTTTCCTATGCTTTAAAAATATTAAATTTAATTATCCTTCATTATCATTCGATGCCGTGATTTGTGTGTTAAGTATTTTTAGGTCTCATAGGGCAGGAATAGCTTAAAGGACAGAAAGAAAACATACAAAAATGGAAGGAAAGCATAAAAATGGAGTTTTGAAGAAAAGGCAGCGACGCGAACGCATGGATGACGCGGACGCGTGCCTAGCGCGAAATGGCACTGACACGAACACGTGACTGACGCGGACGCGTGACTGACGCAAACACGTGACAAGGAAAAACTCCAAACCACGCAAACGCGTGTCCCACGCGCACGCGTGACGGACGCCACGTACAGGAATCTACAGAAAACGCCCCCAGCGATTTCTGGACCCCTTTTCGGCCCAAATCCAAGCCAGAAACACAGAATATAAGCCAGAGAATGGAGGAATCAAGGGATGACGTTTTTACAACATTCAATATACACAATTTCAGGTTTTAAATGCAGCTTTTAAAGAGAGAGGCTCTCTCCTCTCTCTCACGTTTTAGGATTAGAATTTCTTTTATTTTATTTTATGATTACTACTTTAATGCCAGGTTCAATGTTCCTTTAATTTAATGTTTTTCTTCTACTTTTATTTATTCCAATGCTTTTACTTGTTAACGTTCCAATTTAGCTTATGAACCTTTTCATGTCAAGATTTAAATATTCTATTTAATATAATTCGAGGTATTTCAGAATTATGATTATTTTATTCTATTTATGATGTTTTCAATTTAATTTAGATTTATTTTCTCCTTTTGGCTTTGGTTAAGTAATTGGTAACACTTGAGTTATCAAACTCAGCGGTTGATTGAGATTTGGGAATTGCTGATTAATTTAGATCACTCTAAAGCTAGTCTTTCCACGGGAGTTGACTAGATCTTGAGGATCAAGTTAATTAGTCTACTTGACTTTCCTTTATTTAGTAAGGGTTAACTAAGTGGGAGCGATAAACAATTCTCATCACACCTGATAAGGATAACTAGGATAGGATTTCCAGTTCTCATACCTTGCCAAGAGATTCTTTATAATTATTAATTTAATTTTCTTGCCATTTAAATTTCTTGTTTCCTATTTCAAAAACGCAAAAATATATCTTTTTCCATAACCAATAATAAACACACCTCCCTGCAATTCCTTGAGATACGACCCGAGGTTTAAATACTTCGGTTATAAATTTTATTGGGTTTGCTTAAGTGACAACCAAAACTTTTGTACAAAAGGATTCTCTATTGGTTTAGAAACTATACTTGCAACGCGATTATAATTTTATTAAAAATTTCTTTACCAACATTAAATCCCGAACGTCAAAAATGGCGCCGTTGCCGAGGAATTGCAAACGTCTGCCTTATTATTGGTTATTGTAAATATTTTACTTTGCTTGTTTATTTGCTTTTATTTTTTCCTTTTAATTTTTATTAGTTACTATGAGTTTTCACCCTTGTCGCTTTGAGTTTGGTTCCAATATTGTTGCAAGGAATGGAAATTATAACAGGAACATGCATCAAGGTCAAAACAATCAAAGATGGATGGAGCCACGAGGATCTAATCAACCCTTTAGGCAACAACACCTTCTAAACTACCATGGACGACGACCATTCAACAATGCATGTCGAGACAATAGTTATGGTGGGCCCTTTCGTGACAACCAACACCCACCAAATTACTATGGTCAAGAGCCATTCCGAGGTGCATACCAAGATGATAGATATGGTGGACCCCTCGTAGTTACCAACAAGCCCCATCATATGCCTATGACCCACCTCATCAGCATAACTATGAACCACCATACTCACAAGTCCCCTACCACCATTCACCTCCATATGACCCTAATTCTTATCCACCCCAATTCCAATCCAATTACTCCCAAGAACCACTACGTCTTTATGCACCATGTCAATATCCATCAACCCAAGAATCACGGGAGCGTCTCAAGGAAACAGTGGAAAAATTTCATGCAACCCTTCACCAACTGGAGCAAGCGATTAATCGATTACCTTCCCAACGTTCGGACACTCAAGGTACCCCCATGGCTTCATGAGGGCAATCTAATGAAGAACGTAGCATGAAGGAGATACTGGAAACTCCAATGGACGATAAGGAGCATGACTTTGTATTGGAACAAGTGGAGGAAGCTGAAATTATCGAAGAAGAAGAATTGGTTGAAGACTTAGGAGATGCTGAACCTCCATGGGAATCCAGAATTGTGGAGAATTCCATCAAAGAAGTAGCAATTGATGCTAAGAAGGATAGTGCACAGCCCCCAAAGCAGGTATCTTATGAAGAATTGGACGGAACAACTCAGGACGCGAGTTTCTTTGATAATGATAATCACGAATCAAGTTCTCCTAGTAATAAACTTGCATCCGCAAGTAAATTCTCTGAGATTGAAGAATCTTCCCCAAGTGAATACGAAAATGATGCGGAGGTAGACTTCTCTCAACCTCCAAATTATGACTTGAGTGATGAGGAAGATATCGAAGACTTTGATCAAAACGTGGTTCCAGTTGAAGAAGTTTGCAAGGAAGTGGAAGAATTCACAGAAGAACACAAGGGAGTAGAGCTTGCAAAACCACTGGAAACACCTTTTCCAAGGCCATTACCATCCAATACAAATTTCAAGTGGGTAAAATCCTTAGCCTTTATCTTTACTTTTCCACTTGAATATAGTTTGCTTGAAACAGATGGCCAGCTTAGAGCTCTTTGCGACTTTAAGAGTAAAAGCGAAATGGTTCATGCTCAAGGCTGGTGTGCAAGATTCAACGAGGTTCCACGCTTCACTTTGAAGGGTAGGGATTGGTTTCGAGTTTGATTGAATGGGTCTCGGAAGATGTTTGGTCATCTTGGTGAGAATACAACTTCCAAACCGCCCAGCTGGAAAAAAATAGATCGAAACAAAGGTGGATATAAAAGCAAGGTTTGGGATCTTGGAATCTATTCAAATATTCAGCACCCCGGGAGCCTGAAAACCTGTTTGAATTTGCTCAAGGGCTTTACATGCCTAGTTTGGGACCCTAGAGGCTGTTGGCATTCCAAACAGTGGTAGAGATTTTTGGATGAATTCAAGCACAAGCCACCATAGCAGGAAGCTCAGCAAATATCCAACTTAAGGACTTTAACCAAAAGTGCTAGGTGGGAGACAACCCACCATGATATGATCGTTCCTCTTTCAATTTTGATTTTATTTCGTTTTGTTTGTTTTTGAGTTTTATTTTATTCTATTTTCATTGAACCTGGAATTATTCATAACACCTACATTAGCATTGCATTTTGCATCCTGCATATAGAAAAAAAAAAAGAGGCACCCCACGCGTGCGCATGGGCCACGCGTGGGCGTTGAGTCGAAATCGGCGTCACAAATCCAACGCCCAAAAAGTTGGGCTGGAATCGTGCGGCTGTGGTGCATTAGGCATAATTTGGGCCATGCGATCACGTCGGCGATGCGAACGCGTCACCTTCCTTATATCTCACCCACGCAATCGCGTCAGTGACGCGAACACGTCACTTTCACTTTACACACACTACGCAAAAGCGTGGGCGATGCGTACGCGTCGCATGGAAATCATTGCCCCTAATTGGAAACAGAGAGTTGTGCCAAAATGACGCTGAAATTGTGCGTTTAACACAATTCTTAGTGACGCGTACGCGTGCCCCACGCGTACGCGTCACTTTCATTATCCATCAATCACGCGATCGCGTCAATGACGCGTTCGCGTCATTTCCTTTTCGCCCTAAACACGCGTTCGCGTGCTCCATGTGTTCGTGTGGATTCAAATACCCTAACCCCAACCCACGCAAAACCCTACCCCTTTTGCGTCCCCAAATCCCCTCCCTCTCCCTCTGCACTCTCTCTTCTCCCTTCCCCCAACCACCACATCACCACCACCTCTCACCGAACCGCCACCTTCGCCGACCAGAAACGCCGCGCCACCCCCTACTGGAACTACCCCCTTATCTTCTTCTTCTCTCTTCCTCCACTCCACTACCCTTCTCACCCCACTGCCGCGCCACCCCGTCACCGAGCCGCCCAGCGCCGCCGCCACCTCCCAGAACCTCCAGCCAACCACCACCAACCCCATTACCTTAACCCTACTCACCCCCTCTCTCTCTGCCAACCCCACCGCCGCCAAGGACCATTGCCCCGCAGCCCTGCAACCACCGCGAGACCCTAGCGCCGCCGTGTCTACCACCCAACCCAACACCATCTCTCTGAGCCCTAATTCCGTTCCTCTGCACACCAGGTTCCGCAAAATAGCGATGCCCTTTTCCGTTAGTTAGTTAGTTTTTCGAATTATGTTCAAATTAGGATAGTTAGAGATGCATGATCGTAGTGGATTTTAGGTGGTTAGGTAGCTAGGATGTGGTTAGTGGATTTAGGCCTAATAATTGCACCGTTCTTGTTAATTGTTTAATCTATTTCACAATTTCGAATATGCTGTGATGATGATGTTGTTCATATGCTATCCCTTACTATTCTTTGATGTAGATTGAGTTGTTTATTTTGAATTCCTGTGAATTACTAATTGTTACTCTTTTCTGCACTATTTTATTATCATATGAACTGGTTTTTGCTGTTGTTTATTACCTGTGAATGTCCAATTTTAGACGAAATGCTGTCCAATTTTTTTCAGCAAATTGTTTTAATCAACTACCATTCATGAATTAGTTTTGGAACTTTCTAATTTTGCACTAAATGGTTTTAACCAAAGCAATTCATGAATGCACGGGCCAGCTTTCTTATTCTTTCTGCTTCCCTTATTTAATTAAATCAAATTATTGATGATTTCACTTTGAATTTGCAAAACTTTTGCATGATTAATCATCAATAATCTGCACTTTTTACTTGAATTTGAGTTACTTGTTTTCAAATTTGTGCAATTTTAGTTATTGGGAACCACAACACCATGCCACTAACTTTAATTTCATTTTTAACTCTTAACCATTTTTAACTTCCTAACTTTTTAGTTTTCAACTAACCACTTTCAAACCACTTCAAGGCATGTTTAGTTTTGTTCCTAGTTAGCAAACAATTCTGCACATATCAGTAATCTTGAATTGTGATTTTCATTCTCAAACTTTTCACTCGAATACAATTCAAAATTTTACACCTATTTAACTCAATTCATGCTTATATTCCTACTTTATGCCTATTTTGCCAATCTATGCTTCTATTGATATATTCCTATTTACTTACCTGTTTTCCTACTTTAGTTCTTAAACTGTATCCTGGAATTTCTGCTTTTTAGGATGTCTGACCCTAAAAGTAAAGGAAAGGGCAAAGAAACCACTGGCAAAAGGAAAAGAGAAGAATCCTCTACCTCTATTTTGGATATCCTCCACGACGATTCCTGGCGGGAGAAGAACTTTACCCCGCAGGAAAAGGCCGATCAGCTACTGCCTGCCACAGACCCTGTCAAGTTTACCAACAGATACTGTGAGCTTAAGTATCCAGTTTTTGCCACTTCCAGAAACCTATACCTGGAAAGGACCCTCAAAATTCCAGAAGAACTCAAACAATACACTTCAGATCAAATTAAACAGAGAGGCTGGTTCTTCTTGGAAAGGAACTTGACTGAAGTTAACTCATCCTGGGTCAAAGAATTCTATTGCAACTACTTCAAAACATCCCTGGATGCAGTCCAACTCAGAGGCAAGCAGATACTGGTTACTGAGGAAGCAATAGAAGAAATCCTCCACCTCCAGCCCAAATCCGATCAACCAGATGGTTACCAAAAAGTTGAGGAGGATATAAGATTCATGAGATTTGATTGGGACGCAGTCACGAGGACCATAGCTCTTGATCCCACTGTCCCATGGGTTATGAGCAAATCCACAGTGGCCCCAAAAGGAATTAAGATTATCTATCTGAATGATGAGGCTCGACTTTGGCAGCAGATTTTGAGTAAATACGTGATGCCGAGCACTCATGAGACGGAGGTGCCAGCTGCTATGATTACCCTCATCTGGTGTGTGATGGAGGGAAAAGACTTATATCTGCCCCGCTTTATCCGGTATTACATGGACAGAGTCCATGTCAGAGGCACCCTCCCTTTTCCTTACTTGATTACTCAGCTGGGCCGCCGAGCTGAGGTACCCTGAGAGCTGGCAGATGAAAAGCCCACCGCCACAGACTGCAAGAAGATCATCCCTCACAGTAGGAAGTTTCAGGCTTTAGGCTACCGGCCTCCTTTTCTCACTGACTCTGCTGAGGCAGCCACATCTTCTGCTGCCCCTTCAAGCCCTGCTGTACCAGCCACCACTACTGCACCTTCACCTGCTACAGAGCCCATCTACCACCTCGTGCATCGCTTATTTGACCGGTTGGACCAGATGCAGTGCCGCAACCACCGGCGATATGAGAGATCTGAGCGTCGCAGCAAGCGACGCTATGAGCACTTAAAGCTGATGATCCGATCTGGCCACCACGACATCCCCTCCGAGCCTGACACCCCTTCTGAGCCATCTGAGGAGGAGGCAGACGATCGTGAGAAGGAGGAACATGCAGAGGCTGAGCAGGTAGGACCTGAGTAGGCTGCGCCACACCATGAGGAGCCCCATCAGATACAGCCGGCTGATCCAGAGATCTCTCTGCAGACAAAGCCTCCACTTCAGCAGGCAGACCCTCCGACACTCATACAGATTGTAGACCCTTAGCTCACCACAGAGACACCTACTGCACATCCTTCTAGTGATGACACTTCCTCACACCCAGCTTGAGTAAGCATCGAGGACGATGCTATTATTTAAGTGTGGGGAGGTCGCCATCTCTGGCGAACTTTATTTTGGTGAACCACTTTTCAGACTCTCTTTTATCCTATTTTGTTTATTTTCTGTATTTTTATTTTATCTTATCTTATTTATCTTTCAGTACGTGCACATTTTTCTTTTGCTGTATTTTTACTTTATTTCCGCATTTTGCACTTTGACTTATATAGATATATCTTAGATATTTAGTTTAGTTTGCACTTTTAGCTTATTAAGTTATGATATAGAATATATGGATTAATGAGTTTAGTTTACCCTTTTTAGCATACGATAATTTGGATTAATTGGAAATAAAAAAAGGAGTAAACTAGAAACTTTAGTTTAACAGAATCACAATAATCCACACACTGTATATATATAGAAACAAATGTGAGTTAGTTAATAACATTTCTTCAAGGAAGAACACTAAGTTTTTAAGAGCCATCCTAAGATTCACATTGAGTTGAATGTAACTTCTTGGGTTGATGGATATGGACATGGTGCATAAGGACGTGGTGGTTCTTGGGAGTAATTGGATTGGAATTGGGGTGGATAAGAATTAGGGTCATATGGAGGTGAATGGTGGCAGGGGATTTGTGAGTATGGTGGTTCATAGTTATGCTGATGAGGTGGATCATAGGCATATGATGGGGCTTGTTGGTAACTACGAGGGGGTCTACCATATCTATCATCTTGGTATGCACCTCGGAATGGCTCTTGACCATAGTAATTTGGTGGGTGTTGGTTGTCACGAAAGAGTCCACCATAACTATTGTCTCGACATGCATTGTTGAATGGTCGTCGTCCATGGTAGTTTACTAGTTTGGAAGGTGTTGTTGCCTAAAGGGTTGGTCAGATCCTTGTGGCTCCGTCCATCTCTGATTGTTTTGACCTTAATGCATGTTCCTGTTATAATTTCCATTCCTTGCAATAATATTGGAACCAAACTCAAAGCGACGGGGGTGAGAACTCATAGTAACTAATAAAAATTAAAAGGCAAAAATAAAAGCAAATAAACAAGCAAAGTAAAATATTTACAATAACAAAAAATAAGGCACACGTTTGCAATTCCCCGACAACGGCGCCATTTTTGATGTTCGGGATTTAATGTCGGTAAAGAAATTTTTTATAAAATTATAATCGCATTGCAAGTATAGTTTCTAAACCAACAGAGAATCTTTTCGTACAAAAGTTTTGGTTTTCACTTAAGCAAACCCAATAAAATTTATAACCGAAGTATTTAAACCTCAGGTCGTATCTCAAGAAATTGCAGGGAGGTGTGTTTATTATTGGTTATGGAAAAAGGTATATTTTTGGGTTTTTGAAATAGGGAACAAGGAATTTAAATGGCAAGAAAATTAAATTAATAATTATAAAGAATCTCTTGGCAAGGTATAAGAACTGGAAATCCTATCCTAGTTATCCTTATCAGGTGTGATGAGAATTGTTTATCGCTCCCACTTAGTTAACCTTTATTAAATAAAGAAAAGTCAAGTGGACTAATTAACTTGATCCTCAAGTCCTAGTCAACTCCCGTGGAAAGACTAGCTTTAGAGCGATCCAAATTAATCAGCAATTCCCAAATCTCAATCAACCGCTGAGTTTGATAACTCAAGTGTTACCAATTACTTAACCAAAGCCAAAAGGAGAAAATAAATCTAAATTAAATTGAAAGCATCATAAATAGAATAAAACAATCATAAGTCTGAAATACCTCGAATTATATTAAATAGAATATTTAAATCTTGACATGAAAAGGTTCATAAGCTAAATTGGAACATTAACAAGTAAAAGCATTGGAATAAATAAAAGTAGAAGAAAAATATTAAATTAAAGGAACATTGAACCTGACATTGAAGTAGTAATCATAAAATAAAATAAAAGAAATCCTAATCCTAAAACTTGAGAGACAGGAGAGAGCCTCTCTCTCTCTAAAAGCTACATCTAAAACCTAAAATTGTGTATATTGAATGTTGTAAAAACGTCCTCCCTTGATTCCTCCATTCTCTGGCTTATATTCTGTGTTTCTGGCTTGGATTTGGGCCGAAAAAGGGTCCAGAAATCGCTGGGGGCGTTTTTAAGAGAACAACATTTCTTCAAGGAAGAACACTAAGTTTTTAAAAGCCATCCTAAGATTCACATTGAGTTGAATGTAACTTCTTGATTTCTACTTGCATGACATACATAACTGATATATGGTTTTTGAGTCAAAGAACACACAACCCGTGAGTTTTTTAGCTTAATTGTATGGTTGCATTTAACCATAAATTTTATTCCTGTATGTTTCGCCCTTCTTTTTTATGCTTGTAATCTTGACTTTGTTTCAATCTATATGTCCAATATAGAATGTAGATACATACCCACATATGATTGAGGCCATCATTTGAATTTCACCTTACATATCCCAAATAAGCCTACCTCCTACACCGCCTTTGTTAGCCCCCTTGAACCTTTTAATCCCCTTTTGTTCTATAACCACATTACTAGCCTTAAGCAGAAAAACAAGTTAAAAATCCCAAGTTGAATCCTTGGTTAGCTTAAGATAGAGACTGTGTATCCAATAAGTGTGGGAAAACGTGGGAACATGGGTTGATAGGAAAGGATTAAATTAATAAAATAATCAGGATTTCGGGAGCATACTCATATGAAACCAAAATAAATGAAAATACCTTATGCATTGATATATGTTATGTTTATTTTTAAAAAAAAATCATTTTTAGTTAAAGAAATAAGGGGACAAAATTACCCCAATAATAAGTTTAGTGAAGAAATCAATGCACATGAGGTAAAATCAAAATGAAGTTGGTACATGAGTATGTGACACAAAGGTGAAAAAAATTGGGAAAACCAGGATAATTTTAATTATATATAGAGTATGTATATGTTAGGTGAGATCTTAGACTAATTAAGGATTCAACTTATAGCTCACTTAACCTTATATATACCCTTACCTTTACCTTGGCCTCATTACAACCTTGAAAAAGACCTCATGATGTTTGTATGTATACATTATATATTTGTTGATTGGTTAGATGAAGAACAAAGTTTTAGAAAGCAGGAATAGAAAAGAATAGAGTGATTAACCCCAAACACTGAGTGACTAGAGAGTAAACACAAAATCCAGTGAGGGTTCAATAGCTCATCTCCATATATCCAGATTTAATTATTTAATTGTCTTGCAAGTTTGTGAAATATCTTAACCCAACTCAATTGTGAAAATGCTTTAACATGATTTAGGTTTGGCTATGCATATATGATTCCTTGAAATTATGAATCAAACTAACCACATGAAAGCTCTATATATATATATATATATATATATATATATATATATATATATATATATATATATAGGTGAATAGTAATTAGAATTGCATGATTCATTTAGGTAGCTTGCATTTAGAATAGATTGCATTGCATAAGATTCCACCATTCTACCTTTACTCTTTCTCTTGGATTTAGCATGAGGACATGCTATTGTTTAAGTATGGGGATGTTGATAAACCCATATTTTATGATTCATCTTGTGCTCAATTTGAGTGTTTTTATCAATTCTTCACCCACTTATTCATATGAATTGCATGGTTTTACTTTCCCTTCCTTATTTTATGATATATGTGAAAACATGTTTTCTATGCTTTAAAAATATTAAATTTAATTATCCTTCATTACCATTCGATGCCGTGATTTGTGTGTTAAGTATTTTCAGGTCTCATAGGGCAGGAATAGCTTAAAGTACAGAAAGGAAACATACAAAAATGGAAGGAAAGCACAAAAATGGAGTTTTTAAGAAAAGGCAGCGACGCGAACGCATGGATGACGTGGACGCGTGCCTAGTGCGAAATGGCACTGACACGAACGCGTGACTGATGCGGACGCGTGCCTGGAGAAGAACGCAATTGACGCGGACGAGTAACTGACGCGTACGCGTAACTGACGCATACGCGTGACAAGGAAAAACTCCAAACCACGCGAACGCGTGACCCACGCGCACGCGTGACGGACGCCACGTACAGGAATCTGCAGAAAACGCCCCCTGCGATTTCTGATCCCCTTTTTTGGCCCAAATCCAAGCCAGAAATACAGAATATAAGCCAGAGAATGGAGGAATCAAGGGAGGACGTTTTTACAACATTCATTATACACAATTTTAGGTTTTAGATGTAGCTTTTAGAGAGAGAGGCTCTTTCCTCTCTCTCAAGTTTTAGGATTAGGATTTCTTTTATTTCATTTTATGATTACTACTTCAATGCAGGTTCAATGTTCCTTTAATTTAATATTTTTCTTCTACTTTTATTTATTCCAATACTTTTACTTGTTAATGTTCCAATTTAGCTTATGAACCTTTTCATGTCAAGATTTAAATATTTTATTTAATATAATTCGAGCTATTTTAGACTTATGATTGTTTTATTCTGTTTATGATGCTTTCAATTTAATTTAGATTTATTTTCTCCTTTTGGCTTTGGTTAAGTAATTGGCAACACTTGAGTTATCAAACTCAGCGGTTGATTGAGATTTGGGAATTGCTGATTAATTTGGATCGCTCTAAAGCTAGTCTTTCCACAGGAATTGACTAGGACTTGAGGATCAAGTTAATTAGTCCACTTGACTTTTCTTTATTTAGTAAGGGTTAACTAAGTGGGAGCGATAAACAATTCTCATCACACCTGATAAGGATAACTAGGATAGGATTTCCAGTTCTTATACCTTGCCAAGAGATTCTTTATAATTATTAATTTAATTTTCTTGCCATTTAAATTCTTTGTTCCCTATTTTAAAAACCCAAAAATATACCTTTTTCCATAACCAATAATAAACACACCTCCCTGCAATTCCTTGAGATACGACCCGAGATTTAAATACTTCGGTTATAAATTGTATTGGGTTTGCTTAAGTGACAACCAAAACTTTTGTACGAAAGGATTCTCTGTTGGTTTAGAAACTATACTTACAACGCGATTATAATTTTATAAAAAATTTCTTTACCGACATTAAATCCCGAACGTCAAGGCTCTGTTTGACTCTGTATTGAGAGAAGCTTTTCATGCTTCCTCTCCATGGTTACAGAAGAAGATCCTTGAGCCTTAAATACAAGGTAGTCCTCATTCAATTGAAGGACTAACTCTCCTCTGTCCACATCAATCATAGCTCTTGCTGTGGCTAAGAAGGGTCTTCCAAGGGTGATGGATTCATCTTCATCCTTCCCAGTGTCTATTATGAGGTCAGTAGGGATGTACAGGTCTTCAACCTTCACTAAAACATCCTCTACAAGTCTATAAGCCTGTTTCCTTGAATTGTCTTCCATCTCTAGTGAGATTTTTGCAGTTTGTACCTCAAAGATTCCTAGTTTCTCCATTATAGAGAGTGGCATGAGGTTTATACTTGATCCAAGGTCACACAGAGCCTTCTTAAAGGTCATGGTGCCTATGATATAGGGTATTAAGAATTTTTCGGAGTCCGGTTTCTTCTGAGGTCATTTCTGTTGAGCCAGGGTATTTAGTTCATTAATGAGCAATGGAGGTTCATCCTCCTAAGTCTCATTACCAAATAACTTGGCATTCACCTTCATGATTTCCCCTAGATACTGAGCAACTTGCTCTTCAATAATGTCTTCATCCTCTTCAGAGGAAGAATACTCATCAGAGCTCATGAATGGTAACAGTAAGTTCAGTGAAATCTCTATGATCTCTGTATGAGCCTCAGATTCCTCTGGTTCCTCATTAGAGAACTCCTTGGTGGCCAGTGGACGTCCATTGACGTCTTCCTCATTAGAAATCACTGCCTTTTGAGTCTCTCCAGGTTCGGCCGTGTGGGGTATATTGATGGCCTTGCACTCTCTTTTTGGATTCTCTTCTGTATTGCTTGGGAGAGTACTAGGAGGGATTTCAGTAACTCTTTTACTCAGTTGACCCACTTGTGCCTCCAAATTTCTAATGGAGGACCTTGTTTCAGTCATGAAACTTTGAGTGGTCTAAGATAGATCAGAGACTATGGTTGCTAAGTCAGAGACGCTCTGCTTAGAATTCTCTGTCTGTTGTTCAGAAGATGATGGAAAAGGCTTGCTATTGCCAAACCTATTTCTCCCACCATTATTATTATTATTGAAGCCTTAATTCGGCTTCTACTGATCCTTCCTTGAGAGATTTGGATGATTCCTCCATGAAGGATTATAGGTGTTTCCATAGAATTCTCCCATGTAATTCACCTCTTCCATTGCAGGATTCTCAGGGTCATAAACTTCTTCTTCAGAGGAAGCTTCTTTAGTACTGCCGGATGCAGCTTGTATTCCCGTCAGATACTGAGAAATCATATTGACTTGCTGAGTCAATATTTTATTCTGAGTCAATATGGCATTCAGAGTATCAACCTCAAGAACTCATTACTTCTGAGTTGTCCCATTATTCATAGGAATTCTTTCAGAAGTATACATGAACTGGTTATTTGCAACCATTTCAATGAGTTCCTGGGCTTCTGCAGGCATCTTCTTCAGATGAAGAGATCCACCAGCAGAGTGATCCAATGACATCTTGGACAATTCAGACAGACCATAATAGAATATACATAAGATGCTCCATTTTGAAAGCATGTCAGAAGGACACCTTCTGATCAATTGCTTGTATCTTTCCCAAGCTTCATAGAGGGATTCACCTTCCGTTTGTCTAAAGGTTTGGACTTCCACTCTAAGCTTGCTCAACTTTTGAGGTGGAAAGAATTTGTCCAAGAAAGCATTGACCAACTTTTTCCAAGAGTTTAGGCTATCTTTAGGTTGTGAGTCCAACCATATCCTAGCTCTGTCTCTTACAGCAAAGGGGAAAAGCATAAGTCTGTAGACCTCAGGATTAACCCCATTGGTCTTAACAGTGTCACAGATTTGCGAGAATTCAGCTAAAAACTGATGAGGATCTTCCAATGGAAGTCCATGAAACTTGTAATCCTACTACATTAGAGAAACTAATTGAGGCTTAAGCTCAAAGTTGTTTGCTCCAATTGCAGGAATTGAGATGCTCCTTCCACAGAAGTCAGAAGAGGGTGCAATAAAGTCACCAAGTATTTTTCTTGCATCTCCACCATTGTTATTGGGTTCGGCCATGTCTTCTTCTTTTTCGAAAATTTCTATTAGGTCCTTTCCAGAGTGTTGTGCTTTAGCTTCTCTTAGCTTCCTCTTTAGAGTCCTTTCAGGTTCTGGATCAGCTTCAACAAGAATGTTCTTATCCTTGCTCCTGCTCATATGAAAAAGAAGATAACAGAAAAGAATAGGAATCCTTTATGTCACAGTATAGAGATTCCTTTATGTGAGTAGAAGAATAGAAGAGTAGAATGAAGAAGAGAGAAGATGAAGAATTTGAACACAGAGAGGGAGAGAGGGTTCGAATTATAAGAAGAAGAGAAGTGTTAGTAAATAGATAAATAAATAAATAAATAGAAAGAGATGAGGGAGAGAGAAATTCGAATTTTAAATTAAAAAAAGAAAAATATTTTTGTTTTTATTTTAATTATTAG
The DNA here is from genome assembly GCF_059453495.1 of Arachis ipaensis. NCBI lineage: Eukaryota > Viridiplantae > Streptophyta > Magnoliopsida > Fabales > Fabaceae > Arachis > Arachis ipaensis. The sequence goes on along the minus strand of NC_142442.1, from coordinate 119,873,365 downwards.
TTAGAATTCGAAAATTAAAAAGAGAAATAGAATAAAATTAGAATTTAAAACAATTAGTTAATTAAAAAGAATTTTGAAAAAGGGGTTAGTTATTTTCGAATATTGGAGAGAGAAAAGTAGTTAGGTGGTTTTGAAAAAGATAAGAAATAGTAAAACGAACAAAAAGTCAAGTGGTTAATTGAAAAGATTTGAAAATCAATTTTGAAAAGATAGGAAGTTAGAAAAGGATTTTGAAATTCAATTTTGAAAAAGATATAATTGAAATTCATTTTGAAAAAGATTTGAAAAGAAAATTAAAAAGATTTGATTTTTGAAATTAAAGTTGATTACTTGACTAACAAGAAACTAAAAGATATGATTCTAGAATTTAAAGATTGATCCTTTCTTAATAGGGAAGTAACAACTTGAAAATTTTTGAATCAAAACATTAAATGTTAGCAATAAATTTGAAAATATGAAATAAAAATAAGAAAAAGATTTTGAAAATCAATTATGAAATTTTCGAAAATGTTGAGAAGAAAATGAAAAAGATTTGATTTTTGAAAAAGATTTGAAAAGATAAAGTTTTTAAATTGAAATATTGACATGACTAATAAGAAACAACTTAATTTTAAAAAATTTTGACCAAATCAACTCAAAATTTCGAAAGTTATGAGTAAAATAAGGGAAAGATATTTTTCTTATTTTTGAATTTTTTAATGAGGAGAGAGAAAAATATCTAATTGACACAAAACATAAAAATTTAAGATCAAAACAAAAATGCATGCAAGAACACTTTGAATGTCAAGATGAACATCAAGAACACTTTGAAGATCATGATGAACATCAAGAACATGTTTTTGAAAATTTTTAAGAAAATAAAGACATGCAAGACACCAAACTTAAAAAATTTTAATGTCTAGACACTAATAGTTCAAGAATGCATATGAAAAACAAGAGAAAATACCAAATAAGAAAAATTAAAAATCAAACAATGAAAATTATCAAGAACAATTTGAAGATCATGAAAGAACACATGCATGTATTTTTCAAAAATTAAAGAAAGATTAAAGCATGCAATTGACACCAAACTTAAAATTTGACACTAGACTCAAATAAGAAACACAAAATTTTTTTGGTTTTTATGATTTTAAATTTTTTTTTTGAAATTTTTTTTGGGAATTAATTTGGAAAAAGAAAATAAAGAAATTCAAAATTTTTAATAAGAATTCCAGGATTCATGCATTGTTAGTCTAAAGCTTCGGTCCAAAAGATTAGACATGGATAAATAGCCAGCCAAGCTTTAAGTGAAAGCTCCGGTCCAAAAGATTAGACATGGCCAAATGGCCAGCCAAGCTTCAGCATACAAATACAGACATACAATAGCCAAATAGATGGGAATTCAAGGGATCTTGCCATGATAAGTAGAAGCCTCAGCCCAAAAGATTAGACATGGCTTAACAGCCAGCCAGGCTTCAACATATCTCATGAAACTCTAGAATTCGTTCTTAAAAACTATGAAGAACAAATTTTTTTTATTTTTCGAAATTAAAATAAAAAAACTTAGCTTTTAGCATAACCTCAGCTCTTTTTATCAGTCTGAGTAAGATACGACTTATTTGATTTTCAAATTGGAATTGAATTAGAGATTTTCTAATACTACTAGATATTCTTGAGTTCTTTATTATGTTAATTTCCAATTCTTGCTTGATCATTGAGATTCGTGGTCAATACAGATTAATTAATATTTAGTTTAAGTATAAAGGATATATATTACCTCTCCTTTTCCTTCCCTTTCAAACAAAAAAGAATGATTGAAGTTTTTCTATTTGGAATTGTGTTAGGACTAATCCCTATTACTTTGGCTGGATTATTCCTAACTGCATATTTACAATACCAACGTGGTGATCAATTGGACCTTTGATTAATTAACATCTCGTTTGTTTAGTGATGTTTATTGACCTCCTATTTCTTTTCTTTGTTTTAACCACAATTCCCAGGAGGTCAAATTCAGCCTTTAAACTACTGTTAAATTATTTCATTGTCATTCTCAATATAACAAGAATGGAATCACGCTCTGTAGGATTTGAACCTACGACATCGGGTTTTGGAGACTCACCTTCTACCGAACTGAACTAAGAGCGCTTATTATTTATTTTTTTTAATAACATAATAATATTATATTAATAAAATATTATTAAATTTTAAGTGACCCCAATACATCTTGCTTGCATATACCATATACTATATATAAATAGTGATATATATGTATCTCCAATTTGAATCGGTCTCAATTGATCCCTTATTACTTCTCCTACGATAAGTATTAGTTCGAGATAGGGATGACAGGATTTGAACCCATGACATTTTGTACCCAAAACAAACGCACTACCAAGCTGCGCTACATCCCTTTCAATTGGTTTCCTGTGTCATTGTAAAGAATCTTTGTCTTGTTTTCCACATTTTCTCCGTTGTATATATATTATATAATATATATATTTGGTTCGAGTCTGTATAGCCCTATCCTAAGATAATAATATATATATTTCTATTTCTTGTTAAATATACTCACAAATTGAGTATCTAATATATCGCATTTATTAGTATTCTAGATTTAGAATACTATACATAATAATATTATACCTTGGATTTTGAAATATAAGAGAATTTCTCATAGAATAGAATAGGTTATGTTAATATTAGATAGAATAATGAAAAATTTCAAAATTAGATAGAATTCTAAATAGATTAAATAATCAAATTCTAGAAATTCGATATTCCAATCGACTAATAACATATATTACAATCGACTAATAACAACTACTAATTTGTTTCTGTTAGATTTTCCACATTCATAGGAGTACATTTATGTTTTTTCTTTATGACTATGATATTTTTTGGGCATTTCTAATAATATCCAGTCTTATTCATATTTTGGCATTTCTAATTTCTGGAATTTTAGCCCTTTGCCGTAACATGGATAATGAATAAATAGGAGTTAATATAATTCCAATTGTGTTTAAAAAAATTATTAGTATTTTTGTCATTAAAAGATATTTTTGACTGGTTAGTATTCCAAAAAAAATCATCAATTCTGCAACAAAACCGCTCATGCCTGGCAATGCAAGAGAAGCCATTGATAAGATACTGAAAATTGTGAATATTTTTGGCATTGGGATAGCCATTCCACCCATTTAGTCAAGATAAAGAAGACGTAGTCTATCATAACCGGTTCCCGCCAAGAAAAAAAGCGCAGCACCAATAAATCCATGAGAGATAATTTGTAAAATGGCCCCGTTGAGCCCCGTATCACTTATAGAACCAATTCCAATAATTATGAAACCCATATGAGATACCGAGGAATAAGCTATTCTTTTCTTTAAATTACGTTGACCAAGAGATGTTGAAGCTGCATAGATTATTTGAATTGAACCTAATAACATTAACCAAGGGGAAAATATGGAATGAGCGTGAGGTAATAATTCCATATTAATTCGAACCAATCCATATGCGCCCATTTTTAATAAGATTCCGGCTAAAAGCATACAAGTGTTGTAATGTGCCTCACCCACAACATAAAATAAAATTACCTAATCTAAGCAACAAGACAAACCGTCAGTTGTCCAAACTCGAACAATCCCCGGCAACGGTGCCAAAAATTTGGTGTGGGAAATTGTGATTCACACTTTTTACAACTCCGCACAACTAACCAGCAAGTGCACTGGGTCGTCCAAGTAATACCTTACGTGAGTAAGGGTCGATCCCACGGAAATTGTCGGCTTGAAGCAAGCTATGGTCATCTTGTAAATCTCAGTCAGGCGGATTCAAATGGTTATGAGGTTGTGATAATTAAAAGATAAATAAAACATAAAATAAAATAAAGTTACTTATGTAATTCATTGGTGGGAATTTCAGATAAGTGCACGGAGATGCTTTGTTACTTCTGAACTTCTACTTTCCTATTGTCTTCTTCCAATCATGAGTGCTCCCTTCCATGCAAGTTGTAGGATCCTCTCAGTGAAAATGGTCCTCTACGGTTTCTGCATGGCTAATCAACTGTCAGATTTCTCATCTCGGATGAAAAATACCAGGCACAGCTACCGCATGGCTAATCATCTGTCGGTTTCCGCTAGCATCGGAATAGGATCCATTGATCCTTTTGCGCACTATCACTGCACCTAACATTCGCAGGTTTGAAGCTCGTCACAGTCATCCCTTCCCAGATCCTACTCAGAATACCACAGACAAGGTTTAGACTTTTCGGATCCCAGGAATTCTGCCAATTGGTTCTAGCCTATACCACGAAGATACTAATCTCACAGACTCGGTCCGTGTATTAGATACCTAAGAGATACGCACTCAAGCTGTCGCCCAATGACTACGTTGAGCTCAAATAGAACGGAAGTGGTTGTCAGGCACGCGTTTATAGAGTTGAAAATAATGATGAGTGTCACGGATCATATCATTCTCCAGATTGAAGAACGAGTGAGTATCTTAGAAATAGAATCAAGCGTGATTGAATAGAAAACATTAGTAATTACATTAATTCATCAAGAACAACAGAGCTCCACACCTTAATCTATGGGGTGTAGAAACTCTACCGTAGAAAATACATAAGTGAAAGAGGTCTAGGCATGGCCGAATGGCCAGCCTCCAAAACGTGAACAATGGTCTATGATAGCATTCAAAGATGATAAAAAAAACACACAAAATAAATCTCTAAAAGTAGTTTTTATACTAAACTAGTAACCTAGGGTTACAGAAAATGAATAACTAAGTGTAGATAGTGCAGAAATCTACTTCTGGGGCCCACTTGGTGTGTGCTTGGGCTGAGCATTGAAGCTTTTTCGTGCATAGGCTGTTCCTGGAGTTAAACGCCAGCTTTGGTGCCAGTTTGGGTGTTTAACTCCAATTTTGGTGCCAGTTTGGGCGTTTTACGCCAAGATGTTTTAGGCTGACTCTGAACGCCAGTTTGGGCCATCAAATCAAGGGCAAAGTATAGACTATTATATATTGCTGAAAATCCCAGGATTTCTACTTTCCAACGTAATTGAGAGCGCGCCAATTGGGCTTCTGTAGCTCCAGAAAATCCATTTCGAATGCAGCAGGGTCAGAATCCAACAGCATCTGCAGTCCTTTTTCAGCCTCTAAATCAGATTTTTGCTCAGGTCCCTCAATTTCAGCCAGAAAATATCTGAAATCACAGAAAAACACACAAACTCATAGTAAAGTCCAAAAGAGTGATTTTTGAATAAAAACTAATAAAAATATAATAAAAAGTAATTAAAACATACTAAAAACTATGTAAAACCAATGCCAAAAAGGGTATAAATTATCCACTCATCAACAGGGCCTACTGGGCGACCAGATTCCTCAACTTAGATGCCAAGGCAGCAGGAGAAAAGAGGTTGCTCCAGTTGAATAAGTTAGAAGAATTCCGACATGCTGCATTTGAGAATGCTAAAATTTACAAGGAGAGGGCCAAGAAATGGCATGATAGAAAGATATCTTCCCGAGCCTGGGCAGAAGGTCTTGCTCTTCAATTCCAAACTCAAGCTCTTCCTTAAGAAGCTCAAGTCGTGATGGACGGAACCTTATATGATCACTAACGTGTCACCTTATGGTCGTATTGAGCTCCAAAATAGACACTCCGACGAACGATTCACCGTCAATGGACATAGAGTCAAGCATTACCTGGGGGATGACATTGAGCAAGATAGCTCTACACTGCTACTAACATGAAAGCAGTAACGTCAAGTTAATGACATTAAAGAAGCACTTGTTGGGAGGCAACCCAACCATAAGTATCTTTTAGTTTATTTCAGTTTTATGTCAGTTTAATTTTTTATTTTCAAGGTTTTCCCAGGTTTTCTAACATTTGTTATCATGTGTAGCCATTAGAACAGAAACAGAAATGCATAGGAGAGAAACAGAACACCCTGGAGAGTGCCCCTTACTAGCGTTCAATGCCAAAAGGAGGAAGGGAGCATGGGCGTTCAACGCCCATAAGGGAGGCAGTCCTGGTGTTCAACGCCAACAGGGGACCAAGCCCTCTTTTCTTGGGGACAAGCAAACTTTTTAAGTTTAGTGTTGCAGAGTAAGCTCTGGGATTATATTATCATCGAAGGCACTAAAGGAAGGTGAATCATCTTCATGGAAGACCAGCAGCCGCCATAACTGAGGTGGTTAAGTTTCATTATTCCTTCTTTTATTTTATTTCCTGTTTTATATTCTAGCTTTTGCATGATCACTCTTAGGAATTATTTGCTTTAGTAGTTTATTTTCAAAATTTCTATGGGTATAAGATATCCTATGTATCCCTCATCAAGTTTAAAGGAATTTTTTTTTTCAAAAAGAAGTAGTAAGATGCAGAAGGTCTCAAGTTATATCATGAGTTATTCTAATTATTTTAATGTGGTGGCCTTACATTTATTTTCTGAATATATGAATTAAATGTGCATATTTGATATTGAAGTTGAGCATATTGGCTCTTGAAGAACAGTGAATTTAGAGAAGTATTATTGATTCTCTGAAAAATCAATAAAATATTGATTCTTGAAGCAAGAAAAAGTAGCCAAAAGAAAAAGCCAAAAAAAATAAAAATAAAAAGAGAAAAAGAGAAAAAGCTCAAAGAAAAAGGCAAAAGAGCAAGGATCCAAGGCTTTGAGTATCAATAGTTAGAAGGGTCAAAAGAAACAAATTCTGACCTAAAAAGTTCAAATGAGTTGCTTCCCCTAACTATATGCTTGTGGTGTGAAGGTGTCAAATAAAAAGCTTGAGACTGAGCACTTAAAGTCGTGATCCAAAGCAAAAAGAGTACGCTTAAGAACTCTGGACATCAATGTCTGGGAATTTAAGCAAAGCTGAATTACAATCCTAATGGGTTCACCCAGTTAAGTGCCTGTGGCGTTTATGTATCCGGTGGTAATACGGAAAAACAAAACGCTTAGAGTCACGGATAGGCTCAAAAAGAAGTTGTGTTCAAGAATCAAGAAAAGCTAAACTAGAAGAATCAATAATATCATCCGAAATCTAGTTCCAAGGGATGCCAATACTTCTGAGCTTCAAAGGAGAGTGAGATGCCAAAACTGTTCAGAAGTAAAAGGCTAATAGCCCTATTCAAATAATTGGAACCAAGCTTCATTGATAACTTTGAGACTTATTGTATTTTTCTCTTCCACCCATCCCATTTTTTTTCTTTGGTTGCTTGGGGACAAGCAACAGTTTAAGTTTGGTGTTCTGATGAGCGGATATTTTATACGCTTTTTGATATTATTTTATTAGAGTTTTTAGTCATATTTTATCAAGTTTCAATATGTTTTAGTGAAAAATTCACTTTTTGGATGCTACTATGAGTTTTGGTATTTTTCTTGTGATTTCAAGTAATTTCTGGGCGAAAACTGCAAGTTTTGACAAAGTCAAATTCAGAGGCAAAGAAAGGCTAGCAGATGCTATGAGATCCTGACCTCTGTGCATTCCAATAAGCATATCTTAAGCTACAGAAGTCCAAATGACGCGCTCTCAACAGCGTTGGAAAGCTAACTTCCAGGGCTTACCAGCAATATATAATAGTTCACACTTTACTTTGGAATTAATGGCCCAAAATGGGCATTGAATGCCCAAATCATCCCCTACCCGGCGTTCAACGCCCCAAAAGGAGCAATCCCGGCATTAAGCGACCAAGATGAACCAAATCCGGCATTCAATGCCCCAAGAGGAGTCCCAACACGTGAATTCACCCAAAGCTTAGCCCAAACACTCACCAAGTGGGCCCAAGAAGTGGATTTTCGCACCAGGAGTCCAGTTTATCTTATTTTTGTAATCCTTAGTCATTAGATTAGTATATATAGACAGGAGTTCACCCTTGTTAGGAACTCTTGAACTTTTACACGTTTCATATTTTCTTTTTTGTAAATCATGAGAAACTAAGCCTCTTAGGTTAAGGTTAGGAGCTCTACTGATTCTCATGGATTAATAATCTTGTTGTTTCTATTTCAATATATGTCTAATTCCATTCTAAGATGCATTCTCATTCTTCGTCTTTATGAATCTGGGGTGGAACAAGAGTATAACCCCTTTTTCTCCATGAGTTCTTGCGAGTCTCGGGAGGGATAGCATTGAACTACAAGCTTGAGATTACATATCTTAGACGGCTAATCCACAATCCCGTTGGGGACTTGGGAACATCTGTTCAGCCGGGATCTGGGGCGATTAGGGCCTTTGTGGTATAAACTAGAATCATAAAGCTTCATTCTCCGATCTGGAAGATCTGATCTTATCTGTGGCATTTTGAGTAGGATCACCAGAGATTGAATTGCTAGAGCTTCACTCTCGTTCAGATTAAATGACCATTGGCGTGGCATTTGTCATGAATCAGAGGAGATTAATAACCATTGGTGTGGCGTTAATCACTTACAGTTTGCCATGAAATGAATCACTCATGATTGGAATAGACAGTAAGAAAAGTTAATCCAGAAAGTTAAGGCATCTCCGAAGCCTTAACTGATTTCTCACTATTATTTCTCTGCTATTTTGTTATAGCTTTCTTATTTATTTTATGTGCATTCAACAACAACCAATCAACTTTCTATTCGCCTGACTAAGATCTGCAGGATAACCACTGCTTGCTCAATCCAGCAATTCTCGTGGGATCGACCCTCACTCACCTGAGGTATTACTTGAACGACTCGGTGCACTTGCTGGTTAAGTTGTGCGGAGTCTAAATTCTGTGGACCACTCCCCTAAAATTCAGACTTTACCACTCTTCAAGGGTTCCATTGAAACCACATTTATCAACTTCTTTCAATAGTTTTAAGACCAAACCATTTCTTGATTTAACATATAGATCAAAATTTTAGTACAAAACTAATTTTTCTCCATCGATGTACACCTCTACTATCTTGCCGATATGATCCTTGAAGATTTTACTCATCAACCTTTGATAGGTGGCCCCTGCATTCTTTAGCCCAAATGGCATGACCTTGTAGCAATAGGTCCCTGTTAGTGCTATGAACACCGTTTTTTCCTCGTCAAGACGGTGCATCGAGAATTTGTTATATCCCGAGTACGTGCCCATGAAGCTCAGAAATCAGTAGCCCGCTGTCGCGTCTACAAGGCCATCGATGTTGGAAAGAGTGAATGAATCTTTTGGACACGCTTTATTGAGGTCTGAATAGTCAACGCACATCCTCCACTTCCCATGGGCTTTCATAACGAGGACCAAGTTTGAGAGCCACGTTGAGTAGTCCAGCTCTCTTATGAAACTGGCTTTCAAGAAGCTGGCCGTCTGCCTGGCTACCTCGTCAGCCCTTTTTGGCAAAATCTTCCTCTTACGCTGTGTGACTGGTTTGGCTTTAGGTTTAACGGCCAAACGGTGTGACATAAAGTCGGGGTCTACCCCTGGCATGTTAGCTGGAGTCCAAGCAAACAGGCCTCCGTTTGCTCTGATGGAATCGATGAGGGGTTTCTTTAACTCATGGGGGAGGTTTCGGTTTACAAATATGAACTTGTCTTCTGTGTCCCCTACCGAAAACTTCTCCAGGTCCCCTTGAGGCTCCGACCTCGTCTTGTCATCGACTCTCGCATACAAGTCTGCTAGGAACACCCCAACTATTTCTTTTGACTTTTTTCTTAATGATAGGCTGGCGTTGTCGCAAGTGACCACCATTTTCAAGTCTCCTCAGACCAGTCCTACAGTTCCACTGTCTACACAAACATCATTGTAAGGAGCTTCGTGCAGATGATGGCCGACAACTCGTTGATATTTCTTCTTCCTAAGGTGACGTTGTACACCGTGGAATTCCTCAGAACCACAAACTCTGCCATCACCGACTTTCTGCTTTTCCTGGATCCAACACAGATCGGGAGTGTAACTAACCCATCGGGCCTAATGTAGTTATCTCCCAAGCCCACGACCCCGTGCTGATGGCTTTTGAGATCACTCTCTTTGAGCCCCAGGGCGTCGAACACATTCCGAAACATGATATTTGAGTCAGCTCCTGTGTCCATGAAGATTCGCTTTACCAGGCCTGTCCAAATTCTCGCCTTAATCACAATTGGCGGGTCCCCGAGGAGGTCATGGCACCAATGGTCTTCCGGGCCAAAGGATCTTGGGGAGCTCCCCAAATTTAACTTTGAAACTTCCTGATGATACGGCGAGAACCTTTGCATCCTTTCTTGCTGCTGACTTTGACTTCGGTGGCACATCCTTCCCAACCACCACATTTATAACTACTGTTGGGGTGTTGTTTACGTTCTTGGGGGAGCCCTTGCCTTGGCTTCACAACTCGGCTTCGATCCTCTCGAATCGTTCTCTTTCTCTCATCCTTGGTTCTTGAATGAATTGCGAGAACTCTATTAACTTTCCTTCCCGAATGGCTTTCTCGAGAGCGTCCTTCAAGTCAAAAAAGTCTTGGGTTTTGTGGCCAAAACCCTTGTGGTAATTGTAGTATAAGCTTTTATTTCCCCCCGTTTTATCCTTGAGTTGCTGAGGCTTGGACAGTATGCCTTTATCCGCAATTTGTTGATAGACTTCCACAATAAGTGCCGTAAGAGGGGCATAATTAGTGAACTTACCCACCCAAGGAAATGGTTTGAATGGTTTCCCGGGCGTTCCCTCCTTTGGCGCCACTCTTGGCTTTTCCGCATGCCCGGTATGACAGGTTGGCGGGTTGGGTAGCTATCGCTTATTGCCGGCCACTACCTGGCTGACTTATTCATCGTTAATGTACTCCCTCGCCACATTTTGGATCTCTTGCATAGTCTAGATGGGCTTGGTAGTGAGGTGCTTTCTGAAATCCTCAATGAGCTAACATTTGTTAAGCACAGACTCGCGACCGAGTCCGTAAGGCCATCAATCTCTACACATTCATCGTTGAACTGGTCAAGGAACTTCCTTGTCGGCCCGCCTACACGTTGGGTCACTCCGAGCAAGTTAATCGGCTACTTGGCCTTGGCGATTCGGGTGGTGAATTGTGCTAGGAACCTCTGCGCAATGTCCGTGAAGGTTGTAATGAACTCTTGCGGAAGCATGTCTAACCAATAGATAGCCAGGTCCGCTAAGGTTACGGGAAATGCACGGCATCACCCACGCCCTCCAAGTTCATTCTGGCCTCAAAGGCTATCAAGTGTTCCTGGGGGTCTTTGGTCCCACCGTACCTCATGTCCGTTGGCTTGTCAAAATTCTTCGGTAGCCGAATCTTGAGGATGGACGGGTGAAATGGGGTAGCTCCCATTATAACGGGATCTCGCTGTTTCTTTCCCTTGTCTCTCTTTGTCTCCCCCCATCCTTTCGACTTGTAGTGGGTGTAGGTGTGGGACTGAGAGTCAGCTCAGACATGCTCGTCATCCTTCTTGGGACTCCTTCTGTGGTCTTCCGACCTCTTAGTTGGAGATCGGGTTTGTGACAGACTCGGACGAGAGTGTCTACTGTGCTCGGGACGATAACGGTCCCTTGCTGCCAGCTCCCTCTCCAAGTTCTGCACTCAGTGTCTAAGCTCTTGCTTAATTTTTGAGTTGTCACTAACTGTGCCACCAAACGGGCGTCTCTTAGGAGATCGGGAGTGGGAGCTGCCTTGTCGAGGCAGGGGTCTCAAACGTTCCTAAGAGGTTCCTGAACTCACACTGCTCTGTAGGCGGCCTCCTCCCTCCTTTCGTACCTCCTCTGCTCGAGGGAAAAGCTCCATGCTCACGTCAGGTTCCCACAGACGGCACCAATGTTTGGTTGCTCATTGGGAAAGTGAATCAGATGGAGGATGAGTTGTGAGTAATGGGTTGGAAAGAGATGAATCTAGACCTGGGTGAGAGCTCCACGAGAGGAGGTGTTGTCCCCATCGTTGGTGGGTCGGTTGGTGGGGCCACCAACATGGTGATGCATGAACATCCTCCCTAACTTTTCTTTGTAAATTTGCACTTGAATTTGTTAAGTTTAATCAAGATTTAGGTATTCTAAGCCATTATGGATGCTACTTTGATTTGTGTGAAATTCGATTAATTTCAGGTAGCATTCGGGCATATTAGACAAAGTTCAGAAAGGAGAAATAGAGCCACTTGCACGCTGAAGGTGGCGCCAAACTTCAACTATCCAAGTTTGGTGCCACAAGCACACAAAACCAACCATTCAGCTCAGGCATGGTGGCACCAAACTTGGGAATTCCAAGTTTGGCACCATGATCAACACATGAAGAATAATTGCATGTGGCTGTGGTGGCACCAAACGCCACATCACTACCATTTGGCGCCGAGAGGATTGGAATGCGTGCAAAGTTACGTACAATGTGGCCCCAAACTTGGTGAACTTCAAGTTTGGCACCAGGATCAAGCTTTGCTCCCATTTGTCTCGGCCACCATGGTGCCAAACTTGATCCAGCTCAAGTTTGGTGCCAGCTCCAGAATCCAGAGTGGTCCCCACGTGCCCTGAGAAGCTAGCAAAGTGATTCCTTAGGATTTTTTTATTAAAACTTTATTTTATTTGCAATTAGAAAATATATCATTTATTTTTTAAAATATATTTTACATTAACTTGGATTAGATATAAAAGGAGAAGAGATCTTGGCCTAGTTTTTCCTTTTTTCTCTTCTTCGACACTTTTCAGAATTACACACTTTTCTCTGCTAGGGTTTACTTTCTCCATGAGCAACTAAACCTCCTTTATTAAGGTTAGGAGCTCTATTTATTCTATGGATTAACAATATTGCCATTCTATTTTAATTAATGTATTGATTCAATTTCAAGGATTACTTTCGTTCTTCATCTTATGAATTTAATTGTATTGGAAGATAACTCTTTTTCTACATGAATTCTTGTTGATTCTTGGAAAAGTTAACTCACTTGAATAATAGCTTGAAAGTAATTCCTCCTAAATCACTAATTACCTGGACTTAACATGATATGTGACATATAATCATCTTATATTTGGGTAATTAGAATTTTTGTGGCTAATAAACAAGAATTGGGATCACAGAGCATATTGGGCAACAAAGTTCCTGAATTTTGATGCCAAGGCTGCAGGAGAAAAGAGGCTCCTTCAACTGAATGAGCTTGATGAGTTTAGGAACTCGGCTTATGAGAATGCCAAGATCTACAAAGAAAAGACCAAGGTGTGGCACGACAAGAAGATAACCACCAGAGCTTTTGAGCCAGACCAGAAAGTCATACTATTTAATTCAAGGCTTAAGCTCTTTCCCGGGAAACTAAAATCCCAGTGGTCAAGACCTTTTATTATAACCAGAGTGTCACCGTATGGTCATGTGGAACTTCAGGAAGAAAACTCTGATAGAAGATTCACTGTCAATGGCCATGGCTGAAGCACTATCTTGGAGGCGAGGTTGATCGCCAGAGGTCTGCTCATCTGCTGACTTAGCAGAGCTGACCGTCAAGCTAGTGACGTTAAAGAAGCGCTTCTTGAGAGGCAACCTAATATTTCGTATCCTTAGATTTTCTATTCTACTTTGGATTTATTTAGTTTGTTTTGATTTTCTGTTGTTTTCCCTTTGTTTTATGTGTATTTTGGTCATGCAGAGTGTTTAAAACAAGAACAGGTGCAATCAGAAGGAGTTTTAAACACCCTAGAGGAGTTTAGTTCGGGCTGGTGATAAACCCCATTTTTAGGATTTATCATGTTAGAATTTAATGGTTTTATCAATGATCTTCCACACTTATTCATATAAAACTGCATGATTTTGTGTTCCTTTCCCAACTTTGCCTCATGGATGAAAATATGCTTCTTTTGCATCAAAATTGATATATTGTAATCCTCCTCTATTACCATTCGATGCCTTGATCCGTTTGTTAAGTGGTTTTAGAAGTTACAGGGAAAAATGGCTAAGAGGAGTGAAGGAAGCATGCATGAATGGAAGGAGCATGGAATAAAGCAAGTTTTGAAACTTGAGCATGCGCACGCACACGCACCGTGCGCATACGCGCGGATGTGTATCCCTAGAGCCGGCTGGGTGGAGCTGAGACGAGAAGCCTGTGCGCTTATATGGCTGGGCCACAAATCATTGGACGCGCGCGTGCACTATGCGCCTACGTGCAGATCGCAGAGGAACCCCAGGTGCGCGTGCGCGTACAGTGTGCGTACGCGTCGATGTGCGCACATGATTTTTTAAAAGGAAAACGTGACCAGCAATTTGAGGGGATCCCAGGCCTAGTTTTAGAGCAGAATTTTGGAGGGAAAAGCTTAAGAAGACCAAGGATTAAGAGTGTTAGGACAATTAGTCATAATTCTAGATATTTTAGAGAGTTAGTTACATTTTGTTTTTAGAGAGAGAAACTCCAACTTCTCTCTAGGATTTCACTTCCTCCATTGCAATTCTCCTTTGATTCCTTGGTGAGATCCATTGCTAATTCACTTTTGCTTTGATACAAGTTGTAGATCCACTTTTCTTCTACTCTTAATTAATACTCTTTTGATTCAATCTCTTAGATCTAGATTTGTTTAACTTTGTTACCTTGAATTTGGATTAATGAATTGTGGAATTTCATTCAATTGCTTGATTGTTGATGATTGTTTGGATTAGATAGCTTTAATTCAATCTTCTTCTCTCAATTACATCATGTCTTCTATGATTGCCTACCAATTGTTTGTATGACAACCCTAGCTATGGAGTAGATTTCCCTTACTTGGCTTAGGGTTTGAGTTATTGGAGACACTTGAATAGTGGATATCAATTGTAGATTATGAATTGAGGATTGCTAATTGACTTAGAGTGCACTAAAACTAGACTTCCCTAGGGTGAGACTAGGACTTGTGACTCAAGTTAGTTACTCTCATTTGACTTTCCTCCATTTTTAGGGGGTTAACTAAGTGAAGCAACAATCAATTCTTATCATAATTGAAGAAAACTATAATGATGGAACTTCTAATACTTACCCTTAGCCAAGGCCTTTATCTCAATTAATTGCTGTTTGCTTTTGTTAGCTTGAATTCTTGCACCAACTCTCAAAACCACAAAAGATTTCCTAATCAATGATGTGCATTCTAAAGCAATTCCTAGGGAGAATGACCCGAGATCAATACTCTCGGTCATATATTTTAGAATTGTTTGATGCGACATTTGCGTGTTGGTTAGACTATACTCACGATTGGATTCATTGTTAATTTCTAACCGATACGCATATTTCAGTTCATCAGCTGGGTGGTGCCAACTTGAGAAGGTTAAGTTTAGTGCCACATATGAAGCATTTGGAGGCACTTTTCGCTAGAGGGTCGGCGCCAAACTTGGGAATTCCACGTTTGGCGCCAGGAGTTACGCACACGAAAGATTTTGGTGCTAAGTGGTGGCTCCAAACTTGGATCTCTGAAGTTTGGCGCCACCAATAAAGCTCATTGTAAAGGTTTTTCCCTACCAGGGTGGTGCCAAACTTAGCCCCCTGACATTTGGCGCCACCAACGACGCCAATTATAAAAAAAAAATAATTTTGGCACCAAACGTCGCATCACTAGCGTTTGGTGCCATGAGTGGTTTCTATGAGGAATTAGTTGCGGGGTATGCGGCACCAAACGCCACCTTCCCTAAGTTTGGTGCCGAGTGCATATTGAAGAGGGATTTGGTTCGAATCTCAATTTTTATGTGCATATCACCCGTGATTTCTCCCACTTTTGACTCTCCTGACAGTTTTCCTTTCCCACATCTCCCTTCATATCACTCCCTACTTTCCCAAATCCCTCATCCATTATTCACACTTCTCATCAAACACTCCCATTTTCAAAACCCCTTCCCCAAATATTTCCTTTCCTTCTCTATGCCATGACCAAAACCCAACCCACCAACCCCCTTTTTCTTCCCCTTCGTAAATTGCCCCTCCCTATCTATATATAGCCCCATTCCCACCCTCTTCATACCACACACAACAACATTCAACCTTTTTCCTCCCACACAATTAAATTTTCCTTCCCTCATTTTTCCTGTGACAACACGGTACCCCACAATACTCCCACTCACACTATTCAACCTTTATTTTGGTTTCTTATTTTATTTTTATTTTTTTATTTTTTTCCCACAACACCTTTCTCTTTATCTCTGTTTAGTTTGATTAACCTCTCCCTACAACACCCTTCCTCATTGCCTCCATCCCTTCTAGTCCTTTTCCTTCCTTCTTGCTCTATTTTACTTTTCTCGAGGACAAGCAGACGTTCAAGTTTGGTGTTGTCGCTTCGCTTATTCTCTGTTTAATTTCATGGCATCGAAGAGCACTGAGACCTCAAGGAAAAGAAAAGGCAAGAAACCAGCCACCAGTTCTTATGATTCGAAGAGGTTCTACTCCAAATTACATGAGGAGCACTTTTATGAGGTCACATCTAAGAAGGTTGTGATTCCGGAAGAGAAATTTGTGCTTTAACCAGATGAATGTCCAGAAATTCAGTTCCAAATTTAGAGGCGGGAGTGGCAATTTCTATGCAACCCGCACACTGAGGTTGGACAGTTGATGGTTCAGGAAGTTTATGGCAACCTTTGGGTTACCTATAAGGATGTCGTTGGAGTTAATGAGAAGACCCACTAGAGCTTTGTGAGAGGGAAAATCCTTGGCTTCAGTTCAAGGAGTATCCGACAAGACCAAAATTTGCTACCCCCTGATTACATGGCAGAGCGCTAGGTAATAGGGTGAACTGAGATCAACAATTAGACCAAGTTCTTGCTGAGATTTACATCCCAGGAGCCCAATGGAGAGTGGGTTCGGAAGGCAAACCAAACCAACTTAAGAGCAGTGACCTTCTTTCTTTGGCTAGGTGATGGCTAGACTTCATCCAGAGGTCTATCATGTCTACTAGCAATCAGTCCGAATGCACTGTGGACTGGGTCATTATGATTCACTACATCATAAAAGGAGAGGAGGTGGAGGTAGAGGACATCATTGCTCAGCAGATCAACAGCATAGCCTCCAATTCTTCTTCACATGCTAGGTTGGGTTTTCCATATCTCATCTACCACCTCTGTAAAGCCGCTATGGTGAAGGTGAAAAATGACTTTCCTATTCCAGTTGAGAGACCTATCACCAAAAAGACCATGGAATGTGTGATGGAGTACCAGAGGATCTACAAAGGAGAGCCAACCAAGAAGGATACTCACCAAGACCAGTCTCCCATGCCTCAGGCACACTATTTTTTGCTTCAAGAATACTGGCAGCAGCTCACATCCTCTTTTGAGTAAATGAGGATGACACAGGATAGCCGTTGGGAGCAGCTTACTTCCTCTCTTGATCAGATGAGGGCGGCACAGGACAGTCAAAGCGTCATTCTCCATCAGTTAGCGGCAGAGTAAGAGACTCAGCGCCATGAACTTTTTCTACTGAGGCATGAGTTTGGACGACCGAGAGGATCATATAGACCATAGCCTGAGGAGAAAGACCCCCACCGTGGTGACTGAGGTGGCTTGGATCCTTATTCACTCCCTATTTCCCTTCAGTTTCTATTATGTTATATTCCTATTTTCTGTTGCTTTGCCCTATCTTTTGCATGATTTTTTTAGTATTTTTTATTCGTAGGACTTATTTTGTTTTAGTTGTTTACTTTTAATTTCAAAAAGATGCCTCATGTATCACTCATTGAGCTTAAAAAGAAAAAGAAAAAGAAATGATGTTTTGCAGGAGAAATTGAGTTTATGTTTGAGAATAGTCTTATTTACTTAGACATGGTGGTAGTTATCTGTGGTTCTGAATGCATAAATAAAATAGCGCATATTTGATATTGAAGTTAAGGTTGTTGATTCTTGAGGTACAGAAATTTAGAGAAGTATTATGAGTTCTCTAAATTAAACCAAAAATTAATCCTTGAAGCAAAGAAACAGCAAAACAAAAGAAAAGAAAAAGAGCATGGTCCAAGGCTCTGAGTATCAATGGCTAGAAAGGTTAATCATAATCAAAAGCTCAAGAAGTTATTTTCCTAGCCATATGCTTGTGGTGTGACTATGTCAAGGGATTCTTAAGATAAAGCACTAAGAGTCGAGACCAAGTGCTAATAAAGAGTAAGCCAAAGGTTCTAAGCACCACTGGCTAGGAGAAATTAAAAGAAAAAAAATCAAAACTCAAAGAGTTCTCCACTTAAGTGCTTATAGTATTTTTATGTCAAGTAAAGCTTGAGACAGAATATTTAGAGTCACGGCTAGGCTCAAGGTGTAAAGCACAAAAGAAAAGAACCAAGGAAAATTCTGTGTTCAAGGATTAATCAGAAAGAAAAAAAAAGAGAAGAGAATTCATAATATTATCCGGGTTCTAGTACTAAGGGACATTAACACTCCTAAGCTTCAAAAGATAGTGAGATGCCGAAACTATTCAGAATCACAGTGTTGTTAACCCCACTCTGAAAATGGACAGGAACTTAATTGAAAAACTCAACTCTCATGCAAATTCATATCTCAATTTTATATTGTTTTCAGTTTCTTGAGAACAAGTAATAATTCAAGATTGGTGTTGTGATGCGTGAGCATCTTTCCTATCTTTTCTTTGTGAATTTGCACTTAAATTTGTTAAATTTAATCAAGATTCAGGTATTCTAAGCTACTATGGATGCTACTTTGAGTTGTGTGTAATTTGATTCATTTCAGGTAGCGTTCAGGCGAATTTGACGAAGTTCAGAAAGGAGAAATAGAGCCACTTGCATGTTGAAGGTGGTGCCAAACTTCAACTATCCAAGTTTGGCACCACAAGCACACAAAACCAACCATTCAGCTCGGGCATGGTGGCACCAAACTTGGGAATTCCAAGTTTGGGTCCATGATCAACACATGAAGAATAATTGCATGCGGTTGTGGTGGTGCTAAATGCCGCATCACTGGCATTTGACTCCAAGAGAATTAGAATGCGTACGAAGTTACATACAACGTGGTGCCAAACTTAGTGTTGTGTATGAAGTTACGTAGAACGTGGTGCCAAACTTGGTGAACTTCAAGTTTGGCACCAGGATCAAGATTTGCTCCTCTTTGTCTCAGCCACCACGGCACCAAACTTGGTCCAGCTCAAGTTTGGCGCCAGCTCCAGAATCCAGAGTGGTCCCCACGTACCCTGAGAAGCCAACAACATGATTCCTTATAATTTTTTATTAAAACTTTATTTTATTTGCAATTAGAAAAGATATCATTTAGTTTTTAGAATATATTTTACATTAATTAGGATTAGATATAAAAGGAGAAGAGATCTTGGCATAGTTTTTCCTTTTTTCTCTTCTTCGGCACTTTTCATAATTACACACTTTTTTCTGCTAAGGTTTACTTTCTCCATTAGCAACTAAACCTCCTTTGTTAAGGTTAAGAGCTCTATTTATTCTATGGATTAACACTATTGCCATTCTATTTTAATTAATGTATTGATTCAATTTCAATAATTACTTTCATTATTCATCTTATGAATTTGAGTGTATTAGAAGATAACTCTTTTTCTACATGAATTCTTGTTGATTCTTGAAAAAGTTAACTCAATTGAATAATAGCTTGAAAGTAATTCCTCCTAAATCACTAATTACCTGGACTTAATGTGACATGTGACATATAATCATCTTATATTTGGGTAATTAGGATTTTTGTGGCTAATAAACTAGAATTGGACCTAAATCTTTAATCTAAATTAAGTGTTCAAGAAGTTGGCAGTTGATTAGGTTAGAGGAGACTAAATTACTAAGGAATTAAGGTTTAGTCAATTACAGTTTGAAATGAATTGAATCTTGCATGATTAAAGTAGTTGGTAAGAATTGTTAATCTGGAAAAATAAATATCTCTAAAACCTTAACTGTTCTGTCACATAGTTTTCACACTAAATTTACTAATTGCTTTCTTAATTCTTGAATTACTGTTTGATGCAAATTAAAACCCAAAATATTGTTTCTGCTTATCTGACTAAGTGAATCAATTAACTATTTTTGCTTGGCCCATCAATCCTTGTGGGATTGACCACTCACTTGAGGTATTACTTGGTACGACCCGGTGCATTTGCCGGTTCAATTGTGGTATTCTAATTCTTCACCACAAGGACACTCCGATGTTAGAGTAAGTGATCGTACGATACGGTGGCTAATTAGGATAAGAGTGACGTACCTTTGGAGAGGGGCAGGTCTCTCCCCATTTATACCTTGTACTTCGGGTGGGTCCTTTGCCTTGGGCCAATCTTTTTCTCTCTGGAACCTTTTGCCAGCTGTCCATGTCTTCATTGAGGGATGAGGTAATGCGTAGGTCACCTTTTCTGGAATGGGTCATGGACCCGTCGGGTCGATAGTCTGTGATATGGACCTCCAATGCTTAATAGGCACTTGGGCAGGACCGGAACAAGTTATCTTACGTGCAATATTTGAATGAGGATAATAGTTAAGTTAATGTCTACTTTTATTATTATTATTTGAGGCTTGAAGGTTTTGTAAAGTATTAGATCTTTTCGCTTGTTAGGAGAAAACATTGATGGTGGAAGGAGATAGCAGAGATTGAAGACGATACTCCAATCGGCCATGATCTAAAATAACACCACAGCCAAGATCTAGTGACAGCAGACCGTAAATTCACTACAAATCCAACAGCACGAGACAAGTTTGAAGACCTATTGGAGCACAGAGATGGTGCTGTGATGACACTTCTACTCAACAATATAAGCTTTCTGCTGAATATTCACCACTAATCTTCAAGCATTCAACAACTAATTAATTAATAATGTTACATTAAATCTTCAAATTTTTCTTTTCCTAAAAAGTAAATAAAGTTTAAATAACAATAATATTTATTGCAGTTAAAATTAATTAGTAACTATGTGTGTTAAAAATTCAATTAAAATAAAGACCAATTTAACAAACCAACATCTTCAGGTGGAGATGACAAACAGACCAAAATTTGCTAAGTCATCCTGTTTAACCCGCTAAAAAGGATGGGATGAACTAAAAAATTAAACCCACCTCAAAAAAATTTCACCTAACTCACGGATATTGATAAGGCAGGACGAATAAGTCCGCCAAGCACTTGCTTAAATTTATTTTTTGTCAAAATGTCTAACCCAATTCTTACTTAAAAGAAAAGAAATTTATCAATATAGTTTGTAATAATGTTTATTTGATAATATTATAAAGATTTAGACAAATACTTGGTAAATTATAAGTTTTTAATATCAATCAAACTTAGAAGTTATATATTTCTATTGAAAGAAAAAGTAAAAAAAAAAAGAAAAAAGGTTTAATTATTCTTCAGGTCCCTATAGTTTCACCAAACTTTCAATTAGGTCCCTATACTTTTTTTCTTTTAAATTGAGTCCTTGATGAGCAGATATTTTATACGTTTTTTGACATCATTTTCATATAGTTTTTAGTAGTTTTAATTTAGTTTTTATTGAGTTTTTATAGGTTTTAGTGTTAAATTCACATTTTTGGATTCTACTATGAGTTTTTGTGTTTTTGGACAATTTCAGGTATTTTCTGGTTGAAATTGAGGAGCTGGAGCAGAAGTCTGATTCAGAGACAGAGAAAGTACTGCAGATGCTGTCCGGATCTGACCTACCTGCATTTGGAAGAGCTTTTCTGGAGTTACAGAAGTCCAAATGGAGCGCTCTCAATGACTATAGAAATCTGACTTCCAGATATTTCCAGCAATATATAATAGTCTATACTTTGCTTCAGATTAGAAGGCCCAAAACTGGTGTCCATGATAAACCACTATTTTATGGTTTATCTTGTGCTCAATTGAGTGATTTTTATCAACTCTTTACCCACTTATTCATACTATTTGCATGGTTTTACATTTACCTTCCTAATTATTTGCTTTGATTGAAAACATGCTTCTTTGGACTTATAATTGCTAATATTAATCCTCTCTTATCACCATTAGATGCCTTGATATGTGTGTTAAGTGATTTCAGAGATTACAGGGCAAGAATGACTTAGAGGATGGAAAGGAAGCATGCAAAAGTGGAAGGAATACAAGAAGTTGGAGAAATTACTAAGCTGTCCAGCCTGACCTCTTTGCACTCAAACGGCTATAACTTTAGCTACAGAGGTCCAAACGATCCGGTTCCAATTGTGTTAGAAAGCTAACGTCCGGGGCTTCGATTTGATATATAACATGATATAGTTTCCCTGATGCTAGGTGATGCGACCGCGTGACCCATGCGGCCGCGTCGCAGTGACGAAAAATCAGCGTGTTTGAATTCGCAACCAGCGAATTCTGGGCTGTTTCTGACCCAGTTTGCGGCCCAGAAAACACAGATTAGAGGCTATAAAGTGGAGGAATGCATCCATTCATAAGGAGGCTTTTCACATTCACAATTTTAGGAGTAGATGTAGTTTTTAGAGAGAGAGGTTCTCTCCTCTCTCTTAGGATTAGGATTTAGGACTTCTCTTAGTTTTAGGAGTGACTCTCAATCCTAGGTTCAATGTTCTTTTTATTTATTTTCCTAATTTAATTTATGAATGTCTATGTCAGATTTAAGTTCTTTTGTGAATGCAATTCAAGGTATTTTCAGATTTAATTTTGGTTTGCTTCATTTATAAATGTTTTTAATTTAATTTAGATATTTTCCCTTTTGGCTTTGGTTAATTAATTGGTGACTCTTGAGTTATCCAACTCGAGGTGTTGACTGAAAATTGGAATTCTTCAAGAAATAATTCGAGATCCTATAACTCTAGCCTTTCCCAAGGAAAGACTAGGACTTGAGGATTCGAAATTAATTCATCCACTTAACTTACCTTCATAGTTAGAGGTTAACAAAGTGGGAGAAAAATCCAATTCTCATTACAATTGATAAGGATAACCAGGATAGGACTTCCATTTCTTCATACCTTGCCAAGAGATTTCATTATTGTTAATTTATTTTACTTGTCATTTAAATATACCTGTGCCCATTGCCCAAACTCAACATTCCCCAGAAAACTCATAACCAATAATAAATACACCTCCCTACAATTCCTTGAGAAGACGACCCGAGGTTTAAATACTCGGTTATCAATTTTAAAGGGGTTTGTTACTCGTGACAACCAAAACGTTTGTATGAAAGGACCTTTGAAGGTTTAGAAACTATACTTGCAACGAGGATTTATCCGCAAATTTCTAGACCACGCAAAAGTTCCGCTCTTTCAGTCCAACGCCAGCTTCCTGTACCCTTCCAGGCGTCCAGCACCCAAAGAGCAGAGCCCAGCGTCCAAAGGCCCAGAGAGGACCCTCTAGTTAGCATTCCATGTCCAAGGAGCCTCATAACACGTGGATC
The DNA here is from genome assembly GCF_059453495.1 of Arachis ipaensis. Lineage (NCBI taxonomy): Eukaryota > Viridiplantae > Streptophyta > Magnoliopsida > Fabales > Fabaceae > Arachis > Arachis ipaensis. Next base: position 119,850,223 of record NC_142442.1, on the reverse strand, counting down.
TCATCAAAGCTCAGTCCAAACACTCACCAAGTGGGCCCCAAAAGTGGATCTTAGCACTTAGTAGACTGTTTTACCCTTACTAGTCATCTGTTTAGTATTTAAGGGATCTTATTTATGTTATTGGGGAGACTTAAGAACTTTTTACACCTCTCACTGAGGAAGGTCTGCCATATTTTTGTTTTTCCATTGTTTTTACTTCAGTATAAGTTTCTAAACTTCCTAGGTTTAGGAGAGGAGCCCTACTAAGTCCTATGAATTAATAAAAGTATTACTATTTCTTCTTCGATCCGTGTTTGATCTATCTCTAAGATGTATATCCCGATCTTCGTCATGGTGAACAGGACAATCTGACAAATTGGCTCTATTCATCATATTAAGACGAACGTGCCTGACAAACACCCGCATCTACCTGGGGTCATGTGAGAACCTGGAAGAAAAGCATGAGCCAACAACTATATTTATACATCTTTCAGACAGTTAATCCACACTTCGTTGGGGACTTCTCGAGACACCAGTTTAGCCGATTTATGGGGAGATTAGGGTCTCCGTGGTATAGGCTAGAATCCAAGGAACCAACATTCTCTGATCCAGAAGATTCGACCTTGTCTGTGGCGTTTTGAGTAGGATCGCCAAGAGAATGGACTGCTATGCGCTTCACCCTTCGTCAGATTGAGTAATCACGGCCAATGGCCACGGCCGTGTTCATTCTGTAGCAGTGGAGATCAATGACCACGGGCAATAGCTTTGATCACTTACAGCCTATCGTAGAAGAAGATCATTCACAAGCAAAGAAGATAATAGTACCAGAGTTAATTCAGAAAGACAAGGCAACTCCGACTCTCAACTCTATTCCTGGCATATAATTCCTAATAGTTAACTTCTTATGATTCTTCCTGACTAAGACCTGCAAGACAACCATAGCTTGCTTCAAGCCACAATCCTCGTGGGATTGACCCTGACTCGCTCAGGTATTACTTGGACGACCCAGTGCACTTGCTGGTACTGCTGCTGTACGAAATAGTGTGGGTTTTGCATACACGCGCACCAAGTTTTTGGCGTCGTTGCCGGGAATTGTTGAGTTTGGACAAACTGCCGGATTGTTTTACTCCTTAGATCAGGTAAGTTTATTTTACATTATTTTAATTGAGTCTTTAATTTTTGTTTTCTTCTTCATAATTTTCAAAAATTTCAAAAACTTTTTCAAAAATATTTTTCTTTTCTTTGTTTGATCTTTATTCTTGTTTTGAGTCTTTTGTTTTTGTTCTTGTTGTGTTTTTCAATTTTTATGAGTCTTTCTTTCTAAAATTTTCAAAAATATTTTCTTTGGTTTAATCTTGTGTCAAGTCTTTAAGTTTGGTGTTTTCTTGTTTGTGTTCTTTTAATTTTCGAAATTTGTGTTTTGGTATTCTAAAAATTTTAAATTTGGAGTTCTTGTTTGTGTTCTTGTGTTCTTTGAGTCTTTAAATTTTGTTCTTTGTGTTCTTGTGAGTCTTCAAAGTGTTCTTGAGTCTTGTATGTGTTTTGATCTTAAAATTTTTAAGTTTGGTGTCCCTTTGTATTTTCCTCCAAAATTTTCGAAAAACAATGGTGCTTGATCTAAAAATTTTAAGTCTTGTGTCTTTTTTGTGTTTTTCTCTTTCATCATAAAATTCAAAAAAATAAAAAATATCTTTTCTAACTAATTTTCACCTTAATTTTCGAAATTTTTCAAAAAAAATTCAGATTTTGATTTTAAAATTTTATCTTATCTTATCTTAGTTGTCAAGTTTTCAAAAATCAAATTTTTCAAAAATAAAAATCATATATTTTTCGAAAATCTTATATTTTTCACTTTTTAAAATCTTATCTTATCTTTTTCTAAATTTTAAATTTTAATTTCAAATCTTTTCTTATCTTATCTTTCATTTTATTTTTAAATTAAAATTTTTTTCTTAATTAATAACTTATCTTCTCTCTCCTATTTTTCAAAACTTCCTAACTAACTCCTCTCTTCTTTAATTTTCGAAATAATATCATATCTTCTCTCTCATCTTTTTTAAAATCACCTAACTAACTCTCTCTCCTTAATTTTCGAAAATTACTTCTCTTCTTCTCTCTCTTCTTTTTCAAAACTACCTAACTAACTCTCTTCTCTCTTAAATTTTTGAAAATTTCTCTCTCTTCTCTCTCTTCTATTTTTGAAAATTCACTAACCAATTTTAAAATATTTTTAAATTACTAACCATATTTTCAAAAATTAATTAATTAATTAATTAATTAATTAAATAAAAAAATATATTTTAATTCTTATTTACTTTTTCTATTTATACTTTTTCTCTTCTCATCTCTATTCATTCACCTCTACTTTTTTCAACTCTTTGCCTATAATTCTTTATCTTCCTTTATTTCTTCTTCACATCTCACTGGAAGCTCTTTGATCCAAGTGGCACAAAAAGCTTCCTTGTGATTTCTTTTTCTATCTCCTCTTATTTACTTTTATCTACTACATCCAAGGTATTTTTTCTTTTACTTATTTATTTATTTTTTATTTTTATTTTTATCGTTTTTCTTCTTCTACTTCTTTTATTTATTTTTATTTTTATTTTTTTCTTCTTCTTCTTTCTTCTATTCTGACTCTAAGGAGGAGCTTCTTATCTATTGGAAGTCTCTTTCTTTTTTTTTTTTTTTGGCTTCTTGTTTATGACCAGGAACAGGGATAAAGAACCCCTCTTGATTCTTGATCCTGAACCTGAGAAGACTCTGAGGAGGCGTTTATAACAAGCTAAAGCACAACACTCCGGAAGAGACCTTTCAGAAAGTTTTAAACAAGAAATAGAGGATATAGACAAACCACAAGAAGAGCCTAGAAAGGTCCTTGGTGACTTCACCATGCCTACATCTGACTTTTATGGCAGAAGCATTGCTGTACCTGTCATGGAGCTAACAATTTTGAGCTTAAGCCTCAGTTAGTCTCTCTTCTGCAGCAGAACTGCAACTTCCATGGACTTTCATTGGAAGATCCACATCAGTTCTTAGCATAATTTTTACAGATCTGTGATACTGTAAAGACTAATGGAGTTAATCCTGAAGTATATAAGCTTATTCTCTTTTCCTTTGCCTTAAGAGACAGAGCTAAGTTCTGGTTGGATGCCCAACTAAGAGAGAGTCTTGACTCTTGGAAAAAGCTTGTTAATGCTTTTCTGGCTAAGTTCTTTCCTCCTCAAAGGATGAGTAAGATTAGAGTGGAAGTTCAAACCTTCAGACAAAGAGAAGGTGAATCCCTCTATGAAGCTTGGGAAAGATACAAGCAACTGATCAGGAGATGTCCTCCTGACATGCTCTCAAAGTGGTCCCTCATAGGCGTATTCTATGATGGTTTATCTGAGATGTCTAAAATTTTATTGGACAGCTCTGCAGGTGGGTCTCTCCACTTGAAGAAAATACCTGCAGAAGCTAGAGAGCTTATTGAAATGGTTGCAAACAACCAATTTATGTGCACCTCTGAGAGGAATCCTGTAAACTATGGTGTCTCTCAGAAGAAAGGAGTTCATGAAATTGAGACTCTGAATGCCATCCTGGCTCAGAATAAGATCTTGACCCAACAGGTCAACATGATCTCTCAACATCTCACTGGGATGCAAACTGCACCTGGCAATAATCAGGAAGCTTCTTTTGAAGAAGAAGCTTATGATCCTGATCAACCTACTATGGAGGAGGTGAATTACATGCGAGAATCCTATGGAAACACTTACAATCCTTCATGGAGGAATTATCCTAACCTTTCATGGAAGGATCAACAAAAACCTCAGCAAGGTTTCAATAACAACCAAGGTAGTAGGAACCATAATAGGTTCAATAATAGACCACCATTCCCATCTTCTCAAGGGAATATGGAGACCTCTAAGCAGAGCCTTTCTGACTTAGCTACTCTAGTCTCCAGTCTCACTAAGACCACCCACAATTTCATTAATGAAACAAGGTCCTCTATTAGAAATTTAGAGGTACAGGTTGGTCAATTGAGCAAGAGAATCCCTGAGATCCCTCCTAGCACTCTTCCCAATAATACTGAGGTTAATCCTAGAGAAAAGTGCAAGACCATAACCATGGAGGTAGAGGATGAATTAGAGGAGATTAGAAAGGCATTGAACGCCAGTGAAGAAGCCTTCACTGCGTGTTCAATGCCCACCAGCCCAGGGAAGCTAGCGTTGAACGCCAGCAAGGACATCCCTGCTGGGCGTTCAACGCCCAGAATACTAGAGGGACTGGCGTTTAACGCTAGCCAGGGTGGACAGCAAGGGCGTTCAATGCCCAATAAGCTGACAAAGCTGGCATTGAACGCCAGTCAAAGCACACCCTTTAAGTGCCTAGATCCCACTCAAGACCCCTCTAGCCCAGTACCAAAGAAAACCATAAAGACAATTGAGGTTCCTTTGAATGCACTTCTGCAGTGCATGAGTTCTGATGACTACTCATCCTCAAGTGAGGATGAAGACACTAGGAAAGAGCAAGTTGCTCGATACCTAGGAGCTCTTATGAAGATGAATGCCAAGCTATTTGGTACAAGGCCTCTGGAGGAAGAATCTCTACTGCTTACCAAAGAACTCCATACCTTGGTTCAGCAAGAGCAACCTCAGAAGCTTCCAGATCCTGGACGCTTTCTGATTCCTTGCACCATAGGCACTATGACCTTTGAAAAGGCTCTATGTGACTTAGGGTCAAGCATCAACCTCATGCCATTCTCTGTAATGGAGAAGCTGGGAATCTTTGAGGTACAAGCTGCACACGTCTCTTTAGATATGACAGATAAGACCATGAAGAAGCCATATTGTAAGACCCAAAATCTTTGAAAAATGGCTATCATTAGCTAATTTTAAATTCAGGGTTTCTGTAGCTTTAATTTCAGAAATTTCTCTATTAAAGAAAATTAAAACAAGTTTTGATTTATTGAATTTGAAATAAATTGAGATTATTATCCAATTTTACAATTATTGGATTATTTTCTATATTCAAATTATAAAGTTGGTAGTTGTGAAATAATAAGGATTTTTATATGATTTAGATTAAATAATTAATATTTTAAATATTAATACTGCTATTTTGGAAAATAGTGAAATTAATTATATTATTTCTAATTTTTAGATTTGGGCATTTTATTGAAAATAATTTGTAAAGTTGATGAGCAAATAGTATTTTCTATGTACAAATAGTGTTGGATTTAATTTGGGTTTCAATTACTATATTATTCCCAATTTTATGTGAAATTACTATATTACCCCTAAACCTAATTTATCTAAACCCTAGCCTTCCCCACTCTCCTCAGCGCCGCACCTTTCACCAAACAGCCCACACCCCCATAGTTTTCTCCACCGTGAAAGAAAGAAGAAAGAAAGAAAGATGGGGAAATAGGGAAGATAGGGCCGTGGGAGAAGGGAGGAGGAGATGAAGGAGATTCGCGTCGGTGTGCTGGGCTCCACCGTCGCCGTCGCGTCGTCGCCGTCAACACTGCGAGATGCCATCCGCGTCACTGTCGCTGAAGCTCCGCGCCGCTGTCCAACCACCACGCCTCGCCGTCAGTTGCTGTTCATCTTCATCGCGATCAGAAGGAAGACCCACGCAAGAGTCAGTGGAGGAGGAGCCTCGCGTGTCACCATCAAGCTTGAAGAAGAGGGGCTGAGTTCCGCGTGACTGCCGTTCGAAGGGCTGAGCTTCGCCGCCGTTCGGCCCAGCCACGAGCTGCTGTCGGAATCATGCGAGGAGGAGTGCGACTCACCGCGCAGAGCTGCGCCGCCGTGTGCTATCGCCGTCGCCTCGGACTGCCGCCGCCATCCCTGTGCCACCACTGCTGGAGATCCACCCGATCTGGTCTGAAGGAAAGGAAGAGGTTCAGGCCGCCGTTGCTACTTGTGTTGTGAGCTTCTGCACCAGCCACCACCACAGGTGTCGCTGCCAGAGAAGGGAGCTGTATCTCTATGATTCTGGCCGCCGGGAGTGGTTCTGTGACTTCCGAAATCGCTGCCGGAGCTCCAGGCTGAGCTTCTGCCACTTGAGACCCTGCTGCCGTCGCCGGAAAAGTTTGCCAGTAAGGGTTTTAATTGAGGTTTCTACCTTTTTAAAATTTGAGAAGGTTTTAACGTTGCGCGATTTTTATGGTTAATCCATCGAAGCTTCTGGTCACCGCCGGAGCTGTTGCCGGGCCGGTTCGAAATCGCAGCTGCCTCATTGTGTTACTTCGGTAAGAAATTATGTTTCGAATGATCTTGCATTAGTATTCTGTTGTGTTTGGTTAATGAATATGAGTCTTGGTAACGTGGGATCGAGTTCTGATTATTATATCTTGCGATTAGTGTTGCTTTGGTTATTACGAACGTGACTGAGAGCTGAGGTTTTGGTTGCCGTCAGTTTGGGTTGAGGTGGAAAGGACTCTGTGAGACGTTTGGATTATGGAATTTGCGTTTTGAGGTAGGGGCGCTTTCCAAAAACTATATTCTTATATATTGGAATTATTACATATGGATACTGATGTGAGAGAATGTGTATTTGGTGATTGTATCGGCCTTATGTATGGCTTGATTTGCCTTGGTTGATTATGAACATCTGTTGGTTGAATTGTTGTGTGGTTTTGTGAAACGAAATGCTTTTCAAGTTGATTCTTTTAAAGCTTTGAGATCGAGTTTAATCCGTTGAGAATTGAATTGAGTTAATTTTATTGAGAATGTGAAAAAATAGAATCCACTCTTGAATTCAGCCTGGCTTGCTTTAAATGATCTGGTTTTTTATGAATGATAGTTACTGAACCGTTTCTTTGAAACTTTAGAAATGAGTTTATTCGGCTGATAATAATGATTTGATTTTTGAAACGGTTTTCTTGAAATATGGTATTGAGATTAACTGTTGGATTTTGGCTTGCCTTTGAATTGATTTTGGATTTTGGGCTGTTGGAAAAGGATTGTGGAATGGCTTTGTTGGGACCCAGACCGGGTGGCAAAGTCCAAGTTTTAGGGGAGATGCTGCCGAAATTTCTATAAAATCCGAGTCTTTATTGAAATGTTGTCTGGAAAAAATGATGAGCTGAAGGCTTCTACTATTTTAGTTGAAATATCAAGAAAAGGATGATTCATGCTTTTGAAATGAATTATTAAAGAGGGAATTGTGATTTAGTCTTGCTTCTTAAGAAAGGCATTGTATCTTTTTCAGGAGAAAGTTATTTAGATGAAACTTATGTTTTAAAACTGTTTTAAATGTGACAAGGTCAATGCCTTTGAATTTGACATGAGGGTTTCAATTAGAGGAGTTTCAATGATGTTGAAAGAACCTAAATGTCTATTGAAAAGTTTCATTTTGAAATGTTTTGAGAAAGGTTTTAAGTACTCTTTGAACTCTGAATTCTTGCAAGACTAAAACAATTTTGAACAGTTGAAACGTTCTAGAATTTATCATGGGGTTTGAAGTTGGTTTTGCCTAAGTAAAGGAAACGGCTTGAAAGAAGTAAATGATTACGTGACTCGGTTTGGCTTAGATCCTATTTTATTACTCAAATCGGAAAGCCAATGGTTTAATGATTTTAAATGAATTTGGCGAAATGAGTTATGCTATTATCCCCTAAGGACTTGGGACCTTGCCAAGAAACTTTGTTATAAAATCCCATTTTTGGATGGATGATTTTGAATGTTTCAAAATGAATCTTTAACTTTCCATGGTTATGGAAGTTTTGAAAAGAGGATGCCGAGAGTGGCATGGTTTTAAAAGGGGAATTTACCTTGAGTAAAAGTGGCTTATGAGCCTGAGATGATTTGAGAAATGAGATCTTTAAAGCTAAGGCTAAAAAGAGTTGGAACTTGATTTCAAAGTGAAATGATTTGGGAAAAAGTGATTTATGGCTTAAATGCCGATTTTATGAATTGATGATGTTGAATGTGGAAGTGCTATTTTGTTGTGAGCCGGAATGGCTATGTATGATTATAAATATTGGTTGATTCTGGATTGAACCGTGAGCCGGAATGGCTAAGTATGATATGAATATTGGCTGGTTCTGGACTGAACCGTGAGCTGGATGGCTGAGATGGATGTTGATCCATGGATGAGATTGAATGCATGTATATGCTGAATCATTGATAAATGTGAATGTTGCACTTCCACTATCGGAGATAAGAGTTTCCGTGGGAGAAAGCAGTGGCTAGCCACCACGTGCTCCAGGTTGAGACTCGAAGCTCTTTCGACCCTATGTCGTCAGGGTGGCCGGGCACTTTGAAAGCCGCGGATGAGCTCACCCCCATAAATATTCACCAGTGAGGGTGATGGATATGGATCATGATTATGATCAAGTTAATATTGAGTATAACTCGAGTTGGGGAGACACGACAGAGGGACAGTCCAATGGTTAGCTACCAGGACTTGTCGCGTTGGCTCTATAACCAACAGATGATATCATCAGCCACTAGGGACAGGCATGCATCATATATATCTATGTGACATTGTTTGCGTGTGCATATTGTACTTGATTTGCCTATGTGATTACTTGAGATTAACTACTACTTGTTCTACTTGCTATAACTGTTTGTTTGTGCTTGAACTTACTATCTGTGTTTGCAACTGGGACTCTGTTGGATTGTGATGATTGGTTGTTGGTTGGATTGTTTGGGCCTAGGGCCGTGGTTGAATTGAGATGGACCGATGGTTGGTTTCGATTTTGTGGTTATGGTTTGGAAATGTGTGAAAGGCTAATTTGGTTCAGCATAGATAAACCTTTTGAAATGCTTTTGAATATTGTTTTAAATGAACAGTTTCCTCTTTCAGAAAAGGATTTCAGATTTCTCTTTTATTGTAAACCTTTATTTTTAAAAAGGGGCATAAGACGGTTATTAATCACTGGTACAGTTTATCTTCACGTATCCTATTACAGTAATTTCCAAAAACCCTCTACTGAGAACCCTTTCGAGGATGATGTTCTCACCCCCCCTACATTTTTCCCCTTTCAGGATATGGACACAGAAGTTACGAAGAGTTTATTTAGTTGTTGAAATGCTCTGTATTGCTTTAGATTATTACTTGTTGTACCCTCGCCTTTATCTTGATATATTCTGTAAGAGGGATAGGAATTGTATTGGTTACTACTTGTAATGTTATATATATATATATATATATATATATATATATATATATATATATATATATATATATATATGGATGTACCCTTTATGAGTCTTTGTAAGTTGTATGGTATCTATAGATGTACGTTATCGAACAAAAGTATTTTTGGAGCGGCTTTGCGGTTTAAAGTTTTAAACAGGCTCATATTTTAGTATTAAATAGTATAAGTGTCGTCGTAATTTCCGAGCTATCAGAGTCACGCAACCGGAAGCGTGAGCTTTGGTAGTTAGGGTGTTACATTATGGTATCAGAGCAGTCCTTCCTGTAGAGCCTGAGGAATGGACCGACTATGCTTTAGTTGCATACTCTGAGTATTTGTCATGTAATAGGTCTTGTCGAATGATGAGAATTAGAGCTTTATGCACATGACGATCTATTGATTGACGTCGTTAGTCTTGCATTGCATAATTCTTGGTATTAAGTTTGGCCGACTTAATACTAGTGAATTATGTATATGAGAGCACTAATGGGTTATCATAGATGATATACGAGTTTTGAGTAAGGCGAATCGCGGGTTTTGGGAACGTTAGAAACTATTTCTTGAGGCTATTCAGTTGTGCCTTGAATTCTGTTTGAATTGACCTATTCTTTCATATCCTAACATGAAGTTCTTGTTTGCTAATCCTCTTGAGAAGTAGTTTGATTTTCCAACTCTATTCCTCTATTCATATGCATTCTTGTTTGATCTTAAGTGCATATGCTTGTTTGAAATCCTTGTTGTATCTATCTTTCTATGTTTGAAGTTCCTCTTGATTAATGTATCCTTTGATATGGCTTTGAACTTGTCCTAATGCACTGTGCATTTTACTCTGGATTCTGACTCCACTCTTAGAGAAATTGTTGATTCAGTTTTTTCTCTTATTTAACGGTGATCACAGCCAATTTTGAGATTTTATAAAAATTGCTGTTGATTAGATACATACTTATCTATATATGAACTTTGAAGATTTCTTATACAGTTTAACAACTATTTATTTCGAATACCTCGTCTGTGCTTTTACTAGTTTACAAAATTACACTTGTTTTTAACTACAATTTGACTTTCTAGTAATTTTACTATGGTTCCAATGCACATCTTCATTTGATTATGTATTTGGGTATTTTTCAAAATTCCGGAAAGAAAGAATTTTTCTCTTTTACTTAGATTGAGTTTCGTTTGGTAAACTTCACTTAATTCATTTTGATTTGAGTTTGATTTAGCATACTACATGGTTTATGCCATTGTTGTTCTTTCGAAAGTGTTGGACTCATAGCTTTCTTCCTATGAACGGACTAAATTCTCTATTAAATCTTCCATCTCTATGAATGTCATACTTGACTTTGTTTTTAACTAATCTTTCATATTTTGTGAACATTTCCATTGATCTTGGTTTTTCCTCTCTTGTGAATCTCACTCTTATGTGAGTCAGCTTGATTTGTTTCAATTTCGTGCATCGTCTATCCTCTCATTATCTCTAAAAGAGTTTTTAGTCAAAAAATTTATCCTTGAGAAATTACTAATGGTTGAGTTGTCTTTTTCTATGACTTTTGTATTCTTTTGAATCAATTGAAAGCTTGTTTGATGTCTCATGCCTAGTGGATCTTGTTTGAGCTATCTTGGTTTAAGATCCTTTCTTGCATGACTTGACTTCTTTTTAGTACATCTTAAACTTCTTGAATGTTCTTCTGAGATGGTGATTTCAAGAACACTTTTGGAGTCTTGTTTTGAACCTTTTAAAGAAGTTTTGAATTCTCTTGTAAGAAGTTTTAAACGGAATTTATTTTCTGTTGCTTGATTTAGATTGAAACTATTGTTCAATTTTGACAAAGTTAATTTAAAGTTGGCATGCACTATTTTAAATGAAGTTTTGAAAAGCTTCCTTGTTTAATGGAAACCGGTTTGTTTGTAACGCACCACTTATTTCCTTACTAGATTGTAAGCAAATTTTTACCTCGGAATTTCCTTTCTAAAAAGAGTTTAATTTTCTCTTTCGTCCTTGCTATAATTTTTATACACGCTTGTTTGAATATGAACTTTGGGAATTTTTAAACAAGCATTTGATTTCTCTTCCGAGTTTTTTTTGTGACTACTTTTGGTTAAGATTGTGCACCCAACTAACTTTCTAAAATATTTGATGAAAATATTTTTGCTCTTAGCCAAATCTAGGTGCATTTTGTTTTTAAAACTCTACATGATCTACTTCAACATGAAAGCGTATTAAAAGCAAAGCCACGTTTATGCTTTTCTTTTTCTCTTGAAGGAGGCTTGTTGCTTAACTTTTCTTTTAAACTGCGAAGTGATTTTTCTACAAGTTTTCGATTATTTTAAGAATAATGTATTTGGAAGTATTTTTAATCATGCTCTTAAGTTCTGTGAGTTTTGTCTTGGGTTTGAGATATTCTTTTCAGTAAATCTCATACTTCTTTGGAACAGCTTGAATTGGTATCAAGCTAATGCGTTGACTTTCTTCTTATTTGTCCTGTTGAATTTTCTTGATCCAAGGGTTATTTTTGAAGTTGTCAATGGAATTGTGTCTAGCAGACTTCATTACTTGAGTATCCTTGTTTATCTAGAATTGGATACATTCTCTCAAATCTATGAGTACTACCCTTGACATTTGACTCTCCTTTCTAAATCTTGTATCCTTCTGAGTAGACTCGAGAATTATTCTGATATCACGTGCAACTTGTAGACGTAGTAGCGCGATGCGTTAGTTCTTTAAGACGTGATATATGTGTATGGAAGGTGAAGCGGTAGGTGTAAAACGTTATGAGTTGTGGGTGTTCTATTCCTTGCGAACGGGTTTGCGGTTGTTAGGCTTATGATTGGCTATGAGGTTGTAAAATGATTGGTGGAGTTGGGAAATTGAAGTTCTGAAGTGGGAACGAGAATTATCAGCGAACATTATGCCGCTGTTTAAATACCAACATGCTTTGCAGCCTTTTACCACACTAATTACCACTTTGCTTTGTGAACGCCTATCTTGATTTGCACCCTATTTTGGCACCTCAAGTTTTTGTAAAGCTTTGAGATCATATGACCTTGTGCATTGAGCCTATCTTGTAACATTTGCTTTGCAATCACACTTCTACCTTTGTATCTTTAAGTATATGACCATCCAGGTATTTAAAAACTGTATATATATTTATATGTTGAGATATTTTGCTTCTTCCTTAAATATGTTCAAGGGTGAACTGTTATAAAATTTTCTTCGTTTTGTATCAATTTTCGAGGACGAAAATTTTTATAAGGTGCGTAGAATGTAAAACCCAAAATCTTTGAAAAAGGGCTATCATTAGCTAATTTCAAATTCAGTGTTTCTGTAACTTTAATTTCAGAAATTTCTCTATTAAAGAAAATTAAAGCAAGTTTTGATTTATTGAATTTGAAATAAATTGAGATTATTATCCAATTTTACAATTATTGGATTATTTTCTATATTCAAATTATAAAGTTGGTAGTTGTAAAATAATAAGGATTTCTATATGATTTGGATTAAATAATTAATATTTTAAATATTAATACTGCTATTTTGGAAAATAGAAAAATTAATTATATTATTTCTAATTTTTAGATTTGGGCATTTTATTGAAAATAATTTGTAAAGTTGATGAGCAAATAGTATTTTCTATGTACAAATAGTGTTGGATTTAATTTGGGTTTCAATTACTATATTATTCCCAATTTTATGTGAAATTACAATATTGCCCCTAAACCTAATTTATCTAAACCCTAGCCTTCCCCACTCTCCTCAGCGCCGCACCTTTCACCAAACACCCCACACCCCCATAGTTTTCTCCACCGTGAAAGAAAGAAGAAAGAAAGAAAGATGGGGAAATAGGGAAGATAGGGCCGCGGGAGAAGGGAGGAGGAGAGGAAGGAGATTCACGCCAGCGTGCTGGGCTCCACCGCCGCCGTCGTGTCGTCGCCGTCAACACTGCGAGATGCCATCCGCGTTACTGTCGCTGAAGCTCCGTGCCGCTGTCCAACCACCGTGCCTCGCCGTCAGTTGCTGTTCATCTTCATCGCGATCAGAAGGAAGACCCGCACAAGAGTCAGTGGAGGAGGAGCCTCGCTTGTCACCGTCAAGCTTGAAGAAGAGGGGCTGAGTTCCGCGCGACTGCCGTTCGAAGGGCTGAGCTTCGCCGCCGTTCGGCCCAGCCACGAGCTGCTGTCAGAATCGTGCGAGGAGGAGTGCGACTCACCGCGCGGAGCTGCGCCACCGTGTGCTGTCATCGTCGCCTCAGACTGCCGCGCCGTCCCTGTGCCGCCACTACTGGAGATCCGCCCGATCTGGTCTGAAGGAAAAGAAGAGGTTCAGGCCGCCATTGCTACTTGTGTTGTGAGCTTCTGCACCAGCTACCACCGCAGGTGTCGCTGCCGGAGAAGGGAGCTGCATCTCTATGATTCTGGTCGGCAGGAGTGGTTCTGTGACTTCCGGAATTGCCGCCGGAGCTCCGGGATGAGCTTCTGCCACTTGAGACCCTGCTGCCGTCGCCGGAAAAGTTTGCCGGTAAGGGTTTTAATTGAGGTTTCTGCCCTTTTAGAATTCGAGAAGGTTTTAACGCTGCGCGATTTTTATAGTTGATCCACCGAAGCTTCTGGCCGTCGCCGGAGCTGTTGCCGGGTCGGTTCGAAATCGCAGCTGCCTCATTGTGTTACTTCAGTAAGAAATTATGTTTCGAATGATCTCACGTTAGTATTCTGTTGTGTTTGGTTAATGAATATGAGTCTTGGTAACGTGGGATCGAGTCCTGATTATTATATGTTGCGATTAGTGTTGCTTTGGTTATTACGAGCGTGACTAGGAGCTGAGGTTTTGGTGGCCGTCAGTTCGGGTTGAGGCGGAAAGGACTCTGTGAGACGTTTGGATTATGGAATTTGTGTTTTGAGGTAGGGGCGCTTTCCAAAAACTATATTCTTATATATTGGAATTATTACATATGGATACTGATGTGAGAGAATGTGTATTTGGTGATTGTATCGGCCTTATGTATGGCTTGATTTGCCTTGGTTGATTATGAACGTCTGTTGGTTGAATTGTTGTGTGGTTTTGTGAAACGAAATGCTTGTCAAGTTGATTCTTTTAAAGCTTTGAGATTGAGTTTAATCCGTTGAGAATTGAATTGAGTTAATTTTATTGAGAATGTGAAAAAATAGAATCCACTCTTGAATTCAGCCTGGCTTGCTTTAAATGATTTGGTTTTTGATGAATGATTGTTACTGAACCGTTTCTTTGAAACTTTAGAAATGAGTTTATTCGGCTGATAATAATTATTTGATTTTTGAAACGGTTTTCTTGAAATATGGTATTGAGATAATTTGTTGGATTTTGGCTTGCCTTTGAATTGATTTTGGATTTTGGGCTGTTGGAAAAGGATTGTGGAATGGCTTTGTTGGAACCCGGACCGGGTGGCAAAGTCCAAGTTTTAAGGGAGATGCTGCCGAAATTTCTATAAAATCTGAGTCTTTATTGAAATGTTGTCTGGGAAAAATGATGAGCTGAAGGCTTCTACTATTTTAGTTGAAATATCAAGAAAAGGATGATTCATGCTTTTGAAATGAATTATTAAAGAGGGAATTGTGATTTAGTCTTGCTTCTTAAGAAAGGCATTGTATCTTTTTCAGGAGAAAGTTATTTAGATGAAACTTATGTTTTAAAGCTGTTTTAAATGTGACAAGGGCAATGCCTTTGAATTTGACTTGAGGGTTTCAATTAGAGGAGTTTCAATGATGTTGAAAGAACCTAAATGTCTATTGACAAGTTTCATTTTGAAATGTTTTGAGAAAGGTTTTAAGTACTCTTTGAACTCTGAATTCTTGCAAGACTAAAATAATTTTGAATAGTTGAAACGTTCTAGAATTTATCATGGGGGTTGAAGTTGGTTTTGCCTAAGTAAAGGAAACGACTTGAAAGAAGTAAATGATTACGTGACTCGGTTTGGCTTAGATCCTATTTTATTACTCAAATCGGAAAGCCAATGTTTTAATGATTTTAAATGAATTTGGCGAAATGAGTTATGCTATTCTCCCCTAAGGACTTGGGACCTTGCCGAGAAACTTTGTTATAAAATCCCATTGTTGGATGGATGATTTTGAATGTTTCAAAATGAATCTTTAACTTTCCATGGTTATGGAAGTTTTGAAAAGAGGATGCCGAGAGTGGCATGGTTTTAAAAGGGGAATTTACCTTGAGTAAAAGTGGCTTATGAGCCTGAGATGATTTGAGAAATGAGATCTTTAAAGCCAAGGCTGAAAAGAGTTGGAACTTGATTTCAAAGTGAAATGATTTGGAAAAAAGTGATTTATGGCTTAAATGCTGATTTTATGAATTGATGATGTTGAATGTGGAAGTGCTATTTTGTTGTGAGCCAGAATGGCTATGTATGATTATAAATATTGGTTGGTTCTGGATTGAACCGTGAGCCGGAATGGCTGAGTATGATATGAATATTGGCTGGTTCTGGACTAAACCGTGAGCCGGATGGCTGAGATGGATGTTGATCCATGGATGAGATTGAATGCATGTATATGCTGAATCAATTATAAATGTGAATGTTGCACTTGCACTATCGGAGATAAGAGTTTCTGTGGGAGAAAGCAGTGGCTAGCCACCACGTGCTCCAGGTTGAGACTCGAAGCTCTTTTGACCCTATGTCGTCAGGGTGGCCGGGCACTGTGAAAGCCCCGGATGAGCTCACCCCCATAAATATTCACCAGTGAGGGTGATGGATATGGATCATGATTATGATCAAGTTTATATTGAGTATAACTCGAGTTGGGGAGACACGACAGAGGGACAGTCCAATGGCTAGCTACCAGGACTTGTCGGGTTGGCTCTATAACCGACAGATGATATCATCAGCCACTAGGGACAGGCATGCATCATATGCATCTATGTGACATTATTTGCGTGTGCATATTGTACTTTGTTTGCCTATGTGATTACTTGAGATTAACTGCTACTTGTTCTACTTGCTGTAACTGTTTGTTTGTGCTTGAACTTCCTATCTGTGATTGCAACTGGGACTCTGTTGGATTGTGATGATTGGTTGTTGGTTGGATTGTTTGGGCCTAGGGCCGTGGTTGAATTGAGATGGACCGATGGTTGGTTTCGGTTTTGTGGTTATGGTTTGGAAATGTGTGAAAGGCTAATTTGGTTCAGCATAGATAAACCTTTTTAAATGCTTTTGAATATTGTTTTAAATGAACAATTTCCTCTTTCAGAAAAGGATTTCAGATTTCTCTTTTATTGTAAACCTTTGTTTTTAAAAAGGGGCATAAGACGGTTATTAATCACTGGTACGGTTTATCTTCACGTATCCTATTACAGTAATTCTCAAAAACCCTCTACTGAGAACCCTTTCAAGGATGATGTTCTCACCCCCCCTACATTTTTCTCCTTTCAGGATATGGGCGCAGAAGTCACGAAAAGTTTATTTAGTTGTTAAAATGCTCTGTATTGCTTTAGATTATTACTTGTTGTACCCTCGCCTTTCTCTTGATATATTCTGTAAGAGGGATAGGAATTGTATTGGTTACTGCTTGTAATGTTATATATATATATATATATATGGATGTACCCTTTATGAGTCTTTGTAAGTTTTATGGTATCTATGGATGTACGTTATCGAACAAAAGTATCTTTGGAGCGGCTTTGCGGTTTAAAGATTTAAACAGGCTCATATTTTAGTATTAAATAGTATAAGTGTCGTCGTAATGTCCGAGCTATCAGAGTCACGCAGTCGGAAGCGTGAGCTTTGGTAGTTAGGGTGTTACACATATGGCTTAGTGGAAGATGTCTTGGTTAAAATTGAAAACCACTACATTCCTGCAAACTTCATAGTCATTGACATAGGAAAGGATGAGGATGACTATGTCATCCTTGGAAGACCTTTCCTAGCCATAGCTAATGCTGTCATTGATGTGGTTAAGGGAGAACTAACCCTAAAGTTAGGGGAGGATCACATCTTATTCAAGATGCCTCACCCCAATTCTCCCTCTAAAAGAGAGATAACAGTGCAATACCTAGTGTGCCAACCCTCTCTTTTTGTGCAGAGCTCTGTAGATCCCCCACACATCAATTCTAAGTTTAGTGTTGGATAGCCCTCAACAAACTCTAAGCACAAAAGTACTAAAAAGAAAGTACCTAAAGGCTGGAAGGACAAGAAAGTTCCAATTGAAGGCCTCTCACCTGGCATAAGAGTTGTCTTTACTAAGAATCCAGTCTTACCACATACAGTGAGCCGTGTCCTATCTCTAGAGCATGTAGAGCTCATTCATGAGAGGATAGGCAGAAAATTCACTTTCAAGGGAAAAAATCTAAGCCCATACTCACCTCCGTAAGGAGCTAAAGGTTAAGCTAGTAACTTTAAAAGAGCGCTTGTTGGGAGGCAACCCAACTTTACTCAACCTTATTTATTTTATTTTCATTTTTCTTTCAGTTGTTAGAGTCATGATCATATGCAACATCCAGTCAAGAGACAGGATTCATAGCAGTAAAAACAGAACACTTCGGAAAGAGTGTTAAAAATTGAACGCCAGTGAGGAAGCCCTCACTAGACGTTCAACGCCCCAAGAAAAGAGCATTGCTAGCGTTGAACGCCAGCCAGGGAGCAGCCCTTGGGTGTTCAAACGCCAGTGCAGAAAAGCAGGAAATCTGGAATTTCCTAGCCTCTCAGGACCAAGAGGTCCCACAGAAGCTCCACCTACCCCCACCTTCTTCTTCCCCATTGATCATATTTGCTCGAGGACGAGCAAAAATCTTAAGTTTGGTGTTGCAAAAGCTTTGCTTTGCGATTTCTACCACTCTTAAGTATAGAAGAAGAGGATGGAGCAAACTAGAAAGCATGCACATGAACCTGTGCAGCCGCCTCAACAAAGACAAAGGAGTGACATTGAAGAGATCAAGCACTACATGGGATCCTCAAGGAAGAGCACTGGCCACCATCATTCAAGTGGATTTATTCTCTTTTACTCATTTCCTGTTATTTTTTGTTTTCTGTCTGTTTATTTATCTGCTCTCTTGTTCTAGTTGCATGATCATTTGCATTGATGTCCTTAAAGTTGTAAAATGTTCCATATGTCTCTCACCTTGCTTAAATGAAAATTTTTTATTTGAAAAGAACTGAGAGATGCATAAATTTCAAGTTTAAAATAAGATTAGTTTAATTAGTTTGATGTGGTGTCATTTGCTTTTGTTTTCTGAATTTATGATTAAATAGTGCATATTTGAAGTTGTAACATTAGAATGTTGGCTCTTGAAAGAATAAGAAAAAAGAAAAAATATTATTGATAATCTAAAAAATCTGAAAATTGATTCTTGAAGAAAGAAAAAGCAGCAAAAAGAAAAAGAAAAAGTATGTTGCAAAAGAAAAAAAATTATATGCATGCGAAAAAGAAAGAAAAATAGCGAAAAAAGAAAAAAAATTAAAAAGCAAGCAGAAAAAGCCAATAGCCCTTAAAACCAAAAGGCAAGGGTAAAAGGGCCCAAGGCTTTGAGCATCAGTGGTTAGAAGGGCTCAAAGGAATAAAATCCTGGCCTGAGCGACTAAACCAAGTTGTCCCTAACCATGTGCTTGTGGCGTGAAGGTGTCAAGTGAAAAGCTTGAGACTGAGCGGTTAAAGTCGTGGTCCAAAGTAAAAAGAGTGTGCTTAAGAACTCTGGACACCTCTATCTGGGGACTCTAACAAAGCTGAGTCACAATCTGAAAAGGTTCACCCAGTTAAAGTGTTTGTGGCATTATTGTATCCGGTGGTAATACTGGAACTCAATGTGCTTAGGGTCACGGCCAAGACTCTAAAAAGTTGTGTTCAAGAATCAAAATAATCTTAACTAAGAGAGTCAATAGTATCATATATATTCTAAGTTCCTAAGGATGCCAACATCTCTGAGTTTCAATGGATAGTGAGATGCCAAAACTGTTTAGAAGCAAAAAGCTACTAAGTCCCGCTCATCTGATTTTAACTAAGCTTCATTTGAAACTTAGAAATTTATTTCATCTTAATTTTTTTCCTACTGTGTTTTTAGTTGCTTGGGGACAAGCAAGGATTTAAGTTTGGTGTTATGATGAGCGGATATTTTATACGCTTTTTGACATCATTTTCATATAGTTTTTAGTAGTTTTTATTTAGTTTTTATTAAGTTTTTATAGGTTTTAGTGTTAAATTCACATTTTTGGATTCTATTATGATTTTTTTATTTTTTGACAATTTCAGGTATTTTCTGGCTAAAATTGAGGTGCTGGAGCAGAAGTCTGATTCAGAGACAGAGAAAGCACTACAGATGCTGTCCGGATCTGACCTACCTGCATTCGGAAGAACTTTTCTGGAGCTACAGAAGTCCAAATGGAGTGCTCTAAACGGCTATGAAAATCTGACTTCTAGATATTTCCAACAATATATAATAGTCCATACTTTGATTCAGATTAGAAGGCCCAAAACTGGCGTCCAACACCAGCTTCCTAACCCCTTCCAGGCGTCCAGCACCCAAAGAGCAAAGCCCAGCATCCAAAGGCCCAGAGAGGACCCCCTAGCTGGTGTTCCATGCCCAAGGATCCTCATAGCACGTGGATCTCATCAAAGCTCAGCCCAAACACTCACCAAGTGGGCCCCAAAAGTAGATTTTAGCACTAAGTAGACTGTTTTACCTTTACTAGTCATCTGTTTAGTATTTAAGGGATCTTATTTATGTAATTGGGGTGACTTAAGAACCTTTTACACCTCTCGCTGAGGGAGGTCTGCCATGTTTTTGTTTTTCCATTGTTTTCACTTCAGTATGAGTTTCTAAACCTTCTAGGTTGAGAGGAGGAGCCCTGCTGAGTCCTATGAATTAATAAAAGTATTACTGTTTCTTCTTCGATCCGTGTTTGATCTATCTCTAAGATGTATATCCCGATCTTCATCGTGGTGAACAGGATGATCTGACAAATTGGCTCTGTTCATCACATTAAGACGAACGTGCCTGACAAACACCCGCGTCTACTTGGGTTCGTATGAGTACTTGGAAGAAAAGCACGAGCCAACAGCTACGTGTATACATCTCTCAGACGGTTAATCCACGACTTCGTTGGGGACTTCTCGAGACACCAGTTCAGCCAATTTTCTGGGAGATTAGTGTCTCCGTGGTATAGGCTAGAATCCAAGGAAGCCGCATTTTCTGATCCGGAAGATTCGACCTTTTCTGTGGCGTTTTGAGTAGGATCGCCAAGAGAATGGACTGCTATGCGCTTCACCCTTCGTCAGATTGAGTAATCATGGCCAATGGCCATGGCCGTGTTCATTCTGTAGCAGAGTAGATCAATGACCACAGGCAATGGCTTTGATCACTTACAGCCTGCCATAGAAGAAGATCATTCACAAGCA
This sequence comes from Arachis ipaensis, assembly GCF_059453495.1. Lineage (NCBI taxonomy): Eukaryota > Viridiplantae > Streptophyta > Magnoliopsida > Fabales > Fabaceae > Arachis > Arachis ipaensis. Next base: position 119,829,753 of record NC_142442.1, on the reverse strand, counting down.
AAGAAGATAATAGTACTAGAGTTAATTCAGAAAGATAAGGCAACTCTGACTCTCAACTCTATTCCCAGCATATAATTCCTAATAGTTAACTTCTTATGATTCTGCCTGACTAAGACCTGCAAGACAACCATAGCTTGCTTCAAGCCACAATCCTCGTGGGATCGACCCTGACTCGCTCAGGTATTACTTGGACGACCCAGTGCACTTGCTGGTACTGCTGTTGTACGAAATAGTGTGGGTTTTGCGTACACGCACACCAGTCCTTATATGTTAAATTTTTTTTCAATTAAGTCCCTACCGTGAGAATAACGTTTAAGATAACAGAATATTCTATTTAAAAAATGAATATTCTTATGAATAGGTTAGAATAGTTAGTTGAACATACATCTATTTTTTTAAAATACCAAAAGAACCTTTGACATTTTATCCCAAAGAAAAAAAAACCTAGCCAGCCCTAACTTCCTCTCTGAAGATCGTGTGCACTATGTTTCTCCTCTGTCGGTCCGTTGTCTTCATCCATAGCCGTCGTCATCCACGGCAGAGTCTTCGGCGTTGCTCTCTATTCTGTGCTACTCTATTCTGCGTTGCTCTGTTTTGCAGTCTTCGGCGCTGTTTACCCGTCGAAGCCCTCGCCGTGCCTCGCCTCGCCGTGTCGCGCCGCGCCTTGTCTCGCCTCGATCTGTCTGTACTCGATCTGTCAAAACAGGTGACATTAAAATTGAATTTTTTTTCATTTTTTCGAAGTTGATGAAACATGTTTATGCATATGTCAATTTTTTCAAAGTTGATTAAAATTGGTTTGCTCTAATTTTAGTGTTTGATATTCATATAGATATTGTTTTGAAGTAACACTTTTTAGCATAATTCTTGCTTAGATACTATCGTTGGTTTTTTACTTAAAGTGATTGGATCAAACCTAGATGTTGTAGTAGTAGTGTAGTAGTAGTTATGATTTGTGAAGTTCAATTGGTGTGCAAATGCAATAAGTGAATAACACAACTGGGCCTTTATTATTGATCCCTATGCTGGTTCAAAGAGTGGGAGGCTACAACACAAGAACTGATTTTTATATTTCAAATTTCAATAACACAATTACATAGCCTTGTGGTTTTCTATAGTGTACCATGATATGATAAAGGTCCAAATTATATTCCATAAATCTACACAAATGTGAAATATTATATGATCATAATGAATACTTGAATGATGGAAACTGAATTTTATATATACTTATTACTACTTTTTTTGTTTCATTTTATCTATTTTTTTTTTTAGATTTTTAAGATAAGGTATTTTGAAAGTCCAAAGAAAAAAAGAGAAGATATTTTTGGTACAATTTGTATATAAATAAGCAAAAGAATAATAGTGATAAAATAAAAGGGATTATAGGAATAACTTTTATGTCGTAGAATCATTAAATAGGAATATCTTTTATTGAATATTTATAGTTTCATCAAATTTTCAATTAAGTCCCTATACTTCTTTTTCTTTTCAATTAGGTCCCTAAGGGTATATAAATAATTTTACAATTCACTAACATTTTTTTTGACGTTTAATATTAATAGGGACTAAATTAAAAAAAATAATATATAAAAATTTAATTAAAAAAAAATATAAAAACCTAATTAAAAATTCGATAAACTATAAGAATAGATCGAATAATTAAACCAAGAAAAAACAATTGTGACGGGCTAGATTCGCCAGCCGACCATTAAATAGGGAGAGCTCATGTTCTAAACCCACCGAATTAGATGAGACAGGGCAAAATAGGACGGGCTAACTCATATATCACCTACCTCCACGTGCCCAATTACAACTAGCTAAAGGGTGATAACCACCTAATTTCTAAGTACAATAGACGTCATTTTAAAATTGTCTTTAATAATGTATCAACGAATATGTGATTAATTAGGACAAGTATCTAAGTATTATATATTCTTGTTAGTAAATTGTATAGCAATACTTTTAACTGTATTCAAATTATTTTTATATAATAAAAGTGATACATTTTTAAAATATGTTATTTTCTAAGAAGAATACGTGTTATCATTTTTGCTTTTGATAAAAGGTGTTATTGTATTAAAGTGCGTCTCAACAAAAAAATATATATATATATTTTAAGAGTATTATTTGTTTACTTTTTAATTAAAAAATTTCACCTAATATTATATTATGATTATAGGCTTTTTTTTAATAAATAAAAAATTATATATTTATTATTTTACATTCTCAATTTGTAACTACACTTCTATAATCATTGCCTGCAAAATAGAAAAAAAAATTATTGCAATTTTGTTTGCACTGTTAGTCAAATTGAAACATTAGAAAAGAGATAAGCTTATTAACATTCATATTTTAAAAATTATTTAAATAATTTTTAAAATATGAATGTCAATAAAAAAATACTTCATATTTAGATTTAAATAAAATATAAAAAAATTAAATTAAATAAAAATAAAAATTCAAATTTTGTACTTTTGTTTAAATATTAAAAAATTTACATTTTTATAAAATTATGAATTTAAAATAAAATGGTAACAATTTTTTTAAATTTATTAAAAATATTTTTTGATTCATTAACATCTAAAGAAGTATTATCAAGACTTTTAATATTTAAAAAATTAATATAAAGTATTATCTATAAAGTGGCATAAGAATTAAAGCGTGATTTTTTTTTAATTAGAAGTAACAAATAATCATAATAAAGTACTATAAAGAGACCAATTAAATATATATATATAATATGTAATTTTAAAAATAATTAAAATATTATATCAATCAAATTATTATTTAACTTGTAAAATTAAGTGTATAACAAATATTTTGATGGTGTCATCTATTACTTCAAAATTTGAAAATCTAAGTTTAAGTTTCTATAAATGTTAGAACTTTTATTCTAATTGTAGTCCAATTTGTTAATATAAAAATTAGTTTGGGTGGTGTTGTAATTATTAATTAATTATATTGACAGTTAGTCTGTTATTTGATAGAAAGAACACGACTGTTCATAAACTTTATAAAGTTTGGGTCTCCAATTCTGATGACACAACAAACAAGCACATTTTGATTCCATCTGACTTTGTGATTCAAGAATTGGAAGTTCCAAATTAAGTCAAAGAATTTATTGATAATGACTGGAGGTACGTAAATTATTAGTTTTATAAAATATATAACATGTGGTATCAAAGCAAAATTGTCTCTACCTGGTCATTTCAAAATTAATTACTGTGCATTATTTTGATTAATTATTTTCAAAGGAAAAATGCATAGTATGAATTTTGGAATAAGTAAGAAAAATCATTAAAATTGAAATTGACGCTAATAGAAAATACTCTAAAAAAAATTCTCCAAATTTATGTTATAGTTGTTCTTCATAATGGCATGATTCCGCTAGGTTTTCTCATTTTGAATAAAAAAATGAAATGGGAAACGAAAAAGTAAAGAAGAACGTATATAGCGTGTGTCACTTTCTGTTTTAATAGCTTTTCCTACTATGTTTATATATGGTTTTATTAGTTCCTTGGTCCACTTCTTTTTATTTTTACATTAGGCTTCATTTGAATTGCTATAAAATTGTAAAATTTGTGTTGAGTGAGATTTGAACTTGGATCTTTTAAATATTGTAAAAATATTTGACCATTAGATCATTTTCATTTTTGTCAATATTTATGTCACTAGATTTATTTATTCAATAATGATAATTATATTTGTATGCCATATAAATTCTTCCACTGCATATCATGTGATTAATATATGATTTATTGAGGAGTAGCCACAGCATTCTTGATAATAACTATATTTAAAGAAATCACATAAATATTAATATGATATATTTGTAATTGTTGTGAATTATATAATGAACTTACCCACAGGAATTTATTATATTATTAACATATAATTAGGTTGAAATAGAAAATATTTTTACTTCTTAATTAGCCTACAGTGAATATTATGTGTGTTAAAGTCTTTACCCACAGATAGATTTTAATGACACTATGATTCATATTTATTTTGATATAAATTATGTTGGCATGTGTTATCATATGTTATGCATTTTGATGTGCCTATTTAAAGTTGAGTAATGTTAGCATGATTTATTATTTGCAGTAATAATGATATCTTAAATTGTATCTGAAGCTCATTTGTTAAGTAGTGACAACTAAAAAGAATGGAAAGATAAGGTTCTCTTTCACTTAGGGTGTGCAGACCTTGACTATGCTCTTCGTAGGAAAGAGCTTCCGTCACCTACTGATGCTAGTTCCTTAGCCGAGGTAGCATTATACGAACGGTAGGAGAAATCCAACCGTTTAAATATGATGTTCATTAAGTCTCGTATCTCAACTAGTATCCGAGGTTCAATTTCTGATTGTGGGAATATCAAGGATTACATGAAGGCTATTGATGAATAGTTTGAGTCTTTTAGTAAGGCACGTACAAGCATCCTAATAGCACAATTGTTATCCATGAGGCTTACCGGCATAAGAGGTGTGCGTGAACACATCATGAGGTTGAGAAACATTGCAGCACAACTGAAAGTTTTAGAAGTTGAGATCTCTGACTCATTTTTAGTGCATCTTATTCTGAATTCTCTTCTTGCCCAATACGGACCATTTAAAATTATAACACACATAAGAAAAAATAGTCCATTAACGAATTACTGGTGATGTGTGTACAAAAGGAATGAAGGCTAATTCAGGAACTTAGTGAAAGTGCACTATTAGTGATAAATAAGGGTGGTAAAAAGCAAGCTCGTAAGAAGAAAGAAAAGGGTATTGCATTCCATTCTACGAAGAAAGAAGGTGCACGGCGTTTCTTTTATAAAAAGAAAGGATACATGAAAAAGGAATGTCCAAAATTTAAAGTTTGGCTTGAAAAGAAAGGTACTAACATTTGTGAACTTATTCCTTCAGTGTGTTTTGAATCTAATTTTGTTGAAATATGTCATGACACTTGGTGGATTGATTCTAGTGCTGAAATTCATATTTCAAATACCATGCAGGTTTCATAAGGAAAAGGAAACTAATAGGAAGTAAACTGAGCATCTATATGGGCAATCGGACGCGTTCACGTGTGGAAGCTGTTGGAATATTTAAACTTGTATTAAGTACTGATTGTATTTTAGATTTAGAAAAAACTTTTTATATTCCATATTTTTTTTAAAATTTGATTTTTTTTTATCTAAGCTTGTAAAATAAGGATTATGTATAAAGTTTTATGATGATTCTGTTGACATTATTAAAAATTCTAATATTATTGGACGTAGTACTTTAATTGGTGATTTATTTAAAATTCATTTAGCTAATAATGTTCCATCTAGTTTTATGGTTATGCATGGTAATGATATGAATGAAAAGTCCTCCATGTTGTGGCACCGAAAATTGGGACACATCTCTATTGAGAGAATGAAGAAATTAGTAAGTGATGGGATTTTTGAACCTCTAGACTTTACTGATTTTGATACTTATGTGGATTGCATTAAGGGGAAGCAAACCAAAAAGCCTCAAAAAGGTGCTAAGAGAATTTCTGACATATTAAAAATAATTCACGCTGACATATGTTATCCTGATATGTCCGTAAGTGGTCAGAAATAATTCATCACCTTTATTGATGATTATTCACGATATATGTATCTCTATATTCTTCATAATAAATATGAGGCATTGGACGCTTGTAAAGTTTATAAAGTTGAAGTAGAGAAACAATGCGAAAAATAAATTAAGATCATGAGATCAGATAGAGGTAGAGAATTCTATGGGAGATATATTGAAAGTGGACAAGCACCTGGTCCATTTGCAAAGTATCTTCAAGAGCATGGTATTGTGGTATAAGACACCATGCCTGGCACATCAGATCAAAATGGTGTAGCTGAAAGAAGAAATAGGACTTTGCTGGATATGGTGAGGAGTATGCTTAGCAACTCCAATCTTCCTTTATCCTTGTGGAGTGAAGCCATTAAGACAGCCGCATATATATTAAATAAAATTCCAACAAAGGCAGTTTCTAAAATGCCATTTGAGCTATGAAAAGGTTGGAAACCTAGTTTGAATCATATACACATTTGGGGTTGTCCTACTGAAGTTCGGGTTTATAATCCACAAGAAAAGAAGTTGGACCCAAGAACGATAAGTGCCTATTTTATCGACTAGACAGAAAAGTCTAAGAGTTACAGATTTTATTGTCCCTCCCATTCAAGTAAAATAGTTGAATCTAGAAATGCAAGATTTTTAGAGCATGATGTGAAAAGTGGGAGAAATCATCCTCTTAAAGTGGTTGAGAATGATAATGTTTGTTAAACCTCTCTATATACAAGAGTGATTATTTAACACAATGCCCATATAGATAGGGTTAATGTTGAACAACCTATTACTGATATTCCACATAATGAAGATAATGTTCAAGTAGATCATATAGTAGAGGATCAAACTCTTCATAATGAAAATGTTGTTCAAGAATATATTGTTCAAGAGAAACTTCAAGAAGAGGGATAACTTGTTATGCCACTACCTTTACAAGAGGTTGATGATGCAGCATTAAGAAGATCAACAAGAATAAGAAAGCCTGCAATTTCTAGTGACTATGTAGTGTATCTTGCTGAGTCTGACTATGATGTTTGTGATGAAAAGGACCCAACGACGTTTTTACAAGCAATGAAAAGTTGTAATTCCAATTTATGGCTAGATTCTATGAAGGATGAAATAGATTCTATGGCGGATAAACAAGTTTGGGATCTTGTAAAATTGCCTGATGGGAAAAAGGCCATTAGTTATAAATGGGACTTTAAGACCAAGAAGGATTCATCAGGCAATATTGAGCGCTACAAGGCTCGACTTGTTGCTAAAGAATTTACTCAAAGGGAAGGAGTTGACTATAGAGAAACCTTTTCTCCTATTTCAAAGAAAGACTCTTTCCGCATCATTATGGCATTGGTAGCACACTTTGACATGGAATTGCATCAAATGGATGTGAAAATGGCTTTCTTTAATGGAGATTTGGAAGAAGAGGTCTATATAAAACAACTCGAAGGGTTTATCTCAAGTGCTAGTAAGGAGTTAGTTTGGAAGTTTACGAGAGCAATGTATGGTCTTAAGCAGGCTTTCTGACATTAGTATTTAAAGTTCCACAATGTGATTTCTTCGTTTGGGTTCATTGAGAATATTTCTGATCAATATATATATATATATATATATATATATACACACACAAAAGGTTAATGGGAGCAAGATCATATTTCTCATTTTATATGTAGATGATATTTTGCTTGCAACAAATGATTTAGGGTTGTTACATGAAGTGAAATAATTCCTCTCTAGATATTTTGATATGAAAGATATGGGTGATGCATCTTACGTCATTGGCATAAAGATTCATAGAGATAAACATAAAGGAATTTTAGGTTTATCTCAAGAAGTCTATATTAATAAAGTTCTTGAGAGGTCTAAAATACAAAATTATTCACCAAGTGTTGCACCTATTGTGAAAGGTGACAAATTCTGCTTAGATCAATGTCCTAAAAATAAACTTGAAAAGGAACAGATGCAAAATATTCCTTATGCTTCAACTGTTGGAAGCCTAATGTATGCTCAAAAGTCTGTACAAGACCTGACATTGCTTTTGCTGTTAGCATGTTAGGAAGATATCAAAGTAATCCAGGAATTATCCATTGGAGAGCTACAAAGAAGGTCTTAAGGTATCTTCAAGGGACCAAGTATTTCATGCTTACATATAGACGAACTGACAATTTGAAAATTGTTGGATATTCAGATTTAGACTTGCCGGAATGTGTTGATTCTAGAAAGTCAACGTCAAGATACATCTTTATGCTTGCTGATGGAGCAATATCTTAAAAGAGTGCAAAACAATCACTTGTAGCCACTTCTACCATGGAAGCCGAGTTTATTGCTTGTTTTGAGGCTACATCACAAGGTGTTTGGTTAAAGAATTTTATCTCTAGGCTTAAGATTATGGATTGTACCTCTAGGCCATTGAGAATATATTGTGACAATTTAGCTACTGTATTTATGGCTAAGAATAATAGAAGTAGTAGTCGAAGTAAGCACATCGATATTAAGTACTTAGCCATTAAAGACCGAGTTAGGTCTAATGAGGTACAGATAGAGCATATTAGTACTAAACAGATGATAGCTGATCCTTTGACAAAAGGCATGCCACCAGGATTGTTTAAGGATCATGTTACTAGTATGGGTTTATGTTCTGTAATGTCACTTATATGACTTATGTTATATTACATGACGTATTTGGATATGAAATTCTTATTATTGTTTGTTTCTCATTTGGTTGTTATATATACGCATACATGATTGAGAATGACAAATAAAATTTAGTAAAGGACCTAGAATAAGCATTGGGCTTATTCCTACAGAAATATCACATAAAGAGTTTATTCAATTAGGAGATGTTACATTGTAATACATAGAAGGTAATACTGGATTAATGAGAACCCGCCGCTATGATTCGTGTAATTTGTCTTAATTGTTTAAGTATAGTATGTAATTGCAGACTATACGTAACAAATGTTGGACCAAGTGGAAGAATGTTAGAATTTTTATACTAATTGTGGTCCAATTTGTTAATATAGAAATTAATTTGGATGGTGTTGTAATTATTAATTAATTATATTAGCAGTTTGTCTGTTCTTTGATGGAAAGAACACGACTGTTTATAAATTTTATAAAGTTTGGGTCCCCAATTCTGATGACACAACAAACAAACACGTTTTGATTCCATCTGACTTTGTGATTTAAGAATTGAAAGTTCCAAATTAAATTAAAGAATTTATTGGTAATGGCTGGAGGTACGCAAATTACTAGTTTTATAAAATATATAACAATAACATCTTAAAGAGCTATACTTTATATTAATTTTTCTAATATCAAAAGTTCTAATAATATTTTTTTTTAGATGCTAATGAGTCAAAAAATGATGTTTAATGAATTTTTAAAAATTATTAATAATTCTACTTTAAATTCATAAATTTGAAAATATATGAATTTTTTAAAATTGGAACAAAAACATAAAATTTTTATTTTTATTTTTATTATTTTAATTTTTTTTATATTTTATTAGAATTTGAAGGAGAGTATTTTTTAATTGATATTTTTGTTTTAAAATTAATAAAAAATAATTTAAAAGAAATGTCAATAAACTAATTTATTTTTGCTCTTTCAATTTTGCTAGTGCTCGCTAGTCAGCTAAATTGTAATAAAAATAGGCTATCTCTATTTCGCATGCAATGATGCGAAAATTATGTGTTGCAAAATTAAGAAATAATATAAAAAAATGATAAATATTCGTATTTTAGAAAAAATGATAAATATATAAATTTTTATTTATTAAAAAAAGTCAGCGATATATTTTATTTTGATTTTATTTTTTATGTTTTAATATATTTTAATTATATTTTTAGATCGGACAAATGACTTAATAATTTTATACTGACATGTTAGGTAGTGACATATCAATATATAATTGTCATATCATTATTTTGGTTAACAATAACTCTGCAGCGATAATTAAAATATATTTAAAACGTTAAGGACAAAATTAAAATAAATATAATATTAAAAGTATTTTAAAATTTTTTAAAAATATTATATATAAAAAATATATTTTATTCTAATATTAAATTATTATATTTTACTTCTTTGTTTATATTTACATAATATAAAAGAATAAAATACTAATTCAGTGCTTATCTATTTTTACAAATTAAAGAACAATACGATCATTGATAAAACAAAATCATTTCAATCTTTGTTTTTAATAATCTTTGTGAGATAATATAATCTTTCTATCGATTCCATTGTTATCTGTTAGTAAAAGCCGTTGACGTATCACATTAACTTGCTGTGTTAAATGTTAAATGTTAAATGCCAAATGCCAAATGCCAATATGAAATATTAGAATGAATAGTATGAATAATAGAGACTTATTTATTCTTAAACTTAAATTGGTCAAAGATAAAATTTTCATTCACACACATTAGTCCAGGATTTATTTTTGAAGAATCTATTTATCCTAAAAATTTTGATATAATTTTTTTAAACTAATGTTTTATTGTTATAATATTTATTATATTAATATTTTTTTAATAAATTCTAAAATATATTATATGATAAATATAAATTAATTAATAAATTATTTTAATTTAAAAATATCATTTATTATTATAAAATTAAATAGATAATTTTCAATGTAAACTTTAAATATATTAAAGAAAGTATACAATAATTAAGGACAAAAAAATACTAATGAAAATGTGAATACAATAATTAATAAATTAGTAATTTAATTTAAAAAAAAACTTTTAATATATTACTAGTATTATGGAATTATAATTAGAATTTGGACTCCCTTGTACTCTTTTCCAATATATAATAATATTTGATACATTATTACACATTAAACAAGCAATATTTTTAATGTTCAAAACATAATAATCTTTTTATTTTTATTAATATTTTTTATATGAAAACACTCAACCTTACTCAAAAGAATTACTAAAATTATAAATAAGGAATCATGAAGAGTAACATCAAATCACAAATGATGAGTGATGATTAGCATATGATTTAAAAATGTTAGTCGATTTTTAACTATATCCCGATGTTTACGTATATAAATTTATATATTTTTAGTGTAAATCATTATATACGGCTATATATACAAATAACCTTTGAAATTCATTATAACTTATCACTTTTTAAGTATTTGTTATATTATACAAATAATTGAATTTTAGTATACAAAAAATTATAATTAATCTATATTATTTAATTTCTTGTATTGTTAAATCTTTATCTATCGATGGTTTCTAATATATATATTTTCTTTATTTCATTTAGTACTAATTGTTAAGTGCCAGTGTATTTCAATGTAAAAGTATCAAATACAATTATTATTTTAGTTCAAAGAGATGACAAATTATGTTTATTACTCAAAAAAAAAAATTTGTACATATCAAAGTCAAATAAAAATATTATAATTATTATTATATATGCCACCTGTGTCAAATAATATGTTAGTTTCTATTTTTTTATTTAAATTATTTAGATTATAATACGAATAATATATTATAAAATTATTATTATTTAAAAATTATATTACTAATTTATTAACTATATTTTAATTTTTATTATTTATATACTTAAAAATTATATTAATAATTATTTACTTAATTTTAAAATAAATGATATTTTTATATTTAAATAATATGTTAATTAATTTATACTTATTATACCAAATTAAAAAATTTTATTAAAAATATTAATATTATAATTAACAATACAAAATAAATTTAAAAAATAGTATATCAAAATTTTTTAAAAGTTAATCTGAGACGCTAGCAACATTCTTAACAGATGATGATAAAATCGATAGAAGAGTCGTTTTGTCTCACAAAAATTAAGAATATGGATCGAAGTACTTTTTTTTTGTTAGGAGTTGTGATGTCCTTTATGAAAAAAGATAAAGACTATATTAGTACTTTATTTGATACAAAATGATGGTTGTACTATTTTTTGTATAAAAAATATTAGATGTACGCATGTACAATTAACTATTATACACAGTGTTACGGTGGGTAACCAGAGGTCAGTGGGCTGGACTTGTTAGGTTGGTCCAATCATCGAATGGAAGAAACCTTCGAGCGGGTTCACGCCTAGGAGCCTCCTTCTGACTTACTCACAAGAGAGAATGGGGGGTGGTACCTGCAAAGACACTCTGATGCCTAAGTCAGCAAGGGTCTAAGCAAGTTTTAGAGAGTATTGGAACTTAGTGATACCTGAGGAGTGTTAGTGTATTTATAGTGGTGAACCAATAACCACCGTTGAAGTAGTTCCACCTTTTAAGGAGGATAACCGTTTATTTGTCTTAGGGAAGTTGAGATATGACTCCTGGAAGTGGGTTGAGATATTTTAGGGGCAGTTATTTATTTGAATGGGTGTTATCTGCCAGCTAATCTTTACTCCCAACTTTCTTATACCAAGTCGTTGTTAGATCCGACTTCTTGAGAGAAGATCGGTGTCAGATGAGGGCCAATCCTTGGATTGGGCCTTTAGCTTAGACTTGGGCCTTAGTGTTGGGCCAGGGTATGAACAGTGCCCCTACTCGAGTACAATCTCTTTTCTTTAAGAGTTGGACTCGAGTATTTCAACTCGGGCTTATGACTGACATGATGAGGAACCGACGTGATTTTTCGAAACTGATGTGATTCAAAATTTTTCAACAGTCGCGTTTAATCAAACGTCGCGTCTGTTAGGAGTTTGCGTATTTACACGTGGGGAGCAGTTACATTGGTAACGGCGCATCTCTTTAATGACCGCTTTGACTTTACCATTATGCCCCTGATGTGTTTATAAATACTTTCTCCCTCTTTCTTTGTTTCGTTTCTGAAAACTTTTGCACTTACACTCTCCATTTGAAAGAAACTTCTTCTGTTCGAAGGAAACTTCTTCTTTCTTCAAGTCACTGCTACCTCTACCCTTCTTCAAGCAAAGGTTAGTTCTTTTCTCTTCTCTTTTTCTTACAAGTGCTTCTGTTTGCATGTTTTTTGAGAGGAGTGTTGACTATAGACTTAGTGACTCTGTTTTGTTGAGGATCTGACCCTAGGCCCCTTAGAGACCCTGTTTTTGATCTTTTTTTCTTTTTCCTTTGTAGGTTTCGCCATCCTTTTTATTAGGAAAAGATGTCTTCTCTAGAGTCCCTTGCACAGTGGGTGGATGTCACTATTCTTGGGGAGAGCCCTTTAGTGGATACCGACTACATTACCGATCTTCGTACTCACCATAGAATTTGTGTTCTTGATGAGGATGAGCCAAAATATGAAATGGTTGCCCCGGGTCCAGAAGACCGAGTTTGTTTTGGGAGGGCTTCTGATGAGGACCCTCATTTCTTTTTTATGTACGAAAGCCTTTTTACCCGCCTGGGAGTTTTTCTACCTTTCTCTGATTTTGAGATTTTTGTTCTGTATCATTTCCGTGTCGCTCCTACCCAACTTCACCCCAATTCTTGGGGTTTCTTGAAGATTTACCAGCTTGTCAGTCAAGACCTGGATTTTTCGACCTCTTTGAAAATTTTCTTTTATCTCTTTCATATGACCAAGCCCTTTAGTGGGCAAAACAATAAACAACAGTGGGTGTCTTTCCGAGCTATTCAAGGCCGGAGAGTTTTCAACCTTTTCGATGAGTCCTTCCATGACTTTAAAAATTTCTTCTTTAAAATTCAAGTTGTAGAGGGTCACCACCCATTTTTCCTGGATGAAAATTCTGCTCCTCGCTTCCCTTTATACTGGTTGGAGGCTTCTCCTGTGGAGAAGTATGGTTTAGACGATTTAGATGAGGTCGAAGAGGCTGTCGTGGGGTTCCTCTGAGAAGTTTAGGGGAGGGTCCCTTATTTGGATACAAAAAAATTTCTCCAAGGGTCTTCGAATTTTGTTCAGACCCAAATAGGTAGACATGATTATTTTTTTTATTTTCTCCGACTTGTTTTAATTATTTTTGACTTTGGAATATTTATTATTTCCGATTTCCTTGTAAATTGATTCTTTGTCTTCTTCTTTTTCAGAAATGGTGAAGAAAGCTTCTGCCTCTTCTTATCAAAAAGTCCAAGATTCCAGGAAGAGATCTCGGGCGCGGGTGAACGTGGCAAGGGCTGCTGACACTCTTCCTCCTCCTCCTCCCCCTCCTCCTCCTCCTCACAACTTGGGGGCTTCCTCCCACCCTATCATGGTATCTTCTTCCTCTACTTCCTCTCTTCCTTCCCCTCCCCCTACTCCCCGATCTTCCCCTAAGCCCGAGAAGAAGAAGCGAAAAACTTCTGGCTCTTCTTCCGAGGCTACATTCGATGGTCCTCAATTTGTCCGGAACCATATTTTTCTCTATACATCAATCAGTATGGAGGATGTTATGGTTCAGAACCATCTAAATGTTATAGTTCAGGGGAGCATCCGGGCGGTTGGGGTGTGTACAAAACTCCTGGATATTTTGGAACAGACTCCCCTTAGCTCTTTGGGTTCTACCCAAAAGGTTGAGGAGCTTGAAGAGGGGATTTTCTTATATCAGGAAGAGGAGAAGAGGTTAAAGGAGGAGGATACCAAGTTAAAGGAGGAGAAGGATCGGCTTCGGGAGAGGGAGAAGAAGTTGATGGGCCAGTGTGCTATGGCGGAGGGCCTCAAGGAGAAGGCAGAGCAGAGTTACGTTAGGCTCTTTGGGGAGAATCTGGATCTGAAGAAGGAGCTCTCTGGGTGTCGGGACGCTTTCCAGGATTTGGAGGATTCGATCGCTGAGGGCGCGGAGGAGGCATGGAGGATCTTTAAGGAACAAGTCGGAGTTATCACTCCCGACTTAGACCTCTCTCCATTAGATCCTGACAAGATCATAGTGGATGGTGCCATTGTCTCTCCTCCCCGACCTGCGACTGACTCCGACTTGAAGACGAGGGGACAAAGGGTAGTGGAGTCCCCTCCTTGGGGAGACGTGCCGAGTTCCTCTGGAGTTCCTTCTCAAAACCCTGACCAGTCTGCTCCGTTCTCTCCTGGTGCTGCTCTGACTTCTCTCCCTGTGGATCCTGCTGGTGGTGGTGGTGACCTTCCTTTCGGTGATACTCATCTTCCTGCTTAATTGATATTTGGCTATATGGGGGCCCGGCCTGTGGGTCCCCTATTTTTATATTTTGTTTCATTATGGTGGTTGGTACTTGACATTTCTTGGCCCTTTGCGGCCGTAAACAAAAAATATTAAAAATACCCTTTTTTGGATAAGGGTTTAGGATATCTTTGTTGCATGCATGCTTTCTATTTAGGTTTTGAAAAAATCTTTTTTGATCCTTTTGCCTTTTTTTGAAAACCCTTTGACTTGGCTGGCTGTCTTTTGTCTAAGTTATTTTGAATTTTTTTCAAGGACTTAGGACAGCCTCTGCCTTTGGTTTTTTGACAGGTTTTCTTATCTCTTTTTGTTATTCCTTGTGCTCAATTTTTATTTTATTGAGTTTCCATAACTTAGGTTATTTTTGCGATGCATTTCATTTCTTCTCGATTTTTCCGACTTGTAAGTCGACTAACTTCCGAGTTCTTTTATGATCTACTTTTATAACCTCTTTACACCGACTTGTACCTCGTCGTTTATCCTGACGACCATCTAGGTCGGTTCATAAGATTTTCACGTTTTGTCGAGCTTAAGTCGGTGCGTTTCGTAGAAAGAGTGAGAAAAACGTAAAAAGGAATTTATATAGAGATATGGAAAAAAGATCTTTATTTATTTGCGAAGGTACTTTTTTGCTACTAAGGGTTTTGATAACTTGTTCCCTCTTAGCCCCCACTTTGATGCCTCGTTAAAAACCCCCCTTCAGGAAAACCCTTTCTTTGGGAAGAAACCATGAAGTTGGGAAAAGAGTACATCAGGGAGTGGAGTTCACTTTTAACTATAGTACCTTTTCATATTACAAGCATGCCACGACCTAGGTAGCTCGGTGCCATTTAAGTCGGTCACCTTGTAGTAGCACTTTCCTAAGACCTTACTAATTTTGTATGGTCCTTTCCAATTAGAAGCAAGCTTTCCATCTCCAGATTTATTGACTCCAATGTCATTTCTAATCAAAACTAAGTCATTTGGGGCGAAACCTCTTCGAATGACCTTTTTATTATATCTATTTGTCATTCTTTGTTTCAATGCTGCTTCTCTTATCCGAGCTTGTTCTCGGACTTCAGGAAGTAACTCGAGTTCTTCTTTGTGCCTCTGTATGTTTTCCACCTCTTCGTAGAAGCTCACCATTGGACTTTGCTCGTTGATTTCAACTGGTATCATGGCTTCTATGCCATAAGTAAGTCGGAAGGGCATTTCTCCTGTGGCAGGCTGAGGCATAGTCCGATAAGCCCATAATACTTGTGGAAGTTTGATAGAGAGATTTGTCGTGTCAGCCTATAATTTCTCTTCTAGAAATAAGAACTTCGTTGTAAGCATAGTTCTAAACCAACAAACAATTCCCACATTAAAAATTTGATTTGTCACAAGTAAAAACCCCAAATAAGAATTAACCGAAGTATTTAAACCTCGGGTCGTCTCACAAGGAATTGCAATGAAGAGTTTAATTATTGGCTATGGAGGGACAAAGGGGGTTTGATTTTATATTTTTGCAAGAAAATAAATGGCAAAAAAAATTAAATGACAAGAAAGTAAAATGATAAGAACTAATAAAATAAAGGAAAAGTACTCTTGGCTAGACATAGGTAATTGAGATCACCATCCTTGTCTACAAATCAAATATTGATAATTATGAGGAACCAAGCTCAGTAAGTGTACTTCTATACTTGAAGTATATCAAATGGCTTAATCAACATCAACCCATAAGTCCCAACCTATCTACTAATTAGATTAGTAGTGGGTTAGTGTCAATGGGTATCAAATTGATCACCAAGGGTTCTCAAATCACCAATTCAATGAGATCCAATGACTCAAGGTCACTCAATTCCCTTGGCCTAGGCCAAGAGTCAAGAATACTACTCTCAAGAACTAAAGGAAATATTATATCAAACACCTAGAGTGCAAGAAAATTAAACATCACCACATACCAAAATTAACAAGATCCATAACTATCATCAACAAGAAATCAACAATAACAATGGAGATGACATAAAAGAGACATAGAAACATGAAATTGCATTAAAGAAAATCAAGATCCAACAATGGTTCATCAACATAAAAAAAGAGTAAAACAAGAAATCAACAAGAGAAACTAAGAAGATTGAGACAATAGAACACTAAAATATAATGAGAACTAAATCAAAACAAGAATTGAAAGAGAAATTTGAGAGTGATTAACCTAACTTTACCCTAATTGCTATCCTAAATCTAGAGAGAGGAGAGAGCCTCTCCCTCTAGAATTCTACCCTAAAACATGATAAAAACTAAACTATGACTACTTGGTTCATTCTCCCCTCAATCCTTAGGTTCAATAGCATCAGAAATGAGTTGGATTGGGTCCAAAATGAGCTAGAAATCGCCCCCAACGAGTTGCTTAAAGTGGACCCACGCTGCTACATCGGCGCGCACGCATACAGTGCATGTGCGCATCCCTAGACTTCAACCAAATATGACAAATTTTATATCATTTTGAAGCTCCGGATGTTAGCTTTCCAACACAACTGGAACCGCCTCATTTGGACCTCTTTAGCTCAAGTTATGGTCAATTGAGTGTGAAGAGGTCAGGCTTGACAACTTTACGGTTCCTTCATTTCTTCATGAGTTCTCCCACTTTGCATGCTTTTCTCCTCACTTCTTCCATCCAATACTTGCCTTATGAACCTAAAATCACTCAATAAACATATCAAGGCATCGAATGGAATTAAAGTGATTGAATTTAGCTATTTTAAGACCTAAAAAGCATGTTTTCACATTTAAGCACAAATCAAGGGAGAATTACAAAACCATGCTATTTCATTGAATAAATGTGGAAAAAGGTGATAAAATTCCCCAAATTAAGCACAAGATAAACCACCAAATTGCGGTTTATCAAATCTTCCCACACTTAAACCAAGCATGTCCTCATGCTAAGAATAAAGAAGGACAAGAAAAGGGGTGTGAACATTTATTCAATGCAAATAAACTATATGCACCTATCTATATGAATGTCACTAAATGAAATATGACTCTATCTACTTGGTCAAAAGCAAATCAATCTCCAAGAGCATGTATGAACAAGTTGGGCTAAGATCATATGATGATTCATGAATCCTACCAATTCAAATATCAAAATAAAGTTCAAATAGACTTGCAAGAAGGAAGCTCATGAAAGCAGGGAACAAGGAATTGAGCATCGAACCCTCACCGGATGTGTATCCGTGACAAACGAAACTCTTGCGTGATCTAGAATTTTCACAAATAAATTTCCGTTGTAAGTATAGCTTCTAGACCGACAAGAATTCCTTTCGTACAAAAACTTGGTTGTCACAAGTAACAAAACCCAATAAAATTTATAACCGGAGTATTTAAACCTCGGGTCATCTTCTCAAGGAATTGCAAGAAGGTATGATTTATTATTGGTTATGAAAAAATATATGTTTTTTGGTTTTTATAATAAGGAACAAGTAATTTAAATGACAAGAAAAATAAATAAATAATTATAAAAATCTCTTGGCAAGGTATGAAAAATTGAAGTCCTATCCTAGTTATCCTTATCAGGTGTGATGAGAATTGGATTCTGCTCCCACTTTAATTAACCCTTGCTAAACAAAGGAGAGTCAAGTGGACTAATTAATTTGATCCTCAAGTCCTAGTCAACTCCTATGGAAAGACTATAGTTATTGGAGTACAAATTAACCAGCAGAGAATTCCAATTTCAATCAACAGCTAAGTTTGATAACTCAAGTGTTGCTAATTACTTAACCAAAGCCAAAAGGGAAAAATATCTTAAATTAAATTGAAAGCATCATAAATAAAATAATCATTAATCTGAAACACCTCAAATTGCATTTAAACATAAATTCAAATCCTAACATGGAAAGTTTGTAAATCAATAATGAAAAGATAAATGACAATTACAGTAATAGAATAAATAAAAGTAGAAAATAAAACTAAGGAATATTGAACTTGTGATTGAAGAGATCATAGCTTAAACATAATAGAAATCCTAAATCCTAATCCTAAGAGAGAGGAGAGAGCCTCTCCCTCTAGAAACTACATCTAAAACCTAAAATTATGTATGTGAATGTTGTATGAATTGTTTCATGAATGGATGTATTCCACCACTTTATAACCTCTAATCTGTATTCTCTGAGCCGAAAAAAGGGTCAGAAACAGCCCAGAAATCGCCCTCAGCAATTTCTGGTACGTATAGCTCGCGGCAAAGTGACGCGGAAGCGTCGTCCACGCGTTCGCGCGGATTGCATTTTTGCCAGGTCACGCATCCGCGTGATCCACGCGTTCACGTCGCCTGGCTTCGGGGAAGCTATGGCATATTATATATTTTTGCGAAGCCCCGGACGTTATCTTTCCAACGCAACTGGAACCGCATCATTTGGACCTCTGTAGCTCAAGTTATGGTCGATTTAGTACCAAGAGGTCAGGCTGGACAGCTTTAGCAGTACCTTCAGTTTCTTGTATTCCTTCCACTTTTGCATGCTTCCTTTCCATCCTCTAAGTCATCTCTGCCCTGTAATCTCTAAAAATATTTAACACACATATCAAGGCATCGAATGGTAATAAGAGAGGATTAAACATAGCAAATTAAGACCAAAGAAACATGTTTTCAATCATAGCACAAAATCAGGAAGGAAAAAGTAAAACCATGCAAATAGTATGAATAAATGGGTAAAAAGTTGATAAAAACCACTCAATTGAGCATAAGATAAACCATGAAATAGTGGATTATCAACCTCTCCACACTTAAACATTAGCATGTCCTCATGCTAAGCTCAAGAGAAGCTATAAAAGAGTGAAGAGGAATGGTAGAATGCATGAAATGCAACCTATCTATATGAATGTAACTACATGCTAAGATGTTTCTACCTACTTAGTTAAAAGTAAATAAATATTCCAAGAACATACATGAACTGGATTTCACTAATTCAAATCATAAAAATGAAGTACAAATAGACTTGCAAGAAGAAAATAGCTTATGAAAGCTAGGAACAAGGAATCGAGCATCGAACCCTCACTGGAAGTGTATGCACTCTAATCGCTCAGGTGTTTAAGGTTCGATCTCTCAATTCTCTACTAACCTTACTTTCTAAGGCTTGCTCTTCATCTAACGTTCAACATTAATTTGATGCACAAATACACATATCAAGAGGTCTTTTGAGGGTTGTAATGGGGTTAGGGTCAAGGTAGGATTGTATTTGGCCAAGTGGACTAAAATCTGAATCCTTAATTAACTTAAACTTTTTTCACCTAACTTAAGACAATCCATGTAATCACAATACAAAATCTAACAATCCATTAACTATGTTTTCCACATATTCATGCATCCCAACTTTAGTACAACTCATATGCATTGCTTTCACCATTTACTTTGGGGCATTTTGTCCCCTTTTATTATTTGCTCTTTTTCTTTTCTTTTTCTCTTTTTCTTTTTTTTTTTATATATACATAATTTTTTTCTCAATGCATATGATTAAATTATTAAATGCATGAACATGTCCTAAACATTTCTTTCACATTTTCAGAAAATTCTAACATACTCAATTCTCAAATCAAATATTTCCAAACCCACTTTCCCCACACTTAATTCATGAGCACTCTCACTAGTCTAAGCTAACCAAGGATTCAAATTAAGGACATTATTATTTTCTTCTTAGAGTTAGTGATGAGCTAACGTAAAGAACAAAGGGGTATAATAGGCTCAAAATTGATTTGCAAGGGATAATGAAGGGTTAAGGGCATATGGGTATGTAAGCTCAGTGAAACAAAGGCCTCAATCACATACGTGCATCATACATCGAACCATGGAAATATAGAATTAAGCAAGACAAAGATCACGATTTTAGAGAGAAAAATACACACTAAAACAGAATATTGGTTGATAAAATACAACCAATTCAAATAAGCTCAAAATCTCACAGGTTTTGTGTGTTCGAGCTCTAAACCATGTTCCAAAATAATATTTCTTCAAACAAGTTTAACAAAAAATTTTATTCAAATTAGTGAAATACTCTAAAAAGTTTCTTGAAAAAGAAATTATTACTTCAACCAAGTAGTGGTAAAATATGCACAAAATCAAATAAATATGCAATCAAACATGCAAATGCAACAACTAACAAGGAAAATAAACCACTGGTATTGAGATAGAAGAGTAACTAACCCATGGAGATCGGTATCGACCTCCCCACACTTAAAGATTGCACCGTCCTCGGTGCATGCAGAGATGTGCAGGTGGACGGGTTGCTCCAACTGATGCTTTTCTTTAAAGATTGTGCAGGTGGACTTGTCTGTCGCCCCATATAGAAGTTCTTCCTTTTCCTTCTCGGTGGCCAGCCTGAAAGAAGAGGAAAAGAAGAAAAGTAACCCAGAAATAAAGATAGAAAACAAATAAAACATGGGTTGGTTAATGCCAAATAATGAGGGTCTCAATTACATGGTAGCTACAACATGCAAGAGAGAAGACAGTAGAAGCAAACGGCATATCAATAGTGCAAAAATTGCAACAAATGAGGGAGAAAGTGTGGGTAATGCAAGACAATGTGAGTGCATGTTAATGCAAAAGGAATACCAGTATTATAAAAATTAGCATTGACTGAAAAATAATGTCACCCAACATTGTAAAACAAGTCACTAAGCACCAAAATAATATCAGAAAAGATACAACAGTTGAAGAAAAAAATTTAACACCAATGGAAAAATAATAAATGCACAAGGGATGAAAATAAATTAATTAAAATAGAATGAAAGTGAAGAAGGATGAAAAGTTAAAGGGATGAAGAAGAAGAAAGTAAGAAAGAAGGAAGAAAGAAATAAGAAGGGAGAAGAGAAAATTAGGATTAGGGAAGAAAAGATAAGATATTTGGCTGATCTTGATAAACTGTGTAGCGCAGGCGACGCGGACGCGTGGGTCACGCGGTCGCGTGGTGGGCGATAACTTCAGGTGACGTGGACACGTGGGTCATGCGATCGCGTGGCCTGATTTATGCTATTGGCGCGAGTGCAGCAGTGCATTCGCGCAACTCTTTTTTAAAACTCTTATTGCCAAATTTTTGGATGACGCGTTCGCGTGGGTGACGCGATCGCGTGAATGGCCGTATTTGCAAATGACGCGGACGCGTGGGGCACGCGGTCGTGTGGTAGGACTTGTGCCTTCCAGCACCATTCCAGCCCTACTCCATCATAACTCTCTGCCATACACCCATTTATGTCGAATTCGCAGGGTCACGCGTTCGCGTGAGTGACACGGACGCGTGGGAGGTTAATTTTTCAATTGACGCGGACGCGTCAGTGACGCGGTCGCGTGGGTGTATTTGTGCCTAAGGCACGCCTCCAGCCACGCTTTCGCGTGACTTTCTGTTCACTTTTCTTTTCTTCCTAATACACCTGTGACGCAGACGCGTCAGCGACGCTTACGTGTCGTATGCGTCTCTTTTTTTATGCAAAATGCAAAATGCAGCATGCAGATGAATATGCAGGAATTATGAATGAAAATTAATAAAAATAAAAATAAGCAATAAACAAATTAAAATAAAAGTAAGACTGAAAAAGAACGAGCATACCATGGTGGGTTGTCTCCCACCTAGCACTTTTAGTTAAAGTCCTTAAGTTGGACATTTGGTGAGCTCCTTGTAATGGTGGCTTGTGCTTGAACTCATCCTGAAACTTCCACCAATGCTTGGACTTCCAATAAGTTCTATCAATACCAAGTAAATTTCTTAAGCTTTGATGGAGTTTGTCACAAGTTTTGAGCTCCCAAATTTGATCCTCATATATGCCTAGATCCCAAATCTTGTTTCTGCACCCATCTTCAAGTTGATCATCATGGTTCCATCCGGGTGGCAAGCACTCTAAATTCTCTACAGAGTACCAAACTCTTCTGTTAGATCTAACCAAATTATCACCAGTTGAGCCCTTACATCTTTCTCTTGAAGTATTAACCTTGATAAGCCTTGATTTGCAACTCCAACCATTAAACATTCTTCTCTTACGCTTAATGCCACAAAGGTTCCTAAGTTGGCCGTCCGTTTCAAGAATACCGTACTCAATTGGGATAGGAAGACGAACAGAGATAAGTTTTACCCACTCAAGTGAAGGAGTAGATGACAACCTAGGTGGAGAAGTCTCCAACGTTCTTGACAAAGTGTACTTAACTTCCGTCCATTCTTTTCAAAGGGCTTCTACTTCCACATCATTTGCAGACTCAATCAGAGAAGAGTCTTCATACTCAAGGAGTTTGACATCAGGATTTTTGCCACTAAAGAATTTTATAAAAAAAACAGTCACGTTGTAGATATAGTCTCTAAACCAACAGAAATTCCTTCGTACAAATGTTTTGGTTGTCACAAGTAACAAACCCCTAAATAAATTGATAACCGAAGTATTCAAACCTCGGGTCGTCTTCTCAAGGAACTGCAGGGAAGTATGTTCTTATTATTGGTTATGGAGATTGTAAATTGGGGTTTTGAGAATGAGGAGCGAATGGTTTAATTAGCAATTAAAGTAAATGAAGAACAAGTAATTTAAATGGCAAGTAAAATAAATAAATGACTGTAAATAACTTTTGGCAAGGTATGAGAAATTGGAGGTCCTATCCTAGTTATCCTTATCAATGATGATGAGAATTGAATCTTAATTCCACTTTGTTAACCTTTACTAAGATAAAGGAAGGTCAAGGGATTAATTGGTTTGATCTTCGGATCCTATTTATTTCCTAAGAAAAGATTGGGATTATTGAAGTTCAATTTAATTAACAAAGATAACAATTATCAATCATGTTTGAGTTTGATAACTCCTGAGTTACTAATTTCTTAACCAAGACCAAAAGGAGAAAAGTAAATCTACTGGAATAAAAATGTCTTCAGATTGGGAACAATAGCAACATAAATAAAATAAAGCAATATTAAACTGAAATACCTCAAATAACATTAATTCAAAAGAATAATCTGTAACATGGAAGAATTTATAAATTAAATTGCGAAAGTAAATAAAAGGGAATATTGAACCTGATAAAGAGATAATCCTGAAAGCGAATAAAATCCTAATTCTAAATCCTAATCCTAAAGAGAGAAGAGAGAGGAGAGAACCTCTCTCAAAACTAAATCTCAATCATGGAAAACTAACTAAAGTGGAGTCTCTTTGAATGGATGCATCCCCCCACTTCATAACCTCTGGTCTATGCCTTCTGAACTTGGGTTTGGGCCAAAAAGGGCTTCAGAATTCGCTGAGAGCATTTTCTACAATTTCTGGTGCGTGGCCTCTGTCACGTGTCCGCGTGGGTCACGCGGTCGCGTCATTCAGAGTTTTCCTTGGCACGCGGTCGCGTCAGTCATGCGACCGCGTCATATGTGTTTCGTTCGAGGTGCGCAATAGCGTCAGTCACGCGTTTGCGTCGTGCTCTCTTTGCACTGGCATGCGGCCGCGTCGTCCATGCGATCGCATGGCTGTCAGTTTCTTCACAAATTCCGTTTTATGCTTTCCTTCTATTTTTGTATGTTTCCTTTCCATCCTTTGAGTCATTCCTGCCTTAGAAAATCTGAAACTACTCAACACACTAATCACGGCATCGAATGGAAATAAAGGTAATTAAAATAATTAATTTTAAAGCATAGGAAACATGTTTTTCACATACATCACATAATAAGAAAGGGAAAGTAAAACCATGCAATTAATATGAATAAGTGGGTGAAGGATTGAATAATTCACTCAGATTAAGCACAAAATATATCATAAAATATGGGTTTATCAACCTCCCCACACTTAAACAATAGCATGTCCTCATGCTAAGTCCAAGAGTAATGTTAGGTTAAAATGGTGGAATGTCATGCAATGCAATCTAATCTAAATAAAACTACCTAAATGAATGATGCATCATGCAATTCTAATTTTTATTCACTTGAATATAAAACTTGCATGTAGTTGAATTAATTCACATTCTCAAGGAGGTATATATATATATATATATATCCAAGCCTTAGATAGTGATAAAGTGTCTTTACAATTGAGATGGGAGAGAAAAAATATTTTATAAACTTGCAAGACAATTAATAATTTAAGCAGAGATATATGTTAATGAGTTATTGAACCCTCACTGGATTTTGTGTTTACTCTCTAATCACTCAGTGTTTATTGGGTTAATCACTCTATTCTTCTTTTTATTCATTCTTTCTATAACTTTGTTCTTCATCTAACCAATCAACAATTATAGAATATAGACATACCAAAAATAATGAGGTCTTTAGTTAAGGTTGTAATGGGGCCAAGGTAAAGGTAAGGGTATATGTATAAGGCTAAATGAGCTAATAAGTGAATCCTTAATTAGTCTAAGATCTCACCTAACATACATACTTTGTAAAGCAAAGCTTCTTTACCTATTTTCCTATATGTTCCCACTTTTGATGTTACATGCTCATGTTTCAATGTTTATTATTTTTTTATCCTATGTGCATTGCTTTATTTCACATTTGGGGAATTCTTTTGTGTCCCCTTTATTCAACTACTGAAAAATAACACTTTTTTT
Organism: Arachis ipaensis; assembly: GCF_059453495.1. Taxonomy (NCBI): domain Eukaryota; kingdom Viridiplantae; phylum Streptophyta; class Magnoliopsida; order Fabales; family Fabaceae; genus Arachis; species Arachis ipaensis. Next base: position 119,804,589 of record NC_142442.1, on the reverse strand, counting down.
TAATGCACGTGGTAATTCAATTGTTTTGATTTCACATGAGCATGCTTCCCAAAATTTTTATTTGAATTATTTTATTCTTTTCAACTTTTCTACCTTTTTTATTTTTATCATCCATGTTCCCAATAGGTTTCCCACATGTAAACCATACACAATTTCTATCTTAAGCTAACTAAGGATTCAACTTGGGATTTTATTTTGTTTTTCTGCTTATGGCTAGTAATGTGGTTTATAGAATAAAAGGGGATTTAAAGGCTCAAGGGGGCTAACAAGGGTGATGTAAAAGGTAAGATATTTTGGGATAAGTGAGCTAAAAATCAAACAATGGCCTCAATCACTCTCTTGGTATGTAATTATATTCTATAATCAGACATATAGATTAAAACAAAGTAAAGAACAACAGAATTAAAAAGAAGGGCGGAACACACAGGAATAAAATATTATGGTTTGAATGTAACCCTACAATTAAGCTCAAAACTCACACGCTGTGTGTTCTCTAGCTCAAAAATCATTTATCAGTTATGTATGTCATGCAGGTTTAGTTAAAAATTTCCATTATTCTCAATGTAAAACTTAAGGTGGCTTTAAAGTTCTAGTGTTTCTCCTTGATGAAATGTTGTTAACTAACTAACATGTAATGCTATATATACAAGGTGTGTGGATTGTTTCTATTATGTTCAAGTCCCTAGTTTACTTCCTTTTTATATTTTTCAATTTAAACTAAGCTATCTTATGCTAAAAAAAAGGGTAAACTATACTAATTAATCCACAATTTCTATAACTAATAAGTTAGAATTGCAACTAAAACTAAAAAGCTAAAATATGAACTAAAGTGCAACATAGAATAAATATATAAAAATAGCAATATATATAAGTACTGAGAAAATAAAAATAAAAATACAAAAAAGTAGCAAAATAAATAAAAAGAGTATGTAGTGGTTCACCAAAAAAAAGAACGCCAGAGATGGCGACCTCCCCATACTTAAAATGTAGCATCGTCCCTGATGCTCACTCAAGCAGGGTGTGAAGGGGTGTCATCACTGGAAGGACGGGTAGCTAGAGTCTCTGTGGTGGTGGTCTGAGGAGCTGCCTGTGACAGAGGAGGTGCTGACTGGATAGGGATCTCGGGGTCTACAGCCTGAATCTGATGCGGGGTATCCTGCTGGTGTGCTACCTGCTGGGTGCCTGCCTGCTCTGCCTCCTGCTGTGGATGAGTCGCAACCTCGGGCGCATCCGCCTCCTCCTCAGATGCCTCGGATGGTGTGTCAGGCTCGGAGGAGATGTCGCCAGATCGTATCATCAGCTTTAGGTGCTCATAGCGTCGCTTGTTGCGACGCTCCATCTGGTCAAGCCGTCGAAACAGGCGGTGCACTAGATGATAGATGGGCTCTGGGGCAGATGGAGGTGCAGTGGTGGTGGCAGGGGTAGCTGGGGCAGCTGTAGAGGAAGAGGGGTCGGCAGATGGTGTGGCTGTGGCACCAGGAGCAGTGAGGAAAGGAGGTCTGTAGCCCAAAGCCAGAAAGTTCCTACTGTGAGGGATAATCTTCTTGAATTCTGCAGCAGGTGGCTTTTCATCAGCATCCTCCCAAGGCACATCAGCTCGACGGCCTAGCTGTGTAATCAAATAGGGAAAGGGAAGAGTGCCTCGGACGTGGACCCTGGCCATATAGTACCGGATAAAGCGTGGTAGGTACAGGTCCTTACCCTCCATCACACACTATAGAAGGGTGATCATAGCGGCTGGTATCTCAGTCTCGTGAGTACTCGACATAATGAAGTTGCTAAGTATCTGATGCCATAGCCGAGCCTCATCATTCAAGTAAATTCGCTTGATTCCCTTTGGCATGGTAGTGTTCTGACCTATAATCCAAGGAACGGTCGGGTCAAGGGCTATCCGGGCCTTGACTGCATCCCAATCAAACTTCATGAAGCACATATCCTCCTCAGCTCTTTGATAACCATCCAGCTGATCAGTTTTAGGCAGAAGTTTCAGAACATCTTCAATGGCCTCTTCAGTGACCAGAATTTGCTTCCCTCTAAGGTTCACTGCATCTAGGGAAGTCTTGAAGTAATTGCAGTAGAATTCCCTTACCCAAGATGCATTGACCTCAGTCAGGTTTCTCTCCAGAAAGAACCAGCCTCTCCAGGTATAGGTTCCTGGAGGTTGCAAACACCGGATACTTCTGCTCACAGTATCGGTTTGCAAACTTTACTGGATCATTAGCAGGGAGTAGCTGGTCAGCCTTCTCCTGCGGGGTAAAATTTTTCTTCTGCCAGGAGTCATCGTGCATGATGTCCATGATGGACATGGAGGATTCTCCTCTTTTACGTTTGCCAGTAGTTGCCTTTGCTTTTCCCTTTCTCTGGGAGGCAGACATCCTGAATAATAGAAAATCAGGATATAATAAAAACAGGAAAACAAATAGGCAAATAGTCAAAAGAAACACAAAGTGGCAAAGAAGCAATAGGATAAGGAAAATGAGTTAAGTAAATGTGCATTAAGGATTGTATAGGAGTTAAAAGTTCGAAAGGAAGAATTCACAATCCAAAATGTAATAGAAGGCATGTTAATTAGGAAAAAAATTATCAGTATGCCATGGTTAGAAGGTTAAAAGAAAGTGAAAAACCAGAAGAGATGTTTTGAAAGGTTAGTTTGGTTAGAATTGAAAAAGAGTTCAGGAAGTTAAAATTAGTGAGTTAGTGCATAAGGATAAGTTTCTAGGTAACAAGCATTCATAATTAGAAGCTACAAGTAACTCATAACCAAACAAGAAAAACAGGTTGATGACAAACATCAAAAATGCAATTTATGAACCAGGAAATCAAAGAGAATAAGAATGCGTGCCCTGGCATTCATGAATTGGTTTGGTGAAATCAAAGGAAAGCACAGTTGAAAATGCCAAAACCAAGACATGAATGGAAACATTTTACATAAATTTGGGCAGCATTCCGACTAAAATTGAATTGTCCCGGAAAATAAACAGCAACAGAATAGTTCATATGAATCAAAAATAAAGCTGCAATTACATATAAGGAATAAGAATCATGAAAAATCAGAGTAAAGAGCAGCATGAAACAAGAAATTACAGCATATGAACAAAACTAACATCACAGCAACAGCAGAATTGCAAAAATAATGAAACAAGAAACACGAACAGCGCAATTAAACAGACCTAAATCCACTAACCACATCCTAGGCTACCTAACAACCTAGAATCCACTACAACATGCATATCTAACTAGCCTAAAGATGAACATAAATAGAAAAATATGAATTAACTACGAATTGATAGAAGGGTGGCATTCGTCGGAACCTGGTAGGCCAAATAAGGAGAGTGGGGCAGAGAGGTGGCTGGGGACGGCAGTGGTAGTGTTCGGCGCGGCGGAGGAGGGTGGCGCGGCGGCGGTGGCTGCTGTTCGGAGGAAGGGAGGGAAAAGGGAGGGAATGGGGGTAGGGGGTAATAGGGGAAGGAAGGGGGGCTGTGGTTGGCGCTGGGCAGTGGTGACAGCGGCACGGTGGTGGTGATCGCGGAGGAGGGCAATGGCAGTGGAGGGAGGAAGAAGAAGGAAGAAGAAGAAAGAGGGGGGAAGGAAGGGGGTGGGTGGCGGCGGTGTCTGGGTGGTCGGTGGGGTGGCGGTCGTTCGGTGATGGTGGCTGGGAGGTGGTGGTGTGATCGGAGAAGAAGAGAGGGAGGAGAGGGGTTTGGGGAGGGGGCGAATGTTAGGGTTCGCGTGACTGGGGGTTATAAATTTGAATCCACGCGATCGCGTGGTTGGGCTGAAATGGTGGTTGACGCGATCGCGTGAGTGGCGCGATCGCATGGAATAGCTAAAAGAGTGAATGATGCGATCGCATCGCTGGAAATTATGCTAAACGCACGAATCCAGCGTCGTTTCAGCACAACTCTCTGTCTCCTTTTGGGGTGTTGTGCAATCCATGCGACGCGATCGCGTCGCTCACGCTGTCGCGTGGGATTGATGTTGTGCAAGTGACGCGATCGCATCAGGGACGTGATCGCGTGGGCCGTTTGTGCGAAACGCACAATGGCCGCACGATTCCAGCCTAACTTTCTGGACGTTGGGTCTTTATGCCGATCTCCAGATCACGCGGCCGCGTGAATGACGCGGTCGCGTAGGAAGTGTATTTCGTAACTTGACGCGATCGCTTGATTGATGCGGTCGCATCACGCACCCTTTTTTATGCAATATGCAGAATGCAATGATTAATATGAATGCAATGCAAAACTTCCAGGTTCAATATAATAAAATAAAATAAAACTTGAAAACAAATAAAACTAAATAAAAAAATTGAAAAAGGAAGATCATACCATGGTGGGTTGTCTCCCACCTAGCACTTTTAGTTAAAGTCCTTAAGTTGGACATTGGATGAGCTTCCTGTTATGGCGGCTTATGCTTAAATTCATCCAGAAATCTCCACCAATGCTTGGAATGCCAATAGCCTCCGGGGTCCCAAACTTAGCTTTTAAATCCGCCTTCGTCTTGATCTATATTTTTCCATCCGGGCGGTTTAGAAATTAGATTCTCACCAGAATGACCAAACGTTTTTCGAGATCCATTTGATAGATCATGATGCCAATCCGCACACTTCGAGTCGAAGCGTGGAACCTTATTGAACCTTGTGCACCAGCTCTGAGTACAAGCCATTTTCCTTTTACTCTTAAAGCCGCAGAGAGCTCTAAGCTGGCCATCTGTTTCAAGCAAACCATATTCAAGTGGAAAAACACAGTTAAAGGTTAAGGATTGTACCCACTTGAAACTTGTATTGGGTGGTAATGGCCTTGGGATAGGTGGTTCCAGTGGTTCTGTGAGTTCTACTCCCTTGTGCTCTTCTGTGAATTTCTCCACTTCTTTGCAAGATTCTTCAAACATATCCATGTCCTGATCAAAGCCATCTATGTCTTCCTCATCACTTAAGTCATAGACTAGAGGTTGAGAGAAATCTACCTCCGTATCATCTTCGTAGTCACATGGGGAAGATCCTTCGATCTCAGAGAATTCACTTGCGGATGCAAGTTCATTACTAGAAGAACTTGACTTGAGATTATCATCATCAAGGAAACTTGCTTCTTGGGTTATTCTGTCTAGTTCTTCATGAAGGACTTGCTCTGGGGATTGCGCACAATCCTCCTTAGCATCAATTGTAACATCCTTGAATGCTCCACAACTCTGGATTTCCAGGGAAGTTCAGCGTCTCCTAAGTCTTCAACCAACTCTTCTTCTTTAACAATGACAGCTTCTTCTACTTGTTCCAGTACGAAGCCATGCTCTGTCTTGTCCATTGGAGTTTCTAGTATCTCCTTCATGCTATGCTCTTCGTTAGATTGTCCACATGGGGCTGTGGGAGGTTCTTGAATGTTCAAACGCCTAGAAGATAATTGACTTACTGCTTGCTCCAGTTGATGAAGGGTTGTTTGAAGTCGAGCCACTGTTTCCTTGAGGCGAACCTCTGATTCTCGGGGTGATATATTTGGATATGGTGCATGGGGAAGTGGTGATGTTTGGGAGTAATTTGATTGGAATCGGGGTAAATGAGGATCATACGGTGGTGAATGGTGAAAAAGAACTTGTGAGTGTGGTGGTTCGGAGTTATGTTGAGAGGATGGTCTATAAGCACAGGGTGGGGCTTGTTGGTAATTACAAGGTTGTCCATCACGTCTATTTGCTTGGTATGCATTGTAGAATGGTCTTTGTCCATGATATCTTGGAGGGTGTTGTTGCCTAAAGGGTTGATCAGATCCTCTTGGCTCCATCCAACTTTGATTGGTCTGACCTTGATGCATGTTCCTATTATAACTTCCATTCCTTTCAATAACATTAGAACCAAACTCGAAGCGAAAAGGGTGAGAATTCATAGTGGCTAATAAAAATAAAAGGGGAAAATAAAGACAAATAACAAGTAAAAAAAAATATTTACAATAACCAATAATAAGGCACACGATTGCAGTTCCCCGGCAACGGCGCCATTTTGACGTCAGGATTTTTGCCAGTAAAGAATTTTATAAAAGAACAGTCGCGTTGTAGATATAGTCTCTAAACCAACAGAAATTCCTTCGTACAAACGTTTTGGTTGTCACAAGTAACTAACCCCTAAATAAATTGATAACCGAAGTATTCAAACCTCGGGTCGTCTTCTCAAGGAACTGCAGGGAAGTATGTTCTTATTATTGGTTATGGAGATTGTAAATTGGGGTTTTGAAAATGAGGAGCAAATGGTTTAATTAGCAATTAAAGTAAATGAAGAACAAGTAATTTAAATGGCAAGTAAAATAAATAAATGACTGTAAATAAACTTTTGGCAAGGTATGAGAAATTGGAGGTCCTATCCTAGTTATCCTTATCAATGATGATGAGAATTGAATCTTAATTCCACTTTGTTAACCTTTACTAAGATAAAGGAAGGTCAAGGGATTAATTGATTAGATCTTCGGATCCTATTTATTTCCTAAGAAAAGATTGGGATTATTGAAGTTCAATTTAATTAACAAAGATAACAATTATCAATCATGTTTGAGTTTGATAACTCCTGAGTTACTAATTTCTTAACCAAGACCAAAAGGAGAAAAGTAAATCTACTGGAATAAAAATGTCTTCAGATTGGGAACAATAGCAACATAAATAAAATAAAGCAATATTAAACTAAAATACCTCAAATAACATTAATTCAAAAGAATAATCTGTAACATGGAAGAATTCATAAATTAAATTGCGAAAGTAAATAAAAGGGAATATTGAACCTGATAAAGAGATAATCCTGAAAGCGAATAAAATCCTAATTCTAAATCCTAATCCTAAAGAGAGAAGAGAGAGGAGAGAACCTCTCTCAAAACTAAATCTCAATCATGGAAAACTAACTAAAGTGGAGTCTCTTTGAATGGATGCATCCCCCCACTTCATAACCTCTGGTCTATGCCTTCTGAACTTGGGTTTGGGCCAAAAAGGGCTTCAGAATTCGCTGGGAGCATTTTCTACAATTTCTGGTGCGTGGCCTCTGTCACGTGTCCGCGTGGGTCACGCGGTCGCGTCATTCAGAGTTTTCCTTGGCACGCGGTCGCGTCAGTCATGCGACCGCGTCATATGTGTTTCGCTCGAGGTGCGCAATAGCGTCAGTCACGCGTTCGCGTCGCGCTCTCTTTGCACTGGCATGCGGCCGCGTCGTCCATGCGATCGCGTGGCTGTCAGTTTCTTCACAAATTCCGTTTTATGCTTTCCTTCCATTTTTGTATGTTTCCTTTCCATCCTTTGAGTTATTCCTGCCTTAGAAGATCTGAAACTACTCAACACACTAATCACGGCATCGAATGGAAATAAAGGTAATTAAAATAATTAATTTTAAAGCATAGGAAACATGTTTTTCACATACATCACATAATAAGGAACGGAAAGTAAAACCATGCAATTAATATGAATAAGTGGGTGAAGGATTGAATAAATCACTCAGATTAAGCACAAAATATATCATAAAATATGGGTTTATCAGAGTTCATTTGCGGATGTAGATTTATCACTAGGAGGACTTGATGCATGATTCTCATCACCACGGGAACTTACTTCTTGATCTATCACATCCAAGTCTTCATAAGGAATATGCCATGGAGGTTGTGCACTGGCCTTCTTGACATCAATTTCACTCTTATTGCAGGGGTACTTTACAATTTTAGATTCCCATGGAGGTTCAGTATCTCCTAAATCTTTAACCACTTCTTCCTCTGCAACTGTTATGGCTTCCTCCACTTGTTCCAATACAAAGCCATGTTCCTCATTGTCCACCAGAGTTTCTAGTGTCTCTTTCATGCTACGCTCTTCTTTTGATTCTCCACATGTAGCCATGGGAGTACTTTGAGTGCTCAGATGTTTGGAAGCTAATCGATTTACTATCTCGGTAAAGGCAGTCGCGAATTCTAGTACTCCCTGTTTCATCTCTCTTTGCCCTTGAAGAAGAACACCAATAGTATCATGCATTGAAGGTTGAGGTGGATGTGAGGGCTCATTATTTGGGAGGAAAAGTTCATGATAAGAGGGTGGTTCATTACTCTCCATCTTTTCCACTTGCACAGCATACTTCAATTCCTTGCTCTCAAATTGAGATTCCTTAGCCATGAAAGCTTCGGGTGCTGTTTGGTTTATCGCTCGGTCTAATTGATGCAGGGTTGCTTGAAATCGATCCATTATTTCCTTGAGACGATCCCTTGACTCTTGTTCTGCTCGGATATCATAAGTAGGATCATAAGGCTCTTGGATTGATGGATATGGATGTGGTGTATATGGAGGTGGTGGTCCTTGGGAGTAACTGGGTTGGAATTGGAGTGGATCTATGTATGGCTCATATGGCTCATAGGGTGGTTGATATGGTAGATAAAGGTTAGAATCATGTGATGATGTTTGGTAGTAGGGGGCTTGTGAGTATGGTGTTTCAGAGTTGTGTTGAGGAGGCGGTTCATAATCATATGGTGGGCCTTGTTGGTAACTACAAGGGGGTCCACCATATCCATCATCTTGGTACGCTCCCTAGAATGGCTCTTGACTATAGTAATTTGGTGGAGGTTGGTTATCACGAAAGGGTCCACCATAACTATTGTCTCGGCATGCATTGTGGAATGGTCTTTGTCTGTGCTACTGTGGAAGGTGTTATTGCCGAAAGGGTTGATCAGATCCTCATGGCTCCTTCCATCTCTGATTGTTTTGACCTTGATGCATGTTCCTGTTATAATTTCCATTCCTTGCAACAACATTGGAACTAAACTCAAAGCGATGGGGTGATAACTCATAGCAACTAATAAAAATTAAAAACAAAAATAAAATCAAATAAACAAGCAAAATAAAATATTTACAATAACCAATAATAAGGCACACATTTGTAATTCCCCGGCAACGGCGCCATTTTGACGAACGAAACTCTCGCGTGATCTAGAATTTTCACAAATAAATTCCCGTTGTAAGTATAGCTTCTAGACCGACAAGAATTCCTTTCGTACAAAAACTTGGTTGTCACAAGTAACAAAACCCAATAAAATTTATAACCGAAGTATTTAAACCTCGGGTCGTCTTCTCAAGAAATTACAGGGAAGTATGATTTATTATTGGTTATGAAAAATTGTATGTTTTTGGGTTTTTATAATAAGGACCAAGTAATTTAAATGACAAGAAAAATAAATAAATAATTATAAAAATCTCTTGGCAAGGTATGAGAAATTGAAGTCCTATCAATCAACAGGTGAGTTTGATAACTCAAGTGTTGCTAATTACTTAACCAAAGTCAAAAGGAGAAAATATCTTAAATTAAATTGAAATCATCATAAATAAAACAATCATTAATATGAAATACCTCAAATTGCATTTAAACATAAATTCAAATCCTAACATGGAAAGTTTGTAAATCAATAATGAAAAGATAAATGACAATTAAAGTAATGGAATAAATAAAAGTAGAAAATAAAACTAAGGAATATTGAACCTGTGATTGAAGAGATCATAGCTTAAACATAATAGAAATCCTAAATCCTAATTCTAAGAGAGAGGAGAGAGTCTCTCCCTCTAAAAACTACATCTAAAATCTAAAATTATGTATGTGAATGTTGTATGAATTGTTTCATGAATGGATGTATTCCCCCACTTTTTAGCCTCTAATCTGTGTTCTCTGGGCCAAAAACTGGGTCAGAATCAGCCCAGAAATCTCTCCTAGTGATTTCTGGTACGTATAGGTCGCGGCAAAGTGACGTGGAAGCGTCGTCCACGCGTTCGCGTGGATTGCATTTTTGCCAGGTCACGCGTCCGCGTGATCCACGCGTTTGCGTCACCTGGCTTCGGAGCAGCTATGAAAAATTATATATCGTTGTGAAGCCCCAAACGTTAGCTTTCCAACGCAACTGAAACAGCGTCATTTGGACCTCTGTAGCTCAAGTTATGGTCGATTTAGTACCAAGAGGTCAGGCTGGACAGCTTTAGCAATTCCTTCAGTTTCTTGTATTTCTTTCACTTTTGCATGCTTCCTTTCCATCCTCTAAGTTATCTCTACCCTGTAATCTCTGAAAACACTTAACACACATATCAAGGCATCGAATGGTAATAAGAGAGGATTAAACATAGCAAATTAAGACCAAAGAAACATATTTTCAATCATAGCACAAAATCAGGAAGGAAAAAGTAAAACCATGCAAATAGTATGAATAAGTGGGTAAAGAGTTGATAAAAACCACTCAATTGAGCATAAGATAAATCATGAAATAGTGGTTTATCAATCCGCTCTAGTCACTTAAGTGTATAGGGTTGATTCACTCAATTCTCCTCTAATCATGCTTTCCAAGATTTGTTTTTCTTCTAACAATCAACAATTATTCAATGCATGCATACATTCATCATGAGGACTTATTCATAGGTTGTAATGGGGCTAGGGTAAAGGTAAGTGACGTGGCAGAAATTGGCGAGTCAAGAATTGTTGTAAATATGCGTTGCAAGTATAGTTCTTAACCAACCAGAAATCTGCTTATCAATTTAGAAAGGTTGTCACAAAAATTAAAATTAAAATACTGGGAGTATGAATCCCAGGTCGTCTCCCAACGAGTTGCAGAAAGGTGTGCTATTTTATTAATCAGATATTTTCAGAAAGAGTTTGAGTTGAATAAATAGGAAATTAAATTGGGGAAATTAAGTAATTTAAATAAAAGCCTTGACTGGGAGTAGATTAGTTGGAAGCCCTATTCTTGTTGCAGTACTCTCAAGATTAATTGATAATTGAAGGTCATTCTGTTTAGTTATCCCTTACTAAGTAAGGGAAAGTCAAACAAGTTGGAATGATGTTTCTACTCACAAGTCCCAATCCGCTTACTTGGAAGGACTGGCGTTAGTGACTAGAGAGCCATCCAACAGTAAACCCAATTACAATCTCTCTTTTGAGTATTCCAACTCAAGGGTTCCTTTCAATCAACTCCCCATCAAGTTAGGGAACTACTCGCTCATTGTGAATATGGAACACATAACATAGGAAAGGGAACTAATGAAAGACATGATAAATAAAACTCAAAGGAATCAATTAAAAATAAAAGTAACTCTTGTATTAATAAATTCTAAAATAATTCAATAATAAAATTGAGTAAATTAAAGGACATGGAAGAGTAAAGCCAAGTAAAGAAAACGAACTAGAATGATGAAGTCTTGATGAGGTAATAACTTTTCTCAATATCCCAATGCAAAGAGCAATCGAAATAAAAATCCTAAGAACTATGAATGTGTAGAGAGAAAAACCTAGAGGAGGAGTAAAACTAGATCTAAAAACTAAAAACTGTGTAGAATGAATGTTGTTTTTGGTTTCTGCATGTTCTCTGGCTCTAATCTGCTTTCTGGGCCGAAAACTGGGTCAAAACAGGGCCCAAAATTGCCCCCAGTGAATTCTGCAGATTATGCAGATCGCGCATGTCACGCGATCGCGTCATTCATGCGGACGCGTCATGCGGCGTTTTGCTTTGCCACGCGGGCGCATTGTCTACGCCTCCGCGTCACTTGTGCTATTCCAATCCGCGCGGTCGCGTGAGCCATGCGGCCGCGTTACTTCTCGCTGGTCATCTCCTTAATTTCTTGTGTTCCTTTTATTTTTGCAAGCTTCCTTTCCAATATCCAACTCATTCACGCCCTATAAAGCCTGAAACACTTAACACACAGATCACGGCATCGAATGGAATAAAGGAGAATTAAAATACATAATTAAAATTCTCTAGGAAGCAAGTTTTCAATCATGTAATAATTTTAGGAAGGAAATATAAATGCATGCTAATCATATGAATAAGTGGGTAAAGATCATGATAAAACCACACAATTAAACACATTATAAACCATAAAATAGTGGTTTATCAGTAAGGATGCATATGGTTAAGTGAGCTTGAAATTTGTATCTTTGCTTAGCCTAAGCTCTTACCTAACACATGTAACAACCTATACAATTCTAATACACAACCTAGCTACCCATGATTCCCACTTTTTTCACATACTCATGCATTCTCTTTAATCATTCCATATGCATTGATTTTTTATTGAACTTTACTTTGGGGCATTTTTGTCCCCTTTTTATTTCTTTTTCTCTTTTTTTTTTCTATATATTTTTTTTCTTTTATGTATATATATGTTCTTTTTCTTTTTTCTTTATCATTTTTTTTCTAAAATATATACAAACATATCAATGCATATGGTTTTAGATATGGTGCATGAATATGTACCCAATTTCCAATATTTGTAACAAAAATAAAAATTACACTTTTACCTCAACCAATGTCCCAAGTTTCCCATACCCAAATGATACATACCCTCACTAGCTTAAGCTAATCAAAGATCCAAATCAAAGACATTTATTGTTTTTCACTTAGGGGTATTGATGTGCTAACATTAAGAACAAAAGAGATTAAATAGGCTCAAAATTGACTAACAATGGTTGATGAAAGGTAGGTTATTTGGGTAAGTGAGCTAAATGAAATGATGGCCTCAATCATACAAATGCATATATACATGGAATAATGGACATATAGAATCAAACAAATCAAAGATTACAATCATAGAAAGAGAACAATACACACAAGAATGGAAAATAAGTGGTTATAAGATGTAACCACACAATTGGGCTAAAAACTCACATGCTTGTGTTCTTAGCTCAAAAACCATGTTCCAAAATACATTCTTCAAGCAAGTTTGTCACAAAAAAAAAAATTCAATTGGTAGGTGCCCTAAAAACAATTTTTCTTGGAAAAGAAATCATCACCCTAACCAAGTAGTCCTAACATAAAAAGAAATGATAAAATATGTATAAATTCTAACTAACATGCAACCTATCATGCAATGCAACAACTAACTAGTAAAGGAAATTAAGAATTGGTGTTGAAAAAAAGAAATTATTACCCATGGAGATCGGTCGGACAACCTCCCCACACTTAAAAATTTGCACCATCCTCGGTGCATGCAAAGAAGAGCAAGGTGGATGGGTTGCTACAATTGATGAGCTCCTTCGAAAGGTTATGCGGATAAACTTGTTTGTTACCCCATTTGAAGCTTATCCTTTCCCTCTTGGTGGCCAATCTTAAAAGGAAAGAATATAGCCAAATAAGAGCTAATAGAACACATAGGCGGGGGCTAATGCCAAATAAGAGCATGGTTCTCTACTACATGGTAGCTACAACATGTGAGTGAGAAAATAATATAGCCACAGGACATATCAACTAATACTTGATGCAAGAGGAAAGTCAAAGCATAAGTGAATAACATGAAGAGCATGTCGAGCATCAAGTTCAAACAAGAAAGAGTGGGTCATGAAAGACATGTAAGCTCATATCAATGCACAAAGGGTACAAGGATCATCAAAGGTTAAGCATTGAATTAGAAATTTCATTACCCATCAATATCAAATAAGTCTAGAAGCACCAAGATTAACCAAGAAATTCTCAACAATTGAGTAAGAGCATTCAACACCATTATTAAAATAAGAAACTCAAAAAAAAATAAAGTAAAAACAGGCTATAAAAACAAAATGAAAATGCAAAGAATAAAAGTATGCGAATGCAATGAACAAAAGAAAATGGAAGATGAGAAAAAAAACTCTTTTTTTTTTGCGACGCGGACGCGTCATGCACGCGTGCGCGTGGGCGGGCAGGCTGGACAAGCGACGCATACGCGCATAGCATGCATACGCGTGGATGTGAAGATGGCGACCGACGCGTACGCGTCATGCACGCTTGCGCATGGGTCACAGGCACAGAATAGGCACAAACTGGGCATAACTCTCTGGTTTTAGTACCAGGAGTTGTGAAACCATGCTGACGCGCGCACGCACAGCACGCTTGCACGCGGATGCTCTTTTTTTTTTTTAAAGAAGCTTAGAACAAAAACAGGGCACTTTCCTAATCTACAAGCATTCTAAAACAATCACAAATCAAATTTAGCAACAAATCTTTAGTTTTTTGAAAAATTTTCAAATACAAAACGAACAAAACTTATACCTCAAGCAAAATGCAATTTAACAACAACTAAACTAATCGAAACAAACTAAGAAGCAACCAATCAATCAAAGCAAAATGTATAAGAGTATAGAAAATAACCAAAACTACCTACAATGGCAACTCCAATCACTTATTAACCAAATCTAAAAGAGAGTGGAAAGAGTTTACCATGGTGGGGTGTCTCCCACTTAGCACTTTTAGTTTAAGTCCTTAAGTTGGACATTTGGAAGGCTCCTTGTTATGGTGGCTTATGCTTGTACTCATCTTGAAACCTCCACCAATGCTTGGACTTCAAGTAAGCTCCAAAATTCAAAACCAATGGCACCAAGTTTTGATGAAGTTCCACACAAGCTAAGCGCTTCCAAATTGATCTTCATCTATTCCTGGATCCCAAATCTTGTTTCTACACCCATCTTCAAGTTGATCATCACAATCCCAATTGGGTGAGAAGTGATCCGAATTCTCAAGTAAACACCAAAGCATCTTCCTAGACCGCTTTAGTTGAGAACTATACCAACCATTGCACTTAGACTTTGAGTTTCCAACCATAAGGAACCTTGATTGGCATTTCCACCCACTAATAAATTCTCTTTTGCTCTTAACCCCACAAAGAGCTCTAAGTTACCCAAACGTCTCAATCAAACTATATTCAAGTGGGAAAGTAAAGATTAGAGATAAGAATTTTACCCACTTGAATATTATGTTGGATGGTGACTTAGGAAGGGACGTCTTCAATGGTCTTGTAAGTTCCATTCCCTTGTGCTCTTCTTTGAATACCTCCACCTCTTGGCAAGCTTCTTCCACCTTCACCTCTTGACAAGACTCTTCATGTCCAATTACTTCCTCACCAACCTCTTGTAGCTCTTCTCCATTCTTCATATCACAACTTGGAGGTAATGTGAAACTTGTCTCAACACCCACCTCAATTTCAAGAGGAGAAGATTCCTCAAATACCAAAGGATCATGTGTTGGTGTGGGCTCATCTCCAAGAGGAATATTTCTTATTTGTTCACCTTCTTCCAATTCTTCATCATTCATTATATGCTTAGGAGGTTGCGCATTATCCTCCTCAACACCAAATTCAAGCTCATTGGAAGAAGGTTCAACAACATCCACAAAATCATCAACAATGTCACTTGGTGTGGAATTGTTCTCAAACTTGGAAACCACCTCTTGTTCAACTTTGCCTAGCTCTTCAACCACTTCTTCTTCATTAACAATCTCTTCACTCTCCGCTTGTTGCAAGACATACCCCATCTCCTTGTCCTCATGTTGAGATTCTAAAATCTCCTTCATGCTCATTTCTTCGGTTGATTTCTCACATTCATCCGTGGAGATACTTTGCTTGTTGCATGAGTCCCATGAGTCCAAGTTGGCTTTAATTTTGACAAGGTTAGCCTCGATAGCTTCATAATTCCTTTGGGCTTCCTCTTGCTCCTTTTGACGGATTATTGCTTGAAGCCGATCCATTGCTTCCTTGAGACGATCTATTGGCTCTTGGATGGATGGATATGGGTGTTCTTCCATGGAGGATTGTGGTGGAAAGAAAAATTCATTATGTGGTTGAAAGTTATTATATAGGGGAGGTGATTCATCTTGGTGATAATATGGAGGTGGTGGTTCTTGAGGGTATTAGTGGTGGAATTGGGGTGGTTCTTCATATGGTTCATATGGTTCACAATGTGATTGGTATCGTAGATATGGGTTGGGATCATATGGAGGTGTTTGGTGAAAAGGGGCTTGTGAGTAAGGTGGTGCAAAATTATGTTGAGGAGGTGGTTCATAATTAAGCATATGGTGGTGGTTGTTGACAATCACAATAAGGGTCACCACATCCATTAGATTGATATGCATTAGGATGAGAGTTATACCCATAAGAATCTAGAGGTTGTTGTTGCCAAGAAGGGTGATCAATCCCTTGAGGCTCCTCCCACCTTTGATTGTTCCATCCTTAATGCATATTGTCATTATAGCTCCCATTCCCTACAACATAATTTGAGACAAACTCATAGCCAAAGTGAGGATGAGAATTCATAGTAACAAGAGAAAGTAAAAACAAATACTAGTAAAAACCAATAAAAACTAACTCCTAAAACAAGCAAAAACTAGCAAAGAAGCATATTAACATATATACAATAGCCAATAACACAACACCATTGCAACTCCCCGGTAACGGCGCCATTTTGATAGAGAGATTTGTCGTGTCGGCCTAGAATTTCTCTTCTAGAAATAAGAACTTCGTTGTAAGCATAATTCTAAACCAACAAACAATTTCCACATCAAAAATTTGAGTTGTCACAAGTACAAACCCCAAATAAGAATTAACCGAAGTATTTAAACCTCGGGTCGTCTCACAAGGAATTGCAATGAAGTGTTTAATTATTGGCTATGGAGGGACAAAGGGGGTTTGATTTTATATTTTTGCAAGAAAATAAATGGCAAGAAAAATTAAATGACAAGAAAGTAAAATGATAAGAACTAATAAAATAAAGGAAAAGTACTCTTGGCTAGACATAGGTAATTGAGATCACCATCCTTGTCTACAAACCAAATATTGATAATTATGAGGAACCAAGCTCATTAAGTATACTTCTATACTTGAAGTATATCAAATGGCTTAATCAACATCAACCCATAAGTCCCAACTTATCTACTAATTAGATTAGTAGTGGGTTAGTGTCAATGGGTATCAAATTGATCACCAAGGGTTCTCAAATCACTAATTCAATAAGACCCAATGACTCAAGGTCACTCAATTCCTTTGGCCTAGGCCAAGAGTCAAGAAGACTACTCAAGAACTAAAGGAAACATTATATCAAACACCTAAAGTGCAAGAAAAGTAAACATTACCACATACCAAAATTAACAAGATCCATAACTATCATCAACAAGAAATCAACAATAACAATGGAGGTGACATAAAAGAGACATAGAAACAAGAAATTACATTAAAGAAAATCAAGATCCAACAATGGTTCATCAACATAAAAAGAGAGTAAAACAAGAAATCAACAAGAGAAACTAAGAAGATTGAGACAATAGAACACTAAAATATAATGAGAACTAAAACCAAAACAAGAATTGAAAGAGAAATTTGAGAGTGATTAACCTAACTTTACCCTAATTGCTATCCTAAATCTAGAGAGAGGAGAGAGCATCTCCCTCTAGAATTCTATCCTAAAACATGATAAAAACTAAACTATGACTACTTGGTTCATTCTCCTCTCAATTCTTGAGTTCAATAGCATCAGAAATGAGTTGGATTAGACCCAAAATAAGCTAGAAATCGCCCCCAATGAGTTGCTTAAAGTAGACCCACGCTGCTCCATCGGCGTGCACACGTATAGTGCACGTGCGCATCCATAGAGGTCAGGAAAATATAGAAAATTTTATATTATTTTGAAGTCCCAGATGTTATCTTTCCAACGCAACTGGAACCGCCTCATTTGGACCTCTGTAGCTCAAGTTATGGTCGATTGAGTGCGAAGATGTCAGGCTTGACAGCTTTACGGTTCCTTCATTTCTTCATGAGTTCTCCCACTTGCATGCTTTTCTCCTCACTTCTTTCATCCAATACTTGCCTTATGAACCTGAAATCATTCAACAAACATATCAAGGCATCGAATGGAATTAAAGTGAATTGAATTTAGCTATTTTAAGGCCTAAAAACCATGTTTTCACATTTAAGCACAAATCAAGGGAGAATTGCAAAACCATACTATTTCATTGAATAAATATGGGAAAAGGTGATAAAATCCCCCAAATTAAGTACAAGATAAACAACAAAATTGGGGTTTATCAGAGTTCTTCAGCCCAGGCTCCTTTCGCGTCTTGCAACCTTTTTTTTCACCCTGCCAGTATGACTTTGTTGGCTGCCTCGGCTTGTCCATTTGCTTGTGGGTGTTCTACCGAGGTGAACTGATGCTTGATTTTCATACTGGCTACCAGGTTTTTGAAGGTTGAATCGGTGAACTGAGTACCATTATCAATGGTAATGGAGTGAGATACCCTATACCTTGTGATAATGTTCTTTTAGAGGAACTTCCGACCTCTTTGGGCGGTGATAGTGGCCAAAGATTTTGCCTCGATCCACTTCGTGAAGTAGTCTACCCCTACTATTAGGTATTTTACTTGTCCATGCGCTTGGGGAAAGGGTCATAATAAGTTCAATCCCCATTTTGCGAAAGGCCATGGAGAAGTTATACTAATGAGTTCCTCGGGGGGAGTGACGTGGAAGTTTGCATGCATTTGGCATGGCTGGCACTTTTTCACGAATTCTGTGGCATCTTTCTGCAAGGTCGGCCAGTAGAACCCAGCTCGGGTTACTTTCTTAGCTAACGACCTGGCTCCGAGATGATTTCCGCAGATACCATTGTGGACCTCCTCTAAGACTTCTACTGTCCTTGAGGTTGGGACGCACTTTAATAATGGTGTTGATATCCCCCTTTTATAGAGAATATTTTTTACCAAAGTGTAGTTTTGTGCTTCCCTTCAGATTTTCTTGGCCTCTTTTACCTCCTTGGGTGTGATGTCAAATTTTAGGTATTCGATTATCGGGTTCATCCATCCGAGGTCTAATCCAGAAATTTCAAGGACATCTTGCTTGGCCTCTGTTTTTATCACAGAGGGCTCTTGGAGAGTTTCTTGGATCAGGCTTCTATTATTTCCCCCTGGCTTGGTACTCGCTAACTTGGAGAGGGCATCTGCTCTGCTATTGAGATCCCGAGTTATGTGTTTGACCTCAGTTTCTGTGAAGCGCCTAAGATACTCTAAGATTTTGTCCAGGTACCTTTTCATATTGGGGTATTTGGCCTGATACTCTCCATTTATTTGGGAGGTCACCACCTGAGAGTCGCTGAATACCACTACTTTTGTTGCACCGACTTCTTCTGCCAGCTTTAACCCTGCAATCAAGGCTTCATATTCTGCCTGATTGTTAGAAGCTGGAAAGTCAAATTTGAGGGAGACTTCTATTTGCGTTCCCCCCCCCCCCCTGATTGACTAATATTATGCCCGCACCGCTTCCCATTTTATTTGAGGATCCATCTACATATAATTCCCATGTAGTGGATTCTTCCTCTTGGTCTCTTGCATATTCTGCTATGAAGTCGGTGAAGCATTGGGCTTTGATTGCAGTCCGAGTTTCGTACTGTAAGTCGAACTCGGATAGCTCTATTTCCCATTAAACCATTCTACCCGCAATATCCGTCTTTTGGAGGATTTGCTTCATGGGTTGGTTTGTTCGAACCTTTATTGTATGAGCTTGAAAATAAGGCCGTAACCTTCGAGAAGCTACTATTAAGGCATACGCAAACTTCTCTAGTTTTTGATACCTTAATTCAGGGCCTTGTAGGACTTTGCTGGTGAAATATACAGGATGTTGTCTGACCTCATCTTCCCGTATTAGAGCCGATGCTACGGCTTTGTCTGTTACGGACAAATACGGGAGAAGTTCCTACCCAACTTTAGGTTGGGTCAAGATGGGAGGTTGGCTTAAAAACCTTTTGAATTCCTGGAATGCTTCTTCGCACTCAGGAGTCCACTCGAACTAGCATCCTTTTCTTAGTAGAGAGAAGAGTGTTAGGGATCTCAATGCTGATCCCGCCAAGAACCTGGAGAGGGCGGCAAGTCAGCCATTCAGTTGCTGGACCTCTTTTAAGCAAGTCGGCTTTTTCATTTCTAGTACTGCTTTACACTTGTCGGGATTAGCTTCGATTCCCCTTTGTGTAAGCATGAATCCTAGAAATTTTCCTTCCTCCACCGCGAAGGTGCATTTTGCGGGATTTAGTCTCATCCCAGGTATCCTTATGGTGTTGAAAACTTGCGAAAGGTCAGCTAAGAGGTCGGCCTCCTCCTTGGTTTTTACTAGCATGTCGTCTATGTAGACTTCCATTAAATTTCCAAGGTGAGGAGCAAACACCTTATTCATCAGCCTTTGGTATGTGGCTCCAGCATTTTTTAACCTAAAAGGCATAACCACGTAGCAATAGTTTGCCCTAGGCGTGATGAATGAGGTTTTCTCTTGATCCGGCTTGTACATTGGGATTTGATTATATCCCGAGTATGCATCTATAAACAACAAGTATCGATACCCTGAGCTGGAGTCTACTAGGGTATCAATGCTTGGCAGTGGATATGGGTCTTTGGAACATGCCTTATTCAGGTCGGTGTAATCAACGCACATCCTCCACTTGCCGTTTTGTTTTTTTACTAGCACCATATTTGCCAGCCACGCCAGATATTTGACCTCTTTGATGAAGTCGGCTTCTAGGAGGGCTTGCACTTGTTCCTCCACTACTTGAGCTCGAACAGGTCCAAGCTTCCTTCTTCTTTGCTGAACGGTTCGCAAACCAGGGTACACTGATAGCTTGTGCGACATGAGTTCGGGATCTATCCCTGGCATGTCGGAAGCTTTCCAGGTGAAGAGGTCGGAATTATCTTGTAGAAGCCTTATAAGATTTTCCTTCAAATCTTCCTTCAGGTTGGCTCCTATGTTAGTGTTTTTTCCTTCCTCCTTTCCAACCTGTACTTCTTCAGTTTTTCCCCCTGGTTGCGACCGTAGCTCTTCTTTGGCTCTGACTCCGCCGAGCTCTATGGTGTGAACTTCCTTGCCCTTTCCTCTCAGGTTCAGGCTTTTGTTATAGCATTTTCTTTCCAGTTTCTGATCTCCCCTAATGGTTGCTATTCCCTCTAGTGTTGAAAACTTCATGCACAGGTGGGGTGTAGACACCACCGCTCCGAGTCGATTTAGGGTGGTCCTGCCTAGTAGAGCATTATAGGCGGATCCCACATCGACGACTATGAAGTCGATGCTCAGAGTTTTGGATTTTTTCCCTTTTTCCAAAAGTTGTGTGAAGGGGTATGAATCCTAGTGGTTTTATTGGTGTATCCCCCAGTCCATACAGGGTGTCAGGATAAGCTCTTAACTCATTTTCGTCCAACCCCAGCTTATCGAACGTTGGTTTGAAATGGATGTCGGCCGAGCTCCCCTAATCTACTAGGGTTCTGTGAAGATGGGCATTGGCAAGGACCATTGTTATCACTACTGGATCATCATGTCCAGGAATGATTCCTTTCCCATCCTCTTTGGTGAATGAGATGGTGGGAAGGTCGGGAGCTTTGCTCCCGACTTGGTATACTTCCTTCAAGTGCCTTTTGCGAGATGACTTTGTGAGGCCGCCTCCACTGAATCCCCCTGAGATCATATGTATATGTCTTTCCAGAGTTTGTGGTGGTGGATCTCTTCGGTCCTCGTCATCTCGCTTCCTTTTTCCATGATGGTCCGACCTTTCCATGAGATATCTGTCAAGCCGACCTTCTCTTGCCAGCTTTTCTATCACATTTTTAAGGTCGTAACAATCATTCGTTGAGTGACCATATATCTTATGGTACTCACAGTAGTCGCCACAACCCTCCCTCCCCCCCCCCCCGCCCTTTTTGTTTTTGATGGGCCTAGGGGTGGTAGCCTTTCCGTATGGCAAATTTCCTTGTATACATCAACTAGAGAAACTCTTAGAGGAGTATAGGAGTGATATCTCCTAGGCCTTTCGGGGCCGACTTCCTCTTTTTTCTTGGGCTCTCTTTCTTTCTCCTTTGATGAATGAGAGTGCCCAGGTCGCCAGTTCTGCTCTCGCAGTCTGGCGTTTTCCTCCATGTTGATGTACTTCTCAGCTCTTTCCTGCACATCACTCAAGGAGGTCGGGTGCCTTTTTGATATGGACTGGGAGAATGGACCTTCCCTAAGTCCATTTACTAGGCCCATAATTACTGCCTCTATGGGCGGGTCTTAAATCTCCAAGCATGCCTTGTTGAACCTTTTCATGTAGTCCTTCAAAGGTTCTCCGACCTCCTGTTTTACTCCCAGGAGGCTTGGTGTGTGCTTTACCTTGTCCTTTTGGATGGAGAATTGCATCAAGAACTTTCGCGAGAGGTCGTCGAAGCCAGTGACCGACCTTGGAGGAAGACTGTCGAACCACTTCATCGCTGCTTTCGTCAAGGTGGTCGGGAAAGCTTTGCAGCGAGTAGCATCAGAAGCATCAGCTAGGTACATCCGACTTTTGAAGTTACTTAAGTGATGCTTTGGATCTGTGGTCCCGTCGTAGAAGTCCATATCAGGGCTTTTGAAGTTCCTCGAAACTTTAGCCCTCATTATGTCCTCACTAATGGGTCTTCTCCTCCCAAGAGGGAATCTTCTCGGTCGCTACGGGAGCTTCGACTTTTGAGAGTAGATTCCAGCCTTAAGAGCTTTTTCTCTAGCTCTTTTCATCGCTCTATCTCATTCCTCAAGTTCCTCTCCGCCTCTCGCTGTCGTTCTAACTCCTGCTCTAGCTGCTCCAGGCGCCCTTAATGGCCGTGGAACAATCCCATGAAGTCAGTTGCATGGGGTTGTCCTTTTTTTCCTGACTCGCGCCCCTCAGAGGAGTTTGTTTTCGGATTTTTCAATCCGGAGGTGCCTTCTTTGTGTTGATTGGTCACCCCTTGGTGAGTGTCGATGTCGTCATTGTTGTTTGCTCAGAATCGGACGTTGTGTGGCCATCCTGTGGTGACTCATCCGCTATTACTGGTTGATCTCTCGGGTCCCCGACAACGGCACCAATGTTACGGTGGGTAACCGGAGGTCAGTGGGCTGGACTTGTTAGGTTGGCCTAATCGTCAAATGAAAGAAACCTTCGAGTGGGTTCACGCCTAGGAGCCTCCTTCCGACTTACTCACAAGAGAGAATGGGGGGTGGTACCCGCAAAGACACTCCGATACCTAAGTCAGCAAGGGTCTAAGCAAGTTTTAGAGAGTATTGGAACTTAGTGATACCTGAGGAGTGTCAGTGTATTTATAGTGGTGAACCAATAACCACCGTTGAGGTAGTTCCACCTTTTAAGGAGGATAACCGTCCCTTTATCTTATGGAAGTTGAGATATGACTCCTGGAAGTGGGTTGAGATATTTTAGGGGCAGTTATTTATTTAAATGGGTGTTATCTGCCAACTAATCTTTACTCCCGACTTCCTTATACCAAGTCGTGGTTAGATCCGACTTCTTGAGAGAAGGTCGGTGTCGGATGGGGGCCAATCCTTGGATTGGGCCTTTAGCTTGGACCTGGACCTTAGTGTTGGGTCAGGATATGAACACATAGATACATATGTTATTTAACTCATTTTTAATATTTATTTTATAATGGTTGCTGATTTGGTCACTAATTTTTTATAAACACTTATTATAATTGTTTTTGTATATATCTTTTTTTGGTTTAAAGGATATTTTTTATTTATTTTTTATAACTATGTTATGTATACATATATATAAAATTAGTCATCAATATAAAATATATATCGCAAAAGTACAAAATATATGTTAAAAATAAGTTAAAAACATGCATAATCTATTTATATACAAATACATCGTATTTAATTTAGCAAGCAATTTTTATATATATATATATATATATATATATATATATATATATATAATATTTTTTTATCAATTAAGTTTAGTAAAAAGAAATAAAGAAAAAAGATATACAAAAAGATATGTGAAGAGTGGACTATATAACATTTCTTTTTGTATAATTAGTTTAGCCCATACATTAATTATTTCTCTGCTTCGTCCAACTTATTCTCACTCGTTGAAGTTATATGTATATACTATATAGTAAGTGACTAGCATTTCTTTACATCATACATGACATTTTTTCATGGTTATATATCTTGAGTACAAGGTAAGTATTTAACTTGAAATTCTTCGCATTTTATTTCAAAAAATAAAGAATAGGACAAATTAAACAGCACCTCACTTTTTCCCATTAACATAAAGAAAAGCATTCTCTCTCTATCTAGATTCAATTTCAATTCCAGTCCAGAACCAGGGATTGAGAGCCTGGCCAGTGGCCACATACATACTTATTTGAATTGAATTCAAGAAGCCATTTCCCAAAACGCACTTCCAACGTAACTTTATGTTTTTATCCTAAAAAAGAGAAAAGAATTAAAAGCTTCCAAAATATTTCATATCCAATCACTATAAATCACATCACTCACTCACTATCAGTCTTCAATTCACTCCAGAGAAAAGAAAGCGGAAAATGTCCACTCTTCAACTCAAGCTCCTCTTCCTCAGCTTTGTCTTCTTCCATATTCTTCACTTGGCCACCGTCAATGGTGTTGCAATTCCAACTCAAGGAAAGGGACAATGGCAACTCCTACAACCAAACATTGGCATTGTAGCCATGCACATGCAGCTTCTTCACAACGACCGTGTCGTCATCTTAGACCGCACCGACTTCGGTTTCTCCAACATATCCTTACCCAACGGCACGTGCCGCCATGAACCAACCGAGAGGGCCGTCAAAACAGACTGCACAGCTCACTCAGTCGAATCCATCCACCCACTCTTCGTCCAAACCGACGTCTGGTGCTCCTCCGGCTCGGTTGATTCCTTCGGAAGACTTGTCCAGACGGGCGGCGACAGCGACGGCGAACGCGTTGTAAGGACATTCCACCCTTGCCCTACCTGCAACTGGAACGAACTCCCTAACAGACTTCTGGTGAGAAGATGGTACGCCACCAACCACGTCCTGCCAGGTGGACGCCAGATCATCATCGGAGGAAGAGCTCAGTTCAACTACGAGTTCTTCCCAAAGAAAACCTCCGCTGATTTTAGAACTCACTTCTTGCCTTTTCTGAAGGACACCGCTGACAAACTCCGCGAAGAAGAGAACAACCTCTACCCTTTCGTCTTCCTCAACGTCGACGGCAACCTCTTCATCTTCGCCGACAACCGCGCCATCTTGTTCAACTACAGAAACAACACCGTAATCAGAACCTACCCTACCATTTCTGGCGGGGACCCTAGGTGTTACCCTAGCACAGGCTCCGCAGTGTTGCTTCCCCTCAAGAATCTAGAAGCAGAGTCCCTGGAAGATGAGGTTCTGATCTGCGGTGGTACCACCAGGGGAGCTTTCTTCCGAGCCGGTCAAGGCACGTTTCTCACTGCCTTGAACACATGCGCTCGGATGAAAATCACAGATCAGGACCCAGAATGGGTCATGGAGACCATGCCAGGAGGCAGAGCCATGAACGACATGATCACGCTCCCAAACGGCGACGTTTTGATCATAAACGGAGCATCCGAAGGCTCAGCCGGTTTTGAGTACGCAGTGAACCCGGTTTTTGCGCCTTTCCTTTACAAACCGAATGAACCGGTCGGAAACCGGTTTGAGAAGTTGAATCCGTCCAAGATTGCTTGAATGTATCACTCCACCGCCATCTTGGTCCGCGACGGTAGGATTCTTGTTGGTGGAAGCAACCCGCACGGCAATTACGTGTTCAAAGGAGTGATGTTCCCTACGGAGTTGAGATTTGAATAGTTTTTGCCACCGTACTTGGATGCCCAGTTCTCGCATCTGAGACCATCCATTGTTAGCCCTAATAATCAGAGTTACAGTAATCTCACTTATAACCAGAGCTTCAAGATGCGAATCAGCTTCACAGATGGAACGGTTGCGCCTGATTTGGTGTCCATGCCAATGTACGCGCCGCCGTTTAACACTCACTCGTTCAGCATGAATCAGAGGTTGTTGGAGCTAAAAAATGGAGAATTGAGACACTCCGAGAATTTGACTTTTGAATTTGATGTGAAAATTCCATGTTCTCTCTTTCTTGCACCACCGGGGTTCTATATTCTTTACGCTGTTCATCAAGGAATTCCAAGCGAGGGCATTTGGATCAGATTAATTTGAGAAGAGAATGAAATTTCAACCCAATTATTAAATTAAATTTTCATGCCTTTTTTATGAAAAATATAGGAGTGCATGTAGGCAAGAGTTTTCAATTTTTTCTTTTTTTACTTGATCTCCGTTTTTCTTTTAATTAAATTCAATTATTCTTCTCTAATTTATCGTTCTGCTAATGTGAGAAATGAAATTGATGAGTCCCCATAGTTCATGTTCTAAGTTGAATATGATCAACTCGTGATGCCACGAAAGTTGATAATAGATTTAGGATAGTGTGCATCAAATAAATCATGAGAAGTCTAGCAACTTTTTGTGTTTTATGATCGGCATTAAATCATAAAAAAAGTGAGTAATTTTTTATGAGAAATGCTAGGGGTCAGTAACATTTGGAATTTATAGTCATCAAATAGTCATTAATGAGACTTTTAATGATGTGAGATTAATGTGAGATTCCATCCAATGGCTCACTCTTTTTTGATGGTTACATGCTGACTCCAGAATTTGATAAAATTGTTGACCCCTAGACTTTTCCATTTTTTATTGTTAGATATAATTTTATATTATTTAAAATATTATTAATAACTAATTAATAGTTACAAAATATAAAAATTGTTGGCTCTACCACTCGTCATAAATCATATCTTCAAAACAAAGATGATGAAAAATATCACTTACTCTCATTTTCGATGATTTAATTTTCTGCAACTTAATTGACAATTTTAAATGTCGTGACTCATAAAGAAGCAAATAAATAATCCTCAATAATATACTAATACGTTATATTCTGTTTGAATTTGTTCTTATTCTTATATAACTGTTTCTATATATATAAAATCGTTTATAGTTTAATTTTATCATTAGTGGCTAATATTTACTGTGTTAATTTTGAGGACAAAACACACCTATTCAAACTTCACAATTTATAGTCACTAAAAAAAATTCACAACTTATAATAATATACCATATCTATCTATCTTATCTCTCCATCTATTTTTGTCATATTAAAGTTCGATATTAAATTATTGTTACATGAATTTATGTTATATAGTTATTTTTATTATGTATGTTATATCAATTATTTTGAATAGGTGATAATCATTAAAAAAAATGTTATTGAATTATGTCATTCATTTTAAATAGTGACAATAATTAAAAAAATTTTCTTGTAATATGCATTTTCTTTCTTTACAAAAAAAAAATGTATTTTTTTAATCAATATCCTTAATTAATTGAATTTATTACGTATCATTAAGTATTTTAATTATGAAGTAACGGTTAAAATAAAATTAAAATCTATATTAAAATAATAACAATAATTTTCAATTATAAGTCAATGAGCTATGACTTAAATAACATAATTTTTTCATACTCATCTAAAGATCATAAATTCAAATTACACTCCTAATCTTTAAAAAAAAATCTCAGTTATAAATATTTAAATTATATATTATTACCATCTATTTATATATATAATTAACAACACTTTTACTACTATTACTTCATTCATCTTATAATCTCTCACATGAATTATCAAAAAATTAAAAACTTCTCCAACCACTTTAACTTTGACACAACAACATTAAAATTATACCATAAAACATTATTTGACAAACAAACTAATATTTATATTTGTTTTATAAGTTGTACGGTGCTATATATACAAAATAATCAAAATACATCAACTAACAAATCAGCTAAATAACATTACATATGACAGTATTCACGAGGAATGCTAGGGCCAGTAATTTTAGTGTTTTGTAACTATCAATTGGCTATTAATAGTATTTTTAATGGTGTTAGATTATATCTAATGGTAAGAGATCACTCACTTTTATTTTGATGGTTAAGTGCTGGCCAGAAAACACAAAAGTTGTTGGCCCCAGACTTTTCCATTTACAAATTCAAACATTTCTTAAAACAAATACTTCATATAGGTTATTATAACTTTAAGAGATCTATAGGTTATTTTATAATTAATTATAAAATAAAAACATTTATTTTTTAATTATCTAAAAATTTAGAATATTAGTTTTTTTCATGCATTGTGCCAGACTAAATCTAGTATCTTATAATATTAAACAGTAGTATATAATGAGTTTGTATCTGTTCATACCCTGGCCCAATAATAAGGTCCAAGTCTAAATGAAAGGCCCAATCCAAAGGATTGAGCCTCGCCCTACACCAACCTTCTTCCTATGAAGTCGGTCCTTACCACGACTTACCCTAAAGAAGTCGGGACGAGGATTAGCTGGCAGATAAACACTCATTCAAATGAGTAACTGCCCCTAAAATCTCTCTAACCACTTACAGGAGCCATATCTCAACTTCCCTAAGATAAGGGGACGGTTATCCACCTTAAATGGCGGAACTACTTCAACGGTGGTTATGGGTTCACCCCTATAAATACACTGACACTTCTCATGTATCACTAAGTCCCAATACTCTCTAGACCTACTTACGCCCTTGCTGACTTAGGCATTGGAGTGTCTTTGCAGGTACCACCCCCATTCACTCGTATTCACAAGTCGGACGGAGGCCCTGAAGACGCGAATCCACCCGAAGGCTTCCCTCCATAGACGATTGGGCCAACCCAGTGAGTCCAGCCCAATAATCTCTGGTTACCCATCGTAACATTGGCGCCGTTGCCGAGGACCCAAGAGATCAACCAGTAATGGCGGACAAATCACCGGAAGATGGTCATACGGCGTCTGATTCCGAGCAGGAAAACCTGGACACCGGAAACAACGATGCGAACCCAACTCCTCACCAGGAGGCCAGCGATCCACATCGAGAAGGCACCTCTGGGTTTAAAAATCCAAAGGTAAACTCCTCGGATGGACAAGAGTCAGGAAAAGAAGGGCCACCCCACGCAACCAAGCTAATGGGGTTGGTCCATGGCCACCAAGGTCGTTTGGAACAATTGGAACAGGAGTTAGAATGACAATGAGAGGCGGAGCGAAATATCAGGGAAGAGATAGAGCGACGAAAAGAGTTAGAGGAAAAACTCTTAAGACTAGAATCTTCTCTGAGAAGTCAGAACTCCCGTGGCGATCGAGAAGAGTCGCCCCTGGGAGGAGAAGATCCGTTTAGTGAGGACATCATGAGGGCAAAAGTTCCAAGAAACTTCAAAAGTCCTGATATGAACCTCTATGACGGAACCACAGACCCGAAGCATCACTTAAGCAATTTCAAAAGTCGGATGTATCTGGCTGATGCTTCTGATGCAACTCGCTGCAAAGCCTTTCCAACTACCTTGTCAAAAGCGGCGATGAAGTGGTTCGATAGCTTCCCGCCGAGGTCAGTCACCAGCTTTGAATACCTCTCTAGAAAATTCTTGATGAGGTTCTCCATCCAAAAGGATAAAGTAAAACATGCGCCGAGCCTCCTGGGAATAAAGCAGGAGGTCGGAGAACCTTTACGGGACTATATGGAAAGGTTCAATAAAGCATGTTTAGAGATTCAGGACCTGCCCACCGAAGCTGTCATCATGGGGTTAGTGAATGGGCTTAGAGAAGGTCCCTTCTCACAGTCCATATCAAAAGGGCACCCCACCTCCCTGAGCGATGTACAGGAAAGAGCAGAAAAGTACATCAACATAGAGGAAAATGCCAGACTACGAGAGCCGAGTTGGCGACCTGGGCATTCCCACTCTGCAAAAGAGAAGGAAAGAGAGCCCAAGAAGAAAGAAGAACTCGGTCTCGACAGGCCAAGGAAATATCACTCTTATACTCCTCTAAAGGTTTCCATGGTGGATGTATACAGAGAGATCTGCAACACTGAAAAGCTGCCACCTCCCAAGCCCATTAAAGATAAAAAGGGAGGAAGTCGCGGTGATTACTGTGAGTACCATAAGATCTATGGTCATTTAACAAATGATTGCTACGACCTTAAAAATGTGATAGAAAAGCTGGCCAGAGAAGGTCGGCTTGATAGATATCTCATGGAAAGGTCGGACAATCATGGGAAGAGAAAGCGAGAGGACGGGGACAGGAGAGACCCACCACCATAAACTCCCGAGAGACATATACATATGATCTCGGGAGGATTCGCGGGTGGAGGACTCACCAAGTCCTCTCGCAAGAGACACCTCAAGCGGGTTTACCAGGTCGGGAGTGAACCACCCGACCTCCCCACAATCTCGTTCACAAAGGAGGATGGGCAAGGAATAATTCTTGGACATGATGATCCAGTGGTGATAACCCTGATCCTAGCCAATGCCCACCTCCACAAAACTCTAGTAGACCAAGGGAGTTCGGCAGATATCCTTTTCAAGCCCGCGTTCGACAAGTTAGGGCTGGATGAAAAGGAGTTAAGAGCCTACCCCGACACCTTATATGGATTAGGCGACACGCCAATAAAACCACTGGAATTTCTACCCTCCACACGACCTTCGAAAAGGGGAAAAAATCCAAAACTCTGAGCATAGACTTCATAGTCCTCGACGTGGGGTCAGCATATAATGCCTTGATTGGCAGAGCTACCCTAAATCGACTTGGAGCGGTGGTGTCTACCCCTCACCTTTGCATGAAATTTCCGACATTTGCGGGGATAGCAACAGCGTGAGGAGATCAGAAGCTGGCAAGAAAATGCTACAATGAAAGCCTGAACCTGAGAGGGAAAGGCAAGGAAGTCCACACCATAGAGCTCGGTGGCACAAGAACCAAAGAAGAGCTGCGCCCCCAACCAGGAGGACAAACTGAAGAAATACAGGTCGGTGAAGAGGAAGGAAAAAATACCAACATATGAGCCAACCTGGAAGAAAGCTTAAAACAAAAGTTGACAAAGCTCCTAAAAGAAAATTCCGACCTCTTCGCCTAGAAAGCTTCCGACATGCCAGGGATAAACCCGAGCTCATATCCCACAGGCTCTCTGTACACCCAGGGTCTTGACCTGTACAGCAGCAAAGGCGTAAGCTCGGCACAGAATGAGCTCAAGCGGTAGAAGAGCAGGTACAAGCACTCCTAGAGGCCGGCTTCATCAGAGAAGTTAAATATCCAACATGGCTAGCAAATGTGGTGCTGGTCAAGAAACAAAACGGCAAGTAGAGGATGTGCGTCGACTACACCGACCTGAATAAGGCATGTCCCAAGGACCCATACCCGTTCCCAAGCATTGATACTTTAGTGGACTCCAGCTCAGGGTATCAATACTTGTCGTTTATGGATGCCTACTCGGGATACAACTAGATCCCTATGTACAAGCCAGACCAGCAAAAGACATCGTTCATCACACCTAGAGCAAATTATTGCTACGTGGTCATGCCTTTTGGATTAAAAAACGCAGGGGCCACGTACCAAAGGCTGATGAACAAGGTGTTCACTTCCCACCTCGGGCACTTAATGGAGGTCTACGTAGACGACATGCTAGTAAAAACTCGGGAAGAGGCCGACCTTTTTACGGACCTCACGCAAGTTTTCAACACCATAAGGGCGCATGGGATGAGACTAAATCCCACAAAATGCACCTTCGCGGTGGAGGCTGGAAATTCCTAGGATTTATGCTAACCCAAAGAGGGATCGAGGCGAATCCTGACAAGTGCAAAGCTATCCTAGAAATGAAAAGCCCGACTTGCTTGAGGGAAGTCCAACAATTAAATGGCCGACTTGCAGCCCTTTCCAGGTTCTTGGCAGGGTCAGCATTAAGATACCTTCCACTGTTCTCTCTGCTGAGAAAAGGATGCCAGTTCGAGTGGACTCCAGAATGCGAAGAAGCATTCCAAGAGTTCAAAAAGTTCTTGAGCCAACCTCCAATCCTCACCCGACCTCTAGTGGGGGAAGAGCTTGTCCTATATTTGTCTGTAGCCGACAAAGCTGTCGCATCGGCCCTAATACGAGAGGATGAGGTTGGACATCATCCAGTATATTTCACCAGCAAAGTTCTACAGGGTTCCGAGCTAAGGTACCGCAAGCTAGAGAAGTTTGCGTGCTCCTTAGTAATAGCCTCGCGGAGGTTAAGACCCTACTTCCAAGCCCACACAATAAGAGTCCGAACAAACCAACCCATGAAGCAAATCCTCCAAAAGGCAGATGTTGCAGGGAGAAAATGGTCCAGTGGGCGATAGAGCTCTCTGAGTTCGACTTAAAGTACGAAACTCGGACAGCGGTAAAAGCCCAATGCCTCACCGACTTTATAGCAGAATATGCAGGAGATCAAGAGGAGAAGCCGACTACATGGGAACTATACGTAGATAGATCCTCAAACAAAACAGGAAGCGGTGCAGGCATAATACTAGCCAATGAAGGGGGAACACAGATAGAAGTTTCCCTCAAATTTGAATTTCCAGCTTCCAACAATCAGGCAGAATATGAAGCCCTGATTGCAGGATTAAAGCTAGCAGAAGAGGTCAGTGCAACCCAGGTACTGATATTTAGCGATTCCCAAGTAGTGACCTCCCAAATAAATGGAGAGTATCAGGCTAAAGACCCGAATATGAAAAGATACTTGGAAAAAACTCTGGAGCATCTTGGGCGCTTTGCAGAAACTGAGATCAGACACATAACTCGGGACCTGAATAGCAGAGCAGACGCCCTCTCCAAGTTAGCCAGTACCAAACCAGGAGGAAATAATAGAAGTTTGATCCAGGAAACTCTCCAAGAACCCTCTGTGATAAAAACAGAGGACAAGCAGGAAGTCCTTGAAGTAACCGGGTTAAACCTCGGATGGATGAACCCTTTGGTCGAATACCTAAAATTCGACATCCTCCCCAAAGAGGAAAAAGAGGCCAAGAAAATCCGGAGGGAAGCACAATGCTACACTTTGGTGAAAAATACCCTCTATAAAAGAGGAATATCAACACCATTGCTAAAGTGCGTACCGACCTCAAGGACAACTGAAGTACTAGAAGAGGTTCATAATGGGATCTGCGGAAACCACCTCGGAGCCAGGTCGCTAGCAAGAAAAATAATCCGAGCTGGGTTCTATTGGCCGACTTTGTAGAAGGATGCCACAGAATTTGTGAAAAGATGCCAACCATGCCAGATGCACGCAAATTTCCACGTGGCTCCCCCCGAGGAGCTAATTAGTATAACTTCTCCATGGCCCTTTGCAAAATGGGGGATGGATCTGTTAGGACCTTTTCCCCAGGCCCCAGGACAAGTCAAATACTTAATTCTGGGAATAGACTACTTCACAAAGTGGATAGAAGCAGAACCATCGGCCACCATCACTGCCCAGAGAAGTCGGAGGTTCCTCTACAAAAATATCATCACAAGGTATGGGATACCTCATTCCATTACCACAGATAATGGAACTCAGTTCACCGACTCTACCTTCAGAAGCCTAGTAGCCAGTATGAAAATAAAACACCAGTTCACCTCGGTGGAGCATCCACAAGCAAATGGACAAGCAGAGGCAGCTAACAAAATCATACTGGCGGGGCTAAAGAAAAGACTACAAGATGCAAAAGGAGCTTGGGCTGATGAGCTCCCGCAAGTGCTATGGGCCTACCGGACGACGCCACAATCTGCCACAGGAGAAACACCCTTCCGACTTGTCTATGGCGTAGAAGCCATGATACCAGTAGAAATCAACGAACAAAGTCCAAGGGTGATCCTCCATAATGAGGTCGGAAATGTACAGGGGCACAAAGAGGAGCTTGAATTGCTCCCCGAAGTCCGAGAGCAAGCCCAGATAAGAGAAGCAACGTTGAAACAAAGGATGACTACGAGATACAACAGAAAAGTCATTCGAAGGAGTTTCGCCCCAGACGACTTGGTCTTAATCAGAAACGACATTGGAGTCAACAAGTCTGGGGAAGGAAAGCTCGCTGCCAATTGGAAGGGACCATACAAGATTAGTGAAGTTTTAGGAAAAGGTTATTATAAGGTGACTGACGATTGGATTTTTGATGGTTTAGAATTTCACAAATGAATTCTCGTTGCAAGTATAGTTTCTAAACCAATCACTAATCCTTTCATACAAAAAGTTGTTTGTCACTAGTACAAACCCCTAAAATTTATAAACCGAAGTATTGGACCTCGGGTCGTCCTCCCTAGGAATTACAATGAAGTGTCTTGTTATTGGTTATGAGTTATTTTGGGGTTTTGGATAAGGAGCATGAAAAGTAAATGGCAATGAAAATAAACTAAAAACTATAAAAGGCTCTTGGAAAGGTGTGAGAACTAGAAGTCCTATCCTAGTTATCCTTCTCAATTATGATGAGAATTGTTCATTGCTACCACTTAGTTAACCCTTACTAATTAAAGGAAAGTCAAGTGGATGAATTGACTTGAGCCACAAGTCCTAGCCACCTCCCAAGGAAAGACTAGCTTTAGTGCACTCCAAATCAATTAGCAATCTCTCCAATTATCAATCAACAAAGGAATTAGATAACTCAAGCGTCACTAATTACTCTACCATAGCCAAGAGGAACAAAATCTATACTAAAATCCAACCAAGCATTTCATCAAACACTTAGAAGGCATAAAAGAAAAGCAAAGTAATTTGATAACAAAAATAGAATCTAACAACAATTATGGCAATGAATTAATAACAACAATCAAAAGGAACACAATTATTATGAATTACCTCTAATTGAATTGAAAGAAAATAGAAGGAGTAAAAGTAGATCTACAACAAAACATAAGAACAACATAAAGGAAATCACAACAAAAGAATAGAAGAAGAATGAATGTAATAACAAGGAATTGAAAGGTAGAAGGAGATGAAAGCATGAATTAAAATCTAGATCTAAGGTTATTAAACTAAACCTAATCCTAATTCTAGAGAGAAGTGAGAGCTTCTCTCTCTAGAAACTAACTCTCAAAACTAAACTAAAAACTAATGATTAAAGTATATTGATCCCCCTTCAATCCTTGGCTTAAATAGCATCAGAAATGAGTTGGATTGGGCCCACAAGGCTTCTAAAATCGCTGGCCACGTGTTGCATTAAGTGAGTCATGTGCCACCAACGGCGCGTCCGCGTACTGTGCGCGTGCGCGCCTCTATGCGCGATGCAACTATGGAAAATCTTATATTGTTTCGAAGCCCCGGATGTTAGCTTTCCAACCCAACTGGAACCGCATCATTTGGACCTCTGTAGCTCAAGTTATGGTCAATTAAGTGCGAAGAGGTCAGGCTTGACAGCTTTTTGGTTCCATCATTTCTTCATGAGTTCTCAAACTTTACATGCCTTTTCTTCATTCTCTTAATCCAATCTTTGCCTCCTAAATCTGAAATCACTTAACAAACGTATCAAGGCATCTAATAGAATCAAGATGAATTAAATTTAGCTATTTTAAGTCCTAAAAAGCATGTTTTCACTCTTAAGCACAATTAAGGGAGAAGTTATAAAACCATGCTATTTCATTGAATAAATGTGGGTAAAAGTTGATAAAATCCCCAAAAATCAATACAAGATAAACCCTACAAATGGGGTTTGTCAACCTCCCCACACTTAATCCAAGCATGTCCTCATGCTTAAGCCAAGAATGAAATAAGGGTATGGCATTTATTCCATGTAAATGAACTATATGCAACCTAAACTATATGCAACTAAATGCAAAATGGTTGTACCTACTTGGTTAAAAATAAATCAATCCTCCAAGTCATACGTGCACAAGTAGGGCCAAGATCATATAACGATTCATGAATCCTACCAATTCGAATATCAAAATGAAGTTCAAGTAGACTTGCGAGAAGAACGCTCATGAAAGCCGGGAATCAAGGAATTGAGCATCGAACCCTCACCGGAAGTGTTTGCACTCTAATCACTCGGTGTTTGGGGTTTATTCTCTCAATTCTCCCCTAATCATGCTTTCCAAGATTTGTTTTTTTCATCTAACAATCAACAATTATTCAATGCATGCATACAATTATCATGAGGTCTTTTCCTTAGGTTGTAATGGGTTTAGGGTCAAGGTAGGGTCATATATGGCTAGTGGACTTAGGATTTGAATCTTTGATTAACTTAAACTTTCCCACCTAACCTATATAATGACCTATACAATTAAGTACTAACCTAACTACCCATTCCTCACTTTTTCACATACTCATGCATTTTCTTTTCATTTCACAACACTTATGCATTGATTCTTATTGAGCTTCATTTTGGGGCATTTTGTCCCCTTTATTGCTCTTCTTTTTTTTTTCTTTCTTTTTCTATATACATTTTTTCTTTTCTTTTCTTTTTTTTCTTTTTCACTTTTATTTCTTTTTCTTTTCATTTTTCTTTTTTCTTTCAAACTATACACAAGAACATCAATGCATAAGGTCTATACATTTAATCAATACATGAATATGTACCAATTCCCCAATATAAAAATACAAAACACAAACATCCTTTTATCCCAACCAATGTCCCAAAGTTTTTCCACTCTTGGATGACACTCACACTCACTAGCCTAAGCCAATCAAAGATCCAAATAAAGGACATTCATTGTTTTCCGCTTTAAAGCTTGTAATGTGCTAAAATAAGAACAAGTGGGTTAAGCGTAGGCTCAAAATCGGCTAACAAAGGAGAGTAAAAGGTAAGGCTATTTGGATAAGTGAGCTAATGAAATGATGGCCTCAATCATATAAATGCATGAATACACCAAATAATGGACATAAAGAATCAAACAAATCAAAGATCACAATCATAGGAAGGGAATAATGCACACAAGAAGGAAAAATAAGTGGTTATAAGATGTAACCACACCGTTAGGCTCAAATCTCACAAGCTTGTGTTCTTAGCTCATAAATCATGTTCCACAAAATATATAATTCAAGCAAGTTCTATGAAAAGTTTTCCACTCAAATCAATTGGTGCCCTATAGATAGAAATCCTTGGAAAATTTCATTATTTTGACTAAGCTTATTGTGTATATATATGCAAAAATAAGAAAATGCAACAAAAATCCAAAAAACCTAAAATGAAATGCAAAAGTGTGTTGGGATTAGAAATTTGTCACCCAAAATCGCCGACCGGTCGGACGACCTCCCCACACTTAAAAGTTTGCACCGTCCTCGGTGCACTCAAAGATGAGCAAGGGGGTACGGCGACTCTCCGGATTGCTATCTGTTCTTTCTTCCGCTTCCATGGTTGCTTGTGGTGCATTCATTATGAAAAACAAAAATATAACACCATAAGATGAGAAGATATAAAAGCAAGGAAGCATACATTGTTGGAATGAGGTAAATCACTAGAATTGAGTGAGTGAATTAGTGTGACATTAAGAAATATTAGGTGTGTGAATTCTAAATTGCGCGGTTTAGAATACACATTAGCATAAAAGCTATGTCACAAAAGAAGCATGCACTTCACTTATCCTAGTGTGCTTGAGATGCTTTAAGTAAGCTTGTAAGGTAAGACAAGCATTAGAGAAGCATGAAAGCATTCAAGTCAAACATATGGATGGATATAATCATGAAATACAAAGCATTAAGGTAAATTCTCAACATTATCCATCAAGAGATTGCCTAATCAAAGGAAAAGGATCCAAATCACATGGTGGCTAGCTACAACATGCAATTCAAAAGAGTTATAAGATCGAAGACAATTCTCATCACTTGGTATTTTTCAAAAGGTAAGCATGAAGAACTCAAAACCAAGTAACAAAATATAACCTCAATCATAGAATCCAACAAAGATTAAAAAACATTCATGCTAAAATAGTACTTAGGCAATAAGGGCAGCAATGTATAATAAACAAAGTCAATAATCCAACACGTATAATGAAAAGAGAGAAAATAAAATGAAAGCTAAACTAAAACTAACTAATTAACTAACCAACTAACTAATTAACTAACTAAAATAAATGGTTATCCATGGTGTTTGGAAGTGTTGGATGAGGGGTAGGAGAAAGGAGAAGGAAAGAAATAGAAAGAGGAGAAGAAAAGAAATGTGGTGAAGGAAGGAAATCCGCGCGTACGCGCGCATGCCGCGCGCGCGCGGATAGCTTATTTCGAGAGTGACGCGTACGCGTCATGTGCGCGAGCGCGCAAATAGGTTTGTGCCAGAGGCACAACGTTGGCGCGGCGCAGGCACAACTCTCTGGAAAATGTATGGAGGTTGGAACTTCTCAATCCACGCGTACGCACGCATGGCGCGCGCGCGTGGATGGTCGAAAATGTTGTAAGTGCGCGTACGCGCCATGTACGCGTACGCGTGGATGGTGCTCTGTTTTTCAAAATTTTTTCTATGTTTTTGCACCAATCCAAGCATTCCCAACCTCCAAACAGCTACCAAACACCATAAAACCTTATTTAACATACTTAAACTACCAAACATACTCAACTAACTAAACAAAACATGAAATTAAGCTAATTCTACCAATATATACAAAAGAGAAAATGAAAGGATTTTACCATGGTGGGTTGTCTCCCACCTAGCACTTTTGTTTATTGTCCTTAAGTTGGACTTATGGGGAGCTCCTCATCAAGGTGGCTTGTGCTTGTATTCATCTTAGAACTCCCACCAATGCTTGGTTCTCCATTGTGCCCCAAGATTCTTCATGGATTGAGCCAAGTCTTGATGGAGTTCTTCACAAGCTTGGGGCTCCCAAAGTTGATCCTCTTGTAATCCGGGATCCCACATTTTGTTTTCACACCCATCTCCAAGTTGATTATCATTAATCCATGTGGGTGGTGAGCAAAGTGAATTCTCAAGGAAATGACCAAACATCCTTCTAGACCCAAGCGATCTAGTTCTACACCAACTTTTACAATTAAGCCTTGAGCATGCAACCATAATGAACCTAGAATGATATTTCAAACCACTAACCATCTCCTTTTTACTCTTAAAGCCACAAATATGTCTTAGTTGACCATCCGTCTTAAGCAAACCATATTCAAGGGGAATAATAAAGCTTGAGCATAAGGAATTTACCCACTTGAATGAGAGAATGGATGGTGGTGGCTTGGGGAGAGGTATCTCCAATGTGCTAGCGAGCTTCACTCCCTTGTGTTCTTCCTTGTCAATCTCCACCTCTTCATAAACTTCTTCATTCTCAATCCTTTTTTCATCAACTTCATCTAGCTCGTCTCCATCACTCAAGTCATAAATGGGAGGTTGAGAGAAATCTACCTCCACATCACTTTTAAATTCATTGGGAGAGGGTTCTTCAAATTCAAAGGATTCTTCACCAAGAAGATTGGATGCATGATCTTCATCACCAAGGGAACTCAATTCTTGCTTCATTCTCTCCAAGTCTTCATATAGAATATGCCTTGGAGGTTGTGCACATTCCTCCTCAACATCAAATTTACTCTTCTTGGAGGGATTTTCTTTGATTTTAGCTTCCCATGGAAGTTTCGCATCTCCTAAGTCTTCAACCACTTCTTCCTCTTCTTCAATGGTCATAGGTTCCTCCAATTGTTCTAACACAAAGTAGCCTTCCTCCTTTTCCACCGGAGTTTCCAATCTCTCCTTCATGCTATGCTCTTCTTGAGCCATGGGAGTTCCTTGAGTGTCCAAAAGTTGGGATGCTAACCGGTTTACCACCGCATCCAAGGCGGTCATGAATTGTTGCACATCCCTTGTCATCTCCTCATGTCCTTGAAGAAGAACACCAAGGGTTCCATCCATTAGAGGTTGGAGAGGATAAGAAGGTTCATTGTCTTGGAGAAAGGGTTCATTATAGGAAGGTGGTTCTTCTTGGTGAGGTGGTGGTGTGTATTGAAGTGGTTCTTGGGAGTAGTAATCTTGGAATTGTGGTTCCATGTATGGCTCATATGGTTCAAAAGGAGGTTGGTATGGTAGGTAAGGATCATGGTCATATGGAGGTGTTTGTTGAAAATAGGCTTGTGAGTGTGGTTGAGGTTCATGTTGAGGATATGACTCATAGGCATATGGTGGTGGTTCTTGAAAGTCACAAGGAGATTCACCATAGCCATTGGATTGATATGCATCATAGAATGGCTCTTCTTCATAGTGCATTGGTGGAGGTTGTTGCCAAGAGGATTGATCATAAGCATATTGCTCTTCCCACCTTTGATTGTCCCATCCTTGATACACATCTCCATTATAGTCCTCATCACCTACAACATAGTTGTAATCACACTCATAGCCAAAATAAGAATTCATAATGGAAAGAGAAAACAAAAAATCAAAAGATAATGGAAAATAAGAGAAATAAAATTCTACAACTAGCAAATAAAGCAAAAAGCAAGATATTCACACTATTCACATATGTACAACAACCGATAACATAACACCATTGCAATTCCCCGGCAACGGCGCCATTTTGACGATTGAATTTTTTATGGTTTAGAATTTCACAAATGAATTCTCGTTGCAAGTATAGTTTCTAAACCAATCACTAATCCTTTCATACAAAAAGTTGTTTGTCACTAGTACAAACCCCTAAAATTTATAAACCGAAGTATTGGACCTCGGGTCGTCCTCCCTAGGAATTACAATGAAGTGTCTTGTTATTGGTTATGAGTTATTTTGGGGTTTTGGATAAGGAGCATGAAAAGTAAATGGCAATGAAAATAAACTAAAAACTATAAAAGGCTCTTGGAAAGGTGTGAGAACTAGAAGTCCTATCCTAGTTATCCTTCTCAATTGTGATGAGAATTGTTCATTGCTACCACTTAGTTAACCCTTACTAATTAAAGGAAAGTCAAGTGGATGAATTGACTTGAGCCACAAGTCCTAGCCACCTCCCAAGGAAAGACTAGCTTTAGTGCACTCCAAACCAATTAGCAATCTCTCCAATTATCAATCAACAAAGGAATTAGATAACTCAAGCGTCACTAATTACTCTACCATAGCCAAGAGGAACAAAATCTATACTAAAATCCAACCAAGCATTTCATCAAACACTTAGAAGGCATAAAAGAAAAGCAAAGTAATTTGATAACAAAAATAGAATCTAACAACAATTATGGCAATGAATTAACAACAACAATCAAAAGGAACACAATTATTATGAATTACCTCTAATTGAATTGAAAGAAAATAGAAGGAGTAAAAGTAGATCTACAACAAAACATAAGAACAACATAAAGGAAATCACAACAAAAGAATAGAAGAAGAATGAATGTAATAACAAGGAATTGAAAGGTAGAAGGAGATGAAAGCATGAATTAAAATCTAGATCTAAGGTTATTAAACTAAACCTAATCCTAATTCTAGAGAGAAGTGAGAGCTTCTCTCTCTAGAAACTAACTCTCAAAACTAAACTAAAAACTAATGATTAAAGTATATTGATCCCCCTTCAATCCTTGGCTTAAATAGCATCAGAAATGAGTTGGATTGGGCCCACAAGGCTTCTAAAATCGCTGGCCACGTGTTGCATTAAGTGAGTCATGTGCCACCAACAGCGCGTCCGCGTACTGTGCGCGTGCGCGCCTCTATGCGCGATGAAACTATGGCAAATCTTATATCGTTTCGAAGCCCCGGATGTTAGCTTTCCAACCCAACTGAAACCACATCATTTGGACCTCTGTAGCTCAAGTTATGGTCAATTAAGTGCGAAGAGGTCAGGCTTGACAGCTTTTTGGTTCCATCATTTCTTCATGAGTTCTCAAACTTTACATGCCTTTTCTTCATTCTCTTAATCCAATCTTTGCCTCCTAAATCTGAAATCACTTAACAAACGTATCAAGGCATCTAATAGAATCAAGGTGAATTAAATTTAGCTATTTTAAGTCCTAAAAATCATGTTTTCACTCTTAAGCACAATTAAGGGAGAAGTTATAAAACCATGCTATTTCATTGAATAAATGTGGGTAAAAGTTGATAAAATCCCCAAAAATCAATACAAGATAAACCCTACAAATGGGGTTTGTCAGTGACCGACCTAAACGGCACCGAGTTACCAAGGTCGTGGCATGCTTGTAACATGAAAATGTACTATATTTAAATGCGAACTCTACTCCCTAATGTACTCTTTTCCCAACTTCATGATTTTTTCCCAAAAATCAAAGGTTTTTTCTGAAGAAAGGTTTTTAACGAGGCATCACAGTAGAGACTAAGGGAGAACGGACTATCAAAAACCCTTAGTAGCAGTAGAGTACCTTCCCAAATAAATAAAGATATTTTTACAATATCTCTTATAAATTCCTTCTCGTTTGTTTTTCTTCTACGAAACGCACCGACTTAAGCTCGACAAAACGTGAAAATCCCATGAACCGACCTAGATGGTCGTCAGGATAAAACGACGAGGTACAAGTCGGTGTAAAGAGGTTATAAAAGTTGATCGTGAGAAACTCGGAAAGATTCCGACACATAAGTCGAAATGAAAACCCGAGAAGCAAAGAAAACGCATCGCAAAAATAACCTAAGTCACAGGAACTCAATGAATCAAAAAATTGAGTATAAAGAATACCAAAAAGAGATCGAAAAACCTATCAAAGAGCCAAAAAACTGTCCTAAGTCCTTAAAGTTAAAAAGGACAGACAGCCAAGAAAAGGTTTCAAAAAGATCAAAAGGGATTTTTCAAAACATGCACGCAACAAAGTAACTTAGAAAAGGGTATTTTTCGTTAACCTAAACCCTTATCCAAAAAAGGGTATTTCTAAATATTTTTTGTTTACGGCCTTAAAAGGCCAAGGAAAGTGTCAAGAAGTTACCACCACATAAAAAAGAGTTTAAAAAAGAGGGGACCCACAGGCCGGGCCCCATATAGCCACAAACATTTTAAAGAGTACCACCACCAGAGCCGAAGGGAGTAGTCGGATCACCACCAGAATCAGGGGGAGTAGTCGGAGCGCCATCAGGTCCAGGGAGAGAAGTATCCATAGGAGACGGAGAGGAGGTTCTGTGAGCCTTCGAGGAACTCGGAGCATCCTTGGAATGAGGAGGGGACTCAATTATCCTCTGCCCCGAGTCTTCAGGTCTGAATCGGTGACATGCTTGGGAAAGGGAGGAGGATAGACTATCGCCCCATCAATAACGACCTTGTCAGGATCCAAGGGAGATAGATCCAGGTCGGGAGCCAGAACTCCGACCTGCTCCTTAAAAATCCTTCAGGCTTCCTCGGCTCCATCAGCAATAGAGTCCTCCAACTCGGTATAGTCACTCCGAGCTTTCAGCAAATCTTTCTTCACCACCATAAGGTCCTCAAACAAGCTCGCATAACTCTCCTGCGCCTTCTGCCTCAGGCCCTCCTCCATGTTGCACCGAGCTTGCAACTTCCGCTCACTCTCCTGAAGGTCATCCCTTTCCTCCTTCAATTTGGCGACCTCCTCCTTCAGCGCCCTCTCATGCTCCTTATACATGAGAAGCCTCCCCTCCAACTCTTCAACCCTCAAGGTTGAACCCAGAGAGCTAAGAGGAGTCTTCTCAAACATATCAAGGAACTTTGTGCATACCCCCGCCGCCCTAATACTCTCCTGAGCCAGAATAGTGAGGTGGTTCCGAATAGAAACATCATCCATACCTATGCGGGTATGGAGATAGATGTATTTCTAGACAAATTGAGGTGCATCCACCTTAGCCTCACCTTCAAAAGAAGAGCTAGACTCCAAAGTCTTGCGCTTCTTCTTTTCTGGCTCAGGGGAAGATCGGGGAGGAGGGGACGGCTGAGAGGAGGTT
The DNA here is from genome assembly GCF_059453495.1 of Arachis ipaensis. Lineage (NCBI taxonomy): Eukaryota > Viridiplantae > Streptophyta > Magnoliopsida > Fabales > Fabaceae > Arachis > Arachis ipaensis. The sequence goes on along the minus strand of NC_142442.1, from coordinate 119,761,416 downwards.
GAAGAAGAAATGACAATAGGTCGGTTCGGGGTCCCCAAATTGTGAGGAAGGGGGGCAGGAGAAGGAAGAGGAGCGTTAGTTACCCTGGCGCCACCAACCCTGGCACGGGACCTTGCCTTGGCCTCCTGGACTCTCTGGTAAGACTCCCTGGAATTTTTCTTCGCCATCTCTGTAAAAAACAGTCAACAACCAAAGAGTCAACAAAACAAGTCGGTAAAAATAAGTCGGACACAAAGTGGATCAATAAAAGCTACCTAGTTGTGTCTGGACAAAGGTTGGTGACCCCTGGAGAAATTTTTTAGTATCCAGATAGGGGGCCCTCCCCCACACTTCTCGGAGGAACCCCACAATGGCAGCCTCCACCTCATCCAAATCATCCAAACTATATTTCTCACAGGGGGAGGCCTCCAGCCAGTGCAGAGGAAAGCTAGGGGAAGAACTCTCGTCTAAGAAGAAGGGGTGGTGACCCTCTACAGCTTAAACTTTGAAAAAATAATTTTTGAAGTCATGGAAGGATTCATCAAAAAGGGTGAAGACTATCCGACCTTGTATAGATCGGAAAGACACCCATTGTTGCTTATTATTTTGCCCACTGAAGGGCTTGGTCATGTGAAAGAGGAAAAAGAAAATCCTCAAGGAAGTCGGAAAGTCTAAAGCGTGGCTGATAAACTGATAGATTTTCAGAAAATCCCAGAAATTGAGGTAAAGTTGGGTAAGAGCAACACGGCAGTGATGTAAGACAGCCATTTCGAAGTCAGAAAATGGAAGGAAAATACCCAAACGGGTAATCATGCTCTCATACATGTAGAAGAAATGAGGGGCCGTCTCAGTAGCCCTCCCGAAGCAAACCCGGTCTTCTGGACCCGGGACCACCAATTCATACTTCGGCTCATCCTCCTCAGAAGTACAGATTCTGTGGTGAGTGCGAAGATTGGTGATAAATTCGGTATCGACCAAAGGTTCCTCTCCTAAGACTGTGACATCGACCCACTGAGCAAGGGTTTCTATGGAAGACATTTCTTTTCCTAAAAAGGATTAGTGAAACCTACAAAGGGAAAAAGAAAAAAAAGATCAAAAACAGGGTCTCTAAGGGACATGGAATCAAACAGAAGCCTACAAAGTCAACTTCTCTCTCTAAAAAAAGTAAAAGCATGCAAACAGAAGCATTTCATAAAAGAGAAGAGGAGAAAAGACTAACCTTTGTCTGGAAGCAAGGTAGAGGAAGATGAAAGCCTTCAAACGAAGAATGCCCCACGAACAGATGAGAAAATTTGAAAAACGCAGAAACGAAACAACGAAAGAGAGGGAAAGTATTTATAGACACGTTAGGGGCATAATGGTAAAAACAGAAAGCGGTCATTAATGGGTGCACCGTTACCAAGGTAATTAATACCTACGCAAACCTCTAACGGACGCGACGTTTGATTAGACGTAACTGTGAAAATCAAAAGTCACGAAAGTCACGTCGGTTCCGAACAATCACGTCGGTTCCAAACAAGTCGGCTACGACCCCGAGTAGAATACTCGAACCCAAGTCTCAAAAGAAATTGGGCTCGAGTAGGGGCACTGTTCATACCCTGGCCCAATGATAAGGCCCATGTCCAAATGAAAGGCCCAATCCAAAGGATTGAGCCTCGCCTTTCACCAACCTTCTTCCTATGAAGTCGGTCCTTACCACGACTTACCCTAAAGAAGTCGGGACGAGGATTAGCTGGCAGATAAACACTCATTCAAATGAGTAACTGCCCCTAAAATCTCTCTAACCACTTCCAGGAGCCATATCTCAACTTCCCTAAGATAAGGGGACGGTTATCCACCTTAAATGGCGGAACTACTTCAACGGTGGTTATGGGTTCACCCCTATAAATACACTGACACTTCTCAGGTATCACTAAGTCCCAATATTCTCTAGACCTGCTTACGCCCTTGCTGACTTAGGCATCGGAGTGTCTTTGCAGGTACCACCCCCATTCACTCGTATTCACAAGTCAGACGGAGGCCCTGAAGACGCGAATCCGCCCGAAGGCTTCCCTCCATAGACGATTAGGCCAACCCAGCGAGTCCAGCCCAATAATCTCCGGTTACCCATCGTATCAGTATCTATTCTCAATCACAATTCAAACTTCTTTTTTAGGTCATTGAAGAACCCTTTTTTTCTCACGAGGAACAACTTTAAGGTAGCGTTTGTTTTGAGGTACTGAGACAGAGACTGAGAGACTGAGACTCAGTATCGTGTTTGTTAGTTCAGAGACTGGTACTAAAATTTCTGTCTCTGTCTCTAAAATTTCAGTATTTCAGTACCTCCAAAAAGTAGGGACACAGGAGACTGAAATTTTTAGAGATAGAGACTGAAACTTTAATAACATTTTATACCTAAAATACATTCATTTCAATTAATTAATTCCAATTTTATCCTTTGTGCAAATTAAATTAAAGTTTCATTTTTGTTTCAATTCCTGTCTCCCATTTTGCACAAAACAGAATACTGAGATTTATTTCAATCCCTGTCTCTTAGTCTCTGTCCCTCAATCTCAGTCTTTCCATCTCTGTCTCTCCACCAAACGCTACCTAATAACTCTACATTTGGGCAGCTTCCCTCTGCTTGCGTTATATTTGTCGGTGCATAGTATAAGAGCCAAGTATTTGACTGATACAATGATAAGTATAGACTTCAACGGAAAGACAAAATTCAAAGAAAATCAATGTTGCAGAACAGCCGTTTCTCTTTAATTTCTTTGGTCTCTCAAAATAAATGACCACAAAATATGGCAATACTTTTGTCTCATTAATTATATGCATGAGACAGGTGTAACTAAGGTAGGAGCGAGCTAAATAAACTCGAATTTGGACAAAAATTAATGTATGTTTTTATAGCATATTCTTATTATAAGTGTTCATATTGTCTACCGGCCAACAAAACTTTTTAAAAATCTTATTGGAAACATCTTAAACTAAACCTTGAGATAGTTGAATGCTTAGATCATTGTCAGTTTAAATAAGTGTTAAAATTTGAATCTTATTATAATAGAATAACCTTACATGTATAAGTGTTTTTATAACTAAATTTAATTAAATTGGTGTAAGCACATATATTGAAAAAAATAAAAAAAAGACATGATATACATATTATTTCTCTTCTTTCACATTTTCTGCAGAATATAATTTTTTATTTAAGAGTCTAAAAATTTATTGATACAGCACACAAAATTTTGTACATATACAAATTTATTGATATAATATATAAATTTTACACATTGTACACAAATTTTTGTTTCGAATGTATTTAATTAGTTGGATAAGTCAATATTTTGGATATATAATTCTCTAAAAAATTTTACACTGCACATCAAAATTTGTGTTATACACCAAAATTTTTGTGTTGTACACAAGCTTCTAAAAATCAGACTAGACCAGTCAGTTCAACCGAGTTAACAGAAATCGGTCATCTAGTCAGTCTGGTCCATTCCAAAATCGTCCAACAAAAAATCGACGAAAAAATTAATCGAACCAGTGATTAACTGCCGAACCGACTAAATTTTTAAAAATACCGGTTTTTAAAATCCATCAAAATGGCGTTTTGGTGCTGAAAAAAATTAAATAGCTGAAACGTTGAAACCCAAACCTCCCTTCCCTTTCTTCCATCTCTCACTCAAAAAATTCTAATATGTCCCCTGTTCCTTTCACTCCCTCTCTTCTCTTCGAAGTTCCAATAGCCACCAGTCCACCACCCACTAGTCACCATCCGAAATCCATCACTCACACTCGTCACTGAACCCTTCTCCTTGCCATTGGGTGCCATCGTCGCCGGTGGAAAAGTCTGCCCAGCATCTTCTTCACATTCCTCCTCTCCTGGCCGTTGCACGAAGGGCTGCGTCGAGCTCCTGGCGTTGCCGTCGCGAAAGATTGCTGGGTCCATTGGTCGTTGTCTGTCAAGCTCACTGTCTTTTTGTCTGAGCTCACTTCCTTGTTCGAGCTCTCTCTGACTTTCTCTGTTTGAGCTCACTTCCCTTCTCTGTTGCTGTCACTTCCGATTCTGTCGTCGTCGTCATTTTCTTTCTCCCTCGCTATTGATACCTCAATTTATTTTTACTTGTTTTTAATTTTTTTAATAATACTAATTATGTGATTCTGAGTTGCTAAGTTTACTATTTTGAGTTGCTGAGTTAGTATAATACTGATTCTGTGATTTTGAGTTGTTGGATTACTATTTTGAGTTGCTGAGTTAGTATAATACTGATTTTGTGATTCTGAGTTACTGGGATTAATATTCTGAATTGCTGCTGCTTGTCTGAGTTAATTTTATTAGTTTCTAATTTTCTGATTTGGAAGATGCAATCACAAAATTATTTGTTATGAATAATTTATTATATGAAATTGTAAAAATTTAAATCTTATTAATTTACAAATTATTGAATTTAAATATTTAAAATCATATATTAAATTTTAATAATTTTATTTAATATTTAATTAAAGTGGTTGAACTCCGATTGAACCATTAAACCAGTAAACCAGTAAACTAGTTATCTTACTAATTCATTAATCGGTCCGGTTCTCACAACTTTGGTTGTACATTAAAATTTATGTGGGTGTATATTTCATTAGTATAGTATACAAATTTTTTCATATATCAGGTAAATATTTGTATATAGCACACAAATTTTTACACATAGCATACAAATTTTGTTGCAAATGTATTTTGTTTATTGGGTGAGTCAATGTATTGAATATATAGTCCTCTAAAAATTTGTACTGTATATCAATTTTTGTGCTATATACTAAAATTTTTGTATTGTATACCAAAATTTGTGTTGTGCATATTTTATTGGTTGGGTATCAATGTTTTGGATATATGCTCTTTCAAAAATTTTTGTGCTGTATACTAAAGTTTGTGTGTTGTGCACTAAAATTTATATTATGCATCAAAATTTGTGTGTTTTAGTTTTCTTAAAATTTATAGAAAAAGAAAAAGATAACGACGAAGACGATTATAACGATAATAAAAGGGGATAAAGAAGAGAAAAAAGAAAAGAAGAAATTAACAACAACAACAATATCAAGAAGAAGAAGGTAGTGGTGGCAATGCCAATGACAGTGACGACGACAACAATGAGATTGAAAAAATAAGCACGCAAAAAAAATAACTGACGATGAAGTGTAAAAAAATAGAAAAAACAACGAAGATGATAACGAAATGCCCATGCATATATAAAAAAAAGGCGTGCAGACATAGTTAAAAATTTAGATCAAAAAATATTTTGACGTCTAATATTTCTTGGTGCATATTATAAGAAATTAAAATTATAAGAAATTAAAAAGATTAATAGTTCGGACCATCTAGTCCGAACTTAAAAATTATGGTCCGCAATCCTCTGCCATCTTTTGGACGGCGATATTTATAGAATGTAAGTAGAAATTAGGATGGTTTTTTTATGCTTGTTCCCAAAATCAGATTAAATTTTGAGTTGGTTAACTTATTAGACTCATTGGGTAAAGGTGCCTGTCCAATTTATTGGGCTGTGCTTGTTTTCATTACGCTAAAATTTTGGGTCTTAAGTATTTTGAGCTCATTTAGAGATAGTTAATTAATCTGTTATCAAAATGGAGATATAATTTTGAAAAAATGATAAATAAATTTTTTATTTTTTAATTTAAAAAAATTATTGATTAATTAAAAATATAAAACATTTTTTATTTTTTAAAATACAAAATATCTAAATTTCTCTTAAGAATCTATTTATTTTTGTATATTTTAGATAAAAAAAAATTAGATGTTCTATATTTTAAAAGATAATGAATATTTTTATATTTTTAAGTTAAGAAATCAGAGACTTTATTTTTTTTTCATTTTGTTATTGACTTATTTATACTAGTGTATCAGAAGACATTGATTTATTTTTTATTTATTAAATAAAATTTAATTTTAATACACTATATGAGTATATATAATAATAATTATTATTTTTTATATTAATTGCAATAATTATCATCTAAAAAAGTGAACGGGTTTAAAAGATTTTGTAAGATATTTTACATGTATCAAATAAATAAAAATAATAACGTAAGATTAATTGAAATAGTAAATTGTTTATAATTGAATTAAAAGATTTTGGGTTTAAGTTATGATAAAATAATTTTTTTTATAAATTATATATAATAAAAGATATTTTAGAAAAAAGAAAAATAATTAGATACCAAACTTTCTCATATTCTCATTATATAAGTTTAAATATAGATATATATAGAAGTATAAATAGATAGATAGATATATTTTCTTACTATTTATCTTCTTAGTTGACAAATTGTATGATAACATATATTTATGATTTTTTTTGGTGACTAACATATATTTATGATTATGTATGATAACATATATTTATTATTTTTAAATATTTGTGAGAAATTATTAAAAAATATTAAGAAACCAATTCAAATACTAATCAAATTCTCAATTTTTTCTTTGGCCCACTAGCAGTCCTGATAATAAAATATAATGTATCAACTATCCTTTTTTCTTAGTTTTTTTATGTTATTTTAATTTTTTTACGCTTTTAAAATGGATATTTCTATCAAAAAGATATATTCATATGATATCCACCTTCTTATATAACCCGAGAAAAAAAGAAAAAACTACAGGATTTTCATGGTAAAAATATGATTAACCTAAAGAGAATTGCGTCAAAGCGAATTAAATATTAACAAAAAGAGAAGTTGACAAACAGATAAACCAACGTGTGTATAGCTAGAGAGAGATAGAGGACGAAGGAAGGCAAGAACGAAATGTTCACATTATAGGTTTGTTATGAATCCTAATATCTACCATAAGAGAAAGGGAAAATATGCAGAGCAGAAGAATGGAATTACAGAATGAAACGAAAGAAATTAAAACAAACTAATTAATTAATAATTATTAAGCACGTTCGCCACGGATACGCCTGGCAAGCTGAAGGTCCTTGGGCATAATGGTAACTCTCTTGGCGTGGATTGCACACAAGTTTGTGTCCTCAAAGAGTCCCACTAGATAAGCCTCCACTGCCTCCTGAAGTGCAAGAACCGCATGGCTCTGAAACCTCAGGTCCGTCTGAAATGCTAAATAATTTAGTTAAGTATATTGAATTATCTAATAATTTTTTATTGTCATCATCATGTGAAAATATGAACATTGAAAAAAATGAAGACCTTGAAGTTCTGAGCGATTTCACGAACGAAACGCTGGAATGGTAACTTGCGAATCAGAAGCTCGGTACTCTTTTGGTATTTTCGTATCTCACTGAAACAAAAAAAAGGTAGAACTGTTCCATTAGAAACTGATGAAATCAAATAACTTGAGAGATAGGAGAACGTCGTTAATGCACGCAGTAGTGTTACCGTAGGGCAACAGTTCCAGGGCGAAAACGATGCGGCTTCTTCACTCCAAAGGTTGTTGGAGCAGATTTCTTCGCAGCCTAAAGAGGATTATATAACTTGAAATCATAATCGTAAAACGAAAACAGAAAGGAACAGTTATGAAAACCCTAGGTAGCAGGAAAATGTGTTTACCTTCCTAGCGAGTTCCTTTCTAGGGGCCTTGCCACCGGTGGACTTGCGAGCAGTTTGCTTCGTGCGAGCCATGGAAGATGAAAACGGGAGAAAACAGAATTTGGAATAATGCGAAAAGAAGAATGATCAAAGGGGGTTTATATAGTGCAAGTGAATGATGTGATTTGTGAACGTGGGGTCCGATCCAAGATGTCAACAGTTATTAACGGAAGTTTATTAATTAAAAAAAAAGATATCTTAAAAATTAGTCAAATTAAGATGGATATTAATAATTCTAATCTGTGTACTTATTCCTCATTGGTTGCTTGGGACCAGACAATATTTTTTTATTGGTTGCTTTGTGAACGTATGGATTATTACTTGAAAAAACACAAATTAAATATGTTTTTTTTTTCTTTCCTTTGGTTAAGATCTTTTTGGCAATTAAAAATTTAAAATGCATCTTATCAAATATTAGAAATTAAATATTTGTTTTATTCCTTAATCAAATAATACATTAAACAATATATAAAGTTATAAAGTAATAATATAAAATGTCAAAATTAAAGTTTAGAGTTCAACTTTTTTAAATTCATGCTTAAAAAATTTATTATGTAAATTAAATTTAATAATCAAAATAATAATAATTATATTTTTTTAATATTTCATCTTCATCATACAATGTATAATATATAATACATTATATAATATTTATATATTTATATTTATTTAACAAATGAGATTATGAATGCAATTGTAAATACTTAACAAAAATAAAATAAAAAACATATTCATAAGATTAATAATAACAAATACAATAAGAAAAAAAAAATTTTCTTATTTTTGCTGTGTGTATTTTTAAAATTGGCTTGGATAGATATGTCTTATAAAATAACAACTATGAAATAAAAAAAAAAATTATTACTCTAACTTATAAAAAATATTCAACTAACAGAGAGATCCTAATAACATCCTTGATTGGTACTCAGTACTTTTATATTCTGTAACAACAATAATCAAACTAGTACTTTTATATTATGTGACAACACTAATCAAACTAATATACATGATTTGTTTTATATCTGAGAACTAATATTTAATTTTAGATAAAAAATTATACCTATACCTATGTATTCTTTAATCAAATAATACATTAAACAATATATAAAGTTATAAAGGAACAATATAAAATGTCAAAATCAAAATTTGAAGTTTAACTTTTTCAGATTCATACTTAAAAAAATTATTATGTAAATTAAATTTAATGGTCAAAATAATAATAATTATATTTTTTTAATATTCCATCTTCATCATATATAATATATAATGCATTATATAATATTTATATATTTATATTTATTTAAAAAATTATATAATATTTATATATTTATATTTATTTAAAAAATGAGATTATAAATTCAATTGTAAATACTTAACAAAAAAAAATAAAAAATATATTCATAAGACTAATAATAACAAAATAATAAGGAGAAAAAAAAATATATCTCTTATTTTTTGTTGTGTGTATTTTTGAATTTGGCTTGAATAGATATATCTTACAAAGTAACAACTATGAAATAAAAAAAAAATTATTACTCTAACTTATAAAAAATATTCAAGTAACAGAAATCCTAATAACATCGTAAAAAATATATCTCTTATTTTTTATCTAATGTTTAATTTTAGATAAAAAATTATACCTACACCTATGTATTCCTTAATCAAATAATACATTAAACAATATATAAAGTTATAAAGTAACAATATAAAATGTTAAAATCAAAGTTTGGAGTTCAACTTTTTCAGATTCATGCTTAAAAAATTTATTATGTAAATTAAATTTAATAGTTAAAATAATAATAATTATATTTTTTTAATATTTCATCTTCATCATATAATATATAATATGTAATGCATTATATAATATTTATATATTTATATTTATTTAACAAATGAGATTATGAATTCAATTGTAAATTCTTAACAAAAATAAAATAAAAAATATATTCATAAGACTAATAATAACAAATATAATAAGGAAAAAAATATATCTCTTATTTTTTGTTGTGTGTACTTTTAAATTTAGCTTGAATAGATATATCTTACAAAGTAACAATTATGAAATAAAAAAAATTATTACTCTACCTTATAAAAAAAAATTAATAAGTACTCTTCAACTCATACTTTTATTTGTTATACATTTATTACAAAAAAAATGTATTTCTATTTTAAATTAATATAAAATTTAAATTAAAAAATTAAAAATTAAAAAATATGCTTTTACGTTTTTATATTAAAAAATAAATGAGATCCCTTCGTATATAAATACTATTCGTTATTTTAGGTTGGCACAGACTCACCTTCATGCCAACGACAACCACCAGTCCCACACGGCCACAATGCCCTGCTATAATTGTGAGTCAAAAGATATGCTCTTCCAATCTCATTTCTGAAAAATTTCTGCACATGCTCTTAAGTCTTAAGTCTCCGATTACGAAACTTAAGGGTGAAGCAAATATTAAGTAGTTGAAGTGTTATAGCATCAGGAAATTGAAAGCAGATACATGTACCTAAAACAAATTACAACACCAAAGCCTTAAAGGTAATTAAAATTATGACGAAAACAACAAAAAATTATTAAAAAAAGGGGAAAGTGTAAAGGAACCTTCCATTAAAAATTAACGTATGTATTAACTTTAATACTAGTGAGAAACAAGGCTCACAATCACTTATCAAATGACCGTAAAAGTTGCATTACATGCATCCAACACCATCAAAATGATAACCGAGTTCATCTAACTGCTGATCTCACTATCCATTTTCATTCTCTTTGAACTTTGTACCGAAGGCACGGCACTACCTCGTGATTGGAATGTTACATCATGTTGGTATGCACAATTAGCACCATTTCGACATCCTCTAGAACTGTTAAAGAATATACAAGGTTTCATTATCTTCGATTTAGTTTCCCTTGATCTAGAATTGTGTTGTGGTGTCTCATGGTTCACCATTGGTCTCTGGATTTGACGGTTAGCAGTGTAAGGGTGTGTTTCTTGTCTCTCTTCTCCATGTTGTTGAATTAAGCTCTTGTAATAATTTACATCCTTTGGTAGAGAGACGTCTGAGGCAGAAGAAATTGTAGCTTGACTCATCGGAGGCCTAGGAAGCCATTGGGTAGAAACAGGTCCTACTTGATTTCCACCTGAAGAAGGATAGTTAGGAGACGAAAATGTAACTGATGTTGGTGCACTGGCTTCTACTTGATGACTAGAAAGAGATGGATGTGAAAATGTCACTGAAGATGACCCCGGATTATTTGCACTCTGCAAACTGTTAGAGGCTCCATAATCTCTAACCAGTTTCTCAATCACTTCTGGGTTTTTGAGAATATTATTGAATAATTCAGGATCAATCAAATTCCCATGTTCATTATTCTTCATCACACTAGTTAATGCATCAGATAATGAGCCATGAGCTAACTGCACACTTGTGTGGGGGTTTGGACCATTTGGTATGACAGGAGGTAATTCAAAAGAATTAGATTGTGAGATAGAATCAGTTGTAGCATCTTCATCTTCCATAGGTGTAATTGGTATCAAGGTAGTTTGGCTATCAATGCACTGGGAAGCCTCGACATCCGCTGAAACAGATGGGCTGCAAGAAGAAAGAATAACAGTTACATCACTAATGGGGAATTAAATAAAAATTACCGTACGAGGTTTAAGAGATTCAAACTTTGGAGGAATGGATGATGGGCGGGGATAAATTGCTTCAAGTACTCTCATCTCCCTCTGACATTGATCTTCTACCTCCTTGCTTTCTTCCCCAGCCACCACTTGCCACGCTAAATTAAGTATAATCTGTGAGAATCACAAGATTATTAAGAATCATAATAACACCATAACCCAACTCATGCATTGAATATTGGAAAGTATTTAAAAAGAATATTTAACATGCCTAAAAACAAAACTACCTTGCATGGTGTAGTCCACCTAGACACTGGTATTTGAGACAGATCAACCTCAAAATGGGTCGAGGCTTGGGTTCCCTCAAATCCAGGAGGTAGAAAGTCATCAGAACTTGTTCCTCCTGGAGGTAATAGCAATGATGTCTTTGCTTGGAGGTGATCCTGAGAATTTAAACCAACTTGAGAAGGAGATTCCTCTGATAAGAATAACCTAATCTGTTAAACGAAACCCATTAGTTAGCCCAAATACTTCATTCTAATATTTATTCAAAACCAATATTTATGTCACATCTTGAATAACAGTGGCAAGCTTCGAAAGGATTTACTCCAATGAAAACTAGACATAATGTTACAATGAGCAATATAAATAAATTCGAAGAACAATCCACAAACAGTTAACAAAGCAATCTAATGCCCAGACTTATTCAGTAGTTTTTGGAGACGCAATCCCCATGTATAGCATACCTATACCATATACAATCAAAATTTACATTCAAACCACCAAACCACTAAAGATCTAGTCTATCAAAATAAAGTTTTCCTTTTCTATGTCCAACAAATGAAAGCACAAATTGGCATAGTAAGAAAGATAGCAACATCTTGAAAAGAAGGGACCTGGTATCGAGCAATCACTCTTCAATACATCATAAAAGATTTAAAATCATTATAATTGACACAAACCATGAAAGATCATAGGGACAGAACTAAAAAGAAAACTTAGCGGAGCATCAAAAGTAAGATTTACTTAGGTACTATCTATAAGCTGCAGAAATTGAATTGCCCTGCATAGAATTCTTCCATCAAACTTACTTTGCAAGAATGAAAGATTGCAATTGCTACAGGTTGTTCCTAGTCACATCACAACTACCAACAACTCAAATATATAATGTCTGTCCCTACTGGTACCCCAATATAAAAGTGAAACAGGAACTTGTACTGGTACTCTATCTTAAACATCCATATGATTAATCATCAAGCCACCATGGTGCAAGAAAAATTGCAAAAGAGCTCTAGTATAGTACTGATGGAAATGATAACATTATCATGCAAAATTGATTTGTAGTTCATGTATCTGGTATGTAATTCTCCTACAGGTTATAAGGATACATTTTGCAGCCATGGTCAAATATAGCATCGCCATAGTGGCATAGTCTCATATCAACAATTATGAATACACTCTACGAAAACAGATCTTTTCTTTTCCCTCTCTCTTTTGGCACAGTTTCATGACCTTACTAGTAACTTCAAAAGCAAATTTATCAAGATTACTTTATGAAGAGTTTCAGTGACAGTAAAAATCATCTCTCAAAACCCTGTTTTGTGTTTGTTCCTATACAACAACAACACATCACTTACTCTTCTTCTAATTATATTTTTCCGATGAAGTTTGAAACTATAATCGGTTATTGGATTTATTTTGTTTAATCAAAAGTTTTACAGCTTGATTGAAAATCAATTAGGAAGTCCACCAGCATTCATAAATTGATGATTAACGCCTGCCATACGAGAACTTCAATTAAGTGCATGTTTCTATGAGATTCAAGCAAGATCAGATTTTGATCAACACGAGGTAGAACTCGCCGATGGTGGCAATATCATTCAATCATGAATAGAGAGGGGTAAGGCACGCACGCACAGAGAAAAAACAGAATTAGGGATTACAGGATTGTTAATTTGACGGATTTGGGAGTGGGCAACTGAATTGAAGGGATAGTAATTAGTTTTTACCTGACAAAGATCTAAATCGGAGGCCCATGAAACTCTTTTCGATTTGTGTAATCCACGCATAGTTAAGGGTAAGGAATGAAGATGAGAGAGTAAACCCTAGTCAGACACACTCGAAGACGAAGACGAAGGCAGAAAGACTGAAAGGCAAGACGAGAGGATATAAATAATATAATATCTTTAAGTTAAAGAAAGAAAGAAAGAAAGAAAGAAAGAATAGGGCTCTGCAGCAGCCTCCTATGTATCGCAGTTATTGGGTGTTAAAATTCACATAATCACATGCTTGGAAATAGAACTCCACATTTCCACCTATGCATCCCTTTGCTTTAACAAGTTGCCCTTTCCACTAGTCTCCCTAGTCTCCTTAACCTTAACAACTCACCCCAAAATTATCGTCACTCCTAATGAGAAAATTCCCAAAATGCCAGCTTCATAATATAGGATGATTCTCAAACCTAAATTGTCGTCAGCTCGTCACTACTCACCTCCCACGTAGTCACGTCCTCTTTATTTATTTTTTTCTTATTTTTTAAAAAAAATATATGAATTTAATTTTGATACACGCAATTTTATACGTGCATCCAATTATGTAATAATACCAGTAAAAATAATACATTTCACATTGATAGTGTGAATAGTTAAAATGGATGTGAGTTTTTTTTTTAATTAAGAATAAAATTTGAATTCGAAACTTTAGATGAAAATAGAGAGACTATGTCATTTGAATTATAGTTTATTGGCAAAAATAACGGTTAAAAATGAATTTTAATAAGCATGACCCATGTTGTAAATAGACCACCCAAGTCTAGACCTACTACTTCTTATAGACTTTTTTTTCAGGCTTAAGCTCATTTTGTTTAAAGTTAAATAAGTGCACGAGCCTATTTAAAAAGTATGTTTCATGAATTATAACTCAAAAAAAACTTAAAAATTTAAATTAAAATTAAATGGATTCTAAAATTATAATTCATAATTTGTAAAAAAATTTATTTATATATCAATCTTTAGTCACATATTATAACTATACTTATAATTCATAAATTTTTTTTTTGGACAAAAATTACGATCTAAATTAGTATTGATTATTGATTCTTTTTAGTTTTGTTTTGTGTTTAATATAAGTGAATAGTTGAAAATTTAGTCTAAGAATAACTTATTTTACAAAAAAAAAAATATTTTGACGAGCTAAACCAATGAGTTTCATAGGCTTTCTTTTAAATATATGATCTGACCTTTTTAACTATTAGATTTTATAAACGTTTAAGTCTAGTCTGTTTAATAAAACAAACTGACCTGAGTCATGAGTTCCGGTTGAGCAGCCCGTTCCACTCCCACTCCTAATCGTGACCTTGAATTTTTCAACATTTTTAATCTGTTCTAAAATTTCAAACTAAAGTTTATTATTTAAGTCATTGGAAAGTTTTTAGATGTACCTGAAATACCGGTGCTCTAGTAATTTTAACCGTTGATTTTAATTAATATATTTTATATATTTTTTTATAATTGAGATCAACGGTTAAAATTATTAAAACACCGGTGTACTTGATATACTTAAAATTCTTCCTAAGTTATTAATTAGTCAAATTAAATTAAAAATTTTTTATTTTTTATTCGTGTCATATATCTAAATTTCATTTAAAAATTAAGGTTAAATTATACGGTTGGTCCTATACTTTTGGTGAAACTGCAAATTGGTCCTTACACTTTAAAAGTTTGTAATTGGGTCCCTAAAGATAATTAAAATTTGTAATTTAGTCTCCGCTATTAAAAAAGTGTTTGATTTAACAGAATATTCTCAGAATATTCTCTATTTTGAACATGTGACCTGCACATGTTTACAATAGGGACCAATTTGCAACTTTAGTGAAAGTATGATGAGCAACTGTGTAATTTAACTATTTGAAAATGATCAAAAACTTCCTAGACTATCTGAATCCACCCTACTCCTCCCCAGCTCTCTCACTCTCACTTTCTCACTTTCCAAAATGGCACCACAACCCCAACGCTCTCTGTCTCTCACCTCGACTCACCATCGTCGTGCCTCTCGCCTCCGTCACCACGCCGAATTCACTAATAAATTGAGTTGCTATTTTTGTGTTGATTTGTTGCTATTTTTTTCTTAGACATTAAATTGTTCGCTTTGAGCATGCTTGAGATTGGAATTGTTCTCTTTCATTTATCGTCAGTGTTCAGTATTGGGATTGGAAGAGAAGAAAAAGTTGTCGGATGAGAGAGGCGAGATGGAGAAAGGAGGCGAGACCCGACTCGTGAGCACAAATGCGGTGGATCCGGCATAACGATGGTGAACCGAGGTGAGATATAGAGAGCGGTGGGGTTCGGGTGTCGTTTTAGAAAGTGAGAAAGTGAGAGTGAGAGAGTTGGGGAGGGACGGGATAGGTTCATATAGCCTAGAGAGTTTTTGGTCACTCCAAATGATAAAATTACACAGTTGGTCCCTGTTGTCAAACATGTACAGGTCACATGTTCAAAATAAAGAATATTATGAGAATATTCTGTTAAATCAAACACTTTTTGAACAGCGGGGACTAAATTGCAAATTTTAATTATCTTTAGGGACCCAATTATAAACTTTTAAAGTGTAAGGACTAATTTATAATTTCACTAAAAATGTAGGACCAACTATGTAATTTAACCAAAAATTAATTACTAACTAATGAATTACAACATATAAAAAACAAAACTACCTACTCAACTAACTCAAATTAGTGAAAAATCTTAATATTCAATTATGGTGGTACTAAAATATTATATTTTATATAATTATTATTAACTCATAGCTTAATATTTTTTATAATTAATATTAGGTAAAAACTCATATACAGCTGTCTCTATGTAAAGTTAATATTAAATAACAATTTAGTCAAATTTGTCAAATCATGTAACGCTTCTTAACTATTAACTACATATAAAGACAAATGCATGTAAATATTCACCATACTATTAATAACAAGAAAATACAAAAAACACCTTCTTTGGTATATCAGCAAGATTAAATTCAATCAATTTTTTTTGTTTTCCATCCTACTCGGAATGGTTGAATCTTTAGAGTGCGCTTCAACATCATACAAGTCTAGCACAAATATTTGTTACTGAATATATTTCTTAATATAGATAATATTAGAATATCTGTTAGAATATATGCCCATAGATATATCTATTATTTACATATCGACTCATTAAAGGACAAAAAATTCGATTTACATAGTGAAAAAACATATAATTAATAAAAAAGTTTATCGATATTAGATTTGATTTTCAATGATATGATATCGATGTTATCATATCAATGGAATTTGAAATAAATTCAAAAGCGATTCGAATTCAGGCTATCCTCATCATAACAAAATTCATTGTATTGGGTATTGATACATGTACCCACCAATTTAAATAAATATTTTATTGAATCGTTGTAAAATAAATTCCAATTTTCCTGCTCTTGAACCGATTCTTATTGAAAAAAAAAATAACTTGATGATCCATATCCTTTTACCCCAATTTCCATAGTTATTTGTGGTTCTTCCGGCTTAGGAATCTTGATATGGTTCCAGCTAGTTGATTTGGCTTGTTCTTCTCCCTTGTTTTTCTTTTCTTTCATTTACTTTTAGACACAAATAAAAAAATCGATTTTTTATAATATTGAGTAAAATATGTCTATTAATGTATACCGCACCAGAGAGTTTTGTTGCAGAGTAGTGCAACGTTCATGAAGATAAAACGATTCAAATCAATAGAATAATGCAGGGCAAAGTACCACTAGATTATAATCCTGAAGTTGTCTCAAGCAGAATATATTTAACAAACATTGATATATTCTTAGAAAGGAAACTAAACAGATCGAGTGGATAATATACATATAAAAGCCTCACTCACTTTTACGAACCGACCAAAACAGGGCACCTTCAAATACGGGGAGGCAGAGAGGGGAGGCAAAGAATACAGAGTCAAAGATAACGGGAAAAACAACACTAAGAAAAAAGAAAGACTCAAAAGGAGCAGTTACAGGGTATAGGGAAGCGACATTCCTTTCCTTCAAAAGAGAATGAAGAAACGAAATTAGATATTCTAAATTGCCACGCCATTGCTGATCATCAACTACTGTAGAAGTATGTCAGCACACTTGAGCTGTCAATTCACCTCACCCATTTTCTCTCTGAAAGAACAACTCAAAGGATTAGCATTAAACATATAAAGAAGCACTATTATCTTTCTTTTTTATTTTTTCTCCTATTGCTTAAAAGGTTTCCTCTGAAATGTGAGAACAATACGTGCGCGCATGCATCTATGAGATGATATAGAAAATGAATAAGTCCTCAATGATACAGAACTGCAAGATTCCTTATGCTTTAGAAGTTACCTTGTGTAGGCTGAGGCTGTACACAATATCCCTTCGGGTTCTGCTGTGCTTGAGACATCGATTGTTGGATGTGTGGAGAAACCTGCCTGCCGGTGGCACCTGGTAACGAGTGTCTCTTCTTAACTTGAACATCTCGTTCATGCACATCTGGACTTGACCTTGGTGTGTTATTTGCACTGGTTTTGGCCTTAGCTGATTCTGTTGCTTGCATGAAACGGGGAAGAGGACTATTGTTATTTGTGTTACCTGTAGGTTCTTGATCAATGTGATCAGCTTTAACTGAGCCAAATGAATTGCGTCGCTTCCCACTCGGCTGACCTCTAGAGCTCGAATCATGATTTCCGTTTACAGGTGATTTGTTAACCCCTGGTGGGGTCCCAAGTTTACTGTTGGATCTAGACTTGTCTTTGCTGTCTTTGGGTTTCATAGATAACTGACTCGAAGGTGTTTCTTGTGATTCAGGGACCTTTGTGTGTGTTTTAGGTGATGCTTCTCGAGATGATCTGAAACCTTGCAGAGGATCCTCATTTTGATCTCTCTGTACATCAGATGCATTTTTCTCAGTCTTGCTAACAGGCTCTTCAGAGTCCACTGCAACTGATGAGTGAACCATAATGCCATTGATTTCGTCAACAGTTTCTGTCTGATCCATAACAGCAGTGGCTAAGTTAGAAGATGGAATAGCACCTGGAATATCGGTATCAACATCAAGGTTTGTTTTCTTGTCAAGATTTCCAACCCCTTCTAAATCTTTGGCATCTTGGTCATCTTCAATAGGACCAACCTCGGATACATTGGGTGAATCAAGAGTGGAAGAAATAGATAGTTTAGTACCACATTGAGAACCACCAATCTTAGAAAAAAAGGGACCAGAATTCTCAGATAACTCTTTTGATCTATATGCCATATCCATGTTGACAGAAGAGGTGTCTGCTTCTGATTCAACTGCTGCAGTTTGTTCAGAAAAACTGCTTGTCCTACCTGAATTTATCGTTGAACTCAGCTCTTCAAATTTTGACTGTGCAGCAATAAATGCAGGATTACTGACCTTTCTTGATCCATGTCCAGATTTATTTCGTTCAGCTTCTAGTTGGTCTGATGCATATCTTTTCATTGATCGTTTGCGCAGCTCGCCATCAATTTCAGGCTTCTGAGGAAGGGATTTAACCTCTGGTCGGGCACTTACATCTGATGCTGATTTTCCATCTTTAAACGAACCGATTTCTGCTGAGGCTACTTTAGCACCAAATTCAACTGCCTTTTTAGAAGGTGATGGAGAGCGGATTGCTTGAAAGCTGAAGTTATTAGCATCATGAGTAATTGGCTTCTTTTCATCCCTAGAAGGTAGAATTGAATCCTCCACACTGGGCTTTGTGTCAGCTGTCTGTGGATAAACTTCTGATTCCTCTGTCAGGGAACTTGTTTTTTTGTCATCTGAAGTATACTTTGAAGACATAGACATCCACCTCTCCAACCATTTCCATGCAGAATCAGCTTTAGAAGGATCACACTTGACATGTATAGGTTTATTTTTTGGTGTTGATTCCAATAGCTGTAATGCGTTTAAAAAAGGAGGAGGTTACAATTAGTGGAAATAAAATAAATATAAATAAGATACATGTAAATGCAAAAATACCCAACTAAAGCAACCCATAACTATGATACCTGGCGAGCAAACCTACTGCTAAGCAGCTTCTCAATGGATGCATCCATCACATTTGACTTGTTCATGTGGCTTTGATTTTCCTAAATCAAGGCAAAATTAAGGATCAATATCCGAGAAGGACCTAGAGCATATTAATTAACTGCAACAATGCTCTTCTGTATTGAAACCTTTTATTGATATCTCACAAGCAACAGTCAACAAACTACAATTAGTATCCTAAGATCAAGTAGCTGTAACAATACTTATGAAGGGGAAAATTGCTCTGAATGACTAAACTAATAAATCCAGACGGACAAAACTATATGCAAACTAAAATATACACCATTGAAAAGAAGAACCTGTGATTGCTGAGCCCGACGAGCTCGAACAAGAAGCTGCATTTTAGCAATGGCTTGAACACAGCGAAGGGTTCCTACAGCATGGCTCCGGACCAAGTGCCCACGAACAGCAGCTTGCAATTTCACTAAATTCTTAATCTGCATTAAATCTCTCTGAGCCTGATCACAACCAAACAATAAAACACACATAACATTTTAATTACAGTTGGTTCCTTCATGGAAGTTTCATGATTACCAAAATTCGAAAGGAAAATATACCAGCAACCCTCTGATGGCAGCCTGGATAGTGATAACAGCAGATTCTGGGGGATTCACGTCCTTTTTACTCTCTGCTTCAATGACATTCGTTTCTGAACTTTCAATGCAGGATAAATTGGGCTTCTTATCAGAGTTATTTGTTGTGTAAACCTTGTCAACAACGTTAGGTTCAAAATTAAAACTATTACATTGTGAACTCTCCTTATTTGCAGATGAGGAATCTGCAGTCACAGTATTGCTAAGCACACGTTGTTTTGCAGTTACAGATTTCTTGCGGAAACTCCAACCACGTTTATCATTAGAATCCTTGATCTGCAATTTCATAATATAATTGAGACATTCTAGATTGAAGCATTTACTTTAATTTATTGTTGACTGATTCTACTCTTTCGTGAGCACAATAATGCACATGCATAAAGCACAATGGAGATGAAGCGAATGAAGAGGTTAAGCTCACCTGAGCTACTTGGTAACCGTCCTTCTCCGCCGCATCGCCGCCGCATATAATTAGCTTGAAGCAGGAGGCCGGTCTTCCCATGCTGCTTGCTTCTCTCTCTATCTCTCTCACAGTCTCACTCACTTCACACTTCCTACTTCACTCACTGGAGAAAATAAGACAAACCATACCGCTTTGCGTTCCTGTTACAGTATTGGAAATTGAAAAAATAATACTAACTAAAATTTTATTTATGAATCGGACCTCAACACATTTTAAATCTACTTTGTTTTTTGCATTGGAGTCCGCGTTCCGTTCCTATGACTCATGTTTTAATTTAATTTAATCTTCTTTTTCTTTTTTTTGAAGCAATGATGTTATCCGGTGGTCGTTGCTTTGAAATTTTAACTTTTGAGGAATGAGGATAGAGAGAAGACTCGGAACTCGCGAGAAATTAGACGAGTACGGTAAAAAGTGAAAATCTCGTGTTGAAGATGGTTGGTTTTATGATGACGGAGAGTGAAGTAGGTTTGCCTTTTTCTGGATTGGGAATTTAGGATCGTTATCGTTTGGCACTAACAGTACGGGTCAACTAAACAGATGAGAAAACTGCAACGCCTCGATTGGATCCTCGAAAGTTTGTCTTCATCACCACAGTCGGATCAAAATGTAAGAGATTAGTACAGCTTCGAAATTTATGTGTAGTAGTTAAGTAGGTTTTACTCTCTTGAAATTAAGGCAGCTAATAGTGACTAATGTCCTGGACTCCTGGCTATGAAATTACTTTTTTCCTCCGTACTACAGAAATAATTATTTAAATCATATGATACTATATTCCAGAAATTATTTTAGATATGGAGTAAAGAATAGTGTTTTGTTTAAATATGGGTGTTTGAAATATTTTAAAGAGTTGTGGATGTGTTAGAAAAATAGTTTAACACGGAGGTTATCTGTTGTTCAACACACATATAATGTGTTGACGTGTTTGCTATGTGTATAATATGTTACTTACGTGTTGAAATATCGTTCAACAACCTTTTGTTATGTGTGCAATACATTACTTGTGTGTTAAATGAATATGTGCCACGTGGCAATACGTTACCTGCCTGTTGTGTGCGATTGTGTCACATGTCCAACACGTTAGTTGTGTGCTGACTCAACGCGTTACCTGCGTGTTGTGCCTACATACTTTTCACCCACCTGTCTATATACCAAAAACCTCCTTTTTCAGATAAAGTACACCTCTAATATCCATATTAAAAATTTTTTAGTCACGGTATTTTTATTATCGGATTAATCATAAATGAATATAAAAATTTATAAAACATAAATGAATACATTAATTACACTACAACTAAATATTCTTTAAATATTATCCTTTTATTTAGTTTTCATAAGAGAAAAAAAAATAAAAAAATAAATAATTTTTCTAATTTTTTGAACAACAAAGACGTAAAAATGGATATTTAAATTAATTAAATAATAATAAAAAATTTTTAAAAAAATTTATTAAAACCTAAAAATTAAAGGACAACTAATATTTTTCTATTAGTCTAAACATAAATTAGTCAAAATGTCACCAAAAAAAAACATAAACTCCTTAACTGGTATGGTTTATATTGCTGAAAAATATTTTAAAATATATTAATAACATGTAAATTTTTGAAAAATAAAAAAATGTGAGAAAAATAATTAAATATTAAATATATATTTTTAAAAATTTAAAAATTATATATTTTCATGTTTTTTTTGTGACTTAAATAAGCTAAACAAAAAATATAAGAAAAACAAAAGAACTGCTTAAATACAGGAATAGTCTCGTTTAAGATTACTCCTAAACTCCTCTCAAAGAAAAAGAAGCTCCACTTGATGAAGTTGTAATCTCATCGCCATCTTTGTCATGGTGTCTGCCACCGTGTTTGCATCTCACATAATTAAACAAAATTTAACACGCCAATTTCAATGCATGATATCCCTTATTTTGAGCACCAACGGATCAATAAACCCAAAAACATCTTAGTGATTAGTAACAAAATTGAACGCTTCCATACAATCCATCTCACAAATAACATCTAATTGACCCAAAATTTAAGCATACATTTTCATGCTTAAAACTTGATAGTTTTAATTTAGAGTAAACACCCAACCCGGTCCATGTCCATTTTAAAATAGGACAAAACGATCCCTGTTAATAAATTACACCCATCCCGACCCTTGTCCCTGATAAAAGTGAGACAAGGCAGCCCCTCCGTTATAACCCCTTACCAAAGTTGACGGAAAAGTCTTACGTGGCATTCACCAGCGCTGATGTGGAGGGTTACTCAGAGTTAAGTGCCACGTTGGCTTAGGGAGAATGGACAGGGATCGATTTGTCCTCTCCGTTCCTCAAAAACGACGACGTTTCTGGTCCTCTATTGAAACAAAACCTAATAAGGTCACATATAACCCCCCAAACCCTAACCCTTATTTACAGAAATACCAAACCCTTATCTTCTTCTTCACCCAAAACAAGAAACGTTTGACGGAGCACCTGGCGATTGTGCTGAGTGCGTTGCTGACAAGGCTGCTAACAAGGTCCCAAACGACAACTATAATTGCACAATTGACGGTGTCATTGACAACGTTGAGTGGAGGCAGCTGTTGTCACCATCCAGGTTGGTGAAAGGTTTTATGGTTTCAAAATTTAGTAGTATTCACTCTTTTTTTTTCAATTGCATGTTGATGTTAGAGTGTTCACTGAATGTGCTTTTTTTTTGTTTTTTTTTTTTTTTGCGTGAATGGTGTTCTAAAGCTGGTTAATTAATTTGTTATCTAAATAATGTTGTTTGTGATTGGTTTAGATCACTGTCATAGTTGGATAATTAGTGTGTTGAAGTGAAATTTGATTAGATGTACATATTTGCAGATGGATGAGTTTGAAGTAGTTCCTATTTTTCATCATGGAGGAAATTTCAAGAAAAATTTACAAGATAAAATGGATTATGTTAATGAAAAAGTGAAGAAATGGCCACCTCTTGATATTGATTTGGTGAACTTCTTCGATCTAGAAGCTTTACTAAGGGAGCTTGGTTACACAAATTACAAGACCATGTATTGGTTTGATAGCATCGCCCCTAACTTTGAGTCTGGTTTGCATGTAATAAAGAGTGATGCTGAAATAAATGAAATAAGCGATAACAAGAGTAGAAATAAGAAAATTAATGAAATTCACATCTACTTTGATCATCTAGTTAGTGTACCTGAAGTTGTGGATAATGAGGAGCAAGTTGAGAATGTTATTCTGAGTGACTCATCATCTTCAAATGATGGATATGAAACAACGGAAGATGAGTCTTATAAGCCTCCTCCTCCTCGATATGAAGATGCAGATAGTAGTGAAGACAGTGGAGAACAAAGAAAGAATGAGAGGTTGAAGAAGAAGAGAAGGATGGGTGCTGCAAGAAAAAGAGCTGCTCAGGGACTAAATGCTGAGATGAAAGATGATAAGACTGGCCCAAAAATTGTAGATAAGACTGGCCCAAGTAAGAAAAGTGATCATGCTGGCCCAAGTAAGAGTGGCCCAACTTTTTCTCCTAGGATAACCAAAAAAAAGGACTTCAAAGAAGTATTCTGGAAGGAGGAGGACACATGTTCTTAGAGCTGAAAAGAATGAAGGAGGTAGTGTGAATTTAGATAGGGTGATACGCTTGACACAGGGGGTGGTAATGGGCCTAAAAATGCAATAGGAAAAAATTTGGTGGCAGCAACAAATGATTGAAATGGAGTTGAGTTAGATTCTGATTATGAGAAGCCATATGAGGATGAAAGTGAGGCATTTAACAGTTCAGTGTCAGATGATGATGAAGAAAGGATTGCATTTGATGCATTCAATAAGGAGATAGAGTATGGAGAGGTTGAATTTAAGGTTGGACAGACATTTGTTACAATGGAAAGTTTCAAGAATGCCCTGAAGGACTATTTTGTGTTTGAGGGGAAGGATGTAGTATATCTCAAAAATGAAAAGAAGAGGGTTAGGACAGCATGTGTGGGTGAGCAGTGCCCTTGGTTGATCCTGACTTCTTGGAATAGTGCAGAAGGTAGTTATCAAGTGAAGAATGAGCACAATATGCTAGGAATTATGGTTCCAACCTAGCTGATAGGCATTGGGTAACATCAATGATGAAGAGGCTACTTACTCACCCTGATTTGAAGCCTAAACAGGCTATGGAATACATGATTGAAGATTACAATGTGTATCTGAATTGTAAAATGGTAAAATGGTAAGTAGGACACTGAAGGCTGCTAAAGAGATAGTTATAGGTAATAAACAAGCTCAATATGGGAAGATTCGTGACTATCCGCAAGAACTGCATCGGAGTAATTGGTGCACGAATTTCCACACTTCGTACAACTGAACCAGCAAGTGCACTGGGGTCCAAATAATACCTGAGCGAGTCAGGGTCGATCCCACGAGGATTGTGGTTTGAAGCAAGCTATGGTTATCTTGCAGATCTTAGTCAGGTAAATAGAAGAGTTGTTGGATTTGGTTAAGGGCATAAAAAGGAATAAAGATGGAATTACAAGGTTTGATTATAAGAATAATGATAAAAAGATGGTTAAGGCTTGGAGATGCTTTGTCCTTCTGGATTAACTCTAGTCTTACTATCTTCTTCAATTATAATGATTTCTTCTATGGCAGGCTGTATGTGATTGACGTTGGTTTGAGCAGCCGCCAATACTCCTCTAGATCTGAACCCCAGGGTTATTGCGGATCCAGTCTGATTGAAGGTGAAGCTCCTACCGTTCATTCTCTTTGGTGATCGTACTCAAAACGCCACAGATAAGGTCAAATCTTCCAGATCAGAGGATGCTGCGCCTTTGGTTCTAGCCTCTACCACAGAGACCCTAATCTCCCCATACTTTGGCTGAACTGGTGTCTTGAGAAGTCCCCAACGAAGTCGTGGATTAGCCGTCTAAGAGATGTATAATCAAGCTGGTGGTTCATCATTGTCCGATGAAAGACTCACTTTGAACCCATGTAGAATGTGATAACCTTATGCCAGTTCAACGCATTCATATTGATGAAGAACGAAGATACATCTTAGAATAGAGAATCAAACACGGATTGAAGAGAAACAGTAATACTTTTATTAATGCATAAAACTCAGCAAGGCTCCTCCCCTCAACATAGGAGGTTTAGAAACTCATACTGAAAGAAAATACAATCATAAAAATGTGTAAAATGTCAAAAGGTCCTGAACAAGCGTGATCCTTGTTCTATATATACTAATCTACTAGCTAAGGATTACATAAAAAGGGTAAACCAGTCTTTTAGTGCTGAAATCTACTTCCGGAGCCCACTTGATGAGTGTTTGGGCTGAGCTTTGATGAGATCCACGTGCTAGGAGGCCACTAGGGCATTGAACGCTGGCTAGGGGGTTCTCTCTGGGCATTTGGACGCTGGTCTCCTCCTTTGAGTGCTAGACGCCTGGAATGGGGCAGGAGGCTGGCATTGGACGCCAGTTTTAGGCCTTCAATTCTGAAGCAAAGTATGAATAATTATACATTTCTGGAAAGCTATAGAAGTAAGCTTTTTATAGCCATTGAGAATGCTCTATTTGGACTTCTGTAGCTCTAGAAAAGCTCTTTCAAGTGCAAGGAGGTCAGATCCGGACAGCATCTACAGTGCTTTCTCTGTCTCTGAATCAGACTTTTGCTCCAACTCCTCAATTTCAACCAGAAAATACCTAAAATTGCATAAAAACACACAAACTTAAAGTAGAATCCAAAAATATAAATTTTGCACTAAAACCTATGAAAACTTAATAAAAATTAAATAAACATACTAAAAACTATATGAAAATGATGCCAAAAAGTGTATAAAATATATGCTCATCAGTAATCCTGGGAGCACAGCTTTGATGGAAGTCATACCTCAGCCGGAGTCACTGCCACTTTTTGATAAATTATACATAAGTTTGGATTCATGTAAAAAAAGATTTAGAGATGGGTGCAGACCTCTAATTGGGTTAGATGGGTGTTTTCTTTATTAATGCATAAAACTCAGCAAGGCTCCTCCCCTCAACGTAGGAGGTTTAGAAACTCATACTGAAAGAAAATACAATCATAAAAACGTGTAAAATGTCAAAAGGTCCTGAACAAGTGTGATCCTTGTTCTATATATACTAATCTACTAGCTAAGGATTACATAAAAAGGGTAAACCAGTCTTTTAGTGCTGAAATCTACTTCCGGAGCCCACTTGATGAGTGTTTGGGCTGAGCTTTGATGAGATCCACGTGCTAGGAGGCCACTAGGGCATTGAACGATGGCTAGGGGGTTCTCTCTGGGCGTTTGGACACTGGTCTCCTCCTTTGAGTGCTGGACGCCTGGAATGGGGCAGGAGGCTGGCGTTGGACGCCAGTTTTGGGCCTTCAATTCTGAAGCAAAGTATAAACAATTATACATTTCTGGAAAGCTATAGAAGTAAGCTTTTTATAGCCATTGAGAATGCTCTATTTGGACTTCTGTAGCTCTAGAAAATCTCTTTCAAGTGCAAGGAGGTCAGATCCGGACAGCATCTACAGTGCTTTCTCTGTCTCTGAATTAGACTTTTGCTCTAACTCCTCAATTTCAACCAGAAAATACCCGAAATTGCATAAAAACACACAAACTCAAAGTAGAATCCAAAAATATAAATTTTGCACTAAAACCTATGAAAACTTAATAAAAATTAAATAAACATACTAAAAACTATATGAAAATGATGCCAAAAAGCGTATAAAATATCTGCTCATCAGTAATCCTGGGAGCACAGCTTTGATGGAAGTCATACCTCAGCCGGAGTCGCTGCCACTTTTTGATAAATTATACATAAGTTTGGATGCATGTAAAAAAGGATTTAGAGATGGGTGCAGACCTCTAATCGGGTTAGATGGGTGCTTTCTAAAAGGTTATTACGGTGATTAGCTATTATCTGCGATGGATCAAGACACCAACAATCACTTTTTTGTTATTGCGTATGCTGTAGTTTCCAATGAGTATAAAGATACATAGAAGTGGTTCCTCACACTACTCCAACAAGATCTAGGAGAATGCATTGAACTTGGCTTGAATTTCATATCGAATCAACAAAAATGTCACATCTAACTTATATATTTTGTTAATATATACATAGACTCTGCTGTAAGTTAATTCATTTGATGTCATATACCTTGATTTGTTGAATTTTTTTATTGTCATATAATCTGAGTTGTTGAATTCAATTGATTTAATTGTATAGTGATTTGTTTATTACTAATTATTATCATGCAAGCTGAGTTGTTGAGTTCAATTGACATAAGTGGGTACTAATTTGTTATTTTTTGTTACTGTTACATAATCTGAGTTGTTGAGTTTAATTCATATAAATGGATACTTATATGTTGATTTCTTTGTTATTGTTATGTAATCTGAGTTGTTGAATTCAATTGATATAATCTGATTTTTTGTTATTGTTATGAATCTTATATTGTTTGATGTCATTGTTATGCAATCTGATGTTATATTCTTTAACATCATGTAAGTTGATTTAAATTATTTGAGATTATGTACACTAAAGCAAGTAGTTTGGTTGCTGATTTTTTGTTATTGTTATGTTTGCTGAATTTTTGTTCTGTTTTAATATTGGCTTTGATATTTTTACACAGCCCTTTCATTGTTTCACACAAATACCTGCATCTATATATATAAAGAGAGTAGAAATGCTATTCCTAATTAATATATGGCCCTTTTATATTACAAACTCTAAGGCTTTATATAACAATATCTTTGTGCAACTGTGCCTGTTGTAAGTGACAATAATAATATTATTATTAAATTAATAAATGAAATATATATATATATATATATATATATATATGGAGATTCAAAATGTACGAATCTTATAGAGTAGAAATGTAACATCCTAATTACCAAAGCTCACGCTTCCGGCTGCGCGACTTTGATAGCTCGGACATTACGACGACACTTATACTATTTAATACTAAAATATGAGCCTGTTTAAAACTTTAAACCGTAATACCGCTCCAAAAATACATTCGTTCGATAACGTACATCCATATATATATATACATAAATATATATAAATAACTTTACAAGCATTAGCCAATACAATTCTTATCCCTCTTACAGAATATATCAAGATAACGGCGAGAGTTCAATAAACCATAACTAAAACAAGACAGAGCATCTCAACAACAACTAAATAAAATATTCGTAACTTCTGCGCCCATGTCCTGAAAGGGGAAAAATGAAGGGGGTGAGAACATCATCCTCGAAAGGGTTCTCAGTAGAGGGTTTTTGGGAATTACTGTAATAAGATACGTGAAGATAGACCGTACCATTGGTTAATAATCGTCTTATGCCTCTTTTCAAAAACAACGGTTTTCAATAAAAGTAAAGTCGCAAATCTTTTCTGAAAGAGGAACCGTTCAATTCTCGAAAACATCAAAAGCCTTTCAAAAGGTTTATTTATACTGAACCAAAATAGCCTTTCATATTTTATTCCAAACCAGAAACACAAAACCAAAATCAACCATCAGTTCATCTCATTCCAACCATGGTCCTAGGCCCAAACAATCCAACAACAACCAATCACCACAGTCCAACAGAGCCCCAGTAGCAAACACAAATAGGAAGATACAAGCACAAACAAACAGTTATTGCAAGTAGAACAGTTAGCAATTAATCACATAGGCAAACCAAGTATAATATGCACACCCAAACAATGTCACATAAATGCATATGATGCATGCCTGTCCCTAGTGGCTGATGATATCATCTGTCGGTTATATAGCCAACCCGACACGTCCTGGTAGCTAACCATGGACAGAAACACCCATCGCGGAGCAAGTAGGTTTGAGCTACAACCCCATTGCTACTACCCGCTCAACCCAGAGCCAGTGGAATAACCACTATTGCGGCTACTACCCAGGCAGGTGTTTAAAAGCTCAACCTGGAGCGAGTGGAATCACCACTACTACCGCTACTACCCAGGCGTCACAGTCTCTAACCTGGAGCAAGTGGGACGAACCACAACCCTTGCTACTACCCAGGTATCTCAAGCATATATTCATTCAGTCCCAGCCATGGATCAACATCCATCTCAGCCATCTGGCTTAAATTCATAATTCATAGTCAGCCATACGGCCCATAACTCATTCGGCAATCAGTCATAAATCAATATCATACACAGCCATTTCGGCTCACGGTTCAATCCAGAACCAGCCAATATTCATAATCATACACAACCATTCCGGCCCATAACAAAACAGCACTTCCACCATCCAACATCATCAAATTCATAAAACCGGCATTTAAGCCATAAATCACTTTTTTCTCAAATCGATTCACTTTGAAATCAAGTTTCAACTCTTTTCAGCCTTGGCTTTAGAAATCTCGTTTCTCAAATCATCTCAGGCTCATAAGCCAAATTTACTCAAAGTGAGTTCCCTTTTTAAAACAAAGCCACTCTCGGCATCCTCTTTCCAAAACTTCCAAAACCATGGCAAGTTAAGGATTTATTTCAAAGTATTCAAAATCACCCATATAACAATAGGATTTTATAACAAAAGTTTCTCAGCAGAGTCCCAAGTCTTTAGGGAAGGTCAACATATATCAATTCCTTAAAATTCATTGAAACTCTTAAAATCATGGATTCTCGGTTCAAGTAAATAAAACTGAATTTATTATGAAACCAACCATACAAAATCACAAGTTCCAACCCGGTCCAAAAATCAACTCATTTGAAAAGAAACCGGTTCATTTGAATCAAACCACTTTCAGGTTTCTTTTTGGAACCCATTTTTCTAACTCTTCCAAAATGCCTCAAACTTAATTACTCAATCAAAAGTCTAGATTCATTTGAAATCACTAAAAGCTCCTTTTTATATTGAAATCAATATTAGAGCATCATTCTTTCCTTCAGTGATTCAAACGGTAAAAATAGTTCATTTCTAAATAAGTCAAACTCAAGGCATAAAGTTCACTAAATAAATTAAGCTTGAAAATATAAATATTCTCTTAATAAATCAAATAATACAACTTCTCAAATCCAATCCTTTTTAAATAACTTTTTAAACAAGACTAGGATTTTGTAGAAATTTCGGCAACACCTCCACTAAAACTTGGACTTTTGCCACCCGGTTCGGGTCCCAACTAAACCGTTTCTCACTCCTTTTCAACAGCTCAAAACCAGAAATAAATTCAAAGCAAGTTAAATCCAACAGTCGCCTCAGTGGCATATCTCAAGAAAACCATTTCAAAGTCAATTCAATATCAACCGATTTAACTCATTTCCAAAGCTTTAAAGAAATGGTTCAGTAACAAATCATTTGTCCAAGATCAAGTCAATTAAAGTAAACCAGGCTGAATTCAAAAGTGCATTCGACTTTTCACATCATCAAATAATTGACTCAAATCAAATCAATCCTCAACGGATTAAACTCAGATTTCAAATCTTTAAAGAATCACTTCAAAACATTACATTTCACAAAGCCGCACAACAATTCATCCAAACAAACATCCATAATCATTCGACTCATTCAAATAATACATGAGGCAGATACAATCACTAAATACACCATATCTCACATCAGTATCCATATGTAATAATTCCAATAATAAACTATAGTTTTCGAAAAGCGCCCCTACCTCAAAACGCAAATTCCATAACTCAAACGCGTCACAAAGTCCTTTCCGCCTCAACCCAAAATCATCAACAACCGCAACCTCAGCTTCAAGCCACATCCCCAATAACCATAGCGACACTAATCGCAACATAGAATAATCAGGACTCAACCCCACGTTACCAAAACTCATATTCATTAACCAACACAACCAAAAACTAACGCGAGACTTTTCGAAACATAATTTCTTACCGAAATAACAACACGAAGCAGCTGCGATTTTGAACCGGCGGCAACAACAACTCTGGCGGCGGCCGGAAACTCTGGTGGATCAACTAGAAAAACCGCAAAGCATCAAAACCATCTCAAAAACCAAAAAGGCAGAAACCTCAAATGAGACCCTTACCGGCAACTTTTCCGGCGACGGCAGAAGTAGCCATAACCTCTGGCGGTGGTTCCGGTAGCCTCAGAACTCTGGCAGCGGCACTGTCAGACTCCGATGGTGTTTCAGGGCAGCTCCGGTGGCAGAAAGGTTTTTCGGCGACCATACACAGCAGATCCCCAACCACAGCAGCAACTAGGAGACCGGCGGCCATGGCGGTAGACTCTGACGGCACGGCAGCAAGGGCGGTGGAACCACCCACGGCGACGGGGATACCCTCAACCACAACCGTGGCAGCAGCGGCGATGGAAGGGCAGCGTTGCTTCCTCGCGACTCATCCCTTTCCCTCTTCTCTGTTCGCAGCTTCAACGGCGGCGGCAAGGAACGGGTTTGACGGCGGCGACGAGACTGGCTGGTCGGCGACGAGGAGGACAGCGGCCCCACGCTCGGCGATGGTGGCAAGCGGCGATGGCTTCCCCGCAGTGGCTCCCTTTCGCGCATCTCCTCTCTTCCTGTGCGCGAGTTCAGCGGCGGCGAGACAGAGAGGCGCGACGCTCTTCCCCCTCCTCGGTCAGACAACGGCGGCAGTGAGACCAGCACGCCGGCGCAGGTCTTCCTCTCCTCCTCCCTTCTTCCGCGACTCAGTCTCCATTTCTCTCTGATTTTTGGCTTCTGTTCCTTTCTTTTCATGGAGAAAGAGGAAAGGAAACCGTGTGCTGCTGTTTGTGTTGTTGAAGGGGGGTTGGGGTGGTGGCTGCTGGGTTACAAGGATTAGGGTTTTATTTTCGAAACTTAGGGTTAGGGGCAATATAGTAATTTCACATAAAAATAAGGATAATATGGTAATTGAAACCCAAATTAAATCCAACACTAATCATATATAGGAAAATACTATTTGCTCATCAACTTTACAAATTATTTTCAATAAAATGCCCAAATCTAAAAATTAGAAATAATATAATTAATTTCTCTATTTTCCAAAATAACAACATTAATATTTAAAATATTACTTATCTAATCCAAATCATATAAAATCCTTATTATTTCATAACTATCAACTTTATAATTCAAATATAGAAAATAATCCAATAATTATAAAATTGGATAATAATCATAACTCGTCTCAAATTCAATAAATCAAAACTTGCCTTAATTATCTTTAATAAAATAATTTCTGAAATTAAGGCTATAAATAACCATATGATTTGAGACTTGATCATAAAAAGACTTTTCAAAGGTTCTGGATCTTACATTCTACCCACCTTATAAAAATTTTCGTCCTTGAAAATTGATACAAAATGAAAGAAATTTCATAACAGTTCACCTTTGAACATATTTAAGAAAGAAGCAAAAATATCTCAACATATAAGCATATATACGGTTTTCAAATACTTGGATGGTCGTATGCATAAAGATACAAAGGCAGGAGTGTGATTGTAAAGCAACCGTTATAAGATAGGCTCAATGCACAAGGTCATATGATCCCAATGCCTCACAAAAACTTGAGGTGCCAAAATAGGGTGCAAATCAAGATAGGCGTTCACAAAGCAAAGATGACATGGTTCAAACATGTGATAGTAAAGCAAGGCATCGAAGGCTATAAAACATGATGGGGTTAAAACGACGTGCTTAACATCCGCACACTAATCTCATATCAACCTCAAGGCTTCAACTTTCCAACTTCGTCAAGCACTTTTCAACCTCAAAGCCAATCATAAGCATAACACCCACAAGCTCGTTTGCAAGGGACAAAACACCCACAACTCATCATAATGTTACACACCTACCGCTTCATCTTCCATATACACATATCATGTCTTAAAGAACTAACGCATCGCGTTACGTATACGTCTACAAGTCGCACGTGATATTAAACAATTCTCGAGTCTACTCAGAAGGATACAAGATTTAGAACAGAGAAACAATATCAAGGATAATGCTCATAGATTTAAGAGAATGTATCCAATTCCCAAATAAACAAAGACGCTCAAGCAATGAAGTTTGCTAGAAATAAATCAATTGACAACTTCAAAGATAACCCTTGATCCAAGAAATTCAATAGGACCAATAAGAAGAGAACTAGCGCCTTAGTTCGAAACAAATTCAAATTGAGTCGAAGAAGTAGGAGGTTTACAGGAAAGAATATCTCGAACCCAAGACAAAGCTCACAGAACTCAAGAGCACGATTACAAATACTTTCGGATACATTGTTCATGAAAGAGTCGAAAACTTGCGAAAAAACCACTTTGCAATCTAGAAGAAAAGTTAAGCAACAAACATTCTTCAAGAGAGTAGCAAAAGCATAAATGTGGCTTTACTTCAATACAATTTCATGTTGAAGAAGATTTTGTAGAGTTCCAAAAACAAATGCACACAACTTTGGCTAAGAGCTAAAATACTTCCTTAAATATTTTAGAAAGATAATTAGATGCACAACTTAACCAAAAGCAGTTCATAAAAACTCGAAAGTAATCAAATGCTTGTTCAAAATTCTCAAAATTTTATATTCAAACAAGCGTGTATAACATTTATAGCAAGTACGAAAGAGAAAGTTAAACTCTTTGTAGAAAAGAAACTCCGAAGTAAAAATTTGCTTACAATTTGGTAAAGGAAATAAGTAGTGCGTTACAAACAAACCGATTTCCACTAAACAAGGAAGCTTTCTAAAACCTCATTTAAAATAGCGCATGCCACTTTAAAACAACTTTGTCAAAGTTGAACGATGGTTTCCATCACAATCAAGCAGTTGAAAAATAAATTTAGTTTAGAACTGCTTTAAAGAGAATTCAAAACTTCTTTAAAAAGTTCAAAACAAGACTCCAAAAGTGTTCTTGAAATCACCATCTCAGAAGGATATTCAAGGAGATTAGAATGTACTTAAAAGGAGTCAAGCCATACCTGAAAGGATCTTAAATCAAGATAGTTCAAACAAGATCCACTAGGCATGAGGCATCAAACAAGCTTTCAATTGATTCAAAAGAATACGAAAGTCATAGGAAAATACAACCCAATCATTAGTAATTTCCCAAGGATAAATCTTTGACTAAAAACTCTTGTAAAGATAATGAGAATAAACGATGCACTATTTGAGACAAATCAAACTAACTCACATAAGAATGAGATTCACAAGGTTGGAAAAACCAAGATCAATAGTAATGCTCACAAGATGTAAGAGATCAGTTAAAAACAAGGTCAAGCATGACATTCATGGAGATGGAAAGCTTAAGAGAGAACGAGTTCGCTCATAAGAAGAAAGCCATGAGTCCAACATTTTCAAAAGAACAACAATGGCATAAGCCATGTAGTATGCTAAATCAAACTCAAATCAAAATGAATTAAGTAAAGTTTATCAAACGAAACTCAACCGAGACAAAAGTGGTAAATCCTTTCTTTTCAAAATTTTGAAAAATATCCAAATACATAATCAAATGAAGATGTGCACTAGAGCTATAGTAGAATTACTAGAAAGTCAATTTACTTTTAAAGTAAGTGCAGTTCCGTAAATCAGTAAAAGTACATGTGAGGTATTAGAGATAAATAGTTATTAAACTGTATAAGAAATCTTCAAAGATTCATATATAGATAAGTACATATCTAATCAACAACAACTTTATAAAAATCTCAAAATTGGCTGTAATTCACTGTCAAATAAGAGGAACACTGAATCAACAATTTCTCTAAGAACGGACTCGGACTCCAGAGTTAAAAGGCACAGCGCATTAAGACAAGTTCAAAGCTATATCAAAGAATATTTGAATAAAGAAGAACTGAAATAGAGAAAGACAGATGTAACAAGGATTCTAAACAAGCATATGCAATTAAGATCAAACAAGAATGCATATGAATAAAGGAATAGAGTTAAAAAAAATCAAACTACTTTTTAAAAGGATTAGCAAACAAGAACTTCAAGTTAGGATACGAAAGAACAGGTCGACTCGAACAGAATTCAAGACACACAACTGAATAGCCTCGAGAAATAGTTTCCAACATTCCCAAAACCCGCGATTCACTTTACTCGAAACTCGTATATCATCTATGATAACCCATCAGTGCTTTCATATACATAATTCACTAGTATTAAGCCGGCCAAATTTAATACCAAGAATTTTGCAATACAAGACTAACAGCGTTAATCAATAGACCGTCATGTGCATAAAGCTCTAATTCTCGTCATTCGACAAGACCTAATACATGACAAACGCTCAGAGTATGCAATTGAAGCATAGTCGGTCCATTCTTCAGGCTCTACAGAAAGGACTGCTCTGATACCATAATGTAACATCCTAACTACCAAAGCTCACGCTTCCGGCTACGCGACTCTGATAGCTCGGACATTACGACGACACTTATACTATTTAATACTAAAATATGAGCCTGTTTAAAACTTTAAACCGTAATACCGCTCCCAAAAATACATTCGTTCGATAACGTACATCCATATATATATATACATAAATATATATAAATAACTTTACAAGTATTAGCCAATACAATTCCTATCCCTCTTACAGAATATATCAAGATAACGGCGAGGGTTCAATAAACCATAACTAAAACAAGACAGAGCATCTTAACAACAACTAAATAAAATCTTCGTAACTTCTGCGCCCATGTCCTGAAAGGGGAAAAAATGTAGGGGGGTGAGAACATCATCCTCGAAAGGGTTCTCAGTAGAGGGTTTTTGGGAATTACTGTAATAGGCTACGTGAAGATAGACTGTACCAGTGGTTAATAACCGTCTTATGCCTCTTTTCAAAAACAACGGTTTTCAATAAAAGTAAAGTCGGAAATCTTTTCTGAAAGAGGAACCGTTCAATTCTCGAAAACATCAAAAGCCTTTCAAAAGGTTTATTTATACTGAACCAAAATAGCCTTTCATATTTTATTCCAAACCAAAAACACAAAACCGAAATCAACCATCGATTCATCTCATTCCAACCACGGTCTTAGGCCCAAACAATCCAACAACAACCAATCACCACAGTCCAACAGAGCCCCAGTAGCAAACACAAATAGGAAGATGCAAGCACAAACAAACAGTTATTGCAAGTAGAACAGTTAGCAATTAATCACATAGGCAAACCAAGTATAATATGCACACCCAAACAATGTCACATAAATACATATGATGCATGCCTGTCCCTAGTGGCTGATGATATCATCTGTCGGTTATATAGCCAACCCGACACGTCCTGGTAGCTAACCATGGACAGAAACACCCATCGCGGAGCAAGTAGGTTTGAGCTACAACCCCATTGCTACTACCCGCTCAACCCAGAGCCAGTGGAATAACCACTACTGTGGCTACTACCCAGGCAGGTGTTTAAAAGCTCAACCTGGAGCGAGTGGAATCACCACTACTACCGCTACTACCCAGGCGTCACAGTCTATAACCTGGAGCAAGTGGGACGAACCACAACCCTTGCTACTACCCAGGTATCTCAAGCATATATTCATTCAGTCCCAGCCATGGATCAACATCCATCTCAGCCATCTGGCTTAAATTCATAATTCATAGTCAGCCATACGGCCCATAACTCATTCGGCAATCAGTCATAAATCAATATCATACACAGCCATTTCGGCTCACGGTTCAATCCAGAACCAGCCAATATTCATAATCATACACAACCATTCCGGCCCATAACAAAACAGCACTTCCACCATCCAACATCATCAAATTCATAAAACCGGCATTTAAGCCATAAATCACTTTTTCTCAAATTGATTCACTTTGAAATCAAGTTTCAACTCTTTTCAGCCTTGGCTTTAGAAATCTCGTTTCTCAAATCATCTCAGGCTCATAAGCCAAATTTACTCAAAGTGAGTTCCCTTTTTAAAACAAAGCCACTCTTGGCATTCTCTTTCCAAAACTTCCAAAACCATGGCAAGTTAAGGATTTATTTCAAAGTATTCAAAATCACCCATATAACAATAGGATTTTATAACAAAAGTTTCTCAGCAGAGTCCCAAGTCTTTAGGGAAGGTCAACATATATCAATTCCTTAAAATTCATTGAAACTCTTAAAATCATGGATTCTCGGTTCAAGTAAATAAAACTGAATTTATTATGAAACCAACCATACAAAATCACAAGTTCCAACCCGGTCCAAAAATCAACTCATTTGAAAAGAAACCGGTTCATTTGAATCAAACCACTTTCAGGTTTCTTTTTGGAACCCATTTTTCTAACTCTTCCAAAATGCCTCAAACTTAATTACTCAATCAAAAGTCTAGATTCATTTGAAATCACTAAAATCTCCTTTTTATATTGAAATCAATATTAGAGCATCATTCTTTCCTTCAGTGATTCAAACGGTGAAAATAGTTCATTTCTAAATAAGTCAAACTCAAGGCATAAAGTTCACTAAATAAATTAAGCTTGAAAATATAAATATTCTCTTAATAAATCAAACAATACAACTTCTCAAATCCAATCCTTTTTAAATAACTTTTTAAACAAGACTAGGATTTTGTAGAAAAGTCGGCAACACCTCCCCTAAAACTTGGACTTTTGCCACCCGGTTCGGGTCCCAACTAAACCGTTTCTCACTCCTTTTCAACAGCTCAAAACCAGAAATCAATTCAAAGCAAGTTAAATCCAACAGTCGCCTCAGTGGCATATCTCAAGAAAACCATTTCAAAGTCAATTCAATATCAACCGATTTAACTCATTTCCAAAGCTTTAAAGAAATGGTTCAGTAACAAATCATTTGTCCAAGATCAAGTCAATTAAAGTAAACCAGGCTGAATTCAAAAGTGCATTCGACTTTTCACATCATCAAATAATTGACTCAAATCAAATCAATCCTCAACGGATTAAACTCAGATTTCAAATCTTTAAAGAATCACTTCAAAACATTACATTTCACAAAGCCGCACAACAATTCAGCCAAACAAACATCCATAATCATTCGACTCAATCAAATAATACATAAGGCAGATACAATCACTAAATACACCATATCTCACATCAGTATCCATATGTAATAATTCCAATAATAAACTATAGTTTTCGAAAAGCGCCCCTACCTCAAAACGCAAATTCCATAACTCAAACGCGTCACAGAGTCCTTTCCGCCTCAACCCGAAATCATCAACAACCGCAACCTCAGCTTCAAGCCACATCCCCAATAACCATAGCGACAATAATCGCAACATAGAATAATCAGGACTCAACCCCACGTTACCAAAACTCATATTCATTAACCAACACAACCAAAAACTAACGCGAGACTTTTCGAAACATAATTTCTTACCGGAATAACAACACGAAGCAGCTGCGATTTCGAACCGGCAGCAACAACAACTCCGGCGGCAGCCGGAAACTCCGGTGTATCAACTAGAAAAACTGCACAGCATCAAAACCATCTCGAAAACCAAAAAGGCAGAAACCTCAAATGAAACCCTTACCGGCAACTTTTTCGGCGACGGCAGAAGTAGCCAGAACCTCTGGCGGTGGTTCCGGTGGCCTCAGAACTCCGGCAGCGGTGCTGTCAGACTCCGATGGTGTTTTAGGGCAGCTCCGGTGGCAGAAAGGTTTTCCGGCGACCATACACAGCAGACCCCCAATCACAGCAGCAACTACGAGACCGGCGGCCATGGCGGCATACTCTGACGGCACGGCAGCAAGGGCGGTGGAACCACCCACGGCGACGGGGATACCCTCAACCACAACCGTGGCAGCAGCGGCGATGGAAGGGCAGCGTTGCTTCCTTGCGACTCATCCCTTTCCCTCTTCTATGTTCGCAGCTTCAACGGCGGCGGCAAGGGACGGGTTTGACGGCGGCGACGAGACGGGCTGGTCGGCGACGAGGAGGACGGCGGCCCCACACTCGGCGATGGTGGCAGGCGGCGATGGCTTCCCCGCAGTGGCTCCCTTTCGTGCATCTCCTCTCTTCCTGTGCGCGAGTTCAGCGGCGGCGAGACAGAGAGGCGCGGCGCTCTTCCCCCTCCTCGGTCAGACGACGGCGGCAGTGAGACCAGCACGCCAGCGCATGTCTTCCTCTCCTCCTTCCTTCTTCGCGACTCAGTCTCCATTTCTCTCTGATTTTTGGCTTCTGTTCCTTTCCTTTCATGGAGAAAGAGGAAAGAAAACCGTGTGCTGCTGTTTGTGTTGCTGAAGGGGGGTTGGGGGTGGCTGCTGGGTTACAAGGATTAGGGTTTTATTTTCGAAACTTAGGGTTAGGGGCAATATAGTAATTTCACATAAAAATAAGGATAATATGGTAATTGAAATCCAAATTAAATCCAACACTAATCATATATAGGAAAATACTATTTGCTCATCAACTTTACAAATTATTTTCAATAAAATGCCCAAATCTAAAAATTAGAAATAATATAATTAATTTCTCTATTTTCCAAAATAACAACATTAATATTTAAAATATTACTTATCTAATCCAAATCGTATAAAATCCTTATTATTTCATAACTATCAACTTTATAATTCAAATATAGAAAATAATCCAATAATTATAAAATTGGATAATAATCATAACTCGTCTCAAATTCAATAAATCAAAACTTGCCTTAATTATCTTTAATAAAATGATTTCTGAAATTAAGGCTATAAATAACCATATGATTTGAGACTTGATCATAAAAAGACTTTTCAAAGGTTCTGGATCTTACAAGAAATGCTACTCTTAGTAAATAATTAGTCAATAAATTAATTATTATTTAAAAAATTAGAAAATTAAATTTTATAGATTAGAAAGAAAGAAATAATAAAAATATTAATTTTGACACTAATTTTAAAGATTTTGGTCTAAAACTGGGTCAAAAGACTAAACCAATTAGACCGGACCCAAACCAGCTGAAGGTCCACCCTATAAACTAAGCCACGAGCTTTCTTTCCTCATTTTTCACTCCTGGAACATTGAAGAGGAGAGAATCACGTAACAAAATCCCTAACCCTCTCTTCTAAAAAAATTCTATCGTCCATAACTTTCAATCCGGAGCTCCAATTGACGAGCCATCAGCGGCCACGCGTTCATCTCAAAATTCTCTACAAAACTGAGCAATTTGGTAAGGGGATCACGTTTTCTTATCCAATTCTCCCCTTTTCAGTTCGTGATTTTGGGTTTTAGTAATTGAGAGATTTTGTGATTTTGATGGTTTAAGGGTACTCTAGCGGTGGATAATCATCGAATTTTGTCCATTTGACTCGTGGATAATGGTAAAAAAAGCTCTAACCCTTGTGAATTAGTGATTTAGTGAGATCAATGTTGATTATATTGATATTGTATGAATTAGATCGTGTATCTTGTTGAATTGGAGTTAAATTGGTGGATATTGAAAGCTTGGAATTGAATCCTGTGAGCTGAAAATTTAATTGGTGAGGACTTGGAGCTTTGGAGCTTGAGGAACGGTGGATAATTGAGGTGTTTCGGGCTTAGGGAGGAATCGGCCAAGGTATACTTTTAGTTTCTCGTAGTTAATGTTTAATGTCACGTGAAAACATAGGCTAGATGACCATAGAATAAGTTATATGATATGGAAGGTTGAGGTTTAGTGACTCGTTGTTAAAAATTATTGAGTGGGTGGTTAAAATGCATGATGATTGATTATTAATAATTGTGAATAATAATTATGAGAATGATTGATGATTGATGAATGATATTGAATTATAATGATGAACTTTGAAATTAATAATGAATGTGATAAATAATATTGATAGTAAGTGATGATGAGGATGGGTTGTGGAGATTTGTTGATTATATATATGTAGGTATTTGTGGATGATTGAGTGGTTTGGATGGGACCCGAGAAGGATGGCAAAGTCCGAATTTTAGGGGAGGTGCTACCGAAATTTTATGAGTATTTTGGAAAGTTTTGTATTGGTTAATTTGGATGGAAGAATAGTTTATTTGATTTTGATTTATTTAAGAAAAGAATGAATTAGGTTTGAGTTTAAATTATTGAGAAAAGAATTGTGTTTTGAGTTTGATTAAGAAATCACATTTGGGAGAATTTTAGTGAATTTTAAAAGTAATTGGTTTTTGATTGAATAATTCCGTTTTGCAACATTTTGGAAAAGTTGAAGAATTCGAGTTTTAATTTTGAAAAACGGGACGATCTCCGAGTTTTTGGGAATATTTTAAATTTAAGAATGAAACTAAAATTAATTTTGGTTTAAAAGAGTGTTTAGCATCATGAATTAGATTGGAAATAATGAATATGGTATGATGGAGATGGTATTGATGTTAAGATTTGTGATGAATGAGATATGATTGAGAATGAATGTGTGAATGATTTATAATGAATTTGAAAATGAAATTAATTTTTGAGCTTTGACTTGGCAAGGATCGTGGTGGTTTATCGCTTGTCTAGTGTCGAGACGTTTGTGGGGATCGTGGTTATTTACCACCCACTTGATTTTAAAGAAAGTTATTTTATGGGAATTGTGGTTATTTACCGCCCACGTGTGTGCTGTTTTCCAATTGAAAATGTCTGTGGGGATCAAGGTGGTTTACCGCCCACAGATGGTGGGGATCGAGGTGGTTTACCACTCACCAGGTGAGGATCGTGGTATTGTACCGCTCACCAGTTTTCAAGAGGACGATGTCCGGGTTAGCTACCAGACATGTCGGGTTGGCTTTATAACCGACAGATGAGACTCATCAGCCATAGGGAAGACATACATCACATGCATATGTGTGTTTTATTTGATCGTGTATTAATTGGGCTTGCCTATGTGATTATTATGCTTACCTTCTATAATTGCTACCTGCTGTATCTGTATCCTACTTGTGTTTGCTTTGCTTGTATTGCTTATCTATGCACCATAGTTTTGGAGGAATGGAGGAAACGGAAAGTGAAGGACTGGATCACAATTATATTGGAGGAGACAGAGAGTGAATTGTAGGATTAGAGTTTAATGAGATAGAAAGTGAAATGTAGAATTAGAGTTAGATTGAGACTTGGATACTTTAGAGAGTTTTACCAAATTTATGGTTTAGTTTATTCCTTTAAGATTATATCTGAGTGACGGAGTTCTAGAATTCCCTCTGACTTTCTCGGGACCTTTTATATTAACTATGTGGGCACATTTACCATGCTGAGAACCTCTAGTTCTCATGTCATACATATTGTTGCTTTTCAGATGCAGAGCAAGAGGTACCTCACTGAGCATTCTGGAGACTCTTTTAAGCGAAGAACTCTGGGGACTTAGGGTTGTATTTTATTTATGTTTATATATGTATATAGATTCTCCATCTTGTATTTTATGCTTGTCCCTCTTAGAGGTTGACTTCTAGAAACATGTTGTCAGTTTTATGAGTCTGGAATATTTTGGGTTATATGTATATACACTATGGCTGGCCTTTGCTTCACAGGTCAAGTTCGGAGCTTGATATTTGTATTTTGGAATTCTAATCTATATTTCTGGTCTTTTAGCCTTCCTTTTAATCTTGCTTATCCGTCTACGCTTATCTTTCGTGAGCGACGCGATTTCTGTTTCGATTTTGCTTAACTTCTTTTTCAAGGCTCCTAGTTATCACTTCTTTCAACTATATCTATGTATGTATTTTATTTTTAGAGGTCATAGCGCCTCACCACCCCTGATTTAGGTCATAGGCGTAGAGCTCTATGTGGTAGGGTGTTACATTATGGTATCAGAGCAGTTCATTCCTATAGAGCCTGAGGGACGGACTAACTATGCTTCTGGGCATACTCTGGGTATGTGCATATGCTATTTAGGATGTCAGCTAGACATATATAACATAAATATTCATGAGCATACTTTTGGAGATTCGAAGCGCTAGACTTGAGATATTAATACTGGTCACCTTAATATCAATTATTCGGTATGGACAAGACCCAAAGGGCGTCTCATGGACGCGAGTGAGGTGATACAGTTGACGATAGAGCTGCTACTATACAGGCTATTACTGACGGGTTGAGACAACAAGCTAAAAACGGTGATAGAGGCGGTAATGGATCTGGCGGTGAAGAAAACCAAGGGATTAGAACTCGTACAAATGGAGTAAAGGACAATGGCGTTTAGTTAAAAAGGTAAAAAGATTCAAGGAGATGTTCGGTGGAAGCGATTGAAGGATTAAGCTCTTAGTGATTTATAATTTGAGTGGCGCTACGGAAGCAAGGTGATTTGGTGGCTCTAGAGTTGTAGTGACGTGAAAAAGGAGTCTTGGGATAGGAGATTATTTCGAGAATTGACGTAGGATCAAGGAATGGAAAGTGTGAGTGTGTGATTTAGGTTATAGCGGGTTAAAATAGACTAAGAGATTGAGAAATTGTTTAGTGTTTGAGATTGTTTTGATTTAGATGAAAACCTTAAAGTGTAAGAGAGAGTGTAGTTACTGAGAAAGAACTAAATGAAGCTAAGAGTGAAACAAATAGGTATGACTTAGGCTTTAATTTGGTTAAGTTTATGATCTTGTACATGATAATGGAGAATGTAAATTAGTGTGTGAATTGATGTTGGAGAATGACAGAATGAATGTTATGATGTCGGCTGAATTTGAGGAAGCATATACGAAGATTTGATAGCAAATTTTCGAGGGCGAAAATTTTTGTTAGGAGGGTAGGATGTAAACCCCGAGTAATTAGTAAATAATTAGTCAATAAATTAATTATTATTTTAAAAAATAGAAAATTAAATTTTATGGTTTAGAATGAAAGAAATAATTAAAATATAAAATTTGACACTAATTTTAAAGATTTTAGTCCAAAACCGAGTCAACACACCGAACCGATTGGACCAGGTCCAAACGGGCCCAAAGCCCACCCTATAAACTAAGCCACAAGCTTTCTTTTCTCATTTTTCACTCTTGAGACGTTAAAGAGGAGAGAATCACGTAACAAAATCCCTAACACTCTCTTCCAAAAAATTCTATCGTCCATAACTTTCAATTCGGAGCTCTGATTGACGAGCCGTCAACGGTCATGCATTCGTCTCAAAATTCTCTACAAAAGTGAGAAATTTGGTAAGGGAATCATGTTTTCTTACCCAATTCTCCCCTTTTCATTTCGTAATTTTGGGTTTTGGTAATTGAGATATTTTGTGATTTTGATAGTTTAAGGGTACTCTAGTGGTGGATAATCACTGAATTTTGTCTATTTGACTCGTGGATAACGGTAAGGAAGCTCTAACCCTTGTGAATTGGTGATTTAGTGAGCTCAATATTGATTATTGTGATATTGTATGAATTAGCTCGTGTATCTTGTTGAATTGGAGTTAAATTGGTGGATATTGAAAGTTGGGAATTGAATCCTGGGAGCTGAAAATTCAATTGTTGAGAAGTTAAAGCTTTGGAGCTTGAGGAACGGTGGATAATTGAGGTGTTTCGGACTTAGGGAGGAATTGGCCAAGGTATGATTTTGGTTTCTCGTAGTTAATGTTTAATGTCACGTGAAAACATAGGCTAGATGATCATAGAATAAGTTATATGATATGGAAGGTTGAGGTTTAGTGACTCGTTGTTGAAAATTATTGAGTGGGTGGTTGAAATGCATGATGATTGATTATTAATAATTGTGAATAATGATGATGAGAATGATTGATGATTGATGAATGATATTGAATT
Source organism: Arachis ipaensis (assembly GCF_059453495.1). Lineage (NCBI taxonomy): Eukaryota > Viridiplantae > Streptophyta > Magnoliopsida > Fabales > Fabaceae > Arachis > Arachis ipaensis. Next base: position 119,716,557 of record NC_142442.1, on the reverse strand, counting down.
ATAATGATGAACTTTGAAATTAATAATGAATGTGATAAATAACATTGATAGTAAGTGATGATGAGGATAGGTTGTGGAGATTTGTTGATTATATATATGTAGATATTTGTGGATGATTGAGTGGTTTGGATGGGACCCGAGATGGGTGGCAAAGTCTGAGTTTTAGGGGAGGTGCTGCCAAAATTTTATGAGTATTTTGGAAAGTTTTGTATTGGTTAATTTGGATAGAAGAATAGTTTATTTGATTTTGATTTATTTAAGAAAAGAATGAATTAGGTTTGAGTTTAAATTATTGAGAAAAGAATTGTGTTTTGAGTTTGATTAAGAAATCACATTTGGGAGAATTTTAGTGAATTTTAAAAGTAATTGGTTTTTGATTGAATAATTTTGTTTTGCAACATTTTGGAAAAGTTGAAGAATTTGAGTTTTGATTTAGAAAAACGGGACGATCTTCGAGTTTTTAGGAATATTTTAAATTTAAGAATGAAACTAAAATTGATTTTGGTTTAAAAGAGTGTTTAGCATCATGAATTTAGAGCCAATTGAGTAGAGGGTAGAGGAGTTGGAGTGAGTTATAACAACAAATGACTTTGATTAGAAATAATGAATATGGTATGATGGAGATGGTATTGATGTTAAGATTCGTGATGAATGAGATATGATTGAGAATGAATGTGTGAATGTTTTATAATGAATTTGAAAATGAAATTGATTTTTGAGCTTTGACCTGGCAAGGATCGTGGTGGTTTATCGCTTGTCCAATGTCGATACTTTTGTGGGGATCGTGGTTATTTACTGCCCACCAGATTTAAAAAAAAAGTTATTTTGCAGGGATCGAGGTGGTTTACCGCTCATCAGGTGAGGATCGTGGTATTGTACCCCTCACCAGTTTTCAAGAGGACGATGTCCGGGTTAGCTACCAAATATGTCGGGTTGGCTTTATAACCAACAGATGAGACTCATCAGCCATAGGGTAGACATACATCATATGCATATGTGTATTTTGTTTGATCGTACATTAATTGGACTTGCCTATGTGATTATTATGCTTACCTGCTATAATTGCTACCTGCTATATCTGTATCCTACTTGTGTTTGCTTTGCCTGTATTGCTTGTCTATGCACCGGAGTTTTGGAGGAATGGAGGAAAGGGAAAGCGAAGGATTGGATCACAATTAGATTGGAGGAGACAGAGAGTGAATTATAGGGTTAGAGTTTAATGAGACAGAAAGTGGAAGGTGGTGCACGGAATTGTGATCACACTTTTCACAACTCCGGTACAACTAACCAGCAAGTGCACTGGGTTGTCCAAGTAATAAAACCTTACGCGAGTAAGGGTTGATCCCACAGAGATTGTCGGCTTGAAGCGAGTTATGGTCATCCTATAAATCTTAGTCAGGCGGATTCAAATGGTTATGTGGTTTTGATAATTAAAAGATAAATAAAACATAAAATAAAATAAGATACTTATGTAATTTATTGGTGGGAATTTCAGATAAGCGTTTGGAGATGCTTTGTTGCTTCTGAACCTCTGCTTTCCTATTGTCTTCATCTAATCATGCGTGCTCCCTTCCATGGCAAGCTGTATGATCCTCTCAGTGAAAATGGTCCAAGTACAGTTTCTGCACGGCTTATCAATTGTCGGATTTCTCGTCTCGGATGAAAAATACCAAGTACAGCTACTGCACGACTAATCATCTATCGATTCTCACTTGTGTCGGAATAGGATCTCTCTATCCTTTTGCACACTGTCACTGCACCCAACATTCGCGAGTTTGAAGCTCGTCATAGTCATCCCTTTCCAGATCCTACTCGGAATACCACAGACAAGGTTTAGACTTTCTGGATCTCAGGAATGCTGCCAATTGGTTCTAGCCTCTACCACGAAGGTTCTAATCTCACGAACTCAGTCCGTGGATTAGAGACCCAAGAGATTATACTACGGCTGTCATCCAATGACTATGTTGAACATCATGTAGACCGTTTGTAGTTGTCAGGCACGCAGATCTTGGCTAAGCGAGTAACGAAGATAGTGGGTGATTGTCACGGGTCACCCTTTCATTCTGACTTAACTGAATTAAGTACGAGAGTATATCTTGCAGAAGAAGTAAGCGTGAATTGAAAGAGAAATAACAGTACTTGCATTAATTCATGAAGAACAGCCTCCCAAATGTAACATAAAATTCAAAAGATCAGGTCTCCAAGTGATAGATGGATCCAAATACAATAGTAAAACGTGCTATTTATACTAAACTAGTTACTCAGGATTACAGAAAATAAGTAACTAAGTGCAGATAGTGCAGAAATCTACTTCCGGAGCCCACTTGGTGTGTGCTTGGGCTGAGCATTGAGCTTTACACATGCATAGGCCTTTTCTAGAGTTAAACGCTAGCTTGGATTCCAGTTTGGATGTTTAACTCCAGTTCTGGCATTTTACGCCAAAAAAAGGTCTCTGGCTGGCATTTGAACGCCATCTTGGGCCATCAAATCTCGGGCAAAATATAAACTATTATATATTTATGGAAAGCCCAAGATGTCTACTTTCTACCGCAATTAAGATCGCGCTAATTGGGCTTCTGTAGCTCCAGAAAATCTACTTCGAGTGCAGAAGGGTCAGAATGCAACAGCATCTATAGTCCTTTCTCAGCCTCTGAATCAGACTTTTGCTCAGATCCCTCAATTTCAGCCAAAAAATACCTGAAATTATAGAAAAATACACAAACTCATAGTAAAATACAGAAATATGATTTTTGCATAAAAACTAATAAAAATATAATAAAAAGTAACTAAAACATACTAAACATTATGTAAAAACAATGCCAAAAAGCGTATAAATTATCCACTCATCACAACACCAAACTTAAATTGTTGCTTGTCCCCAAGCAACTAAAAACAAAATAGGATAAAAAGAAGAGAAAATACAATAAATTTCAAAATATCAATGAAGCTTAGTTCTAATTAGATGAGCAGGACTAGTAGCTTTTTTATTCTGAACAGTTTTGGCATCTCACTTTATCCTTTGAAGTTCAGATTGATTGGCATCCATAGGAACTCAGAATTTAGATAGTGTTATTGATTCTCCTAGTTCAGTATGTTGATTCTTGAACACAGCTACTTTATGAGTCTTGGCCGTGACCCTAAGCATTTTGTTTTCCAGTATTACCACCGGATACATAAATGCCACAGACACATAACTGCGTGAACCTTTTCAGATTGTGACTTAGCGTTGCTAGAGTCCCCAGTTAGAGGTGCCCAGAGTTCTTAAGCACACTCTTTTTTACTTTGGACCACGACTTTAACCACTCAGTCTCAAGCTTTTCACTTGACACCTTCACGCCACAAGCACATGGTTAGGGACAGCTTATTTAGCCGCTTAGGCCAGGATTTTATTCCTTTGGGCCCTCCTATCCATTAATGCTCAAAACCTTGGATCCTTTTTACCCTTGCCTTTTAGTTTAAAGGGTTATTGGCTTTTTCTGCTTTCTTTTTCTTTTTCTTTCTTTTTCTTTATCTTTCGCCATTTTTTTTCGCAAGCTTTGTGTTTTTCACTGCTTTTTCTTGCTTCAAGAATCAATTTTATGATTTTTCAGATTATCAATAACATTTCTCTTTTTTCATTATTCTTTTAAGAACCAACAATTTTAACATTCATAAACTTCACTATAAAAAATATGCACTGTTCAAGCATTCATTCAGAAAACAAAAAGTACTGCCACCACATCAAAATAATTAAACTTTTTTCAAGATAGAATTCAAAATTCATGTACTTCTTTTTCTTTTTCTTTTTCAGAAAACATTTTTCATTTAAGAAAGGTGAAAGATTCATGGAACATTCATAGCTTTAAGACATAGACACTAAACACTAATGATCATATAATGAAGATACAAACATAGCCAAATCATAAAGCATAAAAAACGAAAATAGAAAACTAAGAACAAGGAAATTAAAGAACGGGTCCACCTTAGTGACGGCGGCTAGTTCTTCCTCTTGAAGATCCTATGGAGTGCTTAAGCTCCTCAATATCTCTTCCTTGCCTTTGTTGCTCCTCCCTCATGGCTCTTTGGTCCTCTTGCTCTTGATGCTCCATCCTTAGTTGCTCCATGTTGGAACTCAAATCTCCTAAAGAGGTATTGAGTTGCTCCCAATAACTTTGTGGAGGAAGGTGTATCCCTTGAGGCATCTCAGGGATTTCTTGATGAGGAATTTCCTCATGCTCTTGTTGAGGTCCATGAGCGGCCTCTCTTATTTGCTCCATCCTCTTTTTAGTAATGGGCTTGTCCTCTTCAATGAGGATGTCTTCCTCTATGACAATTCCAGCTGAATTGCATAGGTTACAGATGAGATGAGGGAATGCTAACCTTGCCAAAGTAGAGGGCTTGTCCGCCACCTTGTATAGTTCTAGAGGTATGATCTCATGAACTTCTACTTCCTCTCCATTCATGATACTAGGGATCATGATAGCCCGGTCCACTGTAACTTCAAACCGGTTGCTAGTAGGAATGATAGAGCGTTGGATTAACTCTAACCATTCTCTAGCCACAGGCTTGAGGTCAATCCTTCTCAGTTGAATCGGCTTGCCTTTGGAATCTCTCTTCTATTGAGCTCCTTCCACACAGATGTCCATGAGGACTTGGTCCAACCTTTGATCAAAGTTGACCCTTCTAGTGAAAAGATGAGGATCTCCTTGCATCATTGGCAAGTTAAATGCCAATCTCACAGTTTCCAGACTGAAATCCAAGTATTTCCCTCGAACCATTGTGAGCCAATTCTTTGGGTTAGGGTTCATACTTTGATCATGGTTCTTAGTGATCCATGCATTAGCATAGAACTCTTGAACCATTAAGATTCTGACTTATTGGATGGGGTTGGTGAGAGCTTCTCAACCTCTTCTCCGAACCTCACGTCGGATCTCCGGATATTCACTCTTTTTGAGCATGAAGGGGACTTCGGGGATCACCCTTTTCTTGGCCACAACTTTATAGAAGTGGTCTTGATGGACCTTTGAGATGAATCTCTCCATCTCCCATGACTCGGAGGTGGAAGCAATTGCCTTCCCTTTCCTCTTTCTAGAGGTTTCTCCGGCCTTAGGTGCCATTAATGGTTATGGAAAAACAAAAAACAGAGCTTTTTTCCACACCAAACTTAAAAGGTTTGCTCGTCTTCGAGCAAAAGAAGAAAGAAAGGAGTAAAAGAAGAAGAAATGGAAGAGATAGAGGGGTGTGTTGAATTCGGCCAAGGGGGGTTTAAGTATTTATGATGTGTGAAATTGAAGGTGGTAAGGAGGGGTATTTATAGGGTAAGAGAGAGAGGGAATTCGTGTAAGAGGGGGTTGGGTTTGGGAGGGAAATGTTTTGAATTTGAATGGTGAGATAGGTGGGGTTTTATGATGGATTTTTGGGGAATAGTGGATGGATGTAAGTGGTGAAGAGAATATGGGGAAGAGGGTAGGACTTGATAGGTAAATGGTATTTGGGGAATAGGTATTGATGTGATTGGTCAAGGGTATTTGGGAAAGAGTGTTATGGAGAGGTGTGAAGAGGAGAGAGAGTGAGTTGGGGTAGGTGGGGATCCTGTGGGGCCCACAGATCCTGAGGTGTCAAAAAATTCTGCTCCCTGTACATTTCTGGCGTTTAAACGCCCTCTGTGTGCCATTTCTAGCGTTTAACGCCAGCTCTGCTGCCTTTCCTAGCGTTAAACGCCAGGCTGATGCCCCTTTCTGGCGTTTAACGCCAGCCAGACACCCTTTTCTGGCGTTAAACGCCAGTCCGTCTGTCAATTCTGGCGTTTAACGCCAGTTAGACACCCTTTTCTGGCATTAAACGCCAGTCTGTCTGCCAATTCTGGCGTTTAACGCCAACCAGACACCCTTTTCTGGCGTTAAACACCAGTCTGTCTGCCAATTCTGGCGTTTAACACCCAGAATGCTGCCAAACTGGGCGTTAAACGCCCATTCTGCTATCCTTAGTGGCGTGTAAATGCCAGTAAGCCTGTCATCCAGGGTGTGCTATTTTTGATGCTGTTTTTGAATCCACTTTAATTCTGCAGCTGTTTTTATGACTTCACATGATCATCAACCTAAAAAAATATAAAATAACAATGGAACATGAAAAAAAATAATTAACATAGATAAATAAGATTGGGTTGCCTCCCAATAAGCGCTTCTTTAATGTCAATAGCTTGATAGTGAGATCTTACAGAGCTTTACAGATACTCAGAGCATGATTGTGGCCTCCCAACACCAAACTTAGAGTTGAAATGTGGGGGCTCTGCTTGACTCTGTATGGAGAGAATTGGATGAAGCTTTTCATGCTTCTTCTCCATGTTTACAGAAGAAGATCCTTGAGCCTTAAACACAAGGTAGTCCTCATTCAATTGAAGGACTAACTCTCCTCTGTCTACATCAATCGCAGCCCTTACTGTGGCTAGGAAGGGTCTTCCAAGGATAATGGATTCATCGTCATCCTTCTCAGTGTCTAGGATTATGAAGTCAGCAGGGATGTACAGGCCTTCAACCTTCACTAAGACATCCTCTACAAGTCCATAAGCCTATTTCATTGATTTGTCTGCCATCTCCAGTGAGATTCTTGCAGCTTGTACCTCAAAGATCCCTAGTTTCTCCATTACAGAGAGTGGCATGAGGTTTATTCCTGACCCCAGGTCACACAGAGCCTTCTCAAAGGTCATGGTGCCTATGGTACAAGGTATTAAGAACTTTTCGGGATCCGGTTTCTTCTGAGGTAATTTCTACTGAACCAAGGCATTCAGTTCATTGATGAGCAATGGAGGTTCATCCTCCCAAGTCTCATTACCAAATAAACTTGGTCTTCAGCTTCATGATTGCTCCTAGATATCGAGCAACTTGCTCTTCAACAATATCTTCATCCTCTTCAGAGGAAGAATACTCATCAGAGCTCATGAATGGCAACAGTAAGTTCACTGAAATCTCTATGGTCTCTGTATGAGCCTCAGATTCCTTTGGTTCCTCATTAGGGAACTCCTTAGTGGTCAGTGGACGTCCATTGAGGTCTTCCTCACTGGAAATCACTGCCTCTTCCTCTTCTATAGTTTCGGCCACTTTGGATATATGGATGGCCTTGCACTCTCTCTTTGGATTCTCTTCTGTATTGCTTGGGAGAGTACTAGGAGGAGTTTCAGTAACTCTTTTACTCAGCTGACTCAATTGTGCCTCTAAATTTATGATGGAGGACCTTGTTTCAGTCATAAAACTGAGAGTGGTCTTAGATAGATCAGAGATTATAGTTGCTAAGTCATATAGGCTCTACTTAGAATTCTCTGTCTGTTGCTGAGAAGATGATGGAAAAGGCTTGCTATTGCCAAACCTATTTCTCCCACCATTATTATTATTGAAGCCTTGTTGAGGCTTCTGTTGATCCTTCCATGAGAAATTTGGATGATTTCTCCATGAAGGATTGTAAGTGTTTCCATGAGATTCTCCCATGTAATTCACTTTTTCCATTCCAAGATTCTCAGGGTCATAAGCTTCTCCTTCAGAGGAAGCTTCTTTAGTACTGCCAGATACAGCTTGCATTCCAGTCAGATTCTGAGAAATCATATTGACTTGCTAAGTCAATATTTTATTCTGAGCCAATATGACATTCAGAGTATCAATCTCAAGAACTCCTTTCTTCTGAGTCATCCCATTATTCACAGGATTTCTTTCAGAAGTATACATGAACTGGTTATTTATAACCATTTCAATGAGTTCCTGGGCTTCTGCAGGTATTTTCTTCAGGTGAAGAGATCCACCAGCAGAGTGGTCCAATGACATCTTGGACAATTCAAACAGACCATCATAGAATATACATAAGATGCTCCATTCTGAAAGCATGTCAGAAGGACACATTCTGATTAATTGCTTGTATCTTTCCCAAGCTTCATAGAGGGATTCACCTTCCTTCTGTCTGAAGGTTTGGACTTCTACTCTAAGTTTGCTCAACTTTTGAGGTGGAAAGAATTTGGCCAAGGAAGTATTGACCAACTTTTCCCAAGAGTTCAGGCTTTCTTTAGGTTGTGAGTCCAACCATATCCTAGCTCTGTCTCTTACAGCAAAGGAGAAAAGTAGAAGTCTGTAGACCTCGGGATTAACCCCATTGGTCTTAACAGTGTTACAGATTTGCAAGAATTCAGCTAGGAACTGATGAGGATCTTCCAATGGAAGTCCATGAAACTTACAATTCTGCTGCATTAGAGAAACTAATTGAGGCTTAAGCTCAAAGTTGTTTGCTCCAATTGCAGAAATTGAGATGCTTCTTCCATAGAAGTCGAAAGTTGGTGTAGTAAAGTCACCAAGCACCTTCCTTGCATATCCACCATTGTTGTTGGGTTCGGCTGCCATGTCTGCTTCTTTTTCAAAATTTTCTGTAAGGTCCTCTCCAGAGTGTTGTGCTTTAGCTTCTCTTAGCTTCCTCTTCAGAGTCCTTTCAAGTTCAGGATCAGCTTCAACAAGAATGTCCTTATCCTTGTTCCTGCTCATATGAAAAAGAAGAGAACAAAGAGAATAGTGGAATCCTCTATGTCACAGTATAGAGATTCCTTTATGTGAGTTTAAGAATAGAAGAATAGAATGAAGAAGGAAGAAAAAGAAGAAATTTGAACACAGAGAGAGAGAGAGGGGGTTTGAATTATTAGATGAGTAGAAGAGAAGTGTTAGTAAATAAATAAAATAAATAGAAAGAGATGAGAGAGAGAGTATTCGAATATTAATTAAAAGAAAAGAAAAATGTTTTTGTTTTTTATTTTAATTATAAGTTAGAATTCAAAATTTAAGAAAAGAAATAAAAGCAAATTGAAAACTAAGTAAATTAATTAATTAAAAAGATTTTTGAAAAATTTATTATTTAGTTTTCAAAATTAATGAGAGAGAAAAGTAGTTAGGTAATTTTGAAAAAGATAAGAAATAGTAAACTTTTTTTTAAAATTAAAACAAACAAATCAAGTAATTAGTTGAAAAGGTTTGAAAGTCAAATTTTTGAAAAGATAAGAAGTTAGAAAAAGATTTTTAAATTTTGAAAAAGATATGATTGAAATTTATTTTGAAAAAGATTTGAAAAAGAGATTTAAAAAGATTTGATTTTTTTAAAATTAAAGTTGATGACTTGACTATCAAGAAACTAAAAGATATGATTCTAGAATTTAGAGATTGAACCTTTCTTAACAAGAAAGTAACAAACTTGAAATTTTTTGGATCAAAACATTAATTGTTAGTAAAGTTTTCGAAAATATGAAATAAAAATAAGAAAAAGATTTTGAAAAATTTTAAGAATGAAATTCAAAAATCATAAAAAAAAATAAAAAAGAATTGATTTTGAAAAAGATTTGAAAAGATAAAGTTTTTAAATTGAAATTTTGACTTGACTAACAAGAAACAACTAAATTTTAAAAATTTTTGACTAAGTCAACTCAAAATTTCAAAAATTATGAGAAGAATAAGGAAAAGATTTTTTTTTTACTTTTGAAATTTTTTTAAGGAGAGAGAAAAACAACAAAATGAAACAAAACATAAAAATTTAAGATCAAAACAAATAATGCATGCAAGAGCACTTTGAATGTCAAGATGAACACCAAGAACACTTTGAAGATCATGATGAACATCAAGAACATATTTTTGAAAATTTTTAAGAGAAGAAACACATGCAAGACACCAAACTTATAAATTTTTAATGTTTAGACACTATGAATTCGAAAATGCATAGGAAAAACAACAAAAAGTACAAAACAAGAAAATTTAAAGATCAAATAAGGAAAGTCATCAAGAACAACTTGAAGATCAAAGAAGAACACAATGCATGAATTTTTGAAAATCTAAGAAAAATTAAAAACATGCATTTGACACCAAACTTAAAATTTAACACTAGACTCAAACAAAAAACACAAACTTTTTTTTTTGGTTTTATGATTTTATTAATTTTTTTGTATACTTTTCGAAAAATTATTTTGGAAAAAGAGAAATAAGAAATTCAAAATTTTTAATAAGAATTCCAGGATTCATGCAATGTTATTCTAAAGCTTCGATCCAAAAGAATTAGACATGGTCAAATGGCCAGCCAAGCTTTAGCATAACAAATACAGACATGTCCTTTCTACAATGGAAAGTGAAAACCTCAATCCAAAAGATTAGACATGGCTTAACAGCCAGCCAGGCTTCAACATATCTCATGAAACTCTAGAATTCATTCTTAAAAACTCTGAAGAACATTTTTTTTTCGAAAATAAAAATAAAAAGCTTAAACATAAAATAAAATTACCCAATCTAAGCAACAAGATGAACCGTCAGTTGTCCAAACTCGAACAATCCCCGGCAACGGTGGCAAAAACTTGGTGCACAGAATTGTGATCACACTTTTCACAACTCTGGTACAACTAACCAGCAAGTGCACTGGGTCGTCCAAGTAATAAAACCTTACGCGAGTAAGGGTCGATCCCACAGAGATTGTCAGCTTGAAGCAAGCTATGGTCATCCTGTAAATCTTAGTCAGGCGGATTCAAATGGTTATGAGGTTTTGATAATTAAAAGATAAATAAAACATAAAATAAAATAAGATACTTATGTAATTCATTGGTGGGAATTTCAGATAAGCATTTGGAGATGGTTTGTTGCTTCTGAACCTCTGCTTTCCTATTGTCTTCATCTAATCATGCGTGCTCCCTTCCATGGCAAGCTGTATGATCCTCTCAGTGAAAATGGTCCAAGTACGGTTTCTGCACGGCTAATCAACTGTCGGATTTCTCGTCTCGGATGAAAAATACCAGGTACAGCTACCGCACGGTTAATCATCTGTCGCTTCTCACTTGTGTCAGAATAGGATCTCTCTATCCTTTTGCACACTATCACTGCGCCCAACATTCACGAGTTTGAAGCTCGTCATAGTCATCCCTTTTCAGATCCTACTCGAAATACCACAGACAAGGTTTAGACTTTCCGGATCTCAAGAATGCTGCCAATTGGTTCTAGCCTCTACCACGAAGGTTCTAATCTCACGGACTTGGTCCGTGGATTAGAGACCTAAGAGATTATACTCCGGCTGTCGTCCAATGACTACGTTGAACATCATGTAGATCGCTTGTGGTTGTCAGGCACGCGGATCTTGGCTAAGCGAGTAACGAAGATAGTGGGTGATTGTCACGGGTCACCCCTTCATTCTGACTTAACTGAATTAAGTACGAGAGTATATCTTGGAGAAGAAGTAAGTGTGAATTGAAAGAGAAACAATAGTACTTGCATTAATTCATGAAAAACAACAGAGCTCTGCACCTTAATCTATGAGATGTAGAAACTTCACCGTAGAAAATACATAAGAGAAAAAGGTCTAGGCATGGCCGAATGGCCAGCCTCCCAAATGTAACATAAAAGTCAAAAGATCAGGTCTCCAAGTGATAGATGGATCCGAATACAATAGTAAAAAGTGCTATTTATACTAAACTAGTTATTAAGGATTACAGAAAATAAGTAACTAAGTGCAGATAGTGCAGAAATCCACTTCTAGGGCTCACTTGGTGTGTGCTTGGGCTGAGCATTGAGCTTTACATGTGAATAGGCCTTTTCTAGAGTTAAACGCCAGCTTGGATGCCAGTTTGGGCGTTTAACTCCAGTTCTGGTGCCACTCCTGGCGTTTTACGCCAGAAAAGGGTCTCTGGCTGGCGTTTGAACGCCAGCTTGGGCTATCAAATCTCGGGCAAAATATGGACTATTATATATTGAGGGAAAGTCCAAGATGTCTACTTTTTAACGAAATTGAGAGAGCGCCAATTGGGCTTCTGTAGCTCTAGAAAATCCACTTCGAGTGCAGGAGGGTCAGAATCCAACAGCATCTGTAGTCTTTTCTCAGCCTCTGAATCAGACTTTTGCTCAGGTCCCTCAATTTCAGCCAGAAAATATCTGAAATTACAGAAAAATACACAAACTCGTAGTAAAGTCCAGAAATGTTATTTTTGCATAAAAACTAATAAAAATATAATAAAAAGTAACTAAAACATACTATAAACTATGTAAAAACAATGCCAAAAAGCGTATAAATTATCCGCTCATCAGAATGTAAAATTAGAGTTAGATTGAGACTTGGATACTTTAGAGAATTTTACAAAATTTATGGTTTAATTTATTCCTTTAAGTTTATATCTAAGTGACGGAGTTCTAGGATTGCCTCTGGCTTTCTCTGGACCTTTTGTATTAACTATGTGGACACCTTTAGGGATGCTGAGAACCTCCGATTCTCATTCCATACATATTGTTGCTTTTCAGATGCAGAGTAGGAGGTACCTCACTAAGCATTCTGGAGACTCTCTTAAGCGAAGAACTCTGGGGACTTAGGGTTGCATTTTATTTATGTTTATATATGTATATAGATTCTCCATCTTGTATTTTATGCTTGTCCCTCTTAGAGGTTGACTTGAAGAAACAGGTTGTCAGTTTTATGAGTCTGGGATATTTTAGGTTATATATATATATATATATGGTCTTTTAGCCTTCCTTTCAATCTTGCTTATCCGTCTATACTTATCCTTCGTGAGCGACGCGATTTCTGTTTCAATTTTGCTTAACTTCTTTTTCAAGACTCCTAGTTATAACTTCTTTCTACTATATCTATGTATGTATTTAATTTTAGAGGTCGTAGTGCCTCTCCACCCATGATTTACGTCCTAGGCGTAAAGCTCTGTGTGGTAGGGTGTTACAGCCCTTTCATTTTTAATTACTTTTTGCTTTGATGCATTTTAATTTATATCAAGTAGTAAGCCTAGTTTTACTTATGCAGTTTTTAGTGCTTCATATTTTGTGGGTTCTGCTAAGTTTGATTGATGCATTTATTTTATTTTCTCAAATACATTAGATAAGTTGCGTAGTTAGTTGACATTTTGCATTTCTTTTCAAATACATCAGAGTCTAAAGTAATTTAGTGGGTGATAATTAATTAGTAAATTACTTACTCTTGTGTTAAATGTGTTTTAGGGATTGGCATTAGCTTTGAAGGATGTATATCTGAGAGGTCATCACAGAAACTGTATTTTACACATGTAGAAAAATTTTATTAAACGCTTTAAAGATGAACAGACAAAACAACTAGTGTGGGAGTATGCAAAATGTACCACTCACAATGAACTGAATGCTGTAATGGAAAAGTTGAAGCAAGTATGCACTCCAACATGGGAATATCTCCAGAAATTTGAGCCAGTTATTTGGTATAAGGTACATTTTAGTCTTGGATCTAAGGTGGACAATATAACTAATAACATGTGTGAAGTGTGGAATGCTAAAATAGTGTAATATAGGAAAAAGCCAATTCTAACTATATGTGAAGAATTATGGTGCTACATAATGAGAAAAATGGTAATGCATAAAAAGAAGTTAGAGTCTCACATTAGACCCCTTGCTCCAGTATAACATAAAAGATTAAATGATTTTATCAAGTCTAAAAGCCATAGATGGAGAGCTATTTGGGCTGGTGATTCATAAAAAATTCTGTTTGAGGTTCATTATATTGCCAAAATCATAAGGTGGCTGTTAATTTATAGGAGAGGACATGCATATGCAATGTTTGGCAACTGAATGGTAAGAGTTTCTAAAGCACATTTATCTTATTTTTCAGTAATGTTTTCAATCTATTTGATAATAAAATTTGCCAAAATATTTTCTGTACGTCCATTGTGAGATTTTGAATAATATTTCTTCCTATTTCATATTATGTACAGACATGCCTTGTAGACATGCAGTTGCTGCAATGGCTAAAATAGGCCTTAAAGCTGAGGACTTTGTCCATAAATAGCTAATCATGGATGCCATTAGGGCAACATATGTAAACTGCATTAAACCTGTCAATAATAAAGAGTACTGGACACCTACTGAAGCTCCAAGGCCTATGCCTTCCACAATCAATAGAGCTGCTCACAGGTCAAAGCTTAAGAGAAGAGCTGACCCAGTTGAGAAAGAGTTGAGCACAATGAAGGTGAAGAAAATATTTATTGTTACTTGCTCCAAATGTGGACAGAAAGGTCATTACTATAAAACATGCACAAATGTACCCCAAGACCTTAACTGGAAGCCAATGATAAAAAAGGAGAGAAGAGCACAAAAGAGCACAACAAACCAAAACTCATCCACCACTCAAGCAACAAACACTAATCAGGTACTGTTTAGAAATATATGTCCTTATTATGTTTGTATGATGGTTTAATTGTACATTTCTTTTCCTACTGAGTAGGCCCAAGAAGGTGGCAACAACACTCAAGTCAATGATAACACAACATATGGTTGGACAATCTCAGATGTTGTGGTGAGTTTAACCTGTAAGAACATTTCTTAAAGGTAGCTGTGTTGATTACTGTTTGTAACTCATTATTTTGATACAGACCAAGGCAAGAAAATCTAAGAAAAAACTTCCTATTGTCTACAAAACCTGAAACCAAGGTTCTGAAAATTGGTTTGAACCGACCAGTTGAACCGATCAAACTGCGAACCAAAGAGAAAAGCGAATCAGTCAAATGCTAAAATCGGGAAATTCAGAAACCGCTCTTGAACCGTCAAACCGACCAGGAACTGGTCGATCAAACCGAACCGTGACCTGGCCAATTTTTTTAGTTAAGCTTAGACGCGTCGTTTTGTAGCACATTAGGGCACGGGAGGTAACCCTTACCAGCCCCAGCCCTAAGCCCCTATCCCCTAATCAAAATGCGCTCCTACCTCTCTCAAACTCAGCCAGTCCGAGCTCCTCTCATCGAGCTCCTGCTCCTCCGTCACTTCCGTCTAGCCACCGCCTGCTACCGCCGCCGACGCAATTGCGAACTTGGAAGCCACTGTCGCATCTTCCTTCCCCTCCGTTGCGCAGCAACCATCGCAACTTCCTTCTCCTTCAGTATTCAGTGTGCGCATCCAACGAAGCCGATTGATCTACTTAGCAATGGTGGTTGCTCCCTCCATTCCGCTTTTCCCACCTTCCTTCACCTCCATTCCCTTTCCTCATCGCACTTCCTTTTCTTCCCGTTGGCGCTCTGTCTTTTTCGTTTCTCTTCTCCTTCCCATTCATTCTCGCCTCCAATCCAGTAACTATCTAACCAAGTAACTAACTACTCTCCAATTTTGTTCCACTTATTTATTTATTTAATTATTTATTTATTTATTATCATAATTTGATTGCATGATTGTACTCTGATATTATTTAATTAAAGCTAGAACTATGCTTTTGGATTGTTCGAATTCTTAATTTAATATGGAATTAGGTGAAATTTGTGTTGATTTTTTGCCTTTATTCTATTTGCTGCTGCTGCTTCAGAAAATGGAGATATTGGGGTTGAATTACCTGGTGATCAGGAAGAGATTATATTCATGGGGACTGGAACTAGTGAAGGGATACCTAAAGTTAGCTGCTTGGTGCACGAAATCACAATCACACTTTTGCAATTCCGCACAACTAACCAGCAAGTGCACTAGGTCGTCCAAGTAATACCTTACGTGAGTAAGGGTCGATCCCACGGAGATTGTCGGCTTGAAGCAAGCTATGGTTATCTTGTAACTCTTAGTCAAAATATCAATAATTCTTAGATTTAATTATAAAAGGTAGAAGAATATGAAATAAATACTTGTTATGCAGTAATGGAGAATAGGTTGAGGCTTTGGAGATGCTTTGTCTTCTGAATCTCTGCTTTCCTACTATCTTCTTCTTCATGCACGCAAGGCTCCTTCCATGGCAAGCTTTAAGTTGGGCATCACCGTTGTCAATGGCTACTTCCTGTCCTCTCAGTGAAAATGTTCCAAATGCACTGTCACCGCACGGCTAATCATCTGTCGGTTCTCGATCATGTCGGAATAGGATCCATTGATCCTTTTGCGTCTGTCACTACGCCCAACACTCACGAGTTTGAAGCTCGTCACAGTCATCCCTTCCCAGATCCTACTCAGAATACCACAGACAAGGTTTAGACATTCCGGATCTCAGGAATGGCCACCAATAATTCTAGCTTATACCACGAAGACTCTGATCTGAATCATGAGGCTAAGAGATATGCATTCAATCTAAGGTAGAACGGAGGTGGTTGTCAGCCACGCATTCATATGTGAAAATGATGATGAGTGTCACGAATCATCACATTCATCAGGTTGAAGTGCGAATGAATATCTTAGAATAGAAGCAAGCGTGATAGAATGAAAAACAGTAGTAATTACATTAATTCATGAAGAACAGCAGAGCTCCTCACCCCCAACAATGGGTTTAGAGACTCATGCCATAGAAGATACAATATGAAACGTGTAGAATGTCATGAGGTACAAGATGAATCACTAAAAGTAGTTTTTATAGTAAACTAGTGACCTAGGGTTACAGAAAATGAGTAAGCTAGGGTGTTTAGTGTAAAAATCTACTTCCGGGGCCCACTTGGTGTGTGCTTGGGTTGAGCATTGAAGTTTTCATGTGTAGAGACTTTTCTTGGAGTTAAACGCCAGCTTTTGTGCCAGTTTGGGCGTTTAACTCCAGCTTTTATGCCAGTTCTGGCGTTAAACGCCAGAATCTTTAAGCTGACTTGGAACGCCAGTTTGGGCCATCAAATCTTGGACAAAGTATGGACTATTATATATTTCTGGAAAGCCCAGGATGTCTACTTTCCAATGCAATTGAGAGCGCGCCAATTGGGCTTCTGTAGCTCAAGAAAATCCACTTCGAGTGCAGAGAGGTCAGAATCCAATAGCATCTGCAGTCCTTTTTCAGCCTCTGAATCAGATTTTTGCTCAGGTCCCTCAATTTCAGCCAAAAAATACATGAAATCATAGAAAAACACACAAACTCATAGTAAAGTCTAGAAAAGTGAATTTTAAATAAAAACTAATAAAAATATAATAAAAACTAACCAAAGTATACTAAAAACATACTAAAAACAGTGCCAAAAAGCGTATAAATTATCCACTCATCACAACACCAAACTTAAATTGTTGCTTGTCTCCAAGCAACTGAAAATCAATTAGGATAAAAAGAAGAGAATATACAATGAATTCCAAAAACATCTATGAAGATCAGTCTTAATTAGATGAGCGGGGCTTTTAGCTTTTTGCCTCCGAACAGTTTTGGCATCTCACTTTATCCCTTGAGGTTCAGAATGATTGGCATCTATAGGAACTCAGAATTCAGATAGTGTTATTGATTCTCCTAGTTCAGTATGTTGATTCTTGAACACAGCTACTTTATGTGTCTTGGCCGTGACCCTAAGCACTTTGTTTTCCAGTATTACCACCGGATACATAAATGCCACAGACACATAACTGGGTGAACCTTTTTAGATTGTGACTCAGCTTTGCTAGAGTCCCCAATTAGAGGTGTCCAGAGCTCTTAAGCACACTCTTTTTTTCTTTGGACTACGACTTTAACCGCTCAGTCTCAAGTTTTCACTTGACACCTTCATGCCACAAGCACATGGTTAGGGACAGCTTGGTTTAGCCGCTTAGGCCAGGATTTTATTCTTGTGGGCCCTCCTATCCACTGATGCTCAAAGCCTTGGATCCTTTTTTTATTTCACCCTTGCCTTTTAGTTTAAAGGGCTATTGGCTTTTTCTGCTTGCCTTTTTTCTTTTTCTTTTTTTTCTCTTTTTTTTCGCCTCTTCTCTTTTTTTTTTCTTTTTTCTGCAAGCTCTTCACTGCTTTTTCTTGCTTCAAGAACCAATTTTATGATTTTTCAGATTATCAAATAACATTTCTCCTTTTTCATCATTCTTTCAAGAGCCAATAATTTTAACATTCATAAACAACAAATTCAAAAATATGCACTGTTCAAGCATTCATTCAGAAAACAAAAACTATTGCCACCACATCAAAATAATTAAACTGTTTTAAAATTCGAAATTCATGTACTTCTTTTTCTTTTGCAATTAAAAACACTTTTTATTTAAGAAAGATGATGGATTCATTTTCATAGCTTTAAGGCATAGACACTTAGACACTAGTGATCATGTAATAAGATACAAACATAAATAAACATAAAGCATAAAAATTCGAAAAACAGAAAATAAAGACAAGGACATTAAAGAACGGGTCTACCTTAGTGATGGCGACTTGTTCTTCCTCTTGAAGATATTATGGAGTGCTTGAGCTCCTCAATATATCTTCCTTGCCTTTATTGCTCCTCTCTCATAACTCTTTGGTCTTCTCTAATTTCATAGATGATAATGGCTTGCTTTTGTTGAGGTCCATGAGTGGGCTCTCTTGTTTGCTCCATCCTCTTTCTAGTGATGGGCTTTTGAGATGAATCTCTCCATCTCTCATGACTCAGAGTTGGAAGCCACTGCCTTCTCTTTCCTCTTCCTAGAGGTTTCTCCGGCCTTAGGTTCCATAAATGGTTATGGAAAAATGAAAAGCAATGCTTTTACCACACCAAACTTAGAAGGTTTGCTCGTCCTCGAGCAAAAAATGTGTGAAAATGAAGGGGTGAAGATGGGTTTATATAGAAGTGGGGAGAGGGTAAGGTTCAGTCATGTATGGGTGGGTTTGTGATGGATGGATGTGGATTGGTGAAGGTTTTATGGAGAAGAGGGTAGGATTTGATGGGTGAGGGGTTTTTGGGGGAGAGGTATTGAGGTGATTGGTGAAGGGTATATGGGGAAGAGTATTATGAAAAGGTGTGAAGAACAGAGAGAGTAAGTTGAGGTTGGTGGGGATTCTGTGGGGTTCACAAATCATGAGGTGTTAAGAATTTCTCATCCCTGCACCAATTAGGCTTGCAAAACGCCCTTTGTAGCCAATCCTGGCGTTAAACGCCAGGTTGCTGCCCATTTCTGGCGTTTAACGCTAGCTTCTTGCCCTTTTCTGACGTTAAACGCTAGTCTGGTGCCCATTTCTGGCGTTAAACGCCCAGAATGGTGCCAGACTGGGCGTTTAACGCCCATTCTGCTGCCCTCACTGGCGTTTAAACGCCAGTAGGCTTCTCCTCCAGAGTGTGCTATTTTTCATTCTATTTTTCAGTTTGTTTTTGCGTTTTCAATTGTTTTTGTGACTTCACATGATCATCAACCTACAGAAATCATAAAATAACAATGGAAAATAGAAATTTAACATAGATAAGTAAAATTGGGTTGCCTCCCAACAAGCGCTTCTTTAATGTCAGTAGCTTGACAGTGGGCTCTCATGGAGCCTCACAGATACTCAAAGCATGATGATGCCCTCTTAACACCAAACTTAGAGTTTGGTTGTGGGGGTTTTATTTGAATCTGTATTGAGAGAAGCCTTTCATGCTTCTTCCCTTTCCTGTCTACAAACCATGGTGCTTCCTGAATGGCGAAGAGTTGCTCATCCGGAAAGGTTTCAGAGATCTCAGTAGGAGGGAGGAACGCCCCTGCTACTGGTTCTATCCGGGACAGGTGATCAGCTACCTGGTTCTCTGTCCCTTTTCTGTCTCTTATTTTTATATCAAACTCTTGCAGAAGCAACAACCATCTTATGCGCCTGGATTTTGAATCCTGCTTTGTGAGTAGGTATTTAAGAGCAGCATGGTCAGTATACACAATCACTTTTGAACCTACTAAATAGGATCTAAACTTGTCAATGGCATAAACCACTACAAGTAACTCTTTTTCTGTGGTTGTGTAATTCTTCTGTGTATCATTTAAAACACGGCTAGCATAGTAAATGACATGCAAAAGCTTGTTGTGTATCATTTAAAACACGGCTAACATAGTAAATGACATGCAAAAGCTTGTTATGCCTCTGTCCCAACACTGCACCAATGGCATGGTCACTGGCAACACACATTAGTTCGAATGGTAATGTCCAGTCTGGTGCAGAGATGACTGGTGCTGTGACCAGCTTAGCTTTCAGGGTTTCAAACGCTTGCAGACACTCTGTGTCAAATACAAATGGCGTGTCAGCAGCTAGCAGATTGCTCAGAGGTTTTGCAATTTTTGAAAAATCCTTTATAAACCTCCTGTAGAATCCTGCATGTCCCAGAAAGTTTCTGATTGCCTTTACATTGGCAGGTGGTGGTAATTTTTCAATTATTTCCACTTTAGCTTGATCCACCTCTATTCCCTTGTTTGAAATTTTATGCCCAAGGACAATTCATTCAGTCACCATGAAGTGACATTTTTCCCAGTTTAAAACTAGGTTGGTCTCTTGGCATCTTTTTAGAACAAGTGCTAAATGGTCAAGACAAGAGCTGAATGAGTCTCCAAATACTGAAAAGTCATCAATGAAGACTTCCAGAAAATTTTCTACCATATCAGAGAAGATAGAAAGCATACACCTCTGAAAGGTTGCAAGTGCATTGCATAGACCAAAGGGAATCCTTCTGTAGGCAAATACTCCAGAAGGACATGTGAATACTGTTTTCTCTTGGTCTTGAGGATCTACTGCAATTTGGTTGTATCCTGAATAGCCATCCAAAAAGCAGTAGTATTCATGACCTGCTAGTCTCTCTAGCATCTGGTCTATGAATGGTAAAGGAAAATGATCCTTTTTGGTGGCTGTATTGAACCTTCTATAGTCAATACACATACGCCACCCTGTAACTGTTCTTGTAGGAACCAGTTCATTCTTTTCATTATGAACCACTGTCATTCCTCCCTTCTTAGGGACAACATGGACAGGGCTCACCCAGGGGCTATCAGAAATAGGATAAATAATCTCAGCCTCTAGTAACTTAGTGACCTCTTTCTGCACCACTTCCTTCATGGTTGGATTTAGCCACCTCTGTGGTTGAACCACTATCTTAGCATCATCCTCCAATAGGATCTTGTGCATGCATCTTGCTGGGATAATGCCCTTAAGGTCACTTATGGACCACCCAAGAGCTGTCTTGTGCTTGAATTAGTGCTTTCTCTTCCTGTGGATTTAAAGCAGAGCTTATGATCACTGGAAAAGTGTCACCCTCTCCCAGAAATGCATATTTTAGGGATGGTGGTAGTGGTTTGAGCTCTGGTTTAGGAGGTTTCTCCTCTTCCTGAGGGATTTTTAGAGGTTCTTTTATTTCCTCTGGTTCCTCCAAATCAGGCTGAACATCTTTAAAGATGTCCTCTAGCTCTTATTCAAAACTCTCAGTCATATTGATCTCTTCCACCAAAGAGTCAATAATATCAGTGCTCATGCAGTCATTTGATGTGTCTGGATGCTGCATAGCTTTGACAGCATTTAACTTGAACTCATCCTTATTGACTCTCAGGGTCACTTCCTCTTTTTGTACATCAATAAGAGTTCGTCCAGTTGCTAGGAAAGGTCTTCCTAGAATGAGAGTTTCACTCTTGTGCTCCTCCATTTCCAGCACTACAAAGTCAGTGGGAAAGGCAAATGGCCGAACCTTGACAATCATGTCCTCAATGATGCCTGATGGATATTTAAAGGAGCCATCAGCAAGTTGAAGACATATCCGGGTTGGTTTGACTTCTTCAGTCAACCCAAGCTTTCTGATAGTGGATGCAGGTATTAGGTTGATACTTGCTCCAAGGTCACATAGAGCTGTCTTGGTACAAGCACCCTCTAATGTGCATGGTATCATAAAGCTCCTTGGATCTTGAAGCTTCTCTGGTAAGCTTTTCAGAATGACTGTACTGCATTCTTCAGTGAGAAACACTTTTTCAGTTTCTCTCCAATCCTTCTTATGACTTAAGATCTCTTTCATGAACTTAGCATAAGAGGGTATTTGCTCAAGTGCCTCTGCAAATGGGATCTTTATCTCAAGAGTCCTGAGATAGTCTGCAAAGCGGGAAAATTGTTTATCCTGTTCCGCTTGGCGGAGTTTCTGAGGATAAGGCATCTTGGCTTTATATTCTTAAACCTTAGTTGCTGCAGGTTTATTCCTTGTAGAGGTGGTTGGAGAAGCCTTCTTAGAGGGGTTACTATCAGCACTTGCAGGTGTCTGATCTCTCATTGGCATTTGAACGCCATGATTGGGTGCTGGATGGGCGTTTAACGCCAGCTTCCCACCCTTTTCTGGCGTTTGAACGCCAGAACTAGGCAGAGAATGGGCATTTAACGCCAACTTTTCTCCCTTTTCTTGCGTTTGAACGCCAGAAGTGAGCATCCACTGGGCGTTGAACGCCAATCTTTCACCCTTTTCTGGCGTTTGAATGCCAGAATTATTCCTCTCTGGGCTCTTGCTGTCCTTAGAGGGATTTTGGGTAGTGGTTTGGTCATCTTCTGTCAGTTGTTCCTTTCTTGGCTTTCTGCTACTTTGAGCTGATTTATTCAATGTCTTCCCGCTCCTTAATTGGACAGCTTGGCATTCTTCTGTTATCTGTTTAGATAGCTGCTGTCTTGTCTGATTCAATTGTGCTTCCATATTCTTGTTAGCATTTTTAGTGTCTTAGAGCATCTCTTTAAATTCTGCTAATTTTTTTGTCACAAGGAGTAATTGCTGATTAAGTTCAACAATCTGTTCTTGAGGATTAGGATCAGTAGTTACTGCCCTAGCCTCTTCTTTTATAGAGGATTCACTGCTTGAGTACAGATGCTGATTTCTAGCAACCGTATCTATGAGTTCTTGAGCTTCTTCAATCGTCTTCCTCATGTGTATAGATCCATCAGCTGAGTAGTCTAGAGACATCTGAGCTTTTTCTGTAAGCCCATAGTAGAAGATGTCTAACTGTACCCACTCTGAAAATATTTTAGAGGGACATTTTCTCAGCATCCCTCTGTACCTCTCCCAGGCATTATAAAGGGATTCATTATCCTCTTGTCTAAAGCCTTGGATGTCCAGCCTTAGCTGTGTCATCCTTTTTGGAGGGTAAAATTGATTCAGAAATTTGTCTGATAACTGTCTCCATATTTTTATGCTTGCTGTGGGTTGGTTATTTAACCACCTCTTAGCTTGATCTTTTACAGCAAATGGAAACAGTAATAATCTGTAGACATCCTGATCCACTTCTTTATTACGTACTGTGTCAGCAATTTGTAAGAACTGTGCCAGAAACTCAGTAGGTTCTTCCTGTGAAAGACCGGAATACTGGCAATTTTGCTGCACCATGATAATGAGCTGAAGATTTAGCTCAAAACTGCTTGCTTTAATGGGAGCTATACAGATGCTACTCCCATATGCAGCTGTAATGGGGTTAGCATATGACGCCAGAGTCTTTCTGGACTGTTCACTTCCACTTATGTCCATGATGGAGAAAAGGGAATTGATATGAATTTTTTTATTTAATTAAAAGTAACCGAAAAAATAAAACAAAATAAATGAAAAATAAAATAAAAGTTTCAAAAATTAAGAGAAAAAGTAAAAAGATAAATAAGTAATTCAAGTGCTAAAATGGCTAATTAATTAAAAAGATTTGAAAAATTCTGGAAATGATTTTCGAAAATTAGAAGAAAATGGAATAAAAACAAATTGAAAACTAAATTAATTAATTAATTAAAAAGATTTTGGAATTAGCAATCAAAAAGATATGATTGAAAATTATTTTGAAAACAGATATGATTGAGAAGATATGATTGAAGAAATTAAAAAGATTTTATTTTTGGAAAAGATTTGAAAAGATCAATTTTTGAAATTAGAATTTTGATTTGACTAAAAAAAAGATATGATTTTGAAAATCTTTGACTAAATTAATGCAAAATTTTGAAAATTATGAGTAAAATAAGGAAAAAATATTTTTTTTGATTTTTGAATTTTAATGAGGAAAGAGAAAAACAACAGAATGACACTAAACTTAGAAATTTTAGATCAAAACAAAGAGAACAAACAAGAAAACTTTGAATGTCAAGATGAACACCAAGAACACTTTGAAGATCAAGATGAACACCAAGAACAAATTTTTAAAAAATTTTTAGGTAAGTAAAAGCACAAGGGACACCAAACTTAAAATTTTTAGAAAATCAAACCCAAATTTTCGAAAATTAAAAGAAAAACACAAAGAAGACACCAAACTTAGAACTTTTAAAGATCAAGAAAGAACTAGGAACATGCAAATATGAAAAATTGAAAGAAAATAAAAGCATGCAATTGACACCAAACTTAAAATATGAAACTAAACTCAAATAAAGACTCTAAACCAACAAAAATAAATTATTCCTAATCTAAGCAACAAGATAAACCGTCAGTTGTCCAAACTCGAACAATCCCCGGCAACGACGCCAAAAACTTGGTGCACGAAATCACAATCACACTTTTGCGTTTCCGCACAACTAAACAGCAAGTGCACTGGGTCGTCCAAGTAATACCTTACGTGAGTAAGGGTCAATCCCACGGAGATTGTCGGCTTGAAGCAAGCTATGGTTATCTTGTAACTCTTAGTCAGGATATCAATAATTCTCAGATTTAATTGTAAAAGGTAGAAGAACATGAAATAAATACTTGTTATGCAGTAATGGAGAATAGGTTGAGGCTTTGGAGATGCTTTGTCTTCTGAATCTCTGCTTTCCTACTATCTTCTTCTTCATGCATGCAAGGCTCCTTCCAAGGCAAGCTTTAAGTTGGGCATCACCGTTGTCAATGGCTACTTCTTGTCCTCTCAGTGAAAATGTTCCAAATGCGCTGTCACCGCACGGCTAATCATCTGTCGGTTCTCGATCATGTCGGAATAGGATCCATTGATCCTTTTGCGTCTGTCACTACGCCCAACACTCGCGAATTTGAAACTCGTCACAGTCATCCCTTCCCAGATCCTACTTAGAATACCACAGACAAGGTTTAGACGTTCCGGACCTCAGGAATGGCCGCCAATAATTCTAGATTATACCACGAAGACTCTGATCTGAATCATGAGGCTAAGAGATATGCATTCAATCTAAGGTAGAACGGAGGTGGTTGTCAGGCACGCGTTCATAGGTGAGAATGATGATGAGTGTCACGGATCATCACATTCATCAGGTTGAAGTGCGAATGAATATCTTAGAATAGAAGCAAGTGTGATAGAATGAAAAACAGTAGTAATTGCATTAATTCATGAAGAACAGCAGAGCTCCTCACCCCCAACAATGGGGTTTAGAGACTCATGCCGTAGAAGATACAATATGAAATGTGTAGAATGTCCTGAGGTACAAGATGAATCACTAAAAGTAGTTTTTATAGTAAACTAGTGACCTAGGGTTACAGAAAATGAGTAAGCTAGGGTGTTTAGTGTAAAAATCTACTTCCGGGGCCCACTTGGTATGTGCTTGGGCTGAGCATTGAAGCTTTCATGTTTAGAGACTTTTCTTGGAGTTAAACGCCAGCTTTTGTGCCAGTTTGGGCGTTTAACTCCAGCTTTTATGCCAATTCTGGCGTTAAACACCAGAATCTTTAAGCTGACTTGGAACGCCAGTTTGGGCCATCAAATCTTGGACAAAGTATGAACTATTATATATTTCTGGAAAGCCCAAGATGTCTACTTTCCAATGCAATTGAGATCATGCCAATTGGACTTCTGTAGCTCTAGGAAATCCACTTCGAGTGCAGGGAGGTCAGAATCCAACAGCATCTGCAGTCCTTTTTCAGCCTCTGAATCAGATTTTTGCTCAGGTCCCTCAATTTCAGCCAGAAAATACCTGAAATCACAGAAAAACACACAAACTCATAGTAAAATCCAGAAAAGTGAATTTTAAATAAAAACTAACTAAAGTATACTAAAAACATACTAAAAACAGTGCCAAAAAGCGTATAAATTATCCGCTCATCACTGCTTGACTAATCCTCTGAAAAATGTTCGGTACATTGAAGAAACAAAAAAGCTTTTTGGAAAAAATAATTAAAAATTTGCTGCAATGGAAGTGAATATTTAGGATTTTGTTAAGATTTATATATTTCATGATTGTTGTAGATAAGTTCAAAGGCTGCTCAGCCGGGCAATAAGAATAGGAGACTTAACACGAGCATCCTCGTTCGTCACCCGGGCTCCTCAGGAACTCACAACATTCTTATAGATGCTGGAAAGTAAATTTTTTGTCTATGTGTGATCTGCAATTATGTTAGATTAGGGATTAGGATGAGCATTTTACTTATTTTGTTTTGATGTTAGTCCAAGTATATGATTTCATGATGGCGTTACATTTGTCCCATCACCAAAATTTAGAATGTTTTTTAACATATAAAGACTTACTGGAACACGTATTGGATTACAGTAAGAAGACAATAGATGATATAGTTAAATTGTTTGGGATATTTTGATGCAGCAATGAATCATAATAAAATTTTAGACCTATGCAGGTAGTAATTAGAATAAGTGAGGTAACTGTTGAGAACTTAGGTTGGGAATATAAGGTGCTCCCAATGGCCTTTAGGGACGTGTAATTACAACTTTAAAGTTTATGTTAGACTATAATTATATTTTAATGTGTTTATTTATATTTTATTTATTATTTTATTATAAAACAGTTTCTTCGGTTCAACAACGGTCGAACCGATTGAACCTATGAATCAACGAACCAGTAGTTAGAACGGTTCGATGACCAGTTCGATTTTCAAAATATTGCCTGAAACAATAGTCCAAGCTCAGAGTGAAGAAATTCCATTGTCACAATCTACACCACAGGTTAAGGAGGTAGTATATTCATTATTTTTGTTATTAAAGAATTAATATTCTATGCTGATCAATTTCACCACTTGTAACAGGTTACAACACATAACTCTAACAACAATCCTATAACATTTAGAGAAAAGCAACAAATTGTTCGACCTACAGCTCCATGTTATGTACCCCCACCTATACCAGCTCCAGGACTAACTTTATGGTTTAAATCTCAACCCTCACAATCTCAACAACCTAAGCCTCACAACTCACAGAATCAATGCACTAGGCCAGTAGTTGGTACAACAAATCCAAGAACTACAGGGAGCATAATATCTGCTGAGATGATGGCTGCGGCAAGTTCAACAACTGCATCAAGGCTTCAGAAATTTGTGCCAACACCAGGCTTTAGGCCTCCAAGCCTCAGTCCTTCGAAGAAGCTGTGATAATGATATAGGGATTAAAAAAGTGTGTTTCGTTCTTTTGGTATTTTGGCTACTTATTTTAATTTTTTGGCTGCTTATTTAGCTTCTTCAAGATTATGTTTAAGTCTTTCAATTTAGGAACAAATGTTTAAGTCTTTTGATTTAG
Source organism: Arachis ipaensis (assembly GCF_059453495.1). Lineage (NCBI taxonomy): Eukaryota > Viridiplantae > Streptophyta > Magnoliopsida > Fabales > Fabaceae > Arachis > Arachis ipaensis. The sequence goes on along the minus strand of NC_142442.1, from coordinate 119,689,567 downwards.
GGACAAATGTTTTAGTCTTTTGATTTAAAATCATGTTATTGCCCATGAAATGTTGTCTAAACTATGAACCTATAGATTGTTTGTGCAATATCAGCATGAGTATAATACATAAACTTTTGTGCTTTATTTGATATTGGTGAACTTATGGATTGTTGCACAACCAGCAGATTGCATTTACAAATATTTCATGCACAAATTTTTTTGCATATTTAATTCATGGAACAAACTATTAAAAAGATCATAGGAAGTTATTTTCATTTATCTTCAATAGTGTTCAAATATATGATTTCATCCCAAATTATAAATAATCCCAACCAACTAAAGTTAGGACATCAATTTTTTTACAAAATTAACCTGAACAAACAAGCAATCACAACTCCACCAAAAAATACAAAAAATCTACATCCAAAACTCAGACATGTACTTTCACCCATTTTTAATCTACACTTTTCCTATTCGTTCTCTAATCCAATCAACCTATCCTCTAGCTCTTTCACTTTGTCATCCACTGCATTACTCTGTCCTTCAAACGTATTCTGCTTTTGCAACAATACCCCCTTTGACATTGTCTTTCCAGCATACTCATTAAATGAAGCAACATAATCATCTAGCCATGCAAAGAATGAGCAAGGAACTTCTGCAGTCTACAATATGAATTAAGTTTGAGAAACTAACAATGAGTACAAAACTAAACCTAGACATTATTAAACCTATTTGGAATCAACACATTATTAAACCTAACATACCTTGAAATAAGGACAATGAAAGAATAATCTATCCGGATTGTTTTCAGTCTCAGACATGAATAGAATAGCATGAGACCCACAATAACTCTTTGGGGAGAACCATCTCTTCTTCCTCCGAATTCCAACGCTCTCACTTGAGTTCATGTTACAACTCGAATTATCACCTCCAATTCGCAAGTTCATCTTGTCCTAGGGTTTGTCTCCAATTTCGCACCCCAGAACGTAGGAAGAGGTTTAGGGTGCAATCACCCACTAAAATTAGGTTGCATTTCAATATATATATATATATATATATATAAACCAGAAATGGCGTCGTTTTTGAAGAATGGAGGGGGACAAATTGACTCATGTCTATTTTCGCTAACCAACGTGGCACTTAACTGTGAGTAACCCTCTACATCAACACCGGTCACGTAAGACTTTTTCGTCAATTTTGGTGAAGAGTTATAATGGAGGGGCCACCTTGTCTCACTTTTATCAGGAATAACAACGGGGTTAGGTGTAATTTATTGACAGGAATTGCCTTGTCCTATTTTAAAATGGACAATAACCGAGTTAGGTGTTTACTCTTTAATTTAAATTAATTTTGTTTACAAAACTCAAATAAAATATATAAGTTGTTGATAAATTTAAAAATCGTTTGTCAATATTTTTATCATTATTGTCACACTTTTAAATTATTTCAACACTTATTTATATTTATATTTTAAAAAATTATTTTTCTCAGTCTATGATTACCCCAAAAGTTTTATAAACAAAAACAATGTCTCATTCAACTAAGCCACTTCAACTCCATGCAATATCCCAACACATTAATTTCAAAATCGTCGTATGGACAAACAGACGCGACAAAAGCAAATGACGTAACCATCCCTTTTACAGCAATGACACACGGATGAGAACAATGCAAGTTCGTTATTTCTTTCCCTGATACTCCTACTTCTCCTTTTCTTTTTCCAGCAATTGCTCTCTCGCACTTTCTAGAAGTGGATACTAATCTTGTATAAAAAAATACTGATTTACTAAAAAAGAAAAAAAAAACTTCAATTTGGTTGGGTGTAAACCTTTCACACATAAAGGTTCCATTTTTCTTATCCATAACAGCACTAGTTAGTAGTTAGTAATACTAATATGCAACTCCTCTTTTTCTTTTTCTTTGTTTCGGTTCAGCAATCAAATGACATTTAGGTACAACGAAACATGGGTGGCCACCCATTTAAACCCAATTAATAGTGAGTGTGCAGTTGTGGTAGAGCCCAGTATCACATGGGATCCAACGCAGAAAGCCAGCCATAAATTTGTTATTCGTTAACAAAATTTCACTCATTATGAAGAGACAGTACTCATTCATTCAAAAACCAAAGTTTGTGTTGTGTTATGTGTTATGTGGCTTGGTCTCAGTTCAAAAGGGTTATGGCCCCTGACATGTTTCACATGCTGCCTCCATGAATCATTAACAATCAGTGAGCAGCGCAGCACACAAGCCTTTGGATCCTTATCATCCTCTCATGCTTCAAATTCACGTAACACATAATCACTTTACTCACTACTAGTAGTAACCGTTAGAATAGGATACGTGTTCGCATGTGCTCTTTTGTATTGGTCAAGTGTTGACATGTCACATGTGCTTATGCTGTACGATAATAGGGTTTGCTCACATAGTCATAACGGAACTAGTGTAATTTTTATATACACACTAAGAAGAAAAGATGATCCTTCTCGCAATTTATTTATTTATTTGATATTGGAACATTAAGCGAGTTTTACATTAATATTATGTTGTTTTGGTGTAATATGTTGATATGGAAGAATTTAATATCAGAAGAAATTGCGACTAACAATTTCAAATGAAAGACTAATGTTAGATGAAATCGTTACCAACAATTTCAAAATGGAAAAGTTTAGAGTCAGCAACTTTATTAAAATTTGGTGAGCATGTAACCAGCAAAAAAAATGAGTCATTGGATAAAATCTCACACCAATCTCACACTATTAAAATCATTATTGATAGCTATTTGAAGACTACAAATCACAAAAATTATTGACCCTAATACTCCTCTTTAAAAATAATAATAATAATAATAACAATAAACAAATCGTTAGTAACAATTTGTATCTAACTTGTTCCAATTAGCATATGTATGGATGAAAGTCCTCGAAAACTCCACCTGGACTAGTTACGAACGAGTCAAAGAGAGTGGAACCAGGACAAGCACTGGATTTGGCTAAGACTTTTGGACATAGACTAGGAAACCAAGGAAGATTGAATCTCCGAAACCCGGTGTCAAGAAGACGAATGAGAAATTGTGAATGGTTGGAGAGCGTGAAGCTTCACTTTCCTAGCTCCCAAGTCCCTGACAGTGGGTACATTCCGCCACCGCCCTAACCTAGTTCATTGGAAAGGTTTTACTTTCACCTTTAGTTAAATCACGAAACCTTTACAGTTTTTTGGATATTTAATTTCAAGGGATTGGAAAAGATAGTGATATATATTAATATTAGTCCAAGTTATGTTTTCCTATTCCAAAACATAACACTTGTCACTTCATAACACTTGGCTAGCACATATCAATCTTTTCTGATAAATTTTGTCCCACATGAAATTATAGATCACGATTTCATCTAATATTTGTATTTCATTGAAATGGTTAGTTACGATTTTTTCTAACACTAAACTTTCCTATATCAGCGTATTACACCGAAATAACGTAAAACACTCTTAATGTTCCAATATAAAAACAAAAAAGGGCTAAAGCCCTATTCATTTATCACTACAAAATAATTTTAAAAAAGAGAGAAAATATAATAAAATAAACAAATGAGTAACTGTCAAGCAGCATCAAATAAAAAATGATATAATGTCCCACATAACCATGCCTTATTTGGGTAATTGGGTTAGAATAAGACAAGTCGGTTCTTGCTTCCAAACCACAATGATTGGTTTAGGCCAGACAAGAGGCACCGTCTACTTACGATTCCAAATCAAAAGATTTGACATACAAAATGAAAGTGTCTCGTGGTTCCTCAGAAGAGAAACCAAAGCTTCCTAGATATTAAGACAGCTAAATCCATTACCTAAATTTGTCTCCACATCCAAATATAGTTAATGGATTATGACTATTAGCTTTCCCATCATTAATAGGCAAAGTTGAAAGGAAAACAAATTCTTTTAGCTATGATGTAACGATAAGATCCTCTCAGGAACAAATTAATCATGTATATCTTTTTGCTATTACAGAAGTACATAGAATTTCTCGAATATAGTACCATATCGGCTTAAAAATTAGAACAGTTCAACTGACCTCGAGTTTCATCAGCAAACATCTAACCAAGTCACCAATCAGGTAAATTAGCAAAAGACCAATACAAACCTAAGCCACTATTCCCTTCACAAAAGTATAAAGTACATCCTCTGCACCTAAAAACGATCAGCAAATCTTAGACGTAGTTTAAAAATTTGCATTAGATAAGAAATACTTAGCGGGACCAGATTTCAAAATAGCAGAAATTTTAGTGAGACAATCGGCCAATGAATTACTATTACAATTCTCTGTGTAGAGAACAAAATTTCCAGCCAAAACCCAATTCAAGACTTTCGGGGTCGCCCTCTCTTACCGGATTTCACTGGCGGGTCTTTAGTACTACTCTTGTTCGATGCTGGAGCACCACCACGCCCTCTGCCAGAACCTGACTTTTTGGATGCCTTAGCCTTACCCCGGCCTCTACCAGAACTATTTCCACCACGTGACCTTTTTACCTCAGCCGCACCGTTAGCTTCATCCTCACTATTATCACTTTCTTCAACATCCTCTTCTGAGTCAGAGGAATCTTTGGATTTCTTCCTTTTCTTTGAATTTTCAGCCCCCTTGGCACCCTTTTTTGCACTCTGTTTAGCCACTGGAATTTTGATTGTAGACTCATTTTCTGATCAAGAACACAGATAAATGAGCACATTTTATACCTCAACCATATTGTTTTAAAATCCAACTAAGATATATCAGGAAAATCCATGACGCCCTATGATCAGGACACAAACACGGGACCAAAGAAGAGGGAAAACAATTTCCCCTTTGAATCCATCCACTAGATCATATTTTGTGATGCATTCGAGATATGAAAAGTTTTATTAAACCCCGGGTTTGGGAAGAAATACATACGGGACACCCAAGACAAACTTGAATTATTGTAAGTAGCATACCTTCACCAAAAGCTTTGCCATCATAGATATCAAGCTGCAGAAAAATAAGTATGTGAAAAAAAATAGAACTTCTAAAAATATTAACTAAATCAGACAAGCAATGTAGAGGACAGAAAAGCTAACAGAAACCTGATGCATCTCATTCATAAACACACTAAGTATAAATTTAGATACAAACTTACAAGGAGGGGGTAGGGATAACAAAAAAATGTATAGGACATAACATTCATTAATTCTCTAAAATTTATTCTAAGTGCCATGTAGTGTGGATAAATAACACAAACTCCTGAAACCCTAATTTCTGATTTAAGCATCATCAATAGAGACTAAAGCACAGCAATACTCATTCAATCCTTGGAGAACTTAGTATAGTAATCACAAAATAATTAGCTTCTAAGCTACCTGGTCAAGTCGATCAGCAACATTTGTCCTATCAACAATAACCATTGAATGACCCATACCACAAGCAACACTGTTTGAAAAATAGGAATACATTAGGATCATTTCTCATTTCGTTGGTTATTTATATCATAATCATAAAGGGTATCTGGTATATTTTTGTTCAGTTTAACAGTAACTAAAAAGCCACTCAATTTTCAATCTTTTTTTGCCTTCATATAAACTTGAAAATAGGAAACATAATGAAAATAAGGTGGCATTCTAGCCCTATTAATTATTAATGGAAACTGAAGACATTGACTAGAAATAAAAAGAAAACAAACCATATACCTTCATTTAATAAGGCATCATATCATCCATATGAAGCCTTTTTTTATTATAAAGTTTCATGCACTAAATATCTCTTTGCAATTTCAGCATTTTGGCAGCTAAAGGTAATTACAAGACAGAAGACAACCAGTTGATTGTTGACTTCCAGAGAGTAAATATAGAATATGAAGCAGTTCCAAGAGATAGTGACAGAGATAAAAAGGAGTAAAGAACCAAGCCTTACTGCTTACCTCAAAACATGCATGCCCTCAAGTATATCAACCTTTTTGGGGACAGCTGAAGACCTAAAGGGTAAATAAAGGCAGGATTAGAAAAAAGGAAAAAAAAAATTATGAAGAAACGGATATAAAGATAATGCACGGGGGGGAATTTTCATATAAACATACTTCTGTCCAGTGGGCCCATATCCAAGCTCTCCATATTGAGCATGGCCCCAACTTATACATGAGGAATCAGCCCCAACAAAATGGTGCATATTGCCTGAATCCATGCATCGTAAATTCCAGCCACTATTCGCCAAAGCAAACACAGAATATAATGGTCAGAGTAAACGAGAGATATAAGAACCCATATATATGGATTTTATATACTATATATCATTCAAACATGACTTAAAAAATCACAACCTTAAATCCATTAGAGGCTTTGGATACATCCAGTCATCACCAGTGTTTTTTATTTTCCCCCACATGTACAACTGCCCTCCACCTGAAAATACATATTAACGACACTAAACAAAAACCAACCCTGGAAAGTAACCAATCATTTCAAATATGCTGAAGCAGCATTCCATTTTAGACGGGTTTTAATATATGTGTGTGTGTAAGCATAATACATATAATAACAATGTTGTAAACTTGTAATACTGAAGCCGTCCAAAAGGGTGCAGTACTATAAGTAATAACATTGCCTGTCACTTTTCAAAACCAAGCCTTAAATCTTGTAACTTGTAAATGCTCACACTGCCAATGCCATATGACCTATCATTAATCAGTATAATCCATAGTGAAAATTGATGTAGCCATAATTGAACAAGGCTTAATGACTCGTATAAAGAGATATCTTACAGATGATCCATTTACACACACACACACACACACACACACACACACACACACACACACACACACACAAGACAAGGGAATTGAGTTTGTGTCAAGCATACCTGCAGTGCATGCAGAATTCACAGAACCAGCCGAAATAACTGCATCGGGAGGCAAAACATTTCTATTCTGAAAGACATCAATGCGACGAGGGGTCCACTCGTCCTTCTGCTCCCTATGTCCTAGCCTGAACATATTCATAAACTTACTTGTAAACTAAAACAGAATAAAAGTGAAGAAGAACAAAATAAATAAATAAATAAAACCAATTTGAATTGAATCATCTGATTGTTGTGATTTCTTTGTATTTTACAGAACATTGACAACCAGTCTGGAAATTTCTGCACAAACCTTCCATAACCACCAAATCCCCAGCTGCACAAATGGATAATCAACAGTTATAACTTGTTTTACAGAGCTAAGATACTGAACTAAGAAAGTAAAGAATTACTCACGTGTAAACAAAGCCATTCTTATCCACCGCCACTAAACATTCAAAAAAAAATAATGAGTAGATGAAAGAAAAGGTTAAATAATTGAGATCAAGAATGGAAAAACAAGCACCTGTGTGATTTGTCCCACATGCCACTTTGACAATTGTTTCCCCAGACAGAGAAGCAATTGCCCGAGGACGTGGCTGGGGTTCATACACCAGTTTCACAGAGCTGTCCTTGGAATTATACTGCAAGCAAATGCAAAATATGTAAAGCTTTCTGTTCTTTGTTGCACCTTTCATGAAAACATTTACTAGGATAAGCAGAAGCTATGGGAGGATGATAACAAAGATTTTAACTTCTGAGTAGAAAAGAAAAAGTTTAACATTAAATGCTATGTTGCAAGTGCATGGTTTTGTCAGTCACCGGAAAGATGTGATACACAAACACAATTGCAATTTGAGCCTTTATATATTGCATACCATCAGTAGAACAAACAGAAGTATTCAACCACTTGATTACAGTGACCTGTGTCCATGTGTTAAAACCAAAGTAACGACACACATATCTAGCATACCTCATTATCTGTTCCATGTCCAAGCTGTCCGTACTGTGGAAGTCCTGCAGTCCTGGGAAATAAAACAAGGAAATGTTTGAAATGGGTGTCCCAAAACGAGCAAAAAAGGAGAATCATCATGTATGCTAGTACAGAATAAATAAAAAGGATGCAATTTTCATAAACCATACAGTATAGAAGATCCTTCAACAGATGACAACCAAACAGTGAAGTCACCGCCACAAGTAGTATAATTTACTTCAGACACAAGACAGCGAACAGGAGATGACTCAATTTCTGCACAGTGAAGCAAGGAAGAAAATCAGATTACCGCTCTCAGTGAGATGGTGATTCTGAATATTCATAAACAAAACAGAAATGCATAAGCTAAAACTAGAAGGGCAAATCTGTGCAGTTTGGGATCAAATATCATCTTCACCTTGGCGTAACTGGAAGAAAATAGACATGCTACAAATACAACTATACAAACAGTAGCAACAAGTGCAAATAAAAACTACCACCAGGATGAATATAAGTAACTGCAACCATTTCTCTCTACAAGCTACAAAGGATATGGTAACTAAGGAGCATGGAACACACTAACAAACAAACAATAGCTAGCATAAAAAAATGCAGACTTTTAGCATAATACACTAAAAACACTCTACCTACCATTTTTAGCAGAACCCGAACCTAGCTGTCCATGCTTGTTCCATCCAAAGGCTAGTGAATTTCCATCCTCTGTGACAACCACTGTATGGTTCCTCCCTGCTCCAGCTTTGACAATTTTGTATCTTCATCTCAAACGTCAACAAATTTTAGCATAACCATAAATATTGACAGGGAAAAAAACTGCAAATGTAGATACAAAATTAACCTTTATGCAGAAAATGTGCTTGACAAACACTAAACTCAGCATTGTTTTTAAAATTATAGAGTAAGAATATAGTTTCCTTCCTCAAAGTATTCCTCAAATCTTCCCAAACCTCACTATACGCCTATTAACAACCCAAGGAACGATATCGTTAACCCAAGCAAGAGAAGACTTAGTATCATTCTAGTTCAAGCTTATAACCACATATAACACTAAATAAGGAACCATTATAACCAAAAGGAGAGGAAGCAAGGTATCTTCAACTAACTTGGAAAGTTCAGATACCACGGTAGGCCTATCACGCTGAATGGTGTCTCCATGACCCAGTTGCCCTTTCTGCAAAAAAGAAAAAAAGAAAAAAAAAATCTTTTCATCAATCATCATAGTAATGGTAACGCCCTTGTAGTATCCTTGGGCACTCAAGACCCAAAAACAAATCATGAAATTTAAAATATCATATCCTCACCTCATTTCGGCCCCATGTATAGCAACGCCCTTCAACATCAAGTGCTACACAATGACAAGAAGCTGCATTCATTCAAAGATAATGATAAGAAGAAGAAGAGAAAGAATTAACAAAACAGTAAGTAACAAGATTAAAGTAACAGTAAATTTAAAACGAACGAGGAGTGAGTTTGAGGGAAAATATAAAAGGAGTGGTAAGAAAGTAACTTACCGCAACCAGAGGCAACGAAGCGAATGTCAACGCCAACAAGAGGACGGAGGCGCGTTGGAGAGACGAGGTTACCGTCGACGGAGCCTTTGCGACGGCCAACGACATCCCAGCACGTGCCGCCACAGAACAAGAGCTCTCCACCTTTGACGACCTCGTTCTCCCCCTCGGTGGCCTTCTTCTCCGCTTCCGTTGCAGACATTTCCCGTTCACTCCGGCGAGAGCAACGGTCAACAAATTTTTTGGTTCAAATACAAAAAAAATGGTAGATCCAACGGCTAGTATTCAAAATCCGAGGCACCAAGTGGCGGGAAAAGATCAGAATGGGGGAGAAGGGTTAAGGAAGAGCTCTCTCTGCGTTTGCGGAGTGACAGTGTGGTGAATGAAGAAAGCAAAATGCGAGATGAAACCCTAATTCATTTTTACAAAGGTACTGAAATAGAAAAAGAGCTACCCTATACTATTAGATAAAATAAAAAGAGAAGATTGTCTTGAGGTTTTCGAGAGTAGCAACTAGCAACAACTCAATACTTAATCTATTATTGTTATATATTTGTCTATCTAATATCTATGATTAGGATTTAGTTTTTTTTTTTTTTTGTCCCACGGTATCCAATGTTTCACAGATAAAAGATTAATTTATTGTAGATGTAAATTTTATTTAGAGGTAATTGATAGCTAATGAATTATTACATGCACGAAATAAAATTTAAACATTAACACTTATTTAAATGAATAAATGAACTAATAATACTCAACCAATTCAAATTATTTAGAATTTAATTTCTAATTTTATATTTAATTCATTATATCCAATCCAAAAATACATAAATCAAAAATTTTTCCTTCAATTATTTTTTGTATAAAAGTCAAAAGAGGTTTATTCAATTAGGATTTTGCTTTCAATTATTTCATTTGGAGTCAAATTTGTGAGGTTATTAATTATATTGGTTATAAACCTATTAAAAAATTGGAGTAATAATTATAATTAAATTATTATTCGGATAAAGAAATCTTAATAAAAAAATAATAGCTGCGATATAAATATGTATTATGTAAATAATTAAGTTAAATATTTAAATAATCTAATAATTTTTAACTATTTTTATGTGAATATTCACCTTATAATTATTAATATATAAGCATACAAAAAATTTTATTTTTTATTTAATTGATTTTTAAATATTTTTAAACTAATAATGAATAAAAAAATTCTCCTTAGCCTTTGATTTAATAATTATAGAATTGTATGGAAGTATGATAAACAAGAAATTTTTTCTACTAACTCATTTGTGCAGGTGTTGCAGGTGGAAATAGCCCCGGAGGATATATCAAGCTACAGTTTTACAAGGACCATTTGGAAAGGCCTTGTCCCACCCAGAGTAGAGTTGTTTGTCTGGTTTGTCCTGATTGGCAGAGTCAACACCAAGGAGAGGTTAAGTCGGCTTGGAGTCATACACCAAGGAGATAATTTATGTGTTTTATGTAACAATGGTGTGGAATATGGCCACCATATATTTCTTGGTTGCAGTTTTTCTTGGCAGGTATGGTGTGCTTGGTTATCATATGTTGGAATGCAATGGGTGTGTCCAGGTGCAGTAAAGGAGCACTTTCAAAGTTGGACTGAGAACTCAAAAACAAAACAAGAGTGCAAGCGATGGATGGTGTGCTTCTGTGCGATCATTTGGAACATATGGCTGGAACGCAACCGGAGGATTTTTCAGAACAAAGGGAAAGGGGTTGAGGAGATTATCAACTTATCCTTTCTGAATTATAAGGAGTGGCTAGGTGCTGACCCTTTCTGTTGTTGATGGCAATGCCGGAGATGACAAAGGGATTTCTATGTTGGCTTTTATTCTGGTCTTTTGCTTTGCTTTGCTTTTTCCTTGATACATTTCTTGCTCCACTTGTTGTGTTGAGCTTCTCATTCAAAAAAAAAATACTTAGAGACGGATCTATTCAATAAATTATGGGAGCAAGTGCCTTAACTAGTATTGTTAAAAAATGTTATAAAATATATAATTATGTATATACGTTGTCACGGTTTTAGACACACTCCAATACTACCATATTAGTACTCGGACTTACTCAACTTCTTAAACTAAGATCAAGTCAGTCTAACCCTCAATATTTAGCAAAAAACCTCAGAACGGAAGATAATACAAGAGAAAGAAAGTTTTTATGGAAAAAACACTATATTACTCAAGTATTTGTTACAAATGACTCATGTACCCAAATTCTAACTCTCACCCCTATTTATAGCTATCCACCTCCTCAATGGATGGTTAGAATTAAATCCAATCAACGGTCTAGATTGATCATTTAGGACTTTCACTACAAATATCTATCATACCATATTTCTCTAAATACTTCTAGATTATTCCATACTACCACTACAGCAGAGGCGAAACTTAGCGGCGCTTTTTCTCCCTTTAGCGGCGGTTTTAAACCGCCGCAAAATAAATTGCCGGCGGCAATGGAGACCACCCTGGTTATGAGCGCTGGGAGTGAGTTCAGCGGCGGTTTTCAGCAACCGCTAGTATAACCGCCGCAAAATTTGAGTGCCACGATTGTCATCTTGTTTGTCAGCGGTTTTAAAATCGCCACGAATCAATTCAGTTTTTGCAAGTTTGAATGAATTTTGCGGCTATGTTATAACCGCCGCATTATAGAACTGGTTTGTGTACATCTTTACAGGCGGTTGCGAACCGCCGCAATCCCCAATACAAGTGTCCTATTTTTTTAGACTTTTTGGCGGTTTAAAACCGCCGCCAAGTTAAGAAAAAAATTTAAATAAAAAAAAGAAATGCAGAATTTGGGTTTTTATTTATGAAATCACATAAAATTTTCTTAAATATTATCAAGTTTTGTTCCTTGGATTTCTAATTATTTTAGGAGTGATTGTATTCAGAGATAGAATCTAAACTTGTGACAAAACCAGAAAAATATCCACAAACAAAAATGTATTTATCAAAATATCAACAAAATAGAATCTCTTGTTAAGAGTTGCATAGTCTACTTAAAAAAAAGTATGCGTCAATCCAAAATAATTTCAATCCTAAAGTACTATTTTCTACTGTATCATTCCATTGAACACATCCCTGCAGCAATCTCTGGTGGCAGCTCCTCACCTTGCCGTTGAAAAAGATAAATCAATGCACTCTCCATTACCTTTATCCTTTTCTTGTCTGCTGCTACTTCATCTTCCATCGCCTTCCTTTTCAACTTCTCGGCTTCCAGTTCTGTATGTAGTTCATTTAACTTCCTTTGCGTCTCCTCTACTTGGACTCTGTTTACTGACGGTTGCAAATTTGTACCAAAGAGTTGACTAGGAGTCGGTCAAAAACCCACTCCACGCACTCTACCTGGTTTCTCCCTTCCGAAAACCTGAGTAATGGAATCATTTTGAGACAACGCTCTAGAAGACTCATCCTGTTGCTCAATCTCCAGAAGTCTTTCCTACAGACATAAAACAACAACATGGATCTGATTCAAGTACATTCAACTTAATTAAAACTTAAACTGAGTTTATATTTGAGGCACACGATAAGCATAAGCATGCATAAGGATATACATCTGAAGTGAGAGCAGAGAATACTTTTGAATGGATTGGATTCCAGTTCTATCACAAAATCAATTTGAGGAACCACAAGACACCCAAGTACGCTATAGTCTTCATCATTCAGAACTCCCTGGATTCCAAGACGTATACTATTCTTCCTCTATTACTAAACTTGGATTCCAACCTTCTACTGTTCTCTCTCTATTACTAAACTTAATACCTATTACACGCTCTCAGATTATCGCTCATTTAAGTAAATGTATAAATACATAAATAAATAAATAAAATGGGCAAAGAAATAATTCAATACTAGTATTCTAGTAATATTGATAATTGCTCCTAATCATGTGTTACATATATATTTTGAATCAAATAATTAGAGCTGTTAAAAATTATTATTCATAAAGCACTTAACAAAATTTATGCACAAATAAAGAACCTTTTCGGTCATTCAGTTATTTTGTAAATTAATTGAATCCTTCACATGTAACAACTTTATATCATAGTATAAGCGTTGGAACCAAAAAACTTATTTGTAGACATTGAATAAAAAGAAACCCACAACATATTTTCAGCTCAGCACACAAGGAATGGGCAACTAAGATGCAGCAAACTATGGATGCATTAGATATCATAATTTTGATGACTAATCATATTAAGCTGTACTTACACCAATTTCTCTTGCCTCATCATTAATATAAGAGACATCCCTTCTTTTGTGAACCTTGATCCACAACTCTCCTCTACCGACTATCCTTCCTTCTTGTTCTAACTGAAATAATAAAGTTTAATCCATCACCGAAATCCACGCAATCAGGGAGAATGTAGACACAGAGATAGTCCAATGAGTGAATTATGCATGACAGTACAAAACTGAAGAGTGAAAAAATAAGTACACTACCTCTTCTTCCCTTCGCCGAGCCAGGCTTTTCGAACCTCCAGTGTGGGTATACAGCTGTTTTGATCGATTTATCGCATTTTTCCTTCACTTCTCCTATTGGACCATCAGAGATAAACGGGGATTAGAAACTTTTTTAAAAAAGATACAATACAAAGGTGATTGTACTATATTATACCAAAATTAATACTATTTTTACCTTCGTCTCAGGTTTGGCGCGATAATCAAGGTACCATCTCCAGTGATCTCGATCAATTCCCGGTGGACAGTTTTCAATATTTTCTTCGGTCGACAATGTTGGGTCGTAGCAATCATCAAACAACCTCAGCCTTGTATCTTTCCAGGACTTTCCCATACTTTTCAAAATATTTTTTCTTATAACTCCTTCACTATCTTCATCAAACTGAAACATTTGCTGCATAAATGACACGATTTGTTAAAAATATTTGTCGGAATATTTCCTGGTCAAGGAGTTGGTCAAAGGTAGCCACCCATTACAAAAACATCTTTTAGCATTAAAGGATAAATCACTTAAGCTGCACCAACCGACATGAACCCAAAAAAATGGAGTAAAATATATCTATTGACTCAAATATAATACTGATTAAAAATGGGCACAAGGCATTGAAAATTGTATAATGTCATTAATAGCAATCCATAAGCCAACAAATTAAAAAGAAAATATGCCAACTCAGCTCTTAAGAGTACACACAAGTTTGTGAATAAAATCATCTTCTCTACGAAACAACGGCTGCTGCAAATGAGATAGAAGTCTCGGCACTCTAATTTTCCTGATAGGCCAAAGACATAGAACCATTAGAACAAGGACAATAAAAAGATGTGAGTGTAAGAAGACTTGAAGGAGAAGTTACGGCATTGTGAAGAACCAGTTAAATCTAAGAGCTTTATATCAGAAGATAAGTTGTAAAAAAACTAAAATAAGTCGATATAATCATCCCATTGTAGTATTTTTAAAATATGAGCTACATGCTTGATGGCCGTCTCTTGTCAGCCGCAGGCCTTCGACATCAAATTCAGGTAAGGTAGTCATAGAAGCTTGTGGGTGAAGGTCGACCTCACAATATTCAAAATTCTCGCCCATGTCAAACAAATCTCGTGGCTTCACATGGAATACTACACTCCAACCATTGTCCACCTCATCCTCCACGTAGAACACAAGACGTGCCTCAGAAGTCAGGATGTATGGCTCATCATCTTCTCGATCACCGGTGTGAATCGGAGTGGCAAAATTGACACAGGTGTGGCCCAACACGTCCTGTCGTATGCCTCTACCCGACATGGTGTCTGCCCAAAGACATTTGAAAAATACTACAGTGAATTGACCGCTGTAATTTAGCTCGATGATGTCCACTAGTCTCCCGTAGTACGAGACACCGCCAACAGCAACATTGGCATCCCGTTTACTTGCATAACTTCTAGTATCTGAAGTGACATAAACCCCGTTATTCTGTATTTTCATCCCTTCCTCCCTCGATATGGTTATAAATTTAAATCCATTGACGTTGTAAGCCTGGTAGCGTCTGGCCTGAGGCAGGGAACCGCAAGCAAGCCATTGCAACTCGTTCGAATGATTGGTGCTTCCAAATGGGACCTGGCATTGAACCATTAGAGCCAAAAAGTATCAAAGGGTATTAGAATCTATGGATAGTAACGAATACCTTATGACTGAACTAGTTGAGAAATTCTCTGTGCATAACACTATCTATGTGAGACTAGGATTCGGTTCTACTTCGCAGTTTTCTCTTTGTGATAGCTCTGTACTCACTATGCATACAATAAGTTTGATCAAGTTCAATACTATCACTGCCATATTGGCTGATGGTATAAATTTAAAACTCAGGCTCTATACTTACTCCAAGAATTTCTCTACAGTGCCGCAATTGACAAGTACATGACGATGTGCTTAAAGCTTTTCGGTTGCTGTTAGAGTAAAAAATGAAGATGCCCCGACCGCCAGGATCATGCTGGCATTCTCGCTCGGCCGGTCGTCAACACGCGTCGGTCGGTTGATCCTAGTCTCGACATTATCTAGGTATCTTGAACAGAATGTGAGAATCTCCTCGGATAAGTAGTCCTCTGCAATCGATCCTTCAGGTTGTGCCCTATTACGCACATACTGTTTGAGACGACATAGGTACCTTCGAAAGACAACATATAAATTTCTAGATGATAGCTATTCTAATAAAACAGTTCGTGAAAGCTTAAGTTGATCTTTACCTCTCGATTGGGTACATCCACCGGTAATGCACTGGACCACCAAGACGTACCTCGTCAACTAAATACACCATTAGATGAACCATGACTGTGAAGAAGGAAGGTGGAAATATCATCTCCATGTGGCATAGAGTATGGACCACACGATCCTGAAGGAGAGGAAGTTGTTGAGGATCTATGGATTTACTGCATATTAGTCGAAAAAAGGTTGATAACTCAGCCAGGACGACGGTCACTGTGGTTGGCAATACGTGTTTTGACGCAATTGGCAATAGATGTTCCATCAGAATGTGGTAATCATGACTTTTCAACCCGAATAACTTGCGATGTTTTAAATCAACGCAGCGAGAGATGTTGCTAGAGTACTCGTCAGGAAATACCACATTCTTGATAGTCCTAAGAAAGACATCCTTCTGTGGATTCGACATGGTAAAGACCGCAGCGGGATACTTTTCACCTTCAAGTGGCCACATATCTTGCCTGATTCCCATCAATTGGAGATCTTTTCGAGCTTTTAGGTGGTCTTTGGATTTACCGCTCTCGTTCAACATGGTGAAAACAATGTTGTCGCACACATTCTTCTCTATGTGCATCACGTCAAGGTTGTGACGTAAATCGTTGTTCTCCCAGTATGGCAGATCAAAGAATACACTCCTCTTTTTCCAGGAAGACTCGTCTTGCATCACGGTTTGCTGTCCGCGCCTTCTTTTGCCGCCCACCGCTTGCACCTTGCCCTGTGCGACGGGCACACCTTCTAATTGTCTCAGGACATCCCTGCCAGTTAATTTGGTAGGTAGGGATCTATCCTCTACCTTGCCATCAAATCTAATCCGGTCCTGTCTATATCTGTGATCGTGATTCAGGAAGCTACGATGACCCATATAACACCATTTCTGACTGTAGGTGAGTCGCCTAGTCTCGGCGTCCAAATTACACGTGGGGCAAGCTCTCACACCGTACATATTCCAGCCGGATAAATTGCCCAAGCCAGAAAAATCGCTGATAGTCCACATCAACGCAGCACGCATCTTGAATGTTTTCTTCTCACTAGCGTCGTAGGTATTAACACCGGCCCACAACTGCTTCAACTCATCGATAAGCGGCTGTAGGTATACATCTATGTCATTGCCAGGCATTTTAGGACCGGAAATAATTATAGAGAGAATAAAGTTGGTTTGTTTCATGCAAATCCATGGGGGTAAATTGTATGGAATAAGAATCACTGGCCATATTAAGTACTTTGAACTGAGGTTTCCATAAGGATTGAAGCCATCACTGGCCAAGGCTAAGCGAACACTGCGCAGATCACCAGAAAAGTCAGTATATCTCATGTCAAATGCTTTCCAACCCTCGCCGTCTCTAGGATGCCTCAAAGAACCGTCAGAGTTGGTTCCTCTCTTGTGCCACAACATGTCCACAGCTGTATTGCTTGACATGAATAATCGCTGTAACCGTGGGATCAAAGGAAAATAACGAAGAACTTTCGCCGCCTGAGGTTTACCATTCTTCTTGACAACGGTGTTGATCCTTACTAAAGAATTCTTCCTGGTCTTTTGCTTCCACCTAGATGCTCCACACCGCTTGCATCTAGACAGGTCGTGGTCAGAACCCTAGAATAGCATGCAGTCATTCAGGCATGCATCTATCTTCTTGTACTCAATACCCAGCTTTTTTATGATCCTCTTGGCATCGTGCAAGGTCTTTGGAATCCGTGCATGCTCAAAGGCATCCCCCAATAGCTCTAGAATTAGTCTAAAAGCCTTGTCGCTCACTCCGCACATGCACTTGATATGGTACAGCCTCACTAAGAAAGACAGCTTCGAGAATCTTGAGCATCCCGGATATAACTCCTGCTCGCCGTCCTTAAGCATGTCTTGAAAGGCACGAGCCTCGTGACTAGGTTCATCAGATAAGTACGGCAACCCATCCGTAACGTCTCCAACATGCCCATCCATTGAGTCTTCATCCTCACTCTGCAGTCCCGTCAAATTGAATGCGTCGTGGACCATGGCTTGCATTTGATCTCCTGAATTTATAGTGTGATCTAGTTCTTCCCTACCGCTGGGTCTCTCGTCTATGATCCTCTCACCGTGATGTAACCAAAAGGTATAGTTAGGGAGAAATAGTTTCATCAGAAGATGGTCGTATGCATCTTCTCTAGTCTGGAAAAACTGGAACCCACACATAGGGCATGGACAATGTATCATCCCATCGGATGATGCATTGACAAATGCAAAGTCAAGGAATATATTCAGTCTATCCCTATATTCTACACTACCTCGTGGCTTTGTAATCCAGCTCTTATCAATGTCTAAGTAAATGAAATAGCACATACAAATAGATAATTAGTAAAAAAAGACATAGAACTAAAAAAAACCAAATAAAAAATGGGGTGTGTGTCAGGTGAACCAATAACAGTCTATCACAATTATGATATGGGAGAGTACCATACGTAATAAACTTGACAATATATTACAAGCAAAACCATGTAGGGAACAATGCAATAACTCAAAACGGAAACAGAAACAAAGTTGATTGCATCCCAGATAACATGAAGAACAGGAAAGGTATTGGAAAGGAGGCTTACTCATGTTTAAAATTCTGTGCTTTCTTAAAAGAATACTGGTAGAAAGAATTGCTGGTTCCAGTTCCAAAAAATGAAAAGATAAAGAAAAGCTACCTTAAAAATTGAAAAAGAAACCAAGAATAACTATTAAATTTAAAAAATAAATAGGTCAACAAACATAACTAAATAATGATAATATACAGTGAATAGAATCTTTAAAATATCTCAAAAATGGAAGACAAAATAATATTAAAAGTTAGAATTAAAAGACAGTTAATAAAAAGGGGTTAAAATAACAATTATACCAGATGGAGGATAAGTTTATAAAATTTAAGGATATATTACTCCTTGTATGCTTATAAGAAGGTCTTATTATAGTTCCTCTGCCATAATTGTCTTCCACCGTGTAAATAGAATAAATAAGTTCAGTGAAAAAGAATAAATTATTAACCCCTGAACTCAATTTCAATATATCGAAAAAATCACTTGTAACATGTTTTGAGAAATCAATATTGTTCCTTTACTTGGAAAAAACTGGGCAAACAAAAAAATTTAGTTTTGAGTGATGGAAAGGGAGATGCTATAACATTAATAATTATAGTAATAATGATAAAGAATATAAATAAGTTCTTTTGATATTTTGGCTTCATTTGCATTGTAACAGGAAACTGTATTACCCAAGAAAGAAGTAGAAAGAGGATACTATGGTCAAGCGAAATAAATTGAAGTCAATAAAAATAATGAAACTTTATAAGTAAACACGCAGAGTCCATAATATCTCCATTATTTTTCATACTTGGAAAAATGCCCAAAATCCTATCTTATGTAAACCAAGTTCTCTATCAATAATTAGTATATAAACCAGCCAAGCTAGCTTGCTGCGGAAACTAGTTAAGCACTACTTTCAAGTTTCACATAAATAATAATACAAAGGAAACCTCTATATTCTGTTGCAAATTTTGTTGAACATAACAGGTACCAATCAGTCAAACTAAAAATGGAATAAAGACTCATGTATCTATATGTTTGTTAGAACTTAGTAACTCCTATTGATCTCAATATTTCATTCATTAGTCAGAGTTTTTGGGAATTAGAATGTCACCAAATATACTATATTATCAACTATCCAACAATCACCAAAACTCACATAATATTGCTTATTTCACTTTAATAATATTACTAATAATAGGCAAAAGATGCAGTGGTGAAAAGTTGTCAATGCAGGTAAGTATTGGTTATAACATATTTACAATATTATGGTTACATCAGGCTCAAATCCTTCTTATTATAATCATTTTCCTAACTAGGAGAATGATCAATTTCACTACTCACATATGCAAAAGATGAATGGATGCAATATTAATAAATCAAATTTATCACTATGGATTCAAATTTCCAAGCTTAGAGGCAGACCATAGATGCAAGATAGAATGCAAAGAGCACAACGGAAATCATTATGAAAACTGTAGCGTTTGTTTGTATTTCCAGTTCTGTACACGCACCTAAAAGGAATGAGGACAACCACTTTGCATTTATATATCAGGATTAGCCCAGAACCTTGTAACTAGATTAGTCTATTTAATTTCACACTTTAAAAGCAACATACACAGGGAGGGAGTTCAGTGATGGTTCAAAGTCTAATGGGATTTTCTTTTCTCTCATCCAAAATATTGCTTGATTCAATCCAACTCACACGATTACCCTTTAAGTTCAACTAACTATAGCCGGTTTAAGAAGGCAATATAAATTTGATGATCAATCGTAAGAAAAAGGGGAGGAAAAAAGCAACAATGAACAATCAATTGAGCATCAAAGAATCCGTAAAATTAAATCAATCCAATGGTATCAACATGCTTTTATGTTCACTCAAACCACTCAACTTTGTTTCTCAGCTCCACATTCATCACATAAAGCGAAAAGTACTCTATCTGTCTACACAATAAGAGATTGACTCAAGAGTGAGAGATAGACGATATTAACGTGAACCAATCAAGTCTCCACACTGAATATAAAAATTAACAGAGAAATTCATCCTTGATGATCATGGACAGAGGTATTATACTCTAATTTTTGTTATCTTTTGGAAGATAAACTTGCAATCTGCTAATTAATCGTACTGAATGAAATCCCTAACTCAAAACAGCTTCAATTAACCATAATTTATAGAAGATATAGACAAATACATGTTCAGAACTTTGAACCAATAATGAAAACCAGAAGAAAAGCTCAATGTGGAAGAACAAACCAGTGAAAGGGGGAGGCAGCGATAGCTAAGATTCGCGCACGGTGGACGAGGGTGTCACAGTTTCACACACTACCGATGAGATGCTCAATTTCGTCGCCGGTGATAGAACCACGGTTGGCCGCTGCGCGATTCGACAGCCAACACAAAAGCGCCGGGTGGAGCAGATGGTACGCGGCTCTGCTCCCGCTCGTGTTTGGCGCGCTACCAAAATCAAGTGACGGGTTTCTGCAAAATTGAGGGGAGGGGGGTTTCAATTAATGGCAGTAAGGTAAAAGGGAGAATTGAATTAAGGAATTGAAACTCACCTAGCGGCGTTTCTGGGTGTACTCGCGGGTAGGTTGCGCCAGAGGGAGGTTAGGTGCTCTTCGCGCCTCTGCTCGTGCTTTCGTTTGTGCCAAGAGGTTAGGTAAAATCAGGAGGGTTGAAGATATATACACCAAATTTGCAGCGGTTCGGACTACACGGCCGCTATCCAGGGGCGTTTAGCGGTACCTGCCAGACCGCCGCTGACCTCTGCCGGGATCTTCTCAACTAGCAGCGTTTTTGTCTAGGGCCGCTGTTTCTCCGCCGCTAGGCTCCGCCTCTGCTGTAGTGTACTCTTTATACTTCTGTATACATCTACACTCTAGAATACTTTATGACCTTCTAGAATATTCTAGAATCTTCTAGAGTATTCTGAGACCTTCTAGGACATTCTAGAACGTTTCGAAATCATATAGAGCATTCTCAAACACTCTAGAAAACTATACAAACACCGTTAAATTTAACCTTCTAAAATTTACCGTGACATTCTCCCTCACCTATTGCGCAGACGTCCTCGTCGCGTTCTGTTCATGCGCTATAGGTGTTCTTGACATTGCCACAAATCTTCACAAGCTTTCAGCTAGTTTTGGTTATCAGGAGCCCTTTCCACTTGATCAATTATTAGATACTTGGTGGTACTCCCCTGCGTCTCACAATGTGATTAGCTAAGATCTCTTTGATTTCTTTATCAAAGGATCTAATCACTAAGGGCGGAACACGATTCGAGTTACATCTACTTGTTCCTCTCGGTGTCCATGATATAATTTAAGCATACTCACATGGAAGACAGGATGGATCTTCATAGAGGGAGAGAGTTGTACTTTGTAAGAAACCTCCCCAATGCGCTCAATAATCTCAAATGGCCGTTCGTATTTGCAGATTAAGTCCTTATGGACCTTTCGAAAGTCTTTGAATTGTTGTGGAAGAAGTTTAATCATTACTTTGTCTCTCACTTGATAGCTTGCATGCCTCCTCTTCTTATCTATCCATTTTTTCATCCTCTTTGTGGCTTTGTCGAGGTAAAAACGAGTGACATCTACTTGTTCTTTCCAAGACTTAATCATATAATAAGCTTCAGGGCTCTTTCCTAAGTAAGAGAAACAAAGAGTGTGGTGTAAGCGGCTATTGTCCAGTCACAATTTAGAACGAACTTTTTCCTGTGGACTCGTTCCTTTGTAGATTGTATGAGAATTCAGCAATGTCCAAAAATTTTGTCCAATTCTTCTGATTAGCGCTTACTAAATGTCTCAAGTGACCCTCGAGTAAGGCATCACTCTCTCAATCTACCCATCGATTTGAGGATGGAAGCTTGTTGAAAAATGAAGCTCCGACCCAAGGAGTTTGAACAACTCTATCCATAATCGTCCTGTAAAGCGTGGATCTTGATCACTAATGATGCTCTTAGGCAATCCCTAATACTTCACCACATTCTTGAAGTTATATTTTTAAATTTTTACTATTAAATTTAATCTCACAAAATAATAAAAATTCTTTTATTAAATTTCATATATATATATATATATATATATATATATATATTCATATTTTAGGTCAAATTTAGAAAAGATGATAGTACTATTTAATCTTTTAATTAAGTCATTTTTGTTAGGTAAGAGATATTTTATCCATTTTAAGGTTTTATTTAGAGGCTTGTAATTAATTATTAATTTGGGAGCTCCTCTTTTGATTTCTAAGGCATTATATAAAATCCTCCACAGTTCCAAGGAGATTTTGATAGTCTGATTAATCCTTTATCTAAATATTCTTGGATTTCTTTCTTATAATATTTCAAGAATTCTTTATTCATTTGGATAGGCTTTGCCTTAATGGAGATATCTTTTTCATTAAAATTATCTTCGTATGTTAGGAATACTTCATATAATTTTCCATAATAAAAAGCTTTTGGGTTTAGATTATACAAGTCTTTTTTAATCCTATCTTCTAACCTTTTTATTATGATTTGGGTTTTTTGAATTTTTAGTAGTTGTTATATTCTTTTATATATAATCTCTTAATTTAAGAAATTAATTTGTTTCTTTTTTTTCTATTATATTAAGTTGGGAGATAGCTACTTGTTATAATAAATTTAGCTTTCTTCTCTTTGGTTTCTGTATGAACTCAAATAGGATCGACTGGTTTGGTATGCAATAAGTGGTTACCCCACCTACATCTACCATAAAAAGATATAGTAAAAGTGTGAAGGGGTTACTTAATATAACTTGTTGGGATATTTTTTTTGTTAGAAAAAAAGTAGTTGAAAAGTATACTTTGTCTTTACAAATTTTTGCTATAGAAATCTTGTAATTTATGGTCATTCTATCATTTTCTACTTTGATAATAGTTTCAGTTATTTTTTTATAGTACTTAGTAGGTATTAATACTTTTTGTATACAGTTTACATATGCTCCTAAGTCTACCATAGCTGTAAACTCAAAATTTTCTTTTTAAGTATACCACTTTTGATTAATAAGTAATGCTAGTTCATTAATGTAATTTTATGGAGTTATAACCTCTTCTTCTTCTATTAATTTTAATCGTTTTTTTTTTTTGTAATTTTACTATATTTTCTCCTTCTAATTTTAGTATTCTATAGTCAAGGAAAATGTCCTATTGTTTTAATTCAGAAATTTTGAGATTTAATATTTTTATTTCTTCTTGTAAATATTTTAAAGAAGTCTCTTCCTTAGAAATCTTAAATCTATTATATATCTCTTTAATTTCTACTGGCCTTATCTGTTCTTTGACTTGTTCTTCTTTTCTAATCAGATCATTTAATTGGAATATGAATTTATCTTTCAAGAAAGAATCTTCTAATTTATCTATTATAGATATTAAAGTACTCGTTTGTTCTCTGGTTAATGTATTGATTAACTTTTCTTGAGCTCTCGTAATTATATTTAAAGATTTTATACAGCTATCATAATTATATATTTCTGGTCTTAAACACGAGTCTTCTTCTTCTAATTCAGAAGAACCCGAAGATGGTATATCTAACTATTGTATGAAATTACCTGAATCATCAGAAGAATACTCTTTTTCTATTTCAATTTCTGATTCACTATAAATTAGTATAGCAGCTAAAACTTTTCTTACTTCTTCATTACTAATTTTGTTTATTTTTTTCTTCTGTTTTGTAGTTGTTGACCTGGTTTTTTACATTTCCAATAGACTATGTGCTTCTTGTCACTTTTCTTTTTACTATTTCATTTTTGTTTTTTCCTATAATTTTCTTTTGGCTTATTTCCTGTTGTATAAGGTTCTCTAGATTGATACCTATACTTGTTTCCATAATTCTTTATATTTCTTTTCTTAAAGATTCTATTTTGGTTGCTAGGTACTTTTTTAGTGGTAATGCCATACCATTGACAAAAGTTTTCTAATTTTTATAACATCCTACTACACAGAGCTTTACACCTAGGATGTAAAACAGAGGTGGCGAGGCGCTACGACCTCTAAAATAATATATATATAAAGCAAAATCGCAAAATATAAAAGCTCATCGCTCATAAATAACGTAACTTGCGTGTGTGTATATATATATATATATAGTATAATAATTGAAAAGATATAATATACGAGGAGTCTTGAAGAAAAGGTAAAGCAAAATCGCAAAATATAAAAGCTCATTGCTCAGAAATATAAAAGCTCATCGCTCATAAATAACGTAACTTGCGCGTGTGTGTGTATATATATATATATATATAGTATAATAATTGGAAAGATATAATATACGAGGAGTTTTGAAGAAAAGGTAAAGCAAAATCGCAAAATATAAAAGCTCATTGCTCAGAAATAACGTAACTTGTGTGTGTGTGTGTGTATATATATGGAAAGTAAGAGTAGAAGTTCAAGATACAAAATATCAAGCTCCGGACTCAGCCTGCGAAGCTAAGGCTGGCCAGAGAACATATACATACATACATACATATATATATATAATCCATAACCCAAAATACATAAAAGCAACCCTAGTTCTCCATAAACCTCTATGAGGTATAAAAGTAAAACATATTTACATAGGGAGAATCTATACATACATACATACATACATACATAATGAAACAGAACAAAAGTATGATCCCAAAAAGCCCACTTTGCTGCAGAGAACTCCAAACGCCTAGCGAGGTGCCTCTCGACCTGCATCTGAAAAACATAAATATCCTATGGGATGAGAACCAAGGGTTCTCAGTATGGTAAAAGTGCCACATAGATAAGATATAAGGTCTTGGTAATACCAGAGGCAATTCTAGAATGTCGACACTCAAATTATAAAACTTAAGAATTAAAACTGAAAACCATAAATAAGGGTGGTTTTTGTAGGATTCCTAAACTTAACCAAATACTATCCAAAACCCTCAATTCTCCGCCTTTCCTCCAATCCTCCAACTCCCAGTGAAATCATAGATAGACAAAAGGCAAAGCAAGCACAGGTAGAATACAAATATAGTAGGTAATGATGAGCGGATATTTTATACGCTTTTTGGCATCATTTTCATATAGTTTTTAGTATGTTTTAATTAGTTTTTATTAATTTTTTATAGGTTTTAGTGTTAAATTCACATTTTTGGATTCTATTATGAGTTTTTGTATTTTTGTAGAATTTCAGGTATTTTCTGGTTGAAATTGGGGAGCTGGAGCAGAATTCTGATTCAGAGACAGAGAAAGCACTGCAGATGCTGTCTAGATCTAACATGTCTGCATTCGGAAGAGCTTTTCTGGAGCTACAGAAGTTCAAATGGAGTGCTCTTAATGGCTATAAAAAGCTGACTTCTAGAGCTTTCCAGAAATATATAATAGTCCATACGTTGCTTCGGATTAGAAGGACCAAAATTGGCGTCCAACTCCAACTTCCTGCCCCCTTCCTAGCGTCCAGCGCCCAAGAGCAGAGACCGGCGTCTAAACGCCCAATGAGGACCCCCTAGCCAGCGTTTCATGCCTAAGAAGCCTCAAAGCATGTGGATCTCATCAAAGCTTAGCCCAAACACTCACCAAATGGGCGCCAGAAGTGGATTTTAGCACTAAATAAACTGTTTTACCCTTACTAGTCATCTGTTTAGTATTTAAAGTGTATTTTACATAATCTATAGACATCAACGCATACCATTCAGCATATTTTCGTTTATTCTATTGTATTTTCTTATCAGTATGAGTTTTTAAACCTCCTAGGTTGAGGGGAGGAGCCCTGCTGAGTCCTATGAATTAATAAAAGTATTACTATTTCTATTCGATCCGTGTTTGATTAATTCTAAGATGTATATTCAATTTTCATCGTGGTTAATATGATGATCTAACAAATTATCTCTGTTCATCACACTAAGATGAACGTGCCTGACAAACACCTGCGTATACTTGGGTTCATAATGCGTCTTTCACCGGACAATGACGAACCAACAGCTATGTTTATACATCTCTTAGACGGCTAATCCACGACTTCATTGAGGACTTCTCAAGACATCAGTTTAGCCAATTTCTGGGGAGATTAGAGTCTCTGTGGTAGAGGCTTGAACTAAAGGCGCATCATTCCTCCTATCCGGAAGATTCGACCTTGTCTGTGGTGCTTTAAGCAGGATCATCAAGGAGAATGAACTGTACGAGCTTCACCCTCAATCAGAATGGATCTGCACTAAACCTGGGGTTCAGATCTGGAGGAGTATTAACAGTTGCTCAAACCAGTGTCAATCACATACAGCCTGCCATTGAAGAAATCACTCACAAGCAAAGAGAGCAGTAATACCGGAGTTAATTCAGAAAGGCAAAGCAACTCCAATCCTCAACTCTATCTTTAAAGTATTAGCACCCTATTATAATAATCCCATAATCCTAACACAATTCCATATCCAACAACATCTTCTACCCTTTTCTCATATTTCTATTGATGATTTTAAGGCATACATTACTCTTACAACTTCAAACAACCTTCTGATCTACCTGACTAAGACCTGCAAGATAACCATAGCTTGCTTCAAGCCACAATCCTCGTGGGATCGACCCTGACTCGCTCAGGTATTACTTAGACGACCCAGTGCACTTGCTAGTACAGCTGTACTAAAGTGTGGGGATTCGTGCACCAAGTAACAATTTAGCAAGTAAGTAAAATAATCACATTGACAAGCCCAATTAATGCACAAGCAATCAAAACACACAAATGCATATAATGCATGCCTTTCCTATGACTGATGATATCATTTGTCGGTTATATAGCCAACCCGACACGTCCTGGTAGCTAACCATGGACTAAAACACCCATCGCGGAGCAAGTGGGTTTGAGCTACAACCACTTTGCTACTACCCGCTCAACTCAGAGCCAATGGAATAACCACTACTGCGACTACTACCCAGGCGGGTGTTTAAAAGCTCAACCTGGAGTGAATGGAATAACCACTACTTCCGCTACTACCCAGGCGTCACAATCTCTGACCTGGAGCAAGCGAGATGAACCATCATCCTTGCTATTGCCCAGGGTCTCACACATACATTCATTCCGCTTAAATCCATTATCATGGTTATCAAATCTCAAACATTAACCTGGAGCAAGCAGGACGATCCACCATCCTTGCTACTACCTAGGTATCTCATCCAAAATTCATAATTAACTCAGTTTTCATACTTCTTCTTTCCATCTCATACCCAGAGCAAGTGGACCTCGCCACTACCTACTACCCGGCGCCATAATGACATTTATTTACGAACCAGCCTTTCTGTTAAACTTTTCAACTTACATCCCCCTTTACAATCTTTCTTCACTCACAAGTTATTATCCTCTCAATATTCAACTCCCTTCTTATGATTAATTTTAAGACTTAGGACACTAGGGAGTAAAAATAGAGGTTTAGAGGTTCAAAATTAGGTTTTAAAAACATAAAATCAAGTGTGCTGAAAACAGGGGTCACGCGTACGCGTGTGAGTGCATTATTGAAAGGTCACGCATACATGTGGGCATACAATTTTCTTTGCTCACGTACACAAACACTCTACTCACGTACGCGAGATACCCAACCCGAATAGGTTGGTCGCATCGCGTACAGTGGTCGCGTACGTAAGTTATGCAGAACAGTGAAAATGCTGAATGCTGCAGAATTTTTAGCTTTGCACTCCAAACTTCTGACGCGCATAACTTTTTCGTTTTAAAATATTTTTCATCCGTTCTTCGAACGGCGTAAACTTTGCGGACCCAATTTTCATATGAAATAAGTTTGAAATAATTTAGAGGTATGAAAGCCGAGTTATAGCTCGTCAAAGTTTGGCCAAAAATTAGATTTTTCACAAAAACTCATAAACCTCTATTATCACCAACTCAACTCAATACTAACCCTCTAAACATACAAACAGCACCACAACCTTTCAATTCAGCATCATAACCCCACATTCTATCAAAACCAAGCATACCTCACCTTTACATGCATTTCCTTCCAACATTTTCAATCGTAACATCAAAATCATTATCCTTCACATATCTACAACCAACATTCTTATTTAACACCATCAAAGTCATCATTCATTAATCCTCTTACCACATCAACTATACTCATATCATACAATTATTAACGTTGCCATGCATTATCAACAAATCATACCATGTCAACTAAATTACCAACTAATCTCCAAAATTCATAATTTTTACTACACCATCAACTACCAACTATAAGCAACAATCATCAACCCATTATCATACTAATTCTACATCCTTTATAAACTTTACTAAGCATTCAACATAAACATACAATTCCAACATATCCTATGGTCATCTAACCTAAGTTTTTACAAAATATTATGTATTAAATACGTGAAACCTAAACCATACCTTGGCCGATTTTCTAATAAACCTAGAATACCTCACAAATCAGTGTTCTCCAATCTCCCAAGATTCTAAAACTCCACCAAGAGACCCTCTAATCACCAAGGCTCAATCCAAGCCCCACATTTTCAATCTTCATCCAACCAACATTAAAGTTCCAATCTATGATCATAATTTCTACCACACTTAACATATAGCTCATTAATTCAACATTCATACTAAGGGTTTGAGGGTGCTTACATTTCTCACAGCTCAAGTGAGCTAAATCCGACAAAACCCGCAAGCTAATTCGAACCTAAACACCGAAATCAAGCAAAATTCAACATAACTTCACATTGAATTTCAAAATTTGAGGAGGAGAGAACTAAAACTGAAATATGGATTTCTTATCAAATTATTACCAGGTTTTGTAGAGCTCGTCGCGTGAACACAAACGGTGCAACGATCGGAGCTCCGGATTGAAAGTTATTTAGATTTGAGTGGAGGGTTAGGGTTTATGGATTTTTCAACCCTTCTTCAAGTTTCCCAGTGTGTTTCCTTGTTTTGGAAAGAGAAAGAGAGCTGAGTTCATTAATTTATGTGTGTTGGGCTGGGCTTTGGGCCCAATACAGGCCCGGTTTGTCTGGTTTGACCCGTTCGGCCAAATCTTGGGCCAAATTCTTTAAAATTAATGTCAAATTCTTATTTTAATTCGTTCTATATTATTTAAACTATAAAATTCACATTCCTAATTTTTTATTAATATTTAATTTATTGAATAATTATCTACTAATTTTATGGGGTTTACATCCTACCCACCTAATTAAGAATTTTGCCCTCAAAATTCATATTAAGTTACCTGAAAATAGGTGTGGGTAGTCCTTCCGCATATCCAATTCGAGTTGCCAAGTGTGTCCTTCGATCTCAACCTGATTCCAAGCAACCTTTATTATCAATACTACTCTTCCGTTTAGTTGCTTACACTAGTATTGTCAACCTCACCCGAAGTTACTCAATACGTCAAATCTCTTTTTCAATTAGATTAACTCAGACCGTAAAATGTGCCTTATCTCAGAGGTATACTATTGGCATAGTGGAATGTGGATATGTCGTGCAAGTTCAAAGGATACAGCGGGAAATCTGCTGGAGACCTCACCGGCCCCTAATCTGTCTTAATACTTTGAACGGTTTAATACATCTCGATTTTAAATCCTTAGTTTTGATGGCTCACCAATTCTAGTCTGTTGAAGTAGCTTTTAAGAATGTGTATCTTCCTCCTTCAAACTACCTAGGCCTTCTTCTTTCTTATTCGCATAACTTATCTGTTGGCTTTACGCAGTTATAATCTCAACTCAAATTCGCTTAATCTTTTCTTTGTTGTCTCAGCTTTCAACCTGGGACTTAGAATATTTTAATACTCTCAGGTTATCGTAGCACAAGGGTGATCAACGTATCATGCAACCTTACAAATTTCTTTGATAATTTAGTCTCCTTTGATAGGCGAACGGTAGGTGAACTTGTCATTCGATTTATGCTTACCTAACGACATTACATCTTTTGATCATTACTCGGATCTTTCCAGCGAGGCACCGTCATGTTGTCATGATGTAGCATCTGCTCACATCCTAAGCCATTGGATAGTACATACGTTGAATTTCCAAATAGTTCATTAGATTCAGGTACCACGAATATCGGTATAGAGGTTACCCTTTCTCTAAGGTTTGAAAACTCGTTGCACTCAGACATCTAAATAAACGGTACATTCCAATACGTCAACTTAATCATGGACAACGTGGACAATAAGAATTAAGGTTCCACAACTCTTCTTGAGATTGCATCATTATGCACTCCTTCTTCTGTGTTCAGGCATTTTGCTTTAAGGAACTAGCATCTTGGTGGTTATATCAAGGAATAGAATGAGGTGCTAACTAAGCTCAGGTTGATGTTTCGAAAATATACTAAGCTCAAAGGCGATTAAACTATTCAAACAGTGTTTGTTGATAAATAAAAGGAGGTTTGGTATGATGATTAGATCAAGTCCCAGAAAATAGAAATGCACAAGAAGAAGAATTAAGGTGCATCTCAAGAAAGGAAACCAAACCAAAAGCATTTAATAGCAAAGATTAGACATATTGAATCAAGTAAGTTTTAGCTGACCTTGAAAGATACAAAGTTGTGAAGAGAGCACCCAACCTTTAGCAAATTTCCAGGACTCAAGAATCGTTTGTCTATACCAAAATAAGGTCAGGCTCACCTTTAGATAGACAGATTCAAATATAAATATATGCACGTAAAGGGGTTAGAAGTTTAGAGGATAAACCATTCATTGTTCGAGGGAAAAAGGAATCCAAAACAGAATTTCGTTGCAGATACAAAAGGAAAGCTAGATTGAGTTGCGAAGATTTGCCGGTACTCTCCCTCACGCATACAGTCTACTATTATGGTCTTTCATTTCTACTGACAAAATGGATGTTCTCCACAGAGTAACACTCAGTCAAACATATTTTTCTTTCATTATTTCCTTTAACCAAAACCAAAGCTTAACACTGAGCTTGACGCTTTCAGTCTTACATCCTCATCCCTGACGCAGGCTATAAATGAACGCGGTGTTTCAAGGTCACATACTACAATTTAAATTTTGATTATCAATTTTGTAATTACCTCAATCTTGCTAATTTGATCGTCCTCCATCTTGAGTCTTTTCCTGCAGACAATTCCTGGATACGTACCCTGGTAGACCACACTTGTAACATACGCCGAAGCCAAAGTGGCACGACCTGTCCAGATCATAGCGACCACACTTCTGACATGTCAGCTCCTCCAAAGTATCCCTTGTTTGTTTCCCTCTTTGCTTGAATTCTTGGCCCCTTGGTGCCAAATTCTGATTGTGGTCTCTTCGGTGAAATTTCTGGTTATCGTTCTCTGCCACAGTGGCCTTCTTCAAACATTCTTCCATGACCTTACTCTTGTTTACTAAATCTGAGAAAACTCTGATCTCCATCGAACCACTGAACTCAGTATAACACTTCGAAGTCCCCCCTTCGTATTTGATGCATTTCCATTCCTCAAAGTCTCCTGGAGCACCCTGACAAATCTTAGAGAATCGATATAATACCTCAAACTTGTTTGTGTATTCAGCTATAGACATTTGACCCTGCTTCAATTGCAAAAATTCAAGCTCCTTATCTGTCCTGACCGAAGTGGGAAAGTACTTTTGGTAGAATTCCAACTGAAAGGCATTCCAAGGTATTGCAACATCGTCTTGCTGTAGCTTGCGTCGCATATCCTGCTACCAATACTGGGCTTCACCCGTTAACTAATAAGTCGCAAACTCAACGCGTTGATTTTCAGGAACTTGTTGTGCTTGTAACGCCCGTTCCATCGCCTGAAACCAGTTATCCGTGGGGTTCGTGGTCCCTCTAAAAATGGGCGGGTTTACCTTCAAGAAGGTTATTAAGGTCATTGGCCCGTTTTATCTGTCATCACCATTCCCATTACCGGCTTGATTCCCCAATGCCACAATCGTAGCTTGCATAGCAGCAGCCATGTTCTCTAGGGTAGTCATAAAGTTCGCAGGATTATTCTCAATTGTCTCAAGTTCCGAGTTACTAGCCCTATCTCTCCCTCGACCGCGACTGCGTTCACGAGTCGCCATCTGGTCCCTGTTCACACCAAACAAGTGATATCAAAGTGATCAGTCTCAATATTGCAAGTCTAGTGCTTCAAAGTTCCAAATGCAGGCTCATGAACTTTATGCTATGTATATCAGTCAGATATCCAAAGTAGCATATAAACACAACTCAGAGTATGCTCAGAAGCATAGTCAATCCGTCCCTCAAGCTCTACAGGAATGAACTGCTTTGATACCATAATGTAACACCCTACCACACAGAGCTTTACACCTAGGATGTAAAACAGCAGTGGCGAAGCAGTACGACCTCTAAAATAATATATATATATATATATATATATAGTATAATAATTAGAAGGATATAATATATGAGGAGCCTTGAAGAAAAGGTAAAGAAAAATAGCAAAATATAAAAGCGTAGCGCTTAGAAATAACGTAACTTGCGTACATAAAAACTAAGGTTCTTAAACATATGTGTATGTATATATATATATATGGAAAGTAAGAGTAGAAGTTCAAGATACAAAATATCAAGCTCCAGACTCAGCTTGCAAAACTAAGGCTGGCCAGATAATAGTTACATACATATATATATAATCCATAACCCAAAATACATAAAAAGCATTAGTTCTCCATAAACCTCTATGAGGTGTAAAAGTAAAACATATATACATAGGGAGAATCTATACATACATACATACATACATACATACATACATACATACATACATACATACATACATACATATATATATATATATATATATATATATATATATATATATATATATATATATATATATAACAAAAAAGAACAAAAGTATAATCCTAAAAAGCCCACTTTGTTGCAGAGAACTCCAGATACGCCTAGCGAGGTACCTCTCGACCTACATATGAAAAACACAAATTTTCTATGAGATGAGAACCGGGGGTTCTCAGCATGGTAAAGGTGCCACGTAGATAAGATATAAGGTCTTGGGAATGCCAGAGATAATCCTAAAATGCCGACATTCAGATTATAAAACTTAAGAACAAAAACTGAAAACCATAAATAAGGGTGGTTTTTCTAGGATTCTTAAACTTAACTAAATACTATCCAAAACCCTCAATTCCCCGCCTTTCCTCCAATCCTCCAATTCCTGGTGAAACAACAGACAGGTAAACAGGCAAAGTAGGCACAGGTAGAATACAAATACAGCAGGTAACAATTTAGCAAGTAAGCAAAATAATCACATTGACAAGTCCAATTAATGCACAAGCAATCAAAACACACAAATGCATATGATGCATGCCTGTCTTATGGCTGATTATATCATCTGTCGATTATATAGCCAACCCGACATGTCCTGGTAGCTAATCATGGACTGAAACACCTAACGTGGAGTAAGTGGATTTGAGCTACAACCCCCTTGCTACTACCCGCTCAACCCAGAGCCAGTGGAATAACCACTACTGCGGCTACTACCCAGGCAGGTGTTTAAAAGCTCAACCTGGAGTGAGTGGAATAACCA
Organism: Arachis ipaensis; assembly: GCF_059453495.1. NCBI lineage: Eukaryota > Viridiplantae > Streptophyta > Magnoliopsida > Fabales > Fabaceae > Arachis > Arachis ipaensis. The sequence goes on along the minus strand of NC_142442.1, from coordinate 119,655,529 downwards.
CTACTTCTGCTACTACCCAGCCGTCACAATCTCTGACCTAGAGCAAGCAGGACGAACCACCATCCTTTCTACTGCTCAGGGTCTCACACATACATTCATTCAGCTTAAATCAATCATCATGGTTATCAAATCTCAAACATTAACCTGGAGCAAGCGGGACGAACCACCATCCTTGCTACTACTTCATAATTAACTCAGTTTTCATACTTCTTCTTTCCATCTCATACCCGGAGCAAGTGGACCTCGCCACTGCCTACTACCCGGGGCCATAATCATATTTATTTACGAACAAGCCTTCCTGTTAAACTTTTCAACTTACATCCCCCTTTACAATCTTTCGTCACTCACAAATTATTATCCTCTCAATATTCAACTCCCTTCCTTTGATTAATTTTAAGACTTCAGACACTGGAAAGTAAAAATAGAGGTTGAGGTTCGAAATTAGGTTTTAAAAACATAAAATCAAGTGTGTTGAAAACAGGGGTTACGCGTACGCGTGGGACAGCATTACTGAAAGGTCACGCATACACATGGGTCACGCGTACGTGTGGGCATACAATTTTCTATGCTCGTATACGCAAGCACTCTGCTCATGTACGCGAGATACCCAACCCGAATAGGTTGGTCACGTCGCGTGTAGTGGTCGCATACGCAAGTTATGCAGAACAGCGAAAATGCTGAATGCTGCAGAATTTTCAACTTTTCACTACACACTTACGACGCGCATAACTTTGTCGATTTAAAACATTTTTCATCTGTCCTTCGAATGATGTAAACTTCACAGACCCAATTTTCATATGAAATAAGTTTGAAATAATTTGGGAGTCTGGAAGCCGAGTTATGGCTCGCCGAAGTTCGGCCAAAAATTAGATTTTTCACAGAAACTTATAAACCTCTATTATCACCAACTGAACTCAATACTAACCTCTAAATATACAAACAACACCACAACCTTTCAATTCAGTATCATAACCCCACATTCTATCAAAACCAAGCATACCTCAACCTTACATGCATTTCCTTCTAACATTTTCAATCATAACATCAAAATCATTATCCTTCACATATCTACAACTAACATTCTTATTTAACACCATCAAAGTCATCATTCATTAATCCTCTTACCACATCAACTATACTCATATCATACAATCATTAATGCTGCCATGCCTTATTAATAAATCATACCATGTCAACTAAATTACCAACCAATCTCCAAAATTCATAATTTTCACTACACCATTAACTACCAACCATAAGCAACAATCATCAACCCATTATCATACTAATTCAACATCCTTTATAAACTTTACTAAGCATTCAACACAAATATACAATTCCAACCTATCCTATGGTCATCTAGCCTAAGTTTTCACAAAATATTATATATTAAATACGAGAAACCTAAATCATCCCTTGGTCGATTTCCCGATAAACCCGGAACACCTCACAAATTAGCATTCTCCAATCTCCCAATATTCCAAAACTCCACCAAGAGACCCTCTAATCACCAAGGCTCAATCCAAGCCCCACATTTTCAATCTTCATCCAACCAACATTGAAGTTCCAATCTAAGATCACAATTTCCACCGCAATTAACATATAGCTCAATAATTCAACATGTTGGGTCAGGATCTTGTTCTGAGCCAATATGGCATTCAGAGTGTCAACCTCCAAGACTCCTCTCTTCTGAGCTACCCCATTGTTCACAAGGTTCCTCTCAAAAGTGTACATAAATTGGTTATTTGCAACCATGTCAATGAGTTCCTGTGCCTCTTCAGGCATTTTCTTCAAGTGGAGTGAACCTCCAGCAGAGTGGTCCAATGCCATCTTGGACATCTCAGAAAGGCCATCATAGAAGACATCTAGCATGGTCCAATCTAAAATCATGTTAGGAGGGCACCTTCTGATCAGTTTCTTGTACCTCTCCTAAGCTTCATAGAGGGATTCACCCTCTTTCTGTCTGAAGGTTTGAACTTCCATCCTAAGCTTGCTCAGCTTCTGAGGTGGGAAGAACTTGGTCAAAAATGCATTGACCACCTTCTCCCAAGAGTCTAGGCTTTTCTTAGGTTGAGAATCCAGCCATAACCTAGCTCTGTCCCTTACAGCAAAAGGGAAAAGCATAAGCTTGTAAATATCTGGATCCACTCCATTAGTCTTAACAGTATCACAAATCTGCAAGAAATCAGAGATGAATATGTTGGGATCTTCCTGTGGAAGTCCATGAAACTGGCAGTTTTGTTGAACTAGAGTGACCAGTTGAGGCTTTTACTCAAAATTATTTGTACTATTGGCAGGTATAGAGATGCTCTGTCCATAAAAGTGAGAAATGGGTGTAGTAAAGTCACCTAGAACCTTCCTTGCGTCTCCTATGCCATTGGGATTGGCTGCGATGTCTGTATTCTTAGCTTCTTGTTCGAAAAGCTCTGTGAGGTTTCCTCCGGAGTGTTGTCTTTCTTGTTCAGGATCAGGATCAAAGAGAGGTTCTTTATCTCTGTTCCTACTCATAAACAAGAAGAAAGAATGCAAGAAAAGAAGAAGAAAGAATTCTCTATGTCAGAGTATAGAGGTTCTTTGTCAGAAAGATAAGTCAAGAGGAAAAAAAAAGAAGATGTCCTTTAATGAGGATAGTTTTCGAAAATCAATAGAGAGAGAAGAGGAGATATTTTCGAAAATAGAGAGGAAGGAGAGATGAGATTTTTGAAAAAGAAGAAAGAGAAAGTAGTTAAAAGGTTTTGAAAAAAAAAGAAAGAGAAAGGAGAATAGAAGATAAAACAAGTAACTAACTAATTAACAAGATTTGAAAACAAAATAAAAGATTTGATTTTTTTTTGAAATTTGAAAAGAGAAAGTTTAAAAGAAGATTTTGAAATTTAAAAGTTGAAAGAAAGTAAAGATTTGAAATTTAAAAGTTTTAAATTCAAAAAGAAAGATAAGATTTAAAATTTAAAGATTTTGAAAATCAAATTTAAAAGATAGTAAAGATTTAAAAAGATAAAAGTTTGAAATTTAAAATTTTGAAGAAGATAAGATAGAAAAGATTTAAAGTAAAAAAAGATATGATAAAGATTTGAATTTAGATTTTGAAAATTGAATTTTGAAAAAAAATTTGATTTTGAAATTTGAAATTTGAATTTTAAAATTTTGAAATTGAATTTTAAAATTTGAATAAGATAAGATAGGATTTTTTTAAAATTTAAAGAAAGATAAGATAAAGATTTGAAAAGATAAGATTTGAAATTCAAAATTTAAACTTCACTAACAAGAAAACACCAAACTTAAAATTTTTAAATCAAGATAAGAAAAGATAGTAAAGATTTTTGAAAAATTAAAGAAAGATAAAAGAGATAAATTTTTTTTTTGGATTTTCGAATTTTAAAGAAAAAAAGAAAAACGATTAAAAGACACCAAACTTAAAAATTTAAGATCAAATGACACTAGTTTCGAAAGTTGAAAGGAAAAACACCAAAAGACATTAAACTTAAAAATTTTAAGATCAAACAAATAAATTAACAAGAACACTTCAAATACCAAGAAAAACAACCAAGAACAATTTCGAAAATTAAAGAAAACAAGAGGGACACCAAACTTAAAAACTGACGCAAGACTCAAACAAAAGATAAGGATTTCTAAAGAAAAGAAAAGGTTTTGAAAAATTTTTGAAGAAGAAAACAAAAGACACAATTAAAAGAGTAACTAAACTATAAAAAGCACCTAATTTAAGTAACAAGATAGTCCAGTAGTTTGTCAAACTCGAACAATCTCCGGCAATGGCACCAAAAACTTGGTGCGCAAAATTGAACTCCGCAAGTTTCGCACAGATGAACCGGCAAGTGCACCAGGTCGTCCAAGTAATACCTCAGGTGAGTAAGGGTCGAATCCCATGGAGATTATTGGATTGAGCAAGCAATGGCTATCTTGTAGATCTTAGATCTTAGTCAGGCGATTAGAAAAGATGGTTGTTTGTTTGAAAGCATAAATAAAATAATAAAGAACGAAATACCAGGTTGGTGTAAAAACAGTGATAAAGATTCAGTTAAGCCTTCGAAGATGCGTATTCTTTCCAGATTAACTTTTCTTACTATCTACTTCAATAACGAATGATTCCTTCAATGTCAGTCGTACGTGATTAACCCATGTTTTCTCATTAAATTAATCTCTTCTAAACCATAGCAGTCCACCATATCCGAGCAACTCATGTTCTCTCATCAAGTTAACTCATGGCTTCCCACTATGGCCGAAGGTGAAGCCCTAAGCAATCCACTCCCCTTCGCAATCCTACTCAAAACACGACAGACAAGGTCAGATCTTCCGGATCAGGGAATGCTGCTTCTCTGACTCTAGCCTTAACGTCACAGAGACCTCAATAACCTACGGTCAATAGAATTTTATGTCACATATCCAAAGTCGCCCAGGTATGCTCTTGGAATCCGCAATGCAATTTCTAGCTTTAGCTCAATGCAATCCGGGTCAAGACTCGCACGGAACCCAAGTAGAACAAGGATGAATGTCACGGTTCATCCTTAATTCATGAGAAGAAGAACGAGAATGCATAAGAGAATAGAATCAGACATATTGAAATAGAACAGTAATATTATTAATTCATGAGAATCAGCAGAGCTCTTAACCCTAACTTAGGAGGTTTAGTTGCTCATAGCTTACAGAAAATAATAGTAAAACGTGCAAAAGGGCAAAGATTTCTAACAGTGGTGATCTTTGTTCTATATATAATAACCTGATAACTAAGAAGTACAAAAGTATGATAGACTAGACTAAAGGTGTTAAAGTCCACTCTTGGGCCCACTTTGGTTGAGTACTTGGGTTGAGTTTGGCGTCCAACTTGAAGGATGGGTGTTGAACGCCCATTAGGGGGTTGATCCACGCTGTCTTATGCTTCTTGGTGGGAGTTGAACACCCCCAAAATGGGGTGATTGGGCGTTCAACGCTGTCTTGAGTCCCTTTGGGGGCGTTGAACGCCAGAAAGAGAGTGGTTCTTGGGCGATCAATGCCCAATATAGGCAGGCTTCTTCGCAGAAAAGTATAGACCATTATACATTGCTGGAAAGATCTGGAAGTTAGCTTTCCAATACCGTTGAGAGTGCGTCATTTGAACCTCTGTAGCTCTAGAAATGCTCGTTTGAGTGCATGGAGGTCAGAATTTGACAGCATCTGCTACGCTTTCCTTGCCTATGAATCAGACTTTGTCAAAGCTCCTCAATTTCAGCCAGAATTTACCTAAAATCATCAGAAAACACAACAACTCAAAGTAGAATAAAAAAAATATGAATTTTACACTAAAACCTATGACAACATGATAAAACTTAAACAAAACATAACTAAAACAATATGAAAATGATGCCAAAAAGCGTATAAAATATCCACTCATCAGAAGGGGGGAAGGCTGCCAACGACGACACCGGGACGGATGGCTGGGGAGGACGCCGACGATGTCACGGACATCCACAGCAGAAGTAGAAGACTTGGACGACCCCTTCCCCTTTACCTTCGCGTGCTGGAGCTACACGGCGGAAGGAGGAGACCAGTGATGGGGAAGAACGACGACACAGACGTGACGGCTGGAACTGACGGAAAGAAGATTCACGACGGCAGGGGAAGGAGACCATTCATTGGCGCCTTTGCTCTGCTGGGGTTTGCGTGCAAAAAGTGAAGGTTAATGGCGCCTATTAATTTTTGTTTGGGTATTTTAGTGAAACAAAACCCCTCCTCCCCCCAAGGTTATTTGATGCGGTTGGGGCTCAAAACCGCCTCAAGTCAAATCAATTGGAGCGGAGCTTATTTACGCAACAAGAACTGCACCAATTCAACCAATTTGTGGCGATTTGAAAAAAATGTCGAAAATTTTTTGCTGCTAAGTCCCGTTTTTCTTATAGTTGGAGGAAGCGAAATGCTTCCTCCTTATATGTAATAATTACACTACATTAAAACTTAAACCTTTCTATTAATTAAATAATTAATATGTTAGTATACATAAATTAAAAAATTATCGTAATTTATGAAGATTACAGATACAATGATATTTAAAAATATCTAAAATTATTTAATAAAATAAATATATTCTCAGAATAAAAAAATTATTGGCTAAACAATTAATATATACATATATATAAATAAGAAAATTATAATGAATTCTGAAAATTATTACACATATGGTGTTATTAATAAAATAAAAAATTATTAAATAATTATAGACTAAAAATAAATCATAATCAAAAAATTTTAAAATAATTAAAATATGTGAATTGATATATATCTATATTTAAATAAGTAAATATTTAGAATTATTTAAACAAATAAATAATATATCCTACAAAAAAAATTTGACTAAACAATTACTATATACGTAAAAGAAAAAAAATTAAAAATCATTATTTTAATAATAATAATAATAATAATGCATATAAATGAGGATCGGGAATATGCATGGATACAAAAATAAAAAATAAAAATTATTGAATGATTGTAGAATATTAATCATATATAAATAAAAAAATAATCATAATAAAAAATTAATATATGTGATTTAAATATTTTTTGTGTATGATTAATATATATGTATATATAAATAAAAAAATATTTAAAATTATTTAATAAAATAAATATATCATAAGAATAAAAAAATTATTAATTAAATAATTAATATGTTGGTATACATAAATAAAAAAATTATCGTAATTTATAAAAATTATATATACAATAATATTTTGAAATATTTAAAATTATTTAACAAAATAAATATATTCTCAGAATAAAAAAATAATTGACTAAATTATTTATATATACATATATATAAATAAAAAAACTACAATAATTTATAAAGATTATTACACTTACACATACGATGTTCGTTATTAATGAAATAAAAAAATTTAGTATTATAGACTAAAAAAAATCATAAGGATATAATGATTTGTACCTGTGGGATGATATAATTGAAATAATATAATCATAAGAAAATTATAAGAAACTATCACAAATCATTTATAATCATAAGAAAATTATTTCTTTGCAATGATATAATGATTTGTTTTGAGTAAAACGTACATAATTATAATTATAATATAATAATTTGTTTTGAATAGATAATTAAATTAATTTAATAATAATTAAATATTTCTATTTTTAATTATTATTCATGCACTGACTAAATACTATGGTCCGAGTCCAAATAAGTCAAAAAAAGACACAATCCAAAGGTTGACTTTTACCACCTACCCGACCTCTTTAAAGAGGTCGAGGTCAGATTCGATATGAGCTGCAGATAACGCTTATTCAAATAAGTAACTGTCCCCTAAAATCTCTCATCCACTTTTAGAAGAGATATCTCAACAACCCTAAGATAAAGGGACGGTTATCCACCTTCAGAAGTGGAACTACTTCAACGGTGGTTATTGAGTCATCACCTATAAATACATTGACACACTCAGGTAAAGCTAAGTCCCAATATACTCTAAACCTGCTTAACTCTTTGCTGACCTAGGCATAGAAGTGTCTTTGCAGGTACCACCCCTCATTCCGTCAAACACACAACTCGGACGGCGGTTCCCAGATGTAAACCAAGTCAGAAGCCACCTTCTTCTAGCATTTGAGCCAATCTTTCAAGCCCAATCCACCTATCTTAGGTTACCTACGTAACAATTACTATTTTTAATTTAGAGTATATCAATTTTACACTGTATATATGTCGTCTTAATGTATTATATGATTGTAAACTTTTATATATGAAATTTATATTTTTTTTTAACAATTGTCATCGCTATTAGGTTATGTTCTAACTTTGACTTTAATATAAAGTTAAATGTAGTTTTTTTAATCTTTTTACTTATATTCTTTGGTACTTTTATCTTAACTTAATTTCTTTGCAAGTATGGTCTTATTAAGAATATTAAAATAACATCTAAACATAAAAGTTTAGAAACTTAAGGTTAGAATAATTCGACTATGGAGTGTCAAGTAATTTGAAACACGTACACAAAAAGTTCCAATAGAAATGATTCTACTTAATGAAGAGGTAACATAAAATTGTATATTATTTTTAAATTAATTTGCTATTTATATTATTTTTAATTTTTTTATTGTAATATTATTTTACAAGAGTTCTACATACAATACACAATAAAAAGTGGAAAAAAGATATCTGAAGGAAGTGTTTATGTTATAACCCATGACGTAGGTCAAAATAATATTAGGTTCAAGCCAACTAAGCATCAATATAGGATTTATTTAAGGAAGGATACCATTTTGTATTTAGTTAAAGAATCCTCAATTACAGTAAATTCATTTTGCTTCGAACCTAATGAGAAAATACTACAAGAAAAAAGAGAAGACTCGTACTTGATAAGTAACAGTTATATTATTCGTCACAAAATTATTGGTATCAATTTATTTTGATATTTTTAAATGTAATAACACTTTGTATTTTTAAAATTATAGATGTAATAGGCCTTCTAATTAGGAAAGGAAATTTAGAGATCTCTAATAAATTTAAAAGTCCAAATTTTTTTTTGTTGCTAGAACTTGATGAGAGGCAGCAATTTAAAAAAATTCTAATAACTTTTTAAATTTTATTTTTTGAGTTTCTAAAAATTATTGTATTTCTCACTATTTTGTGTTTATGAGATATAGGAAAGGACCTAAATTAAAATGTACATTATGAAAATTTTTATAAGGCAATTTATTGATCACATACAAAATCACCCAAATAGAGAATATATAATTATATTATTGTAATTTAAAAAGTTTAAGAATTTAGATAGTAAGTATCTATTTTCTTTTTATAATTTTTTAGTCATATATATAATTATAAATTCTAAATAATATATTATTTTATATTTTTTTCGAGAATAACCATAGTTTTAAATGCCAATTATGAGTCCACATTTTTTATTAATAGAGATTTTTGAAAAGTAGAGAAATTTAAAAAAAGTACATATTTGATTCAATTAACTTCTTAAAGTAATTACACTCATAAAATATAAAGCAAACTAATAAATCCTAATTGAAACACGTCGAATTTTTCAATTGTTAAATTAACTAATAACATATTTATTATGGTAATCTTAATATGTTATTAGTTTATTTTTCACCCGCTGTATTATGTTATATAAACGTATATGTTTTTTATTTCTATTTTTCATATCAAATATATATAAGATATTAAACATACACTATTTTGCTAATTTTGATATAAATATCGTAATAATGTTGTATTTGTGGATAATGGTTAATAAATTAAAATTTTGCCAATTTAAAAAAATCAATCTATGAAAAATAATTTATCACAACTTTAAAAATTTAGACTTTTTTAAGGAGATGCAACCTCAAATCAAGTGCTCACTCTTTAAACATACTTTATTAGAAGAAAATTTCTTAAAGATAATTGAGTATAAAATAATTGCTGACCTCAAGGATGTTCGATAGATTTGTATTATATTGTTTTATTGACAAGTGAAATTTCACATTTTTTTGAGAATTTTCTTTGAGTATAAATTTTTTTATGTTTTTTAGAATGAATTCTATGTTATCATTGGAACAATAAAGGAGATTGAGACCGAGTATGGTTGTTGGTACCATAGTTGTAAGGATCGGTTATATGCTGGATTCTTGAAGGATATTGGAAAAAAATACAAATGTGATGACTGTAAAGAGGAATGTTCAGAATTCTCACTTATGTTTGTGGTCGTTCAACAGATTTCTAATATTTAAAATATGATATGATTAGTAAGGCATAATATTGAATTTTCTTAATCTATTTATACATTTATGTAGGTACAAAATACATCTTATAATTGTTGATGAGACAGATACTATCCTTTTCATAGTGTCTGAACATAAGGCTTAGAGTTTTTAAAAAAAGAGTTTTAATGAAATGCGTCGTTTTATATTTGAAAAGGTTTGTATTTAAATTAAATTCAAGAATAGCCAACTATTATAATTTATATGATTGTAATGATTAATATAGTTGTTCTGTTTTGTTGTAGGAATTGAATGCAAATACTCTTCCTGAAGATATATATACATGTAAAGACAAACTCATACATTTTAAAGTGAATATCAAAGTTTAAAATATTAATTCTTATCAACCATAGACATATCATGTGAGTAGAATGTTCCAAGATGAGAAATTAATTTTGGCATTCAAGAAAAACTTGGTGAGTAGAAATTTGGAATTCAAAATTTGACCAAGTTTTCAATTTTAGTGGATATCATTGGGTAATGTGTTTTTGTTTTTTATTTTAGGTCACACCTTTGGAGGATAATTCTGACTTGATAAGTCTTGGTGATGCGTTTAAGACATCGAAGGTATAAATTAATATTTTTGGATGCGATTAATATTTTTAGATATATTAATAAATTTAAATATTTTGGCTAGTTTCAAATGTACTATTTTGAATTAAAAATATATATTGACGTAGAAAATACCAGTGATTTAGAAACTCTTAAGACATTAGCCTGCGTTTATTTACATAAATGAGACACTAAGACATAAAATTGGATTTGACAGATGAAATATAAATAGAGATATTGTATTCAGAAACATTGAATTAATTTTTTATAATTATATTTTTTATTATTATATTTTTTCTCAAATTTTTTGAATAAAAAAATGAGAATAAATTAAATTTTTATAATTTATTCTTATTTATCACCAAACAGAATATAAGAACATTAAATTTTATGTTTCTGTCATTTGTGTCTTATTCTCCGTATTTTATCTTAGGCTTTTTCACTTAAATAAAATAAATACAACTCAAAATTACATTATTCCCCTAAAACAATTTTTAAAACATAAATGTCATCTTCTTAATAATATATAAATCATCCTAGGGCTTTGAGAGTTATATAATATGTTAACCATGACACCCTAGGACGATTTATACATGAATACTTTAAGAGAATAACTCATAAATCGTGACAGAGTTCCTAGTTTTATAAATTGTATATAAATCGTCCTAAGGTGGGCGGAATTACGCGATTCAAAACTAAACCACTCAAGGCTGGCACGATTTATGTGCAAAGACTAACTCTCATCTGCCTAACGCGATTTATATTCAACTTTGGAGACTCTCAACACCCTGTCACTATTTACCCTCAACTAGCTAATCCTGAGGAGAGTTAAGGAACCTCGTACACATATTCTTCCCTAACTTCTCAATTATTTGTTTACAAATAGATGTAGATGTATCAATTATTTTTAAAAGAGTATTTATTTAATCCAATCTAAAAATAACTATCAATAACGATTATATACATCCACATCTTATTTTAAAAATAAATCGATACAATATAAATCGATACTCTTTTTCTTTATTTAATTTGATCTTTTTAATAGAATTAATAATTAAAATTATAAAAAAATAATTGAAAATTATACAAAACCAAATAAAAAAAATGACAAAAAAAATTTCTATAACAAATATGCATCAATAAAAATGATTAAAAAAATTACGAATATTAAAAATTTCATAAAAACTTAAATTTATGTTACTCAAAATAACATGAATTTATATTATACAAAATTATATTTTTTAACATCCTTTTGACTCATTTTTTTAAAAAATATTTAAATTTATGTATTAAAATTTAGTATTTTTTTATTATAATTTATCAGTACTCTTTTTTATTTAATTTGGTCTTCCTAATAGAATCAATAATTAAAATTATAAAAAAGATATATTTTTATTTTTTAAGTTAAAATTTAAATAGATATCATTTAAATTTTAAATTTAATTAAATTATATCTATTTAAATTTTAACTTAAAAATTTTAATTAATTTTTTAATTTAAATTATATCTATTTAAATTTTAACTTAAAAAATAAAAATATACTTTTTTATAATTTTAATTATTGATTCTATTGGAAAGGCCAAATTAAATAAAAAAAAAGAATACTGACAAATTACAATCAAAAGGGTGCTAAATTTTTTAAATTAAAAAAAAAGTCAAAAGGTCGTTAAAAAATATATTTTTATATAATATAATTTTATGTGATTTTGAGTAACATAAATTTAAGTTTTTATGAAATTTTTATTATTCGTTTCTCATATAATTTTTTTAATTATTTTTATTGATGCATATTTTTTCTAGAATTTTTCTTTGTTATTTTTTTATTTGGTTTTGTATAATTTTTAATTTTTTTGTAATTTTAATTATTAATTTTATTAAAAATACCAAATTAAATAAAGAGAAAGAGTATCAATTTGTATTGTATCAATTTATTTTTAAAGTAAAATGTGAATGTATATAATCTTTATTGATATTTATTTTTAGATTGGATTAAATAAATACTCTTTTAAAAATAATTGATACATCCACATCTATTTTTAAATAAATAATTGACAAGTTAGAAAAGAATACGTCTATGGGGTTCCCTAACTCTCCTCAGGAGTAGCTAGTTGAGGATAAATCGTGACAGGGTATTGAGAGTCTCCAAAGTTGATCATAAATCGTGTTAGTGAGCTGAGAGTTAGCCTTTACACCTAAATCGTGCTAGCCTTGTGTGATTTAGCCTCGAATCGTGTAACTCCGCCCACCTTAGGACGATTTATAGACAATTTATATAGTTGGGAACCCTGGCACGATTTATGAGTTATTCTTCTTAAGTATTCATGCATAAATCGTCTCAAGGTGTCATGGTTAACCTATTATATAACTCTCAAAGCCTTAGGGCGATTTATATAATATTAAGAAGAAGACATTTACGTTTTAAAAATTATTTTAGGAGAATCAAGTAATTTTGAGTTGTGTTTATTTTATTTAAGTGAAAAAGTCTTTATCTTATCTTGTTCTTAAAAATAAACGTAGGCTTAATTCTCAAAAAAAAAAACTACATCGGGTATAGAACACATTTTTAAAAATAAAATAGAGCGATCGTTAATATTTAATGTCAAAATGAAAAAGTTAGTTGAAGAAGATGATGTAAAAAGTGAAAGTGTGAAACTGCTAAAAAATGATTATTTTGAATGATGAAATTTGTCATAATAAAAATGGTTTATTATAGATTTTCCATATAATTTCTAGTTAGTACTATTCAAGACTATTATTTATATGCTATTTTAAACTCTTTAATTTTAATTTAGTTGGCTTATTTTTTTTTGTTTTGGAATATTAAATTTGATGTTGGTTTATTTTTTTGCTAAACAATATAAATTTTGATAGTTGGTCTTTTTATATATCATATATATTATTCTATTAAATTATAAATTATGTCAATTTTAGTGTATACTTTTTAAATTTTAGGATTTTAGTTAGATATAAATAAATATTATTCTAAATTTTAATTTTTAGTTATATATAAAATTCATTTAAAGAAAATATCCAAAGTAGTTGTTATTTGTCTATATCAAATATGGTATTTTTTTAATCATTTTGGAAAAGGAAAAAGAATAATATATTTAATATTTAGATTTGATTATGGCAAGATTGTGGTCTAATTTTTATTGACAAATTTAAACTCGATTCTTTTTATATAGTATAATTTTTAAATAATTTTCATTGATATTCAATCATGCATTATTTTTTTAGAAATTGAACGAAAAATTTATGGTTGGTGTAACACCCTATCACACAAAGTTTTATGTTTAAGCCATAAAATAGAGGTGGTGTGGTATTACAACCTCTAAAATAAAATATATATAATAATAATGGAAAGGAGATAGTATACGAAGTGTCTTGAAAAATGGATAAAATAAAATCGCAAAAATAAAAAGCGCAACGCTCAGAAATACAAATTACTTGCGTGAGAAGAAAACTAAAGTTCACTAAAATATCTCTATAAAAGTCAAGAGCACAGGATATCAAACTCCTAACTCAGCCTGCGAAGGCAAGGCTGGCCGAAGAATATATATATATATATAATACACAGATAAAATCCTAGTTCTCCATAATCCTCTAGGAGGAGCAGAATAAACAAGTATATCAGAGGAGAATCTATATATACATGGATCAAGATATCAAAAGAAACCCAAAATAAAACCACTTCGCCTCAGAAGCTCCAGACGCCTAGCGAGGTGCCTGTCGACTTGCATCTGAAAACAACAACACAGTATGAAATAAGAACCAGAGGTTCTCAGCATGGTAAAGGTGCCATGCACATAAGATATAAGCTTTTGGGAATGTCAGAGGCAATCCTAGAACGCCGACACTCAGTTGTTAAAGCTTAAAGAACTAAACAGCAACCATAAAGAGGGGTGATCTTCTAAAGGTTATTCAACCTAACTTAAACTTAACCTAAACACTAAACTGTTTCACCTTTCCTCTGCTCCTCTATCTCCGATAATTCGCATAGACAAACAAACAGATAAGGCAAGTACAGGTAGAAAACAAGTAATTCAAATAGCAATTACATCAGTTAGCAGAATATAATCAATTAGGCATTCCCAATTAATGCATAGCAAACAAAACAAATAATATGCACATGATGTATACCTGTCCTATGGTTGTTGATATCAACTGTCGGTTATGTAACTAGTCCGACATGTCCTAAAGCTCAAAATACACCATGGGGAGAATTCCCAAATTGACATGGAGGAGAGAACACTCCAAGCTCAATAACATACATGGGAGGAGTCCCAAACTGACATGGGGGAAGAGACAACACCCCAAGATCAAAGAGTAACCATGGGAAGAATCCCAAACTGACATGGGAAAAACAACACCCCAAACTTAATAATAAGGCCACACGTATGCGTGGGCATACGTTTTACCAAAAATTTTGCTAAGTCTGAATCCTACAGAATGCTCATTTTAAATCCTAAACTTTTGACGCGCATAATTTTTCGTTTTAAAACATTTTTCATCCGTTCTTCGAACGGCGTAAACTTCACGGAACCAATTTTCATTTGAAACAAGTTTGAAATCCAGAAGCCAAATTATGCCTCGCCGAAGTTCGGCTAAAAAACCAATTTTTCACAAACCTCAAACCTCATATTTTTACCAAAACAAGATTCTCTTTCATAACTCCAAGGTTCTACACAATATTACACAACCAATTCACCTTTTCCACAATATTCAACACATCATTCAACTACTCAAAACCAATCAATCCATATCCAAAGCAATCACGAGATATAAATGAAACAACAATAATAATTTCATATTCACAAATCCTCGCTAAATCACCATCAACCACAATGTCTTACCATATCTCAATTTATCAATATCATGCATCAATCTCTCAAATACCTCAACAAAATCATAATCCACCTATCTTAGACATATACATTCATGTCATCAAGTCAATAATCATCAACTCAACATTTATCCAACAAACATCAAATTCATATCACAATTTTTAATCAAGGTTACTAAACATTAAACACACTCATACATTCCAACCTATCCTATGGTCATCTAACCTAAGTTTTCATCGAACATTATATATTAAATACGTGAAACCTAAACCATACCTTGGCCGATTCTTCGTAAAATCCGGAACGTCACAATCGTCATCGTTTCACGACATCCAAGTTTTCAAAGTCTCACAAAATGGGTCTATGGCTCCCCAAAGTCTAATACCAAGTCTCCAACACCGCCAATTTGTTTTCAAAATACACAATCCAAACTAATTTCACAAAATAACACTAAAATCACTATAGGATTCACTAATGAGATAACTTGACAAGGATTAAACATTCCTCACCTTGCCAACAGAAGAATTGAGCCAAAACCCAGCACACCCACTAAGTTAACTTGATCCTAAACATCAAAATCAACAAAATCTCGACATCCCAAACCATAGGAATTTTGAAATTGGAGAAGGAGGAAATCAAACTGAAAAATGACTTCCTTACCTAATTAAGTACTGGACTTTATAGAGCTCGATGTGTTGGCCGTGTGGCCGCAAACGGTATGGCGATTGGAGCTCGGAGTTGGAAGATAAGTGGATGTGGCTTGTGGGTTGGGCCTTGGCCCAATACGGATTCGGTTCGGTCTGTTTGATCTAATTTTAAGCTAAATTTTTTAAAATTAATGTCAAAATTTTGTTTTAATTTTCTCTATCTCATTAAGTTATAAAATTCTAGTTTTTAATTTGCTTGATCACTAATTAATTTATTGATTAATTATTTATTAATTATTCGGAATTTACAGTTGGTAATAATGTAAAATTTTTACATAAACTTAAAAATTAAACCAAAGTGAATAACGATTGAACTAAAAAACTTAAGAGAAATGTTGATTAAGGTGTTGTAAAATTTACTTTAATTTTTATCGGGACACAGTCCTGTAAAGTTTTGGTGGCTTTTTCTAGGATATGATCACAATGGACTAGCAATTTGTTGGAATATCAACTTAAGATAAAATGTTAAAAATATTTATTTATTTCTAACTAAAAAATATTATAAATTTAGTTTCCAATATTAAAATTGAATAAAAAAAATTTTAACGTCAATTTTCTTAATTTTAACTTATATATATTTATTTTAACAAAATAAATATATTTTCAATTATTTTGTAATTTATTTTGTTATATACGGCTGAGTTTTTTAAATATTGTGAAAAGGTGTGTGTTTCTCTTTAATATTTTTCTTTAGGTGAGTTTAACATTGTTATGGGAGAAAAATAATTTTTTGTCAGAAGATACAAAACGTTGGAGACGTTTTGTACATAATTTAAATTTTTTTAATAAATAAAACCAACACGGCACTACCGTTTTGTTAGAAATAAATAATTTAAAAAAAAAGCATAGCTGAAAACGGCATTGCCGTTTTGTGGAGGAGGCAAAAAATTTTTAATTTAAAAATAGAAAACGGTGGTGACGTTTTGTGTTGAAACAAATTTTACCGTTGAAAATGGTCAAAACGGTGGTGACGTTTTGTGTTGAAACAAATTTTACCGTTGGAAATGGTCAAAACGGTGGTGACGTTTAGTACAAGTATGAATAAAAAAATTTAAAATTAGCTATATAAGGTATGCTAGTGTTATGCGAGAAGCACCTTGAGTAGAGTAGAAAGTGAACAATACAAAATTATTTGCCTTCAAATTTCCAGAGAGCATAGAGCTCTTTCTTCTTTCTTCTTTAGTATTTGAATTTGTTCTTACTTCTTTAGCTGCTGAAGCTGTTCTTCATTCTTTAGCAATTGAAGTTGTTCTGTATCTGTTGAGTGAAATAAGTTGTGGGTAAATGTAATAAGTGTATAAAATGGAGAGTTATGTTAGTTTAAAAATATATTTCAATGGTCAGGTTTTGTATGATACACATGAGGGTGTGAGTTTTTTGTGTGAGAATCCATGTGTTATTATTGTTCCTCTTTCAATAACATATGAAGGACTTAAGAGTGTACTCTGTCAGAGTGTAGGTCAACAAGGCCGGAAGAGAGTGACCAATATTTTATATAGGCAGCCTGTGTTAGTATTTGGTGGTTTCGTTCAATTTCAAGTAATGCACGTGGCTGATGAAGCTAGTATACAAGGAATGTTTTCGACCTACCATCAAACTAGAGCACGAGCCTCACTTATCGAGTTATATGTTGAGTTCGAAGAAATTGAAGATATTGATTTTCCGGAACCCAATATAGACTGGATGGGTTATAATACCGAAAGTGATGAAGAGTTTGAAGGTAATTATGAAGTTGTTGGTCCAACTGAAGATGTGGAAGAAGATGATATATCAGTTGAGGAAGATGTAGCAGATGTTGCTAATGCACTAGTGGATCAACATCCTTCGGGAGAACCATCATTTATGCATACTTTGAATCTTGATGCCATGCATGTTCCAGAATTTCCTGAATATGTCAGTAGAGGTAATTTATTATTATTATTATTATTATTATTATTATTATTATTGTTGTTAGGAATATTTGAATTATTATTAGTATTGTTATGTTGTTATTATTATTATTATTACTAATTATCATTACTCTTTTTATGAAACGGAAGGTTATTATTATTATTATTAACGGTGATTATTATTATTATTATTATTATTATTATTATTATTATTATTATGCGTTACAAGAATTATTTAAATTATTATTAGTATAGGTACGTTATTGTTATTATAATTAACACTAATTATTATAAATATTATTATTAGTATTATTATCTAACAGATGTTATAGAAATTATTATTATTATTATTATTATTATTATTATTATTAGTCTTTTTATGAAACAGAAATTATTATTATTATTATTATTATTATTATTATTATTATTATTAGTATTAGTCTTTTTATGAAACGAAGGTTATTATTATTATTATTATTATTATTATTATTATTATTATTATTATGCGTTACAAGAATTATTTGAATTATTATTAGTATAGGTACGTTATTGTTATTATAATTAACACTAATTATTATAAATATTATTATTAATATTATTATCTAACGGATGTTATAGAAATTATTATTATTATTATTATTATTATTATTATTATTATTATTATTATTATTAGTCTTTTTATGAAACGGAGGTTATTATTATTATTATTATTATTATTATTATTATTATTATTATTATTATTATTATTATTATGCGTTACAAGAATTATTTGAATTATTATTAGTATAGGTACGTTATTGTTATTATAATTAACACTAATTATTATAAATATTATTATAAGTATTATTATCTAACGGATGTTATAGAAATTATTATTATTATTATTATTATTATTATTATTTTGTTTTATCATTCGTGCAGTTGCTACTGTTGTCATAGATGGTGAATTTGTCGTTGGAATGGAATTTAACTCTAGGGAAGCTGTGATTGCAGCAGTTAAAGAGTATACCATTCAGAGGGGCGTCGATTATAGGGTGTATGAATCTGAACCGACAACATTTTATGCTAAATGCGTACATTATGGAACAAGTTGTGATTGGCTTATCAGAGTCAGTCTTATAAAAAGACAGTATTGTTGGGTGATAAGGAGGTATAACGGTAGTCACACGTGCATCAGATCTACCATCTCTCAAGATCATGCCAAACTGGACTCTGGTACAATTGCAGAAGCGATAAAATCATTGGTTGAAGCCGACCCATCTCTGAAGGTGAAATCTGTAATTGCTGAAGTGCAGTCGAAGTTCAACTATACAATAAGTTATCGCAAAGCATGGTTGGCCAAGCAAAAAGCAGTTGAGAAAATATTTGGTGGGTGGGAAGCTTCTTATGAAGCTTTGCCGACATGGTTTGAAGCAATGGTTGCAAAAGAACCATCAGCAGCTGTTGAGTACGAAACTGCATATGCTTACCGAGGGGATGAGTTGGTTGAGGATCTCAGGATTTTGACGCGAGTCTTTTGGGCTTTCTATCCTTGTATTAAAGCATTCAGAAGCTGCAAGCCGCTGGTACAGGTAGACGGCACACACTTGTATGGAAAATATAAAGGGGCTCTCTTGGTTGCAGTATCACAAGATGGAAATGGGAATATCGTGCCTCTTGCATTTGCCATAGTCGAGGGTGAGACCGCCGATGCTTGGCACTTTTTTCTTAGCCATCTACGAACGCATGTAGTTAATCGAGATGGTGTTGGTCTTATCTCTGATCGACACGAGTCCATTATCTCAGCTGTAGGTCGTAGTGATGGAGCATGGCAATATCCGAGAGCTGTTCACATGTTTTGCATCAGGCACATAGCTTCTAACTTCTTGAGAAGGTTCAAAGCGCCAGGAATGCAGAAGCTGATTGTCAACATAGGTAAATAAATTATTTACATTTTATGCAGTTTGTGACCGACGGTGAAAAGTTAACAAGAAACTGATGGTATTATCTGGATTCCGTTGTTCTCTTATGGCAGGCTATTCTAGAACAGTCCGTGAATTCAACATGCGTTACGAGAGATATTGTGAGCGGGGTGTGGCTTACAAGCAGTGGCTCGACAATATTCCTCGGTCACAATATGCCTTGGCATATGATGAGGGACATCGCTGGGGACACATGACCACTAACCTAGTGGAGTGCATTAACGGAGTTTTGAAAGGCGCACGTAATCTTCCTGTGACAGCCCTTGTCAAGGCAACTTTTTACAGACTTAATGCCTTGTTCACAAGGAAGAGGGCCGAGGCTGAGGCTCGTATAAGTGCAGGTCATCTATTCTCCGAGTATGCAACTGAGAAAATCCAGTCTAACCAAACGGCATCAGGAAATATCCAAGTTAATTTATTTGACAGGCAGAAAGAAGTTTTTGAAGTACGGGAGATGCCCAGCGGTTTAGAGTTTGCAGTAAATCTGCGTCTAAGACATTGTGATTGTGGTGAGTTTCAGGTCGATCGAATTCCTTGTCGCCATGTATTTGCCTGTTGTGCAAACCAGCGCCTAGATTGGAAGCAGTATGTGCATGAGGTATATACAATGGCAGAGATCCGAAAGGTGTATAGAACCCGATTCAGACCACTAGGAAATCCAACAACATGGCCTGTGTATCAAGGACCACGACTAATACCAAATCCTCACCTCAGGCGAGTGGCCAAAGGTCGTCCTAAAAAAACACGCTTCTTGAATGAAATGGATATGCGTGATTTACGTGGTCCTAGGCGTTGTAGACTTTGTGGTGGTGAGGGTCACAGCCGAAGTAGATGCCCGCATCGTGGAGGAGCTAGTGCTAGTGGTTCGGCTCCGAATGAGTAGTTGTCAACTTGGCTGATTTTTTATTGTCCCATTTATGTTATTTACTCTTGTATTTAGTTGTATCCATTTAACTCAGTTGCTCGTATTTATAGTTGTATCCATGTAATTGATTTAATCTCTTTTTTAGTGTTGTCCATTTAACTTGTTTAGGTGATATTCAGTTGAAGTTTGGTTCTTTCAAGTCACATTTCACACAATTCAATAGTTAAACTCTTACATTTTTAAAAAAATTCGGACATAACCTCTTCTAAAAATGGACTTAACCACCCTTTAGGGTTCTTTCAATCTCAACAATTCATCAACCATGTTCACAACAATCTAAACCCTACTGTGCACTATCATTAAACAATAGTCTCTCTACATATGTATAATAAATATTACTACAATGGTTCATTTAGAGAAAGTTTTCTTCATGCTTCGTGCCATTTTGGAACATCCTTTCTTCACCCTCTTTTTAATGGTTGACGGAGACCATCTAGAGGCACTTTTACGAGCTGGGTCAATCCTAAGGTCATATCCCTTATCCAGGGCACCTGAATGATAACAAAAATTAGCCCTGGTCAATACTCATGTATCAATAATATGAATACTAACCCTAATCAAGAAACAATAGGGTGAATAGCAAACCTAAATCAACAGCCAAAAATAATTTAACACAATATTATTACTATATCACTAAATAATGTATCATAAACATAAATATCAATCCCATTCAATGCATAACAATCAAATTACCTGCACCAGCTTCGTCAACCATTTCATCACTTGTACCGCCCTCATCAACCGCATCAGGAACTAAACCGAGCTGATCGACTTCATGCTCCCCTGCACTAGTCTCCTCAACCACATTGTCAGTCTCCTCCTCATCCTCTTCGGGCATAGAAATCCGTGTCGGAGTCTGCCGACATCCAATCCCCCTATGGACACTCCTACCAGAATCAACAGAGCTTCTCGGCATAGAGTACTCAGAAAAGGACCGCGGTGGACGACTTGCATCCAAAGATAATCGACCAGGACCCTCTTGAGGCACCGGCACCTGTACAGGGTCTTGGGTAGAGAATAAATTATCTACCCATTGAGATGACTCAGGACCTTGAACCCAATCAATAATATGCCTATACTGTTCCTCATCATGTGTCGATGTCCCTAGTATTTGTGTCAACGAATAGTGCGGTGCCTGGGTCGGTATGTATTCCTCGTGCATCGTAGAGGCCTGTGTGTATGGCTGTATGGTAGGCTGAGTGAAAGGTTGTGCATATTCCTGTGAGTATGGTGGATATGATATAACAGGCTGAGTGAAAGGTTGTGGACATGGTTGTGCGCATGGTGGGTATGCATATGCTTGTGGATGTGGTAGGTACGGATACGGTGGGTATGTATATGGCTGTGAATATGGTTGTTGATCTTGCCATGGTGGGTGTTGTTGCTGAGCTGGTTGCTCTTGTTGATGTGATTGCTCTTGCTGTGGTTGTTGTTCTTCATTGGCATGCTCGGAGAGACGCAGGTGATGACCGAAATTACGAACATACCAGTCCATGTACTGCTCAGAAGGTTGATAATGGTCGCCATGTGCACCGGTTAATACGGATGCAGGACTGTTTAACCACTGTGAGATCCATTTTTCGTGTTCTACACCCCAGTTTTTGTTTTTGGGTCCCGTCAGCACTATGTTATGGGATGCGCCGAGTTTCATTGGTTCAACTGGCGGGTCTTGTTGAAAGCCAAATTGTCTTCTGACTCTATCAGTGGGATGCCACTCCACAGTCTCAAAGCATATTAAAGGTACAGTCGCACTCCAGAGCTCTGCACCATCGTTGATCTCAAATGGAATAAGATGTGGCGCAATCCGGTTGGGACTGTATGCATCCCACACAAACTGTAAAAACACAGTAAATCTCAAAGTTATAAATGAGCAATCATGAATTTAATATAGCATAACATCAAATCTAAATGATGAAACACATACCCCGTCCGGAGAAAGATCGTCCAACCTTCTCCTGACGTCAGCAGTTGTCCAATTTTTATACTGCTCGATAGCTGATTGATAATCATTCCACCTGGCATATTGCAACAACTCATATTTTTATAAAAATTTGGACATAACCTCCCCTAAAACTGGACTTAACCACCCTTAAGGGTTCCCTCAGTTCATAAATCATTTCAACCATCAACCACTCAGCACATCAAATTAAATCATAAGTCATTCGTAATATCAGTTACTACAGAAAAAATCACTAAATCCACATCTTAGCTAAATTTTACCTGCGAGCAAGTGGAAAGCTAGTATCCATCGGCAGTGGTCCTATTGACGGCATTCGTAACCATGCCCATACAAGGAGCAATGGCATAGGACCATCAATGTCCTTGCAGTCATACCTAGATGCCCGACATAAGGATCGATACATGTGTGCAAGGCAAGCTGAACCCCAACTAAATTTGTGAATCTGAGAAAAGTCACGAAGCAACGGCAAATACTTCCAGTGCACACTGATTCCAGACTTGTCACTAAATAAGGTTGTTCCAAATAGACACATTATGTGACATTTTACATAAATTTCCCTACTTACTGCGTCAGTCAAATGTTGGCGCCGCTTTAGGGTGCGAAACCATGCTAGCTTGACTCCGCTTCCTCTATGGTCGTTCGGGCCAGGAGCAATACCAAATTGGGTCATGCACTCATTCTCTAACCCACTTGTGCTGTGGTCAGTTGATCCAGTAACTGGCAAGCCGTGAGTTCGGAGTCCAAAAATCATGGCTACGTCCTCCAACGTAATCGTGCACTCGCCGTGTGGAAGATGAAATGTGTGCGTCTCAGGCCGCCACCTTTCAACTAGTGCGTCTATAGTTGGACCGTGAGACATGATCCTTCCAATCTGAGATATATGATAGAATCCGCTCTCTCTGAGTTGTTCTTCCACCCTAGCATCATATGAGTCTATTTGGTGTAAGTGTCTAGTGTGCAAATTTCGTGAACCCTGATAACAAAAATAATAACTAACCGTCATTAACCAGAACTAGTCAATATTACCAAACTAATACTCGGTTTAGTAACAAATATAATTAATAATTACTAAAAATCCAAATAATTTATAATTACTAATTGAATTATTAATTATTAAGCATAACAGTAAACACAAAAATTACTTACATATATAGGATGTTGAAGATATTCTGATATATGCTCGTCAGCACGTGTGATGTCACGTTTTCCCATTTTTGTCTTTAACGCTACATTAAAATAATATAAAAAAAATTACTTATATTTTTTTTTCTTTTTTACTGAAAACAATAATAATAATAACTCTTAATCTATTTACTAAATACATATCCTAAAAATTACTAATTATCCGATCTAAATATCTCATCATTATTTTTCAATATATATTGCAAAAATGTCTAAAATTACTAAACATACTAAAATTTAATAACAATAATTTTGCTTTTCAATAATTAAATAAAATAAAAAAGCGTAATGGTATATATATATAATTAATAAATATTCAGTTTTATTATTAAAAACTTCACGCACTACATATATAAATTAACAAAAAATCTAAACTAATAAAAACTGAAACACCTAATATTTTATATAAAAAAAATTTAAAAAATAACCCAGGCTCATTAGATAATAATTAAGGCTATATATTTTAGTTAAATTTTAACCTAAAAACCTAAATCACTAAAAAATTATATCCGAATTAAATAAATAATTCTGTTTTGAAATCAATTATTTTAAATAAAACTAAAATTATTAAATTTTTTTCGAATAAATTATTTAAAATATAACTAAAATTACTAAAAACGTCTGTTTCTCAAAAAAGTTAAAATTAAAACAAAACTAAACAAAAATTCTAAAGCAACCTTTTTCTCACATAAATTATATAAAATCAAACTAAAATTAATAAAAATTCTATTTTTTAAAAAAATTAATTAAACAAAATTAAAGTTAAAAAAAAAATACTAACCTTCAACGAATAATATATATTAACGATACGCTAACAATTTACTATTATTATAACTATAACAAAGATAATATATTTTTAACTACTCCTAATCAAGAACTAATAATTAATTTATTCATCTACGTAATCAAAAAATTATTTTAAAAATATTATATACTGTTTTTTTTTTACTTTCACTTCAAAACAATAAAATTAATCCTAACTAACTACTAACAATACATTTAAAATGCTAACCTTTTTCTATCTTTAACTGTTGCCGTTTTCCTTGCTGCGGGAATGTGGGGCTGCCGTTTTTTCTGGTTGTGGGGATGTGGGGTAAACAAAATGAAGAAGAAAGAATGAAGACTATGGATATTATGGGCTGAGGAAGAAAGAATGAAGGAAGAAGAGAGTTGGCGTTTTCATCAATGTGTGGGAAGAGAGAGAAATCTGCCACGTGTTGATCATGCACAACAAAACGTCGATAACGTTTTGATCAAAACGTCAGTGACGTTTTCCACATAACGGCGTTGACGTTTTCCTTCCAGTATTTGACGGTTCCCATAGCGACGTTAAATTTTCCTGTTTGATCATTTTGGTGGGTAACACCACCTTTGGCCCAATATTAAAAAAAAAAAGTTCGTTATATACTATTATTTATTATTTACATAAATAAAAAAATATAAATTGAGTTTAATTTAAAATTTAATATATTAAAAAAATATTTTTTTATTAAAAATATTTTAAATATAAATAAAATATTAAATATTTTCTGTGTATGGTACAAGTACATACACTAGTAATATGGGTTCAACAAGAAAAAGTAAGCATGGGTTCAAGAAGAAACAGTTGTCAACTTGTCATTCACATATGAGTAAATTCCAAAGATTCTTCTTACCAAAACGGAAAAAAAAATCCCAAAGATTCTCGTATACTTAGAAAATCCAACGTCGTTTCTTTTTTTTTTTTAAAATAAAAAAAACTAAAATAGATTGCAAATTAAAAAAAAGCGAGTCGATATTAGTTCCAAAATGGGAAAAACCAAAGAGAAGAACGAGTCATTTGAGCCGACTCGTTCTTAAACGCTCTCACAAAAGAAACACAACTCGTCCACGCTGGCAGTCCTTACTTCTGCAAATTAAGAATTAACCAGTGAATAGCAAGCACACGGATCAGTGTTCGTTGTTTAATTTTATTTTAAAAAAACTCCACATATTTTCGTAACGGACCTAACCCCATTCTGCTATGCTATAAAACCCCTAGACCGAAACCTTTCTGTCGTTCCGACTCCAATCTCTTTGCGTTCTCTGCAAACTCTTCGTATCTTCCCTCCTTTGTCGTTGATCGGAATCCATGGCTCGTACGAAGCAGACCGCTCGTAAGTCTACCGGTGGCAAGGCCCCAAGGAAGCAGCTCGCTACCAAGGTAACGTCTTTCTCGGACATAGGGTTTCTCAAAATTTGTTCAATTTTTGCCGCAATTCGGAACCTCTTTAGGGTTAGGGTTTCTCATTGTCTTTTGTAATTCTTGTCAGGCCGCGAGAAAGTCCGCTCCCACAACCGGTGGAGTGAAGAAGCCCCATCGTTATCGCCCTGGAACTGTTGCTCTCCGGTAACAATTTCCCCAAATCTTTTTAACGTTTTTTGTTTTGGAGCTCTTGTATGTTTTGGCCTCAATTTTACATTCTCTTCGTGTTATCTTTTCAGTGAGATCCGAAAATACCAAAAGAGTACCGAGCTTCTGATCCGTAAGTTACCCTTCCAGCGTCTTGTTCGTGAAATTGCTCAGGACTTTAAGGTGTGTTGTTCTCAAAATTTTTCACGTTTCCCAGTTTAATAAATTTCTGATCTTGGATTATATAATTAAAGATGTCATTTATGGTTTGTGTATGGTGCAGACTGATTTGAGATTTCAGAGCCACGCAGTTCTTGCACTTCAGGAAGCTGCAGAGGCTTACTTGGTTGGATTGTTCGAAGACACAAACTTGTGTGCTATCCACGCCAAGAGGGTCACCATTATGCCCAAGGACATTCAGCTCGCTAGGCGCATTCGTGGAGAACGTGCTTAGTTTTACTGTGTAATTCAACATGGTGTTGACGTTAGGATTTATGGTAGACATATAAATTCGGATGTCTCTAATTGTTTGCTCAGATTTCTTTTGGGGGTGATGTTTAGGATTTTATTATTATTATTATAGGGCATATAACATGAATGTTTTCTAATGTTTGTTCAAGACTCAGCTACCTATTTCGATCTATGGTTTTGTGAATTAAGTTCCCTTCCCTTGTTTGTTGAATTCGAAGTGTTTATATAATTAGCTATTTATTGATTGTGACAGTGTTGAATTGTCTAAGCAATCAATATCTTGAAGTAATCTGCTGGTTTGTTTTTTTAACCCTGCGAGCTTCTTACTTTTAGGCGGTATGAACATTGTAATAGGAGGACTTTTGTTTTTGGGACACTTGTGTATAACTACTCGTTTTTCGCAATTGTGGGCTTTTTTTTTTGGGAAGTCTGTTGAACATTCTGCAACAGGTTGCGAAATCATCGTCTTTATTCGTTGATAATCAAATTAACAGCGTGTTTGGCTTGGAATTGATGAAATTTGAATGGATTTGAAACAAAAATATTTAAACTAGTTTAAGTGCTTGTTGGACTCTTTTTTAATGAAAAAAGTTATTTTTGATTGTTTTTAGTAAATTTTAGTTAATAGTATTAAAAAAAGGCTCAATTTTATGAATATGGAAGGCTTGTGTGTGATCTGTCTGAATATGGATTCATGGGTAGAAAACAAATATGGGGGACAGTTTTCTGTGAGTGTGAGAAAGAAAAACTTGCACTATGTGAGTTCTTTGATTTTAAAATTTTGCATAACAAATCGCATGGGATGATTGGTAGTCCGATTTGTAGCTGGAGAAATTTAAATTCTGATTTGTAGCTGGAGAAATTTAAGTAGCTGGAGGCAGTTGGAAAGAAATAGCTGGAGGCAGGTGAAAATCGGACCCTCATCGCATGGTACGATTTGATTATTTTATATTTTTTTGAATCAAATTAACCTAATTTAAGGGAATTAACATAACTTCTTTTTGAGTTTTTTCATTGCTTGGTATGAAACCAAAAAACTAGTAGTCAAGTTTATGTTCTTGTTTAAGTGATTGAGAGAAATGAGTGACAGAGTTATATTAAAAGAACTATTTTGTTCAGATTTTGTTACAAACATTTGAAAGAGTAAAATTTGTTTGTGAAAATCTGTTAAATGTTATTTCTTTTACCATCTCTTTTGAAGAGTTCAAAGGTGTGATATGTGAAAAGATTGATTTTGAGAGGGTAAGAAAAATATCCTGTATTCTATATAGATATCCCATACTGGTGTTTGGTGGATTCGTTCAATTTCAAATCAAATATGTAACGGACGAAGCGAGCATGCAAGAGATGTTTTCAATGTATATTGAAAACCGGGCTTAGGTCTCGTTCATCGAGTTGTATGCTGAGTTTGAACAATCTGAGGCCGACTGAAATGTTGTACGGAAAGATTACAATAGTGACAGTGAAGAAGAGTTCGAAAGTAACTACAAAGTTGTTGGTCTAGACGGAGATGAAGATCAAGGTGACGAAACTATGGCTCCAGATGTGATAGACGTGGCGAATGCACTCGCAAACGAAGTGCCGTTTGAGGAGCCATCATTCATGCGAGTTTTGGATTTGGAAGCCATGCATGTTTAGGAGTTTCCAGAATATATGAGTGAATGTACGTAATTTTTCGTATTTATAAAAAGGATTAGAATTTTGTAATAATTTATCTTGATAGATGGACCAAACAGTTAAGTGAAGTGCGATAATATACTCAATTAGTATTTGTTTTTGTGTATCTGTTTATGTATTTAAGTTTAAGATAGTCATTTTTTTAGTTAGTTATTGATTTAGTTAAATATAAATTAGTATTTATTAATCATCATTTAATGACACATTGATGTTCTTATTTTGTTTAGAATGATATATAATAACATGATGTAAAGTTTGTATTTATATCATAATTGATGCAGTAAATATTGATTTACTTTTATTTTCGGTGTTAAAATATTTGTGTATTAAGTACGTTTTGTATGGCTGCTATCCCAGCAGAAATTTCTATTGTCGCAGATGGTGAATTTGTCGTTGGGATGAAATTCAGTTTTAGGGAAGTTGTTATTAAGGCGATAAAAGAGTATACCATACGAAGAAGGGTAGACTACCGGGTGTATGAGTCTGAGCCGTTGACATTTTATGCCAAGTGTACACAGTATGGGTCAGGGTGTGATTGACTTATCAGGGTTAGCATGATCAGCAGGAAGTACTGTTGGGTTATAAAGAGGTATAATGGTAGTCACACCTGTACCAGAGCCACTATTTCTCAGGATCATTCGAAGCTGGATTCGACCACAATTGCAGAAGCAATAAAGCCGTTGGTTGAGGCTGACCCCTCCTTAAAGGTAAAATCGGTTATAGCAGAAGTGCAATCGAAGTTCAACTACACCGTTAGTTATCGGAAAGCATGGTTGGCTAAGGAAAAGACAGTAGAAAAAATATTTGGAGGTTGAGAAGTATCGTACGAAGCGTTGCCTATATGGTTTGAGGCCATGTGTCATAAGGAGCCATCAGCTGTTGTCCATATTGAGACTATGCCTGCATATCAAGGCGATGGCTTGGTGAGTGATATTCGGGTATTGCATCGAGTCTTTTGGAGTTATTGCCCCTGCATTAGAGCATTTAGCATTGTAAGTCAGTTGTCCAGGTGGATGGGACTCACTTGTACGGTAAGTATAAGGGTTGTCTACTAGTGGTAGTTTCACAGGATGACAACAACAATATCGTCCCAATTGCGTTTACTATTGTGGAGGGAGAGACTTCTGATGCGTGACACTTTTTTCTGAGTAACCTGCGCTAACATGTTGTCACTCGGGATGGTGTGGGACTAATATCCGACCGACATGAATCCATCAATGCAGCTGTGGCACGCAGTAACGGAGCATGGTCACCTCCTAGAGCTTTTCATATGTTTTGCATCAGGTATATAGAGTCGAATTTTCTGAGAAAATTCAAGGCACCATACTTGCATAAACTGGTCGTCAATATAGGTAACGCAGAGTAGATCTAAGTAAGTTATTAACAGAGTTACCTTCAACAAGTGTTTTGATCTCTTTTCTTTCGTTTGTTTCTTGTTATCGTGCAGGATATTTGAGGACGGTGCGGGAGTACGAAGTGCGTTACCAGCGTTTACGAGAACGGAGCGAGGCATACACTAACTGGTTAAACCGAATCCCCCGCGAACAGTATGCGTTGGCACTTGATGGTGGCTACCGGTGGGGTCACATGATGACGAATCTAGTGGAATGCATCAATTTAGTATTGAAGGGTGCACGGAATCTCCCCATTATTGCCCTTGTGAAGGCAACATTCTACAGGTTTAACGAGTTGTTTACCCGAAAAAGAGCCGAGGCGGAAGTACGGATTAATGCTGGCCATGTTTTTTCTGAGCTTGTGACGTCAAAGTTGCATGCAAACCAACTGGCATCAGGAAACATCTAGGTTAGTTGCTTCGACCGGCAGAATGAGGTCTTCGAAATGCGCGAGATGCCAAGTGGACTGGAGTATGCTGTCGACCTCCGTCGCCAACGATGTGATTGTGGTGAGTTCCAGGTAGACCGGATTGCTTGTCGACATGTGTTTGCATGTTGTGCCAACCAACGACTGGATTGGCAAGTGTATGTGCATGATGTGTGTAAGATGGACCAAGTTCGGCGAGTGTGCCGAGCTAGGTTTAGGCCACTGGGTAATCCTACTACATGGCTTGCTAACAACGGACCTCGATTCATACTGAATCCGTACCTGAGACGCGTCACCAAAGGTCGCCCCAGGATGACACGCTTCTTGAATGAGATGAACACGCGAATGTTACGTCATCCTAGGCGATGTAGGCTATGTGGGGCTGAGAGACACAATCGTAGCAGATGCCATCAGTCAGCTGGTGCAAATGCCGACAGAGATGCTCAGTAGATTCACAGTCTAATATGATATGATATATGTAGCATTATAACTTATGACAATCTAGTATAATAAGATATCTGTAACATTATATAATATGACATGAATTGTCCAATTGAGTTAATATGATATGATATTTGTAGCAATATATTAAGATATATGAAACATTATAACACGTTCATATTGTCCAAGACATACAAAGTAATCAAAACATAGTCCAGATCATTAATACATAAACAAGTTTACTACACAACAACTACTTTTTCATTGCCCACTTTACATCCTTCACAAATTCTTGCATTTTTGACGGCCTTTTTGAACACAGATGGAGTGTACCGACTAGCGCTACAACGTGACGGATCTACCCTCAAATTGTAACCTTTGCCTGTATCATCCGGAGTGCGTGCCTGACATGTATACAATTTAATTAAACAATTAAATAAAGTACATAAGGTAATCAAACCAACATAGATACCACATATCATTTAGTCAAACCAAACAGAGATACCATTTATGAATACAAAATAATTAACTAATTAAACATGTAAATCAAAATACACAATATAATACCATCATTACGGAATTTTTCATCCTCGTCGAACTCCTCTATTTCATCCTCCTCATCCTCGTCCTCGTCATCCGGGTCATCTACTAGATACCCATTGGTCTCTTGCTCGAGTGTGTTAGCATTTTCTTCAATGAGTCCCATGAAAACACGGTTAGGATTTTGACTATTAAGAATTCTGCGTCCACCGTCACTCCTACTGGAGTCAATAGATACGAACCCTCTAGAAGCAACCGATGAGGTCCGGCACGGATGCCTCCGTCCAACGAATACCTACCTGCCATGAACTCAGGCTGATGGCCGTATTGTGATTGTCCTACATCTGCAGCCATGAACCCAAGCAACTGGTTAAAAGAAGCTCATTCTCATGAGTCAAACTGTGACATACCCCAATACCGTTGATGTATTGGCAATGACGGGGTGAACTGTGTTTAAGGTATATACTGGCTTGAGGACTGATGTTGTTCTTGTAGAAGCGGATTTGGAGGTGATGATGGCGGTGAATGTGGCTCCGGCTCTTCATTGTCATCATCCATGTCCTGATTACCCTCACCATTCTCTTGAACCATAAGATTTGACAAGTTCAAACGGTCCCCAAATTTTGTTCGGTACCAGTACATGTAAGTATCCAATAGATGCTCTGACGGCATAAGAAGCTCAATAAGAACATGGTTATACCTGTTTGTCCAATGCATCACCCAAAATGAATGACTCGGAGCCGTGGCCCAGTTAAGATTCTTAGGACCAGTCAGGACTTTTCCATGCGCCTTGTCCAGATTCCGTTCCTGATGAGGTACCCCCTGAACAAAACCGAATTGTCGCCTACACCTATCAGTTGCATGCCACTCGATGCATTCAAAAGACACCAACGAGACTGTAGCGCTCCAGACAACCAACTGCATGTAGATCTCTGCAGGAATTATGTTCGGATCCACGCGGTCCACAGCATAAGCAACCCACACAAACTAAGGAAAAATAAAGGAAACTCATGATTACAACCACATAACAGACACAATAACAATGCTTCATAAGATTTACACTAACTCTAAACCCAAAACTAATACTTCTTTAATGAGAACACACCTGACCTTCCTAAAGTTCATCAAAGGCCTTCCTAAAGTGACTTAGCGTAAGATATCTATATCATCGGTCACCACGCTCCTAGTTACGCCACCTAATACGATATATTTCATTAGCACAATTGGATTCTAAATATCAAGATACGGGGTAAATGTAACAAAATATTACCTGTTTGCAAACGAAAAATTGCGGGGTTTCCTAGGAAGCGGCGCTAGATATGGCAGTCGGATCCAAGCCCAACCGAGCAGAAGTGTTAGTGGACAATCAATTTTCTTATAGTCAAAACCAGATGCCCTACATAACGCCCTGTAGAGGTGTGCTAGGCATGCCGATCCCCAACTGTATTGTCCAATACTGCCAAAATCATGAAGCAAAGGTAGAAACTTCTAGTGCACAGCTGCCCCAGATTTATCCCCAAACAAGATCGTCCTGATCAGCAACATAATGTGGCACTTCACATACCTATGTATACTGATTTCATCAGTCAACTGTAAATTTTCTTTTAGATCCCGTAGCCACGTCAATTTTATGCAACTTCCTCTACAGTCCGACTTATGCGGTGCAACTCCAAATTGGTGCAGACACTCCGCCTCCAAGACTTCAAAACTATTCATTGCCATCCCTATGACTGGAAGACCTTCCGTCGGAAGACCAAGAATTATAGCCACATCTTCAAGCGTCACAGCACATTCACCAATCGGAAGGTGAAACGTATGTGTGTTAGGGTGCCACCTTTCGATTAGAGCATTCACCAGTGTTTTCTGACATTAGACTACCCTAATCAGAGATACATGATAAAAACCAGTAAGTCGTAAATGCTCCTCCACCCTATCATTGTACTGATCTGGAGGGACTGGGTAATCACATGTCAACATTCTTAAATTTCTATAAAAACATAACAAATTATTAGTCAACTCATTAACAATTACTAACTTACTACTAAAATATAATAATTTTTTAACTACAGCGACTAAAATAACTTTCTCATGCTAAACTTTTTGTTAATTACAAAATAAGTAATTACCATGTACTAACCTACCAATTAATTAACTCTTATGGTTACAAAATTCGCACAACTAACTCAACAACAAACAAATTACTTAAAACCACACAACTATGATAAATTATTTTACTAAATCCAACTAAAACAAATAATTCTGACTTCTAAAATTAATTATTAATCCTTAAAATTATTCATAACTAACTATTAATAATAATAACTAATACATATATTCCTAATCAAAATTCTCAACAATATTACAACATCTAGAGATGTTGTTTCTTTATTTACGGTACAATTTTTTTTATAATATCTAAAATTATAATTTCTAATATTAATTAATTATTTACTATTATTTAAACATATATTCCTAAATTTTAAAAAATAATAATAATCATTTTCGTAATATTCCTAAATTTATTTTCTACGCCAACAATAATAATAATAATTAACATCCTAATAATGATAATTATAATTAAAAAATATTAAAATAATCTTAAAATAAACTTACGTACTTTTAAAAAATAATACTAATCATTCAGTTTTAATTCCTAAATTCAATTTCTCACAACAACAATAACATTTAACTTCCTAACAATTATAATTAAAAATTTTATAGGGATTTCAAAAAAAAAGTTGTTTTAAAAAAAAAAAAAATTCTGTTTACATTTAAAAATTTCTTTTCTAACAACAACAATAATAATTAATTTTCTAGCAATAATAATTATAATAAAAAATATTAAAAAAATTTCAAAAAAAATTACGTTTGTAATACAAAATAATAGCCATCATTCTGTTTACATTTTGAAATACAAAGGCTAACAACAATAATAATAATAATTAACTTCCTAACAATAATAATTATTATTAAAAAATAGTAAAAAAATTTCAGAAAAAACTTACAAATGTTAAAAAATAGCAATAATCATTCTATTTATATTCCTAAATTCAATTTCTAACAAGAATAATAATAATTAAATTTTTAACAATAATAATTATAAATATAAAATATTTAAAAAATTTAAAAAAACTTACATAATTAGAATGATTGAAATAATGTATAATATGAAGCTCGGGACGATCAACATCTTTAACTTTATGTTTCTTTGTCATTTTAAATTTCCTTCCACCATGCACAGCAGAAAAATGGAGAAATGAAGAAGAAGCATGGTGGTATGAAGTTGAAAGTGAGTGTTGAAAGTGATAACTCGGATGGTGAGTGTGGGTCTTGCATGCGTCTTTGTTTGGATTCAGGGTATCGTTCGGGGAGAAGCTTTTGCGTGACGCGTGTCCATGCCTTCGCAACACAGACCGTGCGTTTGGCAAACGCAACTCGGACCGTCCGTTTAGTGAGAGAGAACTCGCAGGGTCTGGGTTCTGTTCCATAGACACCACAACGTTGTGAAGCACCTCTATTCTCCAAATTTGAGTCCAACACCACTCTTGCTTCCATATTCAAATTAAAAAGCATATTAAAAAAATAAAAATATTTTTTTGAAAAGTTATAATTTATACTTTCTTAAATGATTTTTTTCTTTAAAAAAAATAAATAAAAAATATTTTTATTTTATTTTATCTACATATAATTAATAAATAAATTTTTTTTATTAAAATATTTAAACATAAAATTATTTTTATTTTTGTAAATTTTTTTTAAAAAAATATTAGTTAAATTTTTTTTTCAAGATTGATGTTTCAATAAGTCCTAAATAGAATTTACTTTAATTGTATTGTTTTTTCTCAATCAATTCTAATTTAATAGGTTTGATTTGGAATTTCATTTGATGGAAATTTTATTTAAAATATATAAAATATTTTTATAATTTAAATATAAATTTTTAATTTTTTTAGTCACTTTTTTTTTCAATGCCACTATATGGTAACTTATTTTTTCTGTTCTCATTGCTTTTATTTTCTTTTTTTCTTTTTTTTAATTCAATTAATATAAATATATTTTTTTTGAAAAATTTATTATTTAAAAAATATTTATATGTATAGATTCTATGTGTTTAACTTAAAATAATGACTCAAAATATTTGTTTGGTTGGTTGAGTTTCTAAGAAAAAATATTTTTATGTGTTTAATTTAATATATTTGAACATTTTAAAAATTTGTTTGGTTGAGTTTTTAAGAAATTTTTTTTTCAAGTTATATTTTTTTAAAAGATCTTATGAAAAAATAAAAGAAATTTTATGCTTGAATATCTCATGCAAAAAATTTTTTTATTCATCAATTATGATTGGGTATGACAATATAAAAGTACTTTTTTTGTTTATTTATTACATGAAAAATGTTTTTTAAATTTTTTTTAAAAAAAGATGTAAATTATAGTTTCTCAAAAATGATTTTTTTTTAAAAATTTTTTAGTGCTTTTACTTTTACTACTAGAAATTTACTAAATACATTAAAAAATAAAAAAGATATCTTTTCATTGAAAAAAAAATCTTTTTTTTAATCAAGATAATAACGCCCAGACAAATCTTAAGTAAATTTGTGTTAATTATAACATTAGCAAAAAACAAAAAAACATAAAATTAGTTACTATAATTTACTGTTAATAACTAATTTACTATGTCATTGGATTACTAAACAAATTAGTTTTTGATAGTTTATATTTATGTTGTGTTGTTGATTTATTGTTGGAATCAAACATGAAGAACTATTTATTTTTAATTAATAAAAATATTTAAAATTTAATATTTTTAGATTAATCTAATTTTATTTTTTTAAAAAGAGGTGAACAAATTTTAGTTAAAAAAATTAATTAAATAAATAAATTTTTTAATTATTTCATATAATTTAACAAATAATATATTTATTATTTAAATATAATGTTATATCGATAAAGAATAAAATTGTTTATTATAAAATTTTATTTTATTTGATAAACATTCAAAACATTAGAATTTAATTATATAATTTTACTAATTCACTCAATTTAAAAATTTAATTCAATTCTATATTATTAGAAGTTTTCAAAGAGGTCATAAACTAAAAAAAAAATACTCGTGGTGAACCATAGGAATTAGGTCTATGACATTAGGTAATATCAAAATAAGGGCTAAGACTAAAAAGGGATTAGGTTTGTGATATGATCATCTGATCTCATATTCTGTTGGTTCAAGAATGTTCGCTGATTTTTCTTTATTTTTGTTGAGCATTTAAGCTATTTTTTCCAAAATGATATTTTTTTCTTACAAAAAATTAGTCATTATCCATTTTATTAGACAAATGACTACACTGTTTTGGATTGGTCTATACTTGAACAATAAAATATAAAAAAAAAATTCCAAATTTGTTCGTATAATATAACACTCCAAATTTTTAAAAAATTAAATAATAATGTATTATTTTATTTAAAAAAAATTAATCTCTTAAAAATAATTAAATTAAATTTTATGATATTTTAAATTTAAAATTTATTAAAATTTTTAAATTAATTTTATTATTATAATAAAATATTTAAAAAAAATATAAAAGAATTATTATTATTATTATTATTATTATTATTATTATTATTATTTAAAAGAAAAAAAAAGGAAGTGGCCGAAGCCTTTAGTCATATGCATTATATATATATATATAATTGAAACATGCTTTATGCTTATATGCCTAGGTATAAATAAATATATATGTATATATAATCAAAGGTAGAGAAATGGGAACGTGGCGCCAATGAGTAATAGTTCAAATAACATAGTCTCTCTATACTTAATTAAGAGGTTGCGGATTCGAGTCTCCTATTTTTGATAAGAAAAAAAAAAAAAGGAAACGTGGCTTGTTTATATAAAAACATAATGTGATACATTTCTTTTATTCCATATCATCATTCTTCATTTCATTCTTATCATCACCACCCAAAGAAAGAAAAAAAATAGAGGGAGAGAACGTGAGTTTCCATGGAACGTGACCCACACCAAAAATTCTATTTTCGATTTTTTGTGATTTGTAACTCCAATAAAAAATCTATTTCGATAAAAGTGTTTATATTCTGCTTTTCTATATGTTACCGTTACTTTTGTTTGATGGAAGCTGATGGTAATATTAAACCACTCTTCCACCTTAACCCATAACAACAATAAAGACGTCTCACGGCCCACAAATTCAGCCCAATAGAATACACAAATTAAATGATAATTTAATCTTTATCTTATCTTATAGTTATCTTTATCGTTATCTCTATATCTTTATCTTTATCTCTATATCTTATCTTTATCTACTTTTATCTTTCATAGGCCAATACTCTATATATACTTAATTTTACTTTCATAGTTTACAATTCATTCAATCAACAATCAATAAAATTTCTTCATCTTTTTCTTTCACAATTCTTTTATTTTCCTATTCTTTCATAATTTTATTATGGTATCAGAGCTCCTCTTGAGCTCTGCTGACATCCATGGATCAAGGAGAAAGGGCACACCAACAACTTCATCCGGAGTCTCTTTTGGACCTTTCGTCAGCCCAACACTTTTCTTTCATGGCACTTCCTTTCAATGAAGAAGCTCGTCCTTCAAACCAACTTGAGCTTCTACCAAGTCCAACTACTCATTATCTTTGTTCCTTCGATACCTTTTCTACTGTTAACAATTCTTCAAATCGAGATTCATTCTTGAATACTTGGATCATTGATTCTGGTGCCACAGATCACATTGCATCAAATTTGTCTTGGTTTATTTCTTACACACAAATTTCTCCTATTATTGTTCATTTACCAAATGGTTCTCGAACTACTGTTTCTTATAAAAGTATCGTTCAATTTTCACCATCCTTGGTTCTTCATGATGTTCTTTATTTACCTCATTTTAACTTTAATATTATCTCTGTTTCAAAAATTACTTCAGCACTCATATGTGAACTCACTTTTTCATCTTCTTCTTGCACTCTACAGAGCAACAATTTGGGGACAATTGATTTGGCCAGAATGAGAGAGGGATTATATGTCTTTGAACCCAATTTCGGTAAAAATTCATCCACTACACACTCCATAAATTCCATCCAATCTCCACCCATTACACCTTCCAATATATGGCATTTTCGTTTAGGACACCTTTCTGGGCAAAGACTTAATCATTTACATAAACAATTTCCTTTTATCTCTATGCATCATGATGAGGCTTGTGACATTTGTCATCTTTCTAAACAAAAGAAACTTTCATTTTCTCAAAGCTTTAACAAAGCCAATGCAAGTTTTGATTTATTACACTTTGACATTTGGGGTCCGTTTCGACAAAATTCTATTCATAATCATAAATATTTTTTTACTATTGTTGATGATTTTAGCCGCTTTACATGGGTTACTTTATTAAAATCAAAAGGAGAAGTACAGAATCAAATAAAAAATTTTATTACTTTAATTGAAACACAATTCAACTCCAAAGTCAAATCTATTCGTTCCGATAATGGACCAGAATTTATTTTACCTGATTTTTATGCTTCAAAGGGCATTATTCATCAACGTAGTTGTGTTGAAACTCCTCAACAAAATGGAAGGGTAGAACGCAAGCATCAACATATTTTGAACATAGCTCGTGCTCTTATGTTTCAATCTAATTTACCATCATCTTTTTGGTCTTATGCTGTTAGACATGCTGTTTATTTACTTAATAGAGTTCCATCATCCGCAATTAATTTTAAAACACCATTTGAGATTTTATTCAATCATCCACCAAATTATCATGACATTAAAGTTTTTGGATGCTTATGTTTTGTTTCTACCCAAATGGCAAATAGATCAAAATTTGATCCAAGAGCCAAAAAGGCTGTATTTATTGGCTTTCAATCTGGTTTTAAAGGGTATATTGTTTATGTTTTAGAAGATAAAAGAATTGAGATTTCTAGAAACGTGATTTTTTATGAAAAGATCTTGCCCTTAGTCACAAAAAATGTCCAATTCCAGACACTCAACCCAACATTGCCAAACACACCTTCTCAAAAACAAGATTCAGTTAGTCTTCCAGTTGAACCCTCACCTATACCCATTGACCCAACTCCACCTAGTTCTTTATTTTCTCCAACAACCTCTCCTTCTTCCTCACTATCGTTTCCTAACCAAGTTGAACCCATGACCATCGAATCACTTT
The DNA here is from genome assembly GCF_059453495.1 of Arachis ipaensis. Taxonomy (NCBI): domain Eukaryota; kingdom Viridiplantae; phylum Streptophyta; class Magnoliopsida; order Fabales; family Fabaceae; genus Arachis; species Arachis ipaensis. The sequence goes on along the minus strand of NC_142442.1, from coordinate 119,616,250 downwards.
CAACACTAGACACTAGTCCACCATCACCTTCTCATCCCCCGTCACCTTCTTCACCACCTGAGCAACCCCATCCTCGTCATTCCGACCGGCCTCACCGACCTCCAGCATATCTCTCTGATTACTTGTGTAATTCCTCTCTCATCTCTACAAATCAATCTCCCTCAAAGTGCAAGTATCCTTTATCTTCAGTCATGTCTTTTTCTTCTCTTTCATCTTCACATAAAAAGTTTCTTTTATCTCTACATTCTGACGTTGAGCCAAAGTCTTTTAAGGATGTCAATCAACACTCTAATTGGCGTAGTGCTATGAAAGATGAGTTGGATGCTCTTGAGCTGAACAAAACTTGGCGTCTTGTTGATTGCCCTGCAGGGGTTAAGCCGGTTGGCTGTAAATGGGTCTATCGCATCAAACGCAAGCCTGATGGTTCAGTTGATCGATATAAAGCACGCCTTGTGGCTAAAGGGTTCACTCAAACTGAAGGTGTTGATTTCTTGGAAACTTTCTCCCCTGTTGTCAAGCCTGCCACTATCAGATTAGTTTTGGCATTGGCCTCTATGAAGCATTGGCCTATACATCAGTTGGATGTCAATAATGCTTTCTTACATGGGGATCTTTCTGAGGATGTTTATATGACTCTGCCACCCGGATTTATATCTCCTCAACCGAATCAATGTTGTAAGCTACTAAAGTCACTGTATGGTTTACGACAATCTAGTCGTATGTGGTATGACAAACTTTCTCATCTTTTGCTATCTCATGGATATCAGCAGACCTCATCTGATTATAGTTTATTTGTCAAATTCATTGGTGATCAAATTTCTATCCTTTTAGTCTATGTTGACGACATTGTTCTCACTGGTAATTCCATTTCTGAACTTGCTGCCATTAAGTCTATTTTACATCAACACTTCCGAATTAAAGACTTGGGCCCATTAAAATATTTTTTGGGTATTAAAGTTGCTCAATCGGAGAAGGGAATTTGCTTATCTCAGAGAAAATATTGTCTTGATCTTTTGGATGATTCTGGTTTATTAGGTGCTAAACCTGCCTCTGTTCCAATGGATAGTACCACAAGACTATATCAAGACAAAAGTCCCTTGCTATCCGACCCTTTTGTATATCGTCGTTTGGTTGGCCGTCTTATCTATCTCACCACTACTCGACCGGACATCATGTATGCCACTCAACAATTAAGTCAATTCATGGCATCTCCTACTGAATCTCATCTTCAAGCTGCCAAGCATGTGTTACGATATCTGAAAACTAGTCCCGACAAAGGACTTTTCTTTCCAAGGGAATCAGAAATTCAGCTTCTCGGCTTCAGTGACTCTGATTGGGCCGGATGTCCTGACACTCGGCGATCTTTAACAGGTTATTGTTTCTTCTTAGGCAGTTCTTTAGTTTCTTGGAAGACCAAGAAACAAACCACCATTGCCCGCTCTTCCACGGAAGTAGAATATCGTGCACTTGCCAACACAACTTGTGAACTTCAATGGATATTAAATGTGTTACAATTTTTACGCATCTCTCCTATCCGCCCACCAGTTTTATATTGTGATAATCAAAGTGCTCTTCATATTACTGCTAACCCGGTTTTTCATGAACGGACCAAACATTTAGAGGTTGATTGTCACTTGGTTCGACAAAAAGCTCAAGCTGGAGTGATGAAACTTCTCCCAATTCCCTCTTCTGGGCAACTAGCTGACATCTTCACCAAGCCTTTGTCTCCTCAACCCTTCCATCTTAATCTGAATAAGCTTAGTGTTCTTGACATCTTTCATCCTCCAGCTTGCGGGGGCGTATTAAACCACTCTTCCACCTTAGCCCATGACAACAATAAAGACGTCTCACGGCCCACAAATTCAGCCCAACAGAATACACAAATTACATGATAATTTAATCTTTATCTTATCTTATAGTTATCTTTATCTTTATCTCTATATCTTTATCTTTATCTCTATATCTTATCTTTATCTACTTTTATCTTTCATAGGCCAATACTCTATATATACTTAATTTTACTTTCATAGTTTACAATTCATTCAATCAACAATCAATAAAATTTCTTCATCTTTTTCTTTCACAATTCTTTTATTTTCCTATTCTTTCATAATTTTATTAGGTAATGTAACTCTTCTATCCCTTGAGTTCGGCCAACTAGAATTCTAAGAGGCACAGACAATTTTGAACGTTTTTTTTCTTCGGCAGCTCGTCTAGAAAACTTCTCCAGAACTTCGAGTATTTTGATTTCGTACGGAGGTAGGATTTCGGTAAATTCTCACCAATTAAATTTATGTTGGATAAGTGAATGATTATTGTAATTGTTGACGTTGTCACTGTTATCCTAACTACTAGAGTTGTTGCATGTCGCGATTAAGAGTTGCAATGTTGCTGCGGATAGTGGATAAAGCTGTGGTTGCGGCTGCCGTTGGGTGCGAGCCGAGAGAAAAGGGTTTCTTTGAGGCGTTTAGTTTATGGGTTCGACAATCGAGGTAGGGGGTTTTATTTTTAAAAATAATTAATAGTTTTTAAGTTAAGAATGCCAAAAGGTTTATTGAGTAATTGCAAATAAATTGTGTTTGTCTGGACTGATTGAATTTGATGAATAAGTGTTAATTGTGAGAATGATTGAGTTTGATGAACGTATATGAATTCTTGATTGTTTGAATTGTGGCTGAAAATACATTACGTTTATGCTTTGATTAAATGACATATGAATTAAGGAATTATGAAAGTGAGGGAGGTTATGTCCGGGTTCTTGTAACCATAAATGAAAAGGTGGTTTTGGTTAATGTTAAATGTAAAAAGAATATGATCGGGATATTTTGTAAAGTTTGAATGAACGTGCGGCTTGTTCCTTTGGTCTTAATAGCAAAAAGTTTGAAAGAGAGATGAATTTTATTGAAACAAAAAGAGGCTTAACTTTAAAGAAAATGATTTGATTTTTGAAAATTATTTGATATTTGAAAATGGACTGATTATTGAAAAGGATTTGATATTCAAAATGATTGAGAGATTGTTTGGTTGGGATCTTGGAAGGGTGGCATAATCTGAATTTTAGAGAAAATGCTGCCGAAATTTTATAATCTTTGAGACTTTATTTGAAATGTTATTTTAAAAGATTTAACTTATTATTAATAGTATTTATGTGATTATTATTTGAAAATCTTTGATATGTGGTTTTAATTAATAGAAACAAAATTTTGTGGAATTTTCTTAAAAACTGTAATGTAATACCGACGTAAAGGCTTAATATTAAATAGATAATAAAGAAAAATGGGTTAGTAACGCCTTACTTTTGGTATGATCATGACGTGCTAAAAGTTAGGGTGTTACATATAGCAAACTAAAGTAAACTACTTTAAAAAGGTAAAATAATTGAAGTTGCATGTCTGAACAAAAAGAAAGGTGAGAAAGCTAACAGGGTTTATGTATCTAAAAATCGGAGTGGAGTTCTATCACTTGAGTGAACATCTGTTGAGGAAAAATATTTATTTCTTTAAAGATTTTGGTGTCTTTGCCTTGCCAGATTAATCAGAGAATCACTGCCGCCAGCGCCAGGTCATTCCTCCTTTGCCATCACTGTTTTGCATTCTTTCCACGTTTTGACTACTATCGCGACGGTTCCTGGTTGTTGCTCGTCATTGCTATTGCATCAAGGTGAGAGTCGCTTCTCCGCACTTAGGGCACACGTCTTCTGCGTTTTCAAATCTACTATGGATGAGTTGTTGGACCGGGATCCCATTGTTGAGTAGCTTGCAGATGAAGATCTTGACCTTTGAAGGATAACGCAAGTGCTGTCGGGCCAGGATTCTATTGTGGAGTAACTTCCAGATGAAGGTCTTCCTAATGGTGTTTTGGTTGCAAGTTTAAGGTATCTGATCAATTGGAGGATAGAAGAAGGAGAAAGTTATTTGGTACACGAAAGCTATAGAGTAGTGTCCAGGTTTTTCTTTTCCCTAGGTAATCATGACTTCACTTTCTTTAATTTCTGTTTGCATGATGCTATTTGCTATGTCTGAATTGAAGTTTGACTGGATTAGTTGTGCATTTTATGTTCTGTTCTGTGTGATTAACTGATTCACCCACATTAAGTTTGGGTTTGTATTTTATTATTGGTAGACTGAAATAGGTCTATAATTTCTGATCCAGGAGTCCTCAAAATTTTTTACTAACCTTCCTACTCTCTAGTAAGCTCCTCAAAGCCTAAGATGAGTTTGAGCTACTGTTTGCTTTAAAAAAAAAATATGAAATAGCAGCCTTTATAGATTTTACTAACTAGTGAGTCCTATTTTATTGCAATCCTCTAAGTTTGCTTGGCTAGCATAGCTAGATTGAATAATTTGAGATATTTTATACCTAATTTTCTGTGCTTCTTATCTCTGCAAATTATATCCCATTTGACCTACCACTGTTTTTATTTTGTACCCTTTTGGCTTCACCAGAAGTTCATTATTTTGCTCTGAATATCGTTAATTAGTGAGTCCAGTAGCTTGAAACAACTCAATGTGTAGAAAGGAACAACTGTGGCAACGACTTTGATAAGAACCTCTCTTCTACGGACTAAGAATAGTGATATTTTCCAATTCGAAAGCATGTTATCCACTTTGTCCTTTATATAGTTAAATGTACTCCTCTTTGATCTGTTAATTACTACTGGTAGTTCTAAATATCTGTTATGGTTTTCTACATGTGAAATTTATAGGATATGAGCTAATTCATTTCTCATTGGAGGAGGGGGGTGTTCTTGCTAAAAAAGGTGGAAGATTTCTAAAAATTTATCCGTAAGTGCTTAGGATCTGCAGTAGACTGTGACATACCTCCTCATTAGATTTACCAAAAAGTATCGAATTGTCTGCGAAAAGTAGATGATTGACTATAGGAAACCTATTGTTGATCCTCAATTCTTCGATTTCTCGCATCTGTTCTCCTTTGTGGAGCAGATATGATAAACCTTCTGCGCAAATAAAAAATAGGTAGAGGGAGAGGGGGTTGCCTTGGCGCAATCCCTGCATGGTTTAAAAAAAGCATGAGATTGTCCTTCTATATCAAAAGAGTAGAATACAGTCGTAACACACTCTTTCATCCAATCTATCCATTTTTCGTAGAATTTCAACTTTTTCATGACCTTCCATACAAAATTCTGTTCCACCTTGTCATAGGCTATGCTCATGTCAAGCTTCATTGCCATCTTGTAGTCACCACAACTTTTATTATTCAAAAAATGCATAAGGTCGTGAGCTATTAATATATTATCACTAATCCGCCTTCCTTTGATGAATACACTATGGTTCTCACTAATCATCTTATTCAAGACTCTTTGAATCCTATGTACCAATATCTTTGAGATGATTTTATAGAAAACGCAGCTCAAACTAATGGATCTTATTTGAGCCATATTTTCTGCATTTTGAACCTTTGTATCAAATAAATATGCGTGTGATTAAAACTTCGCATCATCTTTTTTTTTTTGAGAAGAAACTTATAACTACCCCCGTAACATCCTTTTTAATCACCTCCAGTAATGTTGAAATTTTTTTTCTGTAAATCCATCATCACTTAGAACCGAAAAAGGATTTAATGAGAAGGTTGCTGTTTTTACCTCATCTTCAGTGACTTGTCTCACTAGTCTTCTATTAATCACATCATCAACCTGAGCCTCGATGTCCTCTATAGTTTCCATAGCTGGTCTTGGGTTAGAGGTAGAGAAGAGTTTTGTAAAATATTGCTGAGTAATCTGTGCTTCTCCCTTAGAATCAGTTTTATAACTGTCTGTGTCATCCTACAGCCTTTGGATCTTATTTTTTTGGTACTATTCTAAAATTTCACATAAAAGAATTTAGTATTTTGGTCCCTCTATTTCAGCCATTGAACCCTTGACTTCTCCTTCCAATACCGCTCTTCTTTCTTATACGCATCAGTTAGGTCAACCTCTAAATTCAGAATATGCCATCTGTCCGAGCCATCTTCTTTCTCCTTTTTCTATTGTAACTTGTTTTTGAGCTCAGTAATGAGTGTCGTCGAGTTGCTGCTGATATTTTTTTGCCACTCCACAAGCATATGATGACACTTTTTCAGCTTACAAAACATTTTGTACATAGGAGAGCAAGTGAATTGAGTTTGCCATACCTCTTTGACAACGTTTGAGACCTCCTCACTATCACACCACCTTTCTTGGGATCAAAACCTTTTCTTGGATCTCCTTTCATAACTGTTCGATTGCAATAGAAGAGGACAATGGTCGGAATCGGTGTCCTCCAAGTACATAAGCATTACTTTTGGATACGCTAGTCTCCATTGTGTTGAAGCCAAGCATCTGTCCAGCCTTTCTCTAACAAAATTATCTTCATATTTCTTATTGCTCCACATGAATTTGCTTTCAACATACCCCAAATTCACCAAATTACCTTCACTATTAAAATTATTAAAGGCCTCAATAGTACTTCTAGACTTCATATGCCCCCTTCTTCTCGTGGTACTCTGAGATGGCATTAAAGTCATCTATCACCGTAGAATATTGACCTAATCTGCGAATGATCTCCAAGATCTTACCAAATTGCTCATTCCTCCGATTCTCCTCACTGTGAAGATGAACTCCCACCACCTCCCATCGCTTTTGAGGTGTGCGATCAAATAATAAAAAATGAATCAAGAACTCCTAACTATGTCAAATCGTGATGTTAGCCTCCTCCTTCCACGCTAGCACCAAACTTCCTGCCAAACCCCTTGGATCCATGCAAAAAAGTGCACGAAACCCAACTTCTTACAAATATCTGACACCGTCAAGATATTGTTTTTGTCTCGCACATTAACAATACCTCGGGAAAATAGAATTTACAAATCCCTTGTATGCTGTGAACTATCATGTGTTTCATCAAACGCCGACAGTTGCACATCACCATCTTCATGGCTCTTCGGGTTCCCTTTCATGGGTGGCACCCTCCCCTTCATCAGCAGCAATAATGTCATCTTGGCTTATTTTCTAAGTTTGCAATCTTCTTTTCTTCTTTGGTATTTCTCTTTTTTCCAATAACAGTAATTATCTTTGATATAGCAAGATTTTTCAGATTTGGCTTCCGTTTACTCTACTGTCTTTCATGATTACTACATGAATTAAACACTAAACCTTCTATAATCTCCATGCCACCTCAATTCTGCATACTTGTGACTGTCTTATTTGCTGTAGATTCTGTTTTGCTTTCTGTATCCTCCGATTTCGGCAATAACCTTCCTGTTTTTTCTTCTTCCTTTTTTCCTTCTACACTTCGTGCTGCATACCCCCCCACTTCGTTCCTCCATAGTAAGTGTTGAGTTTAAAGAACTAAAATATTGTTAAGATGATGACTAAATATTATTGGGTTATTATCAAATTATTTGTGTGATTTATTTTATTTAGTGTACAGGAAATTAACTTAATTGAAATAGGCCCAGGAAGAAACAAAACAAGCCCAAACAGGCATCTGGCACACACACACACACAGTGGTCTATATCCAAATCCAACTTTTCAACTTAGTTGTTAACTAGGAATTTTAATTTCATTTCAATTGAACCAAACCACACCATCGAAACTATATCCTCTCTTCTCTCTCTTCTTTCTCTTCCTATACCCACGTGATATCTTAGAAGAAACAAAAGAAAATGGGAAACTCTGAGCTAGGGCAAAATGAAGAACAAAAAGTAATATTTCTAATTTCAAGCAAAACAAGCGAAGGTCAAAGAGGCTAGGGCAAAAGGCAAGATCACATCCAAGGGAAAATTACAAAAAGGAGTTTCCACATTTTTGCTTCATTGAAGCTCGGTGAAGAAATCTTTTCCTTGTATGCCTAGAAGTGGAAAGTTGAAAATGCTGAAGATGATAAAGCTTTGCTGTGAATCAACGCTAAAAAATCAAAAGGCACGGATGAAAAAAAGGTTGACAGAGAAGATTGAAGGTATGGTTGCATGTTTGATTCAGTCATTGCTTCTACCATCTCTCTCCTTTGTCATGCCATTGCTACTACTGATTTTGGGAGAAGAAGTCAAACAAGGTGCTGAAGCAAGTTTCAAGCCTAAGAAGCTTCATTCCTCTATTAACGGGATGAATGACCAAGGATTAGGGCAAGGAGTGAGAGTACAATATTTGGGTTTTCATAGCTCACTAAGGTGTTTATTCTTCTCCTTCATGGTTTTTATTGAGTATCTCATTTTCTCAGTCTAGTCTTTTTGTGTTTCAATGATAAAAATACAAAATGGTGAGGTTTATAAGAAAAATCTATTGAGTGGAAAAAAGATAGAGTTAGACTTGGAGAAAAAGCCAAAGTTATATAAAAAATTCTTTGTTAGATTTTTTTGTTTTGTCGTCATGATCTTGAGGGGATTCCCTTGCAAGTTGGGTTAGTACTTTGCTGTTGAAAAGTTAGAGTGAGTTCCTAGTCAAGTCTGGCTTGGGTTAGAAACTGGACTTGTTCCAGATAGAATTGGATAGAATCCTAGGGAGATTGGTGATTGTAATCTGGTTGAAAGATAGTGAAATTCTATTATTGTTATGATGGAGACTGGATGTAGGCTACATTGCACTGAGTAACTGAACCAAGATACATATGTGTGTTATTATCCTTTCTCTTCTCTATTTCTAGTTCTGCATATAGGAGACAAAACTGAAGTATCTCCTGATTCTACTATTCAGCAACACTTCTCTATAACCCACCTTTCACGTAACTTTGTTTTGGCTCCTACCGCATCAAGATACAAAACGATAGTCTCTCCTGTTTTCTACTTAAAGTATTTCAACAGAACTGAAGGTTGAAAACAAAATTAAAAGGAGTCCAAGATTCAACTCCTCTTCTCTTAGCCACTGATAACCATCAGTAAGACTAGCCAGTTCCGTGAGGAGATTGACTTGAGTGGGCTGCTTATCTCTTCTTGCTCTCCAATCTTTTGAATTTCCAGCATTAGTGTTGACACTTTCTCTGAAAATTTGTTCTCTTTTAACCACCTATTCTGATACCAGTCTGCACATTCTTTGTCTTCCATGTCTCCTTTCAATGCATCATCTAAATGTTTGCTGCAGTTTTGAATCTCGTGTCCTAGGAAACCGCAGTAGCTGCAGAAAATCCCTATCTGTTCATAGTGGAGTGAGATTTTCATGGTTCTCTTATTCGACCCTTCCATTTTGATGAGTTTTCGGAGTGGCTTAGTGACATCAAGTTTAATCAACACCGAAACGATCCTACTTTTCTTGCCTCTCACTTGAAAAAGGTCAACGTCTAAAACTTCTCACATTGCTTTTCCTATTTTTCCTCCTAACTCTTTTATTTTAAAATCTTCAGGTAGTTCCCACAACTGGATTCACACTGGTGTTTGAGAGAATTCAACATAACTAATTGACTATTCCCCCTTTCACCTCTTTAGGTTTAGAATATAATTCTTAAAAAGCCATGGCTCCCTTCTTTAAATACGAATAAGATCTTTTTCATCAGAGAAGAAGAATTGAAAGAGGTTTTCTTCATGATCCACCACCCTAAACCCCTTCGATGGCCTCCAAATCGCATGCATTGCTGCTACAATTGTACCTCCTGAGAATAAACGATCAGCCAACAATCTACCTATTAAATTCCTTGAGAATATCTCTGTCCCTACCTATGTATCCTCTTTGCCAAAAGTTACTACTTATTTCTCATCCTCCTAACGCCTCCTGTCTTTGTTTCGATTGTTAACAGCTATCATTGCTATTAGAGCCTCAATAGAGCTATCAGAATTTTGGTTTATGAGTATATTTTTTGAAAATATGATTTCTCCCACTAAAATTCTAGCATATTACTATAAAATTCTAACAGAGCATTGCCAAAATGATAAGTTGAAGGATACCATATTATCCAATCGTATATTAATGCAAGTGTGAAGTTGTTATTATAAATAGATATAATAAAAATGTAATGAGTCATTGAATATATATATATATCCAATGATGTTTTTGTTGGCTACTGCTCATACTCTGATCCAATAGATAATAGCCAGGCCCAATAATAATAAAAGACCCACCAATAAAGGTGGACCTCATGAGAATCCTAATCTCTTTAAAGAGGTAGGACACCGATCTCAATGGATAAAGGCCTTGCCTGTTCCAAACAGGTAAACTACCCCCTAAAATCTCTACCTCATCTAAAAGGTGAATCTCAACAAACTCCTAAGAAAAAAAGAACACTTATCTATTAGAAAAGATAAGATCTCTCCAACAAAGGTGGTTAAACAACTCTACTATAAATACACTGGCACCCCCAGGTATAACTCACGTTTTAATCTACTAAAAACCTACCTAAAGCCCTTGTTAACTTAAGCATCGAAGTCTCTTGCAGGTACCACCCCCCATCTCCTCATGAGGAACTCGGAGAGGCGGCACCTCGGCACTAAACAAGTCGAACGCTGCCACATAGAGGGATCTGGACCTCACGTTCAGGCCCAAATCAACGTTTAAGATAACCCTGAGAACATTGGCGCCGTTGCTGGGAACCTGGAATTCATCCTACAACCATGGCGGAACCACAACGGGAAGATGGCCACACCACCTCTAAATCTGAGGAAGAAGTCCAGCCAGAAGAACATGCTATTGTGCTACCTCCTCCACCATGACCTACTGAAGGACCCCACGGGAAAGGGCCCTTTGAAAACCCTCATCCAACGAGGATCCATTCTAAAGTACACTATCTTGAAGATGAGGACAACCACCAAGTGACTGAGATACTAGACATGGTCCATAGATAGCAAGATCACTTGAGACAACTCGAACACGAGGCTGAGTGACAACGAGAGGCAGAACGAGAACTACAAAGAGAAGTGAGACGATGCAAGGAATTAGAAGAAAAGCTCCAGAAGTTAGAAGCTGATCTTCGAAGTTGGGCCACAAGGTCTGACAGGGAAGAAAGCCCTCTTGGAGGAGACGATCTGTTCACAGAAGAGATCATGAAGGCAAAAGTTCCCAGAAATTTCATATTGCCCGACATGGATCTCTACGACGGGACGTCCGACCTAAGACACTAGCTAAGTAACTTTAAAAGTCGAATGTATCTGGTAGATGCCTCCGACGCCACACACTGCAAAGCCTTCCCTACCATTCTGACTAAAGCTGCGATGAAATGGTATGACGGCCTACCTCTAAGGTCGGTCGCCAACTTCAACGACCTAGCCAGGAAATTTCTGACCAGATTCTTTATTCAAAAGGATAAAACAAAGCATGCCTTGAGCTTGCTAGGAGTAAAACAAATGGTTGGGGAAACCCTTCGAGATTACATTGAAAGGTTCAACAAAGCTTGTTTGAAAATCCAGAGTCTGCCAACTGAAGTCATAATTATGGGCTTAGTTAATGGCCTCAGAGAAGGACCATTCTCCCATTCAATATCCAAAAGATACCCGACCTCTCTGAATGAGGTTCAGGAAAGGGCAGAGAAGTATATTAACATGGAAAAAAATTCCCGACTAAGAGAGTCTCCTTTAAGGTCATTCCTACCCTTTTCATCTCGGGACAAAGAAAGGGAGCCCAAGAAAAAAGAGGACCCAAACATACAGAAACCTCGAAAATACAACAATTACACTTTTCCCAGGGTCTCCTTAGTGGATGTGTACAGAGAGATATGTCACACGGAGAAGCTTCCACCCCCTCATCCGATTAAGCACAAGAAAGCCGGAAGTCGGACAGAGTATTGCGAGTATCACAAGCTCTATAGACACTCCACCAATGAATGTTACGACCTGAAGAACATCATAGAAAAGTTGGCCGGAGAAGGCCGACTTGATAGATACCTGGCAGACAGATCGGATGACCCGAGAAAGAGAAGAAGGGATGAAGAAGGAGGACAACCAGAACGACCTCCTCACACCCCGGAGCGACACATCCATATGATTAATGGAGGGTTCGTAGGAGGAAAAATGTCAAAATCCTCACAGAAAAGGCGCCTTAAAGAAGTGTACCAGGTTGGCGAAAGCAGTCAACTGACCGACCTGCCCACCATCTCTTTCATAAAGAAAGACGCGCAAGGTTTACTGTCCGGGCACGACGATCCAATAGTGATAAAAAGACCTAAAGACATACCCTGACAGCTTGTTCGGACTGTGAGACACCCCAATCCGACCTCTTGGTTATATCTCGTTATACACCACCTTCGGAAAGGGGGCCAGGTCGAGGACCTTAAGCATCGATTATATTGTAGTCGATGTAAGCTCGACATACAACGCCCTAATAGGTCCGACAACCTTAAGCAGACTGGCAGCTGTTGTCTCTACTCCTCACCTTTGCATGAAATTCTCTACGACCGAGGGGATTGCCATTATCAAAAGAGACCAAAAGCTCGCAAGGAAGTGGTATAACGAGAGCCTCAGTTTGAAAGGCAACTCAGGGGGAAAGGAAGTCAACACTATTGAGCTAGGGGAACCAGAGTTTGTGAAGAATTACGTCCTTAACCTGAAGGTGAAATTGAGGAGGTGCAAATCGGAGACAACCTTGACAAGACAACAAGCGTAGGGGCAAACTTAAAAGAGAGACTGAAAAAATAACTCATTGACTTGCTACGAAGAAATTTTGACCTCTTTAACTGGAAAGCTTCTGACATGTCTGATATAGATCCCGACTTGAAAGAACACAAGTCATAGAGGAGCAAGTGCAGACCTATTCAACAGAAACGCAGAAAGCTCAGCCTAGAAAGAACATAAGTCATAGAGGAGCAAGTGCAGGCCCTGCTAGAAGCAGGATTTATAAGAGAAGTAAAATATCTACTTTTGCTAGCTAACATTGTATTGGTGAAAAAGCAAAACGGAAAGTGGAGAATGTGTATCGATTACACCAACCTCAACAAAGTCTGCTCTAAAGATCCCTACCCGCTCCCCAGTATTGACACCCTGGTCGATGCGGCATCATGCTACAGATATATCTTTCCTTCATGGATGCCTACTCGGGATACAATCAGATCCCGATGTACAAGCCAGACCAGGAAAGGACCTCGTTCATAACTCCAAAAGCGAATTATTGTTTACGTAGTAATACCTTTTGGGTTAAAGAATGCAAGAGCTACCTACCAACGATTGGTGAATAAAGTGTTTTTCACCTACATAGGGAAACTAATGGAGGTCTATGTGGATGACAAGCTTGTCAAGGCTCAAGAGGATGAGACACTATTGTCTGACCTCTCTGATGTATTTTCACTATAAGGAAGCATGAAATGAGGCTAAATCCCTCAAAATGCACCTTCACAATAGAAGTTGGGAAGTTCTTGAGGTTTATGCTAACCTAAAGGGGCATAGTAGCAAGCCTAGATAAATGTCAAGCTATACTTAACATTAAGAGTCCGACTTGCATCAAAGAAGTACAATAGCTAAACGGAAGGTTGGCAGCTCTATCCAGGTTCTTAGCTAGATCAGCCCTAAAGTCACTTCCCTTCTATTCAATCCTAAGAGAAGAGAAGCACTTTGAGTGGACCCCGGAGTACGAACAAGCTTTCCAAGACTTTAAGAAATTCTTGGGATAACCACCCATACTTACCCGACCTGTTAAACGAGAAGAACTCGTGCTGCATCTATTAGTTGGAAGTCGGGCAATTGCCTTGGCCCTGGTTCGAGAGGATGAAAAAGGACAGCAACCTATTTACTTCATCAACAAAGCCTGACAAGGGGAAGAGTTGAACTACCAGAAGATAGAAAAATTTGCTTACGCCCTTATCCTCACATTTTGAAGGCTCCGACCTTACTTCCCGACTCATACCATTAAAGTCCAAACTAATCAACCAATGAAACATATTTTACAAAAAAAGGGACTTGGTCGGAAGGATTCTACAATGGGTGGTAGAATAATTCGAGTTCGACCTCATGTACGAAACTCGGACAACCATTAAGTCACAGTACTTGTCCGAATTCATTGCTGAATATACCGACAGTCCGGAGAACCCATCATGTGGAGTTTATATGTAGACGGGTCATCAAACAAGGCTGGAAGTGGAACAGACATCATGCTAGAAAGTGATCAAGGAGCTCAAATAGAGCTATCTTGAGGTTCGAGTTTCCTGCCTCCAATAACCAACCAGAATATGAAGCCTTACTTGCTGGCTTGAAACTGTCTAAGGAGGTTGGAGCAAAAAAAGTAATAGTTTTCAGTGATTCGCAAGTAATCACTTCACAGATCAATGGAACCTATCAAGCTAAAGACCACAATATGAAGAAGTACTTGGATAAAACCCAGGAACAGCTCACACACTTTACAGAAAGTGAGGTCCGACATATAACTCGGGAATACAATGCCTGGGCTAATGTTCTTTCAAAACTAGCCAGCACCAAGTCAAGGGGCAATAATAGAAGTCTCATTCAAGAGACTCTGCAATCACCATCAGTTTCAAAGGAGGAGGAAGTACTGACTATATCCAATCAATACTTAGGGTGGATGGCTCCCATAGTCAACAACCTCAAATTTGACGTACTCCCTAAAGAGGAAAAGGAGGTCAAAAAGCTTGTAAAAGAGGCACATAATTACACATTGATTCATAATGTCTTATACAAAAGAGGGATCTCAACACCCCTCTTGAAGTGCGTCCCGACCTCCAATACAAAGGAAGTTTTATAGGATGTCCACAGCGGCATATGTGGAAACCACTTAGGAGCTCGGACACTAACCAAAAAAGTAATCCGAGCCGGCTTTTTTTGGCTGAACTTACCAAAAGAAGCAGCCGAGTTTGTCAAAATATTCCCACCTTGCCAGAAACATGCTAATTTCCATGTAGCGCCTCCTGAAGAACTCATCAGTGTCACCTCACCATGGCCATTCGCAAAATGGGGACTTGATCTACTCGGACCATTCCCACAGGCACCAGGCCAAGTCAAATACCTCACAGTGGGGATTGACTACTTTACCAAATGGATTGAGGCAGAGTCCTTGGCAACTATCACTGCTCAAAGAAGTCGTAAATTCTTATACAGGAACATTGTCACAAGGTTTGGAGTCCTCCACTCCATCACTATGGACAATGGAATCCAATTTACTGACTCAACTTTCAGGAACCTGGTGGCCGACCTAAAGATCAAGCACCAGTTCACTTCGGTAGAGCACCCTCAGGCCAATGGACAAGTTGAAGCAGCAAATAAAGTCATACTGGCAGGGCTGAAACACCGATTATAAGACGCAAAAGGAGCTTGAGCTGACGAGCTTCCTCAAGTATTGTGGGCATATCGGACTATCCCACATTCTACAACAGGAGAATCACCCTTCTGACTTGCTTATAGAATGGAAGCAATAATTTTCATAGAAATAGATGAAGAATCACCTAGGGTCTTATTTTACAATGAAGGAGTCAATCCCCAGCGCAAAGGGAAGAACTCGACCTCCTTCCAGAAGTCTGAGATAGAGCTCGGATCAGAGAGGAAGCCTGGAAGCATATGATGGCTCTAAGATACAACCAAAAGGTGATCAGGAGAAGCTTTGCCGCCAATGACCTCATCCTAATCCGAAACGACATCGGGACACAGAAGTCGGGCGCAGAAAAGTTGGCCGCAAACTGGAAAGGACCTTACAAGATAACTGAGCTCCTAGGCAAAGGTTATTACAAAGTGTCCGACCTCCAAGGGCGGGAGCTCCCGAGGTTTTAACACGCTGGTAACCTAAAAATGTATTATAGCTAAAAGCTTTGAACCTAGGTGCATTCTTTTTCCCCAATAATAAAGGTTTTTTAATGTGGCACCAGGAGTAGGGCTAGGGGCACCTAAGCCTTTAGTAACTATCTTTGTAAAGGAATTTCAAATGTTAATAAAATTCCTGGTCTATTTTTTAAAAAAGTTTCCAATTTCAAACGCATTAATTTAAGCTCGACAAACTGCAAAAATAATTGCCCGACCTAAAATGGTCGGCAAGATGAAGCGACGAGGTACAAGTTAATGTAAGAAGTTATACAAACAACTCTTACAAAGCGATCTCAAACATGTCGGATAAAAAACGGAGTTTTAAAAGTAACTTGAGCCGAGGCCGATTACACAAAGTCGGACCTAAGCAAGGAAATTAATGAAATTTAAAGGTCATCATAAATTACGCCTTACCACGAGTATTCGACAAAAAGATACTACAATAAAGTTTTGAACATTACTTAGTAAAAGTTGTAAAAAATAACTAAACAAGGTAAGTGTTCAAAATACTGCTAACTATTGCAAAAAATTAAAGTGTCATAAAAAGCCCACAGGTCGGGCTACCATAAAACTAAAGAAACATAAAAATTCAAGACTTCTCTTTCTTCTCACCCATTAAAGGATCAAGAGTTTTGCCAGTCTCCGCATCTTGACCATCGGCTGGAGAGGTTAGAGGGAGCACAGAAATGGGAACAGTTGAGACCACCTTGGGAGCTGGAGAGGAAGTCTCCACAGTAACAACTTCGGGTTGGGCTTCTACCGTGGAGGTCTGACCAACTTGGGGCTTCGAGGTCTTCAGGTCAAAGGGAAGGTGTACGTCATCATCTAGAGCCCAGACAATCTTATCATCCACAACAATGTTATTCGTGCTGAAGAGAGACAAGTCGAGGTTGGGAGCCAGGACTTTAACCTAAGCTTCGAGATTTTTGAACATCTTGTCCAAGCCTAAAGCGACCGACTCCTCAAGCTCGACATACCTTTCCTTTTGCTTTTCCAATTCCTCTTCAAGAGCCGATCTCTCTCCAAAGACCCGAGTATAGCTCTCTTGATACTTCTTGGCCTTCTCTTCGGCCAGAGCAGCAGCTGCCTCTGACTTGTTCGCCCTTTCCCGAGCTTTCTGGAGGTCGGCCTTTAAGGTGTTCCTCTCCTTCTCTAGTTCCACCTTAATCTTTCTCAATCTCTCTACATCGGCTCGGGCAGCCACCAAGGCCCCAATAGTAGCCTGGATGGGAGAACTCTTCAACTCCCTAGACAGCTGAGAATAAACCCCCAAAATGCGAAGTCCTCCACGTGCTAAAGTATGGAGGTATTTTTGAACCGCCATGTCATCCATGATCACACAATGATGAGGGAGAAGGTTCTTTTCCCCCCAGGCCAAAGCATCAAAATTTTTTGTGTATATGTTCTCTTCTTCATCGTTTTTTTAGGGAGGCTCAGTGGAAAAAGGAGAGGAGGGAGTGGACTTTGAGGAGATAAGGCGGGACAGGGGGTAGGAATAACAACTTTCAAATCTGAATGATCCGATTCCAACCTCTTCCTGGGAGAAGATTGGATAGGCTTCACGACCTTCTGCTGTGAGGAACCTGCTCCGACCTCCTTCTACTGCTGGAGGTTCCGAGCCACAACTGTTTTCTTGGTATTGTGGAAAAACTTCATAGTGGACTTAAGAGCCAAACTTTCTGCAAAATAAAGCAGGATACCATCAGAAAAAAAAACAAACTACAAACAAATGAGATTTAACAAGAAAAGGAGAGGGAGCTACCAAGCTCGGACTTCGGAAGGCCGGGATCTCCTAAAATTCTTTTCGTATCCAAATGGGGAGGTTGACCCCAGGTATCCAACAGAAAATCTATGACACCCCTCTCTAAGTCGTCTAACTCAGACACATCTACCTTAAGAGTTATAAGGGTATCTTGCCAGTACAGAGGAAAATAGGGCTCTTGGTTTTCAGAAAGAAAGAAAGGTCGGGTATTGTTAGCAGCCCAGACCTTAAAAAATTGGTTCTTAAATCATGAAAAGATTCATAAAAAATGAAAAATACCTTCCAACCTTGCATAACTCGGAGGGATACCCATCCCGACTTATTTGAAGAACTATAAGGCTTCGTTGCAACAAAAAGGTAAAAGAAAACGTTTAGGGAAGGGTCGACACTTAACTCCCGACATAGGAGCTCGTACATCTTCACAAAAGCCCATGAGTTCGGATGTAATTGGGTAAGGGCAAGGTTATAAGATCTAAGAACTTCCATTTCAAAAGGAGTAAAAGGAAGACGGATGCCTAACCTAGTAAAAAAGCAGTCATAGGCGTAGAAGAAAGGCCCTTCTGAATCCACTAAAGGGGAGAAACACACTCTCTCTTCTGGGTCAGGTGGCTTTAACACATAGTTTCTTTCCTTTTTCCTATTTTCGCAAACACTATGGTGCCTACAGAATGCCTCACAATACTCACCATCAGTAACAGAGACACAGCAAAGAACAATACTACCTACCCAAGCACAAAGATTAGGGAGAACTTTAGTCGACATATTTTTAATAACACGGCGAGACATTAAGGCTATACCTACAAATGTAGAAAGTAAATAAAGACTGTTACCAAATAAATCGGACACCGTTCCAAAGAGATCGGGAAAAACAACTAAATCAAAGGAAAGCTATTCTTTTCAAATTCTTCCAACAGAGCAACCAAATGGCACCTCTTAGACACAATGTTATGTCAAAAGTGGCACCATTAGGGGCAATACAGTACATAAACACAAGATAATAGCTATGACAAGCGAAGATTCTTTCATGAAAGAAGAGAGTTTTTTCAAATCTTTGGGTAAACAAACATTTTTCTCAAAACACTTCATGTCAAAAGCAAACTTTCTTTGGCAGAAAGGGAAAAGAAGGCAATGGGAGCAGAGGTAAAAACTCAAACAAAACAAAACAAACAGGAATGAAAGTACAGAAAAAGGGGAACTAGACCAACCTCAACAAAGACTGTGGAAAAGAGGGAGAACGCGCCTAAAATAGCGCAAACACAGACGATCCTCAAGTCAAAAGCAGCAAAATCTTCAAAGATCAAGAAAAGAACTCTTGATGAAGCAGAAGTGATCGAAATGGCATAAGGAAGTTCTTTGTGAAAAGAAAGGGAGCAGTTTTCTCAGAAACAAAGAAAAAAGGGAGAAGAAGAATGATACACCACTATTTTATGATATATTTTGGACTGAATTGAGTGGGTTTTGTCAACTATTCTCACACTTATTCATGTAAATTGCATGCTTCTAAGTTTCCTTCCTAATTTTGTGCTATGATTCTAAACATGCTTCCTATGCCTTAAAATTGTTAATTTTTAATTCTCCTTTATTACCATTAGATGTCGTGATGTGTTTGTTAAGTGTTTCCAAGTTTACAGGGCATGGATGACTTAAAGGATGAAGATGAAGCATGTTAAATTGGAAGAAACACAAGAAATTAAAGAGTTGAGAAGCGAGGAGCGACGCGCACGCATGGCTGACGCGTGCGCGTGACCAGGAGCGTCTTTCAGTGATGCGTACGCGTGACTGATGCGTACGCATGACCAGTGCAGAGTTCAGACGATGCGTATGCGTGGCCGACGCGTACGCGTGACAGAGCGTCACGTGCTGCACTTAACAGAACTCACTGGGGGCGATTTATGGGCTGATTTGGACTCAGTTTCAAGCTTCAAAACACAGACTAGAGGCAGGGTTGGAGCTGAGACTGAACACACTTCACTTTTCATTCTAGTTTTTGATTAGTTTTGAATTCTAGTGAGAGAAACTCCTACTTTTCTCTAGGATTTTAGCATTCTTAGTTTTGCTTTTGGATTGGATCTGTAGAGAGCTGTTGTTACCTTCATTCCTCATCATTCAACTTCTAGTTTCTTCTTCAATTCCATTAACACTTTTTTCCATTTGGTTATTGAATTCATATTTGGACCTTGTTACTCTTCAATTTTATTAATGCATTGAATTATTTTATGTTTATTTTTATTACTCGTTTGATCTTTGTTAATTGTTGTTAGTGCCAATTTCAATTTAATTAATTTCTCGTAATTATCATGTCTTCTATTTACACCTATTATGTGTTTATGAAAATGGCATTCATGTTAATGGAGTAAATCTCCCAACTTGGTTGGGGGTTGAGTAATTGGAACCTCTTGAGTTGTTGTACCCATGTATTAATCTGTAATTAGAAATTGCTGGCTAGCTCAATTCTCACCAACTCTAGTCCTTCCCCATGAAGTGACTAGGACTTGTGAGTTAGAGTTAGTGACGCTCACTTGACTTTCTTTCAATTGTTAGAGGATAACTAAGTGGGAGCAATGAACCTTTATTATTACACTTGGGAAAGACAACAAGGATAGAAACTCCAATTCTCTCCCCTAACCAAGGCCTTTTATTCTGATTACTTATCATCTCTTACTAGTTATTCATTGCTTTAATTCCTAGCTATTTATTTTTCCGTTTCTGATTTCAAAAATATTCAGAAAAATCCTAACCAATAATTTGCATCTTGTGTCAATTCTTAGGGAAACAACCCGGGATTCTACTCCCGGTTATTTATTATTAATTGTGACACAAATTCTAAATTGATAGTGAGAATTTCGTCCGTTAAGACTGTGCTTACAACACTATTTTAGAAAATACTTTTCAGAAATTCTTAACTGGCATTTTTCCACCCATCAAAGAACCGAAAAGACCTTTATAAAGGACAAAAGCAAACGGATCTTGTATTAAATATGCGCAGATTTCGAGGCAAAACGGCCGCGCAATGTTCGTCTATCATTAAAGAACTAATGTTCAAAATTTTGAACACGTCAGGTAACCCGAAGTGTTTGAACCCGATATCCACGACAGAAGCCACATAATGCTTGATCCCGACTTTTAGAAAGAACGGACTCAAGCAGTGGTACTGTTCATACTCTGACCCAATAGATAATATCAATGCCCAATAACAATAAAAGACCCACCAATAAAGGTGGACCTCATGAGAAGCACGACCTCTTTAAAGAGACCAGACACCGATCCCAAGGGGCAAAGGCCCTGTTTGCTCTAAATAGGTAAACTGCCCCCTAAAATCTCTATCTCATCTAGAAGGTGAATCTCAACAAACTCCTAAGATAAAAGGAACACTTATCTATTAGAAAAGATAAGATCTCTCCAACAAAAGTGGTTAAGCAACTCTACTATAAATACACTGGCACCCTCCAAGTATAATTCTCGTTCTAATCTAGTAAAAACCTGCCTAAAATTCTTACTAACTTAAGCATCGGAGTCTCTTCTAGGTATTAACCCCCATCTCCTCATGAAAAATTCGGACAGGCAGCACTTCGGTACTAAACAAGTCAGACGCTGCCATATAGAGGGTTCTAGACCTCACGTTCAGACCCAAATCAACGTTTCAGATAAACCCGGGACAGTCACCACTCTCCAATTTTATGGTAGTTTGCTAGACTCAATTATAGATTAAACTAGTAGTATTAGTAAATGCGATAATTTAATAGGTTATGCTAACCAAATTAGTATAAAAGTTTCTGAAATTTTAATTCTTTGCTTTATCACTAAATTGAAAATCTATGTTAATAAAAAAAGTTTTTGAAAAAAATTGTTATTTCTTTTAGATGTTTGGCTAAATGCAAAAAAATTTAATTTTAAAATGAAAGAGCAATTACAATTAAAATTTTAAATTTAAATTCAAACAGAAATCAATCCACATAACTATATTATTCCAAATTCAGCAACAACACCAGTAGAATTACAAATAAAAAAAATATCAATTACTAACTCAATGTTCTCATTACATTTTTATTATATTATTTATAGTAAATCAATTAATTAATAAAATTATCTTAATTAGACCTGAGTCCACATTTTTACTATATTATTTATCGAAGCCGACGACTATCCCACAATGCAATTGCACGCTAGAATCGACGCTTGTTCCCATTTAGTCGTTTTATCAGTATTGTACTATTGTCCTCTAGAAATCATTCCAGAACAGTTCGCTCAACAATGGATGCCTTTAGAGAAAATCTTCTCTTTTTTTTTTTGGTATAGAGAGAAAATCTAAACATAATATAACATACACTTTCAGATCAAGACAAAAAAAATATATACTTCAGACAATGTTACTAAACAAAAAATATTGTTGCTATGGTAAAATTGTCCAACATAAGTGACACCTGGCTGCATTATAGTGGGCTTGGGCTTTTTTATATGAGAGCCTACCAGAAAGAGAATAGAGTCAGAAAAAATATAGGCCCAACAGCATACCCTTCCTTCTACGAAAACACGTCAAATAGATATATGTAAACCAAACCAACTTGAATTGGTAGTAGTCAGCTCACTTGTCGGCTTAAGTAAGTGTCGGGAGTTCGAACTCCGCCTTGTGTATGCAGTAACTCATTGGTCAATAGTGGTAGACTCTTAAATGGAGTTCAGATCCGCGACGGATTGGTCCTTAACCTGTCGGGTTAGGGGTATCATTTGGGTAAACCAAAAAAGAAAAAAGATATATGTAAACCAACTTGGGTTGGTCGAGTGATCAGCTCACTCGTCCGCTTAAGCAAGTGTCAGGAGTTCGAACTCCACTTTGTACATGTAGCAATTCATTGGCCAGAGGCAGACCCTTAAATGGAGCTCAGATCTGTGACGGATTAGTCTTTAACCTGTCGGATTGGAGGATACCGTTTGGGTAAAAAAAAAAAAATAGATATATGTATTTAAAGATTAGATCAACTCTAAAAAAAATATAAATGATATATGAATATAATAAAAAAATGTAAATAAACAGAAAATTTATATTTTAAATAGATTAATTTTAAAAAAATACTAATAAATTTTTTAAAATAATAAATATGAATAAATTAATTTCAATTAAAATTTTTTATTTTAATTATAGAGACTAATTAAAAATAATATGTCTATATTTATTATCTTAAAATATTTTATTAATATTTTTTTAAGAACTAATTTAGAATAAAATATTTTATTGATATTTTTTAGGAACTAATTTATTCAAAATGTAAATTTTAAAAAATTTGTTTATCATTTTATTAAAAAAAAATTGTTATTTGAGAATTTTTTAAAAACTAGCAATTTTTAGTATTTTTAATTATTATTTAGTTAGTATAAATACTAAATTATCATTTTATTAATTTATGTGTGTAAATTTTAATTAAAAAATATGAATATAAATTATATTGATTTATAAGTATAAATTGTATTAATTCATATATAAAAATTTAGTAAATATAAATATAAGTTATAATTTTTTTGTGTATAAAATATATATAATATAAGTATAAATTATTATTAATTAAGTACTCATTAAAAATAATAATATTTATTGGTCATATATAATATTGATGTTGTTATTTTGTACGGATAAGTGTGTTGATTCAGCAAAAATTTATCCTAATCCTATCTAACGTTTCGTATCTACGTGTTTAGCTGAAGATTTGCATGTTAAGGTTATTGCCACCTAAAAAGCTAACAAGACATATGGCATTTCTGAGCGTTCTCGAAGCGTGGAGAAACATTTGAAAGAGAGATCCGATTATGTCGGATACAGCATGACTCAACATGTTTTCAGTTGAAGAATTGCATGTCAAGGTTATTGCGTGCCACCTAGAAAGCTAACATGACATATGACATCTCCTAAGACATATATAAAAAGGGAACACAGAGTACTCTCGAAACGTAGAAAAACATTTGAGAAAGATATTCAAATATGGCAGATACAGCAATGAAAGGAGGTACAAGATGTAATGATAGGTGTGGTTGCTCAGTTCCTTGCCCTGGTGATTCCACCTGCAGGTATTCATAATAATTCATCTTAGTATCCCGTTAATTAATTTCAATTAATCTAACGAGAACCAACTTCGACAGGTGTGCAAGTGGGAATGAAGGTGGAGGTGGGACTCAACACTTGACATGCCCGTGCGGAGAGCACTGTGAGTGCAACCCATGCACGTGCCCCAAGACAGTTGCTGCTGGAGCTGGCTGCAAGTGTGGCCCAGGTTGCACTTGTGCATCCTGCCGCCGCGCTTGATTAGTACTATTATTATTTCATATGTGGGTTTTTATTGTATTATGGTGTGTATTTTGGTTTTGTTGTGTGTCTCTCTAGGAGTTATATAGTAGTCGTAATTTAATAAGAACGTGTTGTTATTCCGCGTTCGCCGTTTTTTTCAATGAATGATGGACGTGTTGTGTAGTTTTTTTTACTAGGTAGAAGTTGTGAGTTGAGATTGTTCACTATGTATGTATCAAATTATGCATTTCAAATCTTAATGCAATTTTATATGAGCATAATTTGATGGGTTATATACTTGAAATAAAATTTTAATGCAACTTATGATGAGCATTATTTTATGAGTTATATACTTGACAATTATGCTGCCGTAGGTTTGGCTCAAATGAGAGATAGATATTGATAGAGAACTTTGGAGATAATTCAGAAGGAAACCAGTAAAACGGCTTGAATAGTATGGCTTTGAAAATTGGAAACAAATCCAAAATTGTATCAGGCCTCTATGATTTTATGAAGAGCACTTAACCATTTTCAACAAAGATTTTAGTAAAAAAAAAAATCTTTGTCTAAAATTAATAAAAATATTATTTATATATTAAATTAATTATTAAATTAATTATTAATGTATTACATATAAATATATATAATTTAATTTATTTTTAATATATATTTATATTTTAATATGTATTTTATATTTATATATTAAAATTAATTATTAATTTATTTATATATAAATATATGTGTAATTTAATTTATTTTTAATATATATATTTTAATATATATTTTATATTAATAATTAATTTTAATAATTAATTTATTTAATTAATTAGTAGTTAATTTTGATATATATAATTAAAAAATAAAGGTATGTATTATTTTATTAAAATGTAATTTTGATACAGTGAAAACTTATAACGTTTAATTAGTTTTTAGTACAAACAATGAAACAATTTTAAACTTTTAAAAACAAAATAATTTTTTGTTGCGTAAAACTTACAATATTACGATAAATATTTTTTTTTGTTATTTTACAATATAATTTATTATTTAAATAATTTATAATAAATATTTGTTAATTTAATCATTAGTAATTAGTACCATGGAGGTTTTAAATTGTTATCGGCGTCACTAAAATTGAAACCTAGTTTATGATAAATATTTTATTTGTTTTACACTTAAAAATTTGAAATGATTCTAAAATGATAGTTTAAAATAGGGAGTACATTAACTTAGTTAAAAGAAAAGTTGAGAACACTGAATGGTTGATGACATGACCAAACTTTCAAAATGCTTGTCTGTAGTGATGTTTTAGGCTTGCAATTTTTTCTAGGCTTGTTTTTTTCTTTTATTTTAAATTTATCCTTCTTAAGTCACCAACAAAAATTATTAGCAAATATATAAAATTATATATCATCCAAATAATAAAGTTTAAAATTTAAAAAATTTAAATTATATTCATTTAAATTTTAAATATTTTAGAGTAAAATATGTTATTATTAATAAAAATTTGAATATTATTTAAATAAATATATATATAAATACACGTATTAAAAATTTAAAATATTATTTAAATATATGTATTAAAAATTTGAATGAGTTACTTAAATTAAAAAATTTAAATTTAAATAGAATATAATTCTATTTAATTCAAATAATATTAGATTAAATCAAAATAATTTAAAAAATAAATTTAAATTGGTACTATACAAATTAATTATTTGTATAAAATTGAATTAGATTGAAAGATAGAAATCAAATTAATATTATCCAAATTGTTTAAAATTATATCACTTTTACAGTTTGAATAAATTCAAAATATACTACAAAATATAGTCTTATTTCGTTGATAATCTAAATGATAAATATAAATATATCCCATATTAATAGAAGTGAGTGTGTTAAAAGTTTTATTTTTCAAAGGTCTATTTTTAAAGTAAAAAACCTGTCCATTTAAGTGATTAAATAGATTAATCTTATTAAAGGTATTTTTGTAAATAATATAATTTTTTTACATTTTTATTTTTTATTTTTATCATAATTCTATAATAATTTAATATTAATCTAAATATAAAATAAACTCAAATTAAAATAATAAAATGAAAAGATTTTAGCCCAAACAGAATTTTAATACTCCTCCTTTTTCTTCTTAATTACAGTAAAATTCTATATACAAACTTTTTCTTTTTCTTTTAATTAAGGAGTACTAAAATTTCATATAACTTTCCAATCAAATAGGCTGCCATACCAAAATTGTTTCTAAAGTTACCGTGATCTCCCTCTCTTGATTAATCAGGTAAATGTTTCCGCTGTTGTGCTTGTGATTAGACACTTGTCTGCTTATGTGATTGGATAGTTTGTGACTTTCTTTTGACACATGAATATGATGCAGTGGGCAAATGGCACAAGATGGGAGATGCGCACAAAACTATTTATTAGGACCCTTGAGTTTCTTTGGCAAGAGGGCCATCCTGCTCATGCAATTCCTGAAGAGGCAGAAAACGAGGTCATGATCTTCGCTATGTTAAGCCTTAGTGTCTTCACTACTTACATCACTGTGATCTTAGTAAGTATTTCGATTCAACTGCA